>NC_135238.1:92182281-93410575 GCF_051348905.1 Ranitomeya variabilis | reverse complement strand
CCCCCCGCGTGGTTCTGGGATTTTTGCTCACCGTTCTTGTGATCATTCTGACCCCACAGGGTGGGATTTTGCGTGGAGCCCCAGATCGAGGGAGATTATCAGTGGTCTTGAATGTCTTCCATTTTCTAATTATTGCTCCCACTGTTTATTTCTTCACTCCAAGCTGGTTGGCTATTGCAGATTCAGTCTTCCCAGTCTGGTGCAGGGCTACAATTTTGTTTCTGGTGTCCTTTGACAGCTCTTTGGTCTTCACCATAGTGGAGTTTGGAGTCAGACTGTTTGAGGGTGTGCACAGGTGTCTTTTTATACTGATAACAAGTTTAAACAGGTGCCATTACTATAGGTAATGAGTGGAGGAAAGAGGAGACTCTTAAAGAAGAAGTTACAGGTCTGTGAGAGCCAGAAATCTTGATTGTTTGTTTCTGACCAAATACTTATTTTCCACCAGAATATGCAAATAAAATGATAAAAAAACAGACAATGTGATTTTCTGGATTTTTTTTTCTCAGTTTGTCTCCCATGTTTGAGGTCTACCTATGATGTAAATTACAGACGCCTCTCATCTTTTTAAGTGGTGGAACTTGCACTATTGCTGACTGACTAAATACTTTTTTGCCCCACTGTACATGTGCACATACCCTCAGACTCTACATGACAGTAGACAAATTTGATCCACTGTCCATCATTGGACCCATGGAGACGTTTGGCGAACTCAGGTTGGGACAATCAAGCCACCTGGCCACATACCTCAATGGACTGTCAGCTTCCTAAGCTACCTACTAGGTGCCCACCGAAAGCAGGGTGCCACTGGTTGAGTAGTTGGCCCTGCAAGCCCCGAAGTCGCAGATGTTCTAATTATCAATGAGCAAGTGGAAGGGTGAGACTCTGTCATTTGCACCATCTTGTGTACTTGCTAGGACTGTACTTTGTGTTATTGCCTATTGGAGGTTCAATAAAGTATTGCCACACTGTGTTACCCTCACCCTGTGTTTTTTGAGTAGTATTTTGACCACGGGAAATGAGTATGAGCATTCAGTGGGATGAACCCTGGTCCTTGAAGTCTTTCTAAAAACAGCCAGACCAGCGGACAACAGCAACCACTGACCCTCGTGTGTCCACAATGCAGAAGGTGATAGTTTTTCCAATATATATAATATTCATTATGTAAATTAGGAGGCATGTGACTGAGGGATCAGTGACCTGTCAGAAGCCATACTGATGAATAAATAATCAGAGTACCACATGAAGACCACCCCACAGGCCACCCCGAAGCATGATCATGTAATTAACTCAAAACTGAAAAAGTTTCATCAACAAACACAAGACTGATTTCATCAACCAATGTATCATTTTAATCAGTATAATGGAACCAACTTGGCAATGTAGGTTACTCAGCATAATCCTGCTGACAGATTCCCTTAATTGTGTGCCTGTGTAGATTTATCCTTGTTTACAGTTTACCAAATATATGTACCTCTAGGGCACCTCATACATTGTATCATGTACACCACATTGGAGGATGTACATGAGAAGAAATCCATGATATTATAGTCCTAATTTGTCTTGGGTATGCAGACTGTATTTATTGGTTATTTGTAGGTAGACATCTTGCCTTTTGTATAGGGGAATGTTCCTGGCTCTGGTGGTGACAAGAAGACACTTCTGACAAAGAGATTCCTTTGGTTAGGGGGCTGTTTGTAATAGATACATGGTACTTCCAGTCTTATTCCTTTCAGTTGTCTGTGGTCTGTAGAATATGGGTTGGAGATCATCACCAATCTTCCTTAGGATGCCAATGTGGAGATTGTATGGAGCCACATGTATTAGTCTTGAGATGAGAACAGACATGGTTAACCAAAGTTGCTTCATGCAAAACCCTTTCAAAAGATGGGGCATCTCCCTTTGTCTGGAGGTTCAATACCCATAGGAGACTGTTCTTCTTTACCATAAGAACTATTCATTATTATATGTGGCCCATCCTCTGTATCTAGCTATCGCCCTATATCACTTCTCCCCTATGCCTCAAAACTACTGGAACAACACGTCTACCTTGAACTGTCCTCCCATCTCTCTTCTTGCTCCCTCTTTGACCGCTTACAATCTGGCTTCCGGCCACACCATTCCACTGAAACTGCCCTAACTAAGGTCACCACTGACCTTTTAACCGCCAAGAGCAAGCGACACTACTCTGTTCTCCTCCTCCTCGACCTGTCGGCTGCCTTTGACACAGTGGACCATTCCCTATTATTACAGACCCTCTCATCCCTTGGCATCACAGACTTGGCCCTATCCTGGATCTCATCATACCTAACAGACCGGACATTCAGCGTCTCCCACTCACACACCACCTCCTCACCTCGCCCCCTCTCTGTCGGAGTCCCACAAGGTTCAGTCCTTGGGCCCCTGCTCTTCTCCATTTACACCTTTGGCCTGGGACAGCTCATAGAATCTCATGGCTTTCAGTATCACCTCTATGCTGATGACACACAGATCTACATCTCTGGACCAGATATCACCTCCCTACTAACCAGAATCCCTCAATGTCTGTCCACTATTTCATCCTTCTTCTCCGCTAAATTTCTGAAACTTAACATGGACAAAACAGAATTCATCATCTTTCCCCCATCTCACGTGACCCCCCCAACGAACCTATCCATTACAGTAAATGGCTGCCCACTCTCCCCAGTCCCACAAGCTCGCTGCCTCGGGGTTATCCTTGACGCTGATCTCTCCTTCAAACCACATATCCAAGCCCTTTCCACTTCCTGCCGACTTCAACTCAAAAATATTGCACGAATCCGTTCATTCCTCAACCAAGAATCTGCAAAAACCCTAGTCCATGCCCTCATCATCTCTCGTCTTGACTACTGCAACCTCCTCCTCTGTGGCCTCCCCTCAAACACTCTCGCACCCCTCCAATCTATTCTAAACTCTGCTGCCCGACTAATCCACCTGTCCCCCCGCTATTCTCCGGCCTCTCCCCTCTGTCAATCCCTTCACTGGCTCCCCATTGCCCAGAGACTCCAGTACAAAACCCTAACCATGACGTACAAAGCCATCCACAACCTGTCTCCTCCTTACATCTGTGACCTCATCTCCCGGTACTTTCCTACACGCAACCTCCGATCCTCACAAGATCTCCTTCTCTACTCCCCTCTTATCTCCTCTTCCCACAATCGTATACAAGATTTCTCTCGCGTATCACCCCTACTCTGGAACCCTCTACCACAACACATCAGACTCTCGCCCACCATCGAAACCTTCAAAAAGAATCTGAAGACCCACCTCTTCCGACAAGCCTACAACCTGCAGTAACCACCGATCAACCAACCGCTGCACGATCAGCTCTATCCTCACCTACTGTATTCTCACCCATCCCTTGTAGATTGTGAGCCCTCGCGGGCAGGGTCCTCACTCCTCCTGTACCAGTTATGACTTGTATTGTTCAAGATTATTGTACTTGTTTTTATTATGTATACCCCTCCTCACTTGTAAAGCGCCATGGAATAAATGGCGCTATAACAATAAATAATAATAATAATAATAATAATTGTTAACCTAAAGAGCTGGTCACTAGTGTTGAGCGATACCTTCCGATATCAAGAAGTATCGGTATCGGATTGGATCGGCCGATATCAAAAAATATCTTATATCGCCGATACCGATACCCGATACCAATGCAAGCCCTTTCTGTCCTTCTACATACTGTTCCGGAGGCGGGAAGAGTGTGGGCGGTGCGTGGGCGGACATTGTGTGTGTCTGTGTGTGCGAGCGGGGTCTGTGCGGGCCTGCCGGGGATCTGTACGGGGGTCAGTGCGGGCTGCCGGGTCTGTAGGTGCCTGCCGGAACTCTGTGTGGCCTGCCGGGGCTCTGTGCGTGCCTGCCGGGGCTCTGTGCGTGCCTGCCGGGGCTCTGTGTGTGCCTGCCGGGGCTCTGTGTGGCCTGCCGGGGCTCTGGGCAGCATGCCGGGGCTCTGGGTGGCGTGCCGGGGCTCTGTGCGGGCCTCTGTGCGGTGTGCCGGGGCTCTGTGCAGCGTGCCAGGGCTCTGTGCGGTGCTCTGTGCGGCGTGCATTGGCTCTGTGCGGGCTGCCGGGGGTCTGAGCATGTGTGCAGGCATCATCCAATGCGACTACAAGTCCCATCGGACGATGCCTGCAACAGTGCCAGTGATTGACACATTAGCCAATGATGGGACAGTAGTAGTCCCATCATCCGGCTAATGTGTTGAATGTAAAAAAACAAAAACATACATACTACATACATACATACTACATGCATACTACATACATACTACATACTACATACATACTACATACATACATACTACATACAATACATTCATACATTACATACAATACATACATACAGACATACAGTACATTAAACATAGATTACATACTCACCATTACTTGTCACTTTGTTCCCCAAAGCCAGTGTCATCTGTAAAAAAGATTAAAATAACAAACAACCAATATACTCCCTTTCCGCAGAAATCCACGGGTGTCCCACGGCGATCTCTCGTGGAGAACGGCAGCATCAGCTGATGCGACCGCTCTCCAGGGGATCCAGGAACACAATGACGGGAAGAAGGTATCCTTCCGCCACTGTATTCCTCCGCCGCTGTAAAAAAAAAAATAGTCCCTAGTCTCACTTTATGCCATTGCTGTGTGAGAAATTTTCCCACGCAGCAATTGCCATAAAGTAAGACTTTGTCCTAAATTAACCTCAGTGATGCACTGCAGGAGCCATTGTCTCCTGTCAGTATGTCACTGAGGGTCCAATAGAGCAGTGGCATCACCCGATGTCACTGTTCTATAGGGGAGATCGTCGTGGGACACTCGATATTAATTGGACTAAGGCGGACAGGTAGGATACGGTTTATTATTTTACATTTTTTGCAGGCGCTGAAGTATGGTAAATATGGTTACATTAAGAATATTAAAATACTTTTTTCTAATGTGTGTGTTTTATTAACCCTTTCCTAGTATTCAATTAATAATGGATAGGCGTCTTATTGACACCTCTCAGTTATTAACCCGGCTTAATGTCACCTTACAATAGCAAGGTGACATTAACCCTTTATTATCCCATATCCCACCGCTACACGGGAGTGGGAAGAGAGGGGCTAAGTGCCGGAATTGGCGCATCGGCTGCGGACTGGTATTTATAGCCGAGGGCCAATATCCATGGCCCCTCTCTAGGCTATGAATATCAGCCCGCAGCTGTCTGCGTAGCCTTTCTGGCTATAAAATATAGGGGGACCCCACGTCATTTTTTTTGGGGTCCCCCTATTTTAATAGCCAGTAAAGGCTACGCAGACAGCTGCGGGCTGATATTCATAGCAGGCTACAAATATTGGCCCCCGGCCGTCGGCTTTCACCCTCTGGCGCAGAAAATTGCGCGGGAACCCACGCCGTTTTTTTTTTTTTTTTTTTTTAAATTCAACGCTCATTAAGGGATCTTTCACACTTGCGTCGGTACGGGTCCGTCGATATGCGTCGGGCCGATGTACCGACGCACGTTGTGAAATTTGTGCACGACGTGGGCAGCGGATGCAGTTTTTCAACGCATCCGCTGCCCATTCTGAAATCCGGGGAGGAGGGGGCGGAGTTTCGGCCGCACAAGCGCTGTAGAAAATGGCACAGACCCCCGGCACGCCGCACAGAGCCCCGGCACGCCGCACAGAGCCCCGCACAGAGCCCCGGCAGGCACGCACAGAGCCCCGGCACGCCGCACAGAGCCCCGGCACGCCGCACAGAGCCCCGGCACGCCGCACAGAGCCCCGGCACGCCCGCACAGAGCCCCGGCAGGCAGCACAGAGCCCCGGCAGGCACGCACAGACCCCGCCCGCACACACACACACATGCAGTCTCCACCCACGCATCGCCCACACTCCATTATAGTGCATAATTGCACTATGGTAACTTCCGATTCCGGTATCCGATATCACAGAAATATCGGAACTCAGTATCGGAATTCCGATACAGCGAATATCAGCCGATACCCGATATTTGCAGTATCGGAATGCTCAACACTACTGGTCACAGTTAGATGGTTTTCTAGAAAGTCTTCGATGTTTGTACGGTTGGTTTTTTTTTTTCGAAAAAAAATTATAAATACTAATGTAAAGATGTAACATTTTTTCTGAACATTTGGTACAGTGAATCAACAATTTAGAGGAAGGAAAACATTAGTTCTTTTGGGGCAGACTGTATTGTGCATTGTTGTTTTATATGCACCCCTTACCATTGTTCTTTCCCAACCCTTTGTTGAACTTGATGGACATTAGTCTTTTTCAACCATATTGACTGTCAGAATTTTTTTACTTTGTTCAATGTCGGTGTTAAATAATATGACAATTTTATAGTTTGGATCATTATGGGTACGGTGATACAAAATAAGTCATTTTTTCGCTTATTTCATGTTTGTACGTAAAAACATGTAATTCTATTGGGGAAACACTTTTGTCACTTTTTTATTTTACCCATTTTTATATTTTTACTTTTTATTTTGTTCCTCTGTATATTTACTTTTTACTAGTCCGATCAGTGGTCTAATACTCTTCAATGCCCTGTTTATGCTGGCAGATTGCATTTTAGTTGCACACTGAAGGATCTGTAATAGATTGTTCAGTGCACATAGGATGTCATTTATATTGGCATCATAAGTCATGTTTAATTATTTTTTTTGCAGCACGAAATATCATTTCAACTGACAAACAAGGGTTCCGCTTGTTCATTGGGTTATCAGTAACCTGTTTAGACTGCAAGATTATTGTGAAATCAATGTTCCTAGGAACACATTGAAAATGTTACGAAAATATAAAAAATGGCAAGGGCTCCATAATATATAGAGATCTCTAGTACTAAATGTAATCTTGGAAGTTATAGTGGTTAAGCATTTATATGTATTCTCACATACTTCAAGAAAAGTAATGTTCTCTGGTTTATTTCAGCACCACATTTGGATACATATACACTGCTCAAAAAAATAAAGGGAACACTTAAACAACAGAATATAACTCCAAGTAAATCAAACTTCTGTGAAATCAAACTGTCCACTTAGGAAGCAACACTGTTTGACAATCAATTTCACATGCTGTTGTGCAAATGGAATAGACAACAGATGGAAATTATTGGCAATTATCAAGACACTCAATAAAGGACTGGTTCTGCAGGTGGGGACCACAGACCACATCTCAGTACCAATGTTTTCTGGCTGATGTTTTGGTCACTTTTGAATGTTGGTTGCGCTTTCACATTCGTGCTAGCATGAGACAGACTCTACAACCCACACAAATGGCTCAGGTAGTGCAGCTCATCCAGGATGGCACATCAATGCGAGCAGTGGCAAGAAAGTTTGCTGTGTCTGTCAGCGTAGTGTCCAGAGGCTGGAGGAGCTACCAGGAGACAGGCCAGTACACCAGGAGATGTTGAAGGGGCCGTAGGAGGGCAGACACTCAGCAGCAGGACCACTACCTCAGCCTTTGTGCAAGGAGCACTGCCAGAGCCCTGCAAAATTACCTCCATCAGGCCACAAATATGCATGTCTGCCCAAACGGTTAGAAACCGACTCCATGAGGATGGTCTGAGTGCCCGACATCCACAGATGGGGGTTGTGCTCACAGCCCAACACTGTGCAGGACGCTTGGCATTTGCCACAGAACACCAGGATTGGCAACTTCGCCACTGGCACCCTGTGCTCTTCACAGATTAAAGCAGGTTGACACTGAGCACATGTGACAGAGTCTGGAGACGTTGTGGAGAGCAATCTGCTGCCAGCAACATCCTTCAGCATGACCTGTTTGGCAGTGGGTCAGTAATGGTGTGGGGTGTCATTTCTTTGGAGGGCCGCACAGCCCTCCATGTGCTCGCCAGAGGTAGCCTGACTGCCATTAGGTATCGAGATGAGATCCTCAGACCCCTTGTAAGACCATATGCTGGTCCGGTTGGCCCTCAGTTCCTCCTAATTCAGAACAATCCCATACCTCATGTGGCTGGAGTTTGTCAGCAGTTCCTGCAAAATAAAGGCATTGAAGCTATGGACTGGCCCTCCCATTCCACAGACCTGAGTCCGATTGAACACATCTGGAACATCATGTCTTGCACCATCCACCAATGTCACGTTGCACCACAGACTGTCCAGGAGTTGGCGGATGCTTTAGTCGAGGTCTGGGAGGAGATGCCTCAGGAGACCATCCACCACCTCATCAGGAGCATGCTCAGGCATTGTAGGGAGGTCATACAGGCATGTGGAGGCCACACACACTAATGAGCATCACTTCCTTGTCTTGAGGCATTTCCACTGAAGTTGGATCAGCCTGTAACTTCATTTTCCACTTTGATTTTGAGCATAATTCCAACTCCAGACCTCTGGGATATTAGTTGTGATTTGCGTTGATAATTTTTAGGTTTTATTGTTCTCAACACATTCCACTATGTAATGAATAAAGATTTACAACTGGAATATTTCATTCAGTGATATCTAGGATGTGGTATTTTAGCGTTCCCTTTATTTTTTTGAGCAGTGTATTTTAGTAATATGTTTTGTTTAAAGTCTACGTTTATAACACCTATTAGTTGGCTTAATTTGTGCCAATTACTTTTCCTGAAGCCACAACCATTTTATGCAATTTGATATCCTTGTGGGAGGAACCACATAAAGTGTTTCTAACATATAATTAATGTGTTTCACACTATATAATACAGGAAAGAAATATATCTTGGTACCGTGAGTCTTTGCCTGATGAAGAGACGTATGTAGTCTCGAAAGCTTGCAATTTGTTACAATCTTTTCAGTTAGCCATTAAAAGGTATCAACCACTGAGGACTCTCAATTCTAAATATTTTTCACACTATATAAGACAGTTCTTGAAATAAATTACATCAGAATTCTTGATGATTTAGCATAAACTCCTCAGACTTGTCTGTGTCGCTTTGAGCTTCTTTTCACGTTTGACAATTTTAAGCTAACTTTTATATATATATATATATATATATATATATATATATATATATATATATATATATATATATATATATATATATAATATTTATTTAGCTATTTATTTTATTACAGGAACACAAAGTTTTCAGAATTTGGAAAGTTCTTCTAAGAAAACAGGTAGGTTTTGTCTAAGACTTTTGTAAATTTTTATGTAGCAGTCCCATTTAAGGATAGGAGTAATGTATTGGAAAAACTACTTACATTAGATAACATAGAAACATATGTATGGGAACATATTGATGTATTCAGTACATTACACCAGTTAAAATGTATCCAATATATACAGTTGTGTGAAAAAATGTTTGCCCCCTTCCTTATTTCCTTTTCTTTTGCATATTTGTAACACTTAAATATTTCAGATCACCAAACAAATTTAACCCCTTCACCCCCGGAGCTTTTTCCGTTTTTTCGTTTTCGTTTTTCCCTCCCCTCCTTCCCAGAGCCATAACTTTTTTATTTTTCCATCAATATGGCCATGTGAGGGCTTATTTTTTGCGGGACGAGATGTGCTTTTGAACGATACCATTGGTTTTACCATGCCGTGTAACAGAAAATGGGAAAAAAATTCCAAGTGCAATCTCACACTTGTTTTTTGTTTGGCTTTTTTGCTAGGTTCACCATATGCTAAAACTAACCTGCTTTTATGATTCTCCAGGTCATTACGAGTTCATAGACACCTAACATGTCTAGGTTATTTTTTTATCTAAGTGGTGAAAAAAAATTCCAAAATTTGCTAAAAAAAAAAAAAAATGCACGATTTTCCAATACCCGTAGCGTCTCCAATTTTCGTGATCTGGGGTTAGGTGAGGGCTTATTTTTTGCGTGCCAAGCTGGCATTTTTAATGATACCATTTACGTGTAGATACGTTCTTTTGATCGCCCGTTATTGCACTCTAATGCAATGTCGTGGCGACCAAAAAAACGTAATTTTGGCGTTTTGATTTTTTTCCTTGCTACGCCATTTAGCGGTCAGGTTAATCCTTTGTTTTTATTGATAGATCGGGCAATTCTGAACGCTGTACAAAACAGCTGACATGTCACGGCTTTGAGGGGGGCTCACCACCGGAGTCCACCTCAAAGCAGGGGATCTGCCAGCTGACGTACTATTCCGTCAGCTGGCAGAAAGGGGTTAAAGATTAGACAAAGATAACACAATGATACACAAAATGCAGTTTTTAAATGAAGGTCTTTATTATTAAGGGAAAAATAAATCCAAACCTGCAGGGCTCTGTCAAAAATGTGATTGCCTCCTTCCTCTTAAAATATAAAATAACTTTTGTTTACCACATCTTTGGGAAGCTGAGTTCAAATTCCTTAGCCACATGCAGGCCTGATTACTGCCATAAAAATAAATGTAAAAAGTGGCAAAAAACTATACTTTTTTATTATACTGCCAAACAAAAAGTAGAATAAAATGCAAACAAAAAGTTGAGTGGAAATAAAAATGGTATTACTGAAAATATCATCTTGTCCCGCAAAAAAAAAAGTTAAGCCACCACACAGCTCCATCAGATGAGAAATAAAAAGAATGCAGCCATGCCAAAAAAATATTTTTTCTATAAAATATTTTATTGTGTAAAAGCAGCAAACCATAAAAAAAGATATACATTTGGTATTGCTGTAATCATACTGACCCAAAGAATAAGGCTGTCTTATCAATTTTTACCACACGGTGAACAGCATAAAAAAAGCAAAAGATAATTCCTGAATTGCTGGGATTTGTTCATTTTGCTTCATAAAAATCGGAATAGAAAGCGATCAAAAAATGTCATGTGCCTGAAAACAGTTCCAATAAAAACATCAAATCGTTTAGCAAAAAACAAGCCCTCACATGACTCTGTCGGAAGTAATAAAGAAAAATTGTAGCTCTCAAAATATGCCAAATTCCAAAACTTGTTTTTGCATTAAAAAAGTATTTTTTTATTATGTGATAGTAGCCAAACATAAAAAAACTATAAATCTGGTATCGCTGTAATTTCACTGACTCAAAGAATAATTGTTGATTTGTTTATTCTGCCTCCCAAAGATTACAATAAGGCTCAGCTCATATTTATCCTTTGCAGTTCGCAGACCATTTACAGTGAGGTTTACGTGTAAATTTCTTAAGGACTTAGATGGAACCTCCAATTGAAGACTCCATATAATAAGGCAGATGGAGACACTATGGACTCTGATTGGCCCATGAAACGGCGATGTCCATCTTTTCAGTGGTGTATAAAAGCATATTCGGCCACAGTTTTAGGCACCTCTGAAAAGGGCACAGCTGAACAAAGTCCAGAATAACTCTGCTGCCTTGTTATAGTGAATGTATCACTTGGGGGTTTCATCTAAATCACATCATTCAGAGATTTAGATGGAAACCCCGATGTAAGTGCTCAACATAGAGAGCAGGATAAATATAATCTAACATGACAAATGTTCCCAATAAAAGCTTCAACTTAATCCACAAAAAAAGCGCCAACTCAGGTCCATCATCTGTCAATGAAAATATAAGGGCTTCCACGTTACTGGTACCACAAAGGCTTTGGAATAGCGCTATGGCTCCTCGCCCCCCAAAAGAAACTTAGCGAATTCTGCACTCCCAAACCTAAATGTTTCTGCCTCCCTTCTGATCCCCACAGTGTGCCTAAACCACTTTTAGCATCCACATGTTTGGCATTTCTATAGCTATGAGAGTACACATAATTTACAGGTGCAAGTTTCTGGAAGCACGAGCTTGACACAAGGTATGTGCTCTACAATATACTGGGCACTTCAGTGTGCGAGCAAGACAATGGCAGATTTGCATTTTTCACTCAGCAACATCAATTGTGGCTTGTTTCTGAAAACAGCTATGGAGTCAAACCTGTAACTACATCTGTAGATAAGTTCCCAAAGGGGTGTAATTTCCTAAATGGGGTCAATTGAGGGTGGATTCTGGTCTTCTAGCACTTAGGGGCTCTGTATATAGAGTTTGCAAACTGTTCTAAAATAATTTGTTCTCCACGCGTGGGAAGGAACTATATAATTGTAAGATAGACTAATGCCACTAGAAAAAATTGGTTAAGGCTACATTCATATATTGTCTCTACATAAAGGACATAACATCTTCCAAGGACATAACATCTTCCTTCTCCTATTGCAAGAACTCAGACATGGGGGGGGTCTCCTGGGCGCTTGCTGGTGGTGTCATATATGGCAGCTTCAAACAGCTGGCATATGGTGCGCAACTGGAAAATAATATTTCCTGTTGTCTGTATAAAGAGAGAAAGGGAGGGGAGGACACAGAATTTTTGAAATGCCACAGCTTGCCCATTGTCCATTCATAAACAGCAGCTTTTTAAGGGGCCAATCTGGGTCATCCTGGAAATTTGAGCCTATGGTCATGACTATAAAAAGCTGGGTGACCCAAACAGAAGTTCTTCACATATTATTTCTCCCTTTTTATTTTAGAACTGTTTTTTGCTTATTTGTGTGTTATTTTTGCCTTTTTATATATTTATTGTAAGCACTGTATATTTGTATATTAAAGCTTAAAATCTTTAATAAGGTTGACCCTTGTATGCTCTAAAATAATCTATAGCCCTTGAGAGAGTGAGTGACCTTTTGCTTGTTTGACAGTAACACATTTTGGGGATTCATCACCCAGTATGTGTTTGATGAGTGGAGGCAGCGTGTTAAGAAATTGGGTGTGCTGATTGTGTCAGAGTGTGTTTTATGCTTACCTAATCCAGCTCTCAACCTCTGTTTAGGTTATAAAATGAGAGGAGATAAATTTAATCCGAGCAGGTGGACGCTACGCCACGTGCTGAGAAGTATGTATGTGAAAAAGAGTCTACTAGCACTCCATCACTCCCGTGTCTCTCCATATGGCTAAGCAGAACTGTACAGCCACATATGGGGTATTGCCACATTCAGCAGAAATTGTGTGACAAATCTTTGTGCCATTTTTATCCGTTTTCCCTTTTGAAAATGTAAAATCTGTGACTAAAACAATTTTTTTGTGGTAAAAATGTAATTATGTTTTACTTTATTTCACAATGGTATAAAATTCTGTGACACACCTGTGGTGTCAATATTATCACTGCACAACTAGATGAATTGACTCAGAGGTCATGTTACTGTTGCTTAGTGGATTAAAGCACCTGAAGCAAAGGGAAATTTCTCACGTCAGAACCAGTAGCCAGAAACTTTGAAAATCCTGAAGAGCAGAAGTCCCACAATATTGGAGAAGGGCAAATGTTGTCCCTATTCTCAAAAATGGAAAGATGATGAAGCCAGGAAATTACAGGCCAGTTTACTTCTTCTATACCAGGAAATATCTTTGAACAAATTATTAAACAGCATGTACGTAAATACTTGGATAAGAATATAGTAATTAAACAGAGCCAGCAGGGGTTTGTAGCAAACAAGTCATGCCAGAGTAATATAATTTCCTTATATGATGGAAGCACTGACTGGATGGATAAGGGAAATGTGGTAGATATAGTATATCTCGACTTCATCAAGGTATTTGATAAAGTATCTTATACTATTCTTACTGAAACAATGACCAAGTATGGGATTGACAAGGCTACGGTTAGGTGGATTAAAAATTGGCTCAGTGATCATACTCAAAGTGTGGTAAAAGAGTGTTTCAAGTGGGGTACCACAAGGCTCTGTCCTAGCCTCAGTGTTGTTCAACATTTTTATAATGATCTAGATAAGGAAACTGAAAGTAAACTGATCAAGTTTGCAGATGATTCAAAGCTAGGATGGATAGCTAGTACTGGAGAAGACAGAAAAATAATTCAGAAGGATCTAGATAAGCTTGTACAATGGGCAGCAACTAATAGAATGGTATTTAACAGGGAGAAATGCAAGATTCTACATCTGGGCAAGAAAAATGAAAAATACATCTACAGAATGGGAGGAATACAACTAAGCAACAGCATGTGTTTTTTCACATCAGTCTTGGGTAGACTGATAGATCACAGAATGCACATGAGTGAACAGTGTGATGCAGCAGCAAAAAAAGACAAACTCAATTCTAGGATGTATTAAGTGAAGCATAGAGTCTAGAGCTCATGAAGTAATTATCCCCCTCTACTCCTCCTTGGTCAGGTCTCACCTAGAATACTGTGTTCAGTTCTGGGCACCACATTTTAAAAAAGACATTGAAGAACTGCAGCAAGTTCAGAGAAGAAAAGATTGTCTATATGATTTATTGTATGTAAATGGCCGTGGTTTCATTCCAATCTAGTAGACAGAAATGTATGAGGGAAGAACCTGTGGATCATACTTACCTGATCGGATGGATATGATTATTTATTGATGGATCTAAAAAATACAACATATAAGGATCCATAAATGGTATATAACTAAAAACCATAAATGGTATATAAATGGCAGTGGTTTCTGTAACAACCCAGGGTCTTGGTTGTTACAGTGGCATTGCCTTCTTCACGGAGAGAGTGATGTCACGCTTGGAAGCGAGGGAAGATCTCTTCTATCAGGTTACCACACAGCACACAACATGTTCTCACTTCAGGCAGAAGGGGGAGCTCAAACCCGGTTTAAGGGGAACTTCCCTATGTATAAATTCTGGCTTGGAGGGAAAGTCAGGGAGTAGGAAGAGAGAGAGAAGGCCAGACAGCAGACTGGAGCAGTCTGAGACTGAGAGGAGAGTTGGGGAAGGCCAGAGAGGAGCTTGTCACAGAACTTCAGCAGAGCAGACATGGGAGTCTGCAGCTCTTGGCAAAAAGAGGAAGGAAGAGAGCAGTCAGAAGGACTGAAGGGGCCGTGCAGCCAAGAGGGTCCTGCAGCTCCTGGACAGAGAAACTGAGAAGGAAGAACAGCGTGTAGTGAGCGTGCAGGAGAGCGAAGCACAGGAGAGTGACAACAGGAGGACAGCTGCGACTGGGCTACCTCTCTGGCAGAGCGCAGATTCCTGTAGCTGGAAGACCGAGGTTGTGAGGGACTCTGTGGCTCACAGCAGGACAGCTGAACTGCACATAACCTGTCCGCCCTAATACCCAGGAGACACAGTGGCACATAGAGCCCGGGTCGTGATCAAGACCCTGTGAAAAGGCTCGAGTCACCTGTCATACGGGTTTGTGTCCTACCTTTAAGGAGGACAGAGAGAACTGTGAGGACCTTGATAGAAGGCACAGGCAACAAGGGACTACACCAAAGCGCTGGTAGGAAGGCTTTCATCTCCACCTGGTAAAGAGGATTCTGAACTTGCTTCAAAGCTGGCCGGACCCTGCCTGTACCTGTGATCTAGTGCCCTGGACTGTGGATACCTGGAGTCTCCAGTAAACCAGGTAAAGAGACTGTAAACCTGTGTCCTCCTTTCTTTACTGCACCACTCATCATCTTCATCTACACACCGGGAGCCCTGGGGACCTACTTCAACTGTGGAAAAGTTATACCATCTTAGCTACCATAACATCACCCCAGAGGACACCTTTAAGCAGCGTTGGTCCCCACTGACCGAATACCACAGGTGGCGTCATGAACACAAACTTTATTCAAAATCCCTTTAAAGATATTCCTTTTAACCTGGGCGCCCAGGGCCACGGACTGGGTCGCCGCCACCGTGACATTCCCCTTTAGGTACCGGACCCGGTACTGAAAATCCCCAAGCCCTGGCGGGCGACTCAACTCATTCCAATCTAGCAGACAGAAATGTATGCGGGAAGAACCTATGGACTATATTTACTTGATCAGATAGATAAGATTATTTAAACAGGGATCTATAAAATATAACATATAGAGGCGTGGCTAGACATGAGTCTGTGAATACGTGCTTTTCTGAGTTCCTCTCCAATTTTCCTGTACAACACTGGCATAATGGGCAAAACAGCAAAAAAAAAACAAAAAAAAACGGATCCAAGTTCTTCGCAAGACCCACATCCCCCCATGGGGACATGGACACATACATCACCCGCATTGGCAGGCAAATGCCGAATTCCCTGCAGCTAAAGCACAGCTGGAAAGAGAACCGGGACCCTCAGGACAAACAGTCAACATCGGAGGAAATAGGACCACAATCACTTACAGCCCAGCAGATGCACACTTATCCCTCAACGAGTCCCTCCTGTAGTCGGGATACCAAGGATGCCATGTATAAAGAAGCAATAGGAGAGACAGCGCCATAACAAGATGGCCGCTGCGCTTTGCAGTCGGCGGTATCAGCACGACTGACACGCGGGGCAACTTTACTCTCTTCATCAAAATCTGGACGACCTGGAGAATAGAAACAGAAGGAAAAACCTCAGAGTATGAGGCCTGCCTGAGTCCATAAATACAACTGACATTCCCTTTGTTCTTCTATTTTTAACAAGCTTCTTGGTCACCCACCCTGGACTCCAATAAAAACTGATAGGGTGCATATAGCCCTTTGTCCGCCTGATCCAAAGGACCCTCGGCCTAGAGACAATTTTCCACATTCACTTCTTTGCACTAAAATAATCCATCCTTCAAGTGTCTAGGAAGAAACAAACTCTCACCTACAACAACAACCCTATCCAGATTTTGCCAGTCTTATCCAGTCATATATTAGCGCAACAGTCAGCGCTTAAACCTTTGCTCGACATCCTAAGGGATAGAAGGATTCCTTTTAGATGGTGAAAGAAGTTGAGCTCCTGGATAAGCCTCCATATGAGATGCAGTCCACGTCAGTTCCTGTTCTTGATCAGGAGAAGATAAGCATATTTCATGTGAATGTCAGGGGACTGAAGGGTAGAGGAGTGATAGGAAAATTAGGCTGAGTGGTTCCAGTCACTGGTGCCTTGAGGTATATTACAGTAAGGCTCCATTATGATTAGATTCAGAGAAGAGCTGGATTTAAGGAGTGATTTTGCTGCTGTCCTGTGCTGTACAAGGATCCCCTCAATTCTGGACTTCTTTCTCTGCCAGCCAACCAGATGCTATAACGTAAGGCTGCATAGAATGTCCTTGAACCATATCTTGAAGGCTTCTTAAAATATAAGTGTCTGATTCTTGCATCCTGGATAATTTGTCTACTTTGGTGGTTAGTGAGGAGAGGTCATATTGAAATTGAGCAAATTATTGCTTGCACTCAACAACCGCTTGGCGAACCAGGGCTGATATATCACTGTTTGGTGGGTATTGTTTGTAGCAGTGTTCTTAAGTCTGCCAATGATGCTGGTCTATATCCCTCACTGTATGATTCATATGGAAAGTCTTCCCTTAGATTGTGCTGACCCTGTAGGACAGCCCTATTGTCACGGTTCCACCCCTCAGGGTGTGTGGGGTGCAGTTGCTGACACTAGGCTGTCCAATCTGGTATAGGGGTGTGCTGAAGCTATCAGTACTGTGATTGACAGCTTGGCCATTCAATCTGGTACAGGGGCGTTCTGAGCTGTCAGTGTGTTGACTGACAGCTCGACTATCCAGTCTGAGACTGTGAGGCGTCAGCTGTCTCAGGTGTTCATTATTCCACTTAATAGCCATGCTTCTTAACTGAGCTGAGTTTCCCAGAACATTGCCAGACTTACATTCATCTTTTGAGGTTTGTGCTGTCCTCTCTGTGCCTTAAGTTCTATATGTTTGATCTGTTGCCTGACCTTCGACTTTGTTCTGATTATACGCCTGTTTAACCCCTTCAGCTCTGCTCCACTATCCTCCCGATACTCTGACCTCAAAACGTTACCTGACTACGCTTTTGTCTCTTCCTTCTATTTTTGATGTACCCTCCTGGCTTCTGACCTTGGACTTCTTGACCACTCTGAGTCACGGCTAGGCCATGAGAAGTGACTAGCATCACATTACATCTGACCCCTACGTTTTTCTTTTTGTCAGTATGGATCCTGTTCAAACGCTTTGTGAGCACGTGGAAAATTTGATGCAGATGAATCAGGATCTGGTGATGGATTGCCAGAGTCTGGAGTCATCGCAATATCAGTTGCAGGGTCAGATAAATAATTTGAAGACCTCCCATAGCGCCCCACTGCCGGCAGTGGCTGTGACATCAGTACCCTTTGATGTACAGTTGGTCTCTCCCAAACCTTTCATATTCCTCTCTGATAAATTTTTGGGAGAGAAAGATAAGTTTAGGGTATTCAGGGAGAGCTGTAAGTAAGTTATTTTTTACCCTGCGCCCCCGGTCATCATGGGAGGAGTTCCAGCAGGTGGGAATAATCATGTCCCTACTGCAAGGGGGTCCTCAGATCTGGGCATTTTCTTTGTCCCCACAAGCCCCAGAATGGTTTTCCATTGATGCCTTTTTTGACAATTTAAGTCTGATCTATGAAGAACCCAACAGAATCCAGGTCGCGGAAGCTAAGATCATGAACCTGGCACAGGTGGGTCACACAGCGTAGGACTACTGTACTGAGTTCTGGCAGTGGTCACCTGAAGTTCTATGGAACGATTCTTCTCCCAGGTTCCAGTTCCAAAGAGGTCTTTCCGAGACACTCAAGGATGCTCTGGTCCTCCATGAGGCCCCTTGTTCTCTGATGGAGGCCATAACTCAGTCCATACGAATGGACCGCAGAATACATGATAGACATACTGAACAGTAGGTCTCATGTTATACTTCCCCAGAGCAGGTCCATTTACTCGAGGTTAGAGTTGCCAGTGTTCGTGTTGTGGAGAGAAGAAGGAGACAAGATCTCGGACTCTGCCTATACTGTGGTCTCTCTGGACATTTAGTTAAGAATTTCCCAACTCGTCCTTAAGCCACCAAACCATTGGGAGAACGTCTGAGTCTGGGTGACGACCAAGGAGGTCATCCAGACTCCTGGGTACCTTTTGTTTCCTCTGATAAAGTACAGATTAATGTGATGATTTCCTTCAAGAGTCAAGTGTTATCAACATTGGCATTCATTTACTGTGGGTCTGCTGCTAACTTTATTGATTTGGAACTGGTTCTGAAGTTAGAAAGACCCGTTCAAATCATCACCCATGACAAGACACCGTTAGCTCACAATTTGGTCAAGAGCACAACGGTGGATTTCACTCTCCAAGTGGGAGCATTCCACTCTGAATCCATCTCCTGTTTTGTGTTGTATAATTCACCTGCTGGATTGGTACTGGGGTTTCCATGGTTGCAGACTCACAATCCAGTTGTTGATTGGTGTCTGAAGAAGATTGTGAAATGGAGTCCCAACTGTTCCAAGAAATGTCTAAAAAATGTACAAATATGCTCCACTAGTCGATGTGTTCTCAGAAAGAGAGATAATTATACTACCTCCCCATCATCCCTATGATTGTGCTATTGACCTTATTCCTAGCGCCAAATTGCCAAAAGCTCGCCTTTTACAATTTGTCTGCGCCTGAGCAGGCTGCCATAAAATATGATAAAGAGAGTTTACGGAAGGGTCATATCCATCTTTCCTCCCCCCTGTAGTTGTTGGATTTTTATTGGTTAAAAGGAAAAATGGGGGTCTCGGTCCTTGCCTTGATTTCCGAGAATTAAACAAGATCACAGTTAAAAATACCTACCCACTTCCACTCATCCCCAACCTACAGTACAGACCAAACGTTTGGACACACCTTCTCATTTAAAGATTTTTCTGTATTATCATGACTATGAAAATTGTACATTCACACTGAAGGCATCAAAACTATGAATTAACACATGTGGAATTATATACTTAACAAAAATGTGTGAAACAACTGAAATTATGTCTTATATTCTAGGTTCTTCAAAGTAGCCACCTTTTGCTTTGATGACTGCTTTGCACACTCTTGGCATTCTCTTGATGAGCTTCAAGAGGTTGTCACCGGGAATGGTTTTCAATTCACAGGTGTGCCCTGTCAGGTTTAATAATTGGGATTTCTTGCCTGGTTGGGACCATCAGTTGTGTTGTGCAGAAGTCTGGTGGATACACAGCAGACAGTCCGACTGAATAGACTGTTAGAATTCGTATTATAGCAAGAAAAAAGCAGCTAAGTAAAGAAAACCGAGTGGCCAACATTACTTTAAGAAATGAAGGTCAGTCAGTTCAAAAAAATCGGGCAAACTTTGAAAGTGTCCCCAAGTGCAGTAGCAAAAACCATCAAGCGCTACTAAGAAACTGGCTCATATGAGGACCACCCCAGGAAAGGAAGACCAAGAGTCACCTCTGCTTCTGAGGATAAGTTTATCCAAGTCACCAGCCCCAGAAATCGCAGGTTAACAGCAGCTCAGATTAGAGACCAGGTCAATGCCACACAGAGTTCTAGCAGCAGATACATCTCTACAACAACTGTTAAGATCTATACAAAAACCACCAGGCTTACCACAGGTTAGTGTCGCTCCCCCACTATCATTGACCACACCAAAATGGCTGGTAGGGAAACTCCAAAACACATATACCACAAAGAACCGGAGTAAGGGAATCCCAAAACTCATATTCAAAAACATATGAATTTTATTATCAATATATAACAATACAATAAAACATCAGTTGTTAAAGTAGCACGTATAGAGCAGGAGAAGTTCTAAACGGGAGACCCGTAGGTATGCCAGCGGTACAAAAGGTCCAATTGCCCCAAAATGGGAGTATGCAGGTATCATATATCTATTTTGGGAATATGTGAGGGAACAACCCATAGTAGGAAACAGGTAGTAAAGCACATAATTGTGCAAAGGTAAACCCTCACATAAAACCACAGTCAAATTTTAAGATTTCGTAACTTACCCATATATGAGGCAAGAGGACTCTCCCTGCTCCACTGGCAGCCCCCTGACGCGCGTTTCGCGGTCTGCTTTATCAAAGAGGGTTAAACATTGACTGCTCGTAGTGTGTTTAAATAAGGCACACACCGGAAGTATATGTGGCGTATCGGCGCATGCACTGACCTTCTCTCCGGCCGTCATAGTCACGCCTGCATGGGGTGGAACACCGCCAAATGACGTCAGGTATTATGCAGGCGCGGCTACAGCTGATAGCCGTCGGGGTGTCAGGAGCACTTTTAGTCCAAGGTGCGCGTGCGCACGGCCACCGGCCATTTTGTTGAAGACCACATAGGCTGACATAATATAAGAGATATCCCCATATCATAATCATAGATGGGGATAGTGCGCATTGTACAACAAACAAAAATAAAAAACACAGCAGTTATATATCCGCATTACAACATAGAAAAGCGGATATTAACAAATACAAACATATAATAAATAAGGTGCAATAGTGTAAAGTGCATACATGTAAATGACAGTTCTAATATATAATACATATAAATATAATACATATAGAAAAAAGACTATAATAGTGCACCATTATAAACAATACATAGTATTGGTGATACAGGAGAGTCCGATTCGTCCCTGCATTTTTGACTGTGGAAGTGTATAAATATGTGAATCAAGGCAACCAAGAACCATGGTCTCAGGAAAGATGCGCCATGGATGTGCTAATTAGTGTTGAATACTGCAATAAAAAAGGAAAAAGAGCAAACAATGATTAAAAACAATATAAAATCAGATTTGGAGGATAATTCTATACGGGATAGAGGAATGCACGGCCAAAAATTAATACATAATAATACGGGTGGTGTCAGAGAACACCGACCCGTCACCGTATTTGCATCCAGGAGGACGAAGGAGCGGTGGAGCAAGGATAATTATCCACATTTCGATTAATTATAAAAGGGGGCAAAACTTTACTTTTCGTTCAAACCTTTCGGGGCCATAGTGTCAAGGGTGACAATCCACCTGCACTCACATTGTGCCAGGAGTTGGTTTAGATTGCCACCCCTGACACCCCCATGAATCATATCAATCCCCCTCACCTTCGAGCCGATGGGATCGGATCCGTGATGTACCCGAAAATGTCATGGTATAGTTTTAATGTCGAAACATCGATTGCCTCCCTTGCGGCAATGATGTCACGAACATGTTCACGTGTCCGTACTTTCAACTCTCTGGAAGTCAAGCCGACATAAATGAGGGAGCAGGGACAAGTAGCGTAGTATACCACAGAAGTGCTACCACACGAAATGTATTCTCGAATTTTATACTCCCTGCTACCATCAGATGACTTAAAGCTCTTGCTTCTCAATATATTGGGACACGCAACACATGATCCGCAAGGGAAACAGCCAACCCTGGGGACAGATCTATCAAGAAATGTTTTATGTTGTTTCGCCACATAGTGGCTTGCAACAAGATTGTCCTTCAAATTTTTACCCCTACGTTGCACCATATGTGGAAAGGGGGTAGATGAGTTGCTAGAACGCTATCTGTCTGCAGAATTGGTCAATGTTTATTCAAAATCTCACGAATCCGGTCCCAGTGGCAATTGAAGGTGGAAATGAACCTAATTTCCGAAACACTCATCCGACTGGTTTTAGGGGATTGTATCAAAAGGTCCTCCCTCCGAGTGTTAACAACTGTTAAGAGGAGACTTTGTGCAGCAGACCTTCATGGTAAAATAGCTGCTAGGAAACCACTGCTAAGGACAGGCAACAAGCAGAAGAGACTTGTTTGGGCTAAAGAACACAAGGAATGGACATTAGACCAGTGGAAATCTGTGCTTTGGTCTGATGAGTCCAAATTTGAGATCTTTGGTTCCAACCACCGTGTCTTTGTGCGACGCAGAAAAGGTGAACCGATGGACTCTACATGCCTGGTTCACACCGTGAAGCATGGAGGAGGAGGTGTGATGGTGTGAGGGTGCTTTGCTGGTGACACTATTGGGGATTTATTCAAAATTGAAGGCATACTGAACCAGCATGGCTACCACAGCATCTTGCAGTGGCATGCTATTCCATCCGGTTTGCGTTTAGTTGGACCATCATTTATTTTTCAACAGGACAATGACCCCAAACACACCTCCAGGCTGTGTAAGGCCTATTTGACCAAGAAGGAGAGTTATGGGGTGCTACGCCAGATGACCTGGCCTCCACAGTTACCAGACAACCCAATCGAGATGGTTTGGGGTGAGCTGGACCGCAGAGTGAAGGCAAAAGGGCCAACAAGTGCTAAGCATCTCTGGGAACTCCTTCAAGATTGTTGGAAGACCATTCCCGGTGACTACCTCTTGAAGCTCATCAAGCGAATGCCACGAGTGTGCAAAGCAGTCATCAAAGCTAAAGGTGGCTACGTTGAAGAACCTAGAATATAAGACACAATTTCAGTTGTTTCACACTTTTTTTGTTAAGTATATAATTCCACATGTGTTAATTCATAGTTTTGATGCCTTCAGTGTGAATGTACAATTTTCATAGTCATGAAAATACAGAAAAATCTTTAAATGAGAAGGTGTGTCCAAACTTTTGGTCTGTAATGTATATAATCAGCTTCTGGGGGCCAAGATGTTTTCAAAACTTAATCTTAGAGGGGCTTACAATTTGATACGCATCTGGAAGGGTGATGAGTGGAAAACAGTGTTTTTAACGTCTGAGGGTCTGTTTGAAAACCTTGTCATGCCTTTCGGATTATCTAATGCACCTGCTGTGTTTCAAAATTTTATGAGTGACACTTTCTCTGATTGTAGTGGAAGATTTGTTGTAATATACCTCGATGACATTCTAATTTTCTCACCAGACTTGGACGCTCACCAGAAACATGTCCCTGTGTTTTTACAGTGACTGAGGGAGAACTCTGTTTGCCAAATTAGGAAATCTTTCTCTTGGGGTTTATCTTGTCAGCAGAAGGGTTTAAGATGTACCATGGGAAGGTGCAGGCCATAATTGATTGAGTTCAACCTCGTGATCTTAAGGCTTTGCAGCGTTTTCTGGGATTCACCAACTATTATAGCAAATTTATCAAGGGGTTTTCACAAATTGCTAAACCACTTACTGACCTTACACGTAAGGGGGCGAATCTCAAGGTTTGGTTGCCAGGTACTGTCGGGGCTTTTGAAAGATTAAAAGAGTGTTTTATGTCCGCACCTATTGTGATGCAACCTGATCTCCAAGAACCATTCATTGTGGAGGTGGATGCTTCGGAGAGGGAGCAGTCTTATCGCAAGGGCCCAAAACTCTGACCAACATGCATCCATGTGCTTTTCTTTTCTAAAAAAATGTCACTAGCAGAGAGAAATTATGATTTCCAGAGTCCAAATTATTTGTGCCTGTGTACCTACGATTGCAGGAGTTACAGGAATTTCATGATTCCGTTTTAAGTGGCCATCCTAGGGTTACTGCCACAAGGAAAGCCATCGCTAGACTTTTTTTAGTGGCCATCCATGCATAAGGATATTAAGGATTTTGTATCTGCTTGTGAATCCTCTGCACGTGCGAAGGTCAGTCATAGCTGGCTGGCTGGCTGGGAAATTGGCTCCATTGCCTATTCCAGAAAGACCATGGACTCATTTATCCATGGATTTCATTACTGATTTGCCTCTGTCTGATGGGAAGACTGTTATTTGGGTGGTAGTTGATCGATTCAGCGAACAAGCTCATTTTGTTCCTTTGTCAGGATTACCTAATGCAGAGACACTCTCCAGGTTGTTCATCTCTCATATTGTGAGATTACATGGGATCCCTCTGAACTGTGTGTCTGATAGGGGAGTACAATTTGTGTCTTAATTTTGGAAAGCTTTTTGTAATAAACTAGGGATTGACTTGTCATTTTCATCTGGTTATCACCCTGAAACCAATGGTCAGACTGAGAGGACAAATCAATCTTTGGAACAGATTTTAAGGTGCTTTGTGGCAGCGCAAAAGGAGGTCTGGTCTTCGTTTTTACCTTTCGCTGAGTTTACTTTCAACTGTCGAGTAAACCAATCTACCGGAACCTTGCCATTCTTCTGTAATTATGGTTTTCGTCCCCATTTTGGCAAATTTTCTAGGATTAGTTCTGAATGCCCCGGGGTGGAGGTCGCCGTGCTAAGACTTGAGGATGTCTGTAGGGAGGTTCAAAAGAATATTGGGACTCCTCAGATTCACCAAAAACGAAAGGCCGATAGAAGACTGTTGGTGGGTCATGCTTTTAAGATTGAGGATAATTTTTCGTTGTCATGTAGGAACATTAAGCTAAAAGTGCTGTGGCAAAGTTGGGCCCAAAGTTTATTGGTACATACAAGATCCTAGAGGTGTTCAATCCTGTGGCATTTAGGTTAAAGCTTCCTGCATCCCTTGGCATCCCTAACGTATTCTATAAATCCCTATTAAAGGAGTATATCCCTTCTGCATTGTTTGCCTCATCACCAGCTCCTCTGATTTCTGTAGGCGGTGGCCTGGAATTTGAGGTTCAGAGGGTTGTGGATTCTCGGAGGGTCCGTAATTCCCTCCAGTACCTCATCCACTGGGGGGGATGCGGACCAGAGGAGAGATCCTGAGTCCCTGCTTGAGATGTGAAGGCCAATCGGTTAGTCAGGGCCTTCCATATAAAATTTCCTGGGAAGTCTGGGGGTCCATGGCCCCCACTAGCAGAGGGGGGTACTGTCATGATTCCACCCCTCAAGGTGTCTGGGATGCAGTTACTGACAGCTCTGCCATCCAGTCTGGTATAGGGGTGTGCTGAAGCTGTCAGTACTGTGATTAAAACAATAAACATGGAAGAGCGCAGCATGAGAAGCACCAGTTGGTTTGTTCACCACTAATCTATTGCAGTGTGCTCTATAGCCATAGCTCTCCTTATATTGACCACATTTTTTCTAAAAAAAAGTACTGTGATTGACAGATTGGCCAGCCAATCTGATACAGGGGCGTGCTGAGCTGTCAGTGTGTTGATTGACAACTCAACTATCCAATCTGTGACTGTGAGGCGTCGACTGTCTCAGGTGCAAATAAATACCAAGACCAGCACATCCAAGCTAGTGTGAACAGGTGCCAACCAAAAAAACATACAAGTTGAAAAACGATAAAGGTTGCATCATTATTTACCAAGAATGATTGCTCTAGAACATTGAAAATGCATTACTGCCATAAAAAATAGGAAAAAAGTGCTACCACTTCTTTCCTATTTTCTATGGCAGTAATGTATTTTAAATGTTCTAGAGTAATCATTCTTGGTAAATAATGGGGCGACCTTTATCATTTTTTGACTGTCTCAGGTGTTCATTATTCCACTTAATGGCAATGCTTCTTAACTGAGCTGAGTTTCCCAGAACACTGCCAGGCATACATTCATCTTGTGAGGTTTGTGCTGTGCTCTCTGTGCCTTGAGTTCTATATGTTTCATCTGTTCCCTGACCTTGGACTTTGTTCTGACTACCCACCTGTTTAACCCCTTCAGCTCTGATCCGTTATCCTCCAGGTACTCTGACCTCAGAACATTACCTGACTATGCTTTTGTGTCTTCCTTCTGTATATGACGTACCCTCCTGGCTTCTGACCTTGGACTCCTTGACCACTATGACTCACAGTTAGGCCGTGAGAAGTGACTAGCGTCACACCTATAGTGCTTTTTAGGTCTATGAACCAAAGGCAGTCCTTGTCCAGCATCTATAGCAAAAATAGGTTGAGAGGGATTTGAGACGGTGACATTATTCTCTTTACAGGGTGTTGCTGCTGTCAGTGCAGGCCTGATGGGAACACGTGGGGGGATTTAGCCCATTATGAGCCAGTGGACCATCTAGATGGGGATGGAAGTTAATCTTCTGGATAAGCCTCTATATAAGATGCAGTTTATGTCAGTTCATGTTATTGATCAGGAGAAAATAAGCCAACTTCATCCCTGTGAATGTCAGGGGACTGAGGAGGGAGAGGTGTGATAGGAAAATTATAATGAGTGGTTCCAGTCACTGGGGCCTTGAGGTATCTTATGGTACACTTGGAGCCTTCTTATGTCATCGAGGCTCCATTATGATTAGATTCAGAGAAAAGCTGGAGTGAAGGGAGGATTTCCCTGCTTTCCTGTGCTATGCAAGGATTCCCTCTATTCTGGACTTCTTTCTCTGCCTGCTCATCCGATGCCATGCAGGAGATCACAGGTATGTGAGGGTGACCTGATGAGGGGTAGCTGCTTGTCAGACTGTTGTGCTGATACACTGACAGTTGTGCAGAGAGCCAGCTGCAGAGAGCGGTGGCCATCTTCTAACGGTGCCATCTCCCCTTCCGCTTCTTCCCACACAGCTTCCTTGGTATTTCAGTGACAGAACAGACTCAGCAAAGGATCCCTGTGCATCTGCTGGGCTGTATTTTTTTGTGGGCCTATCTCCTCAGATGTCAGATTTTTGTCCTGAGAGTCCCGGTTCTCGCTCTAGCTGTTCTCTAGCTGCAGTGACTTCAGCATTTGTCTGCCAGAGCGGGTGATGCTTTGTGCTATTTTGCCCATTATGCTGGTGTTGTAAAT
The DNA here is from genome assembly GCF_051348905.1 of Ranitomeya variabilis. NCBI lineage: Eukaryota > Metazoa > Chordata > Amphibia > Anura > Dendrobatidae > Ranitomeya > Ranitomeya variabilis. The sequence continues at coordinate 93,383,412 of NC_135238.1, read as the reverse complement.
GGAAATTGCAGAGGAGCTCACAAAAGTTTGTCTACACAGACTGATGTCTAGCTACGCCCCTATATGTTGTATTTTATAGATGCCTGCTTAAATAATCTTATCCCTCTGATCAAGTAAGTATGGTCCTTAGGTTCCTCCCTCATACATTTCTGCCTACTAGATTGGAATGAACCCATGGCCATTTATATACTATTTATAGGTTTTAGTTATACACTGTGTTCCAAATTATTATTCAGATTGGATTTAAGTGTCATAAAGATTTAATTGTTTTGTTTTTCAAATAAACTTGTGGATGGTATTGTGCCTCAGGGCTCAATGGATCACTGAAATCAATCTTAAACACATGTGATAATTAGTTTTCCAGGTGATTCTAATTAAAGGAAAACTACTTAAAAATGATGTTCCACATTATTAAGTAGGCCACAGGTTTCAAGCAATATGGGAAATAAAAAGGATCCCTCTGCTGCTGAAAAGCGTTAAATAGTGCAATGCCTTAGACAAGATTTGAAAAAATTAGATATTTCACAAAAACTTAAGAGTGATCATCATACTGTGAAGAGATTTGTAACTGAAACAGAGCACAGACAGAGTTCATGCAGATAAAGGCATAATGAGGAAGGTTTCTGCCAGACAAATTCATTGGATTAAGAGAGCAGCTGCTAAAATACCATTACAAAGCAGCAAACAGTTATTTGAAGCTGCTGGTGACTCTGGAGACCCTCGAACCTCAAGGTGTAGGATCATTCAAAGGCTTGCTGTGGTGCATAAACCTACTATTCGGCCACCCCTAAACAGTGTTCACAAGCAGAAATGGTTGCAATTTACTGATGATTGTCGAGCAACCCTGGATAGTCCAGATGGATAGGGTAGTAGATGGTTGGTAGATGACCACCATGTCCCAACAAGGCTGCAATGTCAGCAAGGAGGTGGATGAGTCATGTTTTGGACCAGAATCATGGTGAAACAGCTGGTAGGGCCCTTTAAGGTTCCTGAAGGTGTGAAAATGACCTCTGCAAAGTAAATAGAGTTTCTGACTGACAACTTTCTTCCATGGTCTTAAAAGCAGAAACGTGCCTTCAGGAGCAAAATCATCTTCATGCATGACAATGTACCATCTCAAGCTTCAAATAATACATCTGAGTCATTGGCTGCTATGAGCATAAAAGGAGATAAACTCATGGTGTGGCCACCATCTTCCACTGACCTCAACCCTATAGAGAACCTTTGGAGTATCATCAGGCAAAAGATCTATGAGGGTGGGAGGCAGTTCACATCAAAACAGCAGCTCTGGGAGGCTATTCTGACTTCATGCAAAGAAATGCAAGCAGAAACTCTCCAAAAACTCACAAGTTCAATGGATGCAAGAATTGTGAAGGTGATATCAAAGAAGGGTTCCTATGTTAACATGTAACTTGGCCTGTTAGGATGTTTTGGAGTTAAATAGTTTTGTTCAGTGAATGTGACCTCCTAATGCTGCAAATTCCACAAATGAGCATTTTCAGTTCTTAAAAAACATATCAAATGTTTAGAAATTATACTGTGCCTAATAATTTGGAACAGTGCATTTTGAGTTTTTATTCATTTTGGAGATTATACGGTTATCATTGGGAGGTTTCTTCAATAAAATTTGATGTATACTCTAACAGATGATGACTTTTATTAGACTGACTGTCATTTGCACCGACCATTTAGGAAAATCCAAGAAAAATGTAATTTGCATAATAATTTGGAACATGGTGTATACAATGATTGGATCCTTATATGTTGTTTTTTATAGATCCATGTATAAATATATCCCTCTGATCAGTTAAGTATGGCCCATAGGAAGAGATGGGCAAACTCGAACAGTAAAGTTCGGTGTCCTTACCGAACACCTACTTCACCAGGAAGTCCATGTTACTGTTCAGGTTCAGCTGCCTGAACACCGGGTGTCTGTCACACTGTCATGCTCATGGCAGTGCGGCCAACACTGCTTCTGATTAGATGTGAAACCTTCCCTGCCGGTCAGAGAGCCGCGGTTCCCACGCTGTCAAAAGACAGCGTGAGCACTTAGCTGTGATCAGCGGTATAAAGTTTACCTCCAGTCGCTGGTGTCAGCTGATGGAACAACTGATCCCATCATACAACACTTGCTTCCGCTAATAACAGCGAGAGCAGGAGCGGCGCATGGGAGTACTCATCAGTTACTCCAATACTGTAAATAAATAATAATATAAAAACAACGGTGTGGGTTCCCCTGTATTTTTGTTAACCAACCAGGCCAAACTTACAGCTGGGGGCTGCAACCGTCTCAGCTGTCAGCTTCAGCAAGTAGATCAATGGCTGCACTCAAATGTACTAAAGCGAGGAAATGAGCGATATATGAAATGTGAATAGCATAATGGCTTGTGAAATCTATGAAAAAACACATGAGATGCTTAGCACAAGATTTGGCCAAAAAATGTGAGCCCATCCACCAAATGTCAAGCTTCAGCAAGGCTAGTTATCAAGAATAGAGGGGTCCCCACACTGCATTTTTTAATTATTTAAATAAATAATTTAAAAAATGGCATGGGATCCCCCCATTTTTGACAACCAACCTTGCTAAAGCAGACAGCTGTGGGTTGGTATTCTCAGGCTCGTAAGGGGCCATGGATATTGCCTCCCCAGCCTAAAAACAGCAGCTGCCCAGAAAAGGCACATCTATTAGATGCACCAATTCTGGTGCTTTGTCCAGCTCTTCCCACTTGCCCTGTAGGGATGGCAAGTGGGGTTCATATTTGTGGGGTTGGTCACCTTTGTATTGTCAGGTGACATCAAGCCCACAGCTTAGTAATGGAGACGTGTCTATAAGACACCTATCCATTACTAATCCTACAGTTGTATGTAAATAAAGACACAGCAATAATAAAGTTCTTTAATGGAAAGAAAGGCACATAATTCTTTAATAATCTTAATTAAGCCATACCTACGACCTCACCTAATTCCACCGAAGCCCTCGATCTCCTCTAATAAACCAAAAATAATAAAGCAACAAATATATCATACCCGTCCTTGTTCTGTCCCACGCTGTAATCCATGTCTGGGGGCTAAATTATTTTCAACCTGGATGGTGCCAAGATGTGATCGTCCAGGCTGAAAACCACTGGGAAATGAACTGCGAGCGCAGCCTCAGTGGCTGGAGGTGACGTCATCGAGGTTACCTACGGTCGCTGAGACTCCGTTCCCAGCCAGTCTGGAATGCAGTGACCTTGGTGAGATCCCCGCTAGCAGCGTGAGAGTTTTTAATAAATAAACTCAAATCATGTATACCACAGTTTACCACTAGGACGAAGTACATGTTATGAAGAAAACAGTCTTAGAATCACTGAGGTCTGTTGAAGCATTACAGAGTTATTGCATCATAAAGTCAAAGTCAGTAGCAGGCGGATTATTTAGGAGCACTTTAAGGGTAGCCCCAGTGAGGGATGGGTGCACAGTCCCCCCGCAGCTCCAGCCGAACACCTCCGAAGGAGGACAGAAACAGGAAAGGGGTAAAACTCTATCAAAGGTGTGCCAAAAGGAAACTCACACCAAACTCTGGTGTCAGAGTTTCCTTTCAGCTCTCCTGTCACAGGTTCCTTCTCCGGTACCACACAATCAACAGAGCCAGCGAAGAGTGAACAATCCCAAGACCTTTATTTAGGCAAAAGTAGGAAAGGTCCATATACGATCCACCACACAAAGGATAAAATATTCCAGAACACGAATGCAGTTCAGTTACAGAATAAAAGTCCAACAATCCAGCACAGAGGATAACAGTCCATATTCCCTTCTTTCTCTCTCTGATATGCTGTGTTCACCTCATTCTACACAAGACTGATCTGATCTCTGTCTCACCTCCCTGATATTTACAAATCCCTCTCCTCATTCACAGGTTAGGGGGTGGGTCGCAGGGGCTCATTGTTTCAACAAGCTAGGTCAACATGTCTTTAGCATATTAGCAAACAACATTATTCACTGACTCTGTGGAGAGATAACAATACAGAACTATGGGGAGAATATCAGATGGCAAATAACAACTCATCCTACAAGAGAACACCATGAAAATAAGTAAAATATAAATATACACAAAAATGATACCCACATAACATATCACACCATCACAGCTCCTTTGACTGAGTTTTACCCCTTTCCTATTGCGTCATAAAGTGACACTGGTCAGAATTGAAAAAATTGGTCTGGTCATGAAGGTAAAAACAGGCTGAAGGTGAAGAAGTTAAGTAAATATATTGTCTTTTAAAGTTCACTGAAAATCCTTCACAGTGTGCACATTTATTAATATTCACCGCAGGGGCGGACACAGACAGCTTGGAGCCCCTGTGCAGGAAATGTGTCTGGGCCCCCCTCCTTTTAAGGCGACAAAGCTATATATATACAGTATATATATATATATATATATATATATATATATATATATATATATATATATCAATGGCGGACACAGGCAGAAAAGGGCCCCTGTGCAAGAACAATGCATGGGTCCTTTGCAGACCAAGATCTCCTAAAAATGCTAAACTGCACCTACTTTGGAGATTTATATGGGCCCCCTCACCTCTAGGGCCCCTGTGCGGCTGCACAGGTTGCACCAATGATATGTCCGCCCCTGATATATATATTAGAGAGGATGGTCTGTAATAAAGAACGGTGTTATACATAACAAAGAGGAAACTATGTAACTAAGGATGGTGTTATACATAATAAGTGAGTACACTATACACTAAGGGACTGTGCTATACATAAGTGAGTACACTGTATACTAAGGGACTGTGCTATACATAATAAGTGAGTACACTTTATACTAAGGGACTGTGTTAGACATAATAATCGATAATAATGTCTTCCTGTACCTCCCCCTGTTCCTATTTCCACTATAAATCCCCCTTCCTCCAATCCCAATCCCCCACACCCCTCATTGTCCGCCTTCCCCCGCATTCCATTATTTCCCTATCCCCCCATGAGTGCCCTCTTCATTACCTCCATCATTGCTTTCTCCTCATCACCCCATTATTGCCCATTCCACCACATCCATCATTGCCTCCTCCCCACCACCTCATTGTTTTTTTCCACTGCCACCATCATTGCCTTCTCCCCCACCACCCCATCATTACCCATTCCACCACCTCATCATTTCCTCCTCCCCCACCACCCCATCATTGTCTTTTCCACCGCCATCACCATTGTCTTCTCCCCCACCACCCCCATTACCCGTTTCACAACCTCCATCATTTCCTCCTCCCCACCACCCCCATCATTACCCATTCCACTACGTCCATCATCACCTCCTTCCCACCACCTCATCATTGTCCTTTCCACTGCCATCATCATTGTCTTCTCCCCATCATTACCCACTCCATGACCTCCATCATTTCCTCCTCCCCCACCACCCCCATTATTGCCCTTTCCATTACACCCATCGTTGCTTTCTCCCTCATCACCCCATCATTGCCTTCTCTGTCAACCCAATCATTGCCTTCTGCCCCATCACCTTCATCATTGCCCTCTGTCAACCCAATCATTGCCTTCTGCCCCATCACCCCATCATTGCCCTCTTCTCCACCTACACACAAACAGACAGACACAGCACCATTCACCTCTCTGCATACACACAGCACCATTCACCTCTCTGCATACACACACAGCACCATTCACCTCTGCATACACATACACATACAGCACCATTCAACTCTCTGCATACACACACAGTACCATTCACCTCTCTGCATACACACACACCTCACCTCTGTGCACGGTATCCTGAAGCCGCACCATCTCTGGCAGCTTCCTGTCTCGCACAGCCGCAGTGCTGAATGATGATGTCATTCAGCCGCTGCTGTGTGAGACAGGAAGTGTGGGCAGGAAGCAGAATGGATCCATTCCCTGCAGTCCGCTGCCATTTTCTCTTTTAGGCAGCAGAGCTGCAGGGATTGCTCCCTGCCCGCCGCACATGAGGCCAATCTGGAGAGCCTCGGGCATGGATAAACTGACCAGATTGCCTCATTAATAGCAGCCCTGCAGGGCCCCCCGTAGTGTCCGGGTCCTGGTGCAGCCGCATCGGTTGAACCGGCGGTATGTCTGCCCATGATTCACTGGTTACATCTCAATCTTCAACCATCAGCAGATACTGAGGGAGACGTTGTGATAAGCTCACTAGATGCTGTAAAAGTGTTTGGCTCCATAAAGTGTGAATTTCTATGGGCAGTGTTGGAAATATTTGGCATGGAAGTCCTGTTCATTTCACTTATAAAGATGCTACATGGGAGACCGACATCCAGGATAGGGTTAAATGGAAGACTCACATTGGCCATTGGGTGAAGCAAGGGGTAAATGGCAGGGCTGCCCGTTGTCTCTTCTCTGCTTCACATTGGCCATTGAGCTTCTGGATGCAGTTATCATAAGATACTCAGACATAGAATGTTTCCATAGAGGGGGTGTGGAGGAAAATTGGCCTTATGCTGATGAAACTTTATTGTTTCTTGCAAAGTCTTCTACTACCCTACCCATACTAATGTAATACATAGTAGTGATGAGCGAATATACTCGTTACTCGAGATTTCTCGAGCATGCTCGGGGGTCCTCCGAGTATTTTTTTAGTGCTCGGAGATTTAGTTTTTGTTGCCGCAGCTGAATGATTTACATCTGTTAGCCAATATAAGTCCATGTGGGGGTTGCCTGGTTGCTAGGGAATTATAATATTGGGAAATCTCAAGTGACATAGTTGCTTTGCCTCTATAAATATGCAGGACTTTTTGGTCTTTTGGTTACCGTGTATAACTTTATTTTGCCTAATTATAGTGAACGCACTTGTTATTGCCTAGTAGGGATAATTGACAAGGAGCAGGGCCGATATTAAAGGGAATCTGTCACCCCAAAAATCATATATGAGATAAGGCCACCGGCATCAGGGGCTTATCTACAGCATTCTGTAATTCTGTAAATAAGCCCCCGATGTAACCTGAAAGGTAAGAAAAACAGGTTATATTATGCTCACCTAGGGGCGGTCCCGCTGCGGTCCGGTCCGATGGGCGTCACGGTCCGGGTCCTCTTCTTGTCTTCCTACCGCGGCTTCGGCACAGGTGTACTTTGTCTGCCTTGTTGAGGACAGAACAAAGTACTGCAGTGCGCAGGTGCTGGGAAAGGTCAGAGAGGCATAGATAGTATAAAGGTCAGAGAGACAGAAAGTCTAGTATACAGCCAAAAAGCATAAATAGAGAGCAAGTAAATGTGATACCTAAAAGAACTGTAAATGGGAGAACAAAAAGTGAATAATGTATAAGATGGCTGAGGTAAAGCTAAAGAAATACTAATAAAGAATAAGGAAATAATGAAACAGTAGTAACATCAAATCAAGTGATCTTTGGTTACTATCCAAATGTGTATAAAGAAAATGGAGAAGCTGTGAACCCCACACATTTTGCCAGCAACCAGTGGCTTCTTCAGGGAGATGTTCACAAGTGTCACATACATATAGGCATATCACAATAGTAAATCAATCAATATTAAGTATAAATATTATGTATAATGCAATTTACCTGTGATCACAAATGCAAGCAATAATGAGCTAGGGATGAGTTGAAAGAGCAGGTATAATCCGCCATGTAAGGTCAGATTCTCCATAATGACATGTGAGTTAGCTTGGACCGCACCACTGAGAATGGCCAGTGACGGAACCGGAAATTACATTGACATTACATCATGCATGTTAGCGCGAACCGCACCACCAAAAATAACCAGCAGCGGAACCGGAAATGACATCACTACATATAGCAGGGAATAATGTAAAAAGACTGCTGACCCAATGTGCGTGTCAGCATCAACCACATTGTGAAGTCAATGTCATCCAAAGTAGGTGAATTAAACGGGATTGATATTCTGTAGGACGAAGAGGAGACTCAATATCCAATCGGATGGAGAAAAAGCTCATGGTCCATTAAAAAAAGGGTAAGTATTCCAGAATAAAGATATATACAGTTGAAACCAGAAGTTTACATGCACTATATAGAAACACACATACACGTGTTTTTCTCAATATCTGACATGAAATCAGAATAAACCTTTCCCGTTTTAGGTAAATTAGAATTGCCATAGTAATATTTGCCAAATGCCAGAATAATATAAGAGAGAGAGAATGTTTTAAGGCATTTTTAAAACTTACTGCAAAGTCAAAAGTTTACATACACTAAGATTACTATGACTTTAACCCCTTTCTGGTGTCAGATGGGATAGTACTGTATGTCCGATGTCAGAATCTTCACTTTGAGGTGGGCTCCGGCGGTGAGTCCACCTCAAAGCCGCAACAATAGGCATGGTCAGAATCGGGATCTGCCCTCTCCTATTAACTAGTTAAATGCCGCTGTCAAACTCTGACCGCAGCATTTAACGCTTCAGGCCATCGGGCCGGAAATACGCGCACCACTGACCCCCGTCACGTGATCGAGGGTCATTGTTGCGTCAGCATGACAACCAGAGGTCTCCTTGAATGGAATACACAAACAAGGGGGAACACTTAGCTTGCAGTAGACTCAGAAAAAAATACGGACATCCTCCAAGCACCAGAGTGGAAGATAGCTGACTGCTATAGCCACAAGCCTCCACAGGAAAATGGAAATAGCAATATCAGCCTTAACTTCCAGCAGCAAGCAGGAAGATATAAACACCCCGGTTCAGGTGTGTCAACTAGAGCCAGGAGAAGGTTGCCACTGGATCCTAGAGTCAGAAGGCCCAGGAAAAATCTGCAAAGCAAACTGCTGAGACCTTCTGCAGTCAGATGCAGAGCGATGGACTGCAGTCTCTGACACACCCGTGACAGAATCCGCCCTTCTATGATTGGCCTTTGGACACTCAAGACCAGGTTTCTCAGGATAAGAGCTGTGGAACAAACAAACCTGGGGGCATTCACCACTGATGGAGAACCCCACATCCTTTTCTCTGGACCATAACCCCTCCAGTGCACCAAGTATGGTAGGAAATTATGTTGGAGGTGAGAATCTACTTTCCTCAAAATTTGGAACTCTAGGTTTCCATCAACGATTAATGGGGGAGGCGGTAGGGGTGGGGCCTCAAGGGGTTCTACATATCTCTTGAGCAAAGACCTGTGAAAAATGTTTTAGATCTTAAGAGCCTGAGGTAGCTTAAGACGAAACGCTGCTGGACCAGTGACGGTGGTTATCTTATAGGGACCAATGAATCTACGTCCCAACTTCCAGGAAGGAAACCTCAACCTGAAATGCCTTGTAGACAACCACACAGAATCATTCACATTCAGGTCCGGACCTGGCACTCATTTAGTGACAGTCATACCTGTCTCTCCTGACCCAGTTAGGAACAACGATGGAATTCCTTAATGAGCATCGGGGTGTGCGCATTATAAGGACCAGGTGGCACTTAAAGGTATGGACCTCCATTATATTAGCACAGTGCAACAGTGCACCAAGCACTATGCACTTTGATTTTTGCACTGAGGTTTTTTTTATTTCATTAATTGATGTCACTCCTGCACTTCATTCACACAAAGGAATATATATATATTGTGGTGCAGTGACCAATGTTACAGCCAGGGAATGCTGTGTGTGCGCTGCAGGATGCGCTTGGATGTATAACTGTGTTGGTGAGAGAAAGTCCGGCAGGATTATAAATGGCCGGTATGTGTGTCGCAGAGGAAGACACTCTGCGCTGTCATTCTAAAGATATGTTGTGTTCTGGGACCTGTAGTCCCACAAGTAATTGTATAGTTCTGACGGGAGACTGGCGGGGCTAGTTGTGAGAGATGTGAGGGTCAAACTAGCCACACACCCATGGGAGTGGTTACAGGTAGATAATGTGACCAAGGTATGGGTCACATGTTCCTGTGAGGTTCTTGTGTAGGGGGCTGTTTGTTCCTGTGCAAGGTCCTGGACGGTCAGTGTTGGAGACTCCTGGGAGTAGAGTCGTCCTGAAAGCACATGGAGACCGTAGACCTGGACGGTCTGTGTTGAGGACCTGGGACTGACGTGAAGTCAGCATGAGGAGTGGAACTCCTGAAAGGTAACCCCGGACAAGGGGATTATATTGTACAGCAGAGAAGTCTATCGGCTGCATGAACAGACTGAGGGTCGTGATAAGCTCATGAAATGTAACGCAATGGACTGTACGTCATGTGGTTTATGATGTGTAATAAACCAAATAAGACTGATATGTTGAGATATCGTGCCTGAAGTGTTTATCCTGCTGCCAAGCAGGTATTCCCCAACACACTCAGGTAGCGTATCACCACTATATATATATATATATATATATATATATATATATATATATATATATTTTTTTTTTTTTTTTTCTTCTTTTTTTTTTTTTTTTCTTTCTTTGCTGTGTTGATTTCTATGGTACAATTCAAGGTTGTACTAATTTTTTCACTCTATTCATGGAGATCCCTAATATCCCTACTAGGAGCCTATTTTTATGGTCTAATATGCTGTAGGTTTATATTTTATTTTTTAGTCCACCATCTACAATATTGACTGCATTTTAATATTTTATATATATTTTTTATATAAAAATTGTCCTTATATGTGCACACAATTTATTTTATTTTAGTATAACTGTTGCTAATATTTAATAAAGATACATATTTAACTATATAATTTTGTCTGGACTTTCATGGTCTATTCCATAGTTTTGGTGGTTGGTGTCTTTCTCCGGTTAGGAATAAGTAGTGACGAAACAGGACCTGATGGATGGGTATGCGATACTTAAGAATGTGCCCAAACATTGCAACTAGACATCCCGATGCCACCACAGCCACCAAAAACGACGATAAACGAGGTCTGCGGTTGCTTTACCACCTGGATGGCTAGCAAAGACAGAGTCATGATATTCTTTAATTTCTTTGCGAGCCAATTTAGATGGCACAAACTGCCTCCCCGAAGGGCAGTAAGTAGGGGCACCCCCCTGAGCTTCCAACACCTCACCCTCCAGGTCCGAAATGCCTACTCCTTATGCAAAATTGGGGCAGGGTCCTCAAAGCCACACTAAAATGTCTGTAAGCTCCCTGTAAATACAGCAGAAGGGGAAACTTTTAGGCAGTTACCTTGAAAGTAATCTCCCCACTTTACAGTCTCTCTGGATTGCCAATCCACAGTTGGATTATGCTTCGCCAACCAGAGCAAGCCCAGAACCATTGGAATGTGGAGACCCTTCAGTATATAACAGGGTTATTTCATAATGCAAAGACCCCACCTTCAGTCTTATGTTATGAACAATTTGTGTCAGTTTTCTCTGTGCAAGTGATGTTGAGTCGATGGCGCAAATATGAATAGGTTCAGCCAAGTTAGAACAGACAAAATCATGAGTTCTAACAAACTCTGCATCCACCATAGTGACTCCAGCTCCACTGTCTACAAACACAGAAATTTTTTCAGACCTGCTCTGTAGCACCACCTATTTTGTCAGGACATAACGATAATTGCAGGTTAAAGGCGAAGACACCCCTTGATTATGAAGTTCAAGGCTACCAAGTGTTAACCCCTTCACCCCCGGAGCTCTTTTCTTTTTAGTTTTTTGCTCCCCTTATTTCCAGAGCCATTACTTTTTTATTTTTCTGTCAATATGGCCATGTGAGGGCTTATTTTTTGCAGGATGAGTTGTACTTTTGAACGATGCAAAAAAAAGTGCAATCTCACACTTGTTTTTTGTTTGGCTTTTTTGCTAGTTTCACTAAATGCTAAAACTATCCTGCCATTATGATTCTCCAGATCATTACAAATTCATAGACACCAAACAAGTCTAGGGTCTCTTTTATCTAAGGCTGGTTTCACACTTGCGTTTTGATCTGCAGCGTTTTTACCGAAAAAAAATGCATGCATTTTTTTCCCTATGTTTAACATTAAAAACGCATGCTTTTTTTTTGTACACGTTTTGCCGCGTTTAACGATGCATGCCTTTTTTGCTGCATGCGTTCTTTTGCAGAAATGCAACATGTAGTAATTTTCAGAGGCATTTTTTTGCCGCAAAAAAACGCATGCATTCATTTGCGTTTGATTTGCGGCAAAAAATACATTGATGTCTATGGAAATGCATGCGTTTTTGCGTACATGCGTTTTCTTGCGTTTTAAACGCATGCGTTTTTATAGAAAAAAACAAGAATACACCCTGATAAGCTACCCCCCACCAACAGGGTGATAAAGGGATCCTAACCCTAACCCTAACCCTAGGGATCCAAACCCTAACCCTAACCTTAACCCTAACCCTACCCCTAACCCTAACAATATGACAGTGAATACTCTCCGAGTTTATATTTTTAGTACTCTATAGCAATACCATATATATTGGGGTGTCCACATTGAACAAAGCTTTTTATTAGAAGAATGTCCTGGTCTCCAGGTCAACATAATAGCCAATCGCTATGGATCCCTAGGATCCCTAGGGTTAGGGGTAGGGTTAGGGGTAGGGTTAGGGTTAGGGTTTGGATCCCTAGGGTTAGGGTTAGGATCCCTTTATCACCTTGATGGTGGGGGGTGGCTTATCAGTGACCTGGTGACCAGGACATTCTTCTAATAAAAAGCTACCCCTAACCCTAACCCTAGGGATCCAAACCCTAACCCTACCCCTAACACTAACCCTACCCCTAAACCTAACCCTAGGGATCCTAACCCTAACCCTATCCCTAACCCTAACCCTAACCCTAGCTAATTCTATTAATAGTGGGTTTTCTAGTTGATTTTGATGATTGGCAGCTGTCACACACTTCTCAGTATGCGTTTCAAAAATGCAAATGCAGGAAAAAACGCATGTAAATGCATCAAAACGCCGCTTTTTTTACTGCATGCAAAAACGCATGCGTCTAAAAAACGCAGCGTTTGCACGCGTTTACATACGTTTTTTCACCACATGCGTTTTTTTTTTACAAACGCTGCAGATCAAAACGCAAGTGTGAAACCAGACTAAGTGATAAAAAAATTCCAAAGTTTGCTAAAAAAAAAAAAAAAAAAAAAAGAATTGCGCAATTTTCCGATAACGGTGACGTCTCCAATTTTCTTGATCTGGAGTCGGGTGAGGGCTTATTCTTTGTGTGCCGAGCTGAGGTTTTTAATAATATAATTTTGGTGCAGATACGTTCTTTTGATCGCCCGTTATTGCATTTTAATGCAATGTTGCAGCGACCAAAAAAACCGTAATTTTGGCGTTTTGATTTTTTTTCTCGCTACGCCATATAGGGATCAGGTTAATCCTTTGTTTTTATTGATAGATCGGGCGATTCTGAATGCGGGGATACCAAATATGTGTAGGTCTGATTTTTTTTATTGTTTTATTTTGATTGGGGCGAAAGGGGGGTGATTTGAACTTTTATATATTTTTTATTTTTTTTATATTTTTAAGCACTTTTTATTTTTATTTTGGCATGCTTCAATAGCCTTCATAGGAGGCTAGAAGCATGCACTACTCAATCGCCTCTGCTACATAGAGGTGAAGCACAGATCACCTCTATGTAGCAGAAATGCAGGGTTGATTTGAACGCCGACCACTGGGTGGCGCTCAAAGCAATCGGCCATCAACAGCCATAGAGGTCTCAAGGAGACCTCTGGTTGTTATGGCAATGCACCAATGACCCCCGATCATGTGACGGGGGTCAGCGGTGCGAGCACCCCCGGCCGCGCGGCCGGGAACGCTAGTTAAATGCCACTGTCAGCGTCTGACAGCGGCCTTTAACTAGGTAATGGGCACGTGCAACATGAAGGAATAAGGTAACCAAACACTAGGGAGGGGGGGGAGTGGAGATCTCTAGACAGATCTAATGTCACCCTGTCTGCCCTATCGTTTCTATATAGGTTCTGCACCTATCGCCAAGAAAGATACCTAGTACCTGCCTGACCCTGGTGATATGCCCTGCACTACGAAGGACACGATAAATGCTAGTCAATCCCTACTACCACTAAAGATAGATGGGATACAAAAACATGGGGGACACTTAGCTTGAGTAGACTCAAAGAGAAACACAGACGTCTTCCAAACACCAGAGAGGAAGATGGCATGCAAGCTAACCCAGGAATCTCATAACTAGACACATTTTCTAAGGAATAATGGATGAAAATCCCTTAAACAATTTATTTTTATTTTTTTTTTCTTCCTAAAGTGCAAGGAAATGTGTCATCTTTAACTTTAGACATAAACAGTAATTTTAACCAGGGGTGTGCAAACATTTACATGCCACCGTAGGTTGTGTTCCTTAATTTTTTCAGACCCTGATTTATTCCATATATAGTATCCGTTCCAGTATACTTGCACCACACAGTGGGCTTTTAACCCTTTATTTACAAGTATTAGCTCCTATTTAGGGGATTCACTTTGTTTTAATGTATATCCAATGAAATAGAAGATTTTATTGGAATTGTTATTATTTCTGTGAACAACTTATAGTAACTTAACCTTCCAGTCTGAGTGTAATTGTGGATGATTGTTTGTCTTTTGTTCTTTTACAGACACTAAATAACCAATGAAATGTCATATTTTTGTCTTTAAGGACTCACTGCCCTACATATTGCAGCTCAGTGTGGCTCACTTGGAGTTCTCGTATGCCTTCTTTCTTTGAAAGCAGATTATATGTTGTGTGACCATCGTGGATGGATGGCAATACATTTTGCAGCTTTCTACGGGGCAGTTCCCTGTATCCGAGCTCTTTGCAGAAAAGATTGTTCTTTATTGGAGATGGAAACAGCTGCTGAGTAAGTAGTATTGTGGAAATTAAAGTATTTTTAATATAAAACTGTTACTTTCACAAAGTATGACACTATTATGTACAAGTATTTGTCCTACAGATTTCCGTAGATGATGTTTGCCAACAGAATATTTTAATGGAGGCTTCCAAACAAATGCAATTTGCACCCAACATTATTTGAACAGTATGTGCTTTGCCGCCCGTTGATTTGGCAGACATAAACTTCTAACATAAGCAACTGCACATAATTTCATATGTTATCAGAAATCATTACTCACATTAATTATATATGTCTTCTGTTTTTTTTTGTAGTGGTCAGTTGTATAAAAAAGTACAGTAAATACGCAAACCGAAATTGAAAATAGGTCTAGCGATGTCTTCCTGTGACTAGTAGATGAAAAAAACATTATTTTTGCATCATTCTGCTTGTATTGATCAATGAGCCTATTCACCATATGTACGGTGGCATGTAAAAGCTTGGGCACCCCTGGTCAAAATTACTCTTATTGTGAACAGTTAAGCAAGTTGAAGATGAAATGATCTCTAAAAGGAGGAAAGTTAAAGATGACACATTTAAGTTGTATTTTGGGCAACACAAATACCGTATTTTTCGGACTATAAGACGCACCGGACCATAAGGTGCACCCCAAATTTAGGGTGAAAATTGCAGAAAAAAAGATTTTTTATAAGATGGGGGTCCGTCTTATTGTCCGAATTTACAGTATCTTACCTGAAGACTGGCGGTGGCAGAGCAGGGTCACAGGAGGCATGGTGTCGGCAGAGGTGGGGTGATGCGGTACGGTGTGCACCTGAGCAGGGTCCCTTCCTGCTTAGGTGGGCGACGCCACGGCCTGGTGTCCATGGGAGGGTTGCAGCAGTGGTTACCGGCAGAGGTGCTGGGATGAGGAGGTGCTGGGATGAGGAGGTGCTGGGATGAGGAGGTCCTGGGATGAGGAGGTGCTGGGATGAGGAGGTGCTGGGATGAGGAGGCGCAGTGAGAGGTATGGCGTCAGAGGGGTCCCTTTCTCCGGTGAGGTGATGCAGCAGCCCGGTAAGCAGCAGAGCAGGTGAATACTGTTGTTAGCGGTGGTGGCGGCTATCGTCCCGAGGCCGCGGGTGCGCAGATGAAGCGCTCTGCTTCCCGGGGCTTCAGGAAAATGGCCGCGGGAGGCCGCGCGTGCGCAGATGGAGATCGCGGCGGCAATTTTCCTGAAGCCAAGAACTTCAGGAAAATGGCCGCCGCGATCCCCATCTGCTCACCTCCTATATCCATATTATGAAATAGACATTAATATATGACAATATGTTGTTTTAATGCCCCACTATATCCATGTTATGATATAGACATTAATAAAAATAACAATATGTTGTTTTAATGTCCCACTGATAGCAAGTAGCATAAATTAATACCCTAATTGTTTATGGGTTAGCTCATAATATTATAACTATGTCACTAACAAGCATAGCTAAGAGGATGGATAACGGCATTCAATGTAATAATCTCACTAGTAGGGCAAAAAATTTGGCAGAGGGCAAAAGAAAGGTATCCGGTTCCCACCGCAATATATACATGCCACAATAAGCCTGCCAGCGGGAGGTGAATATAATGCTACTGCACAGAAGATATCAAGTAAAGAAAGGTAAATATACCTATATCCCGGGACTTTGTAGATCTGGATCCAAAAAGCAGCGTCCCCTCACCCCCGATGCGCGTTTCGCCGCCAGCTTCTTCCGGGGGCGTGAATAAAACCTGTAAAGATGATATCCAAACCTCCAAAGTAGAAAATCAGAAAAAAAAAACAGGCAGCACTCCAAAAATCAAAATGAAAAGCCGTGGCTTTTACTGATCCACTAGAAGCAACGTTTCAGCAGATTTCTCTGCCTTGCTTAAGCCTTAAGTATATTTATATACTGTATATATGTAAATATAAATATATATATATATATATATATATATATATATATATATATATATATATATACATTATATGTAAATACACACACACACACACATATATATATATATATATATATATACACACACACACAGCTCTGGCGAAAATTAAGAGCCCACTGCACAGTTTTCTAAAAGTCAGCTTCTCTACATGTCTGACAGTCATTCCATTCCAATATCAGTTGAATTCCAACCAGAGTACACCACATTCTACTTAATGTTCTTCTGATTAGGTGATCACTTTAACCAAATCTTATTTCATGAAGGAAAGTATAAAAAAACACTGCTGTGGTGCTCACGATCCTCTTGCAATAGGACAAGCTGGATGGCAAAACAAGTGCTAGTAATACCCCAAAAGTAATAGGAATGAAAAAATAACTTTTAACCATGCCGAAGGAGTTGAAAAGTCTTGAGTGAGGAAAAGGGCTCAATTCTGGCTTTACTAGCAGAGGGACACAGTAAGCATCATGTTGCCTCCATCCTTAAAATTTCTAAGATGGCATTCCATTACAACAAGGTCAATCAGCAGACATTGGGGTCAACAAAGCTACAGAGCGGCAGAGGGTGAAAACGACTCTCCACTGACTGGGATGACCGTCATCTTATTTGAATGACACTCAGGATGACATCAAGTGACCTACAAAAGGAATGGCAAATGGCAGCTGGGGTAAAGTGCACGGCAAGAACAGTTCATAACAGGCTCCTAGAGGCAGGACTCAAGTCATGTAAAGCTAGAAAAAAGCCTTTTATCAATGAGAAGCAAAGTCGAGCCAAGCTAAAGTTTGCCAAAGACCATAAGGAATGGACCATAGAGGACTGGAGTAAGGTAATCTTCTCTGAGTCTAATTTTCAGCTTTGCCTAACACCTGGTCATCTAATGATTAGACGGAGATCTGGCGAGGCGTACAAGCCACAGTGTTTGCACCCACTATGAAATTTGGTGGAGGATCGGTGGTGATCTGGGGATGCTTAAGCAAAGCTGGAATTGGGCAGGATGTTCTTTGCGAAGGTCGTATGGATCAAGCTGCCCTCAAGTTTATCCTGGAAAAACAGTTGATTCCTTCTGCGCAGCCAATGTTCCCCAACTCTGAATGCGCCATGCCACACAGCTAGGTCAATTAAGGTGTGGATGAGGGACCACCACACCAAATCCCTGTCATGGCCAGCCCAATCTCCAGACCTGAACCCCGTTGAAAACCTCTGGAATGTAATCAAGAGGAAGATGGATCGTCACAGGCCATCAAACAAAGAAGAACTGCTTACATTTTTGTACCAGGAGTGGCATAATGTCACCCAAAAGCAGTGTGAAAAACTGGTGGACAGCATGCCAAGACACATGTAAGCTGTGATTAAAAATCATGGTTATTCCACAAAATATTGATTTCTGAACTGTTTCTGAGTTAAAACATTAGTATTGTTGTTTCTAAATTATTATGAACTTGTTTTTTTTTTTGCATTATTTGAGGTCTGCAAGCAATGGATTTTTTGTTATTTTGACCATTTCTCATTTTCAGAAAATAAATATAAAATGTATTGCTTGGGGCAATTTACGATTTAATTAAAAATATACCTATAAAGAGAAAAATCAGACAAACTGAAAATTTTGCAGTGGTCTCTTAAGTTTTGCCAGTCATTGGTAATTTAATAGAGGGGAGATATGTTTCACTATGCCTAATGGCGTCGGTGACATAAAATCCAGAGTTTTATTTCCTCCAGCAAAGTAAGTGTTGCGAGGATTAAGTTATGTTATGGACTGGGTTTTAGGGGAACATTCATAGAGCGGGTGGGAGAATGTCCCCCCATATCTCCACCTACAGAGCTAGCACCACTATTTGCTGACAGGACCTTGGTGAGTTTGCAGTCATGTGATCAGTCATGTGGTTGAGGAGTCACATGGCAGACTTAAATGGCTGAAGAAAAGGACTTTCAGTGTTCACTGTGTTTGCCTGGAGAAGGAGCATTGTAGGAGAGTGCTGCATGGACTAAATAACCTGAACCATGTGTGTTCTGTCAGCCGTGAGTGGAAGGAACCCTGCTCACAGAAGGACTGTTTGTTCTGCCACCATTTTGTTTTGTTTCCCTGTTTTTCCCAGAGGGCTTTACTTTCTTTACTACATGTTGGTTTATGCTGCCTACAATAAACCAAAGGAAGTTCTTAAAGCCGCAGCGTGTCTGTGTCTATATCGGTGTGCACTTGAGGTAAGAAAATCACTGCACTCATCCAATTCAAAAGAGTTGCTTAGGTGAATCTTTTATTGAAATACGGTGATGAAATCGAAGCGACAAGTAGTGAGGCAATCTTTTTAACGTTTCGGCAACTCTTTTGAATTGGATGAGTGCAGTGATTTTCTTACCTCAAGTGCTTATGGGACCATTGGCTCCTTTCACTTGCACCGTCAAAAAACTCTTCAAATTGTCGAGTGCTAGCTTCTCGTTCTCTTTGCTATATCGGTGTGCAGACGATCTACCACAGGTGGTATTAGAAGTGCGTGCAGCGTTTCCAGTGAACACGTGGGATGGCCACAAGCCAGTGTGCAACATCAGGCAAGATGGAGGTCCTGCTAAAACATCTACTACAAGCACAGCAGCAACAGCAATTGCAGCACCAACAACAATTACAGCAGCAACAGACGGCTCAGAAAGAGACAAGTATGCTGCTTATACAGCAGATGCAGCAGCAGTATGAGCAGCACCAGAATCAGATTGACTTGCTTGCAGAGGCAGTTGATGGAAGACCGGCAGCCCCTACCCCAAGTTCAGGTACTGACATGTACGTCTGGATGATGGGAAGAAGAGCAATGCAGAAAATGACCCTGGGTGATTATGTGGAGGCATTTTTGGCTGTGTTCAGGCGAGTGGCAGAGCGTGAGAAGCTACCACAAGAGCAGTGGGCTGAGGTGCTGGCCCCTTATTTGACTGGTGTGCCGCAGAAGGCCTATTATGATCTGGCTGTACAGGACGCGCAAGAGTATGCCAAGTTGATAAAGGAAATTTTGGCAGGCGTGACTATGTCAGTGAGAGCTCAAAGGGTTCACCACTGGGCATATTATGGGGATAAATTGCCTCGGTCCCAAATGATTGACCTACTGCATCTAGTGCAAAAATGGCTGCAGCCAGAATACTGCACTCTAGCTCAGATGGTCGAGCGGGTGGTCATGGACAGATTTGTGCACTGCGTTAATAGACCGGTGCAGACCTGGGTTGCCCACGGAAATCCCTGAAATGTTGACGAACTAGTGGGCCTAGTGGAATGGTTACAGGTGGTCAAGACGTCCCTAAGGAAACCAGGGGGCAGTATATCCATATATTGGGGTACCCAGTGGGAACCTGAGCCCCAAAAGAGAGGCAGTAGAGCCATTAGGGGAGTCCTAGATCCCAAGGGGTCACTGAGGAGTTATCAAAGGCCACAGGGAGAGACTTGCTTTACTGGAGATTTTGCGATCCCCAGGACATGTAGCTGCCCGTTGTCCCTTGTCCCCCGAAGAGATGGAATGCAGCCTAGGGAGGTGCTGCTCCTACTATGCATATCCCACCAACAGTGTGAACTATCAGCCTGGATAGGGGCCACAGTCATGTCCTGTGACCATAAATGGAGTGCTGGTGTCAGGACTGTTAGACTCAGGGACCTTGGTGATCCTGATAAGGGCCATGCTCCCTCACCAGTTGGTCCCAGGGAAAAATGTGAGTGTCCGCTGTATAAACGGTGGCACCAAGGACTGTCCTTTTGCCAGAGTGACTATAAAATTAACTGTGGGTTTGAGTCGCATGAGGTTGGGGTGGCTAAGGACTTACTACACCCAATGATAATAGGGCGGCAATTTAGCCTATTCTGGGTTTTGTGGGGGAAGTTGGGGACACCAAATGTCCATGACAGGAGCCAGTGCTACCCTGAGGGAACTCCATCGCAGTTGGAAGTGGATGATTTCTCCTTGTGTGTTCTGCCTGGTGACGAGGACGAGATGGTGACCAGTGAGGCCGAAATTCCTGAACTGGTGGTTTCTATTAGAAATTTTGGGACTGCTGAAATCTGGGCTCTTACCCTAAAAGGGGCGTTGGAAAATGTGACGGTTGATAAATCGGGCTGACACCAGGTTTCCACATTTTGCATTAAATGGAGAGCTGCTGTATCAGGTCACTAAGCTGAGAGATGAAGTGGTAAACCAGTTGTTCGAACCGGGTCCCTATCGGTGTCAATCGGAAGTTCTTCTGGCCTGGGTGTCACGGGGAGATTAACTATTGCTGGTCCTACTCTGCTTGTCAGGTTACAGCCCCCGTGTCCCATTTCTGAAGTCTCCTAGTGCCATTGCCCATTATAGAGGTCCCATTTGACAGGATTGCCATGGACCTTCTGGGGCCCCTGGTTAAGTCAGCCAGAGGGCAGTAATACATTCTACTGGTGATGGACTATGCAACATGGTACCCGGAGGTAGTACCCCTTAGAAACTCTACCACCAGGAGCATAGACCGAGAGTTAGTTCATATTTTTTCTCAGACAGGCCTGCCAAAAGAGATCCTGACAGACCAAGGTTCACTGTTTTTGTCCAAAGTGATGAGGGAGTTGTGTAAAGCTCTTAAATTTACACAACTCCGCACATCGGTGTACCATCCTCAGACGGATGGCCTGGTGGAGAGATTCATCAAGACGTTGAAGTCCTTGCTTAAGAATGTCTTTGAGAGGCATGGACGAGACAAATTGCCTACTGCTGTACTTGTTGTTATCTATCAGGAAAGTTCCTCAGTCCTCTACGGAATTCTCACCGTTCGAGCTGTTATATGGATGACACCCCCGTGGACATCTAGATGGTTCTAAAGAGACCTGGGAGGCAGAAGTTACACCCCACCGGAGTGTTATTGAGCATGTGGCCCAAATGCAGGACCAGATCGCAAGGGTGATGCTGATTGTGAAGGAGAGCCTTCTTCAAGCACAAGAAGCCCAGGCGAGAGTCTACAATGGACCCACAAGGCTGAGGCAGTTTAGCTTTTGAGACTGGGTGTTGATTCCCACTGTGGAAAGTAAAATTCCTGGCCAAGTGGCAAGGGTCATACGAGGTAGTCGAGAAGTTGAGTGACGTCAATTACAAAGTCCGCCAACCAGGGAGAATGAAGCCATACCAAGTGTACCACATAAACCTGCTGAAACCATGGTGAGACAGTGATCAGGTAGAAGCACCATGCCTAGGGGCTAGTCCTGAAGCCAGGGTTGAGGATGTCACAATTGGGAAAAAAGACACTGTCACCGACCCAGAAACAACAGTGCCGTGAGGTGCTTCAGGACCTGTTACGGAGTTAACAGGTTGTACGCAGGTTGTGGAGCACAAAATCCTGACTGAACCACATGTGAGGGTGAATCAGAAGCCGTATCAGATTCCCGAAGCCCGCCGCGAGGTGATCTCCAAGGAGGTGAGAACAATGTTGAGCCTGGGCATTATCAAGGATAATAGGGCTTATTGTCCTTGTGCTGAAAACCAATGGAGTGGCGCTTCTGTAACGATTACAGGAAACTGAATGAGGTTCTAAGTTTGACACGTATCCAATGCCCCGGGTGGATGAGTTCATTGAGAGGCTAGGGTCGGCCAGATACATTACCACCCTGGACCTAACGAAGGGGTACTGGCAGATTCTCCTGTCCCCAAGTGCCAAGGAGAAGACAGCCTTCTCTGCAACTGATGTATGCATCCATTATACCAGAATGCTGTTCAGTCTGCAAAGAGCCCCAGCTACCTTCAAGAAGGCTATGGACTGAATCTTAGCCCCTCACAAGAAGTACGACGCTGTTTATTTGGACGACATTGTGATTTTCAGCCTGGAGTGGGGAAGTCACCTGCAAAAGGTGTAGGCAGTACTGGTGCACTGAAGAAGGCAGGGTTTACCATAAACTCAAGGAAGTGCGCCCTCTGGAAAGAAGAGGCAAAATGCTTGGGCTACATTGTCAGAAGGCGCAAAATAAAACCACAAATAGACAAAGTGGAGGCAATCCACAGTAGTAGTCACAGCCAGTCTCCAAAAAGCAGGTCAGTGCATTCCTAGGCATTGTGGGATATTACCACCGGTTTATCCCGAACTTCGCCACCTTAGCCATCTCTCTGATGGACCTCCATAAAGGGACAAAATCGACAACAGTCAAATGGTCCTCTGATGCTGAGATGGTCTTCCAGGAGTTGAAGCTCGTCCTGTGCAGACAGCCAGTCTTGGTTTCACCCGATTTCACTAAGGAGTTTGTGCTTCAAACGGATGCCTCTGAAGTCGGGTTAGGAGCTGTGTTGTCCCAGGTAATATATGGCGACGAACAACCAGTTCTATACCTGACTAGGAAACTTTTCTCCTGTGAGAACTATGACATCATGGAGAAAGAGTGCTTGTTCATCAGATGGGCTATTGACAGCCTGGGGCACTACCTGCTAGACCATAAGTTCAGGCTAGTATCAGATCATGCGCCCCCGAGATGGATGAGGGAAAGGAAGGGGAAGAATGCTCGAGTGACTAGATGGTTTTTAGCACTGCAGGATTTTAATTTTCATGTCGAGCACAGGCCAGGAAAGCTGCATGGGAACGCAGATGCTCTTAGCTAGTGAAGGTGCCAAAACCCCTGGCTTTGGCCAGAGGGGGGGGGGAATATTTGACTGAGTCACTGGTAATGTAATAGAAGGGAGATATGTTTTACTACACCTAATGGTGTCAGTGATATAAAATCCAGAGTTTTAGTTCCTTCAGCACAGTACGTTGTCAGGACTCTGAATATTTTGATTACCTTTTGTGCATTACTGCACTGCTACTCAGCTCTGAGTTTCTGCTGCATACATCGGTTTCCAGTAATCCTCCATCTGGCTGCTTGTGTTTGTTTCCATCTGCATTTGCTAGACATGTAAGGTGTTGCTGCTTTGCTTAAACCTGAGGCTATTACTCAGGCCTCCCTGGTTGTGCTAAGATATTATTTGAACTGTCTTATAAGCATATCTATCTGTGTTTGGACTACTAAGGACTTATTTGTGTCAAGTATCCTCAAGAATAATTGTGCTTCATAGACGTTCTGCGTGATTGCATTTTCCTCTGAAGTTTCCTATAGACTGTTAAGTTGCGTTTAATATTTACAACAAATGTTGTGGACTTGAGTTTCTCTCTGCACCTGTTTGAATCACTGTGTGATAATATAGACTTTACCACTCATAAAACTGTGTCCTGTAGTTGTCTTGTTCCATGCAAAGAGTCTCCTGAGTTATCCCTTATAATCTTTACATAAGTGTTACGAGTTAAGTTATGTTATGGGCTGGGTTTTAGTGGGATATTCATAGAACGGTTGGGAGAATGTTCCCCCATATCTCCACCTACAGACCTAGCACCACTGTGTGCTGACAGGACCTTGGTGAGGTCACAGTCATGTGATCAGTCACGTGGTTGAGGAGTCACATAGTCTGGGCTTAAATGGCTGAAGGAAAGAACTTTCCGTGTTCAGTGTGTTCGCCTGGAGAAGGAGAACTGCAGGAGAGTGCTGCATGGACTAGTGAACCTGAACAGTGTGTGCTCTGTCAGCCATAAGCAGGAGGAACCTCACTCACGGAAGGGTTGTGTTTGCTCTGCCACCATTTTGTTTTGTTTTCCTGTTTATGCCGAGAGGGCTGTATTTTCTTTACTACACCTTGGTTTATGCCGCCTACAATAAACCAAAGGAAGTTCTTAAAGGCGCGGTGTACCCGTGACCCGTGTCTACCTTTGCGTGCAGCCTAGTGAGCCACTCTACCACAGGAGATTATATATATATATATATATATATATATATATATATATATTGTAGCATGGCTAAAGGGTATGTGGTCGACGGGAGGTATGTGCCACATAAGTGCCTTGTTGCTGTAATGTAGCCCGGAGTATTTCTTTGTTGCACATAACCATGTATATATATATATATATATGTGTTTCAGGACCTGTGGTGATGTCAGACCACATGGCTAATCATGTGATGGGTTACTGGGTGTGGTTAGCTCTATATAAGACAGGCTAATGCTTAACACAGGAGATATGTGTGGAGGTGCTAGCCTCCAGAGTGTGTTAAGGCACCAGGACTGAGCCTGAATGTTATGACCCCAATGGCGAGGGTCTCAGAGGAACGTGGAAGTCTGCAGAATACAAAAATCCAGCTCATAGGGCAGTGGTAACTGGGTTGACCATATATCTACTCCTAACGCCAACACTAGAAGTAGCCGGGGATCATTCCTACGTTGATTCTAGATGACACGCGCCAGCCGGAGAATCTAGCTACCCATAGTAGAGGAAAACAAAGACCTTTCTTGCCTCCAGAGAAGGGGACCCCAAAGCTGGATAGAAGCCCCCCACAAATAATGACGGTGAGGTAAGAGGAAATGACAAACACAGAAATGAACCAGGTTTAGCACAGAGAGGCCCGCTTACTGATAGCAGAATAAAGAAAGGTAACTTATATGGTCAACAAAAACCCTATCAAAATCCACACTGGAAATTCAAGAACCCCCGAACCGTCTAACGGTCCGGGGGGAGAACACCAGCCCCTCTAGAGCTTCCAGCAAAGGACAGGATATAGATTTGGAACAAGCTGGACAAAAATACAAAACCAAAACAAATAGCAAAAAGCAAAAGGCAGACTTAGCTGATATAACTGGAACCAGGATCAGTAGACAAGAGCACAGCAGACTAGCTCTGATAACTACGTTGCCAGGCATAGAACTGAAGGTCCAGGGAGCTTATATAGCAACACCCCTAACTAACGACCCAGGTGCGGATAAAAGGAATGACAGAAAAACCAGAGTCAAAAAACTAGTAACCACTAGAGGGAGCCAAAAGCAAATTCACAACAGTACCCCCCCCTTAGTGAGGGGTCACCGAACCCTCACCACGACCACCAGGGCGATCAGGATGAGCGGCATGAAAGGCACGAACTAAATCGGCCGCATGAACATCAGAGGCGACCACCCAGGAATTATCCTCCTGACCATAGCCCTTCCACTTGACCAGGTACTGAAGCCTCCGCCTGGAGAGGCGAGAATCCAAGATCTTCTCCACCACGTACTCCAACTCGCCCTCAACCAACACCGGAGCAGGAGGCTCAGCAGAAGGAACTACAGGCACAATGTACCGCCGCAACAAGGACCTATGAAATACATTGTGAATAGCAAACGACACAGGAAGATCCAGACGAAAAGATACAGGATTAAGGATTTCCAATATCTTGTAAGGCCCAATAAAACGAGGTTTAAATTTGGGAGAGGAGACCTTCATAGGAACAAAGCGGGAAGACAGCCATACCAAATCCCCAACGCGTAGTCGGGGACCCACACCGCGGCGGCGGTTGGCAAAGCGCTGAGCCTTCTCCTGTGACAACTTCAAGTTGTCCACCACATGATTCCAGATCTGCTGCAACCTATCCACCACAGAATCCACCCCAGGACAGTCAGAAGGCTCCACATGACCCGAAGAAAAGCGAGGATGGAAACCAGAGTTGCAGAAAAAAGGCGAAACCAAGGTGGCGGAACTAGCCCGATTATTAAGGGCAAACTCAGCCAACGGCAAGAATGTCACCCAATCGTCCTGATCAGCAGAGACAAAACACCTCAAATAAGCCTCCAAAGTCTGATTGGTTCGCTCCGTCTGTCCATTAGTCTGAGGATGGAAAGCAGACGAAAACGACAAATCAATGCCCATCCTACTACAAAAGGATCGCCAGAACCTGGAAACGAACTGGGATCCTCTGTCTGACACAATATTCTCAGGGATGCCGTGCAAACGAACCACGTTCTGGAAAAACACAGGAACCAGATCGGAAGAGGAAGGCAGCTTAGGCAAAGGAACCAAATGGACCATCTTGGAGAAGCGATCACATATCACCCAGATAACGGACATGCCCTGAGATAGCGGAAGATCAGAAATGAAATCCATGGAGATATGTGTCCAAGGTCTCTTCGGGACAGGCAAGGGCAAGAGCAAACCGCTGGCACGAGAACAGCAAGGCTTAGCTCGAGCACAAGTCCCACAGGACTGCACAAATGACCGCACATCCCTTGACAAGGAAGGCCACCAAAAGGACCTGGCCACCAGATCTCTGGTGCCAAAAATTCCCGGGTGACCTGCCAACACCGAGGAATGAACCTCGGAAATGACTCTGCTGGTCCACTTATCCGGGACAAACAGTCTGTCAGGTGGACAAGACTCAGGCCTATCAGCCTGAAATCTCTGCAACACACGTCGCAGATCCGGAGAAATAGCTGACAAGATAACTCCATCTTTAAGAATACCAACAGGATCAGCGACTCCAGGAGCATCAGGCACAAAGCTCCTAGAAAGAGCATCGGCCTTCACATTCTTTGAACCTGGTAAATACGAGACAACAAAATCAAAGCGGGAGAAAAACAATGACCAGCGGGCCTGTCTCGGATTAAGGCGTTTAGCAGACTCGAGATACATCAGATTTTTGTGATCAGTCAAGACCACCACACGATGCTTAGCACCCTCGAGCCAATGACGCCACTCCTCAAATGCCCATTTCATGGCCAACAACTCCCGATTGCCCACATCATAATTTCGCTCGGCAGGCGAAAACTTCCTAGAGAAAAAGGCACAAGGTTTCATAACAGAGCAACCAGGGCCTCTCTGCGACAAAACGGCCCCTGCCCCAATCTCCGAAGCATCCACCTCAACCTGAAAGGGAAGTGAGACGTCAGGCTGGCACAAAACAGGCGCCGAAGTAAACCGGCGTTTCAACTCCTGGAAAGCCTCCACGGCAGCAGGAGCCCAGTTAGCTACATCGGAGCCCTTCTTGGTCATATCCGTCAAAGGTTTCACAATGCTAGAAAAATTAGCGATAAAACGACGGTAGAAGTTAGCGAAGCCCAAGAACTTCTGAAGACTCTTAACTGACGAGGGCTGAGTCCAATCAAGAATAGCTCGGACCTTGACTGGGTCCATCTCCACAGCAGAAGGGGAAAAAATGAACCCCAAAAAGGGAACCTTCTGTACACCAAAGAGACACTTTGAGCCCTTGACAAACAAAGAATTTTCACGCAAAATTTTAAAGACCAACCTGACCTGCTCCACATGCGAATCCCAATTATCAGAAAAAACCAAAATATCATCCAGATAAACAATCAAAAATTTATCCAGATACTTCCGGAAAATGTCATGCATAAAGGACTGAAAAACTGAAGGCGCATTGGAGAGCCCAAAAGGCATCACCAAGTACTCAAAATGACCTTCGGGCGTATTGAATGCGGTTTTCCATTCATCACCTTGCTTAATGCGCACAAGGTTGTACGCACCACGAAGGTCTATCTTGGTGAACCACTTGGCACCCTTAATCCGGGCAAACAAGTCAGACAACAGCGGTAAAGGATACTGAAATTTGACAGTGATCTTATTTAAAAGCCGATAATCAATACAAGGTCTCAAAGATCCGTCCTTTTTTGCCACAAAAAAGAATCCCGCACCAAGAGGGGAAGAAGATGGACGAATATGTCCTTTCTCCAGAGACTCCTTGATATATGAACGCATAGCGGTATGTTCAGGTACCGACAGATTAAACAGTCTTCCCTTAGGAAATTTACTGCCTGGGATCAAATCTATAGCACAGTCACAGTCCCTATGAGGAGGCAGTGCACTGGACTCAGACTCACTGAAGACATCCTGATAATCAGACAAATACTCCGGAACTTCCGAAGGCGTAGAAGAAGCAATAGACACAGGCAGGGAATCCCCATGAATACCACGACAGCCCCAACTTGAGACTGACATAGCCTTCCAGTCCAGGACTGGATTATGGGTCTGTAACCATGGCAGCCCTAAAACAACCAAATCATGCATTTTATGTAAAACCAGGAAACGTATCACCTCGCGGTGTTCAGGAGTCATGCACATGGTAACCTGTGTCCAATACTGCGGTTTATTTGCTGCCAATGGTGTAGCATCAATACCCCTAAGAGGAATAGGATTTTCTAATGGTTCAAGAGTAAAACCACAGCGCTTAGCAAATGAGAGATCCATGAGACTCAGGGCAGCACCTGAATCTACAAACGCCATGACAGGATAAGATGACAGTGAGCAAATCAAAGTTACAGACAAAATAAATTTAGGTTGCAAATTACCAACGGTGACAGGACTAACAACCTTAGCTATACGTTTAGAGCATGCTGAGATAACATGTGTAGAATCACCACAGTAGTAGCACAAGCCATTCCGGCGTCTATGAATTTTCCGCTCATTTCTAGTCAGGATTCTATCACATTGCATTAAATCAGGTGTCTGTTCAGACAACACCATGAGGGAATTTGCGGTTTTGCGCTCCCGCAACCGCCGGTCAATTTGAATAGCCAGTGCCATAGTATCATTCAGACCTGTGGGAATGGGAAAACCCACCATAACATTCTTAATGGCTTCAGAAAGGCCATTTCTAAAATTAGCGGCCAGTGCACACTCGTTCCAATGTGTCAGCACGGACCATTTCCGAAATTTTTGGCAATACACTTCAGCCTCGTCCTGCCCCTGAGACATAGCCAGCAAGGCCTTTTCTGCCTGAATCTCAAGATTGGGTTCCTCATAAAGTAAACCGAGCGCCAGAAAAAACGCATCAAGATCAGCCAATGCCGGATCTCCTGGCGCCAGCGAAAAAGCCCAATCCTGAGGGTCGCCCCGTAAGAACGAAATAACAATTTTTACTTGCTGAGCAGAATCTCCTGATGAACAGGGTCTCAGGGACAAAAACAATTTACAATTATTCACGAAATTCCTAAACTTAAACCTGTCTCCGGAAAACAGTTCAGGAATCGGTATTTTAGGTTCTGACCTAGGATTTCTGATAACATAGTCTTGTATGCCCTGCACACGAGTAGCCAGCTGGTCCACACTTGTAATCAAGGTCTGGACATTCATGTCTGCAGCAAGCATAGCCACTCTGAGGTAAAGGGGAAGGAGAAAAAAAAAAAAACTCAGAATCTTCTTTCTTATAATCCCTCTTCTGCAATGCATTAAACATTTAATACTGGCCTGGCAAACTGTTATGACCCCAATGGCGAGGGTCTCAGAGGAATGTGGAAGTCTGCAGAATACAAAAATCCAGCTCATAGGGCAGTGGTAACTGGGTTGACCATATATCTACTCCTAACGCCAACACTAGAAGTAGCCGGGGATCATTCCTACGTTGATTCTAGATGACACGCGCCAGCCGGAGAATCTAGCTACCCCTAGTAGAGGAAAACAAAGACCTTTCTTGCCTCCAGAGAAGGGGACCCCAAAGCTGGATAGAAGCCCCCCACAAATAATGACGGTGAGGTAAGAGGAAATGACAAACACAGAAATGAACCAGGTTTAGCACAGAGAGGCCCGCTTACTGATAGCAGAATAAAGAAAGGTAACTTATATGGTCAACAAAAACCCTATCAAAATCCACACTGGAAATTCAAGAACCCCCGAACCGTCTAACGGTCCGGGGGGAGAACACCAGCCCCTCTAGAGCTTCCAGCAAAGGACAGGATATAGATTTGGAACAAGCTGGACAAAAATACAAAACCAAAACAAATAGCAAAAAGCAAAAGGCAGACTTAGCTGATATAACTGGAACCAGGATCAGTAGACAAGAGCACAGCAGACTAGCTCTGATAACTACGTTGCCAGGCATAGAACTGAAGGTCCAGGGAGCTTATATAGCAACACCCCTAACTAACGACCCAGGTGCGGATAAAAGGAATGACAGAAAAACCAGAGTCAAAAAACTAGTAACCACTAGAGGGAGCCAAAAGCAAATTCACAACACTGAAGGACTGGACACTTTGTTTTTCTTTTCCTGAACTAAAGGCTATTTGTTTGCTGTTATTTTGCCATGTGGTTTATGAAGTAATAAACCCTGTGAACTTTTAAAGGAACGTGCCTCCTGAGTGTCAGCCATCGCACCTGAGTGAGTGAAATCCCTACAATTGGTGGAGAATGCGGGCAGCGTTCCCAGCGGAGACTAAGAGTCTGTTATTGGATGTCCTGGGTCAAGTCTGTTGTAAGCCAGCAAGCATTGCCGGGGAAAATGGAGGATCTGCTGAAACACTTGCTCCAGTCGCAGCAAGAGAGCAACAGGCTGTTGATGCAGCAGATTCAACAGAACCAGCAGGAGCAATGGCAGCAGATGCAACAGAACCAGCAGGAGCAACGGCAGCAGATGCAGCTTCTGGCAACCGCCATCCAGGGCAAGATGAGTGCCCCAACCCCAGGTTTCGCTGATGACACCCACGTCCAGAAGACGGTAAGACGCGCATTGCAGAAAATGACTCCCGGGGATGATGTTGAGGCCTTCCTGACGGTGTTTGAGAGGGTCGCTGAGAGGGAAAAACTTCCGCCAGAGCAGTGGGCAGAGGTACTGGCGCCATACTTGACGGGAGAACCCCAGAAGGCGTATTATGATTTGACCTTGCAGGATGCCAAAGAGTATCACAAATTGAAAGTTGAGATTCTCACACGTTTGGGGGTGACACTGACTGTCAGGTCACAGCGAGTTCACTGCTGGGCCTATCACCGGGACAAACCGCCTCGCTCCCAAATGTTTGACCTGTTGCACCTGGTCCAGAAATGGCTGCAGCCAGAGTCGTGTACACCTGCACAGATGGTGGAAGAGTGATGATGGATCGGTTTGTGCATTCTCTCCCGAGCTCCATACAGACTTGGGTTGCCCAGGGTGATCCCCAGAATGCCGACAAGCTGATCGGACTGGTTGAGAGATACCAAGGGTTGGAAGGCTCCTCCGGGAGGCAACCCATGCCGTACTGGGGGTCCCAGAAGGGAGCTGAGTCCCAAAAAGGGGTGGCGCGTCCAAGGTCACAAAGGGCGGGGGAGGTGGTGCCCAAGGTCCCTACGGGTGATATTATTTGTTGGAGGTGCCACGGGCCCAGACATATAGCTGCCCGTTGTTCCCAGACCACTGAGCAGATGGACTGCAGCATGGGACGCCGTTGTTCATACTATGCGTTTCCAGCCTGCAGTGTGAACTCTCCGCCCAACGAGGGACCTCAAGCGTGTCCCGTAAAGGTGAATTGTTGAGCAGTAACGGCACTGTTAGACTCGGGGAGCCTAGTGACCCTGGTGAGGGCCACTTTTCCTCTCCACCTGCTCCCGGGAAAGAAGGTTGGAGTGCGGTGCATACATGGTGATGCAAAGGACTACCCTTTGGCCAGGGTGGACATTGAAACGGCATGTGGCACTGAGTCCCACATAGTCGACGTCGTGCAGGACTTGTTACACCCTATAATTATTGGCCGGGATTTCTGTTTGTTTTGGGATTTGTGGGGAAAAGGTTCTGAGCTCCCTAGCAAGAGTAGGCAACCAATGAACCCTGGAAGGGTGTCGCCACACCCAGAGTCAGACAGGTTTCCTTTTTGTGTTCTGGTTGGGGATGAGGAGGAAGTGTCCCCTGCATCTGACATTCTGGAGTTAGAGGTAACCGGTGAAAATTTTGGGACTGACCAACATAGGGACCCCACTCTGTGGGAAGCCTTTAATAATGTCACAGTTATTGATGGGGTGGTACAGGAGTTGGGGGCAGACACAAGATTTCCCCATTTTCTGATGAGTGGGGAGTTGTTGTACCGGGTCACGAAAATAAGGGAGGAGTTGGTAGAGCAGTTGGTAGTGCCGGGTCCATATAGACGGAAGGTGTTGGACATGGCCCATTCACACATCTTGGGTGGACACCTAGGGGTGGAAAAAACGCAGGAACGGGTTGTGCAGAGGTTCTATTGGCCTGGGTGTCACCGGGAAATAGTGAACTATTGCAGGTCCTGCCCTACATGTCAGCTAACTGCTCCCACTCCTCATTTCTGGAACCCCCTTGTGCCACTGCCCATTATTGAGGTGCCGTTCGAGATAATTGCCATGGACTTGGTCGGTCCCTTAGTTAAATCAGCCCTGGGCGATCAGTATATATTAGTCATCCTGGACTATGCCACACGCTATCCTGAGGCAATTCCTCTGAGAAATTCTTCCTCGAAGAATAAAGCCCGCGAGTTGGTCCATGTCTTTTCCCCGACAGGTCTGCTGAAGGAGATCCTGACTGACCAGGGGACAAGTTTCATGAGCAAGGTGATGAGGGAGTTATGCAAAGCCCTGAAAATCTCCCAGTTGAGGACCTCGGTGTACCATCCCCAGTCAGATGGCCTTGTTGAGAGATTTAACAAGACACTGAAGAGCATGCTGAGAAAAGCTATAGAGAAAGTTGGTAGAGACTGGGATTGTCTCTTACCCTATCTGATGTTTTCCATTCGTGAAGTTCCACAGGCCTCCACAGGGTTCTCACCGTTTGAGCTTCTATATGGCCGACATCCGCGAGGACTCCTGGATATAGCCAAGGAAACCTGGGAAGCCGAAGTCACACCCCACAGAAGCGTCATTGAGCATGTGGCCCTGATGCAGCAGAGGATTGCAAAGGTGATGCCTATCGTGAAAGAACACCTCCTCCAGGCACAAGAAGCTCAGGCCAGAGTCTACAACCAGTCTTCAAGAGTGAGGCAGTTCAATCCGGGAGACCGAGTTCTTGTGTTAGTTCCGACGGTGGAAAGCAAGTTCTTGGCCAAATGGCAAGGGCCATATGAGGTTGTCGAGAAACTTGGTGAAGTAAATTATAAAATTCACCAACCAGGAAGACAGAAACCATTCCAAGTATACCATGTCAACCTCATCAAGCCGTGGCAAGATGGAGAGCCGACAGTAACTCCATCGTTGTTAAGCAACCCAGAAGGTGAGGTTGGAGCTGTTACTATAGCGGAGACGCTATCGAAAACCCAGAAACAGCAGTGCCGGGAGTTACTCCAGAAAAACAGGGACCTGTTTTCAGAGTTGCCAGGACACACGAAGGTCATAGAGCACGAGGTCCTAACAGAGCCACATGTGCGGGTGAACGTGAAGCCCTATTGTATTCCTGAGGCTCGTCGAGACGTTATCTCCAAGGAAGTAGAGCGTATGTTGAAGCTTGGAGTCATTGAGGAATCCAAGAGCGGTTGGTCGAGCCCAATTGTCCTGGTCCCAAAACCGGATGGAGAGTGGAGGTTTTAAAACGACTATCGGAAGTTGAATGAGGTCTCCAAGTTTGACGCTTATCCCATGCCCCGCGTTGATGAGCTCATCGAAAGGCTTGGGCACGCCAGATATATATCCACCTTGGATTTGACAAAGGGGTATTGGCAGATCCCCATGGCACAGGAAGCCAAGGAGAAGATGGCTTTTTCGACACTTGATGGATGCTTCCAGTATGTCCGGATGCCGTTTGGCCTACAGGGAGCTCCGGCGACCTTCCAGAGGGCTATGGATAGAGTCCTTGCACCCCATAAGGCCTACGCTGCTGCGTACCTAGATGATATCGTCATCTTTAGCCCGGACTGGGAGAGTCATCTGGAGAAAGTCCAAGCGGTGTTTGATGCTCTAAGAGAGGCGGGGTTTACAATAAACCCGAAGAAATGTGCCTTGGGTAAGGAAGAAGCTAAATACCTAGGCTATATAGTGGGTCGTGAAGAAATAAAGCCCCAAATCAGGAAAGTGGAGGCAATCCAAACATGGCCGAAATCACTCTCCAAAAAGCAAGTTAAAGCCTTTCTGGGAATCGTGGGATATTACAGGAGGTTCATCCCGAACTTCGCCACAGTGGCTGCGCCTCTGACTGATCTGCTAAAGAGGACAAAATCGGTGATGGTTAAATGGTCCGAAGAGACAGAGTCAGCCTTCCAAGAGTTGAAAGGGGCTCTATGTAAGCAGCCCGTTCTGATGGCCCCAGACTTCAAGAAAGAATTTATTCTTCAGACAGATGCCTCAGATGTTGGGGTAGGAGCAGTCCTTTCCCAAGAGCTACATGGGGAGGAGCATCCTGTTCTCTATCTGAGTAGAAAGCTGTCCTCATCTGAGAAGAACTACTCAGTCGTGGAAAAAGAGTGTTTGGCCATAAAGTGGGCGGTGGACACGTTACGGTACTATCTGCTGGGTCGTAAATTCAGACTAATATCTGACCATGCCCCACTTAGATGGATGAGGGAAACAAAGGGTAGAAATGCTAGGGTCACCCGTTGGTTCTTAGCCCTGCAGGACTTCAGTTTCCATGGGGAACATAGGGCCGGAAAGCTGCACGGTAATGCGGATGCCCTATCAAGAATCCCTTGTTTAGTGGGGGAAGTGCCAAGCCCCACGGCTTTAGGCAGAGGGGGGAGGTATGTAGCATGGCTAAAGGGTGTGTAGTTGACGGGAGCTATGTGCCACATAAGTGCCTTGTTGCTGTAATGTAGCCCGGAGTATTTCTTTGTTGCACATAACCATGTATATATATATGTGTTTCAGGACCTGTGGTGATGTCAGACCACATGGCTAATCATGTGATGGGTTACTGGGTGTGGTTAGCTCTATATAAGACAGGCTAATGCTTAACACAGGAGATATGTGTGGAGGTGCTAGCCTCCAGAGTGTGTTAAGGCACCAGGACTGAGCCTGAAGGACTGGACACTTTGTTTTTCTTTTCTTGAACTAAAGGCTATTTGTTTGCTGTTATTTTGCCATGTGGTTTATGAAGTAATAAACCCTGTGAACTTTTAAAGGAACGTGCCTCCTGAGTGTCAGCCATCGCACCTGAGTGAGTGAAATCCCTACAATATATATATATATATATATATATATATATATATATATATATATATATATATATATATATATATATATATATATTGTAGCGTGGCTAAAGGTTGGATAGTCGACGGGAGGTATGTATCACAGAGAAGGCTTGTCGCTGTGATGTAACGCGGAGTGTTTTCTTTAATGCACATAAAGTAATAAGGCATTGTTTGGTATATTTGGGTCCGGGTTACGGGTAGCTATGAGAGATGGGAGGGTCTGGCTACCCATATACCCATATACCTCACCCCTGGGTAAGGGGCAAAACCATGCTGTCTATGTTTGTTTCAGGACCTGTGGTGATGTCAGAACCACATGTCTAATCATGTGATGGGTTCCTGGGTGTGGTTTCAGGCTACATAATGAAGGTGTGTTTGGCACATGGGAGTGAGTGTGGGAGTCTGTCATGGTGGACAGATTTCCATGTGTCCAGGGCGGACACTACAGACAGGAGTCTGTGTGTGTGGAGGGGCAAGCCTCCACAGTGTGTTAAGGCTTCAGGACTGAGCCTGAAGGAACGGACATTTGTTTCCCTATGCCTGAGCCAAAGGCTATTTGTAAGACTGTTTACCTGTATTTTGCTGACTTAAATGGTTTATGGAGTGAATAAATCTACATGAACACTGAAGAGAATGTGCCTCCTGTTTCATCCTACGCATCTGAGCGAGTGAACCCCTACAATATATAAGGTATCATAGAAGAATGCAGCAGCACTCACCAGTCCTGGAGTGATAAGAATCCTTTATTCAAGCATGAAAGACAACATCTTCACGGCTCGGGGGTGTGCCAGAAAAACAAGGGTGTGCAGGGAAGGACGACGTCCATTTCGTGCTTAGTGCAGCGCTTCTACGGGTCATATATATATATATATATATATATATATATATATATATATATATATATATATATATATATATATATATATATATAATTTCATCTTCACCTTTCTTAACTGTTCACAATAACATTAATTTTGACCAGGGGTGCCCAACTTTTACATGCCACTGTAAGGTTTTTTCTGCACACACTACACAGATAGACCAAAAGCGGTGGCATCAGATCCTTATTTACTTTCATATCTTGGGTTGCTTAAAGCTCCGTTGCCTTGTCAGTACATACTGTAGGTTCAGTGTTCCATAGATTTTCTAAAATGTTATGAGACTACAAACTTAAAACTAACCATGTGTAGTTTTGTTGAGAGAACAAACAATAAGTCTGATTGTACACTTTTACCCACTTCCCATCACTTAACAGCCTTTTCATGTCCTAATAGGACATGAACTTTCCATTAGGACTTAAAATAGTTGAATTGCTCACTATCAATTGCTAGTGCAGTCACCGCAGTCGCTAATGAGCACAGCCAGTGTTTACAGGTCCACTATTAACACCTTACATGTCGCCGTCAATAGTGATCATGGCATGTAAGAAGTTTGACTGCATAAGATAGCGCCATCTACTACTCCATCTGCTCCATGTAATGCGATCGTTGGGAACTGATATTGCTATGATACCCAAACGCTTATCTCTTGCTAGCTGTGTCTGCTCTAAGCCAAAATATAAAGATTGTGTCAGAGGCACGGTCCATTGGGTTTCATGTTAGTATAAGGACAGGTTCAGATAAGCTTATAAAAATTCATCAGTGTTTAATCCAGAAAACTCGGCTTATATTTTTTTTCTCACTTTGTCATCCATGTTCAATCTATTTTTCCAATATTTCTCTCCTGACAGCACCATGGAGGTTGTCCATCCATCCTTATATGGACAGGAAACACACAAGTGGTTAAAAGATCCCACCCACAAACCCCAGTGTTTTTCCTGTCCCTGTAAGGACAGGCACGAGAGAAAACATGGAAGGTCAGAGTGGATCTCCGGCACTTCCAGGATTACCTTTGCGGGCTCAGGGGGATGGGGGATCCAACTCTGCCTTCCTCTTGTCAAGAGATCCAGGGCCGACCCCCCCCTAAAGCTGGGTTCCTCAGCCACACATCCTGTCGAGCGGAGGCTTCGGGACTTGGGGCCGCTTCCCTCCCAGTGGGGGCTCTCGGATTCCACTGCTGGCAGAAGACCGCACGTTTCACTTCTGGGTGCCGCAAGCGATGACTTCCGGATGCGTTCCAGGCTGGAACGCAGTGGAACCGGAGGTCAGAGCGGTGCTCCCGGTGACTTCAGATGTGGTGCCAAAAGAATTGAGGATACCGGGCGGCTCAGGCAAGACAAGGTAGGACATATAAGATTACCTTGATCGAGACAAGCTGTGAAAGAGGGAACCTCTTGATCAGCATGGAGGAATATGGGAGGACCGATATTCACCCTGAATCACCAATGATTGTAAGTGAGCTTAAGGGCACGGTTTAATCGTAACAGCAGAAACAGGAATTGGTTAAACTTTCCTGTGCTTTACATTAGGGGATCAGTCACAATGGCACCTGCACATAAGAGAACCGGTAAGAGTAAGACTAAGTGAAAATCCAGGAGGTGCCCCATCTATTCAATTAAGAAATTGAGGCATGGGCTAGACAACTATGCGAAGGATGCATCCTAAAGGTCATCAAGGGCGAGCAGGCTTCCTTCTTATCAGAGATGCACACCATGGTTAGAGAGGAGGTCCAGGCTTCCGTCTCGAGCTACTGCAGGCTATAAAGAAGACATTGCAGATTGAGGAGTGCCCAAAACCTCAGTCGGGTCAGGACGAGATGTTCGGGGGCCCAAGGTCACAAATACGTCAGGTTTTCCCATTGAATTACCACATCTAGGCAATGATTCTGGAAGAGTGGGGAGATGTGTAAAAATGGCTGGTCATCCCTCGAGGTTTCAGACTCCATTTACTGTTTGAACCGGAGGATATAAAGACTTGTGATGAAATTCCTAAAAAATCGACATTCTGGTGGATAGGGTATCAAAGAAGATTTCAATTCCCTTGGAAGATTCTTCTAGCCTTAGAGAGCCCCTGGACAGGAAAGCGGACAGACTCCTTAAGAGGGCTTGGGAGGCATCAGCGGCAGTTATGAAAGCTAATATAGCTGCCACATTAGTTGCTGGATCCATGCACTTGTGGATTGATCACCTGGAGGACCAGATAAAAGGAAAAACTTCTAGGAGTAACATGCTAGAAGGTCTTCCCCTTTTGAGGCTCGCAAATGGGATCTTAGCAGATGCTTCTGCAGAATCTGTTCAGTTTGCGGCCCAAAATAATTATTTGTCCAATGCGGCTCATAGAGCCATATGGATGAAGATCTGGTCGGGCGATTATCAGTCTAAAAATAAGCTGTGTGCCATACCTTTTTCAGAGTTAAAGGTATTTGGGACGGTCCTAGATAATTTTCTAGAAAATGCCCCAGATAAGAAGAAAGGGTTTCCTGAGGAAAAATTTAAAAGCCCTTTCAAAGATCCCACCCTTCCGAGAGACGGGAATATCGGGGGAAAGGGAGAACGGGTTGGTGGGAAAACCCTAAATGGGGTAAAAGTAGAGCCCCATCCTCACATTTCAGATCTGGTTCAAAGAACAGGAGACAATGACACCATACCTGTAGGGGGCCGCCTTAGGGAATGTTCAGATTCTTGGGGGTTCATCTCTCAAAATAAGTGGGTCTTGAACACTGTATTTCAGAGATATACCCTAGAGTTTGTCAGACCTCCCCCAACAAGGTTTGTGGTCACAAATTCCCTTTCTGGAACCTTCAACTCCCCTATATGGGCAGATGTAATGGACCTGTTAAGATTAAATGTAGTTGTCCCGGTTCCTCAGCCACAAGTGGGTCAAGGTCCTTACTCAACCCTATTCAGAATAAAAAAAAACATCAGGAGAAAGTCACACCATAATAAACCTGAAGCCTCTAAATCAGTGGGTAAAATACAAGAGGTTCAGAATGGAGTCGCTAATGACCACCATTCCCCTCATAGACAGGAACACAGTAATATGCACAATAGACCTGAAGAGCACGTACTACCATGTCCCAAACCACCATAGCTCTCAAAGGTTTCTACGGTTTGTGCTAAAAATAAAAAGCAAGTGCTACCTCTTCCAATTTTACGCTCTTCCTTTCGGTCTTGCCTCAGTGCCTTGGGTCTTTACAAAGCTGGTCGCCGAAATCGTGGCCTATCTGAGGCAGAAGGATGTAGTTGTTGTCCCACACTTAGACGATTTTCTGCTAATATCAGGTTGAGAACAGAACTAGAAGAGCAGATCAGCCTGGTGATTTGTACATTAGAAAATCTGGGTTGGATTCTAAACCAGGGAAAGTTAGATGTGCTACCTGGAACCAAGAAAAAGTTCCTAGGAGTCATTCTAAATTCCAGGCAAAGAATCTCGCTGTTACCAGAGAAGAAAAGGGTGGTTAGAGACGAGGTCCGTCAGCTCCTTCAAAATCGAGTCTCCATAAGAACGACGATGAAGGTCTTTGGGAACAACCTGCATTTCATGCATCAGATGGAGTCAGTTCCACACAAGTGGATTACAGAGAGCGATCCTTTCAGCATGGGACGACAGATGACAAATTTCTTTGGACAGAGAGATTCGTCTATCTCCAGCATTAAAATCGTCACTGGAATGGTGGACCGTTTACAGAAACATCAGTCA
Source organism: Ranitomeya variabilis (assembly GCF_051348905.1). Taxonomy (NCBI): domain Eukaryota; kingdom Metazoa; phylum Chordata; class Amphibia; order Anura; family Dendrobatidae; genus Ranitomeya; species Ranitomeya variabilis. Next base: position 93,343,539 of record NC_135238.1, on the reverse strand, counting down.
AGGAGTTCCTTGGATCTTGTCGCTATGCGTGACTATTGTCACAGATGCAAGCAAGGAAAGATGAGGAGCTCATCTGGAGGGAAGGTATTTCCATGGAGTTTGGTCGCCAGACATCAGGTCCCAGTCATCAAACTTCAGAGAGTTACTGGAAGTTTGGGAGACTCTGAAGCAAAATCAGCCATGCTTGCAGGATCGGCATGTAAAGATTATGTCAGACAATTTGACAGCAGTATCATTTCTTCGTCACCACAGGGTCCCAAGACACACAGATTTTCTCCGGGGCAGAGAAGAGAGTCTGGTCAATATCAGCAGTACATCTAAAAAGATCCAGGAACACGAGTGCCGATTTCTTGAGCAGGCAAAGAATCTGGGCCACCGAGTGGGAACTGAAGGAAGAGTTATTCACCTACCTGTGTCATCAATGGGGAACCCCTCAACTGGACCTCTTCACAACCAGGGAGGACGCCAAGGTGCGAAGATTCTACTCCCTCAATCCAATAGACGACCCAGAAGGAATCGATGCCTTGAACCAGGTATGGGAAGGAGGTCTTCTATATGTCTTCCCTCCCATTGCCATGATCCCAAGAGTCCTCAGGAAGTTTCAGGAAGAAGGTGCATCGGTGATGCTGGTGGTTCCATTTTGGCCAAGGTGAAGCTGGTTTCCCTTGCTAAGGAAGATGACCTGGAAAGACCCACTCCTGCTACTAGAGACTGAAGATCTGCTCTCTCAGGGTCCAGTTCTGCATCCAGATCCGAAGAGTCTACAGTTATCCGCATGGATCCTGAAAGGAAGATATTAAGAACTAAGGGTCTCTCCGACCAGGTGATCTCCAAGATCCAGGCCAGCCGTAAACCTGTTACTTGCGCAGTCTACAATAAGATCTGGAAGAGGTTTAGCTTGGAATGTGGTAGCTCTTCTATAGACTCTTCTCGTCCTGACATCCCTAGAATCCTCGATTTCCTCCAAGCAGGGTTTAATAAAGGGTTGAGACGAAGCAAGCTAAAAGTACAAATAGCGACTCTAAGTATTTTCTTAGATTTCCCCCTGGCATCTCACCCGTAGGTAGCATGATTTTCTAAAGCCATCCAGAGGTTAAGGCCCACAATAAGGAAATTGGCCCATCCTTGGGATTTAAATTTGGTCCTCAATGCTTTGTGCCATATGAACAAGTGGAGAGTATAAACGTCGCAAAATTCATGCTCAGAACAATCTTTTTAATGGCCATCACCTCAGCTAAAAGACTGGGAAAAATTCAGGCTCTTTCAGTGCAGAAACCCTATATTCAGATCTTTCATGACCATATAGTTCTAAGGGTATGTGCACACACTGCACATTTTGCTGCAGATCCGCAGTGGACTAGCCGCTGCAGATTTGCAGCAGTTTTCCATGTGTTTACAGTACCATGTAAACCTATGGAAAACAAAGCAGTTTACACCTGCTCCATAATAGGAATCTGCAGGTATAAAACCGCAGGTGAAATCCACACAAAAAACGCAAAAAAATGCGGTAAATCCTGCTTTAATTCGGCAGGAAATCTGCAGTGCGGATTTACCAAAATCAGTCCGGAAAAATCTGCAGAGTAATCCGCAGCGTGTGCATGTAGCTTAAAGCTTAACCCCATTTTTTTGCCTAAAGTAGTTTCTCCTCAAAATTTAAATCAGGAGATAATACTTCCCTCATTTTATCAGCACCCAAAAAATGCAAAATACATTTTTTTTCCAATCGTTGGCTGTTAGACAGGCAGTCATTCCCTACCTGGAGGCTATTTGCGAGTGGAGGTAGGGCACTAATCTATTTGTCCAATATGGGGGCAAAATAAGGAGAAGAAGGCATCCAAGCATTGGATAACAACCACCATCTCCCTAGCATACGAGGCCAAAAAATTACCGATATCCGAAGGTCTCAGCACCCATTTCACTAGAGTGGTAGCAACATTATGGGCCGAAAGTGCAGGGCCTTGGTAGAGCAGGTTTGTAGGGCAGCTACATGGTCTACTTTAAACACTTTCTGTAAACACTACAAGCTGGATACGTTGGTAGGTAGCCAGATGGCATTCGGCCGTAAGGTGCTGCAGGTAGTAGTCCCACCCGAGAGAACTCTTACTTTGGTATTCTCCATGCTGCTGCCAGGAGGGACGTCCTGGAAAACGGGGATTAGACTTACTTAACCCCTTGACCCCCGGAGCTTTTTTCATTTTTTTGTTTTCATTTTTTGCTCCCCTTATTTCCAGAGCCATTACTTTTTCATTTTTCCGTCAATATGGCCATGTGAGGGCTTATTTTTTGCAGGACGAGTTGTACTTTTGAATGATACCATTGGTTTTACCATGTCGTGTAACAGATAACGGGAATAAAATTTCAAGTGTTATGAAAGTGCAAAAAAAGTGCAATCTCACATTTGTTTTTTGTTTGGCTTTTTTGCTAGGTTCACTAAATGCTAAAACTAACCTGCCATTATGATTCTCCAGGTCATTACAAATTCATAGACACCAAACATGTCTAGGTTCTCTTTTATCTAAGTAGTAAAAAGAAATTCCAAAGTTTGCTAAAAAAAAAAAAAAAAAAATTGAGCAATTTTCCGATAACGGTAGCGACTCCAATTTTCGTGATCTGGGGTCGGGTGAGGGCTTATTTTTTGCTTGCCGAGCTGACAATTTTAATGATACCATTTTGGTGCAGATACATTCTTTTGATCGCCTGTTATTGCATTTTAATGCAATGTTTCGGCGACCAAAAAAACGTAATTTTGGCGTTTTCATTTTTTTCTCGCTACTCCATGTAGCGATCAGGTTAATCCTTTGTTTTTTTTTATAGATTGGGCGATTCTGAACGCGTGGATACCAAATATGTGTAGGTTTGATTTTTTTTTTTTTTTATTGTATTTTGATTGGGGAGAAAGGGGGGTGATTTGAACTTTTATATATTTTTTTTATTTTTTTTATATTTTTAAACGCTTTTTTAAAATTTTGGCATGCTTCAATAGCCTTCATAGGCGTTCAAAGCAATCGGCCATCAACAACCATAGAGGTCTCAAGGAGACCTCTGGTTGTTATGGCAATGCACCGATGACCCCCGATCATGTGACGGGGGTCAGCGGTGCGAGCACTCCTGGCCGCGCGGCCGGGAGCACTAGTTAAATGCCGCTGTCAGCGTTTGACAGCGGCATTTAACTAGTTAATGGGCCCAGGCGGATCGCGATTTAGCTCGCGCTCATTGCGCGCACATGTCAGCTGTACAAAACAGCTGACATGACGCGGCTTTGAGGTGGGCTCACCGCCGGAGACCACCTCAAAGCAGGGGTTCTGCCAGCTGACGTACTATTCCGTCAGCTGGCAGAAAGGGGTTAGTTTTGTTTCCAGGAGTCCATCCTGACAGCACGGGTAATTCTCTTCCTTAAATTTTGTATTAGGGATGATATACTTGTGCAGAATTTCAATAAATAAGATTTGCATCCATCGTGGTGTGGTACTTGGAAAAATCACTGGGGTGTGTGGGTGGGAAGGATCGTTTAACCTCTCGTGTGTTTCCTGTCCCTATAAGGACTGAAGGACAACCTCCATAGTGCTGTGTGGATGGACTCCTGGAAACAATATTACCGGTAGGTCTAATCCCCGTTTTTTACAGCAGAAGCTGTAAATTGTCAAGACCATTTACAGTTTCCTGTTTTAAATAAATGCATCACATTCGTAAAAATCAAATGTTATATGGTGTCTCCGTATAATATCCGCTTTTTTTGGGGGGGGCTCACCAATAGACTTTAATGGGCGAGTCTCATCTGAAACATGGAAGAAATTAGTTAATGCTGTGATTATTTTCAAATACCGCTTCAGTCTCTGAAAAAAATCTCTCGTACACTGCTCCACTGAATAACTTTGGTCATCGTTCTGTCCATGTGCACTCCCTTTTCTTACAGACAGCACTCGGACTGAAAATACTATCTCGTGAACAAGCCCTAACACTAACAAATTTGATAATTCTAAGGATCGCATAGACAAGTCCTCTTGTAGAACTAATTAATATTGTAAAAAAAAATAAAAATGCTTAAGTACCGTATGTACTCGAGTATAAGCCGGCCCCCCTAATTTTGCCACAAAAAAATGGGAAAACTTATTGACTCCAGTATAAGCCTAGGGTGGAAAATGCAGCAGCTATCGGTGAATTTCAAAAATAAAAATAGATGCTCCATACCGTTCATTATGGCCCCATAGCTGTGCCATATAGTGCTCTGCACCATTCATTATTGCCCCATAGCTGTACCATAGAAAGCTGTGCCATATAGTGCTCTGCACCGTTCATTATTGCCCCATAGCTGTGCCATATAGTGCTCTGCACCGTTCATTATTGCCCCATAGCTGTGCCATATAGTGCTCTGCACCGTTCATTATTGCCCCATAGCTGTGCCATATAGTGCTCTGCACCGTTCATTATTGCCCCATAGCTGTGCCATATAGTGCTCTGCACCGTTAATTATTGCCCCATAGCTGTGCCATATAGTGCTCTGCACCGTTCATTATTGCCCCATAGCTGTGCCATATAGTGCTCTGCACCGTTCATTATTGCCCCATAGCTGTGCCATATAGTGCTCTGCGCCGTTCATTATTGCCCCATAGCTGTGCCATATAGTGCTCTGCACCGTTCATTATTGTCCCATAGCTGTGCCATATAGTGCTCTGCACCGTTCATTATTGCCCCATAGCTGTGCCATATAGTGCTCTGCACCATTCATAATTGCCCCATAGCTGTGCCATATAGTTCTCTGCACCGTTCATAATTGCCCCATAGCTGTGCTATATAGTGCTCTGCACCGTTCATTATTGCCCCATAGCTGTGCCATATAGTGCTCTGCACCGTTCATTATTGCCCCATAGCTGTGCCATATAGTGCTTTGCACCGTTCATTATTGCCCCATAGCTGTGCCATAGAAAGCTGTGCTGCTGCTGCAATAAAAATAATAAAACACATACTCACCTCTCTTGCTTGCAGCTCTTCAGCGTCCCGTCCTGGCGTCTCTCTGCACTGACTGATCAGAGTCCATATTCATTTCTCTAATGAGCGGTCCCACGTGACCGCTGAACAGGGGAAGAGCTGCGGCACCCGGAGACCGTGGGACGGGCAGGGGGAGCGCCAGGAGCGCCGGAAGCAGGTAAGTATGCCTCAGCGCCCTCTCCCCCTCACCCGCCGACCGTGACTCGAGTATAAGCCTAGAGGGGCACTTTCAGCCCAAAAATTTGGGCTGAAAATCTCGGCTTATACTCGAGTATATACGGTAATTAAAAAAGATTTTAGATAAGGCAGTTTTTTTTTTAAAAGCTAGCTCCCTCCAAAAAAGTCACATATCTGATATTACCACATCAGTAATGACTAGTATAATAAAAGTATTTAATTATTCATTTCCCAGACAGTGAACAACACATGGAAAAAAAACCACAACTTTGCCTGAATTGGCATAATTGTTCATCTTGCTTTGTATAAAGTTAAATAAATTATTAAAAAATCTTATGTATCCCAATAAAAACTGTCACAGCATGGAAAATAGGTAAACCAGTGCCGATTCTGATATAGAAAAATCCAGTTTTATTCCATCTTTATTAAATCCACATAGGATAAATATATTGTATTTAAAAATGGAACATAGCTTATGAATTTCCAGCCCATTGTGGGCTTTTAATTATAACACTGTCATTCACATAATTGAAAAACAATTGTAGCTACTCTTTATAAATATGGTGTTCTGAATAGGGCACAAGCAAAATTTGCACTACAATCACGATAAGGTTATCTTGAAAATACAAAACACCAGAAACACAACAATGATGCTACAAAAACGCTCTCAATGCAATATACTACTGATTATTTGGCCATCATAAACCTAATAAAAAAAACTAAATATCTACAGTTGTCTGAAAAATTGTTTGTCCCCTTCCTGATTTCCTATTCTTTTGCATGTTTGTCACACTTATATGTTTCAGATCATCAAATAAATTTAAATGTTAGACAAAGATAAGTAAACACAAAATGCAGTTTTTAAATGGAGGTCTTTATTATTAAATTAGAAAGAAATCCAAATCTACAGGGCTCTGTTTGAAAGAGTGATTCCCCCCCACATACTTAAAACATAAATGAACTGTGGTTTATCACATCTTTGGGAAGATGAGTTCAAATTCCCTAGCCACATCCAGGCCTGATTATTGCCACATCTGTTCTCGATGAAAAAGTCACTTAAATAGGACCCGCCTGACAAAGACCACACGATCCTCAAAAGCTAGACATTATGCCTCGATCCAAATAAATTCTGGAACAACTGAGAAAGAAAGTTATGGAAAAGGTTATAAAGCCATTTCTACAGCTTTGTTAATTCAGTGAACCATAGTGAGAGCCATTATCCACAAATGGTGAAAACATGGAACAGTGGTAAACCTTCCCAGAGGTGGCCGACCAACCAAAATTACCTCAAGAGCTCCGTGAGGACTCATCCAAGAGGTCACAAAAGACTCCACAACAATATCCAAAGAACTGCAGGCCTCACTTGCCTCAGTTGACGTCAGTGTTCATGACTCCTCCATAAGAAAGAGACTAGACTAAAATGGCCGTGATAGTAGACTTCCAAGATGAAAGCCACTGCTGAGCAATAAGAACATAAAGGCTTGTCTCAGTTTTGATCCCAAAGACTTTTGGAAAGATACTCTGCGGATTGACGAGGCAAAAGGTGAACTTTTTGGAAGGTGTATGTCCCATTACATTTGGCGTAGAAGTAACACAGCATTTCAGAATAGGGAACATCAAACCAACAGTAAAATGTGGTGGTAATGTGATGGGTTGGCAAGTTTTTTTGCTCCTTAGGACCTGGAAGACTTGCTATGGTAATTGGAACCATGAATTCTACGGTCTACCAAAAAATTCTGACGGAGAATGTCTAGCCATCTCTTCGTGACATCAAGCTGAAGTGCACTTGTGTTATGCAGCAGGACAATGATCTAAAACACACCAGCAAGTCCACCTGTGAATGGCTTAATAAAAACAAAATTAAGACTTTGGAGTGGCCTAGTCAAAGTCCTGACCTTAATCTGATTGAAATGATGTGGCATGTCCTTAAAAAGCGGTTTATGCTCGGAAACCCTCCAATGTGGCTGAATTACAACTATTCTGCAAAGATAAGTGGGACAAAATTCCTCTAAAACGTTGTCAAAGGCTCATTGTCAGTTATCACAAATGCTTGATTGCAGTTGTCGCTGCTCCTGGTGGCCCAGCCAGTTATGTTTAGGGGGCAATCACTTTTCACACAGAGCCCTGCAGGTTTGATCTTTTTTTCCCTTAATAATAAAGATCTTCTTTTAAAAACTGCATTCTTTGTTAATATTTAAAAGTTTTTGGCCATCTACGCAAAAGTTCACATTTGCGTAAATGCGCGCAGCGTATCATATGCAAATGCATGTCAAAACGCATGCAAACGCATGTTTATGCAGCATTTTTTATCCACATCAGCTGTCGCATGACAGAAAAAAAAAACGCTGCATGTGCATGCGTTTGTATGCGTTTTTGCCTTCGTTTGCATTGTTTATGTGCATGCATGTTATGACCCCAATGGCAGAGGGTCTCAGAAATAATTACTAAGTCTGCAAACACAAAAAACCAGCTCATAGGGCAGTGGTAACTGAGCTGACCATATATCTAATCCTAGCACCACAAATAGCAGCAGCCGGGGAACGTGCCTACGTTGGTTCTAGACGTCTCGCGCCAGCTGGAGAACTAACTAACCCGAGAAGGGAAAAGAAAGACCTTTCTTGCCTCCAGAGAAAAGACCCCAAAAGTTGGATACAAGCCCCCAACAAATAATAACGGTGAGGTAAGAGGAAAAGACAAACGTAAGAATGAGCTAGGTATTTAGCAAAGAGAGGCCCACTAGCTAATAGCAGAATATAGTAAGATGACTTATATGGTCAGCAAAAACCCTATCAAAATATCCACGCTGGATATTCAAGAACCCCCGAACCGTCTAACGGCCCGGGGGGAGAACACCAGCCCCCCTAGAGCTTCCAGCAAAGTCAGGAATCACATTTAGTACAAGCTGGACAAAAATAAGAGCAAAGTAAATAACCAAAAAACAAAGAAGCAGGACTTAGCTTAATTTTGCACGAACCAGGACAGCAGACAGGAGCAAACAGAAAGGATCTGATTACAACGATGCCAGGCACTGGACTAAGGATCCCGGAAGTTTATATAGCAACACCCCTGGACTAACGACCCAGGTGGGTGCCAAACTGAGGAAAGACAATCCCAGAGTCATATCACTAGTAACCACAAGAGGGAGCCAAAAAGTCTAATTCACAACAGTACCCCCCTCCTTAAGGAGGGGTCACCGAACCCTCACCAAGACCACCAGGGCGATCAGGATGAGCAGCGTGAAAGGCACGAACCAAATCGGCCGCATGCACATCAGAAGCAACCACCCAGGAATTATCCTCCTGACCATAGCCCTTCCACTTGACCAGATACTGAAGCCTCTGTCTGGAGAGACGAGAATCCAAGATCTTCTCCACCACGTACTCCAACTCGCCCTCAACCAACACCGGAGCAGGAGGCTCAACAGAAGGAACCACAGGTACAACGTACCGCCGCAACAAAGACCTATGGAACACGTTGTGAATGGCAAACGACACCGGAAGATCCAAGCGAAAGGACACAGGATTAAGGATTTCCAATATCTTGTAAGGACCGATGAAGCGAGGCTTAAATTTAGGAGAGGAGACCTTCATAGGAACAAATCGAGAAGACAGCCATACCAAATCCCCAACACGAAGTCGGGGACCCACACCGCGGCGGCGGTTGGCAAAACGCTGAGCCTTCTCCTGTGACAATTTTAAGTTGTCCACCACATGATTCCAGATCTGCTGCAACCTATCCACCACAGAATCTACCCCAGGACAGTCAGAAGGCTCCACATGTCCCGAGGAAAAACGAGGATGGAAACCAGAGTTGCAGAAAAATGGCGAAACCAAAGTAGCGGAACTAGCCCGATTATTAAGGGCAAACTCAGCCAACGGCAAGAAGGTCACCCAATCATCCTGATCTGCCGAAACAAAACACCTCAAATAAGCCTCCAGAGTCTGATTAGTTTGCTCCGTTTGTCCATTAGTCTGAGGATCAAAGGCAGACGAAAACGACAAATCAATGCCCATACTAGCACAAAAGGATCGCCAGAACCTGGAAACAAACTGGGATCCTCTGTCAGACACAATATTCTCAGGAATGCCGTGTAAACGAACCACATTCTGAAAGAACACAGGAACCAAATCGGAAGAGGAAGGCAGCTTAGGCAAAGGCACCAAATGGACCATTTTAGAAAAGCGATCACATACCACCCAGATGACAGACATGCCCTGAGACACCGGGAGATCTGAAATGAAATCCATGGAAATGTGTGTCCAAGGCCTCTTCGGGACAGGCAAGGGCAAGAGCAACCTGCTGGCACGAGAACAGCAAGGCTTAGCTCGAGCACAAGTCCCACAGGACTGCACAAATGACCGCACATCCCGTGACAAGGAAGGCCACCAAAAGGACCTAGCCACCAGATCTCTGGTGCCAAAAATTCCCGGATGCCCTGCCAACACCGAGGAATGAACCTCGGAAATGACTCTGCTGGTCCACTTATCAGGAACAAACAGTCTGTCAGGTGGACAAGAGTCAGGTCTACCAGCCTGAAATCTCTGCAACACACGTCGCAAATCAGGAGAAATGGCCGACAAGATAACTCCCTCTTTAAGAATACCAACTGGTTCTGCGACTCCAGGAGAGTCAGGCACAAAGCTCCTTGAAAGAGCATCAGCCTTCACATTCTTTGAACCTGGTAAATACGAGACCACAAAGTCAAAACGGGAGAAAAACAATGACCAGCGGGCCTGTCTAGGATTCAGGCGTTTAGCAGACTCGAGATACATGAAATTTTTGTGATCAGTCAAGACCACCACACGATGCTTAGCACCCTCGAGCCAATGACGCCACTCCTCAAATGCCCACTTCATGGCCAGCAACTCCCGATTGCCAACATCATAATTCCGCTCAGCAGGCGAAAACTTCCTAGAGAAGAAAGCACATGGTCTCATTACCGAGCAACCAGGGCCTCTCTGCGACAAAACGGCCCCTGCCCCAATCTCAGAAGCATCCACTTCGACCTGAAAGGGAAGTGAGACATCAGGCTGGCATAAAACAGGCGCCGAAGTAAACTGGCGCTTCAACTCTTGGAATGCCTCCACGGCTGCAGGAGCCCAGTTAGCAACATCAGAACCTTTCTTGGTCATATCCGTCAAAGGTTTAACAACGCTAGAAAAATTAGCGATAAAACGACGGTAGAAGTTAGCAAAACCCAAGAACTTCTGAAGACTCTTAACTGACGTGGGTTGAGTCCAATCATGAATAGCTCGGACCTTGACTGGGTCCATCTCCACAGCAGAAGGAGAAAAAATAAACCCCAAAAAGGGAACCTTCTGTACTCCAAAGAGACACTTTGAGCCCTTAACAAACAAAGCATTCTCACGCAAAACCTGAAACACCATCCTGACCTGCTCCACATGTGAGTCCCAATCTTCAGAGAAAACCAGAATATCATCCAGATAAACAATCATAAATTTATCCAGATACTTCCGGAAAATATCATGCATAAAGGACTGAAACACTGAGGGAGCATTAGAGAGCCCAAAAGGCATCACCAAGTACTCAAAATGACCTTCGGGCGTATTAAATGCTGTCTTCCATTCATCTCCTTGCTTAATGCGCACAAGGTTGTACGCACCACGAAGATCTATCTTGGTGAACCACTTGGCACCTTTAATCCGGGCAAACAAGTCCGACAACAGAGGCAAAGGATACTGAAATTTAACAGTGATTTTATTCAGAAGCTGATAGTCAATACAAGGTCTCAAAGATCCGTCCTTCTTGGCCACAAAAAAGAATCCCGCACCAAGAGGGGAAGAGGATGGACGGATATGCCCCTTCTCCAGAGACTCCTTGATATACGAATGCAAAGCGGCATTCTCAGGTACAGACAGATTAAATAGTCTTCCCTTAGGAAATTTACTACCTGGAATCAAATCTATGGCGCAGTCACAGTCCCTATGAGGAGGCAGAGCACTGGACCTGGACTCGCTGAATACATCCTGATAATCAGACAAATACTCAGGAACTTCCGAAGGAGTAGAGGAAGCAATAGACACCGGCGGGGAATCAGCATGAATTCCCTGACAGCCCCAACTTGACACAGACATTGCCTTCCAATCCAAGACTGGATTGTGAGTCTGTAACCATGGCAGACCCAAAACGACCAAATCATGCATTTTATGCAGAACAAGAAAACGAATCACCTCCCGATGTTCAGGAGTCATGCACATGGTTACCTGCGTCCAAAACTGCGGTTTATTTTCCGCCAATGGCGTAGCATCAATACCTCTAAGAGGAATAGGATTTACCAACGGTTCAAGAACAAAACCACAGCGCTTGGCAAATGACAGATCCATAAGACTCAGGGCAGCACCTGAATCCACAAACGCCATAACAGGGTAAGAAGACAATGAGCAAATTAAAGTCACAGACAAAATAAATTTAGGTTGCAAATTACCAATGGCGACAGGACTAACAACCCTTGTTAGGCGTTTAGAGCATGCTGATATAACATGTGTAGAATCACCACAGTAAAAACACAACCCATTCTGACGTCTATGATTTTTCCGCTCATTTCTAGTCTGAATTCTATCACATTGCATTAAATCAGGTGTTTGTTCAGACAACACCACCAGAGGATTAGCGGTTTTGTGCTCCCGCAAACGCCGCTCAATTTGAATAGCCAGCGCCATGGAATCATTCAGACTTGTAGGAATGGGGAAACCCACCATCACATTCTTAATGGATTCAGAAAGGCCATTTCTGAAATTTGCGGCCAGAGCACACTCATTCCACTGAGTAAGCACGGACCATTTCCGAAATTTTTGGCAATACACTTCAGCTTCATCCTGGCCCTGAGAAATAGCCAGCAGGGCTTTTTCTGCCTGAACTTCAAGATTGGGTTCCTCGTAAAGCAATCCGAGCGCCAGAAAAAAACGCATCAATATTTGCCAATGCCGGATCTCCTGGCGCTAGCGAGAAAGCCCAATCCTGAGGGTCGCCCCGTAAAAAAGAGATAACAATTTAACTTGCTGAGCTGAATCTCCAGATGAACGGGGTCTCAGAGATAGAAACAATTTACAATTATTCCTGAAATTCCTAAACTTAAATCGGTCTCCAGAAAACAGTTCAGGAATAGGTATTTTAGGTTCAGACATTGGACTACTGGTAACAAAATCTTGTATGCCCTGCACACGAGCAGCAAGCTGGTCTACACTTGTAATCAAGGTCTGGACATTCATGTCTACAGCAAGCACAAGCCACTCAAAGGTAAAGGGGAAGAAGAGAGGAAAAAAAAAAAAAACTCAGAATTTCCTTTCTTATTATCCCACTTCTGCAATGCATTAAACATTCAATGTTGGCCTGGCATACTGTTATGACCCCAATGGCAGAGGGTCTCAGAAATAATTACTAAGTCTGCAAACACAAAAAACCAGCTCATAGGGCAGTGGTAACTGAGCTGACCATATATCTAATCCTAGCACCACAAATAGCAGCAGCCGGGGAACGTGCCTACGTTGGTTCTAGACGTTTCGCGCCAGCCGGAGAACTAACTAACCCTAGAAGGGAAAAGAAAGACCGTTCTTGCCTCCAGAGAAAAGACCCCAAAAGTTGGATACAAGCCCCCAACAAATAATAACGGTGAGGTAAGAGGAAAAGACAAACGTAAGAATGAGCTAGGTATTTAGCAAAGAGAGGCCCACTAGCTAATAGCAGAATATAGTAAGATGACTTATATGGTCAGCAAAAACCCTATCAAAATATCCACGCTGGATATTCAAGAACCCCCGAACCGTCTAACGGCCCGGGGGGAGAACACCAGCCCCCTTAGAGCTTCCAGCAAAGTCAGGAATCACATTTAGTACAAGCTGGACAAAAATAAGAGCAAAGTAAATAACCAAAAAACAAAGAAGCAGGACTTAGCTTAATTTTGCACGAACCAGGACAGCAGACAGGAGCAAACAGAAAGGATCTGATTACAACGATGCCAGGCACTGGACTAAGGATCCCGGAAGTTTATATAGCAACACCCCTGGACTAACGACCCAGGTGGGTGCCAAACTGAGGAAAGACAATCCCAGAGTCATATCACTAGTAACCACAAGAGGGAGTCAAAAAGTCTAATTCACAACACATGCATTTGATATTTCCAGGAGGGCGTGTCTCAGTGGGCGTGTCTCAAAACAGTTCCTGGACATGCGCAGTCCGAAGTACGCAAGCACATTGAACACATGCGTGCACATGTCCTTGCGTACGCATGTGTTGCCATAGACAGTAATGCATTTTTTGATGCACTCATCCGCATGCCTGCGCAAATTTGACAGATTTTTGACGCCTCCAAAAATGCAACATGTTGCATTCGCCGCGCCCCGCCGCACACCGCAAAATGATGCATGCGTAGGCAAAAGCATGTGAACGCATGCAAACACATCCCCATGCGTTCACCATTGTAAATATATGTAAGCATGACGCATGCGGATCTATGCGGATCAAACGCTGCGCACAAAGATGCAAATGTGAAACCAGCCTAAAACATTTAACTGCGACAGACTTGCAAAAGAATGGGAAATCTGGAAGGGGGCAAACACTTTTTCACACAACTGTATGTTACACCAGAATAAAATATAAAATATTAATTCAGATTCTTTCTAATGGTCTTTCTTTTTTCAGCTGATGCTGAGAAGTCTCCTGACCAAGTGGACTGGGAGTTCCTTATGAGATCTTTCACATATATCGACCTTGGTCCAAATATGTTGCATTTGAAAAATGAACTATACCCTTATCCCTCTCCTGCAGTCAAGATGTATGGAATCCTTCCTGAATATTTTCCCATCAAGAAATGCACTTGCTAGGGCTTTCTTGATGTGCCTTGTAAATACTGTATATATTAGGCTAAGTGCAGGCGTATAATATTTATATGAGGCTATGTGCAGGCTCACACTGTATATAGGATGCAATATGGGAGCTCACACTATATACAGGAGGCTATATAGTGGTTCATATTGTGTATAGGAGGCTGTGGGCAGGCTCATACTGTATATAGCAGGCTTTTTGCAGGTTTATACTGTATATAGGAAGCTATATATGGGCTAATACTGTATATAGGAGGCTATGTGTGTGCTCGTATCTTAATATATACTTACCTTGTAATGTCTTCACATCCTGTTCCGTCCAGATGTGTCCTGATCCCAGAATTCCGAGCGGCGGAAGTTCACCGACCTCTATATTGGCACACCCAAGTGATGGGTGTCTCAATATGGAAACTGCTGGTGGTACCAGCCTCTTGCGCAGCACCACCAGCGGAACACCGTTGCGCACCACACACACACACACTGTATACGCACCACACACACACACACAAACACACACACTTTTTGGGTCGGCACTGGCCCTTTAAAAGTCTGCACGATCTGGACCAATGTCCTATCACAACACCACACCAGCTCCTGCTGGCACTACCACAGCACCTGCTGCAGGTACAAACCGCCGACACCTCCAGGAGGTGATCACAAGCCGCTGCTGCTGCAACAGCAGCTCCACACGTGCATCCTGGACCATTGCCTGCAGTCTAGCACTATATGTGATGCAGCAATCACTAACTGGTTGAGGAATAGTCGCTTGGCAGCTATAAAACACACAGCAGGACTGTATTTTCTTCAAAAATTCAACTGTGTTTATTACTCCATATAAACCCCAGCGGCACAAACATAAAGCAACAACCTTCAAATCCGGCAAATCAAAGTAACAGTGTTCATAACATGGCTCTGCTCCATCAGGACTGTGACCACTCTGTATAGTCCAATATTCAAGCTTGCTCTGGATCCAAACACACACAGTCTGGGTTACCTTCTTGACAGCGTTGCAGGTTTCACCGGCTGGCATCACATGGGTCCTGACCTCCGGAGAAGCTGCCTTACGGGGATCACCAACTTGCCTGGCCGGCACATATCAGTCAATTCCAGACCCACCGAAGGATGGTAGCTTCCCCCAATCCAGACAGTCGTCACGGTCTCTGCAGGCACATGTCTCCACCATGTGCTTCCCAGGAATCCGGTCCACACACAGGACCTTCCAAGCAGAGAGAGACCATGTGACCACCCCATGGTCACATTATGTATTTGTAACTACTCCCAAAGGTGGGAGGTGTGTGTGGTTAGTCAGACACGCCCAGCTCTCCTACTAATCCTGTAAGCCTCTCTTTAAGTAAACAAACACTTATAGAACAACAGGTCCCAGAACAATATTACTTCAGGCTTACAGCGCAGAGTCTCTCCTCTGCAACACATACCAGCCATTTACAATAATGCCGGATGTTGTCTCACCATCACAGTTATGCCTGCGACTGCCATGCATTCCCATAGCCTCAATATGCCTCCGTGCGTATTCTGAGGAGAACATGCAGCGTCCCCTAACTGTAACACGGGTCACTGCATCACATAGGCTATGTGCGGGCTCATACTGTATATAGGAGGCTATGCAGGCTCATACTGTATACAGCAGGCTTTGTGCAGGCTCATACTGTAAATAGGAAGCTATGTTCAGGCTCATACTGTATATAGGGGGCTATGTGGGAGCTAATACTGTATATAGAAGGCTATGTGCGTGCTCGTATCTTAATATATACTTACCTTGTAATGTCTTCACATCCTGTTCCATCCAGATGTGTCCAGATCCCAGAATTCCAAGCTGCATAAGTTCACTGACCTCTATATTGGGACACCCAAGTGATGGGTGTCTCAAAATGGAAACTGCTGGTGGTACCAGCCTCTTGCTCAGCACCACCAGCGGAACACCGTCGCACAACACACGCACATACAAACACACTGTATACACCGTACACACCACACACACACAAACAAACACTGTATATGCTGTATGCAACACACACACACACACACACACACACACACACACACACTGTATATGCCGTACGCAGCCTCTTGCGCGGTACCACCAGCGGAACACTGTCGTGAACACGCCGCCGAATTATCTTTATACAGAAGGAGTGCAGTTTTAATGTGACCACCGCTATCTGTCTGCACAAAGATGGCGGCGGTCTGATTTACTGCGCCTGTGCGAATTCCGCGAAGGTGCAGTGAATCATTCGGCTGATCCCAGTGGCAGATACGCGACGTGTGATTCTCAGCGCTGCAAAGCCTGCCCCCATCGTGACATTACCGCCCTCCCGATGCGATAGCATTGGGCCTCCATCAAGTTGTATATATGAGGTAATGTGGGGGCTCATACTGTATATAGGAAGCTATATGCAGGCTCATACTGTGTGTAGTAGGCTATGTGTCGGCTCATACTGTGTATAGGAGGCTATATGCAGGCTCATACTGCTCATACTGTATACAGGAGACTAATTGTAGGCTCATAATATATATATATATATATATATATATATATATATATATATATATATATATATATATATATATATATATATATATATATATATATATATATATACAGTGTGTAATATATATATGTATATATATATATTGTGGTGCAGTGACCCCTGTTACAGGTAGGGGGCGCTGTATAGTCTCCCCATAATATGCATGGAGGCATATTGAGGCATTCATGGCAATCACAGGCATAACTGTGGTGATAAGACAAGGTCTGGCGTTATTGTGAATGGCTGGTATGTGTGTCGCAGAGGAAGACACTGCACTGTCAGCCTGAAGTAAGGATGTTCTGGGACCTGTAGTCTTACAAGTAAATTGTGTTGCTTAACAAGGGAGACTGACAGGGCTAGTTATGAGAGATGGGTGGGTCAAACTAGCCACACAAACAACTCCCACTCCTATACCTAACGAGTATATTCGCTCATCAATATTAATAAACCTAAGAGACTGATTTATATGAGGAAACCGTGCCTGAGTGCTTGAATCCCGTGCCAAGCGAGTGTCCCCCAAGACACGTAGCAAGCGAAATGCTAAAATATATATATACAGTATACAGTATATATATATACTGCATACGTATATGAGGCTATGGGCAGGCTCACTCCGTATGTAGGAGGCTACACGAGAGGCTTCTACAGTATATAGGAGGCAATATGGGGGTTCATACTGTATACATGAGGCTTTGAACAGGCTCATACTGTATATAAGAGGCTAAATGCAGGCTCATAATATATATTTATATATGAGGATACGTGCAGGCTCACACTGTATATAGAAGCCTGTATGGGAGCTCATAGTGTTTATAGCCGGCGATATAGGGGCTCACACTGTATATAGGAGGATATGTGCAGGCTCATACTGTATATAAGAGACTGTGCAGGCTCATACTGTATATAGGAGGCTATGTGCATGCTCATACTGTATATGGGAGGCTATGTGCAGCCTCATACTGTATATAGGAGGATTTGTTCAGGCTCCAACTGTATATAAGAAGCTATGTGCGATCTCATACTGTATAAAGGAGGCTATGTGCTGGCTAATACTGTTTATAGGAGGCTATGTGCAGACACACTGTATCTAGAAGCCTGTATGAGGTCTCATAGTGTTATATAGGGTCTCACTGTATACAAGAGGCTTATATGTGAGGCTATGTGCAGGCTGACACTGCATATAGGAGGCTATATGGTGGCTCATACTGTATAGTGTCTCTTACTGTATACAGGAGGCGTGGAGGGCTCATAGTGTATATAGGAGGCTATGTGAGGGCTCATACGGTATATAGGAGTCTATATGGGGGCTCATACTGTATAAGGAGGCTATATAGGAGCTCATACTGTTTACAGAAGGTGTCATACTGTGTATAGGAGGATATGTGGGGGGCTCATGCTGTTTATAGGGATCTATGTGCGGGCTCATCTTGAAAAATAGAGAAATGGAGCAGTTCAGAATTGATACAGTGCTACCTTAATTAGACCAATGGCCAAGTGCAAAACATCATCACAGTTCATGCTTTCTCGTTGGTGGTGAGTCTTCATGATTTCATGTTTATACACCATAATAAGTTATTGCTACTTTTCTTTTTTATCTGTGCATGTTTGGATTGTCTTTTTAAATTTATTTTGTTGTAAGATTTGATATGTTATTATTTTGGCTGCATTTAAACCCAGTGGTGTATTTACTCCTTATGATTCACAGATATAAATCTACTCCATTGCTTCTCACAGCCACATCAGGAGCATTTGATGCTTTCAAATATATTATTTCTGTTGGAGGAAATTGGAAAAAGACAGATAGTATGGGAAATAATGTAATTCATTTAGCTGTGCTATATTTCCATACCCAGATTTTAAAATATGTAATAGAATTAAATATTCCAGAGCTACAAGTATGGAATCATCTATTTGGTAAGTTCTGTGCTTATGTTTGTCAGCTTTCCTGTACATATACTGTATATCATATATATGTAAATTCTGTACATATACAGTATATCATTGTGTCCTGAACTTTCACGATAGCCCCTACAGAAGGTTTCTCTACTTCTTAAAGGCAATCCGTCAGTAGTATCAACTCTCCTAAACCATCTATTTTAGTATGTAGGTCATAGCAAGCTGAATAAAATGATACCTTTACACCCTGCAATTGTTGTATATAGATCACATAGGATACACTGAAACTTTGCTTTATGCACATTAAATAGGAAACACTGAGATTGCTGTTTGTACATCACATAGATTGTATTGAGACTGTGCTGTATATACAGCACATAGCAATAGAGATTGGCAAATTTGTTTGTTTGGAATTGAATTGTATAGGTATCTTACATTCTGTAAAATATAGATTTCTTATTCACTCCATTTAAATTCAACAAAATGGCTGATAGCTGCCATCTTGCTGAACAGTAGAGGACTGTCAAAAAGTTAGCTGTGGTCCGAGACTTCTGGCTGTGAGCAGGCTCTGATGGACACTGCGCATTTACAATGAACTTTGGGGTCTTCAGCCAAAAATACCGGCTTGGTGCTCACTCTAGATCACATATGGATTCACAGAGGCTGCTGTATGCATCACATAGGATACACTGATATTGCTGAATACATCACATAGCATACACTGAGATTGCTGTATGTATCACATAGGATACACGGAGACTGCTGAATTAATCACATAGGATACACTGAGATTGCTGTATACATCACATAGGATACACTGAGATTGCTGTATGCATCACATAGGATACACCGAGATTGCTGTATACTTCACATAGAATACACTGATATTTCGGTATACATAACATAGAATACACTGATATTGTTGTGTACATAACATAGGATACACTGAGATTGCTGTATTCATCATATAGGATACACTGAGATTGCTGTATACATCACATAGGATACACGTAGATTGCTGCATACTTCACATAGGATACACGGAGACTGCTGCACATAAATCACATAGAATACACTGAGATTGTGCTTTTTATATCACATAGGATACTGCATATTGACTTTTAGATGTGCTACTACCAATATGTAGCACTAATGTTCAGGTCCTTTTCTTCTCTGAAGATTCAATTTTCATATACAGCACAGACCAAAAGTTTGAACACACCTTCTCATTTAAAGATTTTTCTGTATTTTCATGACTATGAAAATTGTAAATTCACACTGGAGGCATCAAAACTATGAATTAACACATGTGGAATTATATACTTAACAAAAAAGTGTGAAACAACTGAAAATATGTCTTATATTATAGGTTCTTCAAAGTAGCCACCTTTTGCTTTGATGACTGCTTTGCACACTCTTGGCATTCTCTTGATGAGCTTCAAGAGGTAGTCACCGGGTATGGTCTTCCAACAATCTTGAAGGAGTTCCCAGAGATGCTTAGCCCTTGTTGGCCCTTTTGCCTTCACTCTGCGGTCCAGCTCACCCCCAAACCATCTCGATTGGGTTCAGGTCTGGTGACTGTGGAGGCCAGGTCATCTGGCATAGCACCCCATCACTCTCCTTCTTGGTAAAATAGCCCTTACACAGCTTGGAGGTGTGTTTGGGGTCATTGTCCTGTTGAAAAATAAATGATGGTCCAACTGAACGCAAACCGGCTGGAATAGCATGCCGCTGCTAGATGCTGTGGTAGCCATGCTGGTTCAGTATGCCTTGAATTTTGAATAAATCCCCAACAGTGTCACCAGCAAAGCACCCCCACTCCATCACACCTCCTACTCCACGCTTCACGGTGGGAACCAGGCATGTAGAGTCCATCCGTTCACCTTTTCTGCGTCGCACAAAGACACGGTGGTTGGAACCAAAGATCTCAAATTTGGACTCATCAAACCAAAGCACAGATTTCCACTGGTCTAATGTCCATTCCTTGTGTTCTTTAGCCCAAAAAAGACTCTTCTGCTTGTTACCTGTCCTTAGCAGTGGTTTCCTAGAAGCTATTTTACCATGAAGGCCTGCTGCACAAAGTCTCCTCTTAACAGTTGTTGTAGAGATGTGTCTGCTGCTAGAACTCTGTGTGGCATTGACCTGGTCTCTAATCTGAGCTGCTGTTAGCCTGCAATTTCTGAGGCTGGTGACTCAGATAAACTTATCCTCAGAAGCAGAAGTGACTCTTGGTCTTCTTTCCTATGGCGGTCCTGATGTGAGCCAGTATCTTTGTAGCGCTTGATGGTTTTTGCCACTGCACTTGGGGACACTTTCAAAGTTTTCTCAATTTTTCAGACTGACTGATCTTTATTTCTTAAAGATGCATAATTAAATTACCTATTTAAGGTATGAAGTGACACGTTAAGAAACAATAATAAAAAAGAAAGCTTTATTAACATATAGTTTTAAAAGATTTACAATTTTTTAATAAAAAGACAGGATGATGTAGGGGAAGGACCTCCAAAATACAAACAGGGGGTGACCCACAAATTCCCAGTTATGATGTATAGTTATAAATTGAATATACGTGTAACGTATTAAAATGCTTTAATCAGTAACCCTATGGAGTGAAAAGGAAAATAAAGACCAGTCTATGTGGATGGACGGAATCAGCGTCTCTTTAGAAATACCATATAGCGGTCTGATGATTTAGATAAGGGTATACCTGAATAATGAGCAGATGGTAATATATCTGTGCACCCAGCTAAATCTAGTACATCAGAAAAAAAAAAAATATATTAATAATGAAAAATGGCTCTAAATAGATTTGGAATGGTGATGGAGAGAGATGGTATTTGCTAATAGCATGAATTGCTGTGCATAGAAGGAGCGTAATGCTAGAACCATGAAAAGAATTGGCCGCTAGGTGGCAGTATGGTAAAAGAAATGTATTCCTAGGTGAGACAGCCTCGCAAGAGGACGGAGGAAAACACAAATGAAAAATTTAATTTAATTATGCATCAATAATTGAAGTGCTAATGCCTTGCCTACATTAAATCTTTTTTCGGATTATGGGATTACTTTATTTCTCAAAGTAATGATGGCCACTCGTTTTTCTTTACTTGGCTGCTTTTTTTCTTGCCATAATACAAATTCTAACAGTCTATTCAGTAGGAGTATCAGCTGTGTATCCACCAGACTTCTGCACAACACAACTGATGGTCTCAACCCCATTTATAAGGCAAGAAATCCCACTTATTAAACCTGACAGGGAACACCTGTGAAGTGAAAACCATTCCCGGTGACTACTTCTTGAAGCTCATCAAGAGAATACCAAGAGTGTGCAAAGCAGTCATCAAAGCAAAAGGTGGCTACTTTGAAGAACCTAGAATATAAGACATATTTTCAGTTGTTTCACACTTTTTTGTTAAGTATATAATTCCACATGTGTTAATTCATAGTTTTGATGCCTTCAGTGTGAATGTACAATTTTCATAGTCATGAAAATACAGGAAAATCTTTAAATGAGAAGGTGTGTCCAAACTTTTGGTCTGTAGTGTATAATCTCCCAGAAGAGTATTGCATGGCCTATCCTCACACCAGCATGTCAGGCACATCACTCTCCACAAGGAGACATTTTACCCTGTAGATCTGTGTCAGAGGCCTCTCATCCAGCCAAGTAAGAACTGTTTGCACTGACGAGGGGCAAATACATGTCTGCAAACAGAGTGTTTGGTTTTGCTTTTATTTTTAATCATGTCAGTCCCCACAAAGAGAGAGGAGACCCCTTAGATCCACATCAGAGGCCTCTGAACCATCCAAATCAGACCTCTTGGCTCAGCGGGAATGTGCCCCCTTGGGTAGATGGCCAGAGCAGGACTGGTTTACTTTTAAAGGGTGTGTTTCTCATTGTGGTTACACAATGCTGTACAAAAAATTTGGAGACATTCTCCTGCTGCACATCCCACATACCTTCCAAAAGGCTACAGAGGACAGTGTGCTGACGAACACTATGCAAGAGGTAGTGGTGGTCATCCTTCAAAAAACAGTTAGTGCCCACTTGTTCTGGACTAATATACAAGCTATTTCATTGCTGCCCACAGACTATTCATTTTATTCACTTATATAGCGCTATCATATAACACAGCTTTTTACAAACATTATCGGCACTGTCCCCATTGAGGTTCACAATCTAATTTCCATATGTCTTTGGAGCGTGGGAGGAAACCGGAGTGCTCGGAGGAAACACTCGCAAGATATTGTCCTTGGCTGGATATGAACCCAGGACCCCAGCGCTGCAAAGCAACAGTGCTAACCACTGAGCCACTGTGCTGCCCATACTATAAACATTTTTACAAAAGTTATTCCTATAATTGTAAATTAAATGATTAATTCCAGTGTACATACAGACCAGCCAGGGTTAATCCCCACTAGATGGACTGCATTTTGTATTAGATAATATGGTCAAAATGAATTTTCCTATTTTGGTTTACAATACCCAGGCTAATCTGGTGACAGATACTTCTCTAGAATTCCTTGCTGGTACAAGAATAGAAATTCACTTGATTTCTGTTTCTTTATATAAGAAATGCTGAGCTCTAAAGATATACATAGAAGAGAAATGGCAGTGAGATGCTTGGAGGTTCTTTGTGTGATGGAGCACCAATTTTGGGAGGACATTTACGAGAGCGGTAAGTTAACTCACATATCGCTTGGTTATTACTACATTTACATGAAAACTTACTTAAGCAGCATTTCCTTATTTTGTTCTTTAATAATGTACACCATATTGTATAAAATGAGAATAATATGTATAATAATAGCATAGTAATATAGTGGGGTACATTTTTCCTTAGTATTCTACTCAGTTACTCTTTTAACCTCTTCACACCATGGCCATTTTCCGTTTTTTTTGTTTTTGTTTTTTCCTTCCCTTCTTCTCAGAGCCATAACATTTTTATTTTTCCATCAATATGGCCATGCGAGGGCTTGTTTTTTTGTGGGATGAGTTGAACTTTTGAATGACACCATTGGTTTTTACCATATAGTGTACTAGAAAATGTGAAAAAATTCCAAGTGAAGTGAAATTTAAAAAAAAAAAAAAAAAAATGCAATTCCACAATTGTTTTTACCAGGTTTAATATATGGTAAAACTGACCTGGCAATATGATTCCCCAGGTCTGTATGAGTATGCAGATACCAAACATATATAATTTATTATTTATTTAAGTGGTGAAAAAAATAAAGTGAAATCTGTATGAAAAAAAGCTTTTTTTGAGTTTGTTACCAATTTCCGAGACCCGTAGCGTTTTCATTTTTTTGGAATATGAAGCTGGGTGATGGATTATTTTTTGCACGCTGAGGTGACATTTCTATTGATACTATCTTAGGGTAGATATAATGTTTTATTGCGTTGTTGCAGCTGCAAAAAAAGTTATTCTGACGTTTCCATTTTTTTTCCTAATTATGCCATTTACCAATCTGATGAATTTATATATTTTGATAGATCGGACATTTCTGTACACAGCAATATCAAACGTGTGCATTTTTTTAAATTCTTTTATTTTCAATTTGGTAAAAATTTGAGCTTTTGTGTTTTTTTTTTTTTTTTTTCATATTTGTAAAACTTTTTTTTTCTCACTTTTAACAGTATTTATGGTAATAGTCCCCTTAGGTAATTTGAAGCTGCAATCGTCCCATTGCATGTGATATATACAGCCGGACTTCAGTATTGTCATGTGTAGCATAAATGACAATCTCCTATAAAAGTTCGGTATGAGTCAGTGTTCACAGGAGTATCGCTTCTGCAGACCCCTGGCTGTCATAACTACCCATCGGTGCCCCCGATCACGGAACAGGGGCGCGGATTGGTGGTATTTGTGACATACTTCTGGCTGGCCCATGTTATATCCTGATGTCAGAGATTGACAGCGGGATCTAACTGGTTAACAACTACCAGTGAAGCTCCAGTCCACCCTTTGCTGTAAAAGGCACATGCCAGCGGATCCCGAATCAAAGTCAGTTACATCTGACTTAAATATACATCACGTGTCGTGAAGGGGTTAACCCTTTAGTGACAGAGCCAATTTTGACCTTAACCCCTTAATCCCATACGACGTACTATCCCGTCAAGGTGACCTGGGACTTAATTCCCAGTGACGGGATAGTACGTCATATGGGATCGGCCGCGCTCACGGGGGGAGCGCGGCCGATCGCGGCTGAGTGTCAGCTGACTATCGCAGCTGACATCCGGCACTATGTGCCAGGAGCGGTCACGGACCGCCCCCGGCACATTAACCCCCGGCACACCGCGATCAAACATGATCGCGGTGTGCCGGCGGTACAGGGAAGCATCGCGCAGGGAGGGGGCTCCCTGCGTGCTTCCCTGAGACCCCCGGAGCAACGCGATGTGATCGCGTTGCTGCGAGGGGGTCTCTTACCTCCTTTCTCTGCAGGCCCCGGATCCAAAATGGCCGCGGGGCTGCATCCGGGTCCTGCAGGGATTACTTCCGGGTGCAGACCAGGCTCTGGTAAGCCTGCTGCACTCTAAGTGAGATCCCGATCTGACAGAGTGCTGTGCAAACTGTCAGATCATCGATCTGTGATGTCCCCCCCTGGAACAAAGTAAAAAAGTAAAAAAAAAAAAAAAAATCCACATGGGTAAAAAAAAATAAAAAATTCCTAAATAAATAAAAAAAAATATATATATTATTCCCATAAATACATTTCTTTATCTAAATAAAAAAAACAACAATAAAAGTACACATATTTAGTATCGCCGCGTCCGTAACGACCCAACCTATAAAACTGTCCCACTAGTTAACCCCTTCAGCGAACATCGTAAGAGAAAAAAAAAAAACGAGCCAAAAAAACAACGCTTTATTATCATACTGCTGAACAAAAAGTGGAATAACACGTGATCAAAAAGATGGATATAAATTACCATGGTACCGCTGAAAACGTCATCTTGTCCCGCAAAAAATGAGCTGCCACACAGCATCATAAGCAAAAAAATAAAAAAGTTATAGTCCTCAGAATAAACCGATGCCAAAATAATTATTTTTTCTATAAAATAGCTTTTATCATATAAAAGCGCCAAAACATAAAAAAATGATATAAATGAGATATCGCTGTAATCGTACTGACACAATGAATAAAACTGCTTTATCAATTTTACCAAACGTGGAACGGTATAAATGCCTCCCCCAAAAGAAATTCATGAATAGCTGGTTTTTGGTCATTCTGCCTCACAAAAATCGGAATAAAAAGCGATCAAAAAATGTCACATGCCCGTAAATGTTACCAATAAAAACGTCAACTCGTCCCGCAAAAAATAAGACCTCACGTGACTCTGTGAGCCAAAATATGGAAAAATTATAGGTCTCAAAATGTGGAGACGCAAAAACTTTTTTGCTATAAAAAGCGTCTTTTAGTGTGTGACAGCTGCCAATCATAAAAATCCGATATAAAAAAACGCTATAAAAGTAAATCAAACCCCCTTTCATCACCCCTTTAGTTAGGGAAAAATAATAAAATTAAAAAAATGTATTTATTTCCATTTTCCCATTAGGATTAGGGTTAGGGCTAGGGTCAGGGTTAGGGCTAGGGCTAGGGCTAGGGTTAGGGTTAAGGCTAGGGTTAGTGTTAGGGCTAGGGTTAGGGTTGGGGCTAGGGTTGGAGCTAAATTAGGGTTAGGGTTGGGGCTAAAGTTAGGGTTAGGGTTGGGGCTAAAGTTAGGGTTAGGGTTTGGATTACATTTACAGTGGGGATTAGGGTTGGGTGTGTCAGGGTTAGGGGTGTGGTTAGGGTACCGTTGGGATTAGGGTTAGGGGTGTGTTTGGATTAGGGTTTCAGTTAAAATTGGGGAGTTTCCACTGTTCAGGCACATCATGGGCTCTCCAAACACGACATGGCGTCCGATCTCAATTCCAGCCAATTCTGTGTTGAAAAAGTAAAACAGTGCTCCTTCCCTTCCGAGCTCTCCCGTGTGCCCAAACAGGTGTTTACCCCAACATATGGGGTATCAGCGTACTCGGGACAATTGGACAACAACTTTTGTGGTCCAAGTTCTCTTGTTATCTTTGGAAAAATAAAAATTCGGGGGGCTAAAAATCATTTTTGTGGGAAAAAAAAGATTTTTTATTTTCACGGCTCTGCATTGTAAACTGTAGTGAAACACTTGGGGGTTCAAAGTTCTCACAACACATCTAGATAAGTTTCTTGAGAGGTCTAGTTTCCAATGTGGGGTCACTTGTGGGGGTTTTCTACTGTTTGGGTACATCAGGTGCTCTACAAATGCAACGTGATGCCTGCAGACCAATCCATCTAAGTCTGCATTCCAAATGGTGCTCCTTCCCTTCCGAGCTCTGCCATGCGCCCAGACAGTGGTTCCCCCCCACATGTGGGGTATCAGCGTACTCAGGACAAATTGGACAACAACTTTTGTGGTCCAATTTATCCTGTTCCCCTTGTGAAAATACAAAACTGGGGGCTAAAATATCATTTTTGTGAAAAATAATAATTTTTATTTTCACGGCACTGCGTTATAAACTGTAGTGAAACACTATGGGGTTCAAAGTTCTCACAACACATCTAGATAAGCTCCTTGGGAGGTCTAGTTTCCAATATGGGGTCACTTGTGGGGGTTTCTACTGTTTGGGTACATCAGGGGCTCTACAAATGCAACGTGACGCCTGCAGACCAATCCATCTAAGTCTGCATTCCAAATGGCGCTCCTTCCCTTCTGAGCTATGCCATGCGCCCAAACAGTCATTCCCCCCCACATATGGGGTATCAGCATACTCAGGACAAATTGGACAACAACTTTTGGGGTCCAATTTCTCCTGTTACCCTTAGGAAAATACAAAACTGGAGGCTAATAAATCATTTTTGTGAAAAAAAAAAAGAATTTTTATTTTCACGGCTCTGCGTTATAAACTGTAGTGAAACAATTGGGGGTTCAAAGCTCTCAAAACACATCTAGATAAGTTCCTTAGGGGGTCTACTTTCCAAAATGGTTTCACTTGTGGGGGATTTTAATGTTTAGGCACATCAGGGGCTCTCCAAACGCAACATGGCGTCCGATCTCAATTCCAGTCTATTTTGCATGGAAAAGTCAAACGGCGCTCCTTCCCTTCCGAGCTCTGCCATGCGCCAAAACAGTCGTTTACCCCCACATATTGGGTATCAGCGTACTCAGGACAAATTGCACAACATCATTTTTTGGGTCCAATTTCTTCTCTTACCCTTGGGAAAATAAACAATTGGGGGCAAAAAGATCATTTGTGTGACAAAATATGATTTTTTATTTTTACGGCTCTGCATTATAAACTTCTGTGAAGCACTTGTTGGGTCAAAGTGCTCACCACACATCTAGATATGTTCCTTAAGGGGTCTACTTTCCAAAATGGTGTCACTTGTGGGGAGTTTCAATGTTTAGGCACATCAGGGGATCTCCAAACGCAACATGGCGTCCCATCTCAATTCCAGTCAATTTTGCATTGAAAAGTAAAATGGCGCTCCTTCCCTTCCGAGCTCTGCCATGCGCCCAAACAATGGTTTACACCCACATATGGGGTATAAGCGTACTCAGGACAAATTGCACAACAATTTTTGGGGTCCAATTTCTTCTCTTACCCTTGGGAAAATAAAAAATTGGGGGTGAAAAGATCATTTTCACCCCCCAAAAAAATTTGGTTCCAAAATTGTGCTGATGTAAAGTAGACATGTGGGAAATGTTACTTATTAAGTATTTTGCGTGACATATCTCTGTGATTTAAGGGCATAATAATTTAAAGTTGGAAAATTGCGAAATTTTCAAAATTTTCACCAAATTTCCATTTTTTTCACAAATAAACGCAAGTTATATCGAATAAATTTTACCACTATCATGAAGTACAATATGTCATGAGAAAACAGAGTCAGAATCGCCAAGATCCGTTGAAGCGTTTTAGAGTTATAACCTCATAAAGAGACAGTGGTCAGAATTGTAAAAATTGGCCCGGTCATTAACGTGCAAACCACCCTCGGGGCTTAAGGGGTTAATGACCAAGCCAATTTTTACAATTCTGAGCACTGTCACTTTTTTGAGGTAATAACTCTAGAACACGGATCCCACTGATTTTGAGATTGTGTTTTCGTGACATATTGTAGTTCATGATAGTGGTAAAAGTTCTTCAATATGACTTGCGTTCATTTATGAAAAAAAATTTAAATTTGGCAAAAAAAATAAAATTTAGCAATTTTCCAACTTTTATTTTTTGTGCCCTTAAATAAGAGCTTTATATCACACAAAATAGTTCATAAATAACATTTCCCACATGTCTACATTTTTTTTGCTAGGACGTTATAAGGGTTAAAATTTGACCAGCAATTTCTCAACTATCCAACAAAATTTACAAAACCATTTTTTTAGAGACCACCTACATTTGAAGTTAGTTTGGGGGTCAATATGAAAGAAAATGCCCCAAAGTGACAGCATTCTAAAACTGCACCCCTCAAGGTGCGCAAAACCACACTCAAGAAGTTTATAAACCCTTTAGGTGCTTCACGAGAGCTAAAGCAATGCGGAAGGGAAAAATGTACATTTTACTGTTTCACAAAAAACTTACTTTAGACCCAAACTTTTTTATTTTCACAAAGGTAATAAGAAAAAATGGACCACAAAATTTGTTTTGCAATTTTTCCTGAGTACGCCAATACCCTGTATGTGGGGGAAAGCCACTGTTTGGGCACATAGCAGGGCTCAGAAGGGAGGGAGCACCGTTTGACTTTTTGAACCCAAAATTGGCTGGAATCAATGGCAGGTGCCATGTCGCGTTTGGAGACCCTCTAATGTTCCTAAACAGTGGAAACCCCCCAATTTTACCTTCAACCCTAACACAGCCCTACCCCTGACCCTAATCCAAACCCTAACCAGAACCCCAACTCCAACACCACCGTAACCCCAACACAACCCTAACCCGTACACAACCAAAACCCCGCACCACA
Source organism: Ranitomeya variabilis (assembly GCF_051348905.1). Lineage (NCBI taxonomy): Eukaryota > Metazoa > Chordata > Amphibia > Anura > Dendrobatidae > Ranitomeya > Ranitomeya variabilis. The sequence goes on along the minus strand of NC_135238.1, from coordinate 93,314,120 downwards.
ATCGTAACTCCGACACCACAACCGTAACCTCCACATCACACCCGTAACCCCAACAAAACCCTAAACCTAGCTCCAACCCTAGCCCAACTCAAACCCTAGCCCAACCTAAACCCTAGCCCAACCCTAAGCCTAACTCTAATCCCAACCCTGGCCCCAACCCTAATCCTAGCTCTAACCCTAACCCTAATGGAAAAATGGAAATACATTAAAAAAATATGTTTTTTTATCTAACTTAGGCTACGTTCACATTTGCGTTGTTGGTCGCAGCGTCATCGACGGATACCGATGCATGCGTCATGCGCCCCTATCTTTAACATGGGGGGCGCATGGACATGTGCCGGTATGCGTTGTAATGCGTTTTACGACGCATGCGTCATATTGATGCACAAGACAGGGCGCAGAGGACGCTACTTGTAGCGTTTTCCCTGCGCCGAAACTCCTTTACTATCTTATGACAACGCATGCGTCGCAAAACGCTGCGTTGTGTACATGCGTTGTTGGTTGCGTTGCCGACGCTGCGCCCAACAACGCAAATGTGAACGTAGCCTAAGGGGGTAATAAAAGGGGTTTGATTTACTTTTTTAATTTTGATCACTGTGATAGGGTCTATCAAAGTGATCAAAATAAACCAATAGGAGAAATCTCCTATTGTTGCTGGGGGCCAGCTGGCAGAACTCGGCGGGCGCACGGTGCTTGCTCTTGCCATTTTCTTCCTGGAAAAAGACCCCGGGGGACAGAGCCAGAGGGACCGAGAACATTGGAGGTACAGGGGGGCTTGGGGGACCCCATTTCTCTCTCTTCTGATGTGCTAGATCATATCAGAGGAGAGAGAAATAAATGAGAAATCAGACATTGCGGTTGCCAGTGATCGCAACACTGGGGGCGGTAAAAACCAACCCAAATCAAGTAGCCAAGATCCCAGAGATTTTCAGAAGCTGGGGGTGCTATTACCTTATTTCTCAGCGCAGTTAGAAATCGGCACTGAGGAATGAGTACAATTAGCTGCTGCCCTTAAAAGGAGCATTGGCACTCATTAAGGGGCTAATTCAATGGGGGCTTTATAAAATGTCGTGGACAACCTCTTTAAAGCTTCACTATGAAATGCTATAAATGTAAACATTGAATATATGCTCTTTAAATATATGCTATTTAAAAACGCCTTAGGCTAATGGCAGGACTGCTCAGTCAAAAAGCATGTCCTAGAACAATAAAAAAAAAACTGACTGGCAGGTCCAAACAGAAAAATGACCTTTCTGACCTCGGACGGGATAGTACGTCCGAGGTCAGATCCCCTGCCAGATCACCGCCGGAGCCTGCATTAAAGCCGGGACTTGTCAGCTGTTTTGAACAGCTGACATGTGCGCACAATAGCAGCGGGTGGAATCGCGATTCACCCGCCGCTATTAACTACAGCAGCATTTAACAGCGGCATTTAACTAGCGCTTCCAGCCATCTGGCTGGAAATGCGATCATTGCTGAACCCCCTCACGTGATCAGGGGTCAGTGATGCATCGGCATAAGAACCAGAGGTCTCCTTGAGACCTCTATGGTTGTTGATGCCGGATGGCTATGAGCGCCACCCTGTGGTCGGCGCTCATAGCAAGTCTGTAATTCTACTACATAGGAGCGATCTGAGCTTCACTCCTATGTAGCAGAGGCTATTGAAACATGGCAAAAGTAAAACAAATGTTTTAAAAAATATGAAAGAAATAAAAAAATAAGTTTAAATCACTCCCCTTTCACGCCATTCAAAATAAAACAATAAAAAAACAAACATACACATATTTGATATCGCCACATTTAGAATCACCCGATCTATCAATAAAATAAAGGATTAAACTGATCACTAAACGGCGTAGCGAGAAAAAAATTTGAAACGCCAGAATTACTTTTTTTGGTCGCCGCGACATTGCATTAAAATGCAATAATGGGTGATCAAAAGAACGTATCTGCACTAAAATGGTATAATTAAAAACGCCAGCTCAGCACGCAAAACATAAGCCTTCACCCGACTCCAGAACACGAAAAATGGAGACGCTACGCTTGCTTTTTAGCAAAGTTTGGTATTTTTTTTTACCACTTAGATAACAAAGAACCTAGACATGTTTGGTGTCTATGTACTCGTAATAACATGGAGAATCAAACTGGCAGTCAGTTTTATCATGTAGTCAACCTAGCAAAAGCCAAGAAAAAAACAAGTGTGGGATTACACTTTTTTTGCAATTTCACCGCACTTGGAATTTTTTTCCCGTTTTCTAGTACACAACATGCTAAAACCAATGATGTTGTTCAAAAAGTACAGCTTGTCTCGCAAAAAATAAGCCCTCACATGGCCATATTGACAGAAAAATAAAAAAGTTATGGCTCTGGGAAAAACGGAAACGAGTAAATGAAAATACTCCGGGTCATGAAGGTGTCTGAAGCGCTATAATGTATAAACAATTAATATATGAAACTGGAACTGCATTACTGCTGTAGAAAACATGTTAAAAAATAAAGGTACTTAGCACACAAATTGGCCAATTTGTGTGAGCACAGCAGCCAGCGACAAGGCGTACCCCTTTGTTTGTCTCCCAGGCTAAAAGCCTATAATTATAACTATATTATATAATTATAGGCAGCTAGGATCAAGTTGTATTTAAAAAGTGCCGGTCATTTTTAATATTTATACTTACAGTGGCTTGCAAAAGTATTCACGCCCTCCCCTTGGCTTTTTACTTATTTGGTTACATTACAACCTGTGTTTAAATATTTTTGTGATATGATTTGTGTGTGAATTTATCAAATAACTAATAATTAGCTTGTGTATACAGTACAGACCAAAAGTTTGGACACACCTTCTCATTTAAAGATTTTTCTTTATTTTCATGACTATGAAAATTTTACTTTCATACTGAAGGCATCAAAACTATGAATTAACACATGTGGAATTATATACCGTATATACTCAAGTATAAGCCGAGATTTTCAGCCCAAATTTTTGGGCTGAAAGTGCCCCTCTCGGCTTATACTCGAGTCACGGTCTGTGGCACGGTCGGCGGGTGAGGGGGAGAGGGCGCTGAGGCATACTTACCTAGTCCCGGCGATCCTGACGCTCCCCCTGCCCGTCCCACGGTCTCCGGGTGCCGCAGCTCTTCCCCTGTACAGCGGTCACGTGGGACTGCTCATTAGAGAAATGAATATGGACTCCACTCCCATAGGGGTGGAGCCGCCTATTCATTTCTCTAATCAGCGGTGCCGGTGACCGCTGATAGAGGAAGAGGCTGCGGCACCCGGAGACCAGCTGTCCGGGGGAAGGAGCGGGACGCCGGGAGCAGGTAAGTATTGCATATTTACCTGTCCACGATCCACACGCCGGGCGCCGCTCCATCTTCCCGGCGTCTCTCTGCTCTGACTGTTCAGGTCAGAGGGCGCGATGACGCATATAGTGTGCGCGCCCCCCTCTGCCTGATCAGTCAGTGCAGAGAGACGCCGGGACCGGACGCTGAGGAGCTGCAGGCAAGAGAGGTGAGTATGTGTTTTGTTTTTTTTATTGCAGCAGCAGCGTTATATATGGCACAGATTTATGTGGAGCATCTATGGGGCCAAACTGAACGCTGCAGAGCATTCCATATGGGGCAGCTTTATAATGAGCATCTATGGGGCCAAACTGAACGCTGCAGAGCATTCCATATGGGGCAGCTTTATAATGAGCATCTATGGGGCCAAACTGAACGCTGCAGAGCATTCCATATGGGGCAGCTTTATAATGAGCATCTATGGGCCAAACTGAACAGTGCAGAGCATATAGGGAACAGATTTATAAGGAGCATCTATGGGGCCAAACTGAACGGTGCAGAGCATATAGGGAACAGATTTATGAGGAGCATCTATGGGGCCAAACTGAACGGTGCAGAGCATATAGGGCACAGCTTTATAATGAGCATTTATGGGGCCAAACTGAACGGTGCAGAGCATATATAGCACCGCTTTATAATGAGCATCTATGGGGCCAAACTGAACGGTACAGAGCATATAGGGCACCGCTTTATAATGAGCATCTATGGGGCCAAACTGAACGGTGCAGAGCATATATGGCACAGCTTTATATGGAGCATCTATAGGGCCATAGTGAACGGTGCAGAGAATTGTATATGGGGCACAGCTTTATATGGAGCATCTATGGGGCCATAATGAACGGTGCAGAGCATTCTATATGGCACAGCTATATATGGATAATATATGGGGCAATAATCAATGGTATGGAGCTTTATATATGGCACAGCTTTATATGGAGAATCTATGGGGCAATAATGAATGGTATGGAGCATCTATTTTTATTTTTGAAATTCACCGGTAGCTGCTGCATTTTCCACCCTAGGCTTATCCTCGAGTCAATAAGTTTTCCCAGTTTTTTGTGGCAAAATTAGGGGGGTCGGCTTATACTCGGGTCGGCTTATACTCGAGTATATACGGTACTTAACAAAAAAGTGTGAAACAACTGAAATGATGTGTTATATTGAAGGTTCTTCAAATTAGCCACCTTTTGCTTTGATGACTGCTTTGCACACTCTTGGCTTTCTCTTGATAAGCTTCAAGAGGTAGTCACCGGGAATGGTTTTCACTTCACAGGTGTGCACTGTCAGGTTTAATAAGTGGGATTTCTTGCCTTATACATGGGGTTGGACCATCAGTTGTGTTGTGCAGAAGTCTGGTGGATACACAGCTGATAGTCCTACTGAATAGACTGTTAGAATTTGTATTATGGCAAGAAAAAAGCAGCTAAGTAAAGAAAAACGCGTGGCCATCATTACTTTAAGAAATGAAGGTCAGTCAGTCCGAAAAATTGGGAAAACTTTGAAAGTGTCCCCAAGTGCAGTGGCAAAAACCATCAAGCGCTTCAAAGAAACTGGCTCACATGAGGACCGCCCCAGGAAAGGAAGACCAAGAGTCACCTCTGCTTCTGAGGATAGGTTTATCCGAGTCACCAGCCTCAGAAATCGCAGATTAACAGCAGCTCAGATTAGAGACCAGGTCAATGCCACACAGAGTTCTAGCAGCAGACACATCTCTACAACAACTGTTAAGAAGAGACTTTGTGCAGCAGGCCTTCCTGGTAAAATAGCTGCTAGGAAACCACTGCTAAGGACAGGCAACAAGCAGAAGAGACTTGTTTGGGCTAAAGAACACAAGGAATGGACATTAGACCAGTGGAAATCTGTGCTTTGGTCTGATGAGTCCAAATTTGAGATCTTTGGTTCCAACCACCGTGTCTTTGTGCGACGCAGAAAAGGTGAATGGATGGACTCTACATGCCTGGTTCCTACCGTGAAGCATGGAGTAGGAGGTGTGATGGTGTGGGAGTGCTTTGCTGGTTACACTGTTGGGGATTTATTCAAAATTGAAGGCATACTGAACCAGCATGGCTACCACAGCATCTTGTAGCGGCATGCTATTCCATCCGGTTTGCGTTTAGTTGGACCATCATTTATTTTTCAACAGGACAAAGACCCCAAACACACCTCCAGGCTGTGAAAGGGCTATTTTACCAAGAAGGAGAGTGATGGGGTGCTACACCAGATGACCTGGCCTCCACAGTCACCAGACCTGAACCCGATCGAGATGGTTTGGGGTGAGCTGGACCGCGTAGTGAAGGCAAAGGGCCAACAATTGCAAAGCGTCTCTGGGAACTCCTTCAAGATTGTTGGAAGACCATTTCTGGTGACTACCTCTTGAAGTTCATTAAGAGAATGCCAAGAGTGTGCAAAGCAGTCATCAAAGCAAAAGGTGGCTACTTTGAAGAACCTATAATATAAGACATATTTTCAGTTGTTTCACACTTTTTTGTTAAGTATATAATTCCACATGTGTTAATTCATAGTTTTGATGCCTTCAGTGTGAATGTACAATTTTCATAGTCATGAAGATACAGAAAAATCGTTAAATGAGAAGGTGTCCAAACTTTTAGACTGTACTGTATGTATTCATTCACCCCTTTTGCGATGAAGCCCCTTAAAATTTCTAGTGCAAGCAATTAACTTCATAAGTCACATGGCTTAATGAAAGTACAGCTGTGTGCAATGTGTGTCACATGGACTGTCAGTGTATAAAGATATTTTTGGAAAGGCCACAGAGGCTGCAACACCATTAAGTAAGAGGCACCACTAGTCAAATGCCATGAAGACCAAAGAGATCTCCAAACAAGTCAGGGACAAAGTTGTTTGTTTGAAGTACTAGTCGGTGTTGGGTTGTGAAAAAAAGATACCAATCTCTGATAATCCCCCAGAGCACCATCAAATGAACACAACATGGTACCACAACACATCTGCCAAGAGAGGGCCGCCCACCAAAACTCTCAGCCCTAACAAGGAGAACATTAATCAGAGAGGCATCACAGAGACAAAACGTAACCCTGAAGGATCTGCAGCTTTCTCAAGCAGAGACTGGAGTCTCTGTCCATAGGACCACAATTAGCCATATACTCCATAAAGGTGGCCTTTATGGAAGAGTGGCCCAAACAGAGACTAGAGTATCTGTTCATATGACCATCATAAGTCGTACACTTGATACAACTGGCCTTTATGTCAAAGTGGGTAAAAAAAACACCTTTGCTTACAAATATTGTAATGCTCAGTTTGAGTTTGCCAAAAGACATGTGCGAGAATCCCCAAAAATGTGGAGGAAGGTGCTGTGGTCATATAAAACCAAAATTGAACTTTTTAGCCGCTAAGTTAAATGCTATGTCTGGCGCCAAACCAACACAGCCCATTACCCCTAGAACAGTATCCCCACAGTGAAACATTGTGGTGGCAGCATCGTGCTGTTGGGGATGTTTTTCGGCAGCAGCGTCAGAGAAAATGGTCTGAGTTGAAGAAAAGATGGATGGTGGGAAATGTAGGGATATTCTTGAGCAAAACCTGTTTCAGTATGTCAGTGATTTGAGAAGTAGTGAAAAATCTTGGCACTCATTTTTTTTTTTACTACCTTACAAGGGATAGGATCTTATTTGTGCACCATATATAGGAGTGCCGTGGCACCACTTTTACTGTCAGTGATTTGATACTGGGATGGAGATTCTCCTTCCAGTATTTTGTCAAAGCACAGACCTTAATCCATTTGACAATCTGTGGTCATACTCGAAAATTGCTGTTCTCCAGAGGATCTATCTTGAAGGAGCTAGAGCAGTTTTGCTTTGTGGAATGGGCAAAAATCCCAGTGGCATGATATGGAAAGTTCATAGAGACTTATCCAAAGCAACTTGCATGTGTAATGACCGCAAAACGAGGCTCTGCAAAGTGCTGAATTTTGAGTGGGTGAATAGTTATAAACATGAAGTTTTCAGTTATTTTGTCCTATATGTTGTTTGCTTCTTACTAAAGAAAAACTACCCTATTAAAATATAACCTTTATTAAGTGAACATAATAAAAGAATCCCAATTTATAATTAAATTGCCTAGGAAAAACCGGGCTTGTAAAACTACAAGAGAGCAGACCAAAAAATAGAAGCTCTCTAACTGACTAGTCAATGTAAATAATGATATACTGGAAAAGACTAGAAAAAATGTTAGGAAAATGACCCCTCTAACATGATAGAAGTATGCCCAGTCAAAAAATCTATATGTTGTTTGCTTCACAACAAAAGAAAACTAAATATACACAGTTGTAGCCATGTTATTTACATAGACTGATGAAAACTGTCAAAAAAGCTGTGAAATTCCAGGTTGATAGATATGAATAAAAGGACTGGAAGTGTTTCTGCGCTCTCCGGAATACAGCACAATTAGTGGTATGATATGATAACATTTATTTATGTATGGTTGTCCTGAAGAAGGAGTTGGTTGACTCTGAAATGCATTGACAATAAACTTTCAATTTTACCATAGCACTATTTGTGTCGTGTTCTGGAAAGCACAGAAAGGCTGGAGTCACACACTACGTATAAAAATACGGTCAGTTTTTTACAGACCAAATGCGCAGAAATGTTCCCTGAACAGTGATCCGTATGTCATCCGTAGGTAAGCTGTGGCTGCGTATTTTGCGCATGTAAACCTCCGTATGGCATCAGTACGGCGAGATTTTCTCGCCGGCTTGTAAAATGGACATAGAATGGATCCATGGGCTCAAAGATTCGTGAAAACATATATACAGTCTATATACTGTATATATGTGTGTCTCACTGACATATATATATATATATATATATATATATATATAATCTACCTATACTATGTGTACACATTTATTCTATCTATTCTGTTCTATTCTGTCAGTGTGATTTTACTGTACACCGCGCTGAATAAAAGGCTTTTCTATAGAACACCGGTGCGTATTTCTCGCAAGTCACACGCATGTTCTGTGTGTAATCCGTATTTTTCTCGCCCATATAGACTTTCATTGCTGGATTTTCTGCCCAATATGCTGACAAACGCAGCATGCTGCGATTTTCTCAGCCCGTAAAATACGGCCGAGAAATATACAGCAGATAGGAGTTGCCCCATAGAGAAACATTGGTCCGTGTGCAATGCGTTGTTTTTGCGCCTCTCATGCGTCCATATTTGTCTGTAGTGTGTCCCCGGCCACCCACTTCCTGTTCTGCTACTCAAATTTTCTGTTTCATGGAAGCTGCTGTATTTATTTTTTCAGGCTCTAAGTGTTGTTTGTGTCTCACACAACCTCATAAGGTGAGCGGTTCTACCTTTATCAACCTTTTAGCGTGGATAAGATCCTGTTGCGCTTTTTGCATTTCTTTGCAGGTTGTGACATAGCAAAACACTAAGACTATGTGCACACATTGCGGATTGTATGCGAAAACACATACACAACACCACCCATTGAATTCAATGGGATTCCGCAATGCTGTGCTAATGCTGCATATTTTTCTGCAGCGGAATCGCATCATGGAAAAATACACAGCATGCTCATTCTTTGTGTGGAATTGCGGCAATTCTGCAGACATAGAAATGCATCGATCCGCTTACTTTCCGCATGGGGCTATGCCCACCATGCGCAAAGTAAGCAGATCATGTGTGGATGGCACTCAGGGTGGAGGAGAGGAGACTCTCCTCCAGGCCCTAAAAAAATAACTAAAATAAAAAATAGTTATATACTCACCTTCTGGCGGCCCCCGGATCCAGCCCAGGCCTTAGCGATGCTCCCGGCAGCTCCTGTTCCCAGTGATGCCTTGTGACAATGATCTGTGATGACGTAGCAGTCTCGCGTGATGCTGCACCATCTGGGGTCATTGTCGCAAGGCATCACTGCGAACGGGAGTTACCGGGATCATCTCGAGGATCGGGAAGGCTGCGGGGGCTGCCGGAAGGTGAGAATATCTTGATTTTTTTAATTTTTTTAAATTATTTTTAACATTATTTATTTTTACTATTGATGCTGCATAGACAGCATCAATAGTAAAAAGTTGGTCACACTTGTCAAACGCTATGTTTGACAACTGTGACCGACCTGTCAATCATTTTTCCAAGCGATGCTACAGATCGCTTGGAAAAAGCTTGCATTCTGCAAGCTAATTACATTTACAAAACGCTGGTGTTTAGCAGGAATACGCATGCTAATTCCGCATGCGTATTTCCCACGGCAGGAAGTTGCAGAATTGCTGCTGAAATTTCTGCGGCAATTTCGCAACGTGTGCACATAGCCTAAAGATGCCAAGAGGGTAATTACTTTCGCAAGCCACGGTAACTCCTGGTTCATTTATTGCAATCCCAAAACACAATTGTAACATTTTCATCCCAGTTAGGGTTTTTACAGACATTCAGATTGCAACCGAAGATATAGACTAAAAGAAGTAAGTAGCTTTATCTAAAAATGGAGTGCCCCACTAGGGTTTGTGTCCTGTGAAGCCTCACTACAAATGTCAGGGTCTATTTAATAATTGTTTGAAAGAAGTTTGTTTCTACTGTGCACCATTGTCTATGTGCATGCACACGGAGGCTTTACATCACTATATTCTGTGATCCGCATTATGTTCTAATATAACTGCCGTTACTAAAAATATTATTTATTAGACGTGATTTATTGAACAAGAATTTCTAAACGTAAATCTAGTTATATATTGATACTTAAATAAAAAAAAATTAAGTCACACTTATAAACAAAGACCTAACATTACTAATTTAGGATAAATTTATTTATAGGTTGCATACCAAGTCTGGTAAAACTTCTGCAAAGTCCACAAGAGAACCTGCAATGCTTAGCTTCCGGAGTGTTAAGCAATATATCAAATAATGTTCCTGTTGCAATGGCACTTAAACAAGCAGAAGCAATACCAATTCTGATTATTCTACTACATTCCAAACATCCTGAACTTCAGTCCCGATGCTCTGTAATTTTGTGTGATATTGCCCAAATGGATGGTAATCCAGCCCTCATAGCAGAAATGGTAAGTACCGTATGTCAACTGATATGAATGTTTAAATGGGTTATCAATTCTTAGGTTATCCCGTAAACACTGTTTCAAAAAGGATCTATTGTACCCCCTTGGATCAGCCGTTTGAAGATTGGTAGCCATACAAACACAGTCAACTGAAGTAGGTTCCCATTGTTGCATCTCCGCTGATCTAGTGTTTGTGCATTGGAAAACTATCAGTGTTAAAGGCTGGATAACCTATTTATTGAAATCGTGAAACACATACAGTACTAATTAACGTTTTAGCTAGGTGTGGAATAAATTCTGCAAAGTAAAAATTCTTAAAAAAAATATAAATGTTGATAGTATTTTTTTTATCAATTAACAAAATGCTGAATTAAAGAATGAGACAAATCTAAAACAAATCATTATAAGGTTTGACCACCCTTTGTCTTCAAAAGAGGATAAAACAATCAATTCTTTTACGCACACTTGCATGAAGTTTTTAAAGAAAAGTTGTGCCAAACATCTTTGAGAACTAGCTACAGATCTTCTATGGATTTAGGCTTACGCAAATCCTTTTCTTTCTACCAGAGGCGTAGCTAGGGTTTTGGTTCAGGGGGAGCGAAACTTCTGAGTGGGCCCCTAACCAGGTAACCTTGATTACAACTAGGTGACGCACCCTAATAGTGGAGGAGAACCTCAGCACATAACCGCACTATTACTGAAGGTAATCTCTATATAAAGACCAACATAGATATTACCACCATATGGTCAGTGGTAGACACCAGCCCTACAGAACATATAAGAGATCATAGCACAGTTACAGATAACGACTTACAGCTGACATTCTTTCTGATGGAGTCGTTCGCTTTTCCCGTCTTTTCCATCTGGCCCAGACCGACATGACAACTTCTTCCAGCCACGACTCGGCTGCAGAGAACACAACACACATTTCATTTCTCATATTCCAGCCCCATCACATCTATCTCCAACCTGCACAAACTCCTCATCCTGCTGATACCCGAAATACTGAGCCGATGCTGCCTTATGTGTCCCTATTACTTCACCTGCTGTGTGGTTCTCTGTGCCCTCTAAATTCTAAAGCAACCCTCTATACAGCGAAAGCTAACGGACAATACTCTGTACTCCTCCTTCTAGACCTGTCCTCTGCTTTTGACACAGTTGACCACTGCCTCCTACTACAGATCCTCTCCTCCTTTGGCATCAAAGACCTCGCCCTATCCTGGATCTCCTCATATGTTTCCAACTGCACATTCAGCATCTCCCACTCCCACACTACCTCCTCATCCCATCCTCTCTTTGTTGGAGTCCCCCAATGCTCTGTTCTAGGACCCCTACGCTTCTCAATCTGTACTCTTGGCCTGGGACAACTCATAAAGTCCCATGGATTACAGTACCACCTTTATGCTGACGACACTCAGATCCACCTTTCTGGCCCAGACGTCACCTCTCTGCTGTCCAGAATCCCGGAGTGTCTTTCAGCCATATCCTCCTTCTTCTCCTCTCGCTTCCTCAAACTCAATGTGAACAAATCTGAACTCATCATCTTTCTTCCATGTCATAGATCTTCTTTACCTGACCTATCTATCGCAATTAACGACATCACGTTTTCCCCTGTACCGGAAGTCCGCTGCCTCGGAGTAACCCTTGACTCTGTGCTTCAAACAACACATCCAAGCTCTTTCCACCTCCTGTCTCCTCCAGCTCAAAAATATCTCCAGAATCCATCCTTTCCTCAATTGTCAATTTACTAAAATGCTTGTGCATGCCCTCATCATCTCCCGCCTTGACTACTGCAACATCCTTTTTTGTGGCCTCCCTGCTCCTCTCCAGTCCATCCTTAACTCTGCTGCCCGACTAATTCATCTCTCTCCTCACTACTCCTCCGCTTCTCTTTTCTGCAAATCTCTTCACTGGCTCCCATTCCCTCAGCGTATCCAGTTCAAATTACTAATACTGACCTACAAAGCCATCCATAACCTGTCTCCTCCATATATCTCTGAAGTAATCTCCCGATATCTTCTCTCACGTAATCTCCAGTCCTCCCAAGATCTCCTTCTCTCCTCCACACTTATTCGCTCCTAACCCAACCGCCTCAAAGACTTCTCCGGAATATCCCCATCCTCTGGAACTCTTTGCTCCAACACGTCCGTCTATCAACCACATTCAAATCCTTCAGACGGAACCTGAAAACCCACCTCTTCAGGAAAGCCTATAGCCTGCACTGACCCCACTGCCTCGTCACCACTACCGGAGCTAGCACCTCACCAACACTAGAGCTTCATCAACCCTCGACCTACTGTCTCCTTCCCCACCATCCTGTAGAATGTAAGCCAGCAAGGGCAGGGTCCTCGCCCCTCTGTATCAGTCTGTAATTGTTAGTTTGCTTACTGTAAGTGATATCTGTAATTTGTATGTAACCCCTTCTCATGTACAGCACCATGGAATTAATGGTGCTATATAAATAATTATAATAATATAAACTGCTCAAAAAAGGAAAGGGAACAAGTAAACAACAGAATATAACTCCAAGTAAATCAAACTTCTGTGAAATCAAACTGTACTCTTAGGAAGCAACACTGATTGACAATCAATTTCACATGCTGTTGTGCAAATGGAATAAACAACAGATGGAAATTATTGGCAATTATCAAGACACACTCAATAAAGAAGTGGTTCTGAAGGTGGGGACCACAGACCACATCTCAGTACCAATGCTTTCTGGCTGATGTTTTGATCACTTTTGAATGTTGGTTGTGCTTTCACACTCGTGGTAGCATGAGACAGATCTACAACCCACACAAGTGGCTCAGGTAGTGCAGCTCATCCAGGATGGCACATCAATGCGAGCTGTGGCAGGAAGGTTTGCTGAGTCTGTCAGAGTAGTGTCCAGAGGCTGAAGGCGCTACCAGGAGACAGGCCAGTACATCAGGAGAACTGGAGTGGGCCATAGGAGGGCAACAAACCAGCAGCAGGACCGCTACCTCAGCCTTTGTGCAAGGAGGAACAGGAGGAGCACTGCCAGAGCCCTGCAAAATGACCTCCAGCAGGCCACAAATGTGCATGTGTCTGCACAATCTGTTAGAAACAGACTCCATGAGGATGGTCTGAGTGGCCGACATCCACAGATGGGGTTGTGCTCACATCCCAACACCATGCAGGATGCTTGGCATTTGCCACAGAACACCAGGATTGGCAAATTCGCCACTGGTGCCCTGTGCTCTTCACAGATGAAAGCAGGTTCACACTGAGCACATGTGACTTGACAGAGTCTGGAGACTCCGTGGGGAGCAATCTGCTGCCTGCAACATCCTTCAGCATGACCGGTTTGGCAGTGGGTCAGTAATGGTGTGGGGTGGCATTTCTTTGGAGGGCCGCACAGCCCTTCATGTGCTCACCAGAGGTAGCCTAACTGCCATTAGGTACAGAGATGAGATCCTCAGACCCCTTGTGAGACCATATGCTGGTGCGGTTGGCCCTGTGTTCCTCCTAATGCAGGACAATGCCAGACCTCATGTGGCTGGAGTGTGTCAGCAGTTCCTGCAAGATGAAGGCATTGAAGCTATGGACTGGCCCGCCCGTTCCCCAGACCTGAATCCGATTGAACACATCAGGGACATCATGTTTCGCACCATCCACCAACGTCACGTTGCACCACAGACTGTCCAGAAGTTGGCGGATGCTTTAGTCCAGGTCTAGGAGGAGATCCCTCAGGAGACCATCACTCATCAGGAGCATGCCTAGACATTGTAGGAAGATCATACAGGCACGTGGAGGCCACATACACTAATGAGCATGACAGCAACATTTAACATGCAGGAAGCGAGTCATTATCCCCGCTCATCTGCGCCTATTTCACATGACCGCGGGTGTCACGCGGGTGCTGGGTAGACTACAGCTGATTACCCGGGCCCCTGCGATATCCCTCAGACTAGGGAAAACCCTGTCTGTCCCTCTCCCAGAATTTACACTGATGGTGTGCTTGTCTGGGCTGCCAGGCCTGACCCTGACTCCTGTTTCAGTCCTATGCTGAAACCTGCATCCGCCACCCAGTGATTAGACCACACACCAACCCCTACAGAAAGCACAGATGGAAAACTAAATACGCACCACGCCATAGTCACTGTTATGATCTGGTGACCTTGGAGCCGCATGAGACTTTCTCTGGAGTAGGTGGTACCTGTACTGACCGCAAACCCTAAACTGACACCGCAACTAGAAGTAGCCGTGGGGTGTACCTAACACATCCTAGACACCTCGACACAGCCGGAGGACTAAATACCCCTATAGATGGAAATGGGAATTCTATCTTGCCTCAGAGCAGAACCCCAAAGGATAGGCAGCCCCCCACAAATATTGACTGTGAATATAAGAGTAAAGACACACACAGGCAGAAAACAGGATTTAGCAAAAGAGGCACCTCTAGCTAAATAGAAAAGGATAGGACAGAGTACTAAGCGGTCAGTATTAAAATCCTAAAAATATCCACAGCAGATAATACAAAAATACCACATCTAACTAAAGACATGGCATGTATATCTGCATCTCCTGAGAATCCAACATGACTGAAAAATCCAAACACAGTCTAAGCTGGACAAATAAACACAATGAATTGGACTGAATTGTAAAGCACACAGCATGTGTGCTGCAGAGACAAAAACAGAAACCTATCTTAGCTGAATTGGCAGCAGAGCAGGAGGAACCAGACAGAGATGTAACACCTCCATGAACAATGGACAACTGGCAAGGGCTAATGGATCCTGCACACCTAAATAGCCCAGTCAGAGCTGCAATCAGCAGAAACACCTGCGCAGGATGGCAACCCAGAGGCAACTGCACTACCACCAACAACCACCGGATGGAACCCAAGAGCAGAATTCACAACAAGTCACGCAGGAAAGCACTATAATGTGCACAGGGCAAAACAAATACAAATATAGGAAGGAGAAATATGACAAAGGATAATACACCACCAGATACGATATTTCTTCTCCTAGACCACCACTCCAGACCGAGATCACCAGGCACAAGACACAAGCTATAATCGGCGACGCCCAAAGTCCAGAATGACTATTTAAAGGCCACGGGCGTGACCCAGCCTCCAACCCGATTACCAGCTAGATTAACCCCGGACAACCTGGATAAAGTCTAGCCGGCGCCACTGAGCATATAGTGGACGAATGTGGAATTACCGCTGTCTGTCGGACGCCCCAGTGTGAATAGCATCCGACATGACAGTACCCCGCCTTCTACGAGGGACCCCAGGGCCCTCACGACTTATAGGACCCGGCTTGTCTGGATGGCGGCGGTGAAACATACTGACCAGGCGGTCCACATGTATGTCCGAAGCTGGTACCCAAGACCTCTCCTCCGGCCCATAACCACCCCAGTGTACCAGGTACTGTAATGTGTGGCGCACTATACGAGAGTCAACCACCTTGGAGACTTCAAACTCCAAATTGCCATCCGCCAAGACTGGAGGTGGCATCGGCGCTGTGTCCACGGAACCCACCACCTTCTTCAAAAGAGATCTGTGAAACACGTTGTGTATTTTATATACCGTAGGAAGCTCCAATCGGTAGGCTACCGGGTTAATGATGGTGGCGACCCTAAATGGACCAATAAACCTTGGACCCAATTTCAGGGATGGTATTTTGAGTTTTATGTTTTTTGTGAACAACCACACCCAATCACCCACACTCAGGTCCGGACCTGGCAAACGTCTACTGTCAGCCACTCGTTTGTACCTTGCACCCACGCTCAGCAAGCGCTGTTTCACTCTCCTCCAAACGGCTGACAGTTGTGCTCCAAGCTGGTCCTCCTCTGGAACGCCAGCAGAGCCACCCTAACGCAGAGTATAAAATTGAGGATGGTACCCGTAAACACAAAAGAACGGGGACTCCCCAGATGATTCCTGGCGGTGATTATTAATGGCAAACTCAGCCAAAGGAAGGAACCTCAACCACTCCTCCTGATTGTCAGAAACAAAGCAGTGTAAGTACTGCTTCAAATTCTGGTTCATATGCTCAGTCTGACCATTTGACTGAGGATGAAACGCCGAAGAATGTGACAACATGATCCCCAGCCGTGAGCAAAATGCTTTCCAAAACTTTGCCACAAACTGAGTACCCCTATCCGACACTATGTCAGACGGGACCCTGTGAAGTCTGACCACCTCCTGCACAAAAACCTGAGACAGAGTCTTTGCATTAGGCAATGAAGGCAAGGACACAAAGTGCGACATCTTTGAGAACTGATCAACAACCACCAAGATGACCGTGTTCCCAGCTGAGGAGGGCAGGTCAGTAATAAAATCCATGGAGATCTCCGTCCATGGCCTACTGGGAACCCCTAGAGGATGTAATGAGCCAGCAGGACGGGAGTGAGGCGTCTTAGCCCTAGCACACGTGGTACATGCTGATACGTACAAGACCACGTCCTGTCAGATTTCGGGCCACCAAAACCAACACGACACCAACTCCAAGGTACCCCTAACCCCTGGACGACCAGCCAGAACAGCATCATGATGCTCACCCTACACCTTTAGGCGAAGATGGAGCGGTACAAATGATTTGTTAATGGGAAGCTCTGGTGGTACTTCCTCCTGAGCCTCGGCAATCTCAGCCTCAACCTCTGTCGTGAGAGCCGAGACCACTACACCCTTTTGGAGTATGGGTACCGGATCTTCCCGAGGTTCTCCCACCGGAAAACACCTAGATAAAACAGCTGCCTTAGTGTTCTTAGACCCCGGTCAGTATGTAACAAAAAAGTTGAATCGTGTGAAAAACAATGCCCAGCGAGCCTCCCTGGGGGACAGACGCTTGGCTGACTCTAAATAAAGCTGATTTTTATGGTCGGTGATAACTGTAACCTGGTGGACCGACACCTCCAAGAAGTGTCGCCATTCCTCAAAAGCCAACTTGATAGCCAACAACTCCCTGTTGCCGATATCGTAGTTACGTTCGGCGTGCGACAGCTTCTTGGAAAAGTAGGCGCATTGACGCAACTTGCCCAAGGATGAGCCTTGTGACAGCACCGCCCCCACTCCAACCTCAGACGCATCAACCTCCACGGTAAAGGAATCTTTGGCTCTGCAACTCTACCTGCAGTTTCAGCTTGCACATTAGATACTACAAGACCCTGTTGCTGGACTGCCCCCTTCAACTCAGTGACCAGTAAGGACAGCGCCTCCAACTGGCAGGTTATGGATGTCATGGGATCCATGGCATCCAAAATGTATTTAGGCCGATTATAATGTCACGCGGGTGCTGGATAGACTACAGCTGATTACCCGGGCCCCTGCGATATCCCTCATACTAGGGAAAACCCTCTCTGTCCCTCTCCCAGAATTTACACTGATGGTGTGCTTGTCTGGGCTGCCAGGCCTGACCCTGACTCCTGTTTCAGTCCTATGCTGAAACCTCTACCCGCCACCCAGTGATTAGACCACACACCAACCCCTACAGAACGCACAGACAGGGAAAACTAAATACGCACCACGCTGCAGTCACACAGGAAAACACTATAATGTGCACAGGGCAAAACATATACAAATATAGGAAGGAGAAATATGACAAAGGATAATACACCAACAGATACGATATTTCTTCTCCTAGACCACCACTCCAGACCGAGATCTGGCACAGGCACAAGACACAAGCTATAATCGGTGAAACCCAAAGTCCAGAATGACTATTTAAAAGGCCACAGACGTGACCCAACCTCCAACCCGATTACCAGCTAGATTAACCCCGGACAACCTGGATAAAGTCTAGCCGGCGCCACTGAGCGTATAGTGGACGAATGTGGAATTACCGCTGTCTGTCGGACGCCCTAGTGTGAATAGCGTCCGACATGACAGCGGGTCGCCGATGGGTTGGCATGACAACCCAGGGTCTGCAGGAGATCCCTATGGTTGTCATAGCCGGATAGCTATGAGCACTGTCTAGCGGTCGGCGCTCATAGCAAGTGAGCATTTCTGCACAAGCGATTGGATGATTGCAGCTTCTATTGAAGCAAGTGAAAAGTTAACATTTTTAAAAAATATTAAAGTTTAAAAAATGTAAAAGTTCAAATCACCTCCCATTCGCCACATTCAAAATAAAATAAAATAAATCAAACATACACATATTTGGAATCGTCGTGTTCAGAATCGCCTGATTTATCAAGCTATAAAAAGAATTAATCCGATTGGTAAACAGCGTAGCGAGATAAAAAATCAAAACAGAATCAAGTGTTTTTGGTCACTGCAACATTGCATTAAAATGCAACAACAGGCGATTGAAAGATTGTATCTACACCAAAATGGTATCATTAAAAACATCAGCTCAGCATGCAAAAAATAAGCCCTCACCCAGCCCCAGGTCCTGAAAAATAGAGACGCTATGGGTCTCGGAAAATGGCCACTTTTTTTTTTTTTTTTTACAAATTTTTGAATTTTTTTTACCACTTAGCTAAAATAGGACCTAGACATGTTTGGTGTCTGTGAACTCGTAATGACCTGGGGAATCATAATATCAGGACAGTTTTAGCATTAAGTGAGCATGGTAAAAGAAAATCCTAAAAACAATTGTGGAATTGCACTTTTTTTGCAATTTCACCACACTTGGAATTTTTTTCCTGTTTTCCAGTACACGATATGGTAAAATCAATGGTGCCATTCAACAGTACAACTCATCCCGCAAAAAAAGCAACACCTCATATGGCCATATTGACAGAAAAATAAAAATGTTATGGCTGTAAGAAGAAGGGGAGCATGAAATGGTAAGGGTATGTTTCCACGTTCAGGAAACGCTGCGTGTTTGACGCTGCGTAGAGCCGCAGCGTCAAACACGCAGCGTCCAGATGTTACAGCATAGTGGAGGGTTTTTCATGAAATCCCGTCTCCACTATGCATTAAAAGACGCATGCGGCAGACCCGTGGAAACGGACATGTGGCGCGTCTTTTAAGAACGCAGCATGTCCTTACAATGCAGAAACAACTGAAGGACAATGCAGGTGACCTGCCAGTGACCTCAGGTGCAGATTTGGTTAGGATTTTACCTGCATAAAATCCTGACCAAATCTTGATGCAATCTTGAACGTGGACACATACCCTTACACAGAAATGGAAATACCCCTGGTCCTTAAGGGGTAAATATGTTATCTAATTAAAATCAGAGTAGATGTATAACTAAAATACTATGGAATTGTGTTAACCAGAAAAATGTATGTGATGTTAAATGACATGTCCAATACTAAAGAAATTCTTAACTAAGTACTGGATAGTTCATTAATATGAGATCAGTGTGGGTTTGACACCCAGTACTCCCACCAATCAGTTGTTAACTACTTCAGGAGTTGTCAGATTTCAGAGATGTAGAGAGCAGAACACAGCAGCCCCATATAGCGTTTAGTGGTTAGTTGATGTCACGAGCTGCATCTTATCTCTTGTTCATTTGAATGTGATACAAGGTGCAGTACACGGCAGCAGCTACTAAACAATATATGGAGCTACTGCATTTTGCCCGTACATTGTACCCATGTGACAACTGCCGAAGCGGATATCAGCTGATAGTTAGGAGTGCTCGGTTTTGAACACCACTAATTTCATATTAATGCACCACCCCTCCCCCCATGATTAGGTCATTAATTGTTTTGTTTTGGACAACCTTTGAAAATATTTTTGTGTCAACAAAATATTATGAAAGTAATACTTTTTACTGACTAAGAAAAGAAACCAGCATGGGCTCTTCTAGTTATAGACAGGGGTTGATAAAATGAAGCAAACTTTAAATTTCTGGGTGGTTCTATACCTATTCTTCGGAGACAGTATAAAAGTCATTGCATAGTAGCGCAGCTACACACGATCGTATAGCTTCAGAAGTGGAGGTCCAGCTGTTCACTGCCGCTCCCCATAGAGAAGGCACTAATGGTATGTTAGTATCTGCGCCTTCTCCATCGCTGTTATATTTCTCTTGTAACCGAGGCTAATATACTAGCCAGAACTACAAGGGCAATAAAATGAAAATAAAAATATTTCAATATTCAAAATACCACCTGAAGGTCCTCTATGACCTTCTAGAGGACAAAATGAGTATAATAAATGAATAATAAATAACAGGGGAAAATGCCTGATGAAGACACCAGTCCAGAATTAAAATGCCTTACATAGATTCTTTACCTCTCATTTCATGCCTGTTTGTTATTTTTTATTATGTTTGAGTAACTTTTTAACAATAAAAGTATTGTGCTCCTGTGTTTGAACCCTTGAGCCTGTGATTTGTGGTCGGCTTCTTTGTCTGCCAAGCCACAGCAGACACACTTTTTTCTGGGTGTTTAGGTTATGTTATTCAGGCTGCAGTCTGTTTAGCATAACACAGGTGTTTTCATTTGCCCTATCACCTTTATGGTGCGGCTTTATATTCTGTCCCACTACTGGCATTTCCTGCTGGTGATGGTTTCTTTTGGATGGTCAGCTATTCTGCTGTAGTTTAAAGCCAATAAGTGAAATTCCAGCTATAGTTTATCTTCTTGCTGTTTTTGCTCTTTACTCTGTAGCCATCTTATCTTTCTTTTTAGGAAGTAGGCAGCATTTTGTATTTTGTGGTTAACTTTAATCACTCTGGAAGCTTTCATCTTTTGTCAACATACTTTCCCTTTTGTAGGTAATTTACACTCTGCACTGCCCTCCGATTCTTTAGGAGGAATGTGAATTGCTCAATGTCCTTTCAGGCAGCAAAGGTCCAAGCTGCCTTCTTCTAGTCTGTAGTTAGGGCTAGCTCTGCTCATGCAGGAACCATTATGGACTGCGGGTCAGGATCTCTAGTCTGTACAGTATCCGGTAGGGTCAGTTGCAGTTTTTAGTTTGTTACCTATTTTTCCTGAGTGAGTTGCTACTCTATCATAACAAAAAGACTCACTTAGTTAATAGCCTCTTGGATTGACTTTTCATTCCATCCAGACTTCCTCAACCAGTATTGCCTAAGGCTCAATATTTTATTCAGACTTTGTTTGAAATTCATTATTACAGAAAAAAATATTTAATGAGTATTTTTTTTTATATTAGGATGGACTACAGCCTTTGGTACACCTGCTGAATGGAGACTTTGAAGATGTGTTGATTAATGCTATGAATTGCATTAGGGTTTTGTGTATTCAGAACCTATCCAATCAGAACTCAATAAAAGATTTAGGTGGTATCCCTCTGCTTGTGGATTTTCTAACTGTCAAATCAGGTAAGTATTACCTTTTTAAGTATTGAAAGGATTGTGCCCTTTCAGAAAATGTTTTTGCTGTTTTAGTTATAAAAATAAACTGAGCACTACTTACCCCCTCAAGATCTGATACTGGGTTTAAATCCAGGGGTTAGAGCAATAAACCATATTAGTGGAAACAGTGTCTATTTGTTGACTAGACTCTCGGGGTAATGAATTACAAAAATACAGGAGAAGTATACAATATATATGGAAATTATCTATCTATCTATCTATCTATCTATCTATCTATCTATCTATCTATCTATCTATCTATCTATCACTAATAAGAATCATTTCTGACCTTTTTCCACCTTTATTATCATCCATAATCTGTATATTTGAATTGAAAAATAAACAGAAATCTTTTGGCCTGGAAAAAAAAACTAACATAATCACCATTAAACTAATACTTTGTTGAAATACCTTTTGAATTCATGACAGCGATCATTTTTTTCAGATAGGAATCTATCAGCAAAGCAAATCTAGAATTGGCAATCTTTGTCCATTCTTCCTTGCAGTAGAGCTCCAACTCTATCAGACTGCGAGGGTAACTCCTGTGTACTGCCCTATTCAGGTTACTTACAGATTTTCAATTGGATTCAAGTCTGGGTTCTGTCAGGGCAATTCCAAAACTTTTATCTTCTTCTGGCAAAGCCATTCTTTTGTTGTTTTGGAGGTACAGTGGCTTGAAAAAGTATTCACCTCTCTTGGCATTTTTCATGTTTTGCTAACTCACAATCTGGAATTTCATTGTTTGTTTTTTTGAGTTTGCATCAGTTCATGTAAGGAACATGCCTACAACTGTGCAAATTTGGTTTTCTTTTTATTGTGAAGCAAACAAAAAATAGGACAAAATAGCCGAAAACTTCAGTGTGCATAACTATTCATCCCCCTAAATTCAGTACTTTATAGAGTTTCCTTTTGAAGCAATTACAATTGCAAATCGCTTTGGATAAATCTGTATGAGCTTTTACATCTGTGTGGGCAGCACAGTGGCGCAGTGGTTAGCACAGCAGCCCTGCAGCGCTGGTGTCCTGGGTTCAAATCCCACAAAGGACAACATCTGCAGCATGTTCTCTCCGTGTGTGCGTGGGTTTCCTCCGGGTTCTCTGGTTTCCTCCCACATTCCAAAGACATACTGATAGGGAATTTAGATTGTGAGCCCTAACAGGGACAGCGATGATAATGTGTGAAACCTGTAAAGCGCTGCGGAATATGTTAGCGCTATATAAAGATTATTATTTTTATTACATCTTGCAACCGGGATTTTTTTCCCATTGCTCAAGGCAAACATGCTCCAGCTCCTTCAAGTTGGATAGTTTCCTCTTGAGAACAGCAATCTTCAAGTCTGACCACAGATTCTCAATTGGGCTTTGTCGAGGCCATTCCAAATCATTTACAAATTTCCACTTAAAGGGAACCTGTCACCCCAAAAATCGAAGATGAGCTGCGGCCACTGGCATCAGGGGCTTACCTACAAGCATTCTGTAATGCTGTAGATAAGCCCCAGATGTAACCTGAAAGGTGAGAAAAACAGGTTATATTATACTCACCCAGGGGCGGTCCCACTGCGGTCCGGGACCGATTGGCATCGCGGTCCGGTCCGGGGCCTCCTATCTTCTTACGATGATGTCCTCTTCTTGTCTTCATGCCGCAGCTCCGGCACAGGCGTACTTTGTCTGCCCCGTTAAGGGCAGAGCAAATTACTTCAGTGCGCAGGCATCGGGAAAGGTCAGAGAAGCCCAGCACTTGCACACTGCAGTACTTTGCTCTGCCCTGAACAGGGCAGACAAAGTATGGCTGTGCCTGAACTGCGGTGTGAAGACAAGAAGAGGACGTCATCGCATGAAGATAGGCGGCCTCAGACCGGACCGCGACGCCCATCGGACCGGACCGCAGCGGGACCATCCCTAGGTGAGTATAATCTAACCTCTTTTTCTCATCTTTCAGGATACATCGGGGGTTTATCTACAGCATTACAGAATGCTGTAGCTAAGCCCCTGATGCCGGTGGCCGCAGCTCATCTTCGATTTTTTGGGGTGACAGGTTCCCTTTAAACCACTGCAGTGTTGCTTTAGCAGTTTTCTTTGGGTCATTGTTTTGGTGGAAGGTGGACCTCCATCCCAGTCTCAAATCACTGACAGACTGAACACAGATTTTGCTCAAGAATATCCCTGTATTTCGTACCATCCACCTTCCCCTTGACTTGGACCATTTTCTCTGTCCATGCTGCCGAAAAACCTTTCCAACAGCATGAGGGGATGGTGTTCTTGGGCTGATGAGTTCTGTTGCTTTTGCACCAGACAGTGTTTTTATTTGTGGCCAAAACATTACATTTTTATCTCATCTGACCACAGCACCTTCCTCCATACATTTGGGGAGTCTCCCACATGTCTTTTGGCAAACTCAAAATGAACCTTACAATTTTTGTCTGTAAGTAAAGGCTTTTTTTCTGTCCACTCTTCCATAAAGGCTAACTCTGTGGAGCACATGGCTTATTGTGGTCATATGGACAAATACTCCAGTCTCGGCTTGGGTACTCTGGATCTCCGACATGGTTACCAATTGTCGCTATGCTGCATTTCTGATTAATAAGAAGAATACTTGGCACTCAACTTTGGAAGATTTTTTGGGGTTTTAATGCAGTCAGAAATCAAAAAATGTTGTGGCCTGGTGTGGCCTTCATCAGTTACTACAAAATGAGAATTCATAATACATAAGTTAGAAAAAACAAAATGAAGCAAAATAAATGACAAAAAATGAGGTATATACAATAGCCAAACAAATAGATGTAATAGTCATGAAGTCGTATAGCATAGGAAAAAAGCAAGGAAATCCAAATACATTGCTCAAAATCACTATAAACGGGCGTTAGACTAGACAGAGTTAGAAAACAAGGGTCCATATGCCTAATGTCAGAGGGAAAGAAAGGAAGTAAGGAGAGCAAACACCTACCCGACTGCACAGTATGTGCGTAGTCTTGTCCAATTTAATGAGTCGAACAGTGGTAAAAGGATCTATAGAGTAGGTGGTATACTTATTTTAATATTAGTGGCCACAAACAGAGACAAGTATAGACTAAAAAAGTGGCCTACTACTTTAAATGAGCGCTGTGGTAAATAAGATTATCAGTGTCAAAGGGCTAAACACTGCCGGCCAGGCCTGTGAAACAAAGTAGGGTAAAGACGTCATAACGTCTAAATAATAACAGTGGCCGTAATGCAGAGAGTCCCGTGGGAAGTTGGTGCTCACCTGTGATGAGACGCGCGTGTGTCTTGCAGCAACGCGGTATCCACCCCTAGTAAGCTGTGCAGGAAAGCGTGGTGTCTCGCTAGAAAAACGGAAGGGGCGGGACCTAAAAACCGGTTAACCTATCAGTGGCTAGCAGGGGTGATCATGTGATCGGCGTTGTGTTCCAGCGGCCATATTGGAGGCATGTCACTATCCTTCGATGTGTTCCAAATAGCAAGAAGTGAAGTAGAGGCTGTAGAAAGGACGAATGGTGTTTCTGGCAGGTAGTAGACATGGACAAGGATCCAGAGGAGAAGAGGAATGTCAGTACAATCGGCTCTGCAAAGGGATATAAGAGTGCTAGTACGGGAGAAGTTGTAATCAAAAGCAGTCTATTCAACCATAGTATAAGTGGTATAATTTATACAACCACAGGGATAATACAAGGCAGGTATATACATTATATCCAGTAAGACCATACGATAACCTAAAATGATCACATAAATGATGATAAATCATATTCTCGGTTGAGCCCCCTTGGTGTTAGAGGTCCTAGTGTAGGAATCCAAAAGACTTCTCTTTGCTTTAATAATTTGATGCGGTTACCACCCCGTCTCTGACTCTGTATACGGTATGTTCAATCACTTGAAAACGAAGTTGAGAAATCTTGTGATTATGTGAAATAAAATGATGGGGGTGGGCAGAAGCATATTTTTGCACTTAATGGTAGATTTGTGCTTTGATATACAATCTCTCACAGGTTGTGTAGTTTCTCCCACATACATCATACCACAGGGGCACTTAATAAGATATACAACATAAGATGTATCACATGTGGAAAAATCTTTAATTTTGAAGGTTTTACAAGAGTGGGGATGGTGGATAGTATCACCTTTAATCACATTACTACATTGATTACATCTTAAACAAGGAAAAGTGCCCAATTTTGGTTTTTGCAGGTACTGTTGTGTCAATGGGGCTCTAAGCAGTTTGTCCCTTAGATTGGCTGCACGTTTAAAGCAAGGGAGAAACGGTTCATTGAATTCGGGGATGTTCGGATGTGCCTCATGTAATAATTGCCAATGTTGGCGAATAGTCTTATGTAGTTTATAAGCAAAGGGATGAAATGTGTGAACAAAAGGAATGCGCTTACAGGAATTAGGACGTGGAGTGGTACGTGTTTCTAGGGATTGCACAAGTAAGTGTTGAGAGTAACCTCTGTCCCGAAACGTGGAGTATATTTCATTAAGCTGCTGTGTCCGTAGACTAGTGTCTGAAACAATTCTATTGATCCTCTGGAATTGGGACCTAGGTATCGAGGATTTCATGGCCCTGGGATGTAGACTTTTAAAATGTAGGAGACTATTGCGGTCCATATTTTTGATATAGAGATCTGTAGAGATGAGTCCACTGTCATCCTTGATGACCAGGGTATCCAAAAAATTAATTTTATTTCTGCCATGTGTCATAGCGAAGCAGCAATTACAATTGCAAAACGCTTTGGAAGGTTTTTAGAAAAATAAGCTTTCAGTCTAAGACGGCGATAGAACTTTTGTAGGTCCATTTCCAGGTCAAAGGTCCTACACCTGTAGTATGGGCAAAAGGATAAACCTTTTTGGAGTAAATTGTACTCCGCAATCCCTAGAGTTTTGGAAGAAATGTTAACTACCAATGGCCAAGTACCTTTGATCTTGTCATGCGGGTCTGGTTCCTGTTCCTTTCTATGTCCAAGTCCACATCTGGTCCTCTTCTTCTTGGTTGGTGTTTTTTGTAAAAAAAATGAGAGGTAGATGGTAGATCTCTCTTGTCCTGTTCTGAACTGGAGGTTGTGAGATCGGTGGAGGATCTGTAACAAGATCTTGTAAGGATGCATCTGGGAGAAGACTTATCGTGCCATCTGTAGACCCGATCTGACTCGTAATCCTCGGCTTCACGTGCAAACTTGAGTCTTTTCTTTTGTTCGGTTTCCTTCTTATGCAGATCTACCTTTGATTGAATCTGGGTTTTCAGGTTGCTGAGTTCCTCTGTGGTGCTTGCCGAGGCTAGTTGTGATTCGATGTTGCGGATCCGTTCAGAGCTGGATTGTATAGCTTTATGTAGATATTCTATGGTTAGAGTACTCAAATCAAAGAACACTTGTTTAATATTTGTTCAAATTTTGAACAATATTCGGGCAAGTAACTGAAAAGTTTGGGATGTAGAGGAACTCTAAGTTCTCTTGGAATCCGTTTAACCTTAAGGTATTCTGAAAGAATGGCGCAATGTAGTTCGATGTTTACGTGATGTTGCAGTTCATGTTCTAAGTCTCTCCAATGTGTTTCCCTGGGAGGTGCCTTCAGGAACTCACAGGAGATAGTGGTTTGGGCAATAATATTGGAAGTCTCCTCTGGGTTGTAAAAGAAGGTAAGAGATGACATGACAAAATAGTGTGCAATACGTAAGGGTAAGTAATAGTGAAGAGAACACCGTATGCACTACTAGAGAAGGTGCTCAAGTAGGTTCCCAAAAATCAGAAGAATACTTGGCATTCAACTTTGAAAGATTTTTTTGGGTTTTAATGCAGTAAAAAAAAATGTTTTGGCCTGGTGTGGCCTTCATCAGTTACTGCAAAATGAGAATTCATAATACATAGCTATAAATATATTAACTATACCACCTTCTCTATAGATCCTTTTACCACTGTCCGACTCACTAAATTGGACAAGACTACGCACATACCTGCAGTCTGATAGGTGTTTGCTCTCCTTACTTTCTTTTGTCCCCTCTGACATTAGGCATTAGGACCCTTGTTTTCTAATTATGTCCAGCCTAACGCCTGTTTATAGTGATTTTGAGCAATGTATTTAGATTTCCTTGCTTTTTTCCTATGCTATACGACTTCATGACTATTACATCTATTTTTTTGGCTATTGTATGTACCTCATTTTTTGTCATTTATTTTGCTTCATTTTGTTTTTTCTAACTTATGTATTATGAATTTTCATTTTGTAGTAATTGATGAAGGCAACACCAGGCTGAAACATTTTTTGATTTCTGACTCCATTAAAACTCAAAAATATCTTCCAAAGTTGAGTGCCAAGTATTCTTATTTGTATACGGTGTGGGAATCTACTTGAGCACCTTCCCTAGTACTGCATACGGTGTTCTCTTCGCATCTCTGATTAATGTACTCCTTGTCCAGGCTGAGAGTTTTGGTTTGCAGCCCTCTCTTGGCAGGTTTGTTGTGGTATCATGTTCTTTTTCATTTGATGATAATGGATTTGATGGTGTGCCGCAGGATCATCAGAGATTGGGATATTTATTTATAACTCAACCCTGCCTTGAACTTTTCAATAACTTTTTCCCTGACTTGTTTGGAGATTTCCTTGCTCTTCATTGCGGTGTTTCGTTAGTGGTGCCTCTTGCTTAATGGTGTTGCAGCCTCTGTGGCCTTTCCGAAAATGTGTATATATACTGACAGTCCATGTGACACTTAGATTACACAAAGGTGGACTTCCTTTCACTAAGCATATGACTTATGGAGGTAATTTCTTGCACTAGAAATTTTTAGGAGCCTCATCGCAAAAGTAGTGAGTACACGTGCACATGCCAATTTTTAGTTATTTGATCCCAGCAATTTAATTTATGTTTACATTTTTTCTCACTTCACTTCACCAACTTAGACTATTTAGTGCTGATGCATCACACACAAACCAGACTACAAAAATATTAAAACACAGGTTGTAATGTAACAAAATGGGGAAAAGGCCAGGGGGGGGGTGAATACTTTCACAAGCCACTGTAAATATAAATATTAACCCCTTCACCCTGAAGCCTGTTTTCACCTTTCTGACCAGACTAATTTTTGCAATTCTGACCACTGTCACTTTCTGAGGTCATAACTCTAGAATGCTTCAACAGATCCCGGTGATTCTGAGACTGTTTTCTCATGACATATTGTACTTTGATAGTGGTAAAATTTCTTTGATATGACTTGCGTTTATTTGTTAAAAAAAAACGAAAATTTAGAAATGTCCCCAATTTTCAAACTTGTAATTTTTATGCCCTTAAATCAGAGAGTCAATCTCACAAAATAGTTAATAAATAACATTTCCCACATGTCTACTTTATAGCAGCACAATTTGGGAAACATGTTTTTTTTGTTAGAAGGTTTTAAGGTTTAAAAGTTGATTTCTCATTTTTACAACAACATTTGCATACCCATTTTTTTAGGGACCACCTCACATTTCCTCACATTGAAGTGACTTTGAGGGGCCTATATGACAGAAAATATCCAAAAATGACACCATTATAAAAACTGCACCCCTCAAGTTACACAAAACCACATTCAAGAAGTTTATTAACCCTTCAGGTGCTTCAGAGGAATTTTTGCAAAATGGAAGAAAAAAATAAACATTTATTTTCCTTTAGACCTATTTTTTTTTTACTTTCGCAAGGGTAACAGTAGAAAATGGACCATACCTTTTGTTGTGCAATTTCTCCTGAGCATGCCGATACCCCATATGTGGGGGAAATCTACTCTTTGGGCACACGGCAGGGCTCAGAAGGGAAGGCGCACCATTTCACTTTTTGAGTGTAACATTTGCTGACATAATTAGGTGATTCACAGAAGTTTATAATGTTAAGCTGTTAAAAAAAAAAAATCACATTTTTCTCAGATAAGTTTTTTTAATTCCAAAGTTTACATTTTCATAAGGTTAAGAAGAGAAATTGCTCCATACAATTTGTTGTGCAATTTCTCCTGAGTGTGCAGATACCCAATATATGGAGGAACGGCAGGGCTTGGAAGGAAAAGAGCACCATTTGACTTTTTGAATGTAAAAAATGCTGGAATAATTAGCGGTTGCCATGTCATGTTTGGAGATCCCCTGCTGTGCCTAAACAGTTGAAACCCCCCTCAAGTGACCCCATTTTGGAAATTATTACCCTTTGGGAATTTATCTACAGATGTAGTAACGATTTTAACTCCATGGGTGTTTTCCAGAAACAAGCAGCAGTGGATGTTGTAGTGACCAGTACATTATGCCCAGCTCATGCTTCTAGAGACACGCACCTACAAATTAGGTGGGCTCTCTTCACTACAGAAATGCCAAACATGTGGGCGCTAAATGTTGTTTAGGCACACTGGGGCTCAAAAGGGAAGGGGGCATTGGGATATGGTAGCTCAGAAGTTGCTGAATGTCTTTGGGGGAGTGTGAAGCCATTTAGCATTTCCAGAGCCTTTGTGCTACCAGTAACGTGGAAGCCCCCTATATTTCTGTTAACAGATGACAAACCTGAGTGAGGACTTGCTTTTTTTGTGGATTTAGTTGAAGCTTTTATTGGGAACATTTAACGTTAGGGATGACATTTATCCAGTGCTCTACACTGAGCACTTACTTTGGGGTTTCCATCTAAATTTCTGAGAGACATTACAGATGAAACCCCCGAGGTATCCATTCACTATAATGAGGCAGCAGATTTACTCTGGACTCCATCTGGCCTCTGTTCAGCGGTGTCCTTTTCAGAAGTGCACAAAAAGATGGACACCGCCGGATCACATGTCCTATGGCGGTGTCTGTCCACAGTGCCTCCATCTATCTCATTATAGGGAATCTTCTGCCTGGGGTTCTGTCTGAATCATGTATTTCAGAGATTTATACAGAAACCCTGGTGTAAGCGCTCAGCACAGAGCGCACGATAAATGTGTGCCAAGCTTACTGCGATCTTTGAGAGATAGAATGAAAAAAATCAACAGCATGTGAAGAATTGGTTTTATTTATTTTTTACGCCGTTCCTCGTACGGTATAAGTGATTTGTGCGATTACAGCGATACCAGATTTATATCGGGTTTTTATGTTTGTCACAGACTTAAAGACGCTTTTTATTGCAAAAACTAGTTTTTGCATCACCATATTTTGAGAGCTATAATTTTTCATATTTTGGCCGACAGAGGCATGTTATGGCTTATTTTTTGCGGGACGAGCTGACGTTTTTATTTGCACCATTCCCGGTCACATGACTTTTTTTGACCGCTTTCTATTCTGAATTTTGTGAGACAGAATGAACAAAAACCAGCAATTCAGGAATTGATTTTTGGGTTTTTTTTATACCGTTCCGCATGTGGAAAAAATTGATAAGAAAGATTTATTCTTCGGGTCGGTACGATTAAAGCGATATCAGTTATATCTTTTTATATGTTTTGGCGCTTTTACACAATAAAAACTATTTTATAGAAAAAATACCGTATATACTCGAGTATAACCCGACCCGAGTATAAGCCAACCCCCCTAATTTTGCCACAAAAAACTGGGAAAATTTATTGACTCGAGTATAAGCCTAGGGTGGAAAATGCAGCAGCTACCGGTAAATGTCAAAAATAAAAATAGATACCAATAAAAGTAAAATTAATTGAGACATCAGTAGTATAAGTGTTTTTGAATATCCATATTGAATCAGGAGCCCCATATAATGCTCCATACAGTTCATGATGGGCCCCATAAGATGCTCCATACAAAATACACCTCATATAATTCTCCATATTCAAATATGCCCCATACAATGCTGCACAAAGGTTAATAATGGCCCCATAAGATGCTCCATAGAAACATTTGCCCCATACAATGCTGCATAAAGGTTGATGGCCCCATAAGATGCTCCACACATTATGGCCCAATAAGATGTTCCATACATTATGGCCCCATAAGATGCTCCACACATTATGGCCCCATGAGATTCTCCACACATTATGGCTCCATGAGATGCTCCATACATTATGATGGCCCCATGAGATTCTCCACACATTATGGCTCCATGAGATGCTCCACACATTATGGCCCCATGAGATGCTCCATACATTTGCCCCATTTGCTGTTGCTGCGATTAAAATAAAAAAAATCACATACTCATCTCTCTTTGCTCAGGCCCCTGGCACTTGCGATAGTCACCTTCCTTGTTCCACGAGCCGCTCTGTCTTCCATCCTCTGCACTGACTGTTCAGGCAGAGGGCGGCACGCACTAATCGTGTCATCGCGACTTCTGACCTGAACGGTGCAGAGGATGGAAGACAGAACAGCGCGCAGTGGTGGAACGAGGAAGGTGACTATCGCGCAATGCTCACCTCCCCCGATATACTCACCTGTTCCTGGCGTGGTCCCTGGCAGCGTCTCACTGTCAGATGGTCTCCGGGAGCTGGCGGCATCTTCCTATGTTCAACGGTCACATACTGCTCATTGCAGTAATGAATATGCGTGCATATTCATTACTTTAATGAGCGGTACCACGTGACCGCTGAACACAGGAAGAGCTGCCCGGAGACTATGGGACACGCACGGACCGCGCCAGGAGCAGCTGAGTATGTCACCGCGCCGCTCCCCCTCATCCGCCGACCCCCCCGCCGACACTGACTTGAGTATAAGCCGAGACGGTCACTTTCAGCCCAAAACAGTGGGCTGAAAATCTCGGCTTATACTCGAGTATATACGGTAATTATTTTTGCATCGCTTTATTCTGAGAGCTATAACATTTTTATTTTTCTGCTAATGGAGCTGTATGGCGGCTTGTTTTTTTTGCGTGACAAGATTGTTTTCAGTGGTACCATTTTTATTTACATCCGTCCTTTTTATTGCGTTTTATTGCGCTTTTTGTTCGGCGGTATGATGATAAAGCATTGTTTTTTGCCTCATTTTTTTTTATGATGTTCACTGAAGGGGTTAACAAGTGGGATAGTTTTATAGAGCGGGTTGTTACAGACGCGGCGGTACCAATTATGTGTACTTTTACTGTTTATTTTTTTTCTTTACATAAATAAAATTATTTAATTTTCTTTATTTAGGAATTTAAAAAATATATATTTTTACACATTCTAGTATTTCTTTTAACTTTTTTACATTGTCCAAGGAAGGGACATCACTATATAATGTCAGATCACTGATCTGACACTGAAGAGTATCAGATCAGCGATCTGACAGGCAGGGAAGGAGGCATGTCGGCGCCTGCTCTCAGCAGGCGCTCACAAGCCACCTCCCAGCAGGACCTGTGTCACGCTCACGCCCTGACTGGTGGGCGTGAGCCAATGGGTTTGTGGACCCACTGTGCCACAAACCAGACTACCCTGGAAGGGGCGTGACTAGGACAGCTGCCTTGGTGTTCACTGGAGCCTCTGATGGTGAGGTCAGGCTTGTGCGGCAGGCAGCTGCCAGGTGCCACTCCAGGGCTGTGTCTGGCTGTGGCTGCTGATCCCACTTGGGAGACAGGAATACTAGGACAGGTGTGGGCGACAGGCAAGACTGGCAGATGAGCACTGCTGAAACTTGGAAGAGTATGTAAGCAGGCATGGCTGAGACACAGGGCAAGTAGGCACAGCTGAGACACAGGGCTAGCAGGAACGGCAGAGACACAGGGCAGGCAGGCACGGCAGAGACACAGAGCAGAAGTGGTGTATGAATAAGGTAGGATCCTCTACACACAGCGGGTACAGGTACTGGTTCTGATAAGAAGGAATGATGTATGGAGGAACAGGTAGGATCCTGTTCACACAGCAGGTGCAAGTACTGGTACTGATAGAAAGGAATGGTAAATGGAGAAACAGGTAGAGACCTATTCACACAGGAGGAGAACTCTCAGCAGGTGCTCACAAGCCACCTCCCCACAGGACCTGTGTCACGCTCACGCCCTGACTGGTGGGCATGAGCCAGGGGGTTTGTGGACCCACTGTGCTACAAACCAGACTACCCTGGAAGGGGCATGACTAGGACAGCTGCCTTGGTGTTCACTGGAGCCTCTGATGGTGAGGTCAGGCTTGTGCGGCAGGCAGCTGCCAGGTGCCACTCCAGGGCGGTGTCTTTCTGTGGCTGCTGATCCCACTTAGGAGGCAGGAACACTAGGACATGTGTGGGCGACAGGCAGGACTGGCAGATGAGCACTGCTGAAACTTGGACGAGTAGGCAAGCAGGCATGGCTGAGACACAGGGCAAGCAGGCACAGCTGAGTCACAGGACTGGCAGGAACGGCAGAGACACAGGGCAGGCTGGCACGGCAGAGACAGAGGGCAGGCAGGCACGGCAGAGACACAGGGCAGGCAGTCATGGCAGAGACACAGGGCAGGCTGGCACGGCAGAAACACAGAGCAGAAGTGGTGTATGAATAAGGTAGGATCCTGTTCACACAGCAAGTGCAGGTACTGGTTCTAATAGGAAGGAATGGTGTGTGGAGGAACAGATAGGATCCTGTTCACACAGCTGGTGCAGGTACTGTTACTGATAGGAATGTGAATGGAGAAACAGGTAGAGACCTGTTCACACAGGAGGAGAACTGCAAGACTGCGGAGAAGAGCTGTAGAGCAGCAAGAGGTTCTGCAGAAGAAGAAACAAAGCAGAGCTGAACCGCAAGGTAAATGAAGAAGAGCTGCAGCAAGAGGTTTTGCAGCAGCAGGGCCTAAGTAGAACAGAACCGCAAGGTAAGCGGAGAGGAACTGCAACAAGAGGTTCTGCAGTAGCAGGAACAAAGCAGAGCTGAACCGCAAGGTATGCGCAGAAGAGCTGCAGGAAGAGGTTCTGCAGCAGGAGGAGCAAAGCAGAGCTGAGAGAGAATAGAACCGCAGGAGTGCGGAGCAAGGTAGAGCTGCAAAAGAGCGGAACCCAGGCAAAGTCACAAGGGTACAGAGCAGGCAGAGCCGCAAGAGTACAGAGCATAAGCAGAGAGGACACAAAGAAAGACACAGCAGGGAAAGAAGCCACAGACAAGGAGACAGAGATAGGACAAAGTTCAGACAAGGTAATGGAACGAGACAAGGCACAAGAACAAAGAGACAGGGACCAAGATATTCTGCCTCCTGGAGGGCAGAAAGACCAAAACAAAGCAAAGCAAGGACACAGACACTGAGGCCATGATATACAGCCTCCTGGAGGGAAGACCAACAAGAACAAGACAAAGCTAAGAGTAGTGCATCCAGAGAAGGAGGAACACAGAGCAAGGCCTGGCATCTCAGAAGCTAGACACTAACTGAGTTTAGACATTGCACAGGCCCAGTCCACAGGGTGAAGCCGCCCTAAATACTCTTGGTAGTTGGTCAGGAACAGATTAGACAGGTGCACCCTGATTCCATAAGAACCAGAGAGTTCTGGCGCCCCCTTCCTATGCACACAGCCCGGAAGCATGCAGAGATCAGAGGCACAGAATATGGAGCCTGCTACAGACATCCCATAAGATCCCAGTATAATGATCCCAGGTCTCCGTATCCCACACCCCAAACAAACAGGTCAATGGTTCAAGCGGGACAGGGGTCGACAGTAAAGACGTTAGTAATGTCGTTACCTCTTTCCAGTAATGAAGAACTACAGGGCACCTCCAAATCATATGGATAAAATCTGCATCATGCGTATAACACCGTAAGCAATCTGACGAGTGTAGGCGACCCATTTTAAAGAGTCGTGTCGGGGTCAAATAGGTCTGATATATGATATATAACTGGGTCATCCTATTATTGACTGCAGGGGAAACTTTAGTTGGAGATTCTAGAATATCTTCCCATTCCTCACCCAGTACATCGGGAAGGAGTTCCTCCCACTTCCCCTTGATGGAGTTGATGACAGATCCATCTCCCACGGATAGTAAATATGTATATAGAGAGGAAATGAGTCCTTGAGGACCCTGTGAGTTAAGGATGCCTATCAAAGGTAAAGAAGAGATCACCCGACCCGTACCTACATTTCGTATGTGCAATTGGAAAGCTGATCTTAGTTGTAAATAACGGAAGAATTGAGACCTTGGGATGTTGTAATTATTCTGTAGTTGTTCAAAGGTTACGAAAACCCCCTGGTCATGTATATCGCTTACCGAGAGAACACCACAGGAGATCCAGAAGTCAGTGGATGGGTGATTTAGTAATTTTGGTAGATAACTATTATTCCACAGTGGCATTTCGGCTATGACATCCACAAATCCAATAACTCTTTTTATTTGTCTCCATATTAATCTTGCCAGCCGGAGCAGAGGTAAAAGACGACAATCACTAACTTTCTCTATCTCCAAAAATCCCAGTGGGCAATCAATCTGGGCAGAATGAATTAAATGACTCTCGGAGTTAGGTAGGGAACTATTAGGCATCCACTTGCTTATCGCCTTAGCCTGCCCGGCAAGGTAATATAGATAGAGGTCTGGCAGGGATGCCCCCCCCCCCCTTTTTGGGTCTCTGTAGAATAGATAGTTTGAGTTTGGCCCTGGTCTTCCCCCATATAAAGGATGTGATTAAGGAGTTTAAATTTGCAAAAAATGACTTGGGTATTGGTACAGCACTATGTTGAAAGCAGTAATTAAGTTTGCAAAGTAATATCATTTTAATTAGATTAATCCGGCCTGCAACAGAGAGGGGGAGTCTACTCCAGGTTATAAATTTAGATTTGACCAAATCCAACAGTGGATAAATGTTAAGTTGTAGGTCTAACCGACTATATTGAGACATATGAATACCCAGATATTTAAAGTTGGAAACCACAGGTAGCGATGTGAGAGTCCCGAGACAGGGAGCCGAAGTATGAGATAAAGGCATCAGGGCAGATTTATCCCAGTTTATATATAGACCGGAGAATTTACTAAATTTATCTATGGTCGCTATCACTTGTGGTAGTGTTTCTTCTATTTTATCCATGAATATTATCATGTCATCAGCATAAAGGCCAATGGTATCCACACGGTCCGCAATATTTATTCCCTTGATATCTGTGGAGGATCTTATGCGTATTGCCAAAGCCTCTATCGCAAGGGCAAAGAGAGCCAGGGACAGAGGACATCCCTGACGGGTTCCCCTGTGCAAGGTAAAAGAATCAGAGATGGAGTTATTTACAATTACATGCGCCCTGGGATTCCTATACAGTGTGTCTATCCCTCTTCTCTCCAAAACCATATTTCTGTAGACACGCAGAGAGAAAAGGCCACTCGAGAGAGTCAAACGCCTTGGCCGTATCCAACGATGCCAACGCCCAGCTATTATCCGGCTCTAGGGAGCTATATTGAATGACCGATATGGACCCGCCTGATATTGATAGAAGTACTTTTCCCAGGCATAAAGCCGGTTTGATCTGAGTGTATAAGGTCTAATATGAGCGTATTTAGTCTAGTGGCCAATATTTTAGTGAAAATTTTGTAATCTACGTTTACTAGTGATATGGGGCGATACGATCCACATTCCAAGGGATCCTTCCCTTCTTTTTTAAGTACAATAATGTTTGCATCATAAAATGTCTCAGGCATGGATTCTCCCTCCCATATACTCCGAAGTACCTTCAATAAAAGTGGTGCCAGGTGACCCCGATATTTCTTATACAGCTCAATAGGAAACCCATCGGGTCGAGGGGCCTTGCCGGTAGCCATATCCACTATAGCTTGCTCTACCTCCTCCAAAGTGAACTCAGCCTCCATAAAGGCTTGCTGAGCTGGAATCAGTGAGGGGAATGTTATGTCCGATAAATAGTCTACACATTCAGGAACACCAAAACCACTACCAGACTTGTATAAAAGTTTATACTAGTTGTGAAAACACTGTAGGATCTCCTCAGTAGAGGATACCAATGAACCATCAAGTGCCCGGATCTGTAGTACTGTATTAGATGTGTTATGTTGGCATACTAAAAAAGCCAATAGTTTACTGGCCTGGTTCCCCAATTCAAAATAGGATTGACGAGTAAAAAATAATTTGCGTTTTGATTTTGTGTCTATATGCTGATTATATAACCTTTGGGAAGTAAGCCATGCCACCCTGTTGCCACTAGTTTGATTGGTTACATAAGCGGCCTCGGATTCCTTCAGCCGTCGCTCCATCTCGTCATCCTCTCTCGCCGTCATCCTTTTTATATAAGAAATTGTGGAAGACAGACATCCCCTTAAATATGCTTTTAGAGTATCCCAGAACAGACTAAGATTTGAGGGGTCTGGGTGGGTAAAGATAAAGCAGTTTAGCTGATCCACCGTTCTATCGCTAGAATCTATTAATTTCAGCCAAAAAGGATTCAATTTCCAGGGTATAATATTATTTGACTGACCGTATTTAAGTTTAAGAATAACTGGACTGTGGTCCGATATCCCCCTATTGCCATGCTCAACACTATCCACCCATAATGCCAGGTCGCTAGATCCAAATATATAGTCTATACGAGATAGAGACCGTCTAGTTGACGAGTGACAAGTGTAATCCCTTGTCTCAGGGTGACGTATTCTCCATAGGTCCAGCCATCTGCTACCATTCATAAATGGTGCCAATTGAGAAGAGGATTGAGTAGAAGGGCCCCCAGACATCCCGTCGTCCAGTCTCAATCCAGTCTCAATCTATCTAAGGAATTATCCATGACTAAGTTAAAATCTCCCATGCAAATAATTGTTATGGTTTCCAATGGCAAGGAAACATCAGAAGCATAGAATAAACGGACAAGCTCTCGGGTGATGGAAACTAGAGCTGACCGCGATGCTAAACCTACACACCACACTAGAAGTAGCCAGGGGGCATTCCTGCGTTGTCTCTAGATGCCGCGCGCCAGCCGGAGAACTAACTACCCCTGGTAGAAGAAAACACAGTCCTGGCTTGCCTCCAGAGAATGTCCCCACAGGAGATAGCAGCCCCCCACATATAATAACGGTGAGAGCAGATGAAAAGACACACATAGTATGAAAGCAGATTTAGCACAGAGAGGCCCGCTAACTAAATAGCAGAAAGATACAACAGAGGACTTCGCGGTCAGCTGCAAAACCCTTCAAAACACCATCCTGAAATTACCTTAACTCATGTGACAACTCATGCCACTGGAGTGGTAATTTCAGCCCAACAAGAGCTTCCAGCTGCAGAGATTCACATAAGTGCAAACTGGACAAAACATGCAAAAATAGACTTAAGGACTAAAGTGTCAAACTTAGCTGAGCAGAAAACTGGGAGCAGGAACATGCAACAGAATCACTCTGGATACATTGATGGCCAGCATTAGAATGACTGAGGAGCAAGGTTAAATAGGATACTCCCACATCCTGATAGGAACAGGTGAACTGAGAAGGCAAAGCTTGCAGGACAGCAGTACCACAAGAGACCACCGGGGGAGCCCACGAACCGAATCACAACAGTACCCCCCCCTTAAGGAGGGGGCACCGAACCCTCACAAGAACCACCAGGGCGATCTGGATGAGCCCTATGAAAGGCACGGACCAAATCAGAAGCATGAACATCAGAAGCTGTAACCCAAGAATTATCCTCTTGACCGTAGCCCTTCCATTTCACCAGATATTGAAGTCTCCGTCTGGAAACACGGGAGTCCAAGATTTTCTCCACCACGTACTCCAATTCACCCTCAACCAGCACAGGAGCAGGAGGCTCAACAGAAGGCACAAGTGGTACCTCATACCTCCGCAATAATGACCGATGGAAGACATTATGGATAGCAAAGGATGCTGGGAGGTCCAAACGAAAAGACACAGGGTTAAGAATTTCCAAAATCTTATAAGGACCGATGAACTGAGGCTTAAACTTAGGAGAAGAGACCCTCATAGGGACAAAACGGGAGGACAACCACACCAAGTCCCCAACACGAAGACGAGGACCAACCCGACGATGGCGATTAGCAAAACGTTGAGTCTTCTCCTGGGACAACTCCAAATTGTCCACCACCTGCCCCCAAATACGATGCAACCTATCCACCATGGTATCCACTCCAGGACAATCCGAAGACTCCACCTGACCAGATGAAAAACGAGGATGGAACCCTGAATTGCAAAAGAAAGGGGAGACCAAAGTGGCAGAACTGGCCCGATTATTAAGGGCAAACTCCGCCAACGGCAAAAAGGAGACCCAGTCATCCTGATCAGCAGACACGAAACACCTCAAATAAGTCTCCAAGGTCTGATTAGTACGTTCTGTCTGGCCATTTGTCTGGGGATGAAATGCAGATGAAAAAGACAAATCAATGCCCATCCTGGCACAAAACGCCCACCAAAATCTGGACACAAACTGGGATCCCCTGTCGGAAACGATATTCTCCGGAATACCATGCAGCCGAACCACATTCTGAAAAAACAGGGGCACCAACTCAGATGAGGAAGGCAGCTTGGGCAAGGGCACCAAATGAACCATCTTAGAAAAGCGGTCACACACCACCCAAATGACGGACATCTTCTGAGAAACAGGGAGATCAGAAATAAAATCCATAGAGATGTGTGTCCAAGGCCTCTTAGGAACAGGCAAGGGCAACAACAACCCACTAGCCCGAGAACAACAAGGCTTGGCCCGAGCACAAACATCGCAAGACTGCACAAAAGTACGCACGTCCCGAGACAGGGAAGGCCACCAGAAGGACCTAGCCACCAAATCTCTGGTACCAAAAATTCCCGGATGACCTGCCAACGCAGAAGAATGAACCTCCGAGATGACTCTATTGGTCCACTCATCCGGCACAAACAATCTACCAGGCGGACAACGATCAGGCCGATCCGCCTGAAACTCTTGTAAAGCACGTCGCAGGTCTGGGAAGACAGCAGACAATATCACCCCATCCTTAAGTATACCCGTAGGTTTAGAATCACCAGGGGAATCAGGTTCAAAACTCCTAGAAAGGGCATCCGCCTTCACATTCTTAGTACCCGGCAGATACGAAACCACAAAATTAAACCGGGAGAAAAACAACGACCAGCGCGCCTGTCTAGGATTCAGACGTCTGGCCGACTCAAGATAAATCAAATTTTTGTGATCAGTCAAGACCACCACCTGATGTTTAGCACCCTCAAGCCAATGACGCCACTCCTCGAATGCCCACTTCATCGCCAAAAGCTCCCGATTACCGACGTCATAATTTCGCTCGGCGGGCGAAAATTTTCGAGAAAAGAACACACAAGGTCTCATCACTGAACAATCTGAACTTTTCTGCGACAAAACCGCCCCCGCTCCGATCTCGGAAGCATCAACTTCCACCTGAAAAGGAAGAGAAACATCAGGCTGGCACAACACCGGAGCAGAAGAAAAACGGCGCTTAAGCTCCCGAAAGGCCTCCACAGCAGCAGGAGACCAATCTGCAACATCAGCACCCTTTTTAGTCAAATCAGTCAAAGGCCTGACAACGCTAGAAAAACCAGTTATGAATCGACGATAAAAGTTAGCAAAGCCCAAAAATTTCTGAAGGCCCTTAAGAGAAGTCGGTTGCGTCCAGTCACAAATAGCCCGAACCTTCACAGGATCCATCTCAATAGACGAGGGGGAAAAAATGTACCCCAAAAAAAGAAATCTTCTGAACCCCAAAAACACACTTTGAACCTTTAACAAACAGAGAATTGGTCCGCAAAACCTGAAAAACCCTCCTAACTTGTTGAACATGAGATTCCCAGTCATCCAAAAAAATCAAGATATCGTCCAAATACACAATCATAAATTTATCCAGATATTCACGGAAAATATTGTG
The DNA here is from genome assembly GCF_051348905.1 of Ranitomeya variabilis. NCBI lineage: Eukaryota > Metazoa > Chordata > Amphibia > Anura > Dendrobatidae > Ranitomeya > Ranitomeya variabilis. Next base: position 93,272,883 of record NC_135238.1, on the reverse strand, counting down.
CATAAAAGACTGAAAGACCGAAGGGGCATTTGACAGACCAAAAGGCATCACCAAATACTCAAAATGGCCCTCGGGCATATTAAATGCGGTTTTCCACTCATCCCCCTGCTTAATTCGCACCAAATTATACGCACCGCGAAGATCAATCTTAGAGAACCACTTCGCCCCCTCAATGCGAGCAAATAAATCTGTCAGCAATGGCAAAGGATACTGATACTTGACTGTGATCTTATTCAAAAGTCTATAATCAATACAAGGTCTCAAAGAACCATCGCTTTTAGCTACGAAAAAGAACCCCGCTCCAAGAGGAGACGAAGAAGGACGAATATGTCCCTTTTCCAAGGACTCCCTAATATACTCTCGCATGGCAGCATGTTCAGGTACAGACAGATTGAATAGACGACCCTTAGGAAATTTACTGCCAGGGATCAAATCTATGGCACAATCGCAATCTCTGTGAGGAGGAAGAGAATTAAGAGTAGATTCCTCAAAAACCTCACGATAATCAGACAAAAACTCAGGAATTTCAGAGGGAATAGATGAAGCAATGGAGACCAAAGATGTGTCCCCATGATTTCCCTGACATCCCCAGCTTAGTACAGACATTGTTTTCCAGTCAAGGACTGGGTTATGAGTTTGCAACCATGGCAATCCCAGCACCAACACATCATGTAGATTATACAGTACAAGGAAGCGAATCACCTCTTGATGGTCTGGAGTCATACGCATAGTCACTTGTGTCCAGTATTGTGGTTTATTACTAGCCAATGGTGTAGAATCAATACCCTTTAAAGGTATAGGAACTTCCAGAGGCTCTAGATCAAACCCACAGCGCCTGGCAAAGGACCAATCCATAAGACTCAAAGCGGCGCCAGAATCCACATACGCATCCGCAACAATAGAAGATAACGAACAAATTAGAGTTACAGACAAAATAAACTTGGACTGCAAAGTGCCAATAGCAGAGGATTTATCAACTTTCTTTGTTCGTTTAGAGCATGCTGATATAACATGAGTAGAATTTCCACAATAGAAGCACAAATGATTTTTGCGCCTATAAATCTGTCGTTCGCTTCTGGACAGAAAGCTATCACATTGCATACTCTGTGGTGCCTCTTCAGAAGACACCGCCAACTGGTGCACAGGTTTGCGTTCCCGTAAACGCCGATCAATCTGAATTGCCATTGTCATGGACTCATTCAGACCCGTAGGCGCAGGAAACCCCACCATGACGTCTTTTACAGCATCAGAGAGACCTTCTCTGAAAATTGCCGCCAGAGCGCACTCATTCCACTGAGTAAGCACAGACCATTTTCGAAATTTCTGGCAATATATTTCGGCTTCATCTTGCCCCTGAGAGAGGGCTATTAGGGCTTTCTCAGCCTGAATCTCCAAATTTGGTTCCTCATAAAGCAACCCCAAAGCCAGAAAAAACGCATCCACATTGAGCAACGCAGGATCCCCTGGTGCCAATGAAAATGCCCAATTTTGGGGGTCACCCCGCAGTAAAGAAATAACAATTTTTACTTGCTGGGCAGGATCTCCAGCAGAATGAGATCTCAGCGAAAGAAACAATTTACAATTGTATTTAAAATTTAGAAAACAAGATCGATCTCCAGAAAAAAACTCCGGTATAGGAATTTTAGGTTCAGACCGAGGAGCATGTAACAAAAAATCTTGTATATTCTGAACTTTAGAGGCAAGATTATTCAAATTGGTAGCCAGACTCTGGGGATCCATATTTCAACAGATAAAGTCTGAGCCATTCAGGGGTTAAGAGGAGAGGAAAACAGGAGACTGCAATTAGAGCTGGAGTGCAACTTCAGAGGAAGGAAAAAAAAAAAAAAAAGGTTTCACACAGTTCCTTTTCTCTCCTGCTTCAGCCTATAGATTAAACATTTTGGCTTGCCATACTGTTATGGTTTCCAATGGCAAGGAAACATCAGAAGCATAGAATAAACGGACAAGCTCTCGGGTGATGGAAACTAGAGCTGACCGCGATGCTAAACCTACACACCACACTAGAAGTAGCCAGGGGGCATTCCTGCGTTGTCTCTAGATGCCGCGCGCCAGCCGGAGAACTAACTACCCCTGGTAGAAGAAAACACAGTCCTGGCTTGCCTCCAGAGAATGTCCCCACAGGAGATAGCAGCCCCCCACATATAATAACGGTGAGAGCAGATGAAAAGACACACATAGTATGAAAGCAGATTTAGCACAGAGAGGCCCGCTAACTAAATAGCAGAAAGATACAACAGAGGACTTCGCGGTCAGCTGCAAAACCCTTCAAAACACCATCCTGAAATTACCTTAACTCATGTGACAACTCATGCCACTGGAGTGGTAATTTCAGCCCAACAAGAGCTTCCAGCTGCAGAGATTCACATAAGTGCAAACTGGACAAAACATGCAAAAATAGACTTAAGGACTAAAGTGTCCAACTTAGCTGAGCAGAAAACTGGGAGCAGGAACATGCAACAGAATCACTCTGGATACATTGATGGCCAGCATTAGAATGACTGAGGAGCAAGGTTAAATAGGATACTCCCACATCCTGATAGGAACAGGTGAACTGAGAAGGCAAAGCTTGCAGGACACCAGTACCACAAGAGACCACCGGGGGAGCCCACGAACCGAATCACAACAAATAATACTAGCATCAGGATAATTTAGGGAGAATCCCATTGCCATGAGGAAAACCGATATATTAGCTGGGGGTGGGTTATAGACGCACAGTATCACATATTCCCGTGTGTTAATAAAGGCATGCACAAAAACAAAGTGACCTTCGGGATCTCGTCTTGCCTCCCTGGCCTCCCATCTAACACTTCTATGGATTAGCAGAGAGACCCCTCTTGAATAGCTGGTATGAAATGCGTGAAGGGACCACTGCACCCATGGCTTTTGTGTACATTTAGCTGTGTCCCTGGTCAGATGTGTCTCTACAAGTGCTACAACATGGGGATGATTCCGTTTAATCTGTGAAAATGCCTTGATTTTTTTACGGGGAGTCTTAAAGGGAACCTGTCACCTGAATTTGGCGGGACCGGTTTTGGGTCATGTGGGCGGGGTTTTCGAGTGTTTGATTCACCCTTTCCTTACCCGCTGGCTGCATGCTGGCCGCAATATTGGATTGAAGTTCATTCTCTCTCCTCCGGAGTACACGCCAGTGCAAGGCAATATTGCCTTGCGCAGGCGTGTACTCCGGAGGAGAGAGAATGAACTTCAATCCAATATTGTGGCCAGCATGCAGCCAGCGGGTAAGGAAAGGGTGAATCAAACACCCGAAAACCCCGCCCATATGACCCAAAACCGGTCCCGCCAAATTCAGGTGACAGGTTCCCTTTAATACCCCGTATATACCAAGTCATGCATATAATCTCAGACCCCATACCTACACTTAAGAAAAGGAATAATATACACCATAGCTCGTGTAGAGATCAGGGACACCACGCAGAGCACAGAATTATCAATGGCGACTATCAAACATATCAAGCTGGTGTAAAAACCCAAACAAAACAAAGCTCGAACAGTGAAGGAGTATAGTCCTACACTTCTACAGTCAAATAGAAAAGGGGATACCCTCACTGGAATCAGCGTTCGGTATTGTTGATAAGCTCAACACCTGTACGGAGAGCTCCATTTTGTGTTGCCATTAGATAAGACAGATTGCTCAGGAGTCCGGCACATTAGACACCTTGTATGTTCGCAACCATTCGGTTACCTCCGCCGGATCTATAAAAAACAAGGAAGAGCCTTCATGGACAACGCGGAGTCGAGCTGGGTAAAGCATGGAATAAACAATGTTTTTATCCCTGAGCCGCTTCTTAACTTCCACAAATTGAACTCGCTGTTTTTGGAGCTCCATGGAGAAAACCGGGAAGATTGATATAGTAGCATTGTTGAATTTAATAGGGCCCTTCTGCCTCGCCAGGCGGAGTATCACATCTCTGTCTCTGCAGTTAAGAAGACGTGCCAAAAAGGGCCGGGGTGGAGTTCCGGGGGGGAGAAGCCTCGTTGGGACCCTATGGGCCCTCTCCACAGAAAATGTTGAGGAGAATTCATCTCCCAGGGAGGTTTTAAGCCAATCCTCTAGAAATTTCTCAGGTTGCTGACCCTCCGAGCGCTCCGGCAAGCCAATAATTCAAATGTTATTATGGCGCAGTCTATTTTCCAGGTTGTCTGCTTTTTGTTTCCAGGCATTCATGGACCCGGCGGCTTTTGACAGTTTAGTTTCCATAGGGGTGATGGTGTCTTCTATCTGAGACACTCTTGTTTCAACCTCCGAGATGCGCCCTCTCATAGCTTGCATATCATGTCGCAAACGACCCACTTCAGTATGTACGTCTTCTATTTTCTCAGTAAGAGAAGATCTGGTGAGGGATATAGCTTGCATCAGTTGCTCAGACGCTTGTTTAAGAGTCAGTTCGCCCTGTTCTCCATCCTCATTACTGTCAGAAAGACGATTTTTGCGTTGGTTCTGCATGGGATTATTTCTGAGAGTGCGTACATTATCAGAGGCGTCTTCTCTGGCATATTTCTTTAATTTGTCAGCAGCCCCCGCTCCTTTGGAATGCTGCATGGCGGTCAGCAGAAGGACCCTTCAGAAGGATCACACATATAGTTATAGCTGGTCTATTCTCCAATAGCTGATCCGGCAAAGTTAAATATTGGAATAGATCCTAGGGAGATCACCAGCCAGATAAGGGGATTGTCAGATATTCATAGAAGCAGCAACACAGGTTTCACCCAGGCACTACGCCCAGAGCAGCCCACAGCTTCCACAGGCAGCACAACAGAGAGGGAGGAGTTAATCCCTCCAAAGTTTATGGCATAGACAGGAGCTTGTCATATAAGGGGGGTGCAGGGCCCATTCTTCCAGGGCACACACCGCACTACCCCTCTATTGTTTCAGTGATGTGCTCACCTCCTGAGCTGTACCGCGGTTATGCTGTATAGCGCCGCTCTCCTTACTGCTGGAGAGCGCGCTGCAGTGATGGCTGCTGTCTCCCCAGGCGCCGCCGCTGCCCCAGACCCAGCACCTGTATATCAGCGTTCCACAGCGCTCCCGCTTCAGCGCAGGTGTCTGCCTCCTCCAGGGGAGATTTATCTGGCTCCGGTAACCGCCGGCGCTGTGTCCTGTGTGCTGGGACATGCGCCCCAAGATGGCCGCCGCAATGCAGGGATTTTACTGCCCGTCCAGGCCACTTCACCTCCCGGTGTCTCAGGGCTCCGAAACTGTCGCTTCCGGGGATCGCCAGGCTGCTGGGGTCTTAAGAGCACCGTTCCAGCCGCTGCAGACGGTGAGTCAGGGGATTTATGGCAGGATTTAGTTCAGGATGACCGGAGCTCTCCCGAGGTGCGTTTTTTCTCCTGGACTACATAGCCACGCCCCCCCATCATGTAAGGTTTAGCGTCCCAACAAAAGGGAACTCCTTGTTGCTGGCTGTTGAGCTGAAATAAACTGGCCAATTTGTGAGCTAAATGCCTTCATTTTTTAACATGTTTTATACAGCAGTAATGCAGTTCCAGGCTCATATATTCATTGTTTACATACTATAGCACTTCAGAGTGCAGCTTACATTTGTTAGTTATATAGAGTGGCTCTCTTAGATTGCACCTGTTCACAATTGTCTTTTTCTGTTTGGACGTGCTTGTCAGGTTTTTTTTTATCGTTCTGGTACATATCTACACTAATGCGATCAGGCTAAGGTGTTTTTAAATAGTGCTTATGGAGCATATATCCAATGTTTACATATTATTATAGCATTTTATAGTGAAGCTTTAAACCCTTTACCCCCAAGTGTTGTTTGCACGTTAATGACGGGCCAATTTTTACAATTCTGACCACTGTCCCTTTATGAGGTTATAACTCTGGAACGCTTTAACGGATCCTGATGATTCTGACATGGTTTTCTCGTAACATATTGTACTTCATGGTAGTGGTAAAATGTCTGTGATATTATCTGGGTTTACTTGTGAAAAAAACGGAAATTTCGTGAAAATTTTGAAAATTTCGCAATTTTCCAACTTTGAATTTGTATGCCCTTAAATCACAGAGATATATTACACAAAATACTTAATAATTAACATTTCCCACATGTCTACTTTACATCAGCACAATTTTGGAAACTTTTTTTGTTTTGTTATGGAGTTATAAGGATTAAAAATTGACCAGCAATTTCTAATTTTTAAAACACCATTTTTTTTAGGGATCACATCACATTTGAAGTCACTTTGAGGGGTCTATATGATAGAAAATACCCAAATGTGTGACATCATTCTAAAAACTGCACATCTCAAGGTACTTAAAACCACATTCAAGAAGTTTATTAACCCTTCAGGTGTTTCACAGGAATGTTTTGAATGTTTAAAAAAAAATGAGCATTTAACCTTTTGTCACAAAAATTTTTTACTTGAGCTCCAATTTGTTTTATTTCACCAAGGGTAACTGGAGAAATTGGACCCCAAAATTTGTTGTCTAATTTGTCCTGAGTACGCTGATACCCCACATGTGGGGGTAAACCACTGTTTGGGCACATGGCAGAGCTCGGAAGGGAAGGAGTGCCATTTGACTTTTCAATGCAAAATTGATTGGAATTGAGATGGGACGCCATGTCGCGTTTGGTCATTACGGATACGGCGATACTAAATATGTGTACTTTTATTGTTTTTTTTATTTAGATAAAGAAATGTATTTAGTGGAACAATATTTTTTTTTCTTTATTTAGGAATTTTTTTATTTTGTTTTTACACATGTAAATATTTTTTTTTACTTTTTTTACTTTGCCCCTGGGGAGGACATCACAGTAAAGTGACAGATCGCTGATCTGACACTTTGCTGTGCACTGTGTCAGATCAGCGATCACACAGGCACAGCAGGGAGGCTTCCCGGCGCCTGCTCTGACAAGGTGCTTGGAAGCCACCTCCCTGCAGGACCCGGAAGGCCCTCCATGGCCGTTTTGTATCCGAGCCTGCAGGGAGGAGGAGGTAGGAGACCCTCGGAGCAATGCGATCACATCGTGTTGCTCCGAGGGTCTCAGGGAAGCACGCAGGGAGCCCCCTCCCTGCGCGATGCTTCCCTATTCCGCCGGAACACTGCGATCATGTTTGATCACAGTTTCCCGGGGGCTAATGTGACGGGAGTGGTCCGTGACCGCTCCTGGCACATAGTGTCGGATGTCAGCTGTGATAGTCAGCTGACACCCGGCCCTGATCGGCTGCGCTCCCCTGTGAGCGCGGCTGATCAGTGATGATGTACTATCCTGTCGGTGGTCATACGGGCCCATACCACCTCAACAGGATAGTACGTTATATGTCAGAAAGGGCTTAAAGATGTTGTCCACTACATTTTATAATGACCTCATCGAATTGAGCCTTGTAAAAAAGTATTTTTGTAAATACATACTGCTGCCATATGTGTCTGTGAGTGACGCTATCGCTCACCGCACAGTCCACATCACATGACCCTGACTGCAGCCACCACTGACATCCTTTGATGCCATGTCAACTTCCAGAATCCCTTTGTTCAGATAGACATGACTCAGTTGCAAGCACCCCACCCTCCCCGATTGTCTCGGCTGTGGGTGGTTAATATTTTAGCTAGCCACTCTTTGCTTAGGATTGTTGTAATGCTGAAAGGTGAATTTCTTAGCTTTTTAGCAGAGGTCTGAGGGTTTTGTTGAAAAATGTACCAATATTTTGAACTGTTCATATTTCCCTCCATCTTGAGTAAAGTTTTAATTCCAGGTGCAGATAAAGAGCCCCAAAGCATAACACTGCCTCCACCATGCTTCATTATGGAGATAATGTTCTTTTAGTGATGTGCAGTTTTGGCTGTGTGCAAAACATACTTTTTGAATTATGACAAAAAGTTAAATCTTGGTCTCATCAGATCTTTTGGCAGATTTTATGTAGATTTTGGCTAAAAATGCTTGGGATTTGATGTTTTTCTTTGTAAGAGAAGGTTGCCATCTTGCCACCCTGCCCCACAAGCGAAACATATAAAAAATATGGAAGATTGTTGTCATATTGTGGTGGAAATATATAACACATATAGATTTCACTTGCATATATACTAACAGATAATATATACATTATCATCAGTTGCTTAAAATGACCGCCACAAATCAGACAATATCTTGGGACTTTCCAGACTTTCCAGACGTGAAGAGGAACTGAACACCAGATATCCCTCACTGATGTCTCATCTTTTAGCCTAATGGCAGGAAAGGCGACAAGTTACACATTAGTTGCTTAATCAGCCTGTTGCTATGCTTTAACCACAATCTTCCATGTATTCAGATAACCAATAACAGAGAAGCATGACCATATGATAACTAACCTCTCCCTTCTATATGCAACTATAAAACATATGTACAATAAAAGCATCAGTATTGATGGAATGTTATTCTGTCACCTTGGTGTACAGTGTCATCCTTGAGCTCTTAAATACTTAGCATAATTGTGAACGACCACAGCACACTGATGGATCGATTTATCATTACTAAATTTCCTTCACAATATCAAGTACACATTCATTACTTGCCAGAAATTCCTGCAACTCCTTCAATGTTTCTGTAGGCTACTTGGCAGCCTCATAGACCAATTTTCTTTTCATTAATTTTTTAGGGACATCCTGTTCCAGGTAATATCACGGTTGTACCAAATTCTAGATGACCGTCTTCACAGTGTTCCATGGTATATCTAATGTCTTGGAAATTTTTTAATTATTTTCCTGACTGATAACTTTCAACCATGAGATTGCTTTGCTGTTTTGTAGGCTATTTATGGACCATGACTTTTGCTGTTAAATGCAACTAAGAAAATATCAGGAAAATCCTACTAGAACAGTTTTTATTTTGTATACCTCTCCTCACATGTAAAGCGCCATGGAATAAATGGCGCTATAATAATAAAAAATAATAATAATAACAGGTAGATTTTATATGGGGTTAACCAGAATCACTGTAAATTATGGCAGTTGTGTACTGACAACTAAATGTGTCTGCTGATTCTGAACACAGTCAGACCCCCAATTATTAGAGGGGGGTCTCTCAACCATATTTATTTTAGTTTTGTCATTTTTCCCCTCCCGTAAGGAGTTTCTATGTTCTCCAAGTGTTTGCTTGGGTTTCCTCACACACTCCAAAGACATACTGATGGGGAATTTAGATTGTGAGCGCCAATGGAAATTAGCGGGATAGAATCCAATGGAAATACTTGTTGAGTGTAGCAATTGGACTAAAATATAACTTTTAATGTATGCAATTTAAAAAAAAGACTAACTGTGAAAACTTCACCACGTGATATAAACATACAGGGGACTTAAAAAAGGGGGGATAGGCGTACCCCCTCAGGACACAAAAGGTACGTAGGAATAAACGAATATGAATGTGCTGATCCGTTCATATAGAGATCCAGCAACATGCACTGGTAACATGCGGTGAGAATAGCAATGCTAGTGAGTCGAGCAGGCTCAGGTATCTGTGCACAGTGGCGAAATATGTAATGTCTTATAATAAGTCACCATAGGGTTCCAGACCCCAATTGTCTTTGTACACACACAGTACCTATAACCAAAATGCTCATTCAGTCCTTTCAGACTAACGACCTAGCTATATGCTTTAAACCAGATGCAATCATAAATTCAGCAGCAAAGATAACATATTGCTGACTATAATGATCAAAACAATGCATGCATATTGTGGAATACTTGTATACCCATCTCATGGGTTTCCACCCATACCGCAGCAATATGATACTTCTAGTCAGTCACAATGTGCATTTAAACATAGCGCCTATATTACAGGCGACTTGGAATAATCTCACCCATTTGATGTGTTATGGAGAGAGAATATGTAGGTGGCAGATAGCGTCTCCCGACGCGTTTCGTCCTATCCAGGACTCATCAGGGGAATGACAGGGAACCTGCAGAGCTGCGTTACCTGACGTCCGCTTGTGCCTCCCTTATATGCGGTATGATAGGGACCGCGATACACGGCACGCTGTTCTCGGCGTGCGCGCCGGTTCCGGTCCTCATGACCTCACTTCCGGTTTTGTTTGTGCACAGTTTGCGCATGCGCTGGCTTGGAACGCATCAGCACCCCGCAATGAAACGCAAACATTATGTATTCTAATTATCATCCTAAAAGATGACCCGGAGCTTATTATAATGAGGACATAATTCTTGAAGGTAGAGCTCTCCAGAAATGTGATTGCGGAGGAGTTTTACCCGTGAGGTTGTACATAGAGTATACATTATCAAAATTGAGACAACCACACTTATTGGAATCAACTTGTTTTTACAAAAATTATGCAAAGTTGTTCCATTAATCCATGGGTATGGTCCGGTTTTTTACCCCGGTGCTAGACAAGTAGTTAAAGAATCGGGTAAAGAGGCCAAAATTAGAGGAAAGAAAAAAAGGAACGTAAAAATACCACAAACCAACGTATTTTGAAAGAATAACAATTTGGAAAAATGATGAGCATTTAGAAAAAAGAAATTTTACGACTAGTATAAATTCGTAATAAGGGACACCACGGACCTGTTTAAAGCCTGTACGCCCTATGAGGCCAGCTGCTCTGCTGTGCCCTACCTAACGCGGAGGTTGGCACCTCTACAGAACCTGCGCAAATGGCGCCCCCACTCGACGACGGCTATCCCTATCTATTCATCCCTACATGACCCTAAAAATAGGGGGACAGGGGAGGTATGTAGTGCCTGAGAAGGATGTGGGGAGTGAAAAGTGGGTGGCCACTGAGTTGATATTAACGAAATGTATGCCGTATAATAAACCTATAGAGAACTGCAACTTCTATGCTGTAATGCCTTTTTGCTGATATCCTACCTATAGCAGGGGTAGGCACCCTAAAAAGTATACGTTTGGTGGCGCCCCCACTCCTCGGCGGCTTTCCCTATGTTATCCCTGTTACCACCTAACTGTTCAAAGGTGGAGAAAGAATTGTAAATCAATATAGGGATATGGGAGTTGGAAGGGGAAGGGGAGGGTTTGGAGTTTGGGGGGAGGAGACTGGGACATATGCTGATTTAACCGTTGGAATACTTGCTGAGTTTACAAAAAACAGCCATATGACAATTGCTCGTTTAGGCCATAGGGCTGTGTGGTTTTCAAGTTGAAGATCCATCTGCATTCTTTTTGCAGAATTTGTTTGTCCCAGTCGCCCCCCCTGGGTGATGGTACAATTTTGTCGATCCCGACAAGTTTAATTTTCTTGGGGTCACCATTATGATATGTATTCATGTGATTCGCCACCGGGGTATCCCTTTTATTAAGGATATCCCGGACATGTTCGCGAATCCTTCTGCGGAATTTCCTTTTGGTTTTCCCCACGTACTCCATTCCGCACACACAGGTGGCCTTATAGACAATCCCCTTAGTGCGACAGTTGATGAAATGTCGGATGGAGTACGAGGTACCGCTGACATTGCCGCAGAAGGACCTGCTAGGAAGAATAGAGTCGCAAGCCCTACACCTCCCGCATTTGAAGCAGCCTGTAGTTCGATTTGTCAAAAAATTGCCAGTCCCCTGATTGGACTGAAAGTGACTGTGGACAAGACGGTCACCTAGGGATCTTCCCCTTCTGTATGTGATCTGTGGTATTTCTGGGAGGAACTCCTTGATGTCATTGTCCATTGCTAGAACAGACCAATGTCGTTGCAAAATGGTTCTGATGTGATTTGCCCCATTCGAATACCTTGTGATGAAGCGAACCTTAGTGTCAGATTCATCCCTCATTCTGGGTACCAATAATTCCCTCCTGTCTCTTGCTACAGATTCTTTGTAGGCCTTTTTCAAAATACTTTGAGGATACCCCCTTTCCAAAAATCTCATTTGTAAATCGTTGGCCTGTTCTTGAAATGTTTCAGGTTGTGAACAGTTTCTACGCATACGTAAGTATTGCCCTTTCGGTATCCCTCTCTTGAGAGGGACAGGGTGGTTACTCTCCCATCTCAAAAGGGAGTTGGTTGAAGTGCTCTTCCTGTGTGTTCTTGTTGCTAGAGCTCCGCTAAAGGTTTTTTCAATGCAGATATCTAGAAAGGACAATTTAGTGGGGTTCACTTCATACGTAAAGCTGAGGCCTATGGTGTTTGTATTCAGGCCTTCAACAAATGAGCCAAACTCCAAAGAGCTCCCTCTCCAAATTACCAGAATGTCATCGATGTATCGAAGCCATAATATGACTTTGTCATCGAGACACAACGTAGAATCACCAAAGACCATTGTTTCCTCCCACCAGCCCAGGAGCAAATTTGCATACGATGGCGCGCAGGGACTGCCCATCGCAGTGCCCCTGAGCTGGTGGTAGAGTTTCTGGTCAAAGAGGAAAATATTTTTTGTGAGGCAAAACTCCAAACTTTTCAATATAAATTTATTGTGTTTGTCAAATTGTATGCCTCTGGTGTTCAAAAAGTAACTGGCAGCTGTTATGCCTTTGTCGTGCGGAATAGAGGAATATAGGGCTTCGACATCTATACTTCCTGTTACCATATCGGGGTCAAGAAAAACACCATCCAATTTACTTAGAAGGTCCGTGGTGTCCCGTACATACGAATTTAATGAGCTGACAAAAGGTTTGAGTACCTTGTCAATGTACATCCCCAGTTTTTCAGTCAAACTATTGTTCCCCGACACAATGGGTCTCCCCTTCAATGGATTGGTGCCCTTGTGAATTTTGGGGAGACAATAGAAAGTCGGCAAAACCGGAAATTTGGGAAGTATGAAATCCCTCTCCTCTTTCCCCAGAATGCCATCTGCGAAGCCCTGTTCAACAAACGTCCTCAATTCCCCCAGAAACCTGGTCAAAGGATTAGTTCTAAGGAGTTGATATTCTTCAGCTTTTTCTAAGAGGCCCAGGCACAATAGTCTATAGTCTGTTGTGTTCATAATGACCACATTGCCCCCTTTATCAGAGGGCTTTATAGTAATGTTGGAGTCGTTTTCAAGGTTATGGAGGCAAGTAATCTCATCCTTGGTGAGATTATGAGTGTTTCTGCCTCTTGATCCTGATAATTTGACTATGTCCTCTGTAACCAAATTGAGGAAGATGTCCAAGGAGCCTATATCACTCAATGGTGGGGGCATTTTAGAACTTTTGTTCTTTAATTTAGTGAAAGGGCCTATACCTTCCTGATTAGGATCTGTATCTGCGAGATGAAACAAAAAACGTACATCACTTAACAGGTCATCAGGTATACCCAAACTCTCACATTGTTTTTTATCCTCCCTCACAAAGAATTTCTTCCATTTCAGTTGTCTGATAAAGAGGTTTAAATCTTTGATAACCTCAAAGGTGTCCATGTCGGACGTCGGGACAAATGAAAGACCTCTACTCAATAGTTGTACCTCTTCCTTGTTGAGGGATCTGGAGGATAGGTTAATGACCTGTGTGTCTATACTGGATTGTGCGCATTGGTGCGGCTCCTGAGAGGGTAGCTGAGTTCTAAAAAACTGTTTTTGGGGGGGGATCTCCTGTTGCCTCCTCGACCCCTACCGTTACCCCTACCTCTGCCCCTACCTCTCTGGTTATGAGTTCTCGTCTCACCATCAGAAGCTTCTGCCTCTGATGATGAAATATCTGTTTCAACTTTACGTTGAGATCTCGTTGTCAGGAAGGTATAGGCTTTATTCTCCTTGAATTCTTGGAGATCTCGAATGAAAAATTTATGCTTTTTCTCTTTTAAATGGTATTGGAACCCCTCCAAAGAGTTTTGTAATTGAATTTCTTTTTTTGAAAAATCTGGTTCTGTCGAAAATTTTTTGGTTATCTCTATCTGTTCCTTTAGGGACTCGTTCAGAGTGGAGAGATTCTGCTTTTCTTCCTCCAAAAGGAGCCTCATTAATCTTATTGAGCTATCTGTGGCTTCTTTTTCCCACCTTGTCAATAGACTTGAATTCTTATAGCGATAACCAGGTGACAGTGTAATTCTTAGGTGCCTAGGGACAATGCCTGATCTTATGTAGTTGTCCAGGCTCTGTACCTCCCACCATGAGGATATTTGCTCCTTATAGACCTTGTTTAGCTCCTTGAAGGCCGCATTAAATGTGGGGATGTACTTTTTTTGTGTGAAAGTTTTATCTGAAAATACCTCTCTGGCCTCAGATACCCATTGGTTGGTGTCTACACCTACCGTGAGAAAACGGGCCATACCCGTGCAAAATTGAAATTAGCGGGATAGAATCCAATGGAAATACTTGTTGAGTGTAGCAATTGGACTAAAATATAACTTTTAATGTATGCAATTTAAAAAAGACTAACTGTGAAAACTTCACCACGTGATATAAACATACAGGGGACTTTAAAAAGTCCAATCAGGGGACTGGCAATTTTTTGACAAATCGAACTACAGGCTGCTTCACATGCGGGAGGTGTAGGGCTTGCGACTCTATTCTTCCTAGCAGGTCCTTCTGCGGCAATGTCAGCGGTACCTCGTACTCCATCCGACATTTCATCAACTGTCGCACTAAGGGGATTGTCTATAAGGCCACCTGTGTGTGCGAAATGGAGTACGTGGGGAAAACCAAAAGGGAATTATGCAGAAGGATTCGCGAACATGTCCGGGATATCCTTAATAAAAGGGATACCCCGGTGGCGAATCACATGAATACATATCATAATGGTGACCCCAAGAAAATTAAATTTGTCGGGATCGACAAAATTGTACCATCACCCAGGGGGGGCGACTGGAACAAACAAATTCTGCAAAAAGAATGCAGATGGATCTTCAACTTGAAAACCACACAGCCCTATGGCCTAAACGAGCAATTGTCATATGGCTGTTTTTTGTAAACTCAGCAAGTATTCCAACGGTTAAATCAGCATATGTCCCAGTCTCCTCCCCCCAAACTCCAAACCCTCCCCTTCCCCTTCCAACTCCCATATCCCTATATTGATTTACAATTCTTTCTCCACCTTTGAACAGTTAGGTGGTAACAGGGATAACATAGGGAAAGCCGCCGAGGAGTGGGGGCGCCACCAAACGTATACTTTTTAGGGTGCCTACCCCTGCTATAGGTAGGATATCAGCAAAAAGGCATTACAGCATAGAAGTTGCAGTTCTCTATAGGTTTATTATACGGCATACATTTCGTTAATATCAACTCAGTGGCCACCCACTTTTCACTCCCCACATCCTTCTCAGGCACTACATACCTCCCCTGTCCCCCTATTTTTAGGGTCATGTAGGGATGAATAGATAGGGATAGCCGTCGTCGAGTGGGGGCGCCATTTGCGCAGGTTCTGTAGAGGTGCCAACCTCCGCGTTAGGTAGGGCACAGCAGAGCAGCTGGCCTCATAGGGCGTACAGGCTTTAAACAGGTCCGTGGTGTCCCTTATTACGAATTTATACTAGTCGTAAAATTTCTTTTTTCTAAATGCTCATCATTTTTCCAAATTGTTATTCT
Organism: Ranitomeya variabilis; assembly: GCF_051348905.1. Taxonomy (NCBI): domain Eukaryota; kingdom Metazoa; phylum Chordata; class Amphibia; order Anura; family Dendrobatidae; genus Ranitomeya; species Ranitomeya variabilis. The sequence goes on along the minus strand of NC_135238.1, from coordinate 93,257,458 downwards.
TTCAAAATACGTTGGTTTGTGGTATTTTTACGTTCCTTTTTTTCTTTCCTCTAATTTTGGCCTCTTTACCCGATTCTTTAACTACTTGTCTAGCACCGGGGTAAAAAACCGGACCATACCCATGGATTAATGGAACAACTTTGCATAATTTTTGTAAAAACAAGTTGATTCCAATAAGTGTGGTTGTCTCAATTTTGATAATGTATACTCTAAGTACAACCTCACGGGTAAAACTCCTCCGCAATCACATTTCTGGAGAGCTCTACCTTCAAGAATTATGTCCTCATTATAATAAGCTCCGGGTCATCTTTTAGGATGATAATTAGAATACATAATGTTTGCGTTTCATTGCGGGGTGCTGATGCGTTCCAAGCCAGCGCATGCGCAAACTGTGCACAAACAAAACCGGAAGTGAGGTCATGAGGACCGGAACCGGCGCGCACGCCGAGAACAGCGTGCCGTGTATCGCGGTCCCTATCATACCGCATATAAGGGAGGCACAAGCGGACGTCAGGTAACGCAGCTCTGCAGGTTCCCTGTCATTCCCCTGATGAGTCCTGGATAGGACGAAACGCGTCGGGAGACGCTATCTGCCACCTACATATTCTCTCTCCATAACACATCAAATGGGTGAGATTATTCCAAGTCGCCTGTAATATAGGCGCTATGTTTAAATGCACATTGTGACTGACTAGAAGTATCATATTGCTGCGGTATGGGTGGAAACCCATGAGATGGGTATACAAGTATTCCACAATATGCATGCATTGTTTTGATCATTATAGTCAGCAATATGTTATCTTTGCTGCTGAATTTATGATTGCATCTGGTTTAAAGCATATAGCTAGGTCGTTAGTCTGAAAGGACTGAATGAGCATTTTGGTTATAGGTACTGTGTGTGTACAAAGACAATTGGGGTCTGGAACCCTATGGTGACTTATTATAAGACATTACATATTTCGCCACTGTGCACAGATACCCGAGCCTGCTCGACTCACTAGCATTGCTATTCTCACCGCATGTTACCAGTGCATGTTGCTGGATCTCTATATGAACGGATCAGCACATTCATATTCGTTTATTCCTACGTACCTTTTGTGTCCTGAGGGGGTACGCCTATCCCCCCTTTTTTAAGTCCCCTGTATGTTTATATCACGTGGTGAAGTTTTCACAGTTAGTCTTTTTTAAATTGCATACATTAAAAGTTATATGTGAGCGCCAATGGAACAGCGATACTGATGTCTGTAGATAGTTGTGGTATTGATGAATAAAAATAAAGTGATTTCACTTTGTTTCTCAATTGAATTGTACAGATTATAGGTTACATTAAAGGGGGAAAAACTTCTGAAATTCTTTTTCTTGGTATGATTTTTGACATGACAAAAACCTAGCATTGTAATATGGTCGTGCAGACTTTTTATATCCACTGTTATATGTACAGTGCTGTGTAAAATATAAGGTAGTGGTGGATAGAATACTGCAAGCAATAAATGCTGTTAAAAAAAATTCAGAGGGGTTGCCAGCTGCAAAGGAATGAGGACAGATATTTGAAAGCTTCTCTGCCTCAGTACTTACAAGCTAAATAAGCATAAAAAGCCATGGTATGAGCCAAAATGTGTAAATTCCAAACCAAACTATGTCTGAATGGCTACAGATTAGAGTGTGCACGGTACTGACTTCAGTTACCCCTGTCCACATAGACATGGCCCCTACTTCTCCTGCTTCCACAACATGTACTGTGCTGCCATCTATCACTAGGGCGTCGGATGGAAATATGGAAGCTTCAGGTACCAAGCTGAAAAAATGTTTATGCTGTAAGAGCATTAAGCATAATGTTCAATCTTTACAGTCCAAAAGACCTGGAAATCCTTCCCTCTTAAAAACAAAATGATTTTCCAAACTTGCTATGTTATATACCTGCTGGAATGCACACACTCTACACAGAAGGTTGAACTCTCATTGTGCAAACATTGTCAAAGGCTTTATACAACATGACGTTTCGTGAAATTGACTTACAAAGAACGGAGAGGTCTGTATTTTTCTTGTAGGTACCTTTCAACTGTGAGAAACAGAATCTAAAAAGAAAAAAAAAAGAAAATCACATTATATGATTTTTACATAATTAACCCCTTTACCCCCAAGGGTGGTTTGCACGTTAATGACCAGGCTAATTTTTACAATTCTGACCACTGTCCCTTTATGAGGTTATAACTCTGGAACGCTTCAACGGATCCCGGTGATTCTGACATTGTTTTCTCGTGACATATTGTACTTCATGAAAGTGGTAACATTTCTTTGATATTACCTGCGTTTATTTGTGAAAAAAATGGAAATTTGGCAAAAAGTTTGAAAATTTCGCAATTTTCCAACTTTGAATTTTTATGAAATTAAATCACAGAGATATGTCACACAAAATCTACTATATAATTGTCTAAAGGTCACTTCCGTCTTTCTGTCTGTAACGGAAATCCCAAGTCGCTGATTGGTCACAGCAAAACAACCACGACCAATCAGCGATGGGCACAGTCAGGCGGCAAAATGGCCGCTCCTTACTCCCCGCAGTCAGTGCCCGCTCCATACTCCCCTCCAGTCAGCGCTCACACAGGGTTAATGGCAGCGTTTGCGGATGGCGTTATGCCGCGGTGTAACGCACTCCGTTAACGCTGCTATTAACTCTGTGTGACCAACTTTTTACTATTAATGCTGCCTTTGGCGCGACCAATCAGCGACATTGGCGCGGGATCTAATGGTAAAAATAATTTAAAAAAATTAAAAATCATTATATACTCACCTTCCGAATCCAGCCCAGGCCTTTCCCGCTCCTCATAACGCTCCGGTGACCGGCCCATGCATTGTGGTCTCGCGAGATGATGATGTAGCGGTCTCGCGAGACTGCTACATCATCATCTTGCGAGACCGCAATGCACTCTTGGGACTGGAGCGCGCGAGGAGCATCAGTAAATGCTTCGCCTGGATCCGGGGGCCAACGGAAGGTGAGTATATAACTATTTTTTATTTTAATTCTTTTTTTTAACAGGGATATGATGCCCACATTGCTATATACTATGTGGGCTGTGCAATATACTACGTGGGCTGTGCAATATACTACGTGGCTGTGCTATATACTGTGTGGGCTGTGCTATATACTACGTGGCCTGTGTTATACACTACATGGGCTGTGTTATATACTACGTGGGCTGTGTTATACACTACGTGGGCTGTTATACACTACGTGAGCTGTGTTATACACTACGTGGGCTGTGTTATACACTACGTGGGCTGTGTTATATACTGCGTGCATGGGCTGTTATATACTACGTGAGCTGTTTTGTATGCTACGTGGGCTATTATAAACTATGTGGCTGTGTTATATGCTATGTGGGCTGTTATACACTCTGTGGGCTGTGCTATACACTTCGTGGGCTGTGTTATATACTACGTGGCTGTGCAATATACTACGTGGCTGTGCTATATACTCCGTGGGCTGTGCTATATACTATGTGGCTGTGCTATATACTATGTGGCTGTGCAATATACTACGTGGCTGTGCTATATACTACGTGGCTGTGTTATACACTATGTGGGCTGTTATATACTACGTGGCTGTGCTATATACTACATGGCCGGCCACGAACAATCAGCGACAGGCCGAATCCTGTGTACTCAATGTATTATTCTAAAACCTTCATAAATAAACTACATACATATTCTAGAATACCCGATGCGTAAGAATCGGGCTACCATCTAGTACTTAATAAGTAACATTTCCCACATGTCTACTTAACATCAGCTCAATTTTGGAACCAAAATTTTTTTTTTGTTAGGGAGTTATAAGGGTTAAAAATTGACCAGCATTTTCTAATTTTTACAACACCATTTTTTTGTTAGGGACCACATCTCATTTGAAGTCATTTTGAGGGGTCTTGTTGTGAATTCCGTTCTCGAACTCCCTCCTGTGGTCATGAATGGTACTTCGGTGAGTTCTGTCCGTGGACTCCCTCTGGTGGCTGTGAGTGGAGCTGCTGGTTCTGAGATTCCTTCCCCAGCTGCCCTCATTTTGGGCTAGGCTGGATTCTCTATTTAACTCCACTCAGATCATTACTCTATGCCAGCTGTCAATGTCTTAGTACTGGTTCAGATCTTTCCTGGATCTTTCTGAGGACCTGTCTACTCCAGCAGAAGCTAAGTTCCTGCTTGTTCATTTGTTGCATATGGTTTTACTTGCTAAGTTCTAGTCCAGCTTGCTATCATGAAACTGCCTGGCCAGCTGGAAGCTCTGGGGGTGCAGAGTGGCACCACCGCACCGTGAGTCGGTGCGGGGGTCCGTTTTTGCACACTCTGCGTGGTTTTTGTAGTTTTTTGTGTTGACCGCAAAGATCCCTTTTCTATCCTCAATCTGTTTAGTTAGACTGGCCTCCTTTGCTAAAACCTATTTCATCCTGTGTTTGTGATTTCCTCTTAACTCACAGTCAATACTTGTGGGGGGCTGCTTTTACCTTTGGGGAATTTCTCTGAGGCAAGTGAGGCTTTGTTTCCTTTCTTTAGGGGTAGTTAGCTCTTAGGCTGTGAAGAGGCATCTAGGCAGAGTCAGGCACGCTCCACGGCTATTTCTAGTTGTGTTGATAGGAGTAGGGTTTGCGGTCAGCAGAGTTCCCATTTCCCCAGAGCTCGTCCTGATTCCGTGTTTAACTATCAGGTCATTCCGGGTGCACCTAACCACCGGGTCCATAACAGGGTCTATATGATAGAAAATAACCAAGTGCGACACCATTCTAAAAACTGCACCCCTCAAGGTGCTCAAAACCACATTCAAGAAGTTTATTAACCCCTCAGGTGTTTCACATGAATTTTTGGAATGTTTAAATAAAAATGAACATTTAACTTTTTTTCACAAAAAATTTACTTCAGCTCCAATTTGTTTTATTTTACCAAGGGTAACAGGAGAAAATGGACCCCAAAAGTTGTTGTACAATTTGTCCTAAGTACTCTGATACCCCAAATATGGGGGTAAACCACTGTTTGGGCGCATGACATCATGTTATAGTGTAAGATCGCTGATCTGACACTTTGCTGTACACTGAAGAAAATTTCTTGAAGAAAATGGCGGCGGAAAGCGCAGACTGCGCAGGCGTCGATTCTGGCAGCAGGAGGACCAAGAAAATGGCGGCGGAAAGGAATCAGGTAGCTTGTGCACAGGATCCCGCCCTCATTACGCTGTGGCACTTCATGCCACAGCGATTTCTTACTTAGGCCCCCTGACTCCGGGCCATGAATGTCTCCCTTCTCCCGGAATCGGCGCATGCGCAGTGCGCGCATTCCGGTGCCATTTTCTTGGATACCTCAGTGTGTCTTCAAGAAAATGGTGCCGGAAAGCGCAGACTGCGCAGGCGCCGATTCCTAGAGCAGCAGTCCGCACTTTTCGCCGCATACAGGGCATATAATCCTATTGAGCATCTTATGGGGGCCATCAACTATAATGGAGCAGCATACAGGGCATATAATCCTATGGAGCATCTTATGGGGGCCATCAACCATAATGGAGCAGCATACAGGACATATAGTACTATGGAGCATCTTATGGGGGCCATCAACTATAATGGAGCAGCATACAGGGCATATAATCCTATGGAGCATCTTATGGGGGCCAACAACCTTTATGGAGCAGCGTATGGGGCATATGGATGGGAGCAGCAAATTACAGAACGGTGGCGCAGGATGGGAGCAGCACATTACAGAACTGTGGCGCAGGATGGGAGCAGCACATGACAGAATAGAGCAGCACATGACAGAATAGGGCAGCACATGAAAGAACGGGGGTGCAGGATGGAAGCAGCACATGAAAGAACGGGGTGCAGGATGGAAGTAGCACATGACAGAATGGGGGCACAGGATGGGAACAGCACATGACAAGATGGGGGTGCAGGATGGGAGCAGCAAATGACAGAATGGGGCTTCAGGATGGTAGCAGCACATGACAGAACTTGGGTGTAGGATGGGAGCCGTACATGACGGAACGGGGGGTAGGATGGGAGCAGCACATGACAGAATGGGGGCGCAGGATGGCAGCAGCACATGACAGAATTGGGGCGCAGGATGGGAGCAGCACATGACAGAATGGGGGCGCGGGATGGGAGCAGCACATGACAGAATGGGGGAGCAGGATGGCAGCAGCACACGACAGGATGGGGGCACAAGATAGGAGCAGCATATGGCAGGATAAGGGCGCAGGTTGGGAGCAGCACGTGACAGGATAGGGGAGCAGGATGAGAGCAGCACATGAAAGGATGGGGTGCAGGATGGGAGCAGCACATAACCAAAATGGAGGTGCAGGATGGGAGCAGCACATGACAACATGGGGGTGCAGGATAGGAGCACCACATGACAGCATGGGGGCGCAGGATGGGAGCACATGACAGGATAAGGGCTCAGGAAGATAGTAGCACATAACAGGATGGGGCGCATGATGGTAGCAGCACATGACAGGATTATGGTGGAGTATGGGAGCACCACATGACAGGATTGGGGTACAGGATGGGAGCATGTGACAGGATAAGTGCTCAGGAAGACAGTAGCACATCACAAGATGGAGGCACACAAAACAGGATGGGGGCTGCACATGACAGGATGGGGGCGCAAGATGGTAGCAGCACATGACAAGATTAGGGCGCAGGATGGAAGCGACACATACCAGGATGGAGACCATATACCAATATAAATGCTCGCCACCCGGGCGTAGGACGGGTTCAATAGCTAGTGTATATATATATATATGTATATATATATATATATATATATATATATATATATATATATATATATATATAAATAATACACAGTTTTTTTTCCTAAGGATCACACTTCCACATCTTCTATTAACTCCATATGACAATGAGTTCCTGAAATCTGTTGTTTGTTTTTTTATTATCCCTCAGCCAATACATACCCATGTTTTTTCACTTCGTATTCGTTCATCCTCTTCTGACACTATAATGGTTGCTTCACATTTTTTCACCTCACCTCTTCATTTCCACTCACTTTATATCTTTAGTCCCTCCCTTCCTTTCAGGAAAAAACTTTCTTTCATTAGATCTTTCCTCAACCTAACAATAACCTTATTTTTTTTTTTTTCACCAATTTTTAAAAAGTTAGCTCCCACACAATTTTGCTCCCTAACCAATGTTCTACTGCAATCACCAATCCTCACATCTATCATTTCCACATATTATATCTCCTATTCACCTTTTTTCCCACAGGAAAATTATGATTATTATAATTATGGTGCTTGAACCCTCTAGGTTCAAGCAACATATTGTAATCCGATTTCTTATTATAGTGCTTTGGAACAAAGCACTATACTGTTATTCCATCGTGGTAAACTTCTTCTTATTATAGTGCTTTGGAACAAAGCACTATATTGTAATCCGATCGTGGATAACTTCTTATTATAGTGCTTTGGAACAAAGCACTATACTGTTATTCCATCGTGGTAAACTTCTTATTATAGTGCTTTGGCACAAAGCACTATATTGTTATTCCATCGTGGTAAACTTCTTCTTCTTATTATTATTCAGTCCGCAGTTAATGCGGCCCGAACCGCTTCACTCACAGACTCCAGTGAGGTGTCATTTCGAAGCCAGTGTCCCCAAGAGGTGTACATCAGCCCAGACTGACGGGTTTGGACCCGTTGAAGTGCTGAGGCACAAAACGATCTTTGTCCGCATTTTTTCTACACTCTCCCTGGCTGTTATTGTAATGTTGTCCGAATAAAGTTGTGACTTTTTACATACACGGGTAAGTGCACTTTTTTATCTTTTCATGGACTGTTATGTATTACTTCGCAAGTCGCACCCCGTTGTATAAAAAGGATATAATATCGGCTCACTGATAAAGGGTGATAAAAATAACAGAGTCTAGCCTAAAAAAACAGCAGTGCGGAGGTCTATTGTTTCCTTTGTTCGTATGTGTATCTGTGTATGTGCAATAAATTTGTATGTATATATGGTATATGTATGTTTATATGTATGTTTATGTGCATGTACATACAGTATGTATATGTGTGCGGTATGTTTATACTATATGTGTATATACTGTGTGTATGTACGGTACATGTATGTGTATCTGTATGTACGGTATATGTGTGCATCTGTATGCACGGTGTATCTCTGTACGGTATGTGTATGTATGTACGGTATACTGTATTTATGTGTATATGTGTGTATGTATGGTATATGTATGTACGGTGTGTATACAATATGTGTACATAACTGTATGTGTGTATGTACAGTACGTGTATATGTATGTACAGTATGTGTGTAGCTATGTACGGTATATGCATGTATATGTATGTATGGTATATGTATGTACGGTATGTGTGTGAATGTACGGTATATGCATGTGTATGTACGCTATGTGTATGCATGACAGTATATGTATGTATATCTGTGTGTATGTATGGTATATGTATGTGTTTGCATATACTGTATTTATATGTGTATCTGTATGTATGTATGGTATATGTAGAGCAGATACCAGACATATCGTGGTTATGTAATCTACTAGATGGTGGCCCGATTCGAACGCAGCGGGTATTCTAGAATATGCATGTGCGTGTATTCATATGTCTCAATATAGTCGGTTAGACCTACAACTTAACATTTATCCACTGTTGGATTTGGTCAAATCTAAATTTATAACCTGGAGTAGACTCCCCCTCTCTGTTGCAGGCCGGATTAATCTAATTAAAATGATATTACTTTGCAAACTTAATTACTGCTTTCAACATAGTGCTGTACCAATACCCAAGTCATTTTTTGCAAATTTAAACTCCTTAATCACATCCTTTATATGGGGGAAGACCAGGGCCAAACTCAAACTATCTATTCTACAGAGACCCTAAAAGGGGGGGTGGGGCGGCCCTGCCAGACCTCTATCTATATTACCTTGCCGGGGAGGCTAAGGCGATAAGCAAGTGGATGCCTAATAGTTCCCTACCTAACTCCGAGAGTCATTTAATTCATTCGCACTTGGGCATTCAAAGTTCTCACTACACATCTAGATAAGTTCCATGGGGGGTCTAGTTTCCAAAATGGGGTCACTTTTGGGGGGTTTCTACTGTTTAGGCACATCAGGGGCTCTCCAAACGCGACATGGCGTCCGATCTCAATTCCAGTCAATTTTGCATTGAAAAGTCAAATGGCGCTCCTTTGCTTCCGAGCTCAGCCATGCGCCCAAACAGTGGTTTACCCCCACATATGGGGTGTCGGCGTACTCAAGACAAATTGTACAACAACTTCTGGGGTCCATTTTCTCCTGTTACCCTTGGTAAAATAAAAATTTGGAGGCAAAAAGTTCATTTTTGTAGAAAAAATGCGATTTTTTTATTTTCACGGCTCTACGTTATAAACTTCTGTGAAGCACCTGGGGGTTTAAAGTGCTCACCACACATCTAGATAAGTTCCTTAAGGGGTCTAGTTTCCAAAATGGTGTCATATGTGGGGGGTATCCACTGTTTAGGCACATCAGCGGCTCTCCAAACGTGACATGGCGTCCGATCTCAATTCCAGCCAATTCTACATTGAAAAAGTAAAACGACACTCCTTCTCTTCCAAGCTCTGCGGTGCGCCCAAACAGTGGTTTATCTCCACATATGGGGTATCTACGTACTCAGGAGAAATTGCACAACAACTTTTGTGGTCTAGTTTCTCCTGTTACCCTTGTGAAAATAAGAATTTGTGGGCGAAAAAATCATTTTTGTGAAAACAAATGCGATTTTTTATTTTCACGGCTCTACGTTATAAACTTCTGTGAAGCACTTGGGGGTTCAAAGTGCTCACCACACATCTAGATAAGTTCCTTAAGGGGTCTAGTTTCCAAAATGGTGTCACTTGTGGGGGGTTTCCACTGTTTAGGCACATTAAGGGCTCTCCAAACGCGACATGGCGTCCGATCTCAATTCCAGCCAATTCTGCATTGAAACAGTCAAACGGTGCTCCTTCACTTCCAAGCTCTGCGGTGCGCCCAAACAGTGGTTTACCTCCACATATGGGGTATCGGCGTACTCAGGAAAAATTGCACAACAAAATTTGTGGTTAAATTTCTGTTTTTACACTTGTGAAAATTAAAAAAATGGTTCTGAAGTAAAATGTTTGCAAAAAAAAGTTAAATGTTCATTTTTTTCTTCCACATTGTTTTAGTTCCTGTGAAGTACGTAAAGGGTTAATAAACTTCTTGAATGTGGTTTTGAGCAGCTTGAGGGGTGCAGTTTTTAGAATGGTTTCACACTTGGTTATTTTCTATCATATAGACCCCTCAAAATCACTTCAAAGGTGATGTGGTCCCTAAAAAAAACATGGTGTTGTAAAAATAAGAAATTGCTGGTCAACTTTTAACCCTTATAACTCCCTAACAAAAAAAAAAATTGTTTCCAAAATTGTGCTGATGTAAAGTAGACATGTGAGAAATGTTATTTATTAACTATTTTTTGTGACATATCTCTCTGATTTAAGGGCATAAAAATACAAAGTTTGAAAATTGCAAAATTTTAAAAATTTTCGCCATATTTCCATTTTTTTCATAAATAATCGCAAGTAATATCGAAGAAATGTTACCACGAAAAAACAATCTCAGAATCAGCGGGATCCGATAAAGCGTTCCAGAGTTATAACCTCTTAAAGTGACACTGGTCAGAATTGTAAAAATTGGCTCGGTCATTAAGTACCAAATTGGCTCTGTCACTATAGGGTTAAGAATCATTTTAATTAAGTTTATCCTTCCCACCACTGAGAGATATAACTTGCACCACGCCCCTATTTTCTTCCTAAACCTGTCCAACAATGGGGACAGATTCAGATCGACTTAGCTCGAGAGAGGAAAAGACACTTGAACACCTAAATATTTGAACTGAGAAACCACTGTCAGCTTACTACCTTCCCCTGATATTGGGATGTCATCACCCCTTTTATCCACTATCAAGATATTTGACTTCTCCCAATTGATTTCAAGACCCGATATATCACCAAATGTCCTGAGAATGTTTATCGCACCCTCTAAGACCTCTCCAGAATTTTCTAAAAAGAGTAACATGTCATCTGCATATAGGGCTTTTTTCTCCTCTATCATGCCATACTGGAACCCCCAAACCGAAGTCGAGCTCCTAATTGTATGTGCCAGGGGCTCCACTGCCAACGCAAATAGCAGCAGAGACAGTGGACACGCCTGCCTAGTCCCCCTATATAAACCAAAACTTCCAGACAACTCTCCATTAGCTCTCACCCTAGCAGTCGGAGAAGAATACAATAACCTCACCCACGAAATAAGTCGGCCTGAAACCAAAAGATCTCAGAACCTCCCAAAGATAGCACCATTCAACACTATCAAACGCTTTACGCGCATCCAATGAGACTACAACTCTATTACCCTCGTTGTCCTACGGCAGCTGCAAGTTCAGGAATAATCTACGCAAGTTTATCGCTGTAGACTTATTTGGCATAAAACCAGATTGATCAGGAAGGACCAGATTCTGGGCTACACTTGCCAAACGGTTAGCCACTACTTTAGCCAAAATCTTAACATCTGCCATCAGTAATGAAATTGGCCTATAGGATTCTGCCAATTCCGGGTCCTTACCTTCCTTTAAAATAACTACAATTGTCGCCTCTCTCATGGACGCTGGCAGCTCTTCCTCCCGTAGCGCCTCATCAAAAACTATCTTTAATTTAGTCACTGAAATGTCCAATAAATTTTTATATCTCTCAACCGGGAGTCCATCAGCTCCAGGGGCATTGTTGTTAGTCATTGACATGACAGCAAGTCTAATCTCCTCTTCCGTTATAGGTTTATCCAACCTCCTCCTATCGCAATCCCCTATCCTAGGAAGTTTCGCCTCACCAAGGAAGTTTTCAATATCCCTCAATGTAGCCCTCAACCCAGATGAATACAACTGTTAATAAAAACTTCTAAACTCACCCAAAATATCCACTACATCTGTCAACACAGTCCCTTCATCTGTCCTTAGGTTGTACACATACGATGATTCATTCTGTGCCGCCATTACCACCGAGAGCAAGTGCCCCACTCTTTCTCCTTCCTCAAAAAAACTGTAATTTCTGAAAAGCTCTTCTTCTCTGAGCTTTTTTCATATACAAATTATAAACAACTTCCTGGGCTTATCTTAGTCAACATTGAGATACCTCTGATGGGTCCGACACCATATTCCTTTCTGCTCTTTCTAATTTCTCCTTGATCTCTTTATCTTCCATCCTAGTCTTGGATTTACATCTAGAAATCTCCCTAAAAGAAGGCCCCTCAGAAAAGCTTTAATTGCATCCCAAACTACCCGCTTATCAGCACTATCTTCATTAAACTGCCAGTATTCTGTGATCTCCTTCTTAATATTATCCATATTAATATGTTCAAACCACAGGGGGTGAAATTTCCACCAACCTCCCCATCCAATCCTCCCACCTGTCCGTCTAATCAAGAGCTCTATAGGCTTGTGGTCCGTAATCACTCTCGGGAGATATTGTATCCCACAGAACATGCGCGTCATTAAATCATTTCCTAGTGCTAGGTCAATCCTGGAAAGGGAACCGTGGGTTGCAGAATAACAGGAGTAACAGACTAATTTCTCATTCCTCACTCTCCAGAGGTCCACCATCCCCAATTCTGTCATATAATTCCCAAATGCCGACAGTTTTTTTAATGCCTTTGCTTAAACCTTTCTTATACCTGTCCCACCCTTCATCCATCACATTATTGACATCCCCAATAATTAACATTGGTAATCCCATACCCTTTTTATACAATTCAAATATTTCTTGTACCTTTTTCCCAGAATATGGGCGTGGGAAGTAAACAGCCACTAGACACAATGGTTTCCCATACATTTTGCAGAATAACAGAACATATTGCCCATCTCTATCTACATGGCTCTCAATTTCTTCAAAAGGCATGGACGCCCCAATCAGTACCGAGACCCCCCCTAGCATATGAAGAATACGTAGAGTGATAAGACGCTCCCTATCCACCTCCTTTTTAACACTTCTACCTTTTCTGCAAGTAAATGTGTCTCCTGGAGACAACTGACATCCGGGCCCCGTTTTCTCACATATTCCATAATTGCCGCTCTCCGAGTTCCCTCCGACAGTCCTCTTATATTCCAACTAACAACTTTGTGTCTCCCACCATGAAACCGCACAAATACAAATTCCTGACCCCTTGAAATAAGATGATGTTCCCAGCAAATTATAAGTCCCAATTTCCAGCAATTGATCTCACCCCTCCCCTCCCTCCTCCCCCCCAAAATTCATTAATGCAATAACCCATAACTAATCCGCTGTTGTCTTTCACCTCTCTTAGCAGAGAGTAGGTAGTTCTGCGTCTAGCTACCCTTCCCTCAGTACCTGTAATCCGCTGTAACTAGAACACCTCCCCAACCCCTCCACATATAAAACAACGTTATGACAATTAGTCCTCTGAGAACCGCAATAAACTATTAAACCAAAGTCAGGAGGTAACATAAAGGCAGCATCATCTTCATCTCCAGAATCTTCCTTTCACTTCCCTCCTTTGTAAGCTGTGAGCTTCTGCTTAAAGGGAACCTGTCACCCCGTTTTTTCAGTATGAGATAAAAATACAGTTAAATAGGGCCTGAGCTGTGTGTTACAATAGTGTATTTTGTGTACCCTGATAACCCACCTATGCTGCCGAAATACCTTACCAAAGTCGCCGTTTTCGCCTGTCAATGCAGGTGGTCTGGTCAAATGGGCGTGGTGACATCGCTGTTTCTTCCCCCAGATCTTGCTTATTTTTCTGTTGGTGGCGTAGTGGTTTGCACATGCCCAACTGCCGAATCCACAGCACAGGTGAAGAAAAAGAGCGCGATCTGCGCTATTCCCCTGGTGATCGGTGGGGGCGGCCATCTTCCTGAGGCCGCGTGTGCGCAGATGGAGGGCTCTGCTGCCCGGGGCTTCAGGAAAATGGCCGCAGGATGCCGCGCGTGCGCAGATGGAGATCGCGGCGGCCATTTTCCTGAAGCCGAGATGTGAACTCGGCTTCAGGAAAATGGCCGCCGCGATCTCCATCTGCGCACGCGCGGCATCCCGCGGCCATTTTCCTGAAGCCCCGGGCAGCAGAGCGCTCCATCTGCGCACGCGCGGCCTCAAGAAGATGGCAGCCCCCACCGATCACCAGGGGAATAGCGCAGATTGCGCTTTTTCTTCACCTGTGCTGTGGATTCGGCAGTTGGGCATGCGCAAACCACTATACCACCAACGGAAAAATAAGCAAGATCTGGGGGAAGAAACAGCGATGTCACCACGCCCATTTGACCAGACCACCTGGATTGACAGGTGAAAACGGCGACTTTGGTAAGGTATTTCGGCAGCATAGGTGGGTTATCAGGGTACACAAAATACACTATTGTAACACACAGCTCAGGCCCTATTTAACGGTATTTTTATCTCATACTGAAAAAACGGTGTGACAGGTTCCCTTTAAGTCCAGCCACTTAGTGGCTTCTTTTGGTGTTGGAAAAAAGAGAACCGCCCCCAGGGCTACATCCCTTAAAGGGAACCTGTCACCCCGTTTTTTCAGTAGAGATCGCGAACTCGGCTTCAGGAAAATGGCCGCCGCGATCTCCATCTGCGCACACGCGGCATTCCGCGGCCATTTTCCTGAAGCCCCGGGAAGCAGAGCACTCCATCTGCGCATGCGCGGCCTCAGGAAGATGGCCGCCGCCACCGATAACCAGGGGAATAGCACAGATCGCGCTCTTTTTCGGCTGTTGCGCATGCGAGAACCACTACGCCAACGCCGGGAAGATAAGCAAGAGGTGGGAGAGAAACAGCCATTTCACCACGCCCTTTTGACCAGACCAGCTTGATTGACAGGTGAAAACGGCGACTTTTGTAAGGTATTTCGGCAGCATAGGTGGGGAATCAGGGGACAAAAAATACACTATTGTAAAGCACAGCGCAGGCCCTATTTAACGGTATTTTTATCCCATACTGAAAAAACGGTGAGACAGGTTCCCTTTAATTTCGCCAGGTAGAGAGTAGAATAAATCAATTTCAAGTCTCTCAATCTCTTTTTAACGGCTCCATAACTCATCCTCTGTTTTTTCACCTCAGCCGAGTAGTCAGGGTAAATAGAGATCTTCTGGCCATTAATGCACATGTCCTCAGCTGCATGAGCACTCCTCAATATGGCATCTCTGTCAGGGGTGGATTAAGGGTAGCCAGGGCCCCGGGCTGTTCAAACACTGTGGCCCCCCCGGTCATGTGACGGGGGTCATGTGATACGTGAACTAGATTATTCCAGAAAAATGGCCGGGCCCTACTCTACTGTAACCTATTAAATATTTGTTAAAATATCCAATACAATTTAGGTATATTTGGATTTATTTTTCAATTTTTAAAATGACCAATATCACATACAAGGAACAAATACTACCGCACAATGACCAGACCATAAATTACAACCACAGTGATCGAATAATATCACATACAAGGAACAAATACCACCGCACCATGTCAAGACCACATATTACCACCACTTGGTGACCAAATAGCACATACAAGGGACAAATACCGCAACACCATTTCCAGACCACATATTACCACCACATAGTGAATGAATACTACAATACTGATCAGTAATAAAAAAAACCAACACAATACTATCACCATAAGTGCCAGTATTCACAGGAGATCTGTACTTAGTATGCAGTGTCTGTGTAGAGGTAATACAGAGATCACTGGTGGTATTATACACAGGAGCTCTGTATATAATGTATAGGTAATACAGTGATCACTGGTGACATTGCACACAGGACCTCTGTATATAGTATACAGTGTATAGTTTCAGTGTATAGGTAACACTGACTCACCAGTGACGTCTCTAGGTAAAGTCCTTCATCTTTCATCCAGCACAGACCGCCATCATTTCTTTCAGCCAGGACTCGTTTCTGCAGGAAATAACAGTTATCTCGAGCTCTGCTTGCAGAACACATTACATAATTTTTCCCAACTTCTACATTACACCACATGAAGAAAAAAAGGCGACATAGTGTCACTCTGCACAGTTACAGGACCGCCCCCCCCCCATTTAAAACAGTATACTCAAAAAATAAAATAAATACATCACTGCAGTAATAATATCCCTTAATTAGCCCCTATGTCCAGCATTGCCCCCAGACAGTGTGTTCAACAATCTTACATATAGTTACATAGTTACATAGTTATAGTTACATAGTTATTAAGGTTGAAGGAAGACTGTAAGTCCATCTAGTTCAACCCATAGCCTAACCTAACATGCCCTAACATGTTGATCCAGGGGAAGGCAAAAAAACCCATGTGGCAAAGAGTAACTCCACCATGGGGAAAAAAATTCCTTCCCGACTCCACATACGGCAATCAGACTAGTTCCCTGGATCAACGCCTTATCAAGGAATCTAGTGTATATACCCTGTAACATTATACTTTTCCAGAAAGGTATCCAGTCCCCTCTTAAATTTAATTAATGAATCACTCATTACAACATCATACGGCAGAGAGTTCCATAGTCTCACCGCTCTTACAGTAAAGAATCCGCGTCTGTTATTATGCTTAAACCTTCTTTCCTCCAGACGTAGAGGATGCCCCCTTGTCCCTGTCTCAGGTCTATGATTAAAAAGATCATCAGAAAGGTCTTTGTACTGTCCCCTCATATATTTATACATTAAAATATATCTGCCCCAGTATGTCCAGCATATTGCCCCAGAGTGTCCAGCATTGCCCCCAGTGTCTCCAGCATTGCCCCCAGTGTGTCCAGCAATCATCTGCCCCAGTGTGTCCTCCAGCATTGCCCCCAGTGTGTCCAGCAATCTGCCCCAGTGTCTCCAGCATTGCCCGTGTCTCTAGCATTGCCCCAGTGTGTCCAGCAATCTGCCCCAGTGTCTCCAGAATTGCCCCCAGTGTCCAGCAATCTGCCCCAGTGTCTCCAGCAATCAACTGCCCCAGTGTGTCCTCCAGCATTGCCCCCAGTGTCTCCAGCATTGCCCCCAGTGTCTTCAGCATTGCCCCCAGTGTGTCCAGCAATCATCTGCCCCAGTGTGTCCAGCATTGCCCCCAGTGTCTCCAGTGTATTGCCCCGGGCCCCCCGGATTGCCGTTCGCAAAAAAAACCCCCAAAAAACTAGTTCTCCACACCTGACCAGCGCTCCAGGCGGCGAGCTCCCTTCAGCAGCGTGGACTCGCCGGCGACTAACAATGACGTCAGACGCCGGCGACGTGTGCGCTGCGCCTGCGGCCGACTTCAGCTGCCAGCCTCCAATTGGCTGGTGGCTGTTGTTAACTATTGCCCGCACGTCAATAGGAAACCGCCGCAGCGCCGGTAGGGGCCCGGTGAGCAGATGAGACGAGGCCCGATGCGGGCCCCCTCTCTCTGCCCACCGGGTCCGGGCCCATAAATGATACGCCAGTCTTACAGGGGCACATGCAGTAATGCCCTGATGGCGGCGGCCGGCGGGCAATCTGCGGTAGCCCAGGGCCCCCCCACACCACTGGGCCCTGGGCTACCACCCAGATTGACCCTCTTATAATCTGCCCCTGATCTCTGTCCCTATAGTTCAGGATCCTAGCAAGGATAGTAAGAGGGGGGGACCCCGGCGGGAGAGGTTGCATAGGAACGCAGTGTGCCCTTTCCACTGCAAATAACTTAGACAGGTTATCAGCGCCAATCTTGTCCTGGAGCCATTTTTCAATAAATTTTGTAGGGTCATTTCCTTCAGTCTTCTCAGGGATACCCACTAGTTTCACATTATTCCTCCGTGAGCGATTCTCCAGATCATCATTCTTATTAATCAAAGCAGCACATTTTTGCAGACACGGAGTGTGGGACCCCTGCATTTTAGAGAGTTGATCCGCCAGCACACTTCCTCTCTCCTCCACCTCACCCACTCTATTATCCATTTTAGTCATGTCTGTCTTTATTGTATTTATTTCTGCTATAGTCCCATCCACTCTGTGAGTGAGAGTTATCGCAGTTTTGCATGATCTCATCAGATCGTAAATGTCTCGCAAAGTGGGTTCCCCTGTTAAAAGCTCCTCCACAGTCTCTTGCTCCACACCATCATTTTCCTGCCTTCCTTCCTCCCCCTCTGGCCCCCCCCTGTAACGTGTCATCCTCTGAATACTTCTCCTTGCACTTTCATTTTCTCTCCAGGCTGTTCCTCCTCCTCTTCAGCCAACTCTTTCCCAGCTCCGTCCACCCAGGCATACTTTTCAAGCTTAGCAGCCACTTCTAGCCTCTTTCATATGAGGCATTTGCAGCGTCTGCTCTCTCAGCTCTCTTAGTTGCCTCCACACTGTCGGCGCCATCTTGGGTCCGGGTCACTGCTCCTGCCTTGGCATCCTGCTGCCTTTTCCGGACCATATCTGCAGCTCTGCACAGCTTCACACGTCCGGGCCGACATCCGGTGACCTCCCTCAGCCACACAACTTATCAGCTCCCAGAGAGATCTTATCTTCAGGATAAATGCAGGGACACAGAGGAGGAGCTCCAGAAGCCGACTGCTCACATCAGGTGCTAGGCCACGCCCCATAATGTGTGTTTAAGAATATTCAATTTTAAATCGATGTGTCAATTACAGAAAACTGCTGTATGTAAAAGCTCATGTTAAAATTGCATTGCATACGGATGTCATACGTATACATAGGTGCTAGGAAATCGCATTGCAAACGGATTACACACAGATGACCATACGGAGAACACTCGTGTGACTCTTGGCCGAGAGAATCCGGCTGATTTTTTTATACCTTAAGTTTGACGCCGGCCTTAGAGAGCAAATGATATACCGTATTTTTCCGACTATAAGACGCACTTTTTTCCCTCCAAATTTGGGAGGAAAGTGTGGGTGCGTCTTATAGTATGTATGTGTGTATATAGCAGCCACATAGTATATACTGTAGCAGACACGCAGTATATAACACAGTCCACGCAGTATATGACACAGCCCACGCAGTATATAATACAGGCCACGCAGTATATAACAGTGGCCACGCAGTGTATAACACAGCCCACATAGTATATAACACTGCCCTCGTAGTATATAGCAGCCACGCAGTATATAACAGCCCACGTAATATATAGCACAGCCCACGTAGTATATAACAGCCCACGCAGTATATAACACTGGCCACGTAGCATATAGCAGCGACGCAGTATATAACATAGCCCACGTAGTATATAGCAGTGTGGGCACCATATCCATGTTAAAAAAAATAATTAAAATAAAAAATAGTTATATACTCACCTCCGGCGTCCAGCGAAGCTGTCCCGATGCACGCGCTGCTGCCGCCAGCTTCCGTTCCCAGAGATGCATTGCGAAATTACCCAGATGACTTAGCGGTCTTGCGAGACCGCTAAGTCTTCTGGGTACTTTCGCAATGCATCTCTGGGAACGGAAGCTGGCGGCAGCCGCGCGCACTGGCGGATGACGGAAGGTGAGAATAGCAGGTTTTTTGTTTTTTTTAATTATTTTTAACATTAGATCTTTTTACTATTTCTGTGTGATGTGCAATATGTTAGTATTTGGGGCCCCATTTTAAACTTTTGCCTAGGGCCCCACTTTGCCTAAAACCGGCCCTGCCAGTCACATAGTATACTGCATATCCCTGTTAAAAAAAAAGAATTAAAATAAAAAATAGTTACATACTCACCTACTGGAGCGGCCGGTACACGATGCTTGTTGCACCTCCTGGAGCGGCCGGTACACGATGCTTGTTGCACCTCCTGGAGCGGCCGGTACCCGATGCTTGTTGCGCGCTCCGGTCCCAAGAGTGCATTGCGGTCTCATGAGATGATGACGTAGCGGTGTCGTGAGACCGCACGTCATCATCTCGCGAGACCGCAATGCATGCAGCGGTGACCGGGGCGTCGCGCGGAGCGGGAAAGGCCGGTTCCTGATCCGGAGGGGCCACCGGAGGGTGAGTATGTAACTGTTTTTTATTTTTTTAATTATTTTTAACATTAGATATTTTTACTATTCGTGCTGCATAAGCAGCATCAATAGTAAAAAGTTGGTCACACAGGGTTAATAGCAGCGTTAACCGAATGCGTTACGCCGCGGTCAACGCTGCCATTAACCCTGTGTGAGCGCTGACCGGAGGGGAGTATGCGGGCGCCGGGCAGTGAGTGCGGGGAGTAAGGAGCGGCCATTTTCTTCCGTACTGTGCGCGTCGCTGATTGGTCGCGGCAGCTATGACAGGCAGCTGCCGAGACCAATCAGCGAACGAATAACGGTGACAGAAAGACGGAAGCGCCCTTAGACAATTATATAGTAGATTACCCCGCTCACCAATTCGGACCGCGAGTGGCCCCACCCACCAAATCGGACCCAGAGTGACCCCGCCCACCAAATCGGACCCAGAGTGACCCCGCCCACCAAATCGGACCCAGTGACCCCACCCACCAAATCGGACCCAGGGTGACCCCGCCCACCAAATCGGACCCAGAGGTGCCCCGCCCACCAAATCGGACCCAGAGGTGCCCCGCCCATCAAATCGGTCCCAGAGTGACCCCGCCCACCATATTGGACCCAGAGTACCCCGCCCACCAAATCGGACCAAGAGTGACCCCGTCCACCAAATCGGACCCTGAGTGGCTCCGCCCACTAAATCGGACATAGAGTGACCCCGCCCACCTAATCGGACCCAGAGGTGCCCCGCCCATCAAATCGGTCCCAGAGTGACCCCGCCCACCATATTGGACCCAGAGTGACCCCGCCCACCAAATCGGACCAAGAGTGACCCCGTCCACCAAATCGGACCCTGAGTGGCTCCGCCCACTAAATCGGACATAGAGTGACCCCGCCCACCTAATCGGTCCCTGAGGTGCCCCACCCACCAAATCGGACCCAGAGTGGCTCCGCCCACCAAATCAGACCCAGAGTGACCCCGCCCACCAAATCGGACCCAGAGGTGCCCCGCCCACCAATTCGGACCCTGAGGTGCCCCGCCCACCAAATTGGACCCAGAGTGACCCCGCCCACCAAATTGGACCCAGAGTGACCCCGCCCACCAAATTGGACCCAGAGTGACCCCACCCACCAAATTGGACCCAGAGTGACCCCGCCCACCAAATTGGACCCAGAGTGGCCTCAACCCTGAGGGGCTGAGGGGCTACAACTACCAAACCAGCGCCTGAGGGGCACCCAAGTGTGAAAGTCTTGCAGGGGCAGCCCGGGCACCATTCCAAAGCACTATCTGTTGTTCCTTCAGGTAATACCCATCTAGTTATTATTATTATTAGGCTTTTTTTCGCAGTTAATGCGGCCCGAACCGCTGAACGCACAGACTCCAGTGAGGTGTCATTTCGAAGCCAGCGTCCATGAGAGGTGTGCTAAGTATTTTTCATGTCGATCGGATTTGTAGTTTTGGCGCAATTTGCATTTGAAAATTGTTTCCCCCTCATTGGAAAGAATTGTTTCAATGCATTTCAATAGGGAAATTTTCCTATACGTTTATAATGGGCTGGTTTCTGAGGCAATTTCTAAAAATAACTGCCAACTGCCACCTGGCTGATTAGCTCATTGATATGCGCAGTCAGACCCAGTTACTATGCCAACGCCTATGAACTCTACATGAGCCCAGCACATAGATTTTGTCAGATAATATCAGCTCTTAAAGTGACAGCACAGCACAATTCCAAAGCACTATCTGTAGTCATATTATAATTATTGCCCTGCTCTCCAATTCGGACCCCGAGTGTCGCCGCCCGCCAAATCGGACCCAGAGTGGCGCCGCCCGCCAAATCGGACCCAGAGTGGCGCCGCCCACCAAATCGGCCCCTGAGGTGCCCCGCCCACCAAATCGAACAGAGTGGCCCCGCCCACCAAATTGGCCCCTGAGGGGCCGCACCCACCAAATTGGCCCCTGAGGGGCCCCGCCCACCAAATCGGCCCCTGAGGTGCCCCGCCGACCAAATCGGTTCCAGAGTGACCCCGCCCACCTAATCGGACCCTGAGGTGCCCCGCCCACCAAATTGGACCCAGAGTGACCCCGCCCACCAAATCTGACCCAGAGTGACCCCGCCCACCAAATCGGACCCAGAGTGACCCCGCCCACCAAATCGGACCCAGGGTGACCCCGCGCACCAAATCGGACCCAGAGTGACCCCGCCCACCAAATCGGTCCCAGAGTGACCCCGCCCACCAAATTGGTCCCAGAGTGATCCCGCCCACCAAATCGGTCCCAGAGTGACCCCCCCACCAAATTGGTCCCAGAGTGACCCCGCCCACCAAATCGGTCCCAGAGGGGCCCCGTCCACCAAATCGGACCCTGAGGGGCCCCGACTACCAAATCGGACCCAGAGGGGCCCCACCCACCGAATCGGACCCTGAGGGGCCCCGCCCACCAAATCGGACCCTGAGGGGCCACGCCCACCAAATCGGCCCCTGAGGGACCCCGCCCACCAAACAGGTGACAGCACAGCACAATTCGAAAGCACTATCTGTAGTCTTATTATTACTAGATGGTGGCCCGATTCTAACTCATCGGGTATTCTAGAATATGCATGTCCATGTAGTATATTGCACAGCCACATAGTATACAGCGCAGAGCCGCGCAGTATACAGCGCAGAGCCGCGCAGTACACAGCGCAGAGCCGCGCAGTACACAGCGCAGAGCCGCGCAGCACACAGCGCAGAGCCGCGCAGCACACAGCGCAGAGCCGCGCAGCATACAGCGCAGAGCCGCGCAGCATACAGCGCAGAGCCGCGAAGTATAAAGCGCAGAGCCGCGCAGCATACAGCGCAGAGCCGCGCAGTATACAGCGCAGAGCCGCGCAGTATACAGCGCAGAGCCGCGCAGCATACAGCGCAGAGCCACGTAGATATACTGCCCAGTCACGTAGCATATTGCACAGCCACGTAGTATACAGCGCAGAGCCGCGCAGTATACAGCGCAGAGCCACGCAGTATACAGCGCAGAGCCGCGCAGTATACAGCGCAGAGCCCCGCAGTATACAGCGCAGAGCCGCGCAGTATACAGCACAGTGCCCCGCAGTATACAGCGCAGAGCCGCGCAGCATACAGCGCAGAGCAACATAGTTATACTGCCCAGTCATGTAGTATATTGCACAGCCACGTAGTATACAGTGCAGAGCCGCGCAGTATACAGCGCAGAGCCGCGCAGTATGCAGCGCAGAGCCGCGCAGTATGCAGCGCAGAGCCGCCCAGTATACAGCGCAGAGCCGCGCAGTATACTGCGCAGAGCCGCGCAGTATACTGCGCAGAGCCGCGCAGTATACAGCGCAGAGCCGCGCAGTATACAGCGCAGAGCCCCGCAGTATACAGCGCAGAGCCCAGCAGTATACAGCGCAGAGCCGCGCAGTATACAGCGCAGAGCCGCGCAGTATACAGTGCAGAGCCGCGCAGTATACAGCGCAGAGTGGCCCCGCCCACCAAATCAGCCCCTGAGGGGCCCCGCCCACCAAATCGGCCCCTGAGGGGCCCCGCTCACCAAATCGGCCACGGAGGTGCCCTGCCCACCAAATCGGACCGAGTGGCCCCGCCCACCAAATCGGCCCCTAAGGGGCCCCACCCACCAAATCGGCCCCTAAGGGGCCCCACCCACCAAATCGGACCCAGAGTGACCCGGCCCACCAAATCGGACCCAGAGTGACCTGGGCCACCAAATCGGACCCAGAGTGACCCGGCCCACCAAATCGGACCCAGAGTGACCCGGCCCACCAAATCGGACCCAGAGTGACCCGGCCCACCAAATCGGACCCAGAGTGACCTGGCCCACCAAATCGGACCCAGAGTGACCCGGCCCACCAAATCGGACCCAGAGTGACCCGGCCCACCAAATCGGACCCAGAGTGACCCGGGCCAACCAAATCGGACCCAGAGTGACCCGGCCCACCAAATCGGACCCAGAGTGACCCGGCCCACCAAATCGGACCCAGAGTGACCCGGCCCACCAAAGCGGACCCAGAGTGACCCGGCCCACCAAATCGGACCCAGAGTGACCCGGCCCACCAAATCGGACCCAGAGTGGCCTGAACCCTGAGGGGCTACAACTACCAAACCAGCGCCTGAGGGGCACCCAAGTGTGAAAGTCTTGCAGGGCCAGCCCAGGCACCATTCCAAAGCACTATCTGTAGTTCCTTCAGGAAATACCCATTTAGTTATAGTGCTTTGGAACAAAGCACTATACTGTTATTCCATCGTGGATAACTTCTTCTTATTATAGTGCTTTGGAACAAAGCACTATACTGTTGTTCCATTGTGGTAAACTTCTTATTATAGTGCTTTGGAACAAAGCACTATACTGTTATTCCACCGTGGTAAACTTCTTCTTATTATAGTGCTTTGGAACAAAGCACTATACTGTTATTCCATCGTGGATAACTTCTTATTCTTATTATTCTTATTATTATTCAGTCTGCACGTAATGCGGCCCGAACCGCTTCACTCACAGACTCCAGTGAGGTGTCATTTCGAAGCCAGCATCCCCAAGAGGTGTGCTAAGTATTTTTCGTGTCGATCGGATTTGTAGTTTTGGCGCAATTTGCGTTTGAAAATGTTTTTTCCCCTCATTGTAATGCATTTCAATAGGGAAATTTTCCCATAGGTTATAATGGCCGGGTTTCTGAGGCAATTTTAAATGTACCTGCCACCTGCCACCTGGCTGATTAGCTCATTGATATGCGCAGTCAGGCCCAGTTACTATGCCAACGCCTGAGAACTGTACACCAGCACAGTTTTGCCAGATAATATCAGCTCTTAAAGTGATAGCACAGCACAATTTCAAAGCACTATCTGTAGTGTTATTATAATTATTGCCCCGCTCACCAAATCGGACCCGGAGTGGCGCCGCCCGCCAAATAGGACCCGGAGTGGTGCCGCCCGCCAGAGTGGCGCCGCCCGCCAAATCGGACCCGGAGTGGCGCCGCCCGCCAAATCGGACCCAGAGTGGCGCCGCCCGCCAAATCGGACCCAGAGTGGCCCGCCCGCCAAATCGGACCCTGAGTGGCGCCGCCCGCCAAATCGGACCCAGAGTGGCGCTGCCCGCCAAATCGGACCCAGAGTGGCGCCGCCCGCCAAATCGGACCCAGAGTGGCGCCGCCCGCCAAATCGGACCCAGAGTGGCGCCGCCCGCCAAATCGGACCCAGAGTGGCGCCGCCCGCCAAATCGTACCCAGAGTGGCGCCGCCCGCCAAATCGGACCCAGAGTGGCGCCGCCCGCCAAATCGGACCCAGAGCGGCGGCGCACGCCAAATCGGACCCAGAGCGGCGCCGTCCGCCAAATCGGACCCAGAGCGGCGCCGCCCGCCAAATCGGACCCAGAGTGGCCTCAACCCTGAGGGGCTACAACTACCAAACCAGCGCCTGAGGGGCACCCAAGTGTGAAAGTCTTGCAGGGGCAGCCCGGGCACCATTCCAAAGCACTATCTATAGCTCATTCAGGAAATACCCATCTATTTCTCTCTGTTATCAGCCATTCCCCTGTCCTGCTGTCAGTCTATTCTCCCTGTTATCAGCCATTCCCCGTCCTGCTGTCAGTCTATTCTCTCTGTTATCAGCCATTCCCCCATCCTGCTGTCAGTCTTTTTCTCTGTTATCAGCCATTCCCCTGTCCTGCTGTCAGTCTATTTCTCTCTGTTATCAGCCATTCCCCTGTCGTGCTGTCAGTCTATTCTCTCTGTTATCAGCCATTCCCTTGTCCTGCTGTCAGTCTATTCTCTGTTATCAGCCATTCCCTTATCCTGCTGTCAGTCAGAGTGACCCAGCCCACCAAATCGGACCCAGAGTGACCCGGGCCACCAAATCGGACCCAGAGTGACCCGGGCCACCAAATCGGACCCAGAGTGACCCGGGCCACCAAATCGGACCCAGAGTGACCCGGGCCACTAAATCGGACCCAGAGTGACCCGGCCCACCAAATCGGACCCAGAGTGACCCGGCCCACCAAATCGGACCCAGAGTGACCCGGCCCACCAAATCGGACCCAGAGTGACCCGGGCCACCAAATCGGACCCAGAGTGACCCGGGCCACCAAATCGGACCCAGAGTGACCCTGCCCACCAAATCGGACCCAGAGTGACCCGGCCCACCAAATCGGACCCAGAGGGACCCGGCCCACCAAATCGGACCCAGAGGGACCCGGCCCACCAAATCGGACCCAGAGTGACCCGGCCCACCAAATCGGACCCAGAGCGACCCGGGCCACCAAATCGGACCCAGAGTGACCCGGGCCACCAAATCGGACCCAGAGTGACCCGGGCCACCACATCGGACCCAGAGTGACCCGGGCCACCACATCGGACCCAGAGTGACCCGGGCCACCACATCGGACCCAGAGTGACCCGGGCCACCACATCGGACCCAGAGTGACTCGGGCCACCACATCGGACCCAGAGTGACCCGGGCCACCACATCGGACCCAGAGTGACCCGGGCCACCAAATTGGACCCAGAGTGGCGCCACCCGCCAAATTGGACCCAGAGTGGCGCCGCCCGCCAAATCGGACCCAGAGTGGCGCCGCCCGCCAAATCGGACCCAGAGTGGCGCCGCCCGCCAAATCGGACCCAGAGTGGCGCCGCCCGCCAAATCGGACCCCGAGTGGCGCCGCCCGCCAAATCGGACCCAGAGTGGCGCCGAACGCCAAATCGGACCCAGAGTGGCGCCGAATGCCAAATCGGACCCAGAGTGGTGCCGCCCGCCAAATCGGACCCAGAGTGGCGCCGCCCGCCAAATCGGACCCAGAGTGGCGCCGCCCGCCAAATCGGACCCAGAGTGGCGCCGCCCGCCAAATCGGACCCAGAGTGGCGCCGCCCGCCAAATCGGACCCAGAGTGGCGCCGCCCGCCAAATCGGACCCAGTGTGGCGCCGCCCGCCAAATCGGACCCAGAGTGGCGCCGCCCGCCAAATCGGACCCAGAGTGGCGCCGCCCGCCAAATCGGACCCAGAGTGGCGCCGCCTGCCAAATCGGACCCAGAGTGGCGCCGCCCGCCAAATCGGACCCAGAGTGGCGCCGCCCGCCAAATCGGACCCAGAGTGGCGCCGCCCGCCAAATCGGACCCAGAGTGGCGCCGCCCGCCAAATCGGACCCAGAGTGGCGCCGCCCGCCAAATCGGACCCAGAGTGACCCGGGCCACCAAATCGGACCCAGAGTGACTCGGGCCACCAAATCGGACCCAGAGTGACCCGGGCCACCAAATCGGACCCAGAGTGACCCGGCCCACCAAATCGGACCCAGAGTGACCCGGCCCACCAAATCGGACCCAGAGTGACCCGGCCCACCAAATCGGACCCAGAGTGACCCGGCCCACCAAATCGGACCCAGAGTGACCCGGGCCACCAAATCAGACCCAGAGTGGCGCCGCCCGCCAAATCGGACCCAGAGTGGCGCCGCCCGCCAAATCGGACCCAGAGTGGCGCCGCCCGCCAAATCGGACCCAGAGTGGCGCCGCCCGCCAAATCGGACCCAGAGTGGCGCCGCCCGCCAAATCGGACCCAGAGTGGCGCCGCCCACCAAATCGGACCCAGAGTGGCGCCGCCCGCCAAATCGGACCCAGAGTGGCGCCGCCCGCCAAATCGGACCCAGAGTGACCCGGGCCACCAACTCGGACCCAGAGTGACCCGGGCCACCAAATCGGACCCAGAGTGACCCCGCCCACCAAATCGGACCCCGAGGTGCCCAGCCCACCAAATCCTCAACCCTGAGGGGCACCCAAGTGTGAAAGTCTTGCAGGGGCAGCCCGGGCACCATTCCAAAGCACTATCTGTAGTTCCTTCAGGAAATACCCATCTAGTTCTTCTTATTATTATTCAGTCCGCACGTAATGCGGCCCGAACCGCTTCACTCACAGACTCCAGTGAGGTGTCATTTCGAAGCCAGCGTCCCCAAGAGGTGTGCTAAGTATTTTTCGTGTCGATCGGATTTGTAGTTTTGGCGCAATTTGCGTTTGAAAATGTTTTTTCCCCTCATTGTAATGCATTTCAATAGGGAAATTTTCCCATAGGTTATAATGGCCGGGTTTCTGAGGCAATTTGAAATGTACCTGCCACCTGGCTGATTAGCTCATTGATATGCGCAGTCAGGCCCAGTTACTATGCCAACGCCTGCGAACTGTACATGACCCCAGCACAGTTTTGCCAGATAATATCAGCTCTTAAAGTGATAGCACAGCACAATTTCAAAGCACTATCTGTAGTCTTATTATAATTATTGCCCCGCTCACCAAATCGGACCCAGAGTGGCGCCGCCCGCCAAATCGGACCCAGAGTGGTGCCGCCCGCCAAATCGGACCCAGAGTGGCGCCGCCCGCCAAATCGGATCCAGAGTGGTGCCGCCCGCCAAATCGGACCCAGAGTGGCGCCCCCTGCCAAATCGGACCCAGAGTGGCGCCGCCCGCCAAATCGGACCCAGAGTGGCGCCGCCCGCCAAATCGGACCCAGAGTGGTGCCGCCCGCCAAATCGGACCCAGAGTGGCGCCGCCCGCCAAATCGGACCCAGAGTGGCGCCGCCCGCCAAATCGGACCCAGAGTGGCGCCGCCCGCCAAATCGGACCCGGAGTGGCGCCGCCCGCCAGAGTGGTGCCGCCCGCCAAATCGGACCCAGAGTGGCGCCGCCCGCCAAATCGGACCCAGAGTGGCGCTGCCCGCCAAATCGGACCCAGAGTGGCGCCGCCCGCCAAATCGGACCCAGAGTGGCGCCGCCCGCCAAATCGGACCCAGTGTGGCGCCGCCCGCCAAATCGGACCCAGAGTGGCGCCGCCTGCCAAATCGGACCCAGAGTGGCGCCGCCCGCCAAATTGGACCCAGAGTGGCGCCGCCCACCAAATCGGACCCAGAGTGGCGCCGCCCGCCAAATCGGACCCAGAGTGGCGCCGCCCGCCAAATCGGACCCAGAGTGGCGCCGCCCGCCAAATCGGACCCAGAGTGACCCGGGCCACCAAATCGGACCCAGATTGACTCGGGCCACCAAATCGGACCCAGAGTGACCCGGGCCACCAAATCGGACCCAGAGTGACCCGGCCGACCAAATCGGACCCAGAGTGACCCGGCCCACCAAATCGGACCCAGAGTGACCCGGCCCACCAAATCGGACCCAGAGTGACCCGGCCCACCAAATCGGATCCAGAGTGACCCGGGCCACCAAATCAGACCCAGAGTGGCGCCGCCCGCCAAATCGGACCCAGAGTGGCGCCGCCCGCCACATCAGACCCAGAGTGGCGCCGCCCGCCAAATCGGACCCAGAGTGGCGCCGCCCGCCAAATCGGACCCAGAGTGGCGCCGCCCGCCAAATCGGACCCAGAGTGGCGCCGCCCACCAAATCGGACCCAGAGTGGCGCCGCCCGCCAAATCGGACCCAGAGTGGCGCCGCCTGCCAAATCGGACCCAGAGTGACCCGGGCCACCAACTCGGACCCAGAGTGACCCGGGCCACCAAATCGGACCCAGAGTGACCCCGCCCACCAAATCGGACCCCGAGGTGCCCAGCCCACCAAATCCTCAACCCTGAGGGGCACCCAAGTGTGAAAGTCTTGCAGGGGCAGCCCGGGCACCATTCCAAAGCACTATCTGTAGTTCCTTCAGGAAATACCCATCTAGTTTTTCTTATTATTATTCAGTCCGCACGTAATGCGGCCCGAACCGCTTCACTCACAGACTCCAGTGAGGTGTCATTTCGAAGCCAGCGTCCCCAAGAGGTGTGCTAAGTATTTTTCGTGTCGATCGGATTTGTAGTTTTGGCGCAATTTGCGTTTGAAAATGTTTTTTCCCCTCATTGTAATGCATTTCAATAGGGAAATTTTCCCATAGGTTATAATGGCCGGGTTTCTGAGGCAATTTGAAATGTACCTGCCACCTGGCTGATTAGCTCATTGATATGCGCAGTCAGGCCCAGTTACTATGCCAACGCCTGCGAACTGTACATGACCCCAGCACAGTTTTGCCAGATAATATCAGCTCTTAAAGTGATAGCACAGCACAATTTCAAAGCACTATCTGTAGTCTTATTATAATTATTGCCCCGCTCACCAAATCGGACCCAGAGTGGCGCCGCCCGCCAAATCGGACCCAGAGTGGTGCCGCCCGCCAAATCGGACCCAGAGTGGCGCCGCCCGCCAAATCGGATCCAGAGTGGCGCCGCCCGCCAAATCGGACCCAGAGTGGCGCCCCCTGCCAAATCGGACCCAGAGTGGCGCCGCCCGCCAAATCGGACCCAGAGTGGCGCCGCCCGCCAAATCGGACCCAGAGTGGTGCCGCCCGCCAAATCGGACCCAGAGTGGCGCCGCCCGCCAAATCGGACCCAGAGTGGCGCCGCCCGCCAAATCGGACCCAGAGTGGTGCCGCCCGCCAAATCGCACCCGGAGTGGCGCCGCCCGCCAGAGTGGTGCCGCCCGCCAAATCGGACCCAGAGTGGCGCCGCCCGCCAAATCGGACCCAGAGTGGCGCCGGCCGCCAAATCGGACCCAGAGTGGCGCCGCCCGCCAAATCGGACCCAGAGTGGCGCCGCCCACCAAATTGGACCCAGAGTGGCGCCGCCCGCCAAATCGGACCCAGTGTGGCGCCGCCCGCCAAATCGGACCCAGTGTGGCGCCGCCCGCCAAATCGGACCCAGAGTGGCGCCGCCCGCCAAATCGGACCCAGAGTGGCACCGCCCGCCAAATCGGACCCAGAGTGGCGCCGCCCGCCAAATCGGACCCAGAGTGGCGCCGCCCGCCAAATCGGACCCAGAGTGGCGCCGCCCGCCAAATCGGACCCAGAGTGGCGCCGCCCGCCAAATCGGACCCAGAGTGGCG
Source organism: Ranitomeya variabilis (assembly GCF_051348905.1). Taxonomy (NCBI): domain Eukaryota; kingdom Metazoa; phylum Chordata; class Amphibia; order Anura; family Dendrobatidae; genus Ranitomeya; species Ranitomeya variabilis. The sequence continues at coordinate 93,226,668 of NC_135238.1, read as the reverse complement.
CCGTCCGCCAAATCGGACCCGGAGTGGCGCCGCCCGTCAAATCGGACCCAGAGTGGCGCCGCCCGCCAAATCGGACCCAGAGTGGCGCCGCCCGCCAAATCGGACCCGGAGTGGCGAAGCCCGCCAAATCGGACCCGGAGTGGCGCCGCCCGCCAAATCGGACCCGTAGTGGCACCACCCGCCAGAGTGGCACCGCCCGCTAAATCGGACCCGGAGTGGCGCCGCCCGCCAAATCGGACCCGGAGTGGCGCCGCCCGCCAAATCGGACCCGGAGTGGCGCCGCTCACCAAATCAGACCCAGAGTGGAGCCGCCCGCCAAATCGGACCCGGAGTGGCGCCGCCTGCCAAATCGGACCCAGAGTGGCGCCGCCCGCCAAATCGGACCCAGAGTGGCTACAACTACCAAAACAGCGCCTGAGGGGCACCCAAGTGTGAAATTCTTGCTGGGGCAACCCGGGCACCATTCCAAAGCACTATCTGTAGTTCCTTCAGGAAATACCCATCTAGTTCTTATTATTATTCAGTCCGCACGTAATGCGGCCCGAACCGCTTCACTCACAGACTCCAGTGAGGTGTCATTTCGAAGCCAGCGTCCCCAAGAGGTGTGCTAAGTATTTTTCGTGTCGAACGGATTTGTAGTTTTGGCGCAATTTGCGTTTGAAAATGTTTTGTCCCCTCATTGTAATGCATTTCAATAGGGAAATTTTCCCATAAGTTATAATGGCCGGGTTTCTGAGGCAATTTGAAATGTACCTGCCACCTGCCACCTGGCTGATTAGCTCATTGATATGCGCAGTCAGGCCCAGTTACTATGCCAACGCCTGCGAACTGTACATGACCACACCAGCACAGTTTTGCCAGATAATATCAGCTCTTAAAGTGATAGCACAGCACAATTTCAAAGCACTATCTGTAGTCTTATTATTATTACAGTACACAGTGCAGAGCCCCGCAGTATACAGCGCAGAGCCCGCAGTATACAGCGCAGAGCCATGCAGCATACAGCGCGGAGCCGCGCAGCATACAGCGCAGAGCCACGCAGTATACAGCGCAGAGCCCCGCAGTATACAGCGCAGAGCCGCGCAGTATACAGCGCAGAGCCGCGCATTATACAGCGCAGAGCCACGCAGCATACAGCGCGGAGCCGCGCAGCATACAGCGCAGAGCCACGCAGCATACAGCGCAGAGCCCCACAGTATACAGCGCAGAGCCGCGCAGCATACAGCGCAGAGCCGCGCAGTATACAGCGCAGAGCCGCGCATTATACAGCGCAGAGCCGAGCAGCATACAGCGCAGAGCCGCGCAGCATACAGCGCAGAGCCGCGCAGCATACAGCGCAGAGCCCCGCAGTATACAGCGCAGAGCCCCGCAGTATACAGCGCAGAGCCCCGCAGTATACAGCGCAGAGCCCCGCAGTATACAGCGCAGAGCCCCGCAGTATACAGCGCAGAGCCGCGCAGCATACAGCGCAGAGCCGCGCAGTATACAGCGCAGAGCCGCGCATTATACAGCGCAGAGCCGAGCAGCATACAGCGCAGAGCCGCGCAGCATACAGCGCAGAGCCGCGCAGCATACAGCGCAGAGCCCCGCAGCATACAGCGCAGAGCCCCGCAGTATACAGCGCAGAGCCCCGCAGTATACAGCGCAGAGCCCCGCAGTATACAGGGCAGAGCCCCGCAGTATACAGCGCCCACCAAATCGGCCCCTGAGGGGCCCCACCCACCAAATCGGACCCAGAGTGGCTACAACTACCAAACCAGCGCCTGAGGGGCACCCAAGTGTGAAAGTCTTGCTGGGGCAACCCGGGCACCATTCCAAAGCACTATCTGTAGTTCCTTCAGGAAATACCCATCTATTTCTCTCTGTTATCAGCCATTCCACGTACTGCTGTCAGTCTATTTCTCTCTGTTATCACCATTCCCCTGTCCTGCTGTCAGTCTATTCTCTCTGTTATCAGCCATTCCCCGTCCTGCTGTCAGTCTATTCTCTCTGTTATCAGCCATTCCCCTGTCCTGCTGTCAGTCTATTCTCTCTGTTATCAGCCATTCCCCGTCCTGCTGTCAGTCTATTTCTCTCTGTTATCAGCCATTCCCTGTACTGCTGTCAGCCTATTTCTCTCTGTTATCAGCCATTCCCCTGTCCTGCTGTCAGTCTATTCTCTCTGTTATCAGCCATTCCCCGTCCTGCTGTCAGTCTATTCTCTCTGTTATCAGCCATTCCCCTGTCCTGCTGTCAGTCTATTCTCTCTGTTATCAGCCATTCCCCGTCCTGCTGTCAGTCTATTTCTCTCTGTTATCAGCCATTCCCCGTACTGCTGTCAGTCTATTTTTCTCTGTTATCAGCCATTCCCCTGTCCTGCTGTCAGTCTATTCTTTCTATTATCAGCCATTCCCAGTCCTGCTGTCAGTCTATTTCTCTCTGTTATCAGCAATTCCCCTGTCCTGCTGTCAGTCTATTCTCTCTGTTATCAGCCATTCCCTTGTCCTGCTGTCAGTCTATTCTCTGTTATCAGCCATTCCCTTATCCTGCTGTCAGTCAGAGTGACCCGGCCCACCAAATCGGACCCAGAGTGACCCGGCCCACCAAATCGGACCCAGAGTGACCCAGCCCACCAAATCGGACCCAGAGTGACCCGGCCCACCAAATCGGACCCAGAGTGACCCGGCCCACCAAATCGGACCCAGAGTGACCCGGGCCACCAAATCGGACCCAGAGTGACCCGGGCCACCAAATCGGACCCAGAGTGACCCGGCCCACCAAATCGGACCCAGAGTGACCCGGCCCACCAAATCGGACCCAGAGTGACCCGGCCCACCAAATCGGACCCAGAGTGACCCGGCCCACCAAATCGGACCCAGAGTGACTCGGCCCACCAAATCGGACCCAGAGTGACCCGGCCCACCAAATCAGACCCAGAGTGACCCAGGCCACCAAATCGGACCCAGAGTGACCCGGGCCACCAAATCGGACCCAGAGTGACCCGGGCCACCAAATCGGACCCAGAGTGACCCGGGCCACCAAATCGGACCCAGAGTGACCCGGCCCACCAAATCGGACCCAGAATGACCCGGCCCACCAAATCGGACCCAGAGTGACCCGGGCCACCAAATCAAACCCAGAGTGACCCGAGCCACCAAATCAAACCCAGAGTGACCCGGGCCACCAAATCGGACCCAGAGTGACCCGGGTCACCAAATCGGACCCAGAGTGACCCGGGCCACCAAATCGGACCCAGAGTGACCCGGGCCACCAAATCGGACCCAGAGTGACCCGGGCCACCAAATCGGACCCAGAGTGACCCGTGCCACCAAATCGGACCCAGAGTGACCCGGGCCACCAAATCGGACCCAGAGTAACCCGGCCCACCAAATCGGACCCAGAGTGACCCGGGCCACCAAATCGGACCCAGAGTGACCCGGGCCACCAAATCGGACCCAGAGTGACCCGGGCCACCAAATCGGACCCAGAGTGACCCGGGCCACCAAATCGGACCCAGAGTGACCCGGCCCACCAAATCGGACCCAAAGTGACCCGGGCCACCAAATCGGGCCCAGAGTGACCCGGGCCACCAAAACGGGCCCAGAGTGACCCGGGCCACCAAATCGGACCCAGAGTGACCCGGGCCACCAAATCGGGCCCAGAGTGACCCGGGCCACCAAATCGGATCCAGAGTGACCCGGCCCACCAAATCGGACCCAGAGTGACCCGGGCCACCAAATCGGACCCAGAGTGACCCGGGCCACCAAATCGGACCCAGAGTGACCCGGGCCACCAAATCGGACCCAGAGTGACCCGGGCCACCAAATCGGACCCAGAGTGACCCGGGCCACCAAATCGGACCCAGAGTGACCCGGGCCACCAAATCGGACCCAGAGTGACCCGGGCCACCAAATCGGACCCAGAGTGACCCGGGCCACCAAATCGGACCCAGAGTGACCCGGCCCATCAAATCGGACCCAGAGTGACCCGGGCCGCCAAATCGGACCCAGAGTGGCGCCTCCCGCCAAATCGGACCCGGAGTGGCGCCGCTCACCAAATCGGACCTGGAGTGGCGCCGCCCGCCAAATCGGACCCGGAGTGGCGCCGCCTGCCAAATCGGACCCAGAGTGGCGCCGCCCGCCAAATCGGACCCAGAGTGGCTACAACTACCAAAACAGCGCCTGAGGGGCACCCAAGTGTGAAAGTCTTGCTGGGGCAACCCGGGCACCATTCCAAAGCACTATCTGTAGTTCCTTCAGGAAATACCCATCTAGTATTATTATTGTAATCCGAACTTGGTAAACTTATTATTTTTCAGTTTTTTTCCGCAATTAATGCAGCCCAAACCACTGCACTCACAGACTCCAGTGAGGCGTCATTTCGAAGCCAGCGTCCACGAGAGGTGTGCTAAGTATTTTACGTGTTGATCCGATTTGTAGTTTTTTTTTTAAATTGCATTTAAAAAAAAAATCCCATTGGAAATAATGGCGAATTTTCCATTACCCCCAACTTGACCTTCCAAAGATGGCAGCTATGCAAATGTACGGTGTTCATTTTAGGACCTGATCATTTATCAAAGTCAAACATCAGAATAAAGTGACTATGACACCCTCTCGTCCCATGTGTGAAATGTAAGTGCACCCCCGGTCCCGTGGGTGAAAAGTAAGTGCACAGTGTGGCCCCACCCCCCAAATCGGACCCAGAGTGACCCCGCCCACCAAATCGGTCCCAGAGTCACCCCGCCCACCAAATCGGACGCAGTGACCCCGCCCACCAAATCGGACCTCGAGTGACCCCGCCCACCAAATTGGTCCCTGAGGTGCCCCGCCCACCACATCAGACCCAGAGTTGCTCCACCCACCAAATCGGACCCAGAGTGACCCCGCCCACCAAATCGGACCTAGAGTGACCCCGCCCACCAAATTGGACCCAGAGTTTCCCCGCCCACCAAATCGGACCCAGAGTGACCCCGCCCACCAAATCGGACCCTGAGGTGCCCAGCACACCAAATCAGACCCAAAGTGACCCCGCCCACCAAATCGGACCCTGAGGTGCCCCGCCCACAGAATCGGACCCAAAGTGACCCCCGGCCACCGAATCAGACCCAGAGTGACCGTGCCCACCGAATCGGACCCAAAGTGACCCCGCCCACCAAATCGGACCTAGATTTACCCCGCCCACAAAATCTGACCCAGATTGACCCAACCCACCAAATCAGACCCAGAATGACTCTGCCTACAAAATCGGACCGCCTGAGGGGCACCCAAGTGTGAAAGTCTTGCAGGGGCAGCCCGGGCACCATTCCAAAGCACTATCTGTAGTTCCTTCAGGAAATACCCATCTAGTATTTTATTATGGTGCTTGAACCTCCTAGGTTCAAGCAACATATTGTAATCCGATTTCTTATATTTTCTTATTATGGTGCTTGAACCTCCTAGGTTCAAGCAACATATTGTAATCCGATTTCTTATATTTTATTATTATTCTTCTCCGCGTTTTCCGCAATTAATGCGGCCCGAACCGCTCGGCGCAGAGACCCCGTTCAGGTGGCGTTTCGAAGGCCTCGGTGGGGACAGGTGTGCTATGACTTTTATAGTCGATCCGATATGTAGATTTTATGTAAATCGCATTTTAAAAAAAAAAATTCCCATAGGAAATAATGGCGAACTTTCCATTACCCCCAACTTGACCTTCCAAAGATGGCAGCTATGAAAATGTACGGTGTCCATTTTAGGACATGATCATTTATCAAAGTCAGACATCAGAATAAAGTGACTATGACATCCTCCCGTCCCGTGTGTGAAAAGTAAGTGCCCCCCGGCCCCGTGTGTGAAAAGTAAGTGCCCCCCCGCCCCGTGTGTGAAAAGTAAGTGCCCCCCCGCCCCGTGTGTGAAAAGTAAGTGCCCCTCCGGCACCGTGTGTGAAAAGTAAGTGCCCCTCCGGCCCCGTGTGTGAAAAGTAAGTGCGCCCCCGGCCCCGTGTGCAAAAGTAAGTGTGCCCCCGGCCCCGTGTGCAAAAGTAAGTGCGCCCCCGGCCCCGTGTGCAAAAGTAAGTGCGCCCCCGGCCCCGTGTGCAAAAGTAAGTGCGCCCCCGGCCCCGTGTGCAAAAGTAAGTGCGCCCCCGGCCCCGTGTGCAAAAGTAAGTGCGCCCCCGGCCCCGTGTGCAAAAGTAAGTGCGCCCCCGGCCCCGTGTGCAAAAGTAAGTGCGCCCCCGGCCCCGTGTGCAAATTTATGTGCGCCCCCGGCCCCGTGTGCAAAAGTAAGTGTGCCCCCGGCCCCATGTGCAAAAGTAAGTGCGCCCCCGGCCCCGTGTGCAAAAGTAAGTGTGCCCCCGGCCCCGTGTGCAAAAGTAAGTGCGCCCCCGGCCCCGTGTGCAAAAGTAAGTGCGCCCCCGGCCCCGTGTGCAAAAGTAAGTGCGCCCCCGGCCCCGTGTGCAAAAGTAAGTGCGCCCCCGGCCCCGTGTGCAAAAGTAAGTGCGCCCCCGGCCCCGTGTGCAAAAGTAAGTGCGCCCCCGGCCCCGTGTGCAAAAGTAAGTGCGCCCCCGGCCCCGTGTGCAAAAGTAAGTGCGCCCCCGGCCCCGTGTGCAAAAGTAAGTGCGCCCCCGGCCCCGTGTGCAAAAGTAAGTGCGCCCCCGGCCCCGTGTGCAAATTTATGTGCGCCCCCGGCCCCGTGTGCAAAAGTAAGTGTGCCCCCGGCCCCATGTGCAAAAGTAAGTGCGCCCCCGGCCCCGTGTGCAAAAGTAAGTGCGCCCCCGGCCCCGTGTGCAAAAGTAAGTGCGCCCCCGGCCCCGTGTGCAAAAGTAAGTGCGCCCCCGGCCCCGTGTGCAAAAGTAAGTGCGCCCCCGGCCCCGTGTGCAAAAGTAAGTGCGCCCCCGGCCCCGTGTGCAAAAGTAAGTGCGCCCCCGGCCCCGTGTGCAAAAGTAAGTGCGCCTCCGGCCCCGTGTGCAAAAGTAAGTGCGCCCCCCGGCCCCGTGTTCAAAAGTAAGTGCGCCCCCGGCCCCGTGTGCAAAAGTAAGTGCGCCCCCGGCCCCGTGTTCAAAAGTAAGTGCGCCCCCGGCCCCGTGTTCAAAAGTAAGTGTGCCCCCGGCCCCGTGTTCAAAAGTAAGTGCGCCCCCGGCCCCGTGTGCAAAAGTAAGTGCGCCCCTCTCCCAGGTGTGGAAAAGTAAGTGCTCCCCTGGTCCCGGGTGTGGAAAAGTAAGTGGCCCCCCTGGTCCCGTGTGTGAAAAGTGCTGCTGTAAAGCTGGCAGCGCTGTTCAAGCACCATGTATTTCCTTCAGGAAATGCCCATCTAGTTATTATTATTCTTCTCCGCGTTTTCCGCAATTAATGCGGCCCGAACCTCTCGGCGCAGAGACCCCGTTCAGGCGGCGTTTCAAGGCCTCGGTGGGGACAGGTGTGCTATGACTTTTATAGTCGATCCGATATGTAGATTTTATTTAAATAGCATTTAAAAAAAAAATTTCCCATAGGAAATAATGGCGAACTTTCCATTACCCCCAACTTGACCTTCCAAAGATGGCAGCTATGCAAATGTACGGTGTCCATTTTAGGACATGATCGTTTATCACAGTCAAACATCAGAATAAAGTGACTATGACACCCTCTCGTCCCGTGTGTGAAAAGTAAGTGCCCCCCGGCCCCATGTGTGAAAAGTAAGTGCCCCCCCGGCCCCGTGTGTGAAAAGTAATTGTGCCCCCGGCCCCGTGTGTGAAAAGTAAGTGCGCCCCCGGCCCCGTGTGCAAAAGTAAGTGCGCCCCCGGCCCCGTGTGTGAAAAGTAAGTGCCCCCCGGCCCCGTGTGTGAAAAGTAAGTGCGCCCCCGGCCCCGTGTGCAAAAGTAAGTGTGCCCCCGGCCCCGTGTGTGAAAAGTAAGTGCGCCCCCGGCCCCGTGTGCAAAAGTAAGTGCGCCCCCGGCCCCGTGTGCAAAAGTAAGTGCGCCCCCGGCCCCGTGTGCAAAAGTAAGTGCGCCCCCGGCCCCGTGTGCAAAAGTAAGTGCGCCCCCGGCCCCGTGTACAAAAGTAAGTGCGCCCCCGACCCCGTGTGCAAAAGTAAGTGCGCCCCCGGCCCCGTGTGCAAAAGTAAGTGCGCCCCCGGCCCCGTGTGCAAAAGTAAGTGCGCCCCCGGCCCCGTGTGCAAAAGTAAGTGCGCCCCCGGCCCCGTGTGCAAAAGTAAGTGCGCCCCCAGCCCCGTGTGCAAAAGTAAGTGCGCCCCCGGCCCCGTGTGCAAATGTAAGTGCGCCCCCGGCCCCGTGTGCAAAAGTAAGTGCGCCCCCGGCCCCGTGTGCAAAAGTAAGTGCGCCCCCGGCCCCGTGTGCAAAAGTAAGTGCGTCCCCGGCCCCGTGTGCAAAAGTAAGTGCGCCCCCCGCCCCGTGTGCAAAAGTAAGTGCGCCCCCGGCCCCGTGTGCAAAAGTAAGTGCGCCCCCCGCCCCGTGTGCAAAATTAAGTGCGCCCCCGGCCCCGTGTGCAAAAGTAAGTGCGCCCCCGGCCCCGTGTGCAAAAGAAAGTGCGCCCCCGGCCCCGTGTGCAAAAGTAAGTGCGCCCCCGGCCCCGTGTGCAAAAGTAAGTGCGCCCCCGGCCCCGTGTGCAAAAGTAAAATAAATAAAAAAATGGGGGCGAAAATATCATTTTTGTGAAAAAATATGATTTTTTATTTTTACGGCTCTGCATTATAAATTTCTGTGAAGCACTTGTTGGGTCAAAGTGCTCACCACACATCTAGATAAGTTCCTTAGGGGGTCTACTTTCCAAAATGGTGTCACTTGTGGGGGGTTTCAATGTTTAGGCACATCAGGGGCTCTCCAAATGCAACATGGCGTCCCATGTCAATTCCAGTCAATTTTGCATTGAAAAGTCAAATGGCGCTCCTTTCCTTCCGAGCTCTGCCATGCGCCCAAACAGTGGTTTACCCCCACATATGGGGTATCAGCGTACTCAGGACAAATTGTACAACAACTTTTGTGGTCCATTTTCTCCTGTTACCCTTGGTAAAATAAAACAAATTGGAGCTGAAATAAATTTTGTGTGAAAAAAAGTTAAATGTTCATTTTTATTTAAACATTCCAAAAATTCCTGTGAAACACCTGAAGGGTTAATAAATTTCTTGAATGTGGTTTTGAGCACCTTGAGGGGTGCAGTTTTTAGAATGGTGTCACACTTGGGTATTTTCTGTCATATAGACCCCTCAAAATGACTTCAAATGAGATGTGGTCCCTAGAAAAAAAATGGTGCCGTAAAAATGAGAAATTTCTGGTCAACTTTTGACCCTTATAACTCCCTAACAAAAAAAATTTGGTTCCAAAATTGTGCTGATGTAAAGTAGACATGTGGGAAATGTTACTTATTAAGTATTTTGTGTGACATATGTCTGTGATTTAAGGGCATAAAAATTCAAATTTGGAAAATTGTGAAATTTTCAAAATTTTTTGCCAAATATCCATTTTTTTCACAAATAAACGCAAGTTATATTGAAGAAATTTTACCACTATCATGAAGTACAATATGTCACGATAAAACATTGTCAGAATCGCCAAGATCCGTTGAAGCGTTCCAGAGTTATAACCTCATAAAGGGACAATGGTCAGAATTGTAAAAATCGGCCTGGTCATTAACGTGCAAACCACCCTTGGGGGTGAAGGGGTTAAACAGTGTGATCACCAGTGCACTCATTCAGCAGTTCCTGTTAGTCCCTCATGAAACAATTTTGGGGTGCCAATGGGTTGAGATGGCAGCAACTGATCTGCTGAAGGCCTCCACGGCTTCCATCGTTCTCCTCCTGTGAAGTCCAGCTTATGGCCGGGGTCACACTTGTGAGTGTGATGCTAGAAACTCGCGCATCAATACCCGGCACTACCGCCGGCACTCAGGACCGGACTGTGCGGCTACATGTATTTCTATGCAGCTGAACGCTTCGCTCCGGAGGGCCGGCGGCAGTGCCGGGTATTGATGCGAGAGACTCGCACGAGTTTCTCGCATCACTCGCAAGTGTGACCTCGGACTAAGGCTGGATATCATAGGAGAAAATAATATTCACAATAGACTGCAGTAACCAAATTTTTAAATATAACAAAAGGGATTTCTTTTATTAAGATGACAAATTTAGAAACAATCAAGAAAAAGATTATTTTATATGTAACACATGGGCATTTATTAATATCTGTATACATTGTACTTGGCATGCTGCAGAGCCCACTTGCTATATTTTGTTTCCAAAAGGTTAAATAATGTTTCCTCCTAAATGCTCTATTATACAGCTATACATATTTCATGTTAATTATCATTCCTGTTTGTTTATGTTCTTTAAAAGATGGTCTTGTTGGTGCATCGACAGCTGCCATTGCGGAGCTTGCTAGAGGAAACAGAATTAACCAGGATGCTATTGCAAATCAAAATGCCATCTCTTTTCTTATCCATATCATTTGCGTAAAGAAACTTAATATCCAAGTGAAAGCAGCTATAGCCATAGAAGCCCTTGCCGATCATAATGCCGCAGTACAAAAACAGTTTCTGGACAGATCTGCATCAGCACACATATTAAAACTTCTTAAGGCAAGTGTATTTTGCTGGTTACTATAAAGTGTTTTATCTATTTTGGATACTTATGAGTATGATAATACTGGAATCTTTTGTAAAACTACTTTTCAGGTGTTTCAGTTGGACGTCAGAGAACAAGGCAGCACAACTCTTTGGGTGCTAGCAGGTCAAACTTGGAAACAACAGAAGGCAATGTCAGAAAACATAGGTATTAACTTCATTCTAGACATGCTCGTATCACCTTCAGACAAGATGCAATATGTTGGTAAGTCATGTTCGGTACTCGGAGGCTACCACAAAAATGTTTTACTGTTTTTTTTATGCTGTCCTCTACATTTTTTAATTTTAAAGATATAAAAAATTTAAAATGTAGACAAGATTTGGCTAATTCAATCCATTGCTTTGTTTTTTGGGAGCGTGTACTTTGCCTGCATTATGTACACATTCTTTTAAGCTAGTGTCATGGAAATCCCTGCTAAGGAGAGCCAATTTGGGTTATTATAATAATTTTTATTTCTATAGTGCCAACATATGCTGCAGCACTTTACAGTTTAAGATACAAGGACCTCCAAATCTTCGAATGTTGGTCCAAGTAAAGGCGATGCATTGGAGACAAGAGCACACACAGCCAATGTCTGTCAATGTACAATCCTTGTCTTCAGATCCCAAGAAACAAGTATTTAATTACACCCACAGAAGAAAGGGGAATGGCTAAGTACATTGCCTAAGGAAATAGATATGTAAGTTGGGAATAACAAAGTCTTAAATTATGGATTCTGCTGAATTCCTTCAAACTAGTTCTATCCAGTTTCCTATACCTTCAGTAACAAAAAAACAACTTAACACTAAGACACCTCTATATCAGAGAGAACACCCCATGTTGTTAAATTGGAAATTCCATGTGGGGTCTGTGCAGTGGCAACAGGTAGGGTTTATTATCTGACACAGCCCATCCTTCTATGCATTCAAGTAGTTTATTACTATTATATGTTGGTTAACCACTGCCATGATCTGGGTCTGCAATGCATTGGTCTTGTTTGTCATACCCAATATTTCCCATATCCGGTCATCTAGATAGTCAGCTGCTCGTGCATTGCTAGGGTCTTAAAAGATTAGGGGCTCAATCCCCAAAGTACTTTTCTCCTCATACGACCTCCCCGTCACTTCAGAGAGGATCTATACATATATAATTAAAGTCCTGTTGCTAACCTTAATACTGACTATACAATGACCAATATTACCAATATTACCAAAATAATGCTGCTACACAATGCCCTCTACCATCATCACTACACAGTGAGTACATAATATTATAAGATGACTGTTACCTTTGTATAACAAAACATAATATACAAAGACCAATAATGTCAATAATACCGCCATACACCTGCCACTACATAATGACTGAGATGCATTAAGGTATCACAAAAAAAAAAAAAATTAAAAAAGGCTATTAACCCCTTCTCTACTTGCGCCATACATGTACTGCTCTACGGGAGCTGCATTCCCACAAACCGCAGTAGACGTATGGCGGCATGATCATGCGGCCTCACGCTGAGCGCCGCGGTGATCGCGTGTGGGTTGTCAGCTCTGTGTAAGAGCTGACACCTCGCAGCAATGCCCATGATCGGTGCTAGCACCGATCACAGGTATTTAACCCCTCTGATGCCACTGTCAGTAGTGACAGCGACATAGGGGAGCATTGTGATGTGATCGCGTTGTCCTGATGGTCTCCATGGAGAGTCCCGGCCGCAAGATGGCCAAGGGGTCCTTCAGGGAGGGTGACTTTGCAGTGCCGGCAGAGAGAAGGACTTGAAAAGCCTCCTTTCCTGCCTGTCAGACACTGCTCCAATGTTCTGCAGTGCAGATGCATCGCAAAATATTAGATCATCGATCTGCTGCTATACAGTAATGTCCCATCCTGGGACAATGTAAAAAAAATAAAAAAAACATTAAAAGTGTAAAGGTGTTTTTTTTTTAAATCCCAAAATAAATAAAAAAATTATCATTTTTTTAAAATATATTTATTTATGTAATTAAAAAAATAAATAATAAAAGTGCACATATTTTGTATCGCTGTGTCCATAGAGACTCGCTCTATAAAATTGTCCCGCTAGTTAACCCCCTCAGTGAACACCGTAAAAAAAAATAAAAAACGAAACAAAGAACAATGCTTTATCATCATACCGCCCCCAAAAAGTGCAATAAAATGCAATCAAAAAGACAAATGTAAATAAAAATGGTACCTCTGAAAATGTCATCTTGTCCCTCAAAAAACAAGCTGTCATACAGCACCATCACCAGAAAAATAAAAAAGTTTTAGCTCTCAGAATAAATCAATGCAAAAATAATAATTTTTTCTATAAAATTGTTTTTATTGTGTAAAAGTGCCAAAACATTAAAAAAACTATATCTACATTCTGTATCGCTGTAATCATACTGACACAAAGAATAAAGTTGCCTCATCAATTTTACCACACGTGTTTACAACAGGATAAACAAAAAAAACTCAAAAAGCAATTCATTAATTGCTGGTTTTTATTCATTTTGTCTCTCAAAAATTGGAAAAGAAGGCGATCAAAAAATGTCATGTGCCCGAAAATGGTACCAATAAAAACATCAGCTCATCCCACAAAAAACAAGCCATAAAATGACTTTGTTGGCCGAAATATGGAAAAATTATAGCTCTCAAAACATGGTGATGCAAAAGCTAGTTTTCGCAATAAAAAGCATCTTTTAGTGTGTGATAGCAGCCAAAGATAAAAACCCGATATAAATCTAATATCGCTGCAATCACACCGTCCCGAAGAATAAAGTTGCTATATCACTTATACCGCACAAGAAATGGCGTAAAAAATTAATAAAATAAATTTTTCACACGCTATTGATTTTTTCATTCTGCCTCCCAAATATTGCAGTAAGGCTCGGCGCACATTTTTCCTGTGCACAGCGCTGAGCACTTACCCCGGGGTTTCCTAGTTAGTCTCTGAAATACGTGATTCAGACAGAACCCCCGGAGGAAGATGGAGGCACTGTAGACGCTATCTGACCTGTGATCCAGCGGTGTCCATCTTTCTAGGATTGCATAAAATTGCCGTCGGCCACAGTTTTGTGCACTTCTGCAAAAAAGGACACTTCTGAATGGAGGCTACACGGAGTCCAGAGTAACTCTGCTGCCTCATTATAGTGAATGGATCCATCGGGGTGTTTCATCTGTCACATCACTTGGAGATTTAGATGGAAACCCTGATGTAAGTGCTCAGTGTACAGCGCCGGATAAATGTGATCATGAATGTTATGCAAAATGTTCCAATAAAACCTTCAAATGAGTCCACAAAAAAGCAAGCCCTCACTCAGGTCCGTCATCTGTTACCTGAAATATAGGGGCTTCCACGTTACTGGTAGCAGAAAGGCTCTGGAAAATCAAAATAGCTTTTTGCTCCTCAAAAGAAATTCAGGAAATTCTGCGCTCCCAAATCCAAATGCCCCCCTCTCTTGTGAGCCCCAGTGTGCCTAAACCACATTTAGTGCCAACATGTTTATCATTTTTGTAGTGATGAGAGCCCGCCTAATTTACATGTGTATGTCTCCAGAAGCATGAGCTGGACATAATGTACTGGGCACTGCAAGGTACTGGTCACTACAATGGCAGATTGCAATTTTCACTCAGCAACATCCACTGCTGCTTGTGTCTGCAAAACACTCATGGAATCAAAATCGTCACTACATCTGTAGATAAATTCCCAAAGGATTTTCATTTTTGAAATGGGGTCATTTGAGGGGGGATTTTGCCTTTCTATCAATTAGGGGCTCTGTATATGGAGTCTACAAACTATTCTAGGAAAATTGCACTCCAGGAGGCAAATAGCGCTCCGTCCCTCTCGAGTCTCTCTGTATGGCTAAGCAGTACTGTACAGCCACATATTGGGTATTTCTACATTCAGCAGAAATTATGTGACAAATTTCGGTACCATTTTCCCATTATGAAAATGTTAAATTTGGGGCTAACACACAATTTTGGTGATAAAAATGTAAATTACTTTTTCTTCACTGTCCATTGGTCTAAAATTCTGTGACACACCTGTGTTGTCAATATAATCACTATACCCACAGATGAATTCATTGAGAGGTTTAGTTTGTAAAATGGGGTCGTTTATGGGGGATTCTGCTGTTCTGGCACCTCAGAGGCTCTGCCAATGTGACATGGCATCCTCAAACCAGTGCATCAAAATCTGCACTGTAATATGGCTCAACTTCCCTTCGGAGCTTTACACTGCACCGCAAAAGTAGTTTTCAACCATATATTGGGTATCAAAAAAATGTGATTTTTTTTTTTTTCATTTTCATGGCTTAACATTGTAAACTTCTGTGAAGCATCTGGGGGTTTAAGGTGTTCATTACACATCCAGATAAGTTCCCAAAGGAGTCTAGTTTCCAAAATGGTGTCACTTGTGAGGGGTTTCCTCTCTTTAGGCACATCAGGGGCTCTCCAAACGTGACATGGCACCTGCTAATTATTCCAGCAAATTTTACATTCAAAAAGTCAAATGGCTCCTTCACTTTCAAGCCCTGTGCACCCAGACAGTTGTTTTCCTCCACATATTGGGTATCTGCGCACTCAGGAGAAATTGCACAACAAATTGTATGGTCCATTTTCTCCTGTTTCTCTTGCAAAAGTAAAAAAAAAATATTTCTAAAGGAAAATTTTTGTGAAAGTAAATGTTTATTTTTTCCTTCTACATTCCAAAAATTCCTGTGAAGCACCTGAAAGATTAAAATACTTTGTGAATGTGGTTTTTAAGTACCTTGAAGGTGCAGTTTTAGAATTGTTTCACTTTGGGGTATTTTCTGTCATATAGGGCCCTCAAAGTCACTTCAAATGTGAGGTGGTCCTTAAAAAAAGGTTTTGCAAATATTTTTGTAAAAATGAGAAATTGTTGGTCAATTTTTAAACCTTATAAATTCCTACCAAAAAAACCCCATTATGTTCCAAAAATTGTACTGATGTAAAGTAGATATGTAAGAAATGTTATTTATTAACTATTTTGTGTGATAAGACTATCTGATTTAAGCGTATAAAAATTAAAACTTTGAAAATTGTGAAATTTCTGATTATTTTCACAAACGCAAGTAATATCAAAGAATTTTTAACACTATCAGGAAGTACACTATGTCACAAGAAAAACAGTCTCAGAATTAGTGGGATCCATTGAAGTGTTCCAGAGTTATGACCTCATAAAGTGACAGTGGTCAGAATTGTAAACTCAAAATCTGGGGTCTATGTGGAAAGGATCTTGAGACCATTCGCTTTCTTTATATGTGCGTGGCATGGCGGATCTCCTTAGTAAGTTGGACTGTGTGACTTTGGAATTAGACTTGATTCTGGGCTCAATTGATGTTGAAACTCTCCACTCCTCCATACCCCATGATAAGGGTTTGTAAGCTGTGGACTATTACCTAAATACTATGAAATTTCTTGAATTTTGCTTGACAAAAATGTTTTTTTCTTTTCGACAGCGAGTACTTCCACCAGTTCAGGGGCACAGCCATGGGGATCCCATGTGCCCCCTCGTATGCCAACTTGCTCCTCGGCTGGTGGGAGGAAACCATTGTTTTTGGAGACTCACCTTTGGCGCGTAGTGAAAAGGTGATTCTATGACTCCGTTACATAGATGATGAGTTTGTTGTATGGAAGGGCAGTAAAAATGAATTTGCAGAAGTCTCAATATTAACAACTTGGGACTCCATTTTACTTTTGAAGCCCATGGGTCTAAACTATCGTTTTCAGACATTGCAGTAAAAAAAAAAACAAGAATGAGGAACTGTGAACAAGCACAGAAAACCCACGACCACAAATTCTCTCCTGAGATGGGAATCAAACCACCTTCCCCCTCTTAGAAGAGGTATCCGAAAGGGTCAGTACTAGACATGAGCGAATATGTTCAGCTCCCTCCTTATTTGGCAAGCTATAGCACTTACCAAAGAAGCTGCAGCGTGGAAAGCCCATGTGTTGTGACTGTCACATAGCCGCCACACATGCAGCTGCGGCGCCAGAACCTGATTATCAGATTGGTCCAGTCATCCGCGTTCCCGCTGCAGCTACTTCAGTAAACACTATAGCTTGCCAAATAAGGAGGGAGCCAAACATATTCGCTCATGTCTAGTCAGTACTTGCGAATTTGCAGGAATTGTTCTGACTCAGTTGTGTTCAAGCAGCAAGCTGACGACCTCAGGAAAAGATTCCTTTAAAGGGGGTATCCAGATAGGGTACTTAGAGAGGTATATAGGGACTCACTAAGGAGAGATCGTTAACAGCTACTCAATACCATCCAAAAGGTAGATGATCAAGAAACCCTATGTTTTATAACAAGATACTCCAATAAGTCCAAGGAAGTAAGGGATATTTTCCAGAAACACTGGCCTATCATTTTAATAGATGAAAATGTAAGCTACAATATCTCAGTGACACCACAAATAACATACAGAAGATGAAGGCCCCTGAAGGACAGGTTGGTCCACAGCTATTTCCAGCCAACAATAAACCAGTCTTGACTGAACAACCCACCAAAAAGTTGCTTCAGGTGCGGTAGCTGTAAATTCTGTGGAGCTGTCGCACCTGGGAAAGAATTCCGTAGTGACACAATGGGGGAAATATACCCCATTCGTAACTTCATCAATTGTCGATCTAAATGGATCATATACAAGGCCACTTGCGAATGTGGTTTGGAGTATGAGAGCAAGACCAAGAGGAAACTACGGAGAAGGGAGAGTGAGCACCCGGGAGATACATTAAACTAAAGGGACACACCAAAAGCCAATCACCTCAAACTTGTACGTGGTGGAAATACAGATAAAATGAAATTTATGGGGATAGATAGAATCACCCCACACTCCAGAAGAGGTTTAGTACAAAAGTATATTGCAAAAAGAAACCCAATGGATATTTCGCCTTAAAACTATTCATCCCACAAGTCTGAATGAACAAATTATTTTTTCTTCTTTCCTCTGATAGGACATACTAAGTTGTCCACTGAGGGGTAGCCACCGTTGAGTTAGGGCGCCAATACACAGGATCTTTAGGGTGCCAATCGCTGCCCTAGGTAGGGTTAGATTAGTTTAGGGTAATTGTAGGGATATTATCTTCCCATTTTTCTGTCCCCCTTTGCCACCTTTCTATAGTCTCCTATGTCCCAGGAGATCCATCAGGTCACATACCCCTTCATCATAGACATCATCAATTTATAAGTTATTCTTTGTTCTGTGTGAATTTGTCTGTACCTCCTCCATTGGTGATCACTTATCAGATATCGCCTGTTATGGATATGGCACTAAGCCTTATAGGTTATGAACAGAGTATTTGTCCCCTTAAATCTGTTCAGTACTTGCCTCTTGTTAGTGACTCACTTAAGGAGAAAGTCTAATTTAAGTACCATGACTGTTATGGACCTGGTGGTTAGGAGCACCTGGAATGACCTGATGGTTAAACTAGACGACAGGACAAGCTCTGGGAAGTGGGATCTCTGCTGACCGCAAACCCTAATCCTATCACACACACTAGAAATAGCCGTGGAGCGTACCTAACTCTCCCTAGACGCCTCTTCACAGCCTAAGAGCTAACTACCCCTAAAGATAGGAAAATCAGCCTCACCTTGCCTCAGAGAAATACCCAAAGAAAAAGGCAGCCCGCCACAAATATTGACTGTGAGTTAAGAGGAAAGTCACAAACACAGGAATGAAACAGGTTTCAGCAAAGGAGGCCAGACTTACTAAATAGACCGAGGATAGGAAAGGGATCTATGCGGTCAGCACAAAAAACTACAAAAAGCCACGCAGAGTGTGCAAAAAGACCCCCGCACCGACTCACGGTGTGGAGGTGCCACTCTGCCCCCCAGAGCTTCCAGCTAGCAAGGTAATATCATGATAGCAAGCTGGACTAGAACTTAGCAAGTACTAAGAAATATATTCAGTACAAAATAAACAACAAATGAGCTAGCAGGTACTTAGCTTCTGCTGGAGTAGACAGGTCATCAGAAAGATCCGAGAGAGATCTGAACCAGTACTGAAACATTGACAGCCGGCATGAAGTAACGATCTGAGTGGAGTAAAATAGAGAAGCCAGCCCAGCCGTAAATGAGGGCAGCCGAGGAAGGAACCTCAAGAACCAGTAGTTCCACTCACAGCCACCAGAGGGAGTCCACGGACAGAACTCGCTGAAATACCTTTCATGACTACAGGAGGGAGTTCGAGAACGGAGTTCACAACAGTACCCCCCCTTGAGGAGGGGTCACCGAACCCTCACCAGAGCCCCCAGGCTGATCAGGACGTGCCAAATGAAAGGCACGAACCAAATCGGCAGCATGGACATCGGAGGCAACAACCCAGGAATTATCCTCCTGACCATAGCCCTTCCATTTGACCAGGTACTGAAGTTTCCGTCTCGAAATACGAGAATTTAAAATCTTCTCCACCACATACTCCAACTCCCCCTCGACCAACACCGGAGTAGGAGGGTCGACGGAGGGAACCATAGGCGCCACATATCTCCGCAACAACGACCTATGGAACACATTATGGATGGCAAAAGAAGCTGGAAGGGCCAAACGAAACGACACAGGATTGAGAATTTCAGAAATCTTATAGGGACCAATGAAACGAGGTTTAAACTTAGGAGAAGAAACCTTCATATGGACATAACGAGACGACAACCAAACCAAATCCCCAACACGAAGTCGGGGACCAACACAGCGACGGCGGTTGGCGAAACGTTGATCCTTCTCCTGGGACAATGTCAGATTGTCCACTACGTGAGTCCAAATTTGCTGCAATCTGTCCACCACAGAATCCACACCAGGACAGTCAGAAGGCTCAACCTGCCCTGAAGAAAAACGAGGATGAAAGCCAGAATTACAAAAAAAAGGCGAAACCAAGGTAGCCGAACTGGCCCGATTATTAAGGGCGAACTCAGCCAATGGCAAGAAGGTCACCCAATCATCCTGGTCAGCAGAGACAAAGCATCTCAGATAGGTTTCCAAAGTCTAATTAGTTCATTCGGTTTGGCCATTTGTCTGAGGATGGAAAGCCGAAGAAAAAGACAAATCAATGCCCATCTTAGCACAAAAGGGCCGCCAAAACCTTGAAACAAACTGGGAACCTCTGTCCGACACGATGTTCTCCGGAATGCCAAGCAAACGAACCACATGCTGGAAAAATAATGGACCAAAATCAGAGGATGAAGGCAATTTAGGCAAGGATACCAAATGGACCATCTTAGAGAAGCGATCACAAACCACCCAGATGACCGACATCCTATGAAAGACAGGGAGATCTGAAATAAAATCCATGGAAACATGTGTCCAGGGCCTTTTCGGGACTGGCAAGGGCAAAAGTAACCCACTGGCACGAGAACAGCAGGGCTTGGCCCGAGCACAAGTCCCACAGGACTGCACAAACGAACGCACATCCCGTGACAAGGAAGGCCACCAAAAGGACCTAGCCACCAAATCTCTGGTACCAAAAATCCCAGGATGACCGGCCAACACTGAGCAATGAACCTCAGAAATAACTCTGCTAGTCCATCTATCAGGGACAAACAGTTTCTCCGCTGGACAACGGTCAGGTCTATCAGCCTGAAACTCCTGTAGCATCCGACGCAAATCAGGGGAGATGGCAGACAGAATTACCCCCTCTTTGAGAATACCAGCCTGCTCAGGAACTCCCGGAGAATCAGGCACAAAACTCCTTGAAAGGGCATCGGCCTTCACATTCTTAGAACCCGGAAGGTATGAAACCACAAAATCGAAACAGGAGAAAAACAGCGACCATCGAACCTGTCTAGGATTCAACCGCTTGGCAGACTCGAGATAAGTCAGATTCTTGTGATCCGTCAAGACCACCACGCGATGCCTGGCTCCCTCAAGCCAATGTCGCCACTCCTCGAATGCCCACTTCATAGCCAACAACTCCCGATTGCCAACATCATAATTACGCTCAGCAGGCGAAAACTTTCTAGAAAAGAAAGCACATGGCTTCATCACAGAGCCATCAGAACTTCTTTGAGACAAAACAGCCCCTGCTCCAATCTCAGAAGCATCAACCTCGACCTGAAAAGGGAGCGAAACATCTGGCTGACACAACACAGGGGCCGAAGAGAAACGACGTTTCATCTCCTGAAAAGCCTCAACGGCCGCAGAGGACCAATTCACCACATCAGCACCTTTCTTAGTCAAATCAGTCAACGGTTTAACAACATTAGAAAAATTAGCGATGAAGCGACGGTAAAAATTAGCAAAGCCCAGGAATTTCTGAAGGCTCTTCACAGATGTAGGCTGAGTCCAATCATAAATGGCCTGAACTTTAACAGGATCCATCTCGATAGTAGAAGGGGAAAAAATGAAGCCCAAAAAGGAAACCTTCTGAACTCCGAAGAGACATTTAGACCCCTCCACAAATAAAGAATTAGCACAAAGGACCTGGAACACCATTCTGACCTGCTTCACATGAGACTCCCAATCATCCGAAAAGACCAAAATATCATCCAAATATACAATCATGAATCTATCCAGATACTTTCGGAAGATGTCATGCATAAGGGACTGAAACACAGATGGAGCATTAGAAAGCCCGAATGGCATCACCAGGTACTCAAAATAGCCCTCGGGCGTATTAAATGCTGTTTTCCATTCATCGCCCTGTTTAATATGCACAAGATTATACGCCCCTCGAAGATCTATCTTGGTGAACCAACTAGCCCCCTTAATCCGAGCAAACAAATCAGACAGTAGAGGCAAAGGGTAGTGAAATTTGACCGTGATTTTATTGAGAAGGCGGTAATCTATACAAGGTCTCAGAGAACCATCCTTCTTGGCCACAAAAAAGAACCCTGCTCCCAACGGTGACGACGACGGGCGAATATGTCCTTTCTCCAAGGACTCCTTTATATAACTCCGCATAGCGGCGTGTTCTGGCACAGATAAATTGAAAAGTCGGCCCTTAGGAAATTTACTACCAGGAATCAAATTAATAGCACAATCACAATCCCTATGAGGAGGTAGGGCACTGGATTTGGGCTCATCAAATACATCTCGGTTATCCGACAAAAACTCAGGGACTTCAGAAGGAGTGGAAGAAGAAATTGACAACAACGGAACATCACCATGTACCCCTTGACAACCCCAACTGGACACAGACATTGATTTCCAATCCAATACTGGATTATGGACCTGTAGCCATGGCAAACCCAACACGACCACATCATGCAAATTATGCAACACCAAAAAGCGAATATCTTCCTGATGTGCAGGAGCCATGCACATGGTCAACTGAGTCCAGTACTGAGGCTTATTCTTGGCCAAAGGCGTAGCATCAATTCCTCTTAATGGAATAGGATACTGCAAGGGCTCCAAGAAAAAACCACAGCGCCTGGCAAACTCCAAGTCCATCAAATTCAGGGCAGCGCCTGAATCCACAAATGCCATAACAGAGTAGGACGACAAACAGCAAATCAGAGTAACGGACAAAAGAAATTTAGGCTGTTACAGTACCAATGGTGACAGACCTAGCGAACCGCTTAGTGCGCTTAGGACAATCAGATAGCATGAGTGGAGTCACCACAGTAAAAACACAGCCCATTCTGACGTCTGTGTTCTTGCCGTTCAGCTCTGGTCAAAGTCCTATCACATTGCATAGGCTCAGGCCTCTGCTCAGAGAATACCGCCAAATGGTGCACAACCTTGCGCTCACGCAAGCGCCGATCGATCTGAATGGCCAAGGACATTGATTCATTCAGACCAGCAGGTGTGGGGAACCCCACCATAACATCCTTAAGGGCTTCAGAAAGACCCTTTCTGAAAATTGCTGCAAGGGCACACTCATTCCATTGAGTAAGCACAGACCACTTTCTAAACTTCTGGCAATATACCTCCGCTTCATCCTGACCCTGACACAAAGCCAGCAAGATTTTTTCTGCCTGATCCACAGAGTTAGGTTCGTCATAGAGCAATCCAAGCGCCAGAAAAAATGCATCTACATTAAGCAATGCAGGATCTCCTGGCGCAAGGGAGAATGCCCAGTCTTGAGGGTCGCCACGTAACAAAGAAATAATGATTTTTACTTGCTGAATGGGGTCACCAGAGGAGCGGGGTTTCAAAGCAAGAAACAGTCTACAATTATTTTTGAAATTCAGAAATTTAGATCTATCCCCAGAAAACAAATCAGGAATTGGAATTCTAGGCTCTAACATCGGATTCTGAACTACATAATCTTGAATGCTTTGTACCCTTGCAGCGAGTTGATCAACACAAGAGGACAGACCTTGAATGTCCTATCTACACCTGAGTCCTGAACCACCCAGAGGTTAAGGGGAAAAGAAAGGCAAAACACACTGCAGAGAAAAAAAATGGTCTCAGAACTTCTCTTATCCCTCTATTGAGATGCATTAACACCTTTGGCCGGCTGTACTGTTATGGACCTGGTGGTTAGGAGCACCTGGAATGACCTGATGGTTAAACTAGACGGCAGGACAAGCTCTGGGAAGTGGGATCTCTGCTGACCGCAAACCCTAATCCTATCACACACACTAGAAATAGCCGTGGAGCGTACCTAACTCTCCCTAGACGCCTCTTCACAGCCTAAGAGCTAACTACCCCTAAAGATAGGAAAATCAGCCTCACCTTGCCTCAGAGAAATACCCAAAGGAAAAGGCAGCCCCCCACAAATATTGACTGTGAGTTAAGAGGAAAGTCACAAACACAGGAATGAAACAGGTTTCAGCAAAGGAGGCCAGACTTACTAAATAGACCGAGGATAGGAAAGGGATCTATGCGGTCAGCACAAAAAACTACAAAAAGCCATTCAGAGTGTGCAAAAAGACCCCCACACCGACTCACGGTGTGGAGGTGCCACTCTGCCTCCCAGAGCTTCCAGCTAGCAAGGTAATATCATGATAGCAAGCTGGACTAGAACTTAGCAAGTACTAAGAAATATATTCAGTACAAAATAAACAACAAATGAGCTAGCAGGGACTTAGCTTCTGCTGGAGTAGACAGGTCATCAGAAAGATCCGAGAGGGATCTGAACCAGTACTGAAACATTGACAGCCGGCATGAAGTAACGATCTGAGTGGAGTTAAATAGAGAAGCCAGCCCAGCCTTAAACGAGGGCAGCTGAGGAAGGAACCTCAGAACCAGTAGTTCCACTCACAGCCACCAGAGGGAGTCCACAGACAGAACTCGCTGAAATACCATTCATGACCACAGGAGGGAGTTCGAGAACGGAGTGCACAACACATGACTTTTGGCGCAATCCTGCGTCTAATTGTCTCCTTGGTAACCTGCGGGAGAAGATCAAGCATCGTAACTGTGGGCGCTTACGCCGGAAATGATGCATGCATGGCTGCGCTGGCCATATGCACTCCAACAACTGGATGTAGGAGCTTACTCCCAGTTGTGCGTTTCATTCACCGGAAGCTAGCTACACGCTTCCTCTGAAGGCACACATTTATAAATGGAAATGGCTCTATATAGCATCCCAGCAGCCCTGCATATATATGCCTTGGTGCGGCTCCACTGATGAGTCTTAGTTGCTGAAACGTGTTGTGAGGCTATGGCTAGGACTTCCACCGGATGCTGAATAGGGAACAGTGTGGTGATGCTAACCCCCTTATACCCAGTGAGAGCATTAATTTAATCCCTGGAGGTATTTTAATTTTTGAATTTTCGTTTTTTGCTCCACTTCTTCCCAGAGCCATAACTTTTTTATTTTTGGTCAATATGGCCATGTTTTTTGCGGGACAAGTTGTACTTTTGATTGACACCATTGGTTTTAACATATTGTGTCCTGGAAAATGGGAAAAAAAATTCCAAGTGCGGTGAAATTGAAAAAAAAAGTGCAATCCCACAGTTGTTTTTTCTTTTTATTACCCATGTTCACTAAATGCCAAGACAGACCTGCAGTTATGATTCTCTAGGTCATTATGAGTTCACAGACACCAAATATGTACAGGTTCTATTTTATCTAGGTGGTGAAAAAAAATTCCAAAATTTGTTAAAAAAAAAAAAATTGCGCCATTTTCTGATACCTGTAGCGTCTCCATTTTTCGTGATCTCAGGTTGGGTGAGAGCTTATTTTTTGTGCCCCGAGCTGATGTTTTTAATGATGCCATTTTGGTGCAGATATGATCTTTTGATTGCCCCTTAATACATTTTAATGCAATGTTGTGGTGACCAAAAAATGTAATTCTGGCGTTTTGACTTTATTTCTCGTTACGCCGTTTAGCGATCAGGTTAATTATTTCTTTATAATTATAGATCGGGCGATTCTGAAGGTGGTGATACCAAATATGTGTATGTTTGATTTTGTTTATTGTTTTATTTTGAATGCGCCAAAAGGTGGGTGATTTGAACTTTTATTTTTTTATTTTTAGAATATTTTTAAAAACTTTTTTTTAAACTTTTGGCATGCTTCAATAGTCTCTATGGGAGAATAAAGGCTGCCATAACCCAATCGGCTCTGCTACATACAGGCGATGATCAGATCACCTATATGTAGCAGAATTGCTCTCTTGCTATGAGCGCTGAACACCAGGCGGCGCTCATAGCAATCCGGTAGTGACAACCATAGAGATCTGCTGGAGACCTCTGGTTGTCACGCCAACCCATCGGCGATCTGCATGTTGTGAATTCCGTTCTGGAGCTCCCTCCTGTGGTTGCTAATGGTATTTTTGTGAGTTCTGCCCTTGGGCTCCCTCTGGTGGTTTCGAGTGGAACTGCTGCTCCTTTAGGTAGCTGTAGCAGCTGCCTTCACTAATCGCCTTGCCTGGGTTTGTTATTTAAACCTGCTCTGGGCTTTAGTTCATGCCAGCTGTCAATGTTCTTGGTTGGATTTGGTTCTCTCCTTGGATTTCTCATATTGCCTGTCCTTTTCAGCAAAAGATACGTTTTTGCTAGTTCTTGTTTGTCCATTTGCTTTGGACTCTATTGCTCTGCAAATATGTCTCTTTTTGTCCAGCTTGTCACTATGTCATATTCAGGCTAGCTGGAAGCTCTGGGGAAGCAGATTTGCCCCTCCACACCGTGAGTTGGTGTGGAGTTAATTTTTGTAAACTCTGCGTGGATTTTTAGTTTTTATTACTGACCGCACAGTGTCCTTTTCTACTCTGTCTATCAAGTTTAGTACTGGCCTCCTTTGCTAAAATCTGATTTCATTTCAGTGTACGTCATTTCCCTCTCCACTCACAGTCAATATTTGTGGGGGGCTATCTTTCCTTTTGGGGTTTTCTCTGAGGCAAGATAGCTTTCTATTTCCTTCTTTAGGGGTAGTTAGTTCTTAGGCTGTGATGAGGTGTCTAGGGAGAGTCAGGAACATCCCACGGCTATTACTAGTGTTGTTGTTAGGATTAGGAACTGCGGTCAGTAGAGTTACCACCTCCTCAGAGCTCATCCCATGTTGCGTTTTAGCCACCAGGTCATATCAGTGTGGCTCCTTAACCACCAGGTCATAACAGTACAGCTGGCCCGCAATGTGTTAAATGCATCTCAAAAGAGGGAAAAGAAAGTTCTTAGTCATTTTTTTTCCCTTTGTAGCTTGTTTTGTCTTTTTTTCACCTTAATCTCTGGGTGGTTCAGGATTCTGGTGCTGATATGGAGGTTCAGGGTCTGTCCTTGCGTGTGGATCAACTCGCTGCAAGGGTACAGAATATCTAAGATTATGTTGTCCAGACTCCCGTTTTGGAGCCTAGAATTCCTATTCCTGATTTGTTTTCTGGGGATAGATCTAAATTTTTGAACTTTAAAAATAATTTCAGATTGTTTTTTGCTCTGAGACCCCGTTCCTCTGGTGACCCCATTCAGCAGGTGAAGATTGTTATTTCTTTGCTGCGTGGCGACCTGCAGGACTGGGCATTCTCCCTTGAGCCAGGAAATCCTGCATTGCTCAATATTGACGCATTTTTTCAAGCGCTCGGATTCCTGTATGACGAGCCTAATTCTGTGGATCAGGCAGAAAAAACTTTGCTGGCTCTGTGTCAGGGTCAGGAAGCAGCAGAAGTATACTGCCAGAAATTTAGAAAGTGGTCTGTGCTCACAAAATGGAATGAGTATGCCCTGGCAGCGATTTTCAGAAAGGGTCTTTCTGAAGCCCTTAAAGATGTTATGGTGGGGTTTCCCACGCCTGCTGGTCTGAATGAATCAATGTCTTTGGCCATTCAGATTGATCGGCGCCTGCGCGAGCGCAAGGTGATGCACCATATGGCAGTGTCCTCTGAGCAGAGTCCTGAGCCTATGCAATGTGATAGGATTTTGACTAGAGCAGAAAGGCAGAAATTCAGACATCAGAATGGGCTGTGCTTTTACTGTGGTGACTCTACTCATGTTATTTCTGATTGTCCGAAGCGTACTAAGAGGGTCCCTAGGTCTGTTACCATTAGTACTGTACAGCCTAAATTTGTCTTGTCTATTACCCTGATTTGCTCATTGTTGTCCTTTTCTGTTATGGCATTTGTGGATTCTGGCGCTGCCCTGAACTTAATGGACTTAGAATTTGCCAAGCGCTGTGGTTTTTCCTTGGAGCCTTTGCAGAGCCCTACTCCCTTAAGGGGGATTGATGCTACGCCATTGGCCAAGAATAAGCCTCAGTACTGGACACAGTTAGCCATGTACATGGCTCCAGCACATCCGGAAAATATTTGCTTTTTGGTGTTGCATAATTTGCATGATGTTGTTGTGCTGGGTTTTCCATGGTTACAGGTACATAATCCAGTGCTGGATTGGAAATCTATGTCTGTAACTAGTTGGGGTTGTCAAGGGATACATAGTGATATTCCTTTGATGTCAATCTCCTCGTCCCCTTCTTCTGAAGTTCCTGAGTTTTTGTCGGATTTCCAGGATATATTTGATGAGCCCAAGTCCAGTTCCCTGCCTCCTCATAGGGACTGCGATTGTGCCATTAATTTGATTCCTGGCTGTAAGTTCCCTAAGGGCCGACTTTTCAATCTGTCTGTGCCACAGCATGCCGCTATGCGGAGTTATGTAAAGGAGTCCTTGGAGAAGGGGCATATTTGCCCGTCTTCGTCACCGTTGGGAGCGGGATTCTTTTCTGTTGCCAAGAAGGATGGCTCCTTGAGACCCTGTATAGATTATCGCCTTCTCAATAAGATCACGGTCAAATTCCAGTACCCTTTACCTTTACTTTCTGATTTGTTTGCTCGGATTAAGGGTGCTAGTTGGTTTACTAAGATCGACCTTCGAGGGGAGTATAATCTTGTGCGTATTAAACAAGGTGATGAATGGAAAACAGCATTTAATACTCCCGAAGGCCATTTTGAATACCTTGTGATGCCATTCGGGTTCTCTAATGCTCCATCAGTATTTCAGTCCTTTATGCATGATATCTTCCGGAATTATCTGGATAAATTCATGATTGTATATTTGGATGATATTTTGTTTTTTTCCGATGATTGGGAGTCTCATGTGAAGCAGGTTAGGATGGTATTTCAGGTCCTTCGTGCTAATGCGTTGTTTGTGAAGGGGTCTAAGTGCCTCTTTGGAGTTCAGAAGGTTTCTTTTTTGGGTTTTATTTTTTCTCCCTCGGCTATTGAAATGGACCCTGTTAATGTCCAGGCCATTCATGATTGGATTCAACCCACATCTGTAAAGAGCCTTCAGAAATTTTTGGGCTTTGCTAATTTTTATCGCCGCTTTATTGCTAATTTTTCTAGTGTGGTGAAGCCTCTGACCGATTTGACGAAGAAAGGCGCTGATGTGATGAATTGGTCCTCTGCGGCTGTTGAGGCCTTTCAGGAGCTTAAATGTCGTTTTACTTCTGCCCCTGTGTTGCGTCAGCCAGATGTTTCTCTCCCTTTTCAGGTTGAGGTTGACGCTTCTGAGATTGGGGCAGGGGCCGTTTTGTCTCAGAGAAGTTCTGTTGGCTCTTTGATGAAACCGTTTGCTTTCTTCTCCAGAAAGTTTTCGCCTGCTGAGCGTAATTATGATGTCGGCAATCGGGAGTTGTTGGCTATGAAGTGGGCATTTGAGGAGTGGCGACATTGGCTTGAGGGAGCCAAGCATCGCGTGGTGGTCTTGACTGATCATAAGAATCTGATTTACCTCGAGTCTGCTAAGCGGTTGAATCCTAGACAAGCTCGGTGGTCTCTGTTTTTCTCCCGTTTTGATTTTGTGGTCTAGTATATTCCAGGATCTAAGAATGTGAAGACTGATGCCCTTTCTAGGAGTTTTTTGCCTGATTCTCCAGGAGTTCTTGAGCCGGCTGGGATTCTCAAGGAGGGGGTGATTCTTTCTGCCATCTCTCCTGATTTGCGGCGGGTACTTCAGGAGTTTCAGGCTGATAAACCTGACCGCTGTCCAGTGGGGAAACTGTTTGTTCCTGATAGATGGACTAGCAGGGTAATTTCTGAGGTTCATTGTTCGGTATTGGCTGGTCATCCTGGAATTTTTGGTACCAGAGATTTGGTGGCTAGGTCCTTTTGGTGGCCTTCCTTGTCGCGGGATGTGCGTTCGTTTGTGCAGTCCTGTGGGACTTGTGCTCGGGCTAAGCCTTGCTGTTCCCGTGCTAGTGGGTTGCTTTTGCCTTTGCCTATTCCTGAGAGGCCCTGGACGCATATTTCCATGGATTTTATTTCTGATCTTCCTGTTTCTCAGAAGATGTCTGTCATCTGGGTGGTTTGTCACCGGTTTTCTAAGATGGTCCATTTGGTACCTTTGCCTAAGTTGTCATCCTCCTCTGATTTGGTTCCATTATTTTTTCAGCATGTGGTTCGTTTGCATGGTATTCTGGAGAATATTGTGTCTGACAGAGGTTCCCAGTTTGTTTCTAGGTTTTGGCGGTCCTTTTGTGCTAGAATGGGCATTGATTTGTCTTTTTCTTCGGCATTCCATCCTCAGACAAATGGCCAAATGGAGCGAACCAATCAGACCTTGGAAACCTATTTGAGATGCTTCGTGTCTGCTGATCAGGATGATTGGGTGACCTTTTTGCCATTGGCCGAGTTTGCCCTTAATAATCGGGCTAGTTCGGCTACCTTGGTTTCGCCTTTCTTTTGTAACTTTGGTTTTCATCCTCGTTTTTCTTCGGGGCAGCTTGAGCCTTCTGACTGTCCTGGTGTGGATTCTGTGGTGGACAGGTTGCAGCAAATTTGGACTCATGTGGTGGACAATTTGACGTTGTCTCAGGAAAAGGCTCAACGTTTTGCTAACCGTCGTCGGTGTGTTGGTCCCCGGCTTCGTGTTGTGGATTTGGTCTGGTTGTCTTCTCGTCATGTTCCTATGAAGGTTTCTTCCCCTAAGTTCAAGCCTCGCTTTATTGGGCCTTATAAGATTTCTGAAATTATCAATCCGGTGTCTTTTCGTTTGGCCCTTCCAGCTTCTTTTTCCATTCATAATGTGTTCCATAGATCCTTGTTGCGGAGATATGTGGTACCTATGGTTCCCTCCGTTGATCCTCCTGCTCCGGTGTTGGTTGAGGGGGAATTGGAATGTGTGGTGGAGAAGATTTTGGATTCTCGTTTTTCGAGGCGGAAGCTTCAGTATCTGGTCAAGTGGAAGGGTTATGGCCAGGAGGATAATTCTTGGGTTGTTGCCTCCGATGTTCATGCTGCCGATTTGGTTCGTGCTTTCCATTTGGCTCTTCCTGATCGGCCTGGGAGCTCTGGTGAGGGTTCGGTGACCCCTCCTCAAGGGGGGGTACTGTTGTGAATTCCGTTCTGGAGCTCCCTCCTGTGGTAGCTAATGGTATTTTTGTGAGTTCTGCCCTTGGGCTCCCTCTGGTGGTTTCGAGTGGAACTGCTGCTCCTTTAGGTAGCTGTAGCAGCTGCCTTCACTAATCGCCTTGCCTGGGTTTGTTATTTAAACCTGCTCTGGGCTTTAGTTCATGCCAGCTGTCAATGTTCTTGGTTGGATTTGGTTCTCTCCTTGGATTTCTCATATTGCCTGTCCTTTTCAGCAAAAGATACGTTTTTGCTAGTTCTTGTTTGTCCATTTGCTTTGGACTCTCTTGCTCTGCAAATATGTCTCTTTTTGTCCAGCTTGTCACTATGTCATATTCAGGCTAGCTGGAAGCTCTGGGGAAGCAGATTTGCCCCTCCACACCGTGAGTCGGTGTGGAGATCATTTTTGTAAACTCTGCGT
Source organism: Ranitomeya variabilis (assembly GCF_051348905.1). NCBI lineage: Eukaryota > Metazoa > Chordata > Amphibia > Anura > Dendrobatidae > Ranitomeya > Ranitomeya variabilis. The sequence continues at coordinate 93,196,029 of NC_135238.1, read as the reverse complement.
GGATTTTTAGTTTTTATTACTGACCGCACAGTGTCCTTTTCTACTCTGTCTATCAAGTTTAGTACTGGCCTCCTTTGCTAAAATCTGATTTCATTTCTGTGTACGTCATTTCCCTCTCCACTCACAGTCAATATTTGTGGGGGGCTATCTTTCCTTTTGGGGTTTTCTCTGAGGCAAGATAGCTTTCTATTTCCTTCTTTAGGGGTAGTTAGTTCTTAGGCTGTGACGAGGTGTCTAGGGAGAGTCAGGAACATCCCACGGCTATTACTAGTGTTGTTGTTAGGATTAGGAACTGCGGTCAGTAGAGTTACCACCTCCTCAGAGCTTGTCCCATGTTGCGTTTTAGCCACCAGGTCATATCAGTGTGGCTCCTTAACCACCAGGTCATAACACCCGCAGTCATGTGACAAAGATGCCAATGTGTAATAATTATAGGGGATAACTCAGGAGACTCTTTGCGTGGAACAAGATAACTACAGGACACAGTTTTATAAGTGGTAAAGTCTATATTGTCACACTGTGATTCAAACAGGTGCAGAGGGAAACTCAAGTCCACAACACTTGGTGTAATTATAAATGCAGCTTAACAGTCTATAGGGAACTTCAGAGGAAAATACAATCAAGCAGAAAGTCTGTGAAGAACAGTTATTCTTGAGGATACTTGACACGAATAAGTCCTTCACACACAAGAAAATACAGTATACTGTGCTATAAAAAGAAATACCTTTATTGAACAAAACTACAGTAGCCAAATCACTAGATCACATTTGTATCAATTACCAACAGGTATATTAGTAAAAGACACTACTTGATAAATATAGGAAAATGCATCAACGCTAGTCTGGTCTACCATCCATGAAAAAAGGTGCACAGTGCTACTCTCAATTGCAACCCCGGCGATGTCCTAAAAATAGACACCTACATCCCTAAAGGGTCAGATAAAGACATATCAAGTGAACACTTACATGGAAAGGTGGTCTGACCAGCGTGGTTTTCCACAGCGCCCCAACGCGCGTTTCGTCCCTTCGTCAGGAGGCGAACGCTACAGGGAGAGTGTATGCATCTTAAATAGGAACTAATATCCAATGGGGGAACCAGTTTCGTTTTCACATAGTCCCGCCTGCTCTAGTCCGGACATCACATCCGATGTATACTGCGCGTGCGTAGCCGGCAGCCTCCGTCTCATAGGCGCCATGGTTTGCGGCCGTGGAACGCAAGCCATACCTGGGCTGTCATAGAGACAGCGCAGGCGTCCTGCTCCTAATGCCCGCTCACCATCGCGCCGACGATGCATACACATCACATCGGACTGAATGAAGGTGAGAGATCCACTCTAAATATTTAAAGTGCAAAAGTGCATAATAAGAATAGAACGGACTTACTGAAAGCAGGTTGATGACAAAATACCATTCCGCCCGCTAATAGAAAGTCTGTTACCGTACACCTACTTAAAATAAATATTCACATGATACATGTATAATACATATAGGCGATCAAATCCGCCAATTACCGTGACAACAATAATAAAATTGTGATTACAAAATTATACATAAAATAATATCAGCTCATACAAAGTGTCATAAGTGAATAAAGTGACTTTAAATAGTACTAGAAACTACATAGTATATACATATAATATAATTATAAACTGATATCCAATCAAAGAATACCAATAAAAACACGCAGATAGAAAAATTGTGAAACTCTAGACATTGGACGTTCTCTTCCTATATCAGTAAATGTCCGGATCCAATACAGGCGCCGCATGATTACATCCCATGTGTAGTAGATGAAATATATGGACCACCATCGATATTGGTATGGAATAGCCTATGACATGATTACAAAAATAAAACAATAAGATAAGAAAAACAACATCAATAATGACAATATGGCCCCAGTGACCACCAGGCCATATAGAATAAAAACACCCACCCTGAATATTAAAATACCAACCCTTAGCTAATTATATCGACCAAAAGAAACCTACAAGAAAGAACTAAATCCAAAGTTCTCATTTAACCCTAATGGTGTCACTGTTTTTAAGCGGTAAATCCAGCGACTTTCAATTTGCGCCAATTTTTTGAAAAGGTCCCCACCCCTCTGTCCCACTGATACCTGATCTATTGCTCTTATTTTCAGCAGGCTTGAATCCGAATTATGAAAATCCCTGAAATGCCTTGGTAGTGTTTTCAGAGGCTCTTTTTAGACTTAGATTTGTCGATATCCCGTACGTGTTCCCTGACTCTAATTTTGAGTTCACGGGTTGTCATCCCCACGTAGATCTTTGCACATGGGCATTGGGCATAGTAGATGACACCTGTTGTGATTTTGCTTTTTGCTCCCTCTAGTGGTCATTAGTGATTTGACTCTGGAGCTTCTGTCTTTTTTCCTATATCCTCACCTGGGCCGTTAGTTCAGGGGCGTTGCTATATAAGCTCCCTGGACCTTCAGTTCAATGCCTGGCATCGTTGAAATCAGAGCTAATCTGTTGTGCTCTTGTCCTATGATCCTGGTTCCTGTATTTCAAGCTAAGTCTGCTTCCTTGCTTTTTGCTTTTGTTTTCTTTGGTATTTTTGTCCAGCTTGTTCCAATCTGTATCCTGACCTTTGCTGGAAGCTCTAGGGGGCTGGTGTTCTCCCCCCGGACCATTAGACGGTTCGGGGGTTCTTGAATCTCCAGCGTGGATTTTTATAGGGTTTTTGTTGACCAGATAAGTTATCTTGCTATATTCTGCTATTAGTAATCTGGCCTCTCTTTGCTGAACCTGGTTCATTTCTGTGTTTGTCATTTCCTCTTACCTCACCGTTATTATTTGTGGGGGGCTTGTATCTTGCTTTGGGGTCCCTTTCTCTGGAGGCAAGAGAGGTCTTTGTTTTCTTCTCCTAGGGGTAGTTAGATTCTCCGGCTGGCGCGAGTCATCTAGCGATTACCGTAGGCATGATCCCCGGCTACTTCTAGTGTTGGCGTTAGGAGTAGCTATTTGGTCAACCCAGTTACCACAGCCCTATGAGCTGGATTTTTGAATCTCGCAGACTTACACGTTCCTCTGAGACCCTGTCCACTGGGGTCATAACAGTATGCCAGGCCAGTATTAAATGTTTAATGCATTGCAGAAGTGGGATTATAAGAAAGAAAATTTTGAGTTTTTTTTTCCCTCTCTCATTTTTTTTTTTTTTTCTTTTCCCCTTTACCTCAGAGTGGCTTAAGCTTGCTGCAGACATGAATGTCCAGACCTTGATTACAAGTGTGGACCAGCTTGCCGCTCGTGTGCAGGGTATACAAGATTATGTTACCAGAAATCCTAGGTCTGAACTCAAGATTCCGATTCCTGAACTGTTTTCAGGAGACCGATTTAAGTTTAGGAATTTCAGGAATAATTGTAAATTGTTTTTGTCCCTGAAACCTTGTTCGTCTGGAGACTCTGCTCAACAAGTAAAAATTGTTATTTCATTCTTACGGGGTGACCCTCAAGATTGGGCTTTTTCGTTGGCGCCAGGAGATCCGGCATTGGCTGATATTGATGCGTTTTTTCTGGCGCTCGGTTTACTTTATGAGGAACCCAATCTTGAGATTCAGGCAGAGAAAGCCTTGCTGGCTATGTCTCAGGGCCAGGACGAGGCTGAGGTGTATTGCCAAAAATTTCGGAAATGGTCCGTGCTGACACATTGGAACGAGTGTGCACTGGCCGCTAATTTTAGAAATGGCCTTTCTGAGGCCATTAAGAATGTTATGGTGGGTTTTCCCATTCCCACAGGTCTGAATGATACCATGTCCCTGGCTATTCAAATTGACCGGCGGTTGCGGGAGCGCAAAACCGCAAATTCCCTCATGTTGTTGTCTGAACAGACACCTGATGTGATGCAATGTGATAGAAAAACCGCAAATTCCCTCATGGTGTTGTCTGAACGGACACCTGATTTGATGCAATGTGATAGAATCCTGACTAGAAATGAGAGGAAAATTCATAGACGCCGGAATGGCTTGTGCTACTACTGTGGTGATTCTACACATGTTATCTCAGCATGCTCTAAACGTATATCTAAGGTTGTTAGTCCTGTCACCGTTGGTAATTTGCATCCTAAGTTTATTCTGTCTGTAACTTTGATTTGCTCACTGTCATCTTATCCTGTCATGGCGTTTGTAGATTCAGGTGCTGCCCTGAGTCTTATGGATCTCTCATTTGCTAAGCGCTGTGGTTTTATTCTTGAACCATTAGAAAATCCTATCCCTCTTAGGGGTATTGATGCTACGCCATTAGCAGAAAATAAACCGCAGTATTGGACACAGGTTACCATGTGCATGACTCCTGAACACCGCGAGGTGATACGTTTTCTCGTTCTACATAAAATGCATGATTTGGTTGTTTTGGGGCTGCCATGGTTACAGACCCATAATCCAGTCCTTGACTGGAAGGCTATGTCAGTGTCTAGTTGGGGCTGTCGTGGTATTCATGAGGATTCCCTGCCTGTGTCTATTGCTTCTTCTACGCCTTCGGAAGTTCCGGAGTATTTGTCTGATTATCAGGATGTCTTTAGCGAGTCCAGGTCCAGTGCATTGCCTCCTCATAGGGAATGTGACTGTGCAATAGATTTGATTCCAGGCAGTAAATTTCCTAAGGGAAGACTGTTTAATCTGTCGATACCTGAACATACCGCTATGCGTTCATATATCAAGGAGTCTCTGGAGAAAGGACACATCCGTCCGTCTTCTTCCCCTCTTGGTGCGGGATTCTTTTTTGTGGCTAAAAAGGACGGATCTTTGAGGCCTTGTATTGACTATCGGCTTTTAAATAAGATCACTGTAAAATTTCAGTATCCTTTGCCGCTGTTGTCTGACTTGTTTGCCCGGATTAAAGGTGCCAAGTGGTTTACCAAGATAGACCTTCGTGGTGCGTACAACCTTGTGCGCATTAAGCAAGGGGATGAATGGAAAACCGCATTCAATACGCCCGAAGGTCATTTTGAGTACTTGGTGATGCCTTTTGGGCTCTCTAATGCCCCTTCAGTTTTTCAGTCCTTTATGCATGACATTTTCCGGAACTATCTGGATAAATTTTTGATCGTTTATCTGGATGATATTCTGGTTTTTTCTGATAATTGGGACTCGCATGTGGAGCAGGTCAGGATGGTCTTTAAAATTTTGCGTGAAAATTCTTTGTTTGTCAAGGGCTCAAAGTGTCTTTTTGGTGTACAGAAGGTTCCCTTTTTGGGGTTCATTTTTTCCCCTTCTGCTGTGGAGATGGACCCAGTCAAGGTCCGAGCTATTCTTGATTGGACTCAGCCCTCGTCAGTTAAGAGTCTTCAGAAGTTCTTGGGTTTCGCTAACTTCTACCGTCGTTTTATCGCTAACTTTTCTAGCATTGTGAAACCTTTGACGGATATGACCAAGAAGGGCTCCGATGTGGTTAATTGGGCTCCTGCTGCCGTGGAGGCTTTCCAGGAGTTGAAACGTCGGTTTACTTCGGCGCCTGTTTTGTGCCAGCCTGATGTCTCGCTTCCCTTTCAGGTTGAGGTGGATGCTTCAGAGATTGGAGCAGGGGCCGTTTTGTCGCAGAGAGGCCCTGGTTGCTCTGTTATGAGACATTGCGCCTTTTTCTCTAGGAAGTTTTCGCCTGCGGAGCGAAATTATGATGTGGGCAATCGGGAGTTGTTGGCCATGAAATGGGCATTTGAGGAGTGGCGTCATTGGCTCGAGGGTGCTAAGCATCGTGTGGTGGTCTTGACTGATCACAAAAATCTGATGTATCTCGAGTCTGCTAAACGCCTGAATCCTAGACAGGCCCGCTGGTCATTGTTTTTCTCCCGTTTTGACTTTGTTGTCTCGTATTTACCAGGTTCAAAAAATGTGAAGGCCGATGCTCTTTCCAGGAGCTTTGTGCCTGATGCTCCTGGAGTCGCTGAACCTGTTGGTATTCTTAAGGATGGTATTATCTTGTCAGCTATTTCTCCAGATCTGCGACGTGTGTTGCAGAGATTTCAGGCTGATAGGCCTGATTCTTGTCCACCTGACAGACTGTTTGTGCCTGATAAGTGGACCAGCAGAGTCATTTCCGAGGTTCATTCCTCGGTGTTGGCAGGTCACCCAGGAATTTTTGGCACCAGAGATCTGGTGGCCAGATCCTTTTGGTGGCCTTCCTTGTCTAGGGATGTGCGGTCATTTGTACAGTCCTGTGGGACTTGTGCTCGAGCTAAGCCTTGCTGTTCTCGTGCCAGCGGGTTGCTCTTGCCCTTGCCTGTCCCTAAGAGACCTTGGACACATATCTCCATGGATTTCATTTCTGATCTTCCGGTGTCTCAAGGCATGTCTGTTATCTGGGTGATATGTGATCGCTTCTCCAAGATGGTCCATTTGGTTCCTTTGCCTAAGCTGCCTTCCTCTTCCGATCTGGTTCCTGTGTTTTTCCAGAACGTGAGCAATAATATACTTGGCACTCAGGAGAACTTTGTAGTGAAGTCAACTTCACTACAAAGTTCTCCTGAGTGGCAAGTATATTATTGCTGATGTATTACGGGTTGGATACCTAACTTGAGCACCTCTCAGATACCCAGAGTGCCGTGTTCTACTATATTTTTCCAGAACGTGGTTCGTTTGCACGGCATCCCTGAGAATATTGTGTCAGACAGAGGATCCCAGTTCGTTTCCAGATTCTGGCGATCCTTTTGTAGTAGGATGGGCATTGACTTGTCGTTTTCGTCTGCTTTCCATCCTCAGACTAATGGACAGACGGAGCGAACTAATCAGACTTTGGAGGCTTATTTGAGGTGTTTTGTCTCTGCTGATCAGGACGATTGGGTGACCTTCTTGCCATTGGCTGAGTTTGCCCTTAATAATCGGGCTAGTTCCGCCACCTTGGTTTCGCCGTTTTTCTGCAACTCTGGTTTCCACCCTCGTTTTTCTTCGGGTCATGTGGAACCTTCTGACTGCCCTGGGGTGGATTCTGTGGTGGATAGGTTGCAGCGGATCTGGAATCTTGTGGTGGACAACTTGAAGTTGTCACAGGAGAGGGCTCAGCGCTTTGCCAACCGCCGCCGCGGTGTGGGTCCCCGACTACGTGTTGGGGATTTGGTGTGGCTTTCTTCCCGCTTTGTTCCTATGAAGGTTTCCTCTCCCAAATTTAAACCTCGTTTTATTGGTCCTTACAAGATATTGGAAATCCTTAATCCTGTATCCTTTCGCCTGGATCTTCCTGTGTCGTTTGCTATCCACAACGTGTTTCATAGGTCCTTGTTGCGGCGGTACGTTGTGCCTGTGGTTCCTTCTGCTGAGCCTCCTGCTCCGGTGTTGGTTGAGGGTGAGTTGGAGTACGTGGTGGAGAAGATCTTGGATTCTCGTCTCTCCAGGCGGAGGCTTCAGTACCTGGTCAAGTGGAAGGGCTATGGTCAGGAAGATAATTCCTGGGTGGTCGCCTCTGATGTTCATGCGGCCGATTTAGTTCGTGCCTTTCACGCCGCTCGTCCTGATCGCCCTGGTGGTCGTGGTGAGGGTTCGGTGACCCCTCACTAAGGGGGGGGGGTACTGTTGTGATTTTGCTTTTTGCTCCCTCTAGTGGTCATTAGTGATTTGACTCTGGAGCTTCTGTCTTTTTTCCTATATCCTCACCTGGGCCGTTAGTTCAGGGGCGTTGCTATATAAGCTCCCTGGACCTTCAGTTCAATGCCTGGCATCGTTGAAATCAGAGCTAATCTGTTGTGCTCTTGTCCTATGATCCTGGTTCCTGTATTTCAAGCTAAGTCTGCTTCCTTGCTTTTTGCTTTTGTTTTGTTTGGTATTTTTGTCCAGCTTGTTCCAATCTGTATCCTGACCTTTGCTGGAAGCTCTAGGGGGCTGGTGTTCTCCCCCCGGACCGTTAGACGGTTCGGGGGTTCTTGAATCTCCAGCGTGGATTTTTATAGGGTTTTTGTTGACCAGATAAGTTATCTTGCTATATTCTGCTATTAGTAAGCTGGCCTCTCTTTGCTGAACCTGGTTCATTTCTGTGTTTGTCATTTCCTCTTACCTCACCGTTATTATTTGTGGGGGGCTTGTATCTTGCTTTGGGGTCCCTTTCTCTGGAGGCAAGAGAGGTCTTTGTTTTCTTCTCCTAGGGGTAGTTAGATTCTCCGGCTGGCGCGAGTCATCTAGCGATCACCGTAGGCATGATCCCCGGCTACTTCTAGTGTTGGCGTTAGGAGTAGCTATTTGGTCAACCCAGTTACCACAGCCCTATGAGCTGGATTTTTGAATCTCGCAGACTTACACGTTCCTCTGAGACCCTGTCCACTGGGGTCATAACAGACACCCGTGGATGAACACATGAGTCTATGCCATATTTTGCATGTACGTGTGCCCTCAGAATTTTGAAAATCCCTACATTTGACCAGATTCTTACAGGCCTTGCATAGACAACATGGGAAAAAGCCTTTTAGTGCCACCAGATCAGATCCTTTGTTCTTCTGATGGTCCGCCACATAGTGGCTATTCACCAGGAGATCCCTGAGATTTCTGGATCTCCTTGCCGTTATCAGTGGTTCAGGAGGGATCACCTTTCTTAGTATGAGGTCTGTTTTTAAAACATCCCAATGTTTACGAAAGATTTCCCTCATGTTATCCCACTGATTAGTGAATGAGGTTATAAATCTAAGTTGATCTCTTTTTTTGTTATCCATCGGAGGAGAAGGTTTGTATAAGAGAGTATTTCTAGAGGACTGGTTAGCTCTCTGATAGCCCTTACGTATAGTTCTATGGCTGTAACCTCTATCCCGAAACCTTGAATAAAGATCCTTGGACTGCCTCTGAAAGTTTTCCTCGGTAGAGCATATTCTCCTAATACGAAGGTGTTGACCTATCGGAATACCCCTTATTGTTTTACATGGATGGAACGACTCGGCATGTAAGATGGTATTTGTGGCCGTGGGTTTTCTGTATACATCCGTAACCAGCACCCCATGTTCATCAACTTGAACATTTATGTCGAGAAAATTAACCTCTCGACCGCATGTGTATGCGAGTTTGATGTTCTGATCGTTGTCATTTAACACATCCATCATGTCCCTCAGTTCCTCCTTAGATCCCTCCCAGATAAACCACACATCATCTATATAGCGGATCCAATGATGTATCTTGTCCGCATTTTCTATAGGATTACTTTGGAAAATGTCCCGTTCCCAGAACCCAAGGAACAAATTTGCGTACGAGGGGGCACAAGTGGCCCCCATCGCCGTTCCCTGGGTCTGGAGATCGATTTGATTGTTAAATATGAAGCAATTATGCTTCAATATGAAATCCAAAACTTCGATGATGAGGTCTGCGAGGGATCTATACAGATTACTGGATTGGAGGAACCAGGAGGCAGCCCTGATGCCATCAGTATGCCTGATTGATGTGTAAAGACTTTCGATGTCGGCCGTCACCATTATCATACCGTCATGTAGAGTCAAACCATCAAAATGTCCAAGTGCTGAGGTGGTATCCCTAGTATACGAAGGTAATGCAGAAACCAGAGGTTTGAGATAGAAGTCAATCATCTGACACACCACTTCACTTAGCCCCCCAATTCCTGACACAATTGGGCGCCCAGGAGGGTCTGTTGGATTCTTGTGTACTTTTGGGACTAAGTAAAAAGTGGGCAACCTCGGTTTGATGGATATAATAGTTTCCATCATTTTTTTAGGAATGACATTATTTTCATACGCTCTGGTCACAATGGTAGTCCATTCCTCCTGAAATTTCACTAGTGGATTACCCGAAAGTTTTTTATAGCAATTCCTGTCCATCAGCAACTTAATGGCTTGTTTTTCATATGATGCCTTAGGCCATATGACAAGGTTGCCACCCTTGTCAGCTGGCTTAAAGCAAACATCAGACCATGATTGCATTTCTTTGATGGCCCGCATCATTTGTTTATCAGCTCGATGTCTTACATTTTTCCCTAATTTTTCCACCTCATCTGTGACAAGTTTGACAAATATGTCTATGGCTGAACATATGGGTAGGGAAATTGCTTACCATTGTTGAGCCCTCTTCTGCTAGGGATTCAAGAATAGCCAACGTCTCCTGATCCTCCTCAGTATCAAATACCATGGACTCAGTATCCGTTTTTTCATGGAACCGCTTTAACATCATTTTTCGTGCAAACAGATGTATGTCCTTGACTATTGTGAATGTGTCTAAGGGGGCATCAGGAGAGAATGTCAAACCTTTTTCTAGAATATTCAATTGAATATCAGTTAAGACATGAGATGATAAATTCAATACCTTTGGGTGTTCCCCTTTTTTACGACCTTGATTGAAAAAATCTTTTGGATATCCAGTGCCCCCAAATCTGGTTTTGATTGTCCGCTGGCTTGTTTCCTCCCTCTCTGAGCTAGTGGAGGTGTTACTGGTTTGTGAGGAAAGTGACACTTTCTTTTGAGAGATCCATGTGGTTGTCCAGATCTATATTGCCATCTATAGATTTTCCTTGCCTCATAGTCCTGGGCATCCCTTTGATATTTTTTCATTTTATTATCACTTATCTCTTTTTCTCATTTGCTCGGGTCCCTATCGAGATCTTTGAAGAAGGACTCCACTGCTTCATTCTGAAATTTTTGATTTAACTCTGTATAGGAGTTTGTGAGTTGTAAATCAATGTCTTCTAATAGTTTACTATTTTTATCATTAATTATCTGCATGAATGCAAGAGAACATACAGTGGCAGCCTCCTCCCATCTATTAGTCAGATTTTCATCATCAAGGGAAAAGGTAGGGTATATTTGGATACGAAGGCCCCTGGGTACTATCTTAAGTTTCAGACAATTATCTATGGAAGCCTTTGTCCACCATAATCTGTTTTTTTTGTGGGGTGTGCCTAACATACCCTAGTCACCTCGACACAGCCGGAGGACTAAATACCCCTATAGATGGAAATAGGATAGGCAGCCCCCCACGAATAATGACTGTGAGTAGGAGAAGAATAGACACACGCAGGTAGAAAACAGGATTTAGCAAAAGAGGCCACTCTAGCTAGATAGGAAAGGATAGGACAGATTACTAGGCGGTCAGTATTAAAACCCTTCCAAAAATATCCACAGCAGATAATACAAAAAGTTCCACAATCTAACTAAAGACATGGAATGTATATCTGCCACTCCAAAGAATCCAGCAAGACTGAGAAAATACTGACACAATCTAAGCTGGACAAGAAAACACAAAGAATAGCACTGAATTGTGAAGCACACAACATGTGTGCCACAGGGAAAATAAACCAGACACTTATCTTTACTGATTTGGCAGAAAGGCAGGAGGAACCAGGCAGAGGTCCTACACCTCCCAACAACAATCGACAACTGGCAAGGACTAATGAATCCTGCACGCCTAAATACCCCAGTCAGAACTGCAATCAGCAGATACACCTGACCAGGACTGCAACTCAGGGGCAACTGCATTACCACCTACAACCACCGGAGGGAGCCCAAAAGCAGAATTCACAACAGTACCCCCCCCCTTGAGGAGGGGTCACCGAACCCTCACCAGAGCCCCCAGGCCGATCAGGACAAGCCAGATGAAAAGCATGAACCAAATCAGCAGCATGGACATCAGAAGCAAAAACCCAAGAATTATCCTCCTGGCCATAACCCTTCCATTTGACAAGGTACTGAAGCCTCCGCCTCGAAAAACGAGAATCCAAAATCTTCTCAACCACATACTCCAACTCCCCATCAACCAACACAGGGGCCGGAGGATCAACAGAGGGAACAACGGGCACCACATATTTCCGCAATAAAGATCTATGGAAGACATTATGGATAGCAAAAGAGGCCGGAAGCGCCAATCGAAAAGACACCGGATTAATAATCTCAGAAATCCTATAAGGACTAATAAACCGAGGCTTAAACTTAGGGGAAGAGACCTTCATAGGAACATGACGGGAAGACAACCAAACCAAATCCCCAACCCAAAGCCGGGAACCAACACACCAACGATGGTTAGCAAAACGTTGAGCCTCCTCCTGAGACAACACCAAATTGTCCACCACATGAGCCCAAATCTGCTGCAACCTGTCAACCGCAGAATCCACACCAGGACAGTCAGAAGGCTCAACCTGCCCAGAAGAAAAACGAGGATGAAAACCAAAATTACAAAAAAAAGGTGAAACCAAAGTAGCCGAACTAGCCCGATTATTAAGGGCAAACTCGGCCAATGGCAAAAAGGCCACCCAATCATCCTGATCGGCAGACACAAAGCATCTCAAATAAGTCTCCAAAGTCTGATTAGTTCGCTCGGTCTGGCCATTTGTCTGAGGATGGAATGCAGAAGAAAAAGACAAATCAATGCCCAGCCTAGCACAAAAGGCCCGCCAAAACCTAGAAACAAACTGGGAACCTCTGTCGGACACAATATTCTCCGGAATACCATGCAAACAAACCACATGCTGAAAAAACAACGGAACCAATTGTGAAGAGGAAGGCAATTTAGGCAAAGGCACCAAATGAACCATCTTAGAAAACCGGTCACAAACAACCCAGATAACCGACATCCTCTGGGAAACCAGAAGATCAGAAATAAAATCCATAGAAATATGCATCCAGGGCCTCTCAGGGACCGGCAATGGCAAAAGTAACCCACTAGCATGGGAACAACAAGGCTTGGCCCGCGCACAAGTCCCACAGGACTGTACAAAAGAACGCACATCACGTGACAACGAAGGCCACCAAAAGGACCTACCAACCAAATCTCTGGTACCAAAAATACCAGGATGACCAGCCAACACAGAATAGTGAACCTCAGAAATCACTCTACTAGTCCATCTGTCAGGAACAAACAATTTCCCCACAGGACAGCGGTCAGGTCTATCAGCCTGAAATTCCTGAAGAACCCGCCGTAAATCAGGGGAAATGGCAGAAAGGACCACCCCTTCTTTCAGAATGCCGACCGGTTCAAGGGCCTCAGGAGAATCAGGCAAAAAACTCCTAGAAAGGGCATCAGCCTTAATATTCTTAGAACTCGAAAGATACGAAACCACGAAATCAAAACAGGAAAAAAACAAGGACCATCGAGCCTGTCTAGGACTCAGCCGTTTGGCAGACTCGAAGTAAATCAAATTCTTATGATCGGTCAAGACCACAATACGGTGCTTAGCTCCCTCAAGCCAATGTCGCCACTCCTCAAACGCCCACTTCATAGCCAACAACTCCCGATTGCCGACATCATAATTGCGTTCAGCAGGCGAAAACTTGCGGGAGAAGAAGGCACACGGTTTCATCAAAGAACCAACAGAATCCCTCTGAGACAAAACGGCCCCTGCCCCAATCTCAGAAGCATCAATCTCAACCTGAAACGGAAGAGAAACATCTGGTTGGCGCAACACCGGAGCAGAAGTAAATCGGCGTTTAAGCTCCTGAAAGGCAGAGACAGCCGCAGAGGACCAATTCGGCACATCAGCGCCTTTTTTCGTCAAATCAGTCAAGGGTTTAACCACGCTGGAGAAGTTAGCAATGAAACGGCGATAAAAATTTGCAAAACCCAAAAATTTCTGAAGGCTCTTCACAGATGTGGGTTGAATCCAATCATGAATGGCCTGAACCTTAACTGGATCCATCTCCATAGATGAGGGAGAAAAAATAAAGCCCAAAAAAGAAACCTTCTGCACCCCAAAGAGACACTTAGACCCCTTCACAAACAAAGCATTGTCACGAAGGATCTGAAATACCATCCTGACCTGTTCCACATGAGACTTCCAATCATCGGAAAAAATCAAAATATCGTCCAAATATACAATCAAGATTTTATCAATATAAGTCCGGAAGATATCATGCATGAAGGATTGAAAAACAGATGGAGCGTTAGTGAGCCCGAATGGCATCACAAGGTATTCAAAATGGCCTTCGGGCGTATTAAATGCAGTTTTCTATTCATCACTCTGTTTAACACGAACAAGATTATATGCCCCCCGAAGGTCAATCTTCGTAAACCAACTAGCCCCCTTAATCCTAGCAAACAAATCGGAAAGCAAATGTAAAGGGTATTGAAACTTGACCATGATCGTATTCAAGAGGCGATAATCAATACAAGGTCTCAAGGAGCCATCCTTCTTAGCAACAAAAAAAAAAGTGCTTCCAAAGGTGAAGAAGATGTCCGAATATGCCCTTTCTCCAAAGACTCCTTAACATAACTCCGCATGGCGGTATGTTCAGGCACAGACAGGTTGAAAAGTCGACCCTTAGGAAACTTACTGCCTGGAATCAAATCAATAGCACAATCACAGTCCCTGTGCGGTGGAAGGGAACTGGACTTGGGCTCATCGAATACATCCTGAAAATCAGACAAAAACTCTGGAATTTCAGAAGAGGACGAAGAGGAGATTGACATCAAAGGAACATCATTATGAACCCCCTGACAACCCCAACTAGTCACAGACATAGATTTCCAATCCAACACAGGATTATGTACCTGCAACCACGGGAAACCCAAGCACGATAACATCATGCAAATTATGCAACACCAGAAATCGACAATCTTCCTGATGGGCTGGCACCATGTGCATGGTCACCTGTGTCCAAAACTGAGGCTTAGTTTTAGCCAAAGGTGTAGCATCAATCCCCCTTAAAGGAATAGGGTTCTGCAAAGGCTGCAAGGGAAAACCACAACGCCTGGCAAACTCAAAATCCATTAAGTTCAAGGCGGCGCCTGAACCCACAAACGCCATGACAGAGAATGATGACAATGAGCAGATCAAGGACACCGATAACAGAAATTTAGGTTGTACAGTACTGATGGTAAATGAACTAGCGATCCTCTTTGTCCGCTTAGGGCAGACTGAAATGACATGAGAAGCGTCGCCACAATAATAACACAACCTATTCTGACGTCTGAATCCTTGTCGTTCCGTTCTAGACAAAATCCTATCACACTGCATTGGCTCAGGAATTGGCTCTGAGGACGATGCCACAGCGCGCACAGTTCTACGCTCCCGCAAGCGTCGATCAATCTGAATGGCCAGAGACATAGAATCACTCAGACCGGAAGGCGTGGGAAACCCCACCATAACATCTTTAACGGATTCAGAAAGACCCTTTCTGAAAATTGCCGCCAAAGCATCATCATTCCATATAGTCAACACAGACCATTTTCTACACTTCTGACAAAACAATTCTGCCGCCTCTTGACCCTGAGACAGGGCCAACAAGGTTTTCTCCGCTTGATCCACAGAATTAGGTTCATCATATAATAATCCTAAAGCCTGAAAAAAGGAATCTACATTAAGCAAGGCCGGATTCCCAGATTCCAGGGAAAATGCCCAATCCTGTGGATCGCCACGCAGCAGGGAGATGACAATTTTAACCTGCTGAATGGAATCACCGGAGGATCGCGGTCTCAGAGCAAAAAACAATTTACAATTATTTTTAAACCCCAAAAATGTGGACCTAAAATCAGGAGTAGGAATCTTTGGCTCTAAAGCTGGAGTCTGAACAATATAATCAGAAATACCCTGTACCCTAGCAGCAAGCTGGTCTACACGAGAAGCTAATTCCTGAACATCCATGCTGGCACAAGACTCCTCAGCCACCCATAAATAAAGAGGGAAAAAAAGACAAAACAGACTGCAGAAAAAAAATGGCTCAACACCTTTCTTCCCTTCTTCTGAGATGCATTTAACTCATTATGGGCCAGTTGTACTGTTATGATCTGGTAACCTTGGAGCCGCATGAAACTTTCTCTGGAGTCAGTGGAACCTGTACTGACCGCAATTCCTGAACTAACACCGCAACTAGAAGTAGCCGTGGGGTGTGCCTAACATACCCTACACACCTCGACACAGCCGGATGACTGAATACCCCTATAGATAGAAATAGGAATGCTACCTTGCCTCAGAGCAGACCCCCAAAGGATAGGCAGCCCCCCACGAATAATGACTGTGAGTAGGAGAAGAATAGACACACGCAGGAAGAAAACAGGATTTAGCAAAAGAGGCCACTCTAGCTAAATAGGAAAGGATAGGACAGATTACTAGGCGGTCAGTATTAAAACCCTTCCAAAAATATCCACAGCAGATAATACAAAAAGTTCCACAATCTAACTAAAGACATGGAATGTATATCTGCCACTCCAGAGAATCCAGCAAGACTGAGAAAATACTGACACAATCTAAGCTGGACAAGAAAACACAAAGAATAGCACTGAATTGTGAAGCACACAACATGTGTGCCACAGGGAAAATAAACCAGACACTTATCTTTGCTGATTTGGCAGAAAGGCAGGAGGAACCAGGCAGAGGTCCTACACCTCCCAACAACAATTGACAACTGGCAAGGACTAATGAATCCTGCACGCCTAAATAACCCAGTCAGAACTGCAATCAGCAGATACACCTGACCAGGACTGCAACTCAGGGGCAACTGCATTACCACCTACAACCACCGGAGGGAGCCCAAAAGCAGAATTCACAACAG
The DNA here is from genome assembly GCF_051348905.1 of Ranitomeya variabilis. NCBI lineage: Eukaryota > Metazoa > Chordata > Amphibia > Anura > Dendrobatidae > Ranitomeya > Ranitomeya variabilis. The sequence goes on along the minus strand of NC_135238.1, from coordinate 93,179,620 downwards.
GGAGTTGCTGGCGATGAAGTTGGCTTTCTCTGAGTGGAGACATCTCTTAGAGTGGGCTCGTTTTCCCTTTCAAGACTTCACGGACCACAAAAACTTGTTATATTTACAAACAGCCCAGCGGCTAAATTCTTGCCAGGCCAGATGGTCCTTGTTCTTCTCCCAGTTCCACTTTACCCTCCATTATCTCGCTGGGGAGAAGATCATTTGTGCTGACGCCCTCTCTCGCCTGAGAACCGTAGCTCTGGTTTCGCTAGAGTCTGTGCCTCCGGGCAAGACTTTTGTGCCCATTAATTTGCGACCGGAGGTTATCTCTTGGGCTCATTCGTCCAAGGTGGGTGGACACTTTGGGACAAAGAGGACATCTGAACTGCTGGCGAAGATGTACTGGTGGCCACATATGGTTCGAGATGTCAGATTATATTCAGGCATGTGTCTCCTGCGCCAAAAATAAGTCTCCTCGACAATGGCCAGCTGGGTTACTCTATCCCTTGCCGGTGGCAGACAGGCCTTGGGAGATGGACGGGATGGACTTTGTAGTGGGTTTGCCCAAGTCTCGCGGCTGTACCATCATTTGGGTCATCACTGATCATTTCTCGAAAATGGTGCATTTGGTGCTGCTACCACGGTTACCTTCTGCATGGGCCTTGGCAGCATTGTTCATAAAACACGTCTTCCGCCTACACGGTATGCCGGACAAAATTGTCAGTGATCGGGGTCCCCAGTTTGCATCTCGGTTCTGGAGGGAGCTTTGTCGTCTTCACAGCATTGAGTTAAATCTCTCCTCCGCATATCATCCCGAGACGAATGGGTTGGTAGAGAGAGCCAACCGGACCTTGGTCACATGTTTGTGACATTTTGTCTCAGTCAAGCAGGATGACTGGGCATCTTTGCTATCGTGGGCAGAGTTTGCGCTGAACAATGGCGTAGCCGACTCCACTGGACAAACCCCATTCCTCCTCAATTATGGTCAGAATCCGCGGGTACCTGTGCCTATGCCCGTGTCTTCTGCCGACTCCAGGGTGGCAGACTGGACTGTGGAGGCACGGGATATTTGGGACCACACTCAGGATGCCATTCGGGCTTCCAAGGAGAGAATGAGGTCCTCCGCCGATGCACATCGGCGCCCCGCTCCGACCTTTGCTCCTGGCGACTTGGTGTGGCTCTCCGCCCGTAACATCAGGCTGCGAGTTGAGTCCACTAAGTTTGCACCTCGCTACTTGGGTCCTTTCAAGGTCCTCGAGCAGGTTAACCCTGTGGTCTATCGTTTAGCCCTTCCGCCACGCCTGGGTATCACCGACACCTTTCATGTGTCCCTCTTGAAGCCCGTATACATGTTCCGGTTTTCCGAGTCATCTGCCGGGACATCGGGTTCGTCTACGGACGATTACGAGGTGAGCGCTATTTTGGGGTACAAGGTGGTACGTGGCAAAAAATTTTATTTGGTGGACTGGAAGGGTTATGGTCCTGAGAACAGGTCCTGGGAGCCTGCTGAGCACATTCGGGCTCCGCAGCTCATTGCTGCATTTGAGCATAGCGAGGTCCAAGGAGGGGGGGCCCTAGGAGGGGGGTAATGTTAGGGGTCGAGTTCCCGCCTCTGCACAGGGGGAATCTCGGGCCATCTCCGCTGCGGTCTCCCATTCTTCTCCTGCCGCAGTGGAGCCTGCTCAGCGGAGACGTCGGTCCTAGCGTCTCGCTCATGCTGACTCTGTGCAAAGAGTTGCTGCTGCCTTCCTGCTTCTGCCATTGAGGCCAGTGTTGGGCAGCGGCGAGCAGACGCTGCTGGGACTAAGTCCTGCTTTCCTCGTTCTGAGCATGCCCAGAGTAAGATCTCTCAGTGGAGATCGAGGGTCACATGTTCAGATACTGCTGTCAATTCTATTGGTCCTTCTAGGAAGGTCCTGTACGTGTGCAGGCTCTGTAGCAGCCTCTCATTGGTCCTTCTAGGAAGGTCCTGTACGTGCTGCAACTATTTAAGGCTCGCATGGGCCATGCGCTAGTGTCTTTTCAAGTTATGTGCTTTGCGCCAGTGTGGTCATGTGGTTGTATGTGTTCAGGGACCCGGCTGAAATAAGCCCCTAGAATGCTGGCACCTCCGGCGAGGAGTTTTGTGTGCATGCATGACCACTGACTGCTCTAATTTGGGTAGTTAGCTTGTGCCTCTGTGAAAGTTAACAGGGCACAGAGCTTTGCTTTCTCAGCTGCTCTGTGAAGCTAACAGAGCTGGTTCATACCGCCATATAGTGCTGCCGTTTCCTAGCAGCAGGTTCTCCTGCACGGTGGCCCCCGGGCTGCGAATTCATCTGTTTCAATAAAACATTTATATTTACTCGGTGCGTTCCGCTAGCCCTAACATACTGTGTGCTCAGATCCAGCCAAACTGATTGGTCGTCATTTCATACTACAGATGGACAATGACCCAAAACAAAGCCAAAGCAACCCAGGAGTTTATTGAAGCAAAGAAGTGGAATATTCTTGAATGGCCAAGTCAGTCACCTGATCTCAACCCAATTGAGCATGCATTTCACTTGCTAAAGACTAAACTTCAGACAGAAAGGCCCACAAATAAACAGCAACTGAAAACCACCGCAGTGAAGGCCTAGCAGAGCATCAAAAAGAAGGAAACACAGCGTCTGGTGATGTCCATGAGTTCAAGACTTCAGGCAGTCATTGCCAACAAAGGGTTTTCAACCAAGTATTAAAAATGAACATTTTATTTAAAATTATTGAATCTGTCCAATTACTTGTGGTCCCTTTAAAAACAAGGTGGCACATGTTAAGGAGCTGAAACTCCTAAACCCTGCATCCAATTTTAATGTGGATACCCTCAAATGAAAGCTGAAAGTCTGAACTTCAACTGCATAGGAATTGTTTTGTTTAAAGTTCATTGTGGTAATGTCTATAGTCAAAATTAGAAAAATGTTGTCTCTGTCCAAATATATATGGACCTAACTGTATCAGTGTAGGTGTGAGTCTGAGGTATTTTTAAGAGATGTGGATGGAATAAGATCTTTATTGTGTGAGTTTTGCCCTGAATTGTGGTGAACTTACACTTGCACCTTAAGTTGCCAACTGTAGCCCTATCTGTCTGCAATTTTTCTCTGTTATTTTCTTTGCAGTGCACTTTCGACTTTGCCGTCCAGTTAATGTAATACTGTTTTTCTGTCTAAGGCAAAGATTTAAAAAGCACCCATCCCCGCAGTAACACTGCTGCAAATAAAAACTATTTTGCCACTCTTTTGGGGTGTGCTTTTAGGGTGTTCATTGTTTGGTACAAATGACCTGTAAACATGAACAATTACAGTGATTTTTTTTGTGATGAAAACAATGAGAATTTCGCCTAAAAAATAAATTGGTGTGTGCCACAATTTTCTGAGAGCAGTAACATTTGTATTTTTGCGCCCATGGAGCTGTGTGAGTGCTTATTTATGGCATGGTGACCTGATGTTTAATTGTTACTGACTTAGGATGCATACAATGTTTTGATCATGTTTTATTACATTTCTTTAAGAAGGTAAGTTGACAATAAAAGGCATCGCTGGCGTTTTGATTTTTTTTCTCTCTTTATGGCATTTACCATACACTTTAAGTAATAAATACATTTAGTTATATTAATAATGACAGCATGATGACCACCACAGCCCGACATACAGTATGTTTCCCACAGTCTCCCGTAGAGTATGATGGCCCGCATAATTCCCCCACGTACAGTATGATGTTCAATACAGCCCTCCACACAGTGTAATGGCCCTTGTAGACCTCCATAAAATATGATGGCTTTCACAGCACTCTCTATCAGTTTGGTGTCTGGCAGAACTCCCCATTCAGTATGATGGTAGCCTGAGTACCTCCACATAGTACGATGGGCTCCACAGCCCCCCATACAGTTTTATGGTAACCACAGCCACCCTACCAAGTGTAATGGTTCCCCGACAGCCACTCCACACAATATAATGATAGTTTCCCCCTCAGCCACCCTACACAATATGATAGTCTCTCCACAGTCTGCCATACAGAATAATTGTCCACAACACCCACCCCACACAGTATGATGGTCCACAACAGCAACCCCCCACACAGTATGATGGTCACCCCACCACCACCCATCTAGTATAATGCTCCCTCACAGCCCTAATACACCCCATATAGTATGACCCCCCTCCACAACCCCAATACAGTATAATTTTCTCCAACAGCCTCTCATACAATAAGATGGTTCCCCCATAGCCCAAAAACAGTATGATTGTACCCCCCACAGGCCCAGATATAGAATGATGGTCCCCTGAAACACCCAAAAAGTTAATTTCAAAAGTTACTTCCTGGATTGGAAGAGAAACGTGACATGATCACATGCTCTGACGTCACAGGATAGTAATCATGTGATGCAGTCACATATCTGACCACAATGTATTACTTCCTGGCCTGGCAGAGAAAAGTGACATAAATGTCACTTGACATGATGATGTACACCATCGTCACTGGTTAGCGGTCATGTGATCTAACCACATGTCCAGTCGCAATCACATGATATCGAAAAGTAGAAGGTTTCAATAGGAGCAGATTCAGAAAAAGAAAACAACCCGCTACAGAATGCAAAAAGTAAATAAGAGATCAGTGTTCTGCAGATTTACAAGAAAAATGCAGCAGCAACTTGATGAATTTCCTATGAGAAGCCAGTAACAAATTAGATTAGTTTCACGATCTGTTTTTGGATTCTTGGCAGCTCTAGTTCTACTCTGTTTTAAATGTAACTTTTTTCCTTTCAGGACCAGTCAGGGGTTAATGTCAGTTTTTTTTTCTCGCTGGCAATGTACTGCAGTTGCAGAGTTGCTGGGTCAGCTGATTGTGGGTGGTGATCACTCTCACCATCCTTTAAATGGTCACCTGATGCATCAGCTGACTGTTAGTGATAGTTTCTCTATGGAGACCAGTGCGGTGTGGAGCTTGGCAGCGGAGTCTGGAAGCTAAGTGTGGTGTTTTCTCCTCGTCCCCTTCGTTTGTCACTGTCCCCTGTGTGATACTGTCTGCAGTGGTGAGGCTAGTGCCCCTTGCTGGCCAGTGCACTAGCCAGGGCAGTGTTAGATGACAGCGAGGGATGAGGTTCCTAACAGCGGTGGGGGGGAAGGACCCACTTAGGGCATTAGGGGAGTGCAGGGACAGGCTAAGGTTTGAGCTCAGGTAGTAACCATCCCCCATTTCCCTATCAGTAAGGCCTTCCTCTCCCCATTTCCATCCCATTGTGTGTGTGTGTGTGTGTGTGTTGTGCTTTCCACTGACTGAACCCCCAGTTGGGTCACTATATATATCATGACAATAAGTACTTAAAGAAAAATAGCAAAGATAATTGTTAGATATTTTTAAGCAGGACCATAACAAATTTGTGAGTTATTAGATAGACAATAGCAACAATTAGAAGAAGGAAGTTATTTATTTATTTTACTCTTTTACATAGCGCCATTAATTCCACAGTGCTTTACATACCTTGTCGGCACTGTCCCCGATGGGGCTCACAATCTCTAATCCCTATCAGTATGTCTTTAGAATGTGGGAGGAAACCAGAGAACCCAGAGGAAACCTATGCAAACACGGGGAGAACATACAAACTCCTTGCAGATGTTGTCCTTGGTGGGATTTGAACCCAGGACCTCAGCACTGCAAGGCTTAGAATGTTAAAATACAGACAAATGAAACAAAAACAAACATACATCAGATATTTATATGATAAACAATAAGGGAGAAAAGGAAATGGGAAAAACGTGTGTGTTCATGCATATAAAAATCAAACACGTATTGATATTTAGTCATGCACATCAATCCAGACATACAGTACAGACCAAAAGTTTAGACACACCTTTTCATTTAAAGATTTTTCTGTATTTTCATGACTATGAAAATTGTACATTCACACTGAAGGCATCAAAACTATGAATTAACACATGTGGAATTATATACTTAACAAAAAAGTGTGAAACAACTGAAAATATGTCATATTCTAGGTTCTTTAAAGTAGCCACCTTTTGCTTTGATGACTGCTTTGCACACTCTTGGCATTCTCTTGATGAGCTTCAAGAGGTAGTCACCGGGAATGGTTTTCATTTCACAGGTGTGCCCTGTCAGGTTTAATAAGTGGATTTTTTTGCCTTATAAATGGGGTTGGGACCATCAGTTATGTTGTGCAGAAGTCTGGTGGATACACAGCTGATAGTCCTACTGAATAGACTGTTAGAATTTATATTATGGCAAGAAAAAAGCAGCTAAGTAAAGAAAAACGAGTGGCCATCATTACTTTAAGGCTGTGTGCACACGTCACTTTTTTTGAGGTTTTTCGCTATAAAAACGCTATAAAACCGCGAAAAAAACGCTCACATTAAGCATCCTATTTAATAGAATGCAATCCACATTTTTTGTGCACATGCTGCGTCGTTTTCCTGAGCGGAAACGCATTCCAGAAAAAAACGCAGCATGTTCATTAATTTGCATGATCGCGGGGATTCCGCACACCTAGGAATGCATTGATCCGCTTACTTCCCGCATGTAATTAAAATAAAAAATAGTGATACACTCACCTTCTGATAGCCCCCAGAGTCTTCCCGCCTCTCAGCGGTGCATGCGGCCACTTCCGTTCCCATGGATGCTTTGTGTGAAGGACCTGCGATGACGTTGCGGTCCCGTGACCGTGACTTCATCGCAGGTCCTGCACACAAAGCGTCTATAGGAAGGGAAGCCGCCGCGTGCACCGCTGAGGAGATCGGGGGCCTTCGGAAGGTGAGAATAACCATTTTTTAATTTTTTTTAATATTAGATCTTTTTACTATTGATGCTGCATAGGCAGCATCAATAGTAAAAAGTTGGTCACACTTGTCAAACTATGTTTGACAAGTGTGACCAACCTGTCAATCAGTTTTCCAAGCGATGCTACAGATCGCTTGGAAAATGCTAGCATTCTGCAAACTAATTATGCTTGCAAAACGCTAGTTTTTAGCAGAAATATGCATGAAAATTCTGCATGCGATATACCCACGGCAGGAGTTGCAGAATTGCCGCGGAAATTTCCGCGGCAATTCTGCGACGTGTGCACTTAGCCTAAGAAATGACCTGTGTGGGGTGTTGCTGATAAGTGCAGAGCCAGGGAATGTCCCGGCCGGAGGCGTCCCTGGTTGCACTTAGAAACAAAGATGGCCACCGCTGACAAGCAGCGTGCGACGTCACAGGCCTACGGAGCCTCACTGGGACCAAAAAGCAAACCGACGCGTTTCGAAGGGTAAACGCCCTTCTTCATCAGGGTTGATGAAGCATCGCGCTGGGTGGCCGGCAGAGGCTGGATCAACCAGGTGATTGATTGCATCTATGGGCACCAGAAGTGATGCAGGCATGATCAATCAATAAGATTAACATAACAGGTGTGCACATACACCTGACTACTGAGCGACCGGTAAAGGCAGGATCAACCAGGTGATTAATTTAAAAAAAAAAGAAGAGGAGGCATTGAGTCTATTTAAAGGACTCAGAAGTGCTGCCCTGTGTCACTAACCAGGTCAGGTTCATGGTGACTGCTCTTTTTACGTGGTAGTCGGTAAGATGGAGAGTTTTTTGCCAGAGCATTTAATGCCACAACAAGAGGTGCAGGAGAGGCGGTCTCGCTCAAGTGAGAAGAGACAGATATGCCATGGCAGCAGCAGAAGCCGCTCAGACAGCGTGCGGACAGATCGCCATACCAAGGATGGGTCCCTGGTCTCATTGGGAAACACGGAGAAAACCAGTCAACCTCCGGAATCGGTACCCGTACTTTGAAAGCATCCGAGTGGTGAGTGAACTTCGAGAAAGTCCAGCACTCTAATGTCTGTTCTTTTCTCTTCTCTTGTCTCCAGCTCTCCCCTCAGTCAGTCAGAAGAACACTCAGATACAGCTCATTGCTCAGATAGTAGCTCAGAGAGGGAAGATACATTTCCAGCGGAGGCTACGGATAAGCTTTTAAAAGCTGTTCGCTCTACCATGGGGCTGGTAGACGAGAAAGCAAAAAAGACAGCACAGGAACTTATGTTCAGTGGTCTGCAAAAGAAAAAACGGAGGTCATTCCCTATTAATGAACAGCTACAGGAATTGGTTAAGAAGGAATGGTAAAAACCGGAAAAGTCCCAGATAATCAACTCCCTAAAGAGAAGATATCCTTTTGAGGAGGAGGCGTCCTCATCGTGGGATAGAGCTCCAAAAATTGATGCAGCGATTTCAAAAGTTGCCAGAAAGTCCTCCCTGCCATTCGAGGATTTAGGTTCTCTAAAAGAACCTCTAGACAGAAAAACGGACAATTGCCTAAAAACAGCATGGGAGGTCTCGACAGGGGCACTAAGGCCAGCTGTCGCAGCCATTTGTGTAGCCAGATCCCTTTAAAATCTGGATAGATAACCTGGAGGATCAGGTAGAACAAAAAGTTCCCAGAGAGACTATCCTAGAGGCAATACCGGCCATGAGAGCAGCGGCAGTATTTCTAGCTGAAGCATCAGCAGACTCAGCTAGATTGGCAGCAAAGTGAGTAGCTTTAGTCAACACAGGGCACCTTGCGGTATGGCTTAAATGCTGGCCAGGAGATACACATTCAAAGATTAAACTTTGCTCTTTGCCATGTGAAGGGAACTTCCTGTTTGGAGCGGCATTAGATGAGGTGTTGGAAAAAGCCGGCGACAAAAAGAAGAATTTTCCAAAACTGCCATTTCAGCCCTTTTGGCGCTCCTTTCAGAGAGCAGTATAGAGACCGAGACAGGAGCAACTTTGACAAGAGATCCAGGGGAGGAAAAGGCTTTTATTTTGGCAAGTCCCCCAGGGACACCAAGAAACCTCCCAGTGACGGTCCTTCTCAGGTGGGAGAGGGGCTCTCTCACTTCCTTTCAGCCTGGGAGAGGATCTCATCCAGCGCATGGATCAGACAAATTATAGGATCGGGCCTAAAACTAAAATTCCACCACTGGCCTCCAAGAAAATACAGGCGGACTCCAGTACAGTCCTCCCAAGAGAAACAAGACAGTCTGGAAGGGGAAGTAATACCACTCCTAGACAAACACGTCTTGGAAGAAGTCCCAATAGAGGAAAGGATGGAAGGTTTTTATTCCCCCCTTTTTCTCATAAAAAAACGGACAATTCTTGGAGGACAATAATAAATTTAAAAGGCCTCAACAAATATCTAATAATTCCATCATTCAAAATGAAAACAATAAAATAAGCAGTGAAAATTCTATATCCTCAGTGTTACATGTCAGTCCTAGACCTAAAGGACGCTTATTATCACATCCCAATCAGGCAACAAGATCGCCAGTTTCTCAGAGTGGCAGTTCAGATGGGGTCCCAGCTACGTCACCTTCAGTACAGGGCTCTGCCCTTTGGGATAGCAACAGCCCCGTGTGTATTTACAAAACTGATTGCAGACATCACAGCACATCTCAGAGAAAAAGATATGCTGATAATACCTTACTTAGACGACTTCCTGATAGTGGGGAAAAACTTTTCTCACTGTCAGGAGCAGGTCAGAATAGTGATGGACACTCTACGGACACTAGGATGGCAACTGAACCTCAAGAAATCCAAACTGGAGCCAGCAATGGTCCAAAATTTCCTAGGGATAACGGTAGACTCGGTGGCGCAGGAGTTTCACCTCCCAGAGGAAAAAGAGGAAAAAATCAAACAAATGATTGACAACATTAAAAAACCAGAGATGACTTTAAGAAGAGCCATGTCGGTGTTATGGTCCCTAACCTCCTGCATACCAGCAGTAAAATGGGCCCAGTTCCATGCAAGAGAACTGCAATGGTGTGTGCTGCAGAACGACCTGGAACTTCAGGGGCAGCTAGAGCAGAAGCTCATTCTCCCGCTCTCTGTACTCCAATCACTCAGATGGTGGTTACAGATAGAGTCATCTCCGAGAGGAGTTCCCTGGACATTCACAGCCTCCAAAATAACCACAACGGATGCCAGTCCATGGGGGTAGGGAGCTCACTCAAAAACACTATGGGTCCAAGACCCCTGGGCTCAAGAGGAAAAAATCTATCCTCAAATGAGTGGGAACTCCTAGCAATTGAAAAAGCACTAAGGAGGTTACTTCCACACTTCACAGGGCATCATGTGAGAGTCCTATCGGATAACCGAAAAGCGGTCGCATACGTGAACCAGCAGGGGGCACCCGTTCTCGGCCATTGATGCACATAACCAAAAGACTCATGACTCTAGCCGAAAGGCATTTCCTCTCATTATCGGCCCTGCATATTCGAGGTGTGGACAATATAAAGGCAGACTTTCTAAGCAGGAACCACTTAAGGCAAGGGGAATGGTCCCTAAAAAAGTCAGTTTTTCATCGGATAGTACACATGTGGGGAAGACCCAGTGTAGACCTCTTTGCCTCAAAAGCCAACAAGAAAAGTTCAGAAGTTCTGCTCCCTGAACCCAGCAGACAGGCCATTGGCAGTAGACGCCTTCAGCATAGAATGGATGTCAGGACTCTTGTATGCCTTCCCACCCACAGTTTATGTCTATTCCTAGCAGTTCTGAGGAAGATCAGGGAGGACAAGGCCAGGGTAATTGTAATAGCTCCCTTCTGGCTGAAAAGACCATGGTTTTACTGGCTGAGAGTGATGTCAGTGACGGACCCGTGGGTACTCCCGGAAGACCAGGACCTTCTAACACAGGGTCCCTTCAACCACCCGCAGAATTCCAGGCTACATTTGACAGCCTGGCATTTGAACGGTTGTTGTTAGAGAAAGAAGGGTTCTCAGCTGGTTTAATATCTACCTTGCTTAGTAGCAGAAAACCAGTAACGACCAAGATTTACGGGAGAATATGGAAGAGATTCTTGTCCAGCTCAGGGCCAATACAGGAAGGGGAGGTCCCGTGTTATGACCTGGTGGTTAAGGAGCAACATGGGACGAGCTCTGAGGAGATGGTAACTTTACTGACCGCAGTTCCTGAACCTAACACAACACTAGAAGTAGCCGTGGAATGTTCCTGTCACTCCCTAGACATCTCGTCACAGCCGGAGAACTAACTACCCCTAAAGATGGAAACAGGAAAGCTATCTTGCCTCAGAGAAAATTCCCAAAGGACAGACAGCCCCCCACAAATATGGACTGTGAGTGGAGAGGGAAATGACATACACAGAATGAAACCAGGATTTAGCAAAGGAGGCCACTTCTAACTAGATAGACAGAATAGGAAAGGATACTGTGCGGTCAGTATTAAAAGCTAGAAAAATCCATCACAGAGTTTACAAAAAATCTCCACACCTGACTAACGGTGTGGAGAGCAAATCTGCTTCCCCAGAGCTTCCAGCTTAACTGAATATTGAATACTGACAAGCTGGACTAGAGCAAACATAAAATGATCTGAATGATTAAGTCCACTGCAAGAGGACAACAAATGAACATGCAAGGACTTATCTTTGCTGAACAGGACCGACTATCAAGGAAATCCAAGGAGAGATCTGAATCCAACCAAGTAACATTGACAGCTGGCACTGGCTGAAGATCAGAGCCAGGCTAAATAGCAGAGCAGGAGAGAAGATCAGTGGAAGCAGCTGCTAAGCTAAATCCAAGGAGCAGCAGTTCCACTTAAAACCACCGGAGGGAGCCCAAGGGCAGAATTCACAAAAGTGCCATTTACAACCACCGGAGGGAGCCCCAGAACGGAATTCACAACAGTCCCGATAGTGGCAATACTGGAGTTTTTGCAAAAGGGCTTATTATTATTATTACTATTATTATTATTATTATTATTTATCGTTATAGCGCCATTTATTCCATGGCGCTTTACATGTGAGGAGGGGTATACATAATAAAAACAAGTACAATAATCTTAAACAATACAATTCATAACTGGTACAGGAGGAGAGAGGACCCTGCCGGCGAAGGCTCGCAATCTACAAGGGATGGGTGAGAATACAGTAGGTGAGGATAGAGCTGGTCATGCAGCGGTTTGGTCGATCGGTGGTTACTGCAGGTTGTAGGCTTGTCGGAAGAGGTGGGTCTTCAGGTTCTTTTTGAAGGCTTAGATCTAGGATTAGCTGTTAGTACCCTCAAAGTACACATTTCAGCTTTAGTAGCCTTATTCAACTGTGACCTGGCAAGCAATAGGTGGGTGGTGAGGTTTATCCGAGCTTATAGTAGAGCTGACTCTGTTCCATCCCCTACTCCTCCACCATGGGATCTAAATTTAGTATTGACAGCTTTGACAGAAAGCCCCTTTGAGCCACTAAATACAACAACAGACAAAATTAACATTAAAAACAGCCTTGTTAGTGGCACTTACATCGGCCCGTAGGGTTGGGGATTTACACGCGTTATCGGCAGATCCTCCCTACACACAAATTATGGACGATAGAGTGGTAATAAAATTTGGGGCATATCTCCCCAAAGTGATATCGAGATTCCATAGGGCTCAGGATATAACCCTTCCCTCTTTCTGTCCTAATCCTAGCAACAAGAAAGAGGAGAGGCTCCATTGCTTAGATGTCAGGAGATGTATCCTACAGTATTTAGAGATGACAAAATCCTGGAGGAAACAGAAGGCTTTATTTGTTTCATTCCAGGGGTCAAGGAAGGGCCTTAAAGCCTCAAAACAAACTATCACTAGATGGGTGAGAGAGGCCATTATTCTAGCGTATAGTAGTGCAGGCAGCGTTGTTGCACAGGGTCTGAAAGCCCACTCCACGAGGGCCATGGTGACGTCGTGGGTGGAGAGAGCAGATGCTACCATCGACCAAATTTTAAGGAGGCCACTTGGTTCTCTCCGTCTACATTTTTTAAACATTATAGGCTAGACCTATCTGCTACCTCTGATCTCACATTTGGGAGAAGAGTGTTACAAGCAGTGATCTCTCCCTAAAAGAGAATACAAATCTCTGTAACTCTCTCGTGGTGCCGTCATGTATGATGGAAAAACACGGGTATTACATACCTGGTAATGTGTTTTTTCATGAGACATGACGGCACACTTATATTCCCACCCTTTTAATCATGTCATTAGTTGGGTGCATTATTAGCATTATTGGTATTATGCACTCCCTCGGGTGTCGGTGAATAGAACCGTAAAGGATGTATTATTTATGTGTACACTAACTGGCGGAGTTCCTCTCGTACTCTGTAAAACAACTGATGTGGAGAGAGGAGCCTCTTTTATCTTGAAGGTTTCCTGTCCTTGAAGGGCGGATCCCCTCTCTCGTGGTGCCGTCATGTCTCATGAAAAAACACATTACCAGGTATGTAATACCCGTGTTTCTCTACTATGGTATAGTTCTTTTCACAGGATGAGAGTTTCCTACTCAGGTATAGAACTGGATGTTCGTCCCCCGTCTATTTCCTGAGACAACACAGCTCCCATACTGATCTCGGAGACATGTGTCTGGAGCCCTTACTCCTTAGTGAAATCAGGTGTGACCAAGACCGGCTGTTTGCATAGGGGTAAGCTTTAACTCCTGGAATGCCATCTACGCTTCAAAGGACCATTTGGCCATCAACATCTTTGTGCCCTTCAGAAGATCAGTCAGTGGGGTGACTATCATGGCGAAATTCGGGATAAATTGCCAATAGTACCCCCACAATTTCCAGAAACGCCGTGACCTGCTTTTTGGAGACTGGCTGCGGACATTTTTGGATTGCCTCTACCTTATCTATTGGCAGCTTTATTTTGCCCCTCCCGATGATGTAGCCCAAGTATTTTGCCTCTTCCTTCTCCAGGGCACATTTCTTAGGGTTTATGGTAAACCCTACCTTCCTCCGTGCAGCCAGTACTGCCTGGACCTTCTGCAGGTGACTTCCCCAGTCCGGGCTGAAGATCACAATGTCATCCAGATACACGGCAGCACACTTTTTGTGAATGGCTAGGATCCAGTCCATGGCCCTATGGAAGGTAGCTTGGGCTCCTTGGAGTCCAAAGAGCATCCTGGTATACTGAAAGCAAACAGTCAGATTTAGAGAAGACCGTCCTCTCCTTGGCACTTGGAGACAGGACAATTTGCTATTTTGTTAGGTCCAGGGTGGTGATATATCTGGCTGACGCTAGCCATTCAATAAGCTCATCGACCCAAGGTATCGTATATGGGTCAAACTTGGACACCTCATTGACCTGTAATTGTTACAGAAGCACCACTCTCCATCCAGCTTCAGCACAAGGACAACAAGGCTGGATCAGCCGCTTTTTCACTTCTTGATGATGCCCAGGCTTAACATTCTCCTCACCTCCTTGGAAATCACCTCACGGCAGGCTTTGGGAATCCGATATGGCTTTTGGTTCACCCTCACATATGGGTCAGTCAGGATTTCATGCTCCACAACCTGCATACATCCTGATAACTCCGTAAACAGGTCCTGGTTCTGCTGAAGCAGCTCACGGCACTGTTGTTTCCCTTACAGACATCTTATCTAGATCATACTGTAATATTATATATGTAGTGCAGTGGGGTTGGTGCAGTGTGACAGATAGGCAAAGACAACAGAAATGCTCAAAACAAATGTCTTTAATGTCCAAAGAAACTCACAAATGGAAAGCAAACGATATCCTCCCGATCGCAGCTGGGGTGTCATGACAGTCTGTGTCCGAGACCTGTTGCTGTGGGTGACTGCACCACCATGTCACGCTGAGGGATGCCAGTCATTTGCTTCCCTTGGCTTCATGTTACTTCACACAAGCCAGATGTTGCAGAGCCACCTGCTCTGCTGCTTGCAAGCCAACACTGACCCACCCAACCCTTTGCTGCAGGCAGGGGCGTAACTACCAAGGTCACAGGGGTCGCAGCTGCGATGGGGCCCGGAGTGCTTAGGGGCCCGCCCAGTCCAGCAATATAGCCGGCCTCTGTGTCATTTCTGGTCCTGTGCATAGTGGGGGAGCTCCGGAACTGACCAGTACACCCAATCATGGGCTGACATACTGCTGATGCCATGGGGCCCCAAGCAGGAGGGGGCCCAGGAAAAACTGATGGGGACGCCTACGGTGCATAATCGATCACAGAGCTGGTGGCTGCATAATCGCTAAAAGGAGAGGCCAGCCCGCTCTGCTGAACACTACACACGGTTATGCTAAGGGGCCCTGTCCTCACCTGTTAGTGCTGATGCTGTTGTCTGGTCTCATCAATGTGGAGACGCTGCTGGGACGAGGGAGCGTCACACTGAGCCTCACAGCCTGTGATTCCCTCTGCTGCTGACCCCTGCCTGTGCAGTGCCACTGATCTGATGGTATGAAAAGTGGGGGAGGTGCTGGGAGAGTAGTCGCTGAAGCAGGACATTAACCATGTCCTGATCACTATAATGGGGGTCTCCTGAGTGCCCCCTCGTACAGCTTTATTAAGTTATAGGCACTGCACAGAGTGATATTTGTGCCTCATTGCCAGTCAGCCAATCACTATTCTTTATAAGCACATCTTTGATTGGCTGACAGGGTGATGATATTTAAGTGCCTTCTGTATCCTGGAGTCACAGCTTGAAGTGGGATGCTTCAGCAGAAGTGAATGTGGACCAGACTGATAGGATGGTAAGACACAAGGGTGGACATACCGTTGGTGCAGCTGCATCAGGACCCAAAGGTGGAGGGGAGCCCATGCAGGCCTCGACACCATCAAGGACACCGGCACGCTATGTGGCCCATGAATCGGGAGGGCCCTGTGCCAGCGTAGGCACTGGCACTGGGCCCCCCATGCTATAAACTGAAATACTTACCTCTCCCTGTTCCTCTACAGCTCCAGTGTCCACGACTCTCTGACGTCTCAGGGCAGAATGTGCGATGACTTCACTACAGCACACCCTCTGTGCTGTGCACTGCAGAGAGTCATAAGACAATGAGTAACCCAGAGCAATGGCACCTGGAACAGTTCTGGAAGAGAGAGGTAAGTATTTCATTATCTTTATTTTTTTTAATTTATGGAGCATTATATGGGATCCGTTATTCTGTATGGAACTTATATGGGTCCATTATTCTGTGTGGAGCATTATATGGGCACCATTATTCTGTATGGAGCAATATATAGGGCCCATTATACTGTATGGTGCAATATATGGGGCCCATTATTCCCCATGCAATATTACTGTATGCATACTGTATGGAGTAATATATGGGGCTCATTATACTGTATGGAGCAATAAATGAGGCCCATTATACTGTATTAATCATGATATGGGGTCCATTATTCTGTATGGAGCAATATATGGGATCCATTATTCTGTACGGAGCATTATAGGAGGCCCATTATACTGTATTGAGCATGATATGGGGTCCATTATTCTGTATAGAGCTATATATGGGGCTCATTATACTGTATGGAGCAATATATGGGATCCATTATTCTGTATTGAGCAATATATGGGGTCCATTATTCTGTATGAAACATTATATGGGGTCCATTATTCTCTATGGAGCAATATATTGGGCCCATAATACTGTATGGATCAATTTATGGGGCTCATTATTCTGTATGGAGCAATACTGTATATGGGTCCATTCTGTATGGAGCAATATATGTGGCTCATAATACTGTATTTAACAATATATGGGGCCCATTATATGTGGTGCCCATAATACTGTGTGGAGGACTATGTGGTGCCCATAATACTGTGTGGAGGACTATGTGGTGCCCATAATACTGTATGAAGGACTATGTGATGCCCAAAATACTGTATGGAGGACCATACTCTTCGGTTTCTGAGCTATTGATATCACTCATGTAATGTAAGAAGTGAAATCTTTGTCATTGTACTATACCGATATTTTTCTGCCTTATCTGTGCATCATGAATCGTGGTATGTGTTAAAGGGGCCCACTGAGACTCTTTCGTCCGCAGCCCACGAAAACCTGGAGCCAGCCCTGTGTGACTGTCTATACATGTGTATATACAGTTTGATTATACATGTGTGTGCATGTTTGTGTGCGTCTGTGTTTATGAATGTATGTGTATGCATATGTGTATGTATGATATGTGTGTATGTAAACCACCACAGAAAAACTACGGTGAAAAAAGTCAAAATCACTATATATATATATATATATATATACTAGATGGCAGCCCGATTCTAAAGAATCGGGAGTCTAGAATCCATATATACTTTATTTATTCAAATGTAAGAATAATACAATTAATAAATAATAGTAAGAAAGAACAAAAAATGGCTGCACTCACCAGCTCTTGACAATTCTTGACAGTACGGCACATTTCTGATTGGTCGCTCGCAGCAGGCGGCAACCAATCAGAAAAGTGCCGCGCACCACGAAGGCATATATCTTTGTCCACCCTGAGTGGGTGTAGGACGCTGGTGACGTCACTTATCTCCGGACATTATCTCCGGACAAAGCCACGGAAGTTGGCACAAATTGCCGGAAGTAGTATTCTAGGCAATTATATATTAGATTTTAATGTTATCAGTGTTTACCTTTGAACGTTTATATTGTATTGTCCTGTCACCAGCCATGTGTACGATTATCGGCCGAAAGCCTCTCTGGAACCAATAATCACCCCATGTAAAGGTATCTTTATAAGTTAAAGATTCAGAATACTATGACTTTTATCATATCCTGAACAGTCAAGTTTTTTATGAACCGTTAAGGTTTTCTGGTTGAAGTAAAAAAAACTCTGAGTGTTTACAGTTTGAAACCATAAAATGTTGAAAAATTATGTCATTCTTGAGTATATCACTCAATGGTGCTCATAAACGTGTCAAATTTGATCTATAATATACTTTAATATACGTTACTTTAATCTTTAATATACTTAAGAACAGGGCCCCAGACATCACACAGGGGGTCTGAAACACCGCACAGTGGTCCAAAATATCGCTGTGCTCTGCCTGGGGCCCCATATGCTGCCTGGGGCCCCTGTGCTCTGCCTGGGGCCCCATATGCTGCCTGGGGCCCCTGTGCTCTGCCTGGGGCCCCTGTGCTCTGCCTGGGGCCCCATGTTCTGCCTGGGGCCCCTATGCTCTGCCTGGGGCCCCATATGCTGCCTGGGGCCCCATAGGCTGCCTGGGGCCCCTGTGCTCTACCTGGGACCACTGTGCTCTGCCTGGGGCCCCATATGCTGCCTGGGGCCCCTGTGCTCTGCCTGGGGCCCCTGTGCTCTGCCTGGGGCCCCATGTTCTGCCTGGGGCCACTGTGCTCTGCCTGGGGGCCCATAGGCTGCCTGGGGCCCCTGTGCTCTGCCTGGGACCACTGTGCTCTGCCTGGGGCCCCATGTGCTGCCTGGAGCCCCTGTGCACTGCCTGGGGCCACTGTGCTCTGCCTGGGGCCCCATATGCTGCCTGGGGCCCCTGTGCTCTGCCTGGGGCCCCATATGCTGCCTGGGGCCCCTGTGCTCTGCCTGGGGCCCCTGTGCTCTGCCTGGGGCCCCTGTGCTCTGCCTGGGGCCACTGTGCTCTGCCTGGGGCCCCATGTTCTGCCTGGGGCCACTGTGCTCTGCCTGGGGCCCCCATAAGCTGCCTGGGGCCCCTGTGCTCTGCCTGGGGCCACTGTGCTCTGCCTGGGGCCCCATATGCTGCCTGGGGCCACTGTGCTCTGCCTGGGGCCCCATATGCTGCCTGGGGCCCCTGTGCTCTGCCTGGGGCCCCATATGCTGCCTGGGGCCCCTGTGCTCTGCCTGGAGCCCCTGTGCTCTGCCTGGGGCCCCATGTTCTGCCTGGGGCCCCTGTGCTCTGCCTGGGGCCACTGTGCTCTGCCTGGGGCCCCATATGCTGCTTGGGGCCCCTGTGCTCTGCCTGGGGCCCCATATGCTGCCTGGGGCCCCTGTGCTCTGCCTGGGGCCCCATATGCTGCCTGGGGCCCCTGTGCTCTGTCTGGGGCCCCTGTGCTCTGCCTGGGGCCCCATGTTCTGCCTGGGGCCCCTGTGCTCTGCCTGGGGCCACTGTGCTCTGCCTGGGGCCCCTGTGCTCTGCCTGGGGCCCCTGTGCTCTGCCTGGGGCCACTGTGCTCTGCCTGGGGCCCCATATGCTGCCTGGGGCCCCTGTGCTCTGCCTGGGGCCCCATATGCTGCCTGGGGCCCCTGTGCTCTGCCTGGGTGTAGGACACTGGTGACGTCACTTATCTCCGGACATTAGCTCCGGACATTAGCTCCGGACATTAGCTCCGGACATTAGCTCCGGACATTATCTACGGACATTAGCTCCGGACAAAGCCACGGAAGTTGGCACAAATTGCAGGAAGTAGTATTCTAGGCAATTATATATTAGATGGGCATTTCCTGAAGGAAATACATGGTGCTTGAACAGCGCTACCAGCTTTACAGCAGCACTTTTCACACACGGGACTGGGGGGCGCGCTTACTTTTGCACCCGGGGCCGGGGGCGCGCTTACTTTTGCACCCGGGGGCGCACTTACTTTTGCACCCGGAGGCGCACTTACTTTTGCACCCGGGGGCGCACTTACTTTTGCACCCGGGGGCGCACTTACTTTTGCACCCGGGGGCGCACTTTTGCACCCGGGGGCGCACTTACTTTTGCACCCGGGGGCGCACTTACTTTTGCACCCGGGGGCGCACTTACTTTTGCACCCGGGGGCGCACTTACTTTTGGGGCCGCACTTACTTTTGGTGGGCGGGGCTCCTCGGCCTCCGATTTGGTTGGTGGGGCCCCTCGTCCTCCGATTTGGTGGGTGGGGACCCTCGGCCTCCGATTTGGTGGGCGGGGACCGGCCTCCGATTTGGTGGGCGGGGACCCTCGGCCTCCGATTTGGTGGGCGGGGACCCTCGACCTCCGATTTGGTGGGCTGGGACCCTCGGCCTCCGCTTTGGTGGGCGGGGCCCCTCGGCCTCCGATTTGGTGGGCGGGGTCCCTCTGCCTCCGATTTGGTGGGCGGGGACCCTCGGCCTCCGCTTTGGTTGGCGGGGCCCCACGGCCTCCGATTTGGTGGGCGGGGTCCCTCTGCCTCCGCTTTGGTGGGCAGGGCCGCTCGGCCTTCGATTTGGTGGGCGGAGCTCCTCGGCCTCCGATTTGGTTGGTGGGGCCCCTCGGCCTCTGATTTGGTGGGCGGGGCCCCTTATCCTCCGATTTGGTGGGCGGGGACCCTCGGCCTCCGATTTGGTGGGCGGGGCCCCTCGGCCTCCGATTTGGTTGGCGGGGCCCCTCGGCCTCCGATTTCGTGGGCAGGGACCCTCGGCCTCCGATTTGGTGGGCGGGGCCCCTCGGCCTCCGATTTGGTGGGCAGGGACCCTCGGCCTCCGATTTGGTGGGTGGGGACCCTCGGCCTCCGATTGGGTGGGCGGGGCCCCACGGCCTCCGATGTGGTGGGCGGGGCCCCTCGGCCTCCGCTTTGGTGGGCGGGGCCGGGCCCCTCGGCCTCCGCTTTGGTGGGCGGGGCCGCTCGGCCTTCGATTTGGTGGGTGGGGCTCCTCGGCCTCCGATTTGGTTGGCGGGGCCCCTCGGCCTCCGATTTGGTTGGCGGGGCCCCTCGGCCTCCGATTTGGTGGGCGGGGACTCTCGGCCTCCGATTTGGTGGGCGGGGACCCTCGGCCTCCGATTTGGTGGGCGGGGACCCTCGGCCTCCGATTTGGTGGTCGGGGCCCCTCGGCCTCCGATTTGGTGGGCGGGGACCCTCGGCCTCCGATTTGGTGGGCGGGGACACTCGGCCTCCGATTTGGTGGGCGGGGACCCTCTGCCTCCGATTTGGTGGGCGGGGCCCATCAGCCTCCGATTTGGTGGGCGGGGACCCTCGGCCTCCGATTTGGTGGGCGGGGACCCTCGGCCTCCGATTTGGTGGGCGGGGACCCTCGGCCTCCGATTTGGTGGGCGGGGCCCCTCGGCCTCCGATGTGGTGGTCGGGGCCCCTCGGCCTCCGCTTTGGTGTGTGCTCTGCCTGGGGCCACTGTGCTCTGCCTGGGGCCCCATATGCTGCCTGGGGCCCCTGTGCTCTGCCTGGGGCCCCATATGCTGCCTGGGGCCCCTGTGCTCTGCCTGGGGCCCCTGTGCTCTGCCTGGGGCCCCATGTTCTGCCTGGGGCCCCTGTGCTCTGCCTGGGGCCACTGTGCTCTGCCTGGGTGTAGGACACTGGTGACGTCACTTATCTCCGGACATTAGCTCCGGACATTAGCTCCGGACATTAGCTCCGGACATTATCTCCGGACATTAGCTCCGGACAAAGCCACGGAAGTTGGCACAAATTGCAGGAAGTAGTATTCTAGGCAATTATATATCTAATATATAATTGCCTAGAATACTACTTCCTGCAATTTGTGCCAACTTCCGTGGCTTTGTCCGGAGCTAATGTTCGGAGCTAATGTCCGGAGCTAATGTCCGGAGATAAGTGACGTCACCAGTGTCCTACACCCAGGCAGAGCACAGTGGCCCCAGGCAGAGCACAGGGGCCCCAGGCAGAACATGGGGCCACAGGCAGAGCACAGGGGCCCCAAGCAGAGCACAGGGGCCCCAGGCAGCATATGGGGCCCCAGGCAGAGCACAGGGGCCCCAGGCAGCATATGGGGCCCCAGGCAGAGCACAGTGGCCCCAGGCAGAGCACACACCAAATTGGAGGCCGAGAGGCCCCGCCAACCAAATCGGAGGCCGAGTGGCCCCGCCAACCAAATCGGAGGCCGAGGAGCCCCGCCCACCAAATCGAAGGCCGAGCGGCCCCGCCCACCAAATCGGAGGCCGAGGGGCCCCGCCCACCAAATCGGAGGCCGAGGGTCCCCGCCCACCAAATCGGAGGCCGAGGGGCCCCGCCCACCAAATCGGAGGCCGAGGGTCCCCGCCCACCAAATCGGAGGATAAGGGGCCCCGCCAACCAAATCGGAGGCCGAGGGGCCCCACAAACCAAATCGGAGGCCGAGGAGCCCCGCCCAACAAATCGAAGGCCGAGCGGCCCCGCCCACCAAAGCGGAGGCCGAGGGGCCCGGCCCCGCCCACCAAAGCGGAGGCCGAGGGGCCCCGACCACCACATCGGAGGCCGAGGGGCCCCGCCCACCAAATTGGAGGCCGAGGGGCCCCGCCCACCAAATCGGAGGCCGAGGGTCCCCGACCACCAAATCGGAGGCCGAGGGTCCCCGCCCACCAAATCGGAGGCCGAAGGGCCCCGCCTACCAAATCGGAGGCCGAGGGTCCCCGCCCACCAAATCGGAGGCCGAGGGTCCCCGCCCACCAAATCGGAGGCCGAGGGTCCCCGCCCACCAAATTGGAGGCCGGGGGTCCCCGCCCACCAAATCGGAGGCCGATGGGCCCCGCCCACCACATCAGAGGCCGAGGGTCCCCGCCCACCAAATCGGAGGCCGAGGGTCCCCGCCCACCAAATCGGAGGCCGAGGGTCCCCGCCCACCAAATCGGAGGCCGAGGGTCCCCGCCCACCAAATCGGAGGCCGAGGGTCCCCGCCCACCAAATCGGAGGCCGAGGGTCCCCGCCCACCAAATCGGAGGCCGAGGGTCACCGTCCACCAAATCGGAGGCCGAGGGTCCACACCAACCAAATCGGAGGCCGAGGGGCCCCGCCCACCAAATCGAAGGCCGAGGGGCCCCGCCCACCAAAGCGGAGGCCGAGGGTCCCCACACACCAAATCGGAGGCAGAGGGAACCCCGCCCACCAAATCGGAGGCCGAGGGGCCCCGCCCACCAAAGCGGAGGCCGAGGGTCCCTGACCACCAAATCGGAGGCCGAGGGTCCCCGCCCACCAAATCGGAGGCCGAGGGTCCCCGCCCACCAAATCGGAGGCCGAGGGTCCCCGCCCACCAAATCGGAGGCCGAGAGTCCCCGCCCACCAAATCGGAGGCCGAGGGGCCCCGCCAACCAAATCGGAGGCCGAGGGGCCCCGCCAACCAAATCGGAGGCCGAGGGTCCCCGCCCACCAAATCGGAGGCCGACGGTCCCCGCCCACCAAATCGGAGGCCGAGAGTCCCCGCCCACCAAATCGGAGGCCGAGGGGCCCCGCCAACCAAATCGAAGGCCGAGCGGACCCGCCCACCAAAGCGGAGGCCGAGGGGCCCGGCCCCGCCCACCAAAGCGGAGGCCGAGGGGCCCCGCCCACCAAATCGGAGGCCGAGGGTCCCCGCCCACCAAATCGGAGGCCGAGAGTCCCCGCCCACCAAATCGGAGGCCGAGGGGCCCCGCCAACCAAATCGAAGGCCGAGCGGACCCGTCCACCAAAACGGAGGCCAAGGGGCCCGGCCCCGCCCACCAAAGCGGAGGCCGAGGGGCCCCGCCCACCAAATCGGAGGCCGAGGGTCCCCGCCCACCAAATCGGAGGCCGAGAGTCCCCGCCCACCAAATCGGAGGCCGAGGGGCCCCGCCAACCAAATCGGAGGCCGAGGGGCCCCGCCAACCAAATCGGAGGCCGAGGGTCCCCGCCCACCAAATCGGAGGCCGACGGTCCCCGCCCACCAAATCGGAGGCCGAGAGTCCCCGCCCACCAAATCGGAGGCCGAGGGGCCCCGCCAACCAAATCGAAGGCCGAGCGGACCCGCCCACCAAAGCGGAGGCCAGGGGCCCGGCCCCGCCCACCAAAGCGGAGGCCGAGGGGCCCCGCCCACCACATCGGAGGCCGAGGGGCCTCGCCCACCAAATCGGAGGCCGAGGGGCCCCGCCCACCAAATCGGAGGCCGAGGGGCCCCGCCAACCAAATCGAAGGCCGAGCGGCCCCGCCCACCAAAGCGGAGTCCGAGGGGCCCGGCCCCGCCCACCAAAGCGGAGGCCGAGGGGCCCCGCCCACCACATCGGAGGCCGAGGGGCCCCGCCCACCAAATCGGAGGCCGAGGGGCCCAGCCCACCAAATCAGAGGCCGAGGGGCCCCGCCCACCAAATCGGAGGCCGAGGGTCCCCACCCACCAAATCGGAGGCCGAGGGTCCCCGCCCACCAAATCGGAGGCCGAGGGTCCCCGCCCACCAAATCAGAGGCCGAGGGTCCACACCAACCAAATCGGAGGCCAAGGGGCCCCGCCCACCAAATCGAAGGCCGAGGGGCCCCGCCCACCAAAGCGGAGGCTGAGGGTCCCCACACACCAAATCGGAGGCAGAGGGACCCCGCCCACAAAATCGGAGGCCGAGGGGCCCCGCCCACCAAAGCGGAGGCCGAGGGTCCCCGACCACCAAATCGGAAGCCGAGGGTCCCCGCCCACCAAATCGGAGGCCGAGAGTCCCCGCCCACCAAATCGGAGGCCGAGGGGCCCCGCCAACCAAATCGGAGGCCGAGGGGCCCCTCCAACCAAATCGGAGGCCGAGGAGCCCCGCCCACCAAATCGAAGGCCGAGCGGCCCCGCCCACCAAAGCGGAGGCCGAGGGGCCCCGCCCACCAAATCGGAGGCCGAGGGTCCCCGCCCACCAAATTGGAGGCCGAGGGTCCCCGCCCACCAAATCGAAGGCCGAGGAGCCCCGCCCAACAAATCGAAGGCCGAGCGGCCCCGCCCACCAAAGCAGAGGCCGAGGGGCCCGGCCCCGCCCACCAAAGCGGAGGCCGAGGGGCCCCGACCACCACATCGGAGGCCGAGGGGCCCCGCCTACCAAATCGGAGGCCTAGGGTCCCCGCCCACCAAATCGGAGGCCGAGGGTCCCCGCCCACCAAATCGGAGGCCGAGGGGCCCCACCCACCAAATCGGAGGCCGAGGGGCCCCACCCACCAAATCGGAGGCCGGGGGTCCCCGCCCACCAAATCGGAGGCCGAGGGGCCCCGCCCACCACATCGGAGGCCGATGGGCCCCGCCCACCAAATCGGAGGCCGAGGGTCCCCGCCCACCAAATCGGAGGCCGAGGGTTCCCGCCCACCAAATCGGAGGCCGAGGGTCCCCGCCCACCAAATCGGAGGCCGAGGGTCCACACCAACCAAATCGGAGGCCGAGGGGCCCCGCCCACCAAATCGAAGGCCGAGGGGCCCCGCCCACCAAAGCGGAGGCCAAGGGTCCCGGCACACCAAATCGGAGGCAGAGGGACCCCGCCCACCAAATCGGAGGCCGAGGGGCCCCGCCCACCAAAGCGGAGGCCGAGGGTCTCCGCCCACCAAATCGGAGGCCGAGGGTCCCCGCCCACCAAATCGGAGGCCGAGGGGCCCCACCCACCAAATCGGAGGCCGAGGGTCCCCGCCCACCAAAGCGGAGGCCGAGGGTCCCCGACCACCAAATCGGAGGCCGAGGGTCCCTGCCCACCAAATCGGAGGCCGAGGGTCCCCGCCCACCAAATCAGAGGCCGAGAGTCCCCGCCCACCAATTTGGAGGCCGAGGGGCCCCGCCAACCAAATCGGAGGCCGAGGGGCCCCGCCAACCAAATCGTAGGCCGAGGAGCCCCGCCCACCAAATCGAAGGCCGAGCGGCCCCGCCCACCAAAGCGGAGGCCGAGGGGTCCGGCCCCGCCCACCAAAGCGGAGGCCGAGGGGCCCCGCCCACCACATCGGAGGCCGAGGGGCCCCGCCCACCAAATCAGAGGCCGAGGGTCCCCACCCACCAAATCGGAGGCCGAGGGTCCCCGCCCACCAAATCGGAGGCCGAGGGTCCCCGCCCACCAAATTGGAGGCCGAGGGTCCCCGCCCACCAAATCGGAGGCCGAGGGTCCCCGCCCACCAAATCGGAGGCCGAGGGGCCCCACCAACCAAATCGGAGGCCGAGGGGCCCCGCCCACCAAATCGGAGGCCGAGGGTCCCTGCCCACCAAATCGGAGGCCGAGGGTCCCTGCCCACCAAATCGGAGGCCGAGGGTCCCCGCCCACCAAATCAGAGGCCGAGAGTCCCCGCCCACCAATTTGGAGGCCGAGGGGCCCCGCCCACAAAATCGGAGGCCGAGGGGCCCCGCCCACCAAAGCGGAGGCCGAGGGTCCCCGACCACCAAATCGGAAGCCGAGGGTCCCCGCCCACCAAATCGGAGGCCGAGAGTCCCCGCCCACCAAATCGGAGGCCGAGGGGCCCCGCCAACCAAATCGGAGGCCGAGGGGCCCCTCCAACCAAATCGGAGGCCGAGGAGCCCCGCCCACCAAATCGAAGGCCGAGCGGCCCCGCCCACCAAAGCGGAGGCCGAGGGGCCCCGCCCACCAAATCGGAGGCCGAAGGTCCCCGCCCACCAAATTGGAGGCCGAGGGTCCCTGCCCACCAAATCGAAGGCCGAGGAGCCCCGCCCAACAAATCGAAGGCCGAGCGGCCCCGCCCACCAAAGCAGAGGCCGAGGGGCCCGGCCCCGCCCACCAAAGCGGAGGCCGAGGGGCCCCGACCACCACATCGGAGGCCGAGGGGCCCCGCCTACCAAATCGGAGGCCGAGGGTCCCTGCCCACCAAATCGGAGGCCGAGGGTCCCCGCCCACCAAATCAGAGGCCGAGAGTCCCCGCCCACCAATTTGGAGGCCGAGGGGCCCCGCCCACAAAATCGGAGGCCGAGGGGCCCCGCCCACCAAAGCGGAGGCCGAGGGTCCCCGACCACCAAATCGGAAGCCGAGGGTCCCCGCCCACCAAATCGGAGGCCGAGAGTCCCCGCCCACCAAATCGGAGGCCGAGGGGCCCCGCCAACCAAATCGGAGGCCGAGGGGCCCCTCCAACCAAATCGGAGACCGAGGAGCCCCGCCCACCAAATCGAAGGCCGAGCGGCCCCGCCCACCAAAGCGGAGGCCGAGGGGCCCCGCCCACCAAATCGGAGGCCGAGGGTCCCCGCCCACCAAATTGGAGGCCGAGGGTCCCCGCCCACCAAATCGAAGGCCGAGGAGCCCCGCCCAACAAATCGAAGGCCGAGCGGCCCCGCCCACCAAAGCAGAGGCCGAGGGGCCCGGCCCCGCCCACCAAAGCGGAGGCCGAGGGGCCCCGACCACCACATCGGAGGCCGAGGGGCCCCGCCTACCAAATCGGAGGCCTAGGGTCCCCGCCCACCAAATCGGAGGCCGAGGGTCCCCGCCCACCAAATCGGAGGCCGAGGGGCCCCACCCACCAAATCGGAGGCCGGGGGTCCCCGCCCACCAAATCGGAGGCCGAGGGGCCCCGCCCACCACATCGGAGGCCGATGGGCCCCGCCCACCAAATCGGAGGCCGAGGGGCCCCGCCCACCACATCGGAGGCCGATGGGCCCCGCCCACCAAATCGGAGGCCGAGGGTCCCCGCCCACCAAATCGGAGGCCGAGGGTTCCCGCCCACCAAATCGGAGGCCGAGGGTCCCCGCCCACCAAATCGGAGGCCGAGGGTCCACACCAACCAAATCGGAGGCCGAGGGGCCCCGCCCACCAAATCGAAGGCCGAGGGGCCCCGCCCACCAAAGCGGAGGCCGAGGGTCCCGGCACACCAAATCGGAGGCAGAGGGACCCCGCCCACCAAATCGGAGGCCGAGGGGCCCCGCCCACCAAAGCGGAGGCCGAGGGTCCCCGCCCACCAAATCGGAGGCCGAGGGTCCCCGCCCACCAAATCGGAGGCCGAGGGGCCCCACCCACCAAATCGGAGGCCGAGGGTCCCCGCCCACCAAAGCGGAGGCCGAGGGTCCCCGACCACCAAATCGGAGGCCGAGGGTCCCTGCCCACCAAATCGGAGGCCGAGGGTCCCCGCCCACCAAATCAGAGGCCGAGAGTCCCCGCCCACCAATTTGGAGGCCGAGGGGCCCCGCCAACCAAATCGGAGGCCGAGGGGCCCCGCCAACCAAATCGTAGGCCGAGGAGCCCCGCCCACCAAATCGAAGGCCGAGCGGCCCCGCCCACCAAAGCGGAGGCCGAGGGGTCCGGCCCCGCCCACCAAAGCGGAGGCCGAGGGGCCCCGCCCACCATATCGGAGGCCGAGGGGCCCCGCCCACCAAATCAGAGGCCGAGGGTCCCCACCCACCAAATCGGAGGCCGAGGGTCCCCGCCCACCAAATCGGAGGCCGAGGGTCCCCGCCCACCAAATTGGAGGCCGAGGGTCCCCGCCCACCAAATCGGAGGCCGAGGGTCCCCGCCCACCAAATCGGAGGCCGAGGGGCCCCACCAACCAAATCGGAGGCCGAGGGGCCCCGCCCACCAAATCGGAGGCCGAGGGTCCCTGCCCACCAAATCGGAGGCCGAGGGGCCCCGCCAACCAAATCGGAGGCCGAGGAGCCCCGCTCACCAAAAGTAAGTGCGGCCCCAAAAGTAAGTGCGCCCCCGGGTGCAAAAGTAAGTGCGCCCCCGGGTGCAAAAGTAAGTGCGCCCCCGGGTGCAAAAGTAAGTGCGCCCCCGGGTGCAAAAGTAAGTGCGCCCCCGGGTGCAAAAGTAAGTGCGCCCCCGGGTGCAAAAGTAAGTGCGCCTCCGGGTGCAAAAGTAAGTGCGCCCTCGGGTGCAAAAGTAAGCGCGGCCCCGGGTGCAAAAGTAAGCGCGCCCCCAGTCCCGTGTGTGAAAAGTGCTGCTGTAAAGCTGGTAGCGCTGTTCAAGCACCATGTATTTCCTTCAGGAAATGCCCATCTAATATATAATTGCCTAGAATACTACTTCCTGCAATTTGTGCCAACTTCCGTGGCTTTGTCCGGAGCTAATGTCCGGAGATAATGTCCGGAGCTAATGTCCGGAGCTAATGTCCGGAGCTAATGTCCGGAGATAATGTCCGGAGATAAGTGACGTCACCAGTGTCCTACACCCAGGCAGAGCACAGGGGCCCCAGGCAGCATATGGGGCCCCAGGCAGAGCACAGTGGCCCCAGGCAGCATATGGGGCCCCAGGCAGAGCACAGTGGTCCCAGGCAGAGCACAGGGGCCCCAGGCAGCCTATGGGGCCCCAGGCAGAGCACAGTGGCCCCAGGCAGAGCACAGGGGCCCCAGGCAGCATATGGGGCCCCAGGCAGAGCACAGGGGCCCCAGGCAGCATATGGGGCCCCAGGAAGAGCACAGGGGCCCCAGGCAGAGCACAGGGGCCCCAGGCAGAACATGGGGCCCCAGGCAGAGCACAGGGGTCCCAGGCAGAGCACAGGGGCCCCAGGTAGCATATGGGGCCCCAGGCAGAGCACAGGGGCCCCAGGCAGAGCACAGGGGCCCCAGGCAGCATATGGGGCCCCAGGCAGAGCACAGGGGCCCCAGGCAGAGCACAGTGGCCCCAGGCAGAGCACAGGGGCCCCAGGCAGAACATGGGGCCCCAGGCAGAGCACAGGGGCCCCAGGCAGAGCACAGGGGCCCCAGGCAGCATATGGGGCCCCAGGCAGAGCACAGGGGCCCCAGGCAGCATATGGGGCCCCAGGCAGAGCACAGTGGCCCCAGGCAGAGCACAGGGGCCCCAGGCAGCATATGGGGCCCCAGGCAGAGCACAGTGGTCCCAGGCAGAGCACAGGGGCCCCAGGCAGCTTATGGGGCCCCAGGCAGAGCACAGTGGCCCCAGGCAGAACATGGGGCCCCAGGCAGAGCACAGTGGCCCCAGGCAGAGCACAGGGGCCCCAGGCAGAACATGGGGCCCCAGGCAGAGCACAGGGGCCCCAGGCAGAGCACAGGGGCCCCAGGCAGCATATGGGGCCCCAGGCAGAGCACAGGGGCCCCAGGCAGCATATGGGGCCCCAGGCAGAGCACAGTGGCCCCAGGCAGAGCACAGGGGCCCCAGGCAGCATATGGGGCCCCAGGCAGAGCACAGTGGTCCCAGGCAGAGCACAGGGGCCCCAGGCAGCCTATGGGGCCCCAGGCAGAGCACAGTGGCCCCAGGCAGAACATGGGGCCCCAGGCAGAGCACAGGGGCCCCAGGCAGAGCACAGGGGCCCCAGGCAGAGCACAGGGGCCCCAGGCAGCACATGGGGCCCCAGGCAGAGCACAGTGGTCCCAGGTAGAGCACAGGGGCCCCAGGCAGCCTATGGGGCCCCAGGCAGAGCACAGGGGCCCCAGGCAGCATATGGGGCCCCAGGCAGAGCACAGGGGCCCCAGGCAGCATATGGGGCCCCAGGCAGAGCACAGTGGCCCCAGGCAGAGCACAGGGGCCCCAGGCAGAACACAGGGGCCCCAGGCAGAGCACAGGGGCCCCAGGCAGAGCACAGGGGCCCCAGGCAGCATATGGGGCCCCAGGCAGAGCACAGGGGCCCCAGGCAGCATATGGGGCCCCAGGCAGAGAACAGCGATATTTTGGACCACTGTGCGGTGTTTCAGACCCCCTATGTGATGTCTGGGGCCCTGTTCTTAAGTATATTAAAGATTAAAGTAACGTATATTAAAGTATATTATAGATCAAATTTGACGCGTTTATGAGCACCATTGAGTGATATACTCAAGAATGACATAATTTTTCAACATTTTATGGTTTCAAACTGTAAACACTCAGAGTTTTTTTTACTTCAACCAGAAAACCTTAACGGTTCATAAAAAACTTGACTGTTCAGGATATGATAAAAGTCATAGTATTCTGAATCTTTAACTTATAAAGATACCTTTACATGGGGTGATTATTGGTTCCAGAGATTCTTTCGGCCGATAATCGTACACATGGCTGGTGACAGGACAATACAATATAAACGTTCAAAGGTAAACACTGATAACATTAAAATCTAATATATAATTGCCTAGAATACTACTTCCGGCAATTTGTGCCAACTTCCGTGGCTTTGTCCGGAGATAATGTCCGGAGATAAGTGACGTCACTAGCGTCCTACACCCGCTCAGGGTGGACAAAGATATATGCCTTCGTGGTGCGCGGCACTTTTCTGATTGGTTGCCGCCTGCCGCGAGCGACCAATCAGAAATGTGCCGTACTGTCAAGAATTGTCAAGAGCTGGTGAGTGCAGCCATTTATTAATTGTATTATTCTTACATTTGAATAAATAAAGTATATATGGATTCTAGACTCCCGATTCTTTAGAATCGGGCTGCCATCTAGTATATATATATAGTGATTTGGACTTTTTTCACTGTAGTTTTTCTGTGGTGGTTTTCATATTGATATTCAGTGGGTCCCCATTGTCCTAGTACTTTAGCTATGGAATCTATTTTTATGGTTTTTAGCACATCTCCCAACGTTATATAATGAATATGCTGTATTCCATTAGCTGTACGTGTTTATCTTTTTACTATATATGTGTATGTGTATATGAGTGTGTGTATGTATGTATGTGTATATATACACGTGTGTGTGGGTGTGTATGTGAACATATTTTTTTTTTGTTCTTGTAAGATACTATAATTGTAAAGATTCTCTTATCCATAGGATCCAACCATTGCCCCTCCCTCCGAGATTCTGAAAACAGGGGTCTGCGGACTTATCCTGAATGGAGCAGAGTTGTGCATGCCTGGCCTCTGCTCTCTTCATTATCTATAGAGCTGATGAGCACTGCGCTCTGCTGTTTCCATCAGTTCCATAGACAATGAATAGAGCAGAAGGGAAGCGTGCGCCCCTCCAATCTATTCATGGCTGAGCTGCAGTCATGTTCTCAGGATTGCTGGGGGTCCCAGTGGTCAGTCCCCCAAAAGTCATTAAGTTATCCGTTATCATCAGCATTGGGGAAAACTTGATTTATTTGGGGAATAACCCTTTATCAGACACCAGATGGTATACATACCAGACATCAGGGGTGTAACTAACATGGTCGCAGCGGTCGCCGTGACTGTGACTGGGCCCGGTTGGTAAGGGGCCCAGCAGGTCAGAAGCACGCTGACACCAGCAAAACCTTCAACCCACAATACATGCTGCCGGGCCAGGCCGTCATCAGGGCATTACTGCCCTTATTGGCATATGGGGCCCGATGAGCAGAGGGGCCTCATAGCGAGCCCCCTCTGTTCTTCTCACCAGGCCTGCAGCTGCAGGATTCTGCCGCTTTGGTAACTGATTGTGCGTCCTCCGACGCATTATCAGTTTAAATCTGTTGCCATGAAGAAGATTCCTCCCGCACGGCAACAGTTAACAGCCGCCGGCCAATCACAGGCCGGCAGCTGACGTCAGCGCACCCATCGGCGACGTATGACGTAACTGTCATACGCCGGAACAACGATGCGCGCCTCAGCCGAATCATGGGTGAGGACATCGCTGGAGCTCAGCCAGGTAAGGAAAACGTTTTTTTTTTTTGTAAAGCCGTGGTATGGGACATATTATACAGGTATGGGGGGTGCATTATACTACTGTGTGGGGGAGGAAGGGGATGCCTTATACTGCTATGGGCTGCTGCATTTTATACTTCTATGAGGCTGCAGCATTATACTATATAATACTAAGGGGTGCATTATACTACTATGGAGGACTATCAGGGTGCATTATACTTTATAGGAGGACTATGAGGTGCATTTTACTACTATGAAGTACTATGGGATGCATTATACTTTATCAAGGACTATGGGTTGTGCATTATACTTTATGGATGACTATTGAGGTGCATTTGATTGCACTACATGGATGACTATGAACTGTGCAGTATATTATATAGAGAACTATGGGGGTTCATTATATTATATGGAGGACTATGGGGTGCATTATACTTCTTATATGGATCCCCATGACTTCTGTGGTTTATTTTCTTTTATACATTACAGAACAACGGCAGAACGGGGGACAAATATATACCAGGATGGGGCACCGGATAAGGGATATATAGCAAAGTGGGCAATATATATACCAGAATGGGGTCAGGATAAGGTATATATATACCAGGATGGGGGGTGCATATATAATTTATTCAGGATGGCAGGTGGTCCAGTCCAAATCGGGGCCCATCATACTCTAGTTGCGCCACTGACTGTATGTACAGTACAGACCAAAAGTTTGGACACACCTTCTCATTTAAAGATTTTTCTGTATTTTCTGGACTATGAAAATTGTACATTCACACTGAAGGCATCAAAACTATGAATTAACACATGTGGAATTATATACTTAACAAAAAAGTGTGAAACAACTGACATTATGTCTTATATTCTAGGTTTTTCAAAGTAGATACATTTCTCTTTGATGACTGCTTTGCACACTCTTGGAATTCTCTTGATGAGCTTCAAGAGGTAGTCGCCGGGAATGGACTTCCAACAATCTTGAAGGAATTCCCAGACATGCTTAGCACTTGTTGGCCCTTTTGCCTTCACTCTGTGGTCCAGCTCACCCCAAACCATCTCAATTGGGTTCAGGTCTGGTGATTATGGAGGCCAGGTCATCTGGCATAGCACCCCATCACTCTCCTTCTTGGTCAAATAGGCCTTACACAGCCTGGAGGTGTGTTTGGGGTCATTGTCCTGTTGAAAGATAAATGAGGGTCCAAATAAATGCAAACCAGATGGAATAGCATGCCACTGCAAGATGCTGTGGTAGCCATGCTGGTTCAGTATGCCTTCAATTTTGAATAAATCCCCAACAGTGTCACCAGCAAAGCACCCACACCATCACACCTCCTCCTCCATGCTTCACGGTGGGAACCAGGCATATAGAGATCATCCGTTCACCTTTTCTGCGTTGCACAAAGACACAGTGGTTGGAAGCAAAGATCTCAAATTTGGACTCATGAGACCAAAGCACAGATTTCCACTGGTCTAATGTCCATTCCTTGTGTTCTTTAGCCCAAACAAGTCTCTTCTGCTTGTTGCCTGTCCTTAGCAGTGGTTTCCTAGCAGCTATTTTACCATGAAGGCCGGCTGCACAAAGTCTCCACTTAACAGTTGTTGTAGAGATGTGTCTGCTGCTAGAACTCTGTGTGGCATTAACCAGGTCTCTAATCTGAGCTGCTGTTAACCTGCAGTTTCAGAGGCTGGTGACTCGGATAAACTTATCCTCAGAAGCAGAGGTGACTCTTGTTCTTCCTTTCCTGGGGCGGTCCTCATGTGAGCCAGTTTCTTTGTAGCGCTTGATGGTTTTGCCACTGCACTTGGGGACACTTTCAAAGTTTTCCCAATTTTTCGGACTGACTGACCTTCATTTCTTAAAGTAATGATGGCCACTCGTTTTTCTTAGCTGCTTTTTTCTTGCCATAATACAAATTCTAACAGTCTATTCAGTAAGACTATCAGCTGTGTATCCACCAGACTTCTGCACAACACAACTGATGGTCCCAACCCCATTTATAAGGCAAGAAATCCCACTTAATAAACCTGACAGGGCACACCTGTGAAGTGAAAACCATCCCCGGTGACTACCTCTTGAAGCTCATCAAGAGAATGCTAAGAGTGTGCAAAGCAGTCATCAAAGCAAAAGGTGGCTACTTTGAATAACCTAGAATATAAGACATAATTTCAGTTGTTTCACACTTTTTTGTTAAGTATATAATTCCACATGTGTTAATTCATAGTTTCCATGCCTTCAGTGTGAATGTACAATTTTCATAGTCATGAAAATGCAGAAATATCTTTAAATGAGAAGGCATGTCCAAACTTTCGGTCTGTACTGTATGTGTATATATAATATATGTGTATATGTAATGTATGTGTATATATATACACTGCTCAAAAAAAAAATAAAGGGAACACTAAAATCCCACATTCTAGATATCACGGAA
Organism: Ranitomeya variabilis; assembly: GCF_051348905.1. Lineage (NCBI taxonomy): Eukaryota > Metazoa > Chordata > Amphibia > Anura > Dendrobatidae > Ranitomeya > Ranitomeya variabilis. Next base: position 93,145,378 of record NC_135238.1, on the reverse strand, counting down.
TGAAATATTCCAGTTGTAAATCTTTATTAATTACATAGTGGAATGTGTTGAGAACAATAAAACCTGAAAATTGACAATGTAAATCACAACTAATATCCTACGGAGGTCTGGAGGTTGAATGATGCTCAAAATCAAAGTGGAAAATTAAGTTACAGGCTGATCCAACTTCAGTGGAAATGTCTCAAGACAAGGAAATGTTGCCCAGTAGTGTGTGTGGCCTCCACATGCCTGTATGACCTCCCTACAATGCATGGGCATGCTCCTGATGAAGCGGCGGATGGTCTCCTGAGGGATCTCCTCCCAGACCTGGACTAAAGCATCCTCCAACTCCTGGACGGTCTGTGGTGCAACGTGACGTTGGTGGATGGTGCGAGACATGATGTCCCAGATGTGTTCAATCAGATTCAGGTCTGGGGAAGGGGCTGGCCAGTCCACAGCTTCAATGCCTTCATCTTGCAGGAACTGCTGACACACTCCAGCCACATGAGGTCTGGCATTGTCCTGCATGAGGAGGAACTCAGGACCAACAGCAACAGCATATGGTCTTAAAAGGGGTCTGAGGGTCTCATCTCTGTACCTAATGGCAGTCAGGCTACCTCTGGCGAGCACATGGAGGGCTGTGCAGCCCTCCAAAGAAATGCCACCCCACACCATCACTGACCCACTACCAAACCGGTCATGCTGAAGGATGTTGCAGGCAGCAGATCGCTTCCCACGGCATCTCCAGACTGTCATGTCTGTCACATGTGCTCAGTGTGAACCTGCTTTCATCTGTGAAGAGCACAGGTTGCCAGTGGCGAATTTGCCAATCCTGGTGTTCTGTGGCAAATGCCAAGCATCTGGCACAGTGTTGGGCTGTGAGCACAACCCCCATCTGTGGATGTCGGGCACTCAGACCATCCTCATGGAGTCAGTTTCTAACCATTTGTGCAGACACATGCACATTTGTGGCCTGCTGGAGGTCATTTTGCGTTGTTCTGGCAGTGCTCCTCCTGTTCCTCCTTGCACAAAGGCTGAGGTAGCGGTCCTGCTGCTGGGTTGTTGCCCTCCTACGGCCTCCTCCACATCTCCTGGTGTACTGGCCTGTCTCCTAGTAGCGCCTCCAGCCTCTGGACACTACACTGACAAACACAGCAAACCTTCTTGCCCCAGGTCGCATTGATGTGCCATCCTGGATGAGCTGCACTACCTGAGCCACTTGTGTGGTTTGTAGAGTCCGTCTCATGTTACCACGAGTGTGAAAGCACAACCAACATTCAAAAGTGACCAAAACATCAGCCAGAAAGCATTGATACTGAGATGGGGTCTGTGGTCCCCACTTGCAGAACCTTTGAGTGTGTCTTGATAATTACCAATAATTTCCATCTGTTGTCTATTCCATTTGCACAACAGCATGTGAAATTGATTGTCAAACAGTGTTGTTTCTTAAGTGGACAGTTTGATTTCACAGAAGTTTGATTTACTTGGAGCTATATTCTGTTGTTTTTTTGATCAGTGTGTATATATATATATATATATATATATATATATATATATATATATATATATATATATATATATATATATATAATGTTTACACAATTTATTCAGGATGGGGGCCCCAGTCCGAATCTCGCAGCGGGGCCCATCAGACTCTAGTTACACCACTGGCTGCAGGGTTTTAGAAAGGAATCTGTGGGTGGCCATGTGCCACTTGTAAGATCTGTCTGGAGAGTAGTGTTGAGCATTCCGATACCGCAAGTATCGGGTATCGGCCGATACTTGCGGTATCGGAATTCCGATACCGAGTTCCGATATTTTTGTGATATTGGAAATCGGAATCGGAAGTTCCCAGTGTATGGTTCCCAGGGTCTGGAGGAGAGGAGACTCTCCTTCAGGCCCTGGGATCCATATTCATGTAAAAAATAAAGAATTAAAATAAAAAATATGGATATACTCACCACTCCGGCGGCCCCTGGACCTTACCGACGTAACCGGCAGCCTCCATTCCTAAGAATGAGGAGTTTAGGACCTTCGATGACGTCGCGGCTTGTGATTGGTTGCGTGACCACTCATGTGACCGCTCACGTGACCAATCTCAAGCCGCAACGTCATCGAAGGTCCTTAACTCCTCATTCTTTGGAACGGAGGCTGCGGGTTACGTCGGTAAGGTCCAGGGCGCATCCGAGGGTGAGTATATCCATATTTTTTATTTTAATTCTTTATTTTTTACATGAATATGGATCCCAGGGCCTGAAGGAGAGTTTCCTCTCCTTCAGACCCTGGGAACCATCCAGGATAGCTTCCGATACTTGTGTGCCATTGACTTGTATTGGTTTCGGGTATCGGTATCGGCGATATCCGATATTTTTCGGGTATCGGCCGACACTATCCGATACTTTCAAGTATCGGAAGGTATCGCTCAACACTACTGGAGAGAGCAAACCACCCCACTTCCATCCTGTAGTTCGCTACAAAAATAAAAGCCCATGCTGAGTTTTCCTAAATCTGCCTTGGGCAAATAAATTATCCAAGACTGAACTTACTTTTATTTTGCACTGCAACCACAGCTACATCTGTGACTGCAATGCACTCCAGCGGCCTCAATACACTTTTATGTGCATCCTTGGTGACACTTACCGTTCCTCGCATATGATCCCCCTGACTACCTCACATATAATATTGCTCAGTTTTTATTATCGTACAAAGTTTTGTTAATGACCTAGTGAATGTGATTGAGAGTAAAGAGATTAAGAAGAATTGGACCTAATGCTGATCCCTGTGGTCCCCACTGCTGACTTTAACCTATTTAGAATATGTGTAGTTTACAACAACTCTTTACTTACTGTCCATGTGCTGTTTTAGGGTGGTATAATTCCTTATCAGGAACTTGCATGGATGGACCCAGCATATAATAGCCGTCATTGTGCCCGCTGCTCATATCAACAAACTGGTTATAGGACTTCTTGTATACCATGATTTATAACACTTTATTAGCCAAATGTAACAAAGCAATATGATCTTTAGATAACCAAATATAACTTTTTAGAGAAAATCTTTCAATGCATTTTGTCATTTAAATTGAGATCCTCCTCTAATTGGAGCAGCTTTTTAGATTCTTTAACAGTTTTTCTTTCCTGTGTCCATCCATCCCAATGTCCTTGGTAATAGAGCGGCCAATATACAAATTCATTTTCCCTTAAATCAACTTATCTGTGGCTGTCTGAGCGTATTCTTTTGAGACATAATTCAAGTGAGCATTCTAAGAACTCTGCAGTTGCCACCTTCCTTCCTGCTATCTGAGCTCTGGAGAACAGCAGCACTTGAGGGCAAAAACACCAGATACCAATGTGATATATATATATGCTATGTGCTGAGTTGCACTTTCCACTCTGTGACACGGTTGTATTTTGATTGGCCCACATCATAGAGGAGAAAAAGCAAATGGCTACACAGAACTTTTGTGGTAAATGCCTACTTATTTCCAGGAACCATGGCTTTGGAACAAAGGGGCATCAAAAAATAAAACTGTAAGACAGTCAGGGGATTAGAGACAATTGGAAGAGGTACTCAATTTACATTACATAATCCAGTTGAAGGTCCTCTTTAAGGGTAGGATACACTAAAATGTAGAGGCTAATAATATCATAATTTCATTATTTAACTTCAGCCAACAATATAAAGTATCAACATTTGTCCTTACCTCGTGGGAGGACTAATAAACATCCATAGCAGTTCTAATTTAGAAGCAAAAGTTGATACCGTTTAGCAGTGAGGTTTTTATAAGTCATATGGAGCATTTACTTCCTGTTACTTTCTTCCATATAAGCAAAAAAATGTTTATGAATGTTAGGTCTTGCCATGCCAAACTCTATTTTAAATTTGTTGCACTCTTTATTTACATGATAGTGAGCATGTATAATTAAATTAATCTGGGAACAATTCATTTTGCAGGTTCTCGGGCAGTTATTGCTCTGTGCAAGGATAGCAAACCTCATCAGGATAAACTATGTGAAGGCAATAGCATTGGCTCTTTGGTACGGTTGTTGAGAAGTCCTCAAATAGCAGAGAGAACACTTCTTAGTATTATCAAAGCCTTGGGAACAATGTGTATAGGTATGTTTTTAATTACTAAAATTGAAACCGAATTCATCTTGCTTACAGTATGTAGTATCAGGAGTACATGAGTCAAAACAGATCTACTGTGTAATATTCCTGTTTGGCTTTGTTTTTTATATTTTTTACCTTGGTTTTATTTTGTTCTTTTGAATTCATCTATATGTTTTTGTATACATCTGGAATCGTTGTTTTTAATTGCAAGAACCTAATTGTATACTGTTATGTTGATATTCTACATATACCTTAATATTTTCTAAATAGATCCTCCTGCTGCACAGTTATCGCTGGCAGTTAGATATGTGTGACCTGGTTAAACATAACTCTTAACAGATCATACTGAGAAACGCGGTTCATACGATCTCTAGGGGAGTTTTATTTTACTTTCTCCACCAATTTTACATTTTTGCTGTCACTAAATTACCTCCAACTCACAATGTTGTGTGTACTGAGGAAATCATCCAGCCACTTAAAAAAAAAAAAAAGCAAAAAAAAAGCTGTTGTAGTGTCTGCCATTACTACCTACTGTGGTTGGGAATTCCACAGTCTAACTGCTTTAACTGTAAAGAACCCTTTCCTGTTTAGCTGTTGGAATTGCCTTTCTTCCACCCATAATGAGTGGCCCCTGGTCCTCAGTATGCTCTTTGGAAGGCATAAGTCATGTGCCAGTGTTTCTGTACTGGCCACACATATGTTTATACAGTTAGGTCCATATATATTTGGACAGAGACAACATTTTTCTAATTTTGGTTATAGACATCACCACAATGAATTTTAACCCCTTTCTGACATCTGACGTACTATCCCATCGAGGTGGGCCCGTATGACCACCGACGGGATAGTACGTCATATGCGATCGGCCGCGCTCACGGGGGGAGCGCGGCCGATCGCAGCCGGGTGTCAGCTGCCTATCGCAGCTGACATCCGACACTATGTGCCAGGAGCGGTCACGAACCGCCCCCGGCACATTAACCCCCGGCACACTGCGATCAAACATGATCGCGGTGTACCGGCGGTACAGGGAAGCATCGTGCAGGGAGGGGGCTCCCTGCGTGCTTCCCTGAGACGATCGGTACAAGGGAATGTACTCACCTTGTACCGAGCGTCTTCTCCCTGCAGGCCCTGGATCCAAAATGGCCGCGGGGCTGCATCCGGGTCCTGCAGGGAGTACTTCCGGGTCAGGGTCCGGAGCCGGCTGCAGAGCAGCCTGCTCCGATGAAAGTAAGATCGCCCATCTGACAGAGTGCTGTGCAAACTGTCAGGTGGGCGATCTGTGATGTCCCCCCCTGGGACAAAGTAAAAAAGTAAAAAAGTTATTCCCATAAATACATTTCTTTATCTAAAAAAAACAAAAAAAAAACAATAAAAGTACACATATTTGGTATCGCCGCGTCTGTAATGACCCAACCTATAAAACTGTCCCACTAGTTAACCCCTTCAGTGAACACCGTAAGCAAAAAAAAAAAAACGAACCAAAAAACAACGCTTTATTATCATACCGCCGAACAAAAAGTGGAATAACACGCGATCAAAAAGACGGATATAAATAACCATGGTACCGCTGAAAACGTCATCTTGTCCTGCAAAAAACGAGCCACCATACAGCATGATAAGTAAAAAAATAAAAAAGTTATAGTCCTCAAAATAAAGTGATGCCAAAATAATTATTTTTTCTATAAAATAGCTTTTATCGTATAAAAGCGCCAAAACATAAAAAAATGATATAAATGAGATATCGCTGTAATCGTACTGACCCGAAGAATAAAACTGCTTTATCAATTTTACCAAACGTGGAATGGTATAAACGCCTCCTCCAAAAGAAATTCATGAATAGCTGGTTTTTGGTCATTCTGCCTCACAAAAATCGAAATAAAAAGTGATCAAAAACTGTCACGTGTCCGAAAATGTTACCAATAAAAACGTTAACTCGTCCCGCAAAAAGCAAGACCTCAGATGACTCTGTGGACCAAAATATGGAAAAATTATAGGTCTCAAAATGTGGTAATGCAAAAAATATTTTTTGCAATAAAAAGCGTCTTTCAGTGTGTGACGGCTGCCAATCATAAAAATCCGCTTAAAAACCCGCTATAAAAGTAAATCAAACCCCCCTTCATCACCCCCTTAGTTAGCGAAAAATAAAAAAAATTAAAAAATGTATTTATTTCCATTTTCCCATTAGGTCTAGGGTTAGGGTTAGGGCTAGGGTTAGGGTTAGGGTTAGGGCTAGGGTTAAGGTTAGAGTTAGGGTTAGGGTTAGGGCTAGGGTTAGGGTTAGAGCTAGGGTTAGAGCTAGGGTTAGGGCTAGGGTTAGGGTTAGAGCTAGGGTTAGGGCTAGGGTTAGAGTTAGGGCTAGGGTTAGGGTTAGAGCTAGGGTTAGGGGTAGGGTTAGGGCTAGGGTTGGGGCTAGGGTTGGGGCTAAAGTTAGGGTTAGGGTTGGGGCTAAAGTTAGGGTTAGGGTTTGGATTATATTTATGGTTGGGATTAGGGTTGGGATTAGAGTTAGGGGTGTGTCAGGGTTAGGGGTGTGGTTAGGGTTACCGTTGGGATTAGGGTTAGGGGTGTGTTTGGATTAGCGTTTCAGGTAGAATTGGGGGGTTTCCACTGTTTAGGCACATCAGGGGCTCTCCAAACGCAACATGGCGTCCGATCTCAATTCCAGCCAATTCTGCATTGAAAAAGTAAAACAGTGCTCCTTCCCTTCCGAGCTCTCCCGTGCCCCCCAACAGGGGTTTACCCCAACATATGGGGTATCAGAGTACTCGGGACAAATTGGACAACAACTTTTGGGGTCGAAGTTCTCTTGTTATCCTTGGGAAAATAAACATTTGGGGGGCTAAAATCATTTTTTTGGGAAAAAAAAAATATTTTTTATTTGCACGGCTATGCGTTATAAACTGTAGTGAAACACTTGGGGGTTCAAAGTTCTCACAACACATCTAGATAAGTTCCTTGGGAGGTCTAGTTTCCAATATGGGGTCATTTGTGGGGGGTTTGTTCTGTTTGGGTACATCAGGGGCTCTGCAAATGCAACGTGACGCCTGCAGGCCAATCCATCTAAGTCTGCATTCCAAATGGCGCTCCTTCCCTTCCGAGCTCTGCCAGGCGCCCAAACAGTGGTTCCCCCCCACATGTGGGGTATCAGCGTACTCAGAACAAATTGGACAACAACTTTTAGGGTCCAAGTTATCCTGTTACCCTTGTGAAAATACAAAACTGGGGGCTAAAAAATAATTTTTGTGAAAAAAAAAAAGAATTTTTTATTTTCACGGCTCTGCGTTATAAACTGTAGTGAAACACTTGGGGGTTCAAAGCTCTCAAAACACATCTAGATAAGTTCCTTAGGGGGTCTACTTTCCAAAATGCTGTCATTTGTGGGGGGTTTCAATGTATAGGCACATCAGGGGCTCTCCAAACGCAACATGGCGTCCCATCTTAATTCCAGTCAATTTTGCATTGAAAAGTAAAATGGCGCTCCTTCCCTTCCGAGCTCTGCTATGCGCCCAAACAGTGGTTTACCCCCACATATGGGGTATCGTCGTACTCAGGACAAATTGCACAACAACTGTTGTGGTCTAATTTCTTCTCTTACCCTTGGGAAAATAAAAAATTGGGGGCAAAAAGATCACTTTTGTGAAAAAATATGATTTTTTATTTTTACGGCTCTGCATTATAAACTTCTGTGAAGCACTTGTTGGTTCAAAGTGCTCACCACACATCTAGATAAGTTCCTTGAGGGGTCTACTTTCCATAATGGTGTCACTTGTGGGGGGTTTCAATGTTTAGGCACATCAGTGGCTCTCCAAACGCAACATGGCGTCCCATCTCAATTCCAGTCAATTTTGCATTGAAAAATAAAATGACGCTCCTTTCCTTCCGAGCTCTGCCATGCGCCCAAACAGTGGTTTACCCCCACATATTGGGTATCAGCGTACTCAGGACAAATTGTACAACAACATTTGGGGTCCATTTTCTCCTGTTACCCTTGGTAAAATAAAACAAATTGGAGCTGAAATAAATTTTGTGTGAAAAAAGTTAAATGTTCATTTTTATTTAAACATTCCAAAAATTCCTGTCAAACACCTGAAGGGTTAATAAACTTCTTGAATGTGGTTTTGAGCACCTTGAGGGGTGCAGTTTTTAGAATGGTGTCACACTTGGTTATTTTCTATCATATTGACCCCTCAAAATGACTTCAAATGAGATGTGGTCCCTAAAAAAAAATGGTGTTGTAAAAATGAGAAATTTCTGGTCAACTTTTAACCCTTATAACTCCCTAACAAAAAAAAATTTGGTTTCCAAAATTGTGCTGATGTAAAGTAGACATGTGGGGAATGTTACTTATTAAGTATTTTGCATGACATATCTCTGTGATTTAAGGGCATAAAAATTCAAAGTTGGAAATTTGCTAAATTTTCTAAATTTTCACCAAATTTCCGTTTTTTTCACAAATAAACGCAAAATATATCGAATAAATTTTACCACTATCATGAAGTACAATATGTCACAAGAAAATAATGTCAGAATCGCCAAGATCCGTTGAAGAGTTCCAGAGTTATAACCTCATAAAGGGACAGTGGTCAGAATTGTTAATATTGGCCTGGTCATTAACGTGCAAACCACCCTTGGGGGTGAAGGGGTTAAGCAAAACAGTTAAGATGCAGTTGAAGTTCAGACTTTCAGCTTTCATTTGAGGGTATCCATATTAAAATTGGATGAAGGGTTTAGGCGTTTCAGCTCTTTAACATGTGCCACCCTGTTTTTAAAGGGACCAAAAGAAATTGGACAATTGACCCCAAGGCTATTTCATGGACAGTTGTGGGCAATCCCTTCGTTATGTCATTCTCAATTAAGCAGATAAAAGGCCTGGAGTTGATTTGAGGTGTGGTGCTTGCATTTGGAAGGTTTTGCTGTGAAGTAAACATGCGGTCAAAGGAGCTCACCTCCTGTTGTCCAAGGTGGGATTAGAACCCAGGACTCCAGCGCTGCAAGGCTGCTGTGCTAACCACTGCGCCACCGTGCTGCCTGTGAAGTAAACATGCGGTCAAAGGAGCTCTCCGTGCAGGTGAAACAAGCCATCCTTAAGCTGTGAAAACAGAAAAAACCCATCCGAGAAATTGCTACCATATTAGGAGTCGCAAAATCTACAGTTTGGTACATCCTGAGAAAGAAAGAAAGCACTGGTGAACTCATCAATGCAAAAAGACCTGGGCGCCCACGAAAGACAACAGTGGTGGATGATCGCAGAATAATCTTCATGGTGAAGAGAAACCCCTTCACAACAGCCAACCAAGTGAATAACACTCTCCAGGAGGTCGGCGTATCAATATCCAAATCTACCATAAAGAGAAGACTGCATGAAAGTAAATACAGAGGGTTCACTGCACGGTGCAAGCCACTGATAAGCATCAAGAATAAAAAGGCTAGACTGGACTTTGCTAAAAAAAACATCTAAAAATGCCAGCACAGTTCTGAAAGAACATTCTTTGGACAGATGAAACCAAGATCAACCTCTACCAGAATGATGGAAAGAGAAAAGTATGGCGAAGGCTTGGTACAGCTCATGGTCCAAAGCATACCACATCATCTGTAAAACACGTCGGAGGCAGTGTGATGGCTTGGGCTTGCATGGCTGCCAGTGGCACTGGGTCACTAGTGTTTATTGATGATGTGACACAGGACAGAAGCAGCCGAATGAATTCTGAGGTATTCAGAGACATACTGTGTGCTCAGATCCAGCCAAATGCAGCCAAACTGATTGGTCGTCGTTTCATACTACAGATGGACAATGACCCAAAACAAAGCCAAAGCAACCCAGGAGTTTATTAAATCAAAGAGGTGGAATATTCTTGAATGGCCAAGTCAGTCACCTGATCTCAACCCAATTGAGCATGCATTTCACTTGTTAAAGACTAAACTTCAGACAGAAAGGCCCACAAACAAACAGCAACTGAAAACCACCGCAGTTAAGGCCTGGCAGAGCATCAAAAAGGAGGAATCACAGCGTCTGGTGATGTCCATGAGTTCAAGACTTCCGGCAGTTATTGCCAACAAAGGGTTTTCAACCAAGTACTAAAAATGAAAATTTTATTTTTAATTATTGAATCTGTCCAATTACTTTTGGTCCCTTTAAAAACAGGGTGGCACATGTTAAGGAGCTGAAACTCCTAAAATCTTCATCCAATTTTAATGTGGATACCCTCAAATGAAAGCTGAAAGTCTGAACTTCAACTGCATCTGAATTGTTTTGTTTAAAATTCATTGTGGTAATGTCTATAATCAAAATTAGAAAAATGTTGTCTCTGTCCAAATATATATGGACCTAACTGTACATGTAAATGAGATCCCCTCTGAGGCGTCTTTTTTTTAAGCTAAACAAGCCTAACTTTTCCAACCTTTCATCATTTGAGAGGCCTTCCATCCCTTGTAATAATCTAGTTGCCTGTCGTTGAACTGACTCTAACTTCTGAATATCCTTTTTAACCCCTTGCTGACATTTGCAGTATATATACGTCATGGTCAGGAAGGAAAAGGTGCTGTGTCAGTTGACACCCTGCTGTGAGTGCCAGGAGCAGTGCCCGCATCGCTTCCGACAATTTAACCCCCTAAATGCTGCGATCGCATGGTGACACGATGTTGTTATGACAACATCCGTGTCACTAGGCACTAACAAGTTAGTTAGATCATGTGCAGTGCATGATCTAACTAACTTGTGTCTGTAGGGCTGGTGGGTTATAAGGTATATTAATCCCATAAAAAGCGCTATGTGTGATCAAAAGCAAATACGTATATTTTGATATATCTATATATACTAGAAAAAAATATATATATACTAAATCACATAGTACAGCAATCAAAAAGCTGTGCCCCATAAAGGAGTTTGCATATCCTATGTGCTGCAATTAGTACTATAAATAGGAAACACAGGAAATAAAGTGCAAAGTGCAACCAGCAGTGATTTACATGTCCTATTTGCTACAGTGGGCACTGTAAATAGGAGGCACAAAAAATAAGGTGCAAGTGCAATGAATCAACATATAAAATAAAGTGCATTAACAAGTGATCTATGCATGATGCTCCAATTCCACAAGGGAATAAATAGAGGGACTGTACCTTTAAATGCTGCCGGATCCTGATATCGCGCACCCCGACGCGCATTTCAGAAATAACATTCCTTCGTCAGGGGGTATATGTTGTAAGCAAGATCGATGGGTTTATATGTACACAAGATAAAAAGCGCCAATATCATTGACCCCTGATGTGATCAGTGCACGCACCACCCGGACAACCCGGAAGTCGAAGAGGCCGTGCCATGTGACCGGACGCACGTGATGAGCACCCGGCGTTGCCTAGGTCACCAAGACGCCGCAACCCAGACCGCAGGGAGCCGAATGCGCGTGCGCACCACCAGGGTGGTGATATGGATGACCCTAGGTGTAATGTGCTATATAAGACACGGCATGTGCGCAATTACTTTTCAAACAAAATATCACGTCTGCAGGGGTAGAAAATAGTAGAAATATTAAAACTATTCTAAGGGGGACGATATAAATGGATTATCCTAAAAAAACGCACTAGAACTAAGACAATGTGGCTAAATCTATCTCCACAATGGGAATACAGCCACTCACAATGCAGCCAGCCAATGTAAGAAGTTAAAATCCACATACTCATGACGATATACACACATATGTACATGTATACAAATGTGCATACATATACAGTAAATAATGCATGACAAAACACTGTTGTAAATATACAGGCACATGATGCATAATAAAATGAAATGTAAGCATAATAAGAATTGTTATAATTATACATGTATATACAAAAAGGCACATGGCGATTCCTAGGTCATGATCTTCATAAATTACTCCATAGATCTCAATATCCCAGAAGCAATTTTTCAAGCCACAGCATGCAATTGGACTTGATGGTGGAATCATCCGATTATCCCCCTTCTACCACACTACGAAGATTCTCAAAAGAACACAAGAAGAAGAAGAATCACGCTAATTGCTGTTCTACCCATTACAGGTAAGTATATACACAAACACCTATAAGATGAAATAACAATTAAAGAGGAAAGAGGAGGAAGAATTAGTATACCCTGGGCCAAGTTAGAGACCAAATGGATCTGGATGCTGAACACTGTTTCACGTAATGGTCTAAATGAAAATTTGATTTTTATTCCAGTTTTATGAACCATCATTAATATGTTGATAGTCTGGTTCTATATACCACCATTTCCTATCTTTTCTTTTAATCACTGTAATTTTTATATGTAGTTTTAAGCATTCATATTGCATGGGCAATTTTAAATTATTGATATTTTTAGTTTAATTAAAAAAAAAATATTTGTTGTACTCATAATTATTTTAATTGTTATTTCATCTTATAGGTGTTTGTGTATATACAGTTACACCCATATATATTTGGACAGAGACAACATTTTTTCCATCATACATGATGGCACCACGAGAGAGAGGATCCGCCCATCAAGGACAGGAAACCTTCAAGATAAAAGGGGCGGCTCCTCTCTCCACATCAGTTGGTTTCCTGTCCTTGACGGGGAACCCTCAAGATGGAAGACATCTGATGAAGATTGAAGAGGATGCCGGGACCTGGGTCGGGTGGATTTGGGCAGGCGCTGGTCTGCTGCACCAGTCACCAGGTACCCGTAGTCGCCTCGGGGGTCAATGTATACCATGCCCCCCCGAGCGAAGCATGGCCACAGCCTGCGAGGCGAACGCCCGGGTGAAGATTCTCCATGGGGGCCGTAGGGCGCTCCCCCCTGTCGAGTGATAAATCCTGCTGTCCACGGGGGTCACCTATTGGTGCCCCCCCTGTTGACCAAAGGTGGCCATGCAGCCCGTGAGGCACATCGGTGCCCGGGCTGAGTAAGTCTCCACGGAGGTTTTTGGGCCCTCCCTGTTGAGCTTCTAAAGCAGGTCTCCCCCTCCCTCCTGGTCGGTACTTGAGCATGGAGCAGTGTCTGGCGATGAGGGACGCTGTGGGGAAGTGCTGGTGACATCTGTGGCGTGGCGGCGCTGAAGCCCCTCCAGCCGGCGCCGGGTACCCGGAAGTGAAGGTACGACACGTGCGCAAATTACCCGGCGGCAGCACTCGGAACTTTTGTGTAGAGCTATGGGGCAAGGGGACCGAAAAAGGCGGCGCACTTTGGAAGTGATGCGCGCCTGGAGCACAGTTCAGCAGCGCGCACCGGAAGTAAGTCCGGGTGCGCGCGCAGGTGGATTCAGATGGCAGGATCAACCAGGTGGAGTAGTTGATTAAGGAGCGCGCACCGGAAGTAAGGTCCGGGGGCGCACTCAGGGCCTGACGGCAGGATCAGCCAGGTGTATATGGAGCGCGCACCGGTTGTGGTTACCGGGTGCGCGCTTTTGGCATGTTTTCACAGCGCAGGCGTTGCGCTGGCGGCGGCAGGATCAACCAGGTGATTGATTGATCACATCTATGAGCACCATAAGTGGTGCAGGCACGATCAGCCAGGTATTCAAATCATGACAGGTGCGCACATGCACCTGACTAACAGAGCAACCAGTAATGGCAATCAACCAGGTGATTCATTTAAAAAAAAAAAAAAAAAAGTGAATCTATTTAAACAAGCCAGAAACGCTGCCCTGTGTCACTAAAACCAGGCCAGGTTGAAGGTGACTACTCTTGCTAAGTGTTAGTGTGTATGATGGAGAATCTTTCACCAGAGCATTTGATGCCACAGCAAGAGATGCAGGAGAGGCGGTCTCACTCAAGCGAAAAGAGCCAGTCCCGCCGTGGCAGCAGCAGAAGCCGCTCGGACAGCGTACGGACGGATCGCCGTACCAAGGAGGGGTCCCTAGTCTCAGTGAGAGACACGGAGAAATCCAGCCAACTTCCGGATCTGGTACCCGTACTTTGAAAGTGTCCGAGAGGTGAGTGATCTGCGAGAAAGTCCAGCACGCTAATGTCTGTTCTTTTCTCTTATCTCCTCTCTCCCCTCTTTTCTTACATACATTGCGGGGTGGAGTATAGGAGGTCCCCAAAAAGTGTAGAGGAAAAACTAAAAATAAGGAGTGCCCCTTATGTAAAAAGCCCTTAAAGACATCTTGGGGTAAAAGACTGTGTCAGGAGTGTATCAACCAGACTGTGGCGGAGGAAACACCCTCCTTTACGGACAGCCTAAGGTCCCTGATTCAGTCCGAAGTCTCTAGGTCCGTAAACGCATTACAGACAGCTGACACAGATGCCAGATCTAGGGACAGATCCAGCCCTTCAGTAGGATCCCAAAGAGATTCCTCGGGGTCAGAGCAGGATTCCGATACGGCCCGCTGCTCTGATAGTAGCTCAGAGGAGGAAGACATCTTTCCAGCAGAGGCTACGGATAGGCTTATTAAAGCTGTTCGCTCTACCATGGGGCTGGTAGATGAGAAGGCCAAAAAGACAGCCCAGGAACTTATGTTCAGTGGCCTACAAAAGAAAAAGCGGAGGTCATTCCCTGTTAATGAACAGCTACAAGAACTAATTAAAAGGGAATGGCAGAAGCCGGAAAAAAGGTCCCAGTTAACCACCTCCCTAAAAAGAAGGTACCCTTTTCAAGAGGAAGCATCCTCATCTTGGGACAGAGCCCCAAAGATTGACGTGGCGGTCTCAAAGTTTGCCAGGAAATCCTCCCTGCCATTCGAGGACCTAGGTTCTCTAAAAGAACCTCTGGATAGGAAGGTGGACAGCTCCCTGAAGACAGCTTGGGAAGCCTCAGCAGGAGCACTAAGGCCAGCTATCGCGGCCACTTGTGTAGCCAGATCCCTTAAGATCTGGATAGACAACCTGGAGGAACAGGTAGAGCAAAAAGTTCCCAGGGAAACTATCCTGGAGGCAATACCAACTATGAAAGCAGCGGCGGTGTTTCTAGCTGAAGCATCTGCGGACTCGGCTAGGCTGGCAGCAAAATCAGCAGCGTTAGCCAACAGAGGACGCCATGCCGTATGGCTTAAATGCTGGCCGGGAGATACTCAGGCGAAGATGAAGCTCTGCTCTTTGCCTTGTGAGGGGAACTTCCTTTTCGGACCGGCTTTAGATGAGGTATTAGAGAAAGCCGGGGATAAAAAGAAGAACTTTCCAAAACAGCCATTTCAGCCCTTTCGTCGCTCCTTTCGGAGAGGTCAAAAATTCCGGAGGCAGCAGTACAGAGATCGAGACAGGAGCAACCTGGACAAGCGACCCAAGGGAGGAAAGGGCTTCTATTTCGGCAAGTCCCCCAGAGACACCAAAAAACCCTCCCAGTGACGGTCCTTCTCAGGTGGGAGGGAGGCTCTCTCACTTCCTTCCAGCCTGGGAGAGGATCTCATCCAGCATATGGATCCGGCAGATCGTAGGATCAGGCCTAAAACTAAAATTTCACCACTGGCCTCCAAGAAGGTATATGCAGACCCCGGTACAATCCTCTCAGGAGAAAAAAGACAGTCTGGAAGGAGAAGTAACATCACTCCTAGACAAACACGTCTTGGAAGAAGTTCCTATAGAGGAAAGAAGGGAAGGATTTTATTCCCCTCTTTTTCTCATAAAACAACCAGACAACTCCTGGAGGACAATAATAAATTTAAAAGGCCTCAACAAATTTCTTGTAATACCATCATTCAAGATGGAGACCATAAAATCAGCGGTGAAACTTCTCTATCCCCAGTGTTACATGTCCGTCCTCGACCTCAAGGACGCTTATTATCACGTCCCAATCAGACAACAAGATCGTCGGTTTCTCAGAGTGGCAGTCCAGATGGGGTCCCAGCTGCGTCACTTCCAGTACAGGGCTCTGCCCTTTGGGATAGCAACAGCCCCATGGGTATTCACAAAGCTGATAGCAGAGGTCGCGGCACATCTCAGGGAAAAAGACACTCTGATAATACCCTACTTAGACGACTTCCTGATAGTGGGGAAGAACTTTTCTCACTGTCAGGAACAGGTCAGGATAGTGATGGACACTCTTCAGACACTGGGATGGCAACTAAATCTCAAAAAATCCAAGCTAGAGCCAGCAATGGTCCAGAATTTCCTGGGGATAACGATAGACTCCGTGGCACAGGAGTGTCGCCTCCCAGAAGAAAAAATCAAACAGATGATTATGGCCACTTTAAAAAAAACGGAAATGACTTTAAGAAGGGCCATGTCGGTGTTGTGGTCCCTAACCTCCTGCATACCGGCAGTAAAATGGGCCCAGTTCCATGCAAGAGAACTGCAATGGTGTGTGCTGCAGAACGACCGGGAACTTCAGGGGCAGTTAGAGCAGAAGCTCACTCTCCCACTCTCTGTGCTCCAATCTCTCAGATGGTGGTTACAGATAGAGTCATCCCCGAGAGGAGTTCCCTGGACATTCACAGCCTCCAAGGTGATCACAACAGACGTCAGTCCATGGGGGTGGGGAGCTCACTCAGACATACTATGGGTCCAAGACCCCTGGGCTCAAGAGGAGAAAGATCTATCCTCAAACGAGTGGGAGCTTCTAGCAATAGAAAAGGCGCTAGAGAGGTTACTTCCTCACTTGGCAGGGCATCATGTGAGAGTCCTATCGGACAACCGAACAGCGGTCGCATACATGAACCATCAGGGAGGCACCCGCTCTCGGGCTCTGATGCACGTAACCACAAGACTCATGTCTCTAGCCGAAAGGCACTTCCTGTCATTATCGGCCCTGCATATCCGAGGCGTAGACAACATAAAGGCAGATGTTTTAAGCACGAACCACTTGAGGCAAGGAGAATGGTCCCTAAAAAAGTCAGTTTTCAACGGATAGTGCATATGTGGGGAAAACCCAAGGTAGACCTCTTTGCCTCAAAAGTCAACAAGAAAGTCCAAAAGTTCTGCTCCCTGAACTCAGCAGACAGGCCGTTGGCAGTAGACGCCTTCAGCATAGAATGGACGTCAGGACTCCTGTATGCCTTCCCACCGATATGTCTAATCCCAGTGGTTCTGAGGAAGATCAGGGAGGACAAGGCCAGGGTAATTGTCATAGCTCCCTTCTGGCCGAAAAGACTGTGGTTTTACTGGCTGACAGTGATGTCAGTGACGGACCCGTGGGTTCTCCCGGAAGACCAGGACCTTCTAACACAGGGTCCCTTCAACCACCCGCAGAACTCCGGGCTTCATTTGACAGCCTGGCTTTTGAGCGGTCATTACTAGAGAAAGAAGGGTTCTCAGCTGGGTTAATATCCACCTTGCTCAGCAGCATAAAACCGGTAACGACCAAGATCTATGGGAGGATATGGAAAAAATTCCAAGCTAAGGGCCAATACGGGAAGGGGAGGTCCCGATAGTGGCAATACTGGAGTTCCTGCAGAAGGGCTTAGATCTGGGGTTAGCTGTTAGTACCCTCAAAGTACACATTTCAGCCTTAGCAGCCCTATTTAACTGTGACCTGGCAAGTAATAGGTGAGTGGTGAGGTTTGTCCGAGCTGACAAGTTGACTTACACACAAATCATGGACGATAGGGTTGTATTAAAATTAGATCCGGCATATCTCCCCAAAGTGGTATCGAGATTTCATAGGGCTCAGGACATAACCCTACCCTCTTTCTGTCCCAATCCTAGTAACAAGAAAGAGGAGAGACTCCATTGCCTAGACGTTAGGAGATGTATCCTACAGTATCTTTAGGTGACAAAATCCTGGAGGAAGCAAAGGGCTTTATTTGTTTCGTTCCAGGGGTCAAGGAAGGGCCTTAAAGCCTCAAAACAGACTATAGCTAGATGGGTGAGAGAGGCCATTATTCTAGCGTATAGTAGTGCAGGCAGGGTTGTTCCACAGGGTCTGAAAGCCCACTCCACGAGGGCCATGGCGACGTCGTGGGCGGAGAGAGCAGATGCTACCATCGACCAAATCTGTAAGGCGGCCACTTGGTCCTCTCCGTCTACGTTTTTTAAACATTATAGGCTAGACCTATCTGCTACCTCTGATCTCACATTTGGGAGAAGAGTGTTACAAGCAGTGATCCCTCCCTAAAGAGAATACAATCTCTGTAACTCTCTCGTGGTGCCGTCATGTATGATGGAAAACCACAGGTATTACATACCTGGTAATGTGATTTTTCATGAGACATGACGGCACCCTTATATTCCCACCCTTTTGATCACGTCATTAGTTGGGTGCATTATTAGCATTATTTGTATTATACACTCCCTGGGGTATCGGTGAATAGAACCGTATAGGATGTATTATTTATGTGTACACTAACCAGCGGAGTTCCTCTCGTACTCTGTAAACAACTGATGTGGAGAGAGGAGCTGCCCCTTTTATCTTGAAGGTTTCCTGCCCTTGATGGGCGGATCCCCTCTCTCGTGGTGCCGTCATGTCTCATGAAAAAACACATTACCAGGTATGTAATACCCGTGTTTTCTAATTTTGGTTATAGACATTACCACAATGAATTTTAAACAAAACAATTCACATGCAGTTGAAGTTCAGACTTTTAGCTTTCATTTGAGGGTATCCACATTAAAATTGGATGAAGGGTTTAGGAGTTTCAGCTCCTTAACATGTGCCACCCTGTTTTTAAAGGGACCAAAAGTAATTGGACAGATTCAATAATTTTAAATAAAATGTTCAGTTTTAGTACATGGTTGAAAACTCTTTGCTGGCAATGACTGCCTGAAGTCTTGAACTTATGGACATCACCAGACGCTGTGTTTCCTCCTTTTTGGTGCTCTGCCAGGCCTTCACTGCAGTGGTTTTCAGTTGCTGTTTGTTTGTGGGCCTTTCACTCTGAAGTTTAGTCTTTAACAAGTGAAATGCATGCTCATTTGGGTTGAGATCAGGTGACTGACTTGGCCATTCAAGAATATTCCACTTCTTTGTTTTAATAAACTCCTGGGTTGCTTTGGCTTTATGTTTTGGGTCATTGTCCATCTGTAGTATGAAACGACGACCAATCAGTTTGGCTGCATTTGGCTGGATCTGACCACACAGTATGGCTCTGAATACCTCAGAATTCATTCGGCTGCTTCTGTCCTGTGTCCCATCATCAATAAACACTAGTGACCCAGTGCCACTGGCAGCCAAGCATGCCCAAGCCATCACACTGCCTCCGCCGTGTTTTACAGATTATGTGGTATACTTTGGATCATGAGCTGTACCACACCTTCGTCATACTTTTCTCTTTCCATCATTCTGACAGAGATTGATCTTGGTTTCATTTGTCCAAAGAATGTTCTTCCAGAACTGTGCTGGCTTTTTTAGATGTTTTTTAGCAAATTCCAGTCTAGCCTTTTTATTCTTGATGCTTATGAGTGGCTTGCACCATGCAGTGAACCCTCTGTATTTACTTTCATGCAGTCTTCTCTTTATGGTAGATTTGGATATTGATACGCCTACCTCCTGTAGAGTGTTGTTCACTTGGTTGGTTGTTGTGAAGGGGCTTCTCTTCACCATGGAGATTATTCTGCAATCATCCACCACTGTTGTCTCCCATGGGCGCCCAGGTCTTTTTGCATTGATGAGTTCGCCAGTGCTTTCTTTCTTTCTCAGGATGTACCAAACTGTAGATTTTGCCACTCCTAATATTGTAGCAATTTCTCGGATGGATTTTTTCTCTTTTCGCAGCTTAAGGATGGCTTGTTTCACCTGCATGGAGAGCTCCTTTGACCGCATGTTTACTTCACAGCAAAACCTTCCAAATGCAAGCACCACACCTCAAATCAACTCCAGGCCTTTTATCTGCTTAATTGAGAATGACATAACGAAGGGATTGCCCACACCTGTCCATGAAATAGCCTTGAAGTCAATTGTACAATTACTTTTGGTCCCTTTAAAAGCAGGGTGGCACAGGTTAAGGAGCTGAAACTCCTAAACCCTTCTACCAATTTTAATGTGGATACCCTCAAATGAAAGCTGAGAATCTGAACTTCAACTGCATCTGAATTTTTTTGTTTAAAATTCATTGTGGTAATGTCTATAACCAAAATTAGAAAAATGTTCTCTCTGTCCAAATATATATGGATGTAACTGTACTTATCTGTAATGGGTAGAACAGCGATTAGCGTGATTCTTCTTCTTCTTGTGTTTTTTTGAGAATCTTCATAGTGTGGTAGAAGGGGGATAATCGGATGATTCCACCATCAAGTCCAATTGCATACTGTGGCTTGAAAAATTGCTTCAGGGACATTGAGATCTGTGGAGTAATTCATGAAGATCATGACCTAGGAATCGCCATGTGCCTTTTTGTATATACATGTATAATTATAACAATTCTTATTATGCTTACATTTCATTTTATTATGCATCATGTGCCTATATATTTACAACAGTGTTTTATCATGCATTATTTACTGTATGTGTATGCACAGGTGTATACATGTACATATGTGTATATATGTGTGTCTATCGTCATGAGTATGTAGATATATTTCTTATATTGGCTGGCTGCATTGTGAGTGGCTGTATTCCCATTGTGGAGATAGATTTAGCCACATTGTCTTAGTTCTAGTGCATTTTTTTAGGATAATCCATTTATATCGCCCCCCTTAGAATAGTTTTAATATTTCTACTATTTTCTACCCCTGCAGACATGATATTTTGTCTGAAAAGTAATTGCGCACATGCCGTGTCTTATATAGCACATTACACCTAGGGTCATCCATATCACCACCCTGGTGGTGCGCACGCTCATTCGGCTTCCTGCGGTCTGGGTTGCGGCGTCTTGGTGACCTAGGCAATGCCGGGTGCTCATCACGTGCATCTGGCCACATGGCGTGGCCTCTTCGACTTCCGGGTTGTCCGGGTGGCGTGTGCGCCAATCACATCAGGGATCAATGATATTGGCGCTTTTTATCTTGTGTACATATAAACCCATCGATCTTTCTTACAACATATACCCCCTGAAGAAGGAATGTTATTTCCAAAACGTGCGTCAGGGTGCGCGGTATCAGGATCTGGTGGCATTTAAAGGTACAGTCCCTCTATTTATTCCCAAGTGGAATTGGAGCATCATGCACAGATCACTTGTTAATGCACTTTATTTTATATATTGATTCACTGCACTTGCACCTTATTTTTTGTGCCTCCTATTTACAGTGCCCATTGTAGCAAATAGGACATGTAAATCACTGCTGGTTGCACTTTGCACTTTATTTCCTACGTTTCCTATTTATAGTGCTCATTGCAGCACATAGGATATGCAAACTCCTTTATGGGGCACAGCTTTTTGATTGCTGCACTTTGTGATTTAGTATATATATATTTTTTCTAGTATATACAGATACAGTGATGTGAAAAATTTTGGGCACCCCTATTAATCTTAAGCTTAATGTTTTATAAAAATTGTTTTTTTTTGCAACAGCTATTTCAGTTTCATATATCTAATAACTGTTGGACACAGTAATGTTTCTGCCTTGAAATGAGGTTTATTGTACTAACAGAAAATGTGCAATCTGCATTAAAACAAAATTTGACAGGTGCATAAGTATGGGCACCTCACCAGAAAAGTGACATTTATATTTAGTAGATCCTCCTTTTGCAAAAATAACAGCCTCTAGTCGCTTCCTGTAGCTTTTAATGAGTTCCTGGATCCTGGATGAAGGTATTTTTGACCATTCCTCTTTACAAAACAATTCCAGTTCAGTTAAGTTTGGTGGTCGCCGAGCATGGACAGCCCTCTTCAAATGATCCCACAGATGTTCAATGATATTCAGGTCTGGGGACTGGGATGGCCATTCCAGAACAGTGTAATTGTTCCTCTGCATGAATGCCTGAGTAGATTTGGAGCGGTGTTTTGGATCATTGTCTTGCTGAAAGATCCATCCCCTGCGTAACTTCAACTTTGTCACTGATTCATGAACATTATTGTCAAGAATCTGGTGATACTGAGAGGAATCCATGCGTCCCTCAACTTTACCAAGATTCCCGGTGCCGGCATTAGCCACACAGCCCCAAAGCATGATGGAACCTCCACCAAATTTTACTGTGGGTAGCAAGTGTTTTTCTTGGAATGCTGTGTTTTTTTGCCCCATGCATAACGCCTTTTTGTATGACCAAACAACTCAATCTTGGTTTAATCAGTCCACAGGACCTTCTTCCAAAAAGAAATTGGCTTCTCCAAATGTGCTTTTGCATACCTCAGCCGACTCTGTTTGTGGTGTGCTTGCAGAAACTGCTTCTTTCACATCACTCTCCCATACAGCTTCTCCTTGTGCAAAGTGCGTTGTATAGTTGACCGATGCACAATGACACCATCTGCAGCAAGTTGATGCTGCAGCTCTCTGGAGGTGGTCTGAGGTTTGTCCTTGACTGATCTCACCATTCTTCTTCTCTGCCTTTCTGATGTTTTTCTTGGCCTGCCACTTCTGGCCTTAACAAGAACTGTACCTGTGTTCTTCCATTTCCTTACTATGTTCCTCACAGTGGAAATTGACAGGTTAAATCTCTGAGACAGCTTTTTGTATCCTTCCCCTGAACAACTATGTTGAATAATCTTTGTTTTCAGATCATTTGACAGTTGTTTTGAGGAGCCCATGATGCCACTCATCAGAGGAGATTCAAACAGGAGAACAACTTGCAAGTGGCCACTTTAAGTACCTTTCCTCATGATTGCATACACCTGGCTATAAAGTTCAAGGCTCAATGAAGTTACAAAACCACAAAAGTGCTTTAGTAAGTCAGTAAAAAGTAGATAGGAGTATTTAAAACAAGAAAATGATAAGGGTGCCCATACTTATGCACCTGTCAAATTTTGTTTAAATGCAGATTGCACATTTTCTGTTAGTACAATAAACCAAATTTCAAGGCAGAAACATTACTGTGTCCAACAGTTATTAGATATATGAAACTGAAATAGCTGTTGCAAAAAAAAACATTTTTTTTTTTAAACATTAAGCTTAAGATTAATAGGGGTGCCCAAACTTTTTCATATAACTGTATATCAAAATATATTTGCTTTTGATCACACATCACGTTTTTTTCAGATTTTTGTCACATTTAGCATCTATTTTTTCTGTTTAAGTGCTTATCATTCCTAGGTGAAATAGTATAAATAGAGTCAGTCTACGTGGCTGTGCTATATACTACGTGGCTGTGCTATATACTATGTGGCTGTGTTATATACTGCATGGGCTGTGATATATACTGCGTGGGCTGTGCTATATACTACGTGGGCTGTGCTATATACTAAGTGGCTGTGCTATATACTACGTGGCTTTGCTATGTACTACGTGGCTGTGTTATATACTACGTGGCTGTACTATATCCTGCACCCCGAACCCCCGACATCCAGCGCCCCGAACCCCCGACATCCTGCGTCCAATCAGTGACAGACGCAGTCCAGCCGTGAATTGACGCGAGATTTAAACCACGCTTCGCTGATTGGTCGCTCCTGGCCGGCCGCGACCAATCAGTGATATTGGCATGGGATTTAAACACTGCTTCAGTGATTGGTCGCGCACGGCCAGCCGCGACCAATCAGCGATATTGGTGCGATATTTAAACACCACTTCAGTCATTGGTCGTGCCCGGCTGGCCGCGACCAATCGGCGACAGGTGCAGTCCGGCCGCGAATTGTCACCAGATTTGAACCACGCTTCGCTAATCGGCCAGCCAAGCGCGACCAATCAGCGATATTGGCACAGAATTTAACCCTATACATACATACCGTATATACTTGAGTATAAGCCGACCCGAGTATAAGCCGACCCCCCTAATTTTGCCACAAAAAACTGGGGAAACTTAATGACTCGAGTATAAGCCTAGGGTGGAAAATGCAGCAGCTACCGGTAAATGTCAAAAATAAAAATAGATACCAATAAAAGTAAAATTAATTGAGACATCAGTAGGTTAAGTGTTTTTGAATATCCATATTGAATCAGGAGCCCCATATAATGCTCCATACAGTTTATGATGGGCTCCATAAGATGCTCCATATTAAAATATGCCCCATATAATGCTGCACAAATGTTGATTATGACCCCATAAGATGCAACATACAGACATTTGCCTCGTATAATGCTCCACAAATGTGGATTATGGCCCCATAAGATGCTCCATACAGATAATTGCCACATTTAATGCTGCACATGGCCCCATAAGATGCTCCATAAAGATATTTGCCACATTTAATGCTGCACATGGCCCCATAAGATGCCCCATACAGATATTTGCCCCCATATCATGCTGCACATGGCCCCATACAGATGCCCCATACAGATATTTGCCCCATATCATGCTGCACATGGCCACATAAGATGTCCCATACAGATATTTGCCCCCATATCATGCTGCATATGGCCACATAAGATGCCCCATACAGATATTTGCTCCCATATCATGCTGCACATGGCCACATAAGATGCTCCATACAGATATTTGCCCCATATAATGCTGCACATGGCCACATAAGATCCTCCATACAGATATTTGCCCCCATATGCTGTTGCTGCGAATAAAAACTAAAAAAATTACATACTCACCTCTCCAGTCCCCGGCACTTGCTATAGTCACCTGCTCCCCGTTCCAACGCTGACCGCTGCTGTGTCTTCCCATCCTCTGCATCGATGTTCAGGAAGAGGGCGGCGTGCACTAATCGCGTCACCGCGCCCTCTGACCTGAGCATCACTGCGGAAGACACAGCGGCGCCGACGGTGGAACGAGGAGCGGGTGAATATCGCGCACTGCCCCCGTAATACTTATCTGCTCCTGGCGCCGTCGCTGCACGTCTGTTTCCCGGCGCCGCATTTTCTTCCTGTAGTGAGCGGTCACCGTTACCGCTCATTACAGTAATGAATATGCGGCTCCACCCCTATGGGAGGTGGAGACGCATATTCATTACTGTAATGAGCGGTAACGGTGACAGCTCACTACAGTAAGAAACTGCAGTGCCGGGGAAGCCAGGGACCTGCAGGGACCGCGCCAGGAGCAGGTGAGTATCATTAGACAGCCCCCGATCCCCCTCCCCTGCCGACCCCTGGGTATGACTTGAGTATAAGCCGAGAGGGGGACTTTCAGCCCAAAAAAAGTGGGCTGAAAATCTCGGCTTATACTCGAGTATATATGGTACTCTATATACGGTTCTTTAGAATCGGGCCACCATTTAGTTCCCCCTCTGCACAGGGGGAATCTCGGGCCATCTCTGCTGTGGTCTCCCATTCTTCTCCTGCCGCAGTGGAGCCTGCTCAGCGGAGACGTCAGTCCCAGCGTCTCACTCAGTCTGACTCTGAGTTACTGCTGCCTTTCCTGCTTCTGCCATTGAAGTCAGTGCTGGGCAGCGGCGAGCAGACGCTTCTGGGACTAAGTCCTGCTTTTCTCGTTCTGAGCATGCCCAGAGTAAGATCTCTCAATGGAGATCGAGGGTCACATGATCAGAGCAGAGACTGCAGCTAAGGCCATTGGTCCTTCAGGAAGGTCCTGTAGGTGCTCACGCTCTGTGGCAGCCTCTCATTGGTCCTTCTAGGAAGGTCCTGTACGTGCTGCAACTATTTAAGGCTCGCATGGCCGCACGGCCATGCGCTAGTATTGTTCTTTGTTATGTGATTTGCGCCAGTGTGGTCACATGAGAGTGTGTTCAGGGACCCGGCTGAAATAAGCCCCTAGAATGCTGGCACCTCCGGCGAGGAGTTTGTGTTTGTATGTATTCAGGGACCTGGCTGAAATAAGCCCCTTGAATGCTGGCACCTCCGGCGAGGAGTTTTGTGTGCATGCGTGACCACTGACTGCTCTATGTTTTGGGCAGTTAGCCTGTGCTCTGTAAAGTCTAACAGGGCACAGTGCTTTGCTTTCACGGCTACTCGGTGAATTAACTGAGTTAGTCCATACCGCCATATAGTGCCGCCGTTTGCTAGCAGCAGGTACTCCTGCACGGGGGACCCCGGGCTGCGAACGCACCAATATCAATAAAAACATCTCTATTTTCTCAGTGCGTTCCGCTAGCCCTAACAATATATATATATATATATATATATATATATATATATATATATATATATATATATATATAATATATTTTTTTATCCACATTTTGATATGTGCACAATTTTTGAATGTTGTTATATTTGTCATAGTATTTTTCAATAAATATATATTTTATTGCACATTCTCTGTTATGGTGGTTCTTGGTTGGATCCTGTTGTGGTGCACTGATTAGTTCTTTTCAAAAGAGGAAGCAAGAGCTAAACAAAGGGCAAAAGGTATGACTATACGCGACACATGTCTAGTCACCTAAAATATATAAATGTCACAAATGTATTGTCACTGAAAAATTTGAAAAATATATTTGAGCAGAATAACAGATGTATATATACACATATAAAAATATATATACACTAGATGCAGGCTATTGCATCGGGAGGGCGGTAATGTCACGTTGGGGGCAGGCTTTGCAGTATTGAGAATCTCTCCCCCCCATGTGCTCACCCACCTAGCCACTCTCTCCCCATGTGCTGACTTCTCCCATCTGTGCACTCTTCTTTGACCTGTCTACCCCATGTGCTATGCCCCTTGTCTGCAGTCTGTCTCCTTCCTGTGCTGTATTCTCCCCTCATATGCTGTCCCGTTTGAGCGGTCTCCCCTTTGTGCTCTTTCTCTCACCCCTATGCGCTCTCTCTCTCCCCATCTGCTGTCTTCTCCTCTCATGTCATCTCTTCTTTGACCTGTGTTCCCCATGTGCTCTCCGCATCGTGTGATAGTCTTCCTGCTTTGTCTGCTACTTTGATGTTGCAGACTCGGCGGTGTGGTGTGCTGGTTCCAATGGGTCATCTTGTGAGCATGGTATTGCTGTTAAGATTGCAGATTTCTGTTTGTGGTGCTGTTGTTACCTAATACCATCCTGTGGCAATCTAATGACTTTTGCATCAGGGGACTCATATGCTTGATACCTACGCTTATATGCATTGTTTTTGTCCCAGCGATGCTGTTGCTCTTCAAGAGTCTCATTTGCCCGTTGTTGTCTTTGATGTTGAGCCTTTGCTGCTTTCCTTTCATTGTCATTGGCGTACTTTTTAGGAAGAACTATGTTGGCATTGATATTTGCTTTTTAAAGGGGTTTTGCCATATTAAAAATTGTCTGTGACTGACCGAGTACAGAACATACCACAGTTCCTGGGCAGGGGTGGAAGCAAAAGACAATACTGACATTACAGCAGGAGATCGCAGAGGATACATTTTGTGAGATAAAATATTGTTTAAAACAGTCAGTGAAATATTTTACCTGACAAACGGAATCCTCTGTGATCCCCTGCTGTAATGTCAGTATTGTCTTTTGCTTCCTCCCCTGCCCAGGAGATGTGGTATGCTCCATACACGGTCAGACACAGACAATTATTAAAATCAACTTTTGTTCGTGGGAAAACCCATTTAATGTGACTGGTTTCCTCTGCCTGTAGACACGTCAGGCATCTGCCATCGGGATCAGCCGAATTATTCACTGCGCATGCACGGAATTCACGTAGGTGCAGTAAATCAGACCACTGCCACCTTTGTGCAGACAGATAGCGGTGGTCACAATAAAACTCGGCATGCGCTCCTCCTGTACAAAGATGGTGGTGTGTGGTGCTTACGGCGTATACAGTGTGTGTGTGTGTGGTGCATACGGCATATACAGTGTGTTTGTGTGTGTGTGGGGTGCGACGGTGTTCTGCTGGTGGTACCCGCAAGAGGCTGGTACCACCAGCAGTTTCCATATTGAAATTATAGCATAGATGGTTAGCACTCGACCATGTAGAGAAAAGGTGCTAGTGAAAAGGAACCAAAGATTCCGTAAGTCCAAAATAGATATAGAATCACTGCACTCAATAGATAAGTATGCTTTCAAGTGAATAAATTTTATTTACGGTGGTGGATGAAGCGACAGTATTTTGACGTTTCGGCCGAACTCCGGCCTTTATCACATAGTCGCTGGAAAAAATATAAAACAATATATACAATCAGAATGTTTCATATACAAATATACAAGATATTTACAAAATATAAGAGAGCCAGTCTATCCAGGTTGATATGGGTGCAGATATGAAGATGCATCTAGGCTGGCAACATCCAAGAAAAAGACACTGGGTATCAGTAGTACAGGAATAGGTATAAAGCGTAAATGATTAAATCCAAATTAAATAAAATAAACATGGAGCATACCCTTTAAGGTCACCGAAAGGTTATTGGCACCGTTTATTGGGATATCTCAAATTGCTGATATATATCCTAGAGGTGAAAGGAGAGGGGGAAGAATAGTTAAGAAGGTAGCCTAAATATCACTGGCCAAGTGTAACATTGAGAACAAGGACTTAGATGTAGTTTATGGTGGTGCGTCTCTCAATGATTTAATATGGCGTGACCATGGGTGGAGGAAGGAAAAAAGAAGAAGAACCAAAAGGAGAAAAAAGGGGAAGAATATGCATATGTATATATATATGTACCAGTTTAGTGGATGATCCAGGAGGGGTTTGCAGCAAGCCAAAGGAGCGCTGTCCTGACTGTGGTGCTTGAGCTATAGTGGGCAAAGTTGTCAGGGTAAGTGGCATGTGATGGCGATGGAGTCGATTATTGGGTGAGCACTGAATGTGTGCAACAGTACTTACAAGAAATAGGAGGCGCAGTAGTCTTGCTGGAGCCACAGCGTGCTCGTGTAGTATACGCGTACTGCACTTGGAGGAGGAACAGGAACGGCCAGCCAGAGGAGCGCTGTCCTGACCGTGAACACTGAGCTGTAGTAAGTGGAGTAGGTGAGGGTGAGAATGTGGCATGTACTGCCGCTTGTGTTTCAAAGGGTAGTAAAGGCGTACTTACTAGGATTGGTGGCGCAGTGGTCCTGCGGGCACAACGGCGTGCTGGTGCAGCGTGTGTGTTCTGCACCAGAGGAGGGATCCCTTTAATCCAGTGCCGTCCGGTCATGTGACCGGAAGTGAATGCGGCGCTATTGCGCCTGCGCCGGATCATAGCACAGGTGTCTATGGAGACCCGTGCCTGCACGTGTGGTGTAACACCGCTCTCTGTCATGATGTAAAGCGTCATGGCGGTTTGCGGAGGGGGTATATAGCGCGCACGCGCTGGACTGTGCTAGCCAGGAATGTCTGCGCCTGCGTGGGTGACTGAGTCACTAAAGTGCTATATAAAAAAAGGAGCAGGGCACTAGTAGATGGAGATAAAAGTGGGATATCCTTCTAGGGAGACTGCTAGTAATGTATACATAGTCATGGTAATAATACATAGTATTGTGGTAACAGTATATAGCTTAGTCGGCGGTTCATATACATGGAATGCGGATAGTATATATAGTAATTCACGGTCAGTACAATGAGGATGGTACCATATTCAATAGATAATTGAACAAACAAACAAAAATAAGTAAATAAGTAAATGAATTGGTAAACAATTGAAAATATAATAATAATAATCGGCATTTGTAGGAGTCCAAACAAAAGAAAATGGAAAATAAAAGAAAATAAATGGAAAAAAAAGGGGGGGTTTAAAGGAAAAAGAGAAAAGAAAAAAGGAAAAAAGGGAAAAAAAAAAAGGGAAAAAAAAGGGGGGGATATAGGTTGGTCTTACCGCCCCAGAAGAAGGATGAAGAAACTGAGACATACGATTTTTCAAACGGTTTTTCAATGGGTCTAGGGAAAGAAATATATCAGATTAGCCAGTCTATTTCTCGATTTAACCCTCTGGGGTGTAGGGTATCTAAGGTGTATATCCAATACGTTTCCCTTTGTTTTAATAAGCGGATGTGGTTACCACCTCTCTTTGGTCTTGGCACTTTTTCAATGATCTGGTATCTTAATTGAGATATGTTGTGTTTAGCCTCTTTAAAATGTGCTGGTAGGGGTAGCCATGTCTTACCACATCGAATAGTGGACTTATGTCCAGAAATACGGTCGCGTATGGCCTGGGTGGTCTCTCCCACGTAGAGCAATCCACATGGGCATTTTATTATGTATACCACAAAGTTTGTTTCGCATGTGAAGAAATCTTTGATAGGATATGATTTGCCAGTTCGGGGGTGTACGACTTCATTGCCTTTAATGATATTTGAACAACTCATACAGTTTAGGCACGGAAAGGTGCCAGTTCTGCGAAGCCCTGTGAGGGTACGTGTGGATGTTCTGCTGTTCTGGCCTATGTCAGCCCTGACCACTCTGTCTTTAATATTTTGAGGTCTTCTGAGACACATTAAAGGTGGGTTTCTGAATATGGTGATGTTGGGATACGCTTTCGTGAGGAGAGGCCAATGTTTATGAATCAGATTGTGGACCTTGTTCATGGATGGATGATGGTCATGCACAAAAGGTAACCTAGGTGGTTTCGTGGTGGAAGGGTTGGTTACCGTATCATCGAGGGCCCTAGACATTTCCGTGGCTAGTAGTGTAGATGGATAATTCCTAGATTTGAATTTATCTGACATTTCCTGTAATCTGGATTTTCTAGTGGCACTATCGGATACAATTCTCGTAACCCTTTTGAATTGCGACCGTGGAAGACTATCCCTTGTGGATTTGGGGTGGCAACTGTCATAACGAAGAAGATTATTACAGTCAGTGGGCTTGGTGTAAATGTCGGTGGTTAATTTGCCCTGGGGGTCCTTCTGCACCCTTGTGTCTAGAAAGGTAATAGTCTCTGAATTATGAGAAAGTGTGAATTTGAGTTCTTCCCTGACGCTATTGAGGGTATTAAAGAAGGTGGATAGGCTACTGAGGTCTCCCAGCCAGATACAAAAAATGTCATCGATATAGCGGAGCCACACGATGGCATGCTGCTGAAATAATGGATTGGCGTAGATATGGTCACGCTCGAATCTGTCCATGTATAGATTAGCGTAGGCGGGGGCGACATTTGAGCCCATGGCGGTCCCGCACGTCTGGACAAAAAAATCGTCCTCAAAACGGAAGAAATTTTCTCTCAATACTAAGTTGAGAAGGTCGAGACACAATTCACGTGACCTTATGTCAGTGTTTGCTTCCTCCAGAGTTTGTAAAACTGCTTGTATACCCTTGTCGTGAGAAATAGATGTGTACAGACTGTTCACATCGAGAGTACAGAGGATGCTGGTTGATGGGACTGTGTCAAGAGTACGGATCTTATTCAAAAAATCTCCTGTGTCCAAGATGAAGGATTTGGTATTGTGAGTGTATGGTGTTAGTATTTTTTCGAGGAATATTGATAGTGGATTCAGAATGGAGTCCGTTGAGGCAACAATAGGACGACCAGGTGGGTTATGTAAGTCTTTGTGAATCTTAGGTAGGGTATATAGCACTGGGGTGACTGGGTGTTGGTTAATCAGGAAAGTTTTTGTTTTGTGTCCGCCCATCACAATTAGCTCCTTGGGTCTAAGGAGTCCAAGTAACTTCATGCCCCCCAGATCCAATCATGCCGTTGAGACATTTGTTGACCTGGTGGATAGGGACATCAAACAAACCATCCACACCCAACGGTTGGGCCTACTTCCCATTCGTCATAACCTATCGGCACTAGAAAAACAAACATTGAAGTCCTTACAAGACAATACTAATATTATCATCAAGGCAGCAGACAAGGGTGGGGCCCTCGTAGTCATGAATAAAAGCCAATATGTGGGTGAAATCAGGAGACAATTAGCTGACACCAAAACCTATAGAAAAGTCCAAACCGACCCTACATTTGCCATACGTAGAAAAATTGACAATATCCTTAATAAACATCTAGAAAACAAAACGATTGATAACAAAACAAAAACTTTCCTGATTAACCAACACCCAGTCACCCCAGTGCTATATACCCTACCTAAGATTCACAAAGACTTACATAACCCACCTGGTCGTCCTATTGTTGCCTCAACGGACTCCATTCTGAATCCACTATCAATATTCCTCGAAAAAATACTAACACCATACACTCACAATACCAAATCCTTCATCTTGGACACAGGAGATTTTTTGAATAAGATCCGTACTCTTGACACAGTCCCATCAACCAGCATCCTCTGTACTCTCGATGTGAACAGTCTGTACACATCTATTTCTCACGACAAGGGTATACAAGCAGTTTTACAAACTCTGGAGGAAGCAAACACTGACATAAGGTCACGTGAATTGTGTCTCGACCTTCTCAACTTAGTATTGAGAGAAAATTTCTTCCGTTTTGAGGACGATTTTTTTGTCCAGACGTGCGGGACCGCCATGGGCTCAAATGTCGCCCCCGCCTACGCTAATCTATACATGGACAGATTCGAGCGTGACCATATCTACGCCAATCCATTATTTCAGCAGCATGCCATCGTGTGGCTCCGCTATATCGATGACATTTTTTGTATCTGGCTGGGAGACCTCAGTAGCCTATCCACCTTCTTTAATACCCTCAATAGCGTCAGGGAAGAACTCAAATTCACACTTTCTCATAATTCAGAGACTATTACCTTTCTAGACACAAGGGTGCAGAAGGACCCCCAGGGCAAATTAACCACCGACATTTACACCAAGCCCACTGACTGTAATAATCTTCTTCGTTATGACAGTTGCCACCCCAAATCCACAAGGGATAGTCTTCCACGGTCGCAATTCAAAAGGGTTACGAGAATTGTATCCGATAGTGCCACTAGAAAATCCAGATTACAGGAAATGTCAGATAAATTCAAATCTAGGAATTATCCATCTACACTACTAGCCACGGAAATGTCTAGGGCCCTCGATGATACGGTAACCAACCCTTCCACCACGAAACCACCTAGGTTACCTTTTGTGCATGACCATCATCCATCCATGAACAAGGTCCACAATCTGATTCATAAACATTGGCCTCTCCTCACGAAAGCGTATCCCAACATCACCATATTCAGAAACCCACCTTTAATGTGTCTCAGAAGACCTCAAAATATTAAAGACAGAGTGGTCAGGGCTGACATAGGCCAGAACAGCAGAACATCCACACGTACCCTCACAGGGCTTCGCAGAACTGGCACCTTTCCGTGCCTAAACTGTATGAGTTGTTCAAATATCATTAAAGGCAATGAAGTCGTACACCCCCGAACTGGCAAATCATATCCTATCAAAGATTTCTTCACATGCGAAACAAACTTTGTGGTATACATAATAAAATGCCCATGTGGATTGCTCTACGTGGGAGAGACCACCCAGGCCATACGCGACCGTATTTCTGGACATAAGTCCACTATTCGATGTGGTAAGACATGGCTACCCCTACCAGCACATTTTAAAGAGGCTAAACACAACATATCTCAATTAAGATACCAGATCATTGAAAAAGTGCCAAGACCAAAGAGAGGTGGTAACCACATCCGCTTATTAAAACAAAGGGAAACGTATTGGATATACACCTTAGATACCCTACACCCCAGAGGGTTAAATCGAGAAATAGACTGGCTAATCTGATATATTTCTTTCCCTAGACCCATTGAAAAACCGTTTGAAAAATCGTATGTCTCAGTTTCTTCATCCTTCTTCTGGGGCGGTAAGACCAACCTATATCCCCCCCTTTTTTTTCCCTTTTTTTTTTTTTTTTTTTTTTTTCCCTTTTTTCCTTTTTTCTTTTCTCTTTTTCCTTTAAACCCCCCCTTTTTTTTCCATTTATTTTCTTTTATTTTCCATTTTCTTTTGTTTGGACTCCTACTAATGCCGATTATTATTATTATATTTTCAATTGTTTACCAATTCATTTACTTATTTACTTATTTTTGTTTGTTTGTTCAATTATCTATTGAATATGGTACCATCCTCATTGTACTGACCGTGAATTACTATATATACTATCCGCATTCCATGTATATGAACCGCCGACTAAGCTATATACTGTTACCACAATACTATGTATTATTACCATGACTATGTATACATTACTAGCAGTCTCCCTAGAAGGATATCCCACTTTTATCTCCATCTACTAGTGCCCTGCTCCTTTTTTTATATAGCACTTTAGTGACTCAGTCACCCACGCAGGCGCAGACATTCCTGGCTAGCACAGTCCAGCGCGTGCGCGCTATATACCCCCTCCGCAAACCGCCATGACGCTTTACATCATGACAGAGAGCGGTGTTACACCACACGTGCAGGCACGGGTCTCCATAGACACCTGTGCTATGATCCGGCGCAGGCGCAATAGCGCCGCATTCACTTCCGGTCACATGACCGGACGGCACTGGATTAAAGGGATCCCTCCTCTGGTGCAGAACACACACGCTGCACCAGCACGCCGTTGTGCCCGCAGGACCACTGCGCCACCAATCCTAGTAAGTACGCCTTTACTACCCTTTGAAACACAAGCGGCAGTACATGCCACATTCTCACCCTCACCTACTCCACTTACTACAGCTCAGTGTTCACGGTCAGGACAGCGCTCCTCTGGCTGGCCGTTCCTGTTCCTCCTCCAAGTGCAGTACGCGTATACTACACGAGCACGCTGTGGCTCCAGCAAGACTACTGCGCCTCCTATTTCTTGTAAGTACTGTTGCACACATTCAGTGCTCACCCAATAATCGACTCCATCGCCATCACATGCCACTTACCCTGACAACTTTGCCCACTATAGCTCAAGCACCACAGTCAGGACAGCGCTCCTTTGGCTTGCTGCAAACCCCTCCTGGATCATCCACTAAACTGGTACATATATATATACATATGCATATTCTTCCCCTTTTTTCTCCTTTTGGTTCTTCTTCTTTTTTCCTTCCTCCACCCATGGTCACGCCATATTAAATCATTGAGAGACGCACCACCATAAACTACATCTAAGTCCTTGTTCTCAATGTTACACTTGGCCAGTGATATTTAGGCTACCTTCTTAACTATTCTTCCCCCTCTCCTTTCACCTCTAGGATATATATCAGCAATTTGAGATATCCCAATAAACGGTGCCAATAACCTTTCGGTGACCTTAAAGGGTATGCTCCATGTTTATTTTATTTAATTTGGATTTAATCATTTACGCTTTATACCTATTCCTGTACTACTGATACCCAGTGTCTTTTTCTTGGATGTTGCCAGCCTAGATGCATCTTCATATCTGCACCCATATCAACCTGGATAGACTGGCTCTCTTATATTTTGTAAATATCTTGTATATTTGTATATGAAACATTCTGATTGTATATATTGTTTTATATTTTTTCCAGCGACTATGTGATAAAGGCCGGAGTTCGGCCGAAACGTCAAAATACTGTCGCTTCATCCACCACCGTAAATAAAATTTATTCACTTGAAAGCATACTTATCTATTGAGTGCAGTGATTCTATATCTATTTTAGTTTCCATATTGAGACACCCATCACTTGGATGTCCCAATATGAAGGTCGGTGAACTTCCACTGCTTGGAATTCTGGGATCCGGACACATCTGGACGGAACAGGATGTGAAGACATTACAAGGTAAGTATACAGTATATTAAGATATACTGTATATACAGTTCTGCTCATCATTATTGACACCCATGAAGTTTAAATACATAATGTGGAATATCTCCTGAAAAAAATGAATCAAGTGAAACTGTTTTTTTTCCTGTAGAGCACTCATGTTAAATAGAAAAGAACAAATGTTAAACAATAATTTAAAACCAAAAACAATCGAAGGGAAAAATAGAAAAACCTAAAGCTTGCTGTGACATTGGAATTGGCACCCTTCCATTAAATTAGTATGGAAACACATTTTGACTCGCCTGTGCTAAATCACACGTGAGAATCACCTGTGATTAATTGTCAGTGCCCATGTGACATGTATTAGCCAATGAATGACTACGTCAGGGTTTTAAAAAGCGACATGATAGGCCCTGTTCCTTTGTCACAATGGTGACAACAGGTTAGAGCATTCCTGGGAATTGTGGGTTATTACAGGAATTTTGTCTCCCCTTAACCCCTTCACCCCCAAGGGTGGTTTGCACGTTATGGACCGGGCCAATTTTTACAATTCTGACCACTGTCCCTTTATGAGGTTATAACTCTGGAACGCTTCAACGGATCCTGGTGATTCTGACACTGTTTTCTCGTGACATATTGTACTTCATGATAGTGGTAAAATTTCTTTGATATTACCTGCGTTTATTTGTGAAAAAAATGGAAATTTTGTGAAAATTTTGAAAATTTCGCAATTTTCCAAATTTGAATTTTTATGCAATTAAATCACAGTGATATGTCACACAAAATACTTAATAAGTAACATTTCCCACATGTCTACTTTACATCAGCATCATTTTGGAACCAAAATTTTTTTTTGTTAGGGAGTTATAAGGGTTAAAAGTTGACCAGCAATTTCTCATTTTTATAACACCATTTTTTTTTAGGGACCATATCTCATTTGAAGTCATTTTGAGGGGTCTATATGATAGAAAATACCCAAGTGTGACACCATTCTAAAAACTGCACCCCTCAAGGTGCTCAAAACCACATTCAAAAAGTTTATTAACCCTTCAGGTGTTTCACAGGAATTTTTGGAATGTTTAAATAAAAATGAACATTTAACTTTTTTTCACACAAAATTTAATTCAGCTCCAATTTGTTTTATTTTACCAAGGGTAACAGGAGAAAATGGACCCCAAAAGATGTTATACAATTTGCCCTGAGTACGCCGATACCCCATATGTGGGGGTAAACCACTGTTTGGGCGCATGACAGAGCTCGGAAGCGAAGGAGCGCCATTTGACTTTTCAATGCAAAATTGACTGGAATTGAGATGGGACGCCATGTTGCGTTTGGAGAGCCACTGATGTGCCTAAACATTGAAACCCCCCACAAGTGACACCATTTTGGAAAGTAGACCCCCTAAGGAACTTATCTAGAGGTGTGGTGAGCACTTTGACCCACCAAGTGCTTCATAGAAGTTTATAATGCAGAACCGTAAAAATACAAAAATCATATTTTTTCACAAAAATGATCTTTTCGCCACCAATTTTTTATTTTCCCAAGGGTAAGAGAAGAAATTGGACCCCAAAAGTTGTTGTACAATTTGTCCTGAGTACGCTGATACCCCATATGGGGGGGTAAACCACTGTTTGGGCGCATGGGAGAGCTCGGAAGGGAAGGAGCGCCGTTTGACTTTTCACTGCAAAATTGACAGGAATTGAGATGGGACGCCATGTTGCGTTTGGAGAGCCACTGATGTGCCTAAACATTGAAACCCCCCACAAGTGACACCATTTTGGAAAGTAGACCCCCTAAGGAACTTATCTAGATGTGTGGTGAGCACTTTGACCCACCAAGTGCTTCACAGGAGTTTATAATGCAGGACCGTAAAAATAAAAAATCATATTTTTTCACAAAAATGATCTTTTCGCCCCCAATTTTTTATTTTACCAAGGGTAAGAGAAGAAATTGGACCACAAAAGTTGTTGTGCAATTTGTCCTGAGTACGCTGAGACCCCATATGTGGGGGTAAACCACTGTTTGGGCACATGGGACAGCTCAGAAGGGAAGGAGTGCCGTTTGACTTTTCACTGCAAAATTGACAGGAATTGAGATGAGACGCCATGTTGCGTTTGGAGAGCCACTGATGTGCCTAAACATTGAAACCCCCCACAAGTGACACCATTTTGGAAAGTAGACCCCCTAAGGAACTTATCTAGATGTGTGGTGAGCACTTTGACCCACCAAGTGCTTCACAGAAGTTTATAATGCAGGACCGTAAAAATAAAAAATCATATTTTTTCACAAAAATGATTTTTCGCCCCCAATTTTTTATTTTCCCAAGGGTAAGAGAAGAAATTGGACCACAAACGTTATTGTGCAATTTGTCCTGAGTACGCTGATACCCCATATGTGGGGGTAAACCACTGTTTGGGCGCATGGGAGAGCTCAGAAGGGAAGGAGCGCCATTTGACTTTTCACTGCAAAATTGACAGGAATTGAGATGGGACGCCATGTTGCGTTTGGAGAGCCACTGATGTGCCTAAACATTGAAACCCCCCCACAAGTGACACCATTTTGGAAAGTAGACCCCCTAAGGAACTTATCTAGAGGTGTGGTGAGCACTTTGACCCACTAAGTGCTTCACAGAAGTTTATAATGCAGAGCCGTAAAAATAAAACTATAATATATTTAAGCCCCCAGTTTTGTATTTTCCCGAGGGTAACAGGAGAAATTGGACCCCAAAAGTTGTTGTCCAATTTGTCCTGAGTACGCTGATACCCCATATGTGGGGGGGAACCACCGTTTGGGTGCATGGGAGGGCTCGGAAGGGATGGAGCGCCATTTGGAATGCAGACTTAGATGGAATGGTCTGCAGGCGTCACATTGCGTTTGCAGAGCCCCTAATGTACCTAAACAGTAAAAAAAAAACACAAGTGACACCATATTGGAAAGTAGACCCCCTAAGGAACTCATCTAGGTGTGTTGTGAGAAATTTGAACCCCTAAGTGTTTCACTACAGTTTATAACGCAGAGCCGTGCAAATAAAAAAAATTTTTTTTCCACAAAAATTATTTTTTAGCCCCCAGTTTTGTATTTTTCCAAGGGTAACAGGAGAAATTAGACCCTATATATTGTTGTCCAATTTGTCCTGAGTACGCTGATACCTGATATCTGGGGGGGAACCACCGTTTGAGCGCATGGCAGAGCTCGGAAGGGAAGGAGCATCATTTGCAATGCAGACTTAGATGGATTGGTCTGCAGGCGTCACATTGCGTTTGCAGAGCCCCTAATGTACCTAAACAGTAGAAACCCCCCACAAGTGACCCAATATTGGAAACTAGACCCCCCAAGGAACTTATCTAGTTGTGTTGTGAGAACTTTGAACCCCCAAGTGTTTCACTACAGTTTATAACGCAGAGCCGTGAAAATAAAAAAATAAAAAATTTCCCCCCAAAATTATTTTTTAGCCCCCTGTTTTGTATTTTCCCAATGGTAACAGGAGAAATTGGACCCCAAAAGTTGTTGTCCAATTTGTCTTGAGTACGCTGATACCCCATATGTGGGGGCGAACCACCGTTTGGGCGCATGGGAGGGCTCGGAAGGGAAGGAGCGCCATTTGGAATGCAGACTTAGATGGAATGGTCTGCAGGCATGACATTGCGTTTGCAGAGCCCCTAATGTACCTAAACAGTAGAAACCCCCCACAAGTGGTTTCCCTAAGGAACTCATCTAGATGTGTTGTGAGAGCTTTGAACCCCCTAGTGTTTCACTACAGTTTATAACGCAGAGCCATGCAAATAAAAAAAATTTTTTTTTCCACAAAAATTATTTTTTAGCCCCAGTTTTGTATTTTCCCAAGGGTAACAGGAGAAATTGGACCCCAAAAGTTGTTCTCCAATGTGTTCCGAGTACGCTGATACCCCATATGTTGGGGTAAACCCCTGTCTGGGCGCACGGGAGAGCTTGGAAGGGAAGGAGCACTGTTTTACTTTTTCAACGCAGAATTGGCTGGAATTGAAATGGGACGCCATGTCACGTTTGGAGAGCCCCTGATGTGCCTAAACAGTGGAAACCCCCCAATTATAACTGAAACCCTAATCCACACACACCCCTAACCCTAATCCCAACGGTAACCCTAACCACACCTCTAACCCAGACACACCCCTAACCCTAATCCCAACCCTATTCCCAACCGTAAATGTAATCCAAACCCTAACCCTAACTTTAGCCCCAACCCTAACCCTAACTTTAGCCCCAACCCTAAATGTAGCCCTAACCCTAGCCCTAGCCCTAACCCTAGCCCTAACCCTAACCCTAGCCCTAACCCTAACCCTAGCCCTAACCCTAATGGGAAAATGGAAATAAATACGTTTTTTAAATTTTTTTAATTTTTCCCTAACTAAGGCTACGTTCACATTAGCGTTCTGCGCCGCAGCGTCGCCGCATACGTCATGCGCCCCTATATTTAACATGGGGGCGCATGGACATGCATTGCACTTGCGTTCTGCGACGCATGCGTCACTGCGGTGCATGCGTCATGGCGCAGAGGACGCAGCAAGTTGCATTTTTTGTGCGTACAAAATCAAGCAAAAAAAGGACGCATGCGTCGCAAAATGCAGCGTTGTGCATGCGTTGTGCATGCGGTGTTCCTGCGTTGTGCGTTGCGTCGCCGACGCTGCGGCGCACAACGCAAATGTGAACGTAGCCTAAGCGGGTGATGAAGGGGGGTTTGATTTACTTTTATAGCGGGTTATTTAGCGGATTTTTATGATTGGCAGCCGTCACACACTGAAAGACGCTTTTTATTGCAAAAAATATTTTTTGCGTTACCACATTTTGAGAGCTATAATTTTTCCATATTTGAGTCCACAGAGTCATGTGAAGTCTTGTTTTTTGCGGGACGAGTTGACGTTTTTATTGGTAACATGTTCGGGCACGGGAGATTTTTTGATCGCTTTTTATTCCGATTTTTGTGAGGCAGAATGACCAAAAACCAGCTATTCATGAATTTCTTTTGGGGGAGGCCTTTGTACCGTTCCGCGTTTGGTAAAATTGATAAAGCAGTTTTAATCTTTGGGTCAGTACGATTACAGCGATATCTCATTTACATCATTTTTTTATGTTTTGGCGCTTTTATACGATAAAAGCTATTTTATAGAAAAAATAATTATTTTGGCATCGCTTTATTCTGAGGACTATAACTTTTTTATTTTTTCGCTGATGATGGTGTATGGTGCCTCGTTTTTTGCGGGACAAGATGACGTTTTCAGCGTTACCATGGTTATTTATATCTGTCTTTTTGATCGCGTGTTATTCCACTTTTTGATTGGCGGTATGAGAATAAAGCGTTGTTTTTTGCCTCGTTTTTTTTTTTTTTTTTTTTTTTTTTTTACGGTGTTCACTGAAGGGGTTAACTAGTTATGTAGTTTTATAGGTGGGGTCGTTACGGACGCGGCGATACTAAATATGTGTACTTTTATTGTTTGATTTTTTTTTTATTTAGATAAAGAAATGTATTTATGGGAATAATTTTTTTTTTAAATTTATTTATTTAGGAATTTTTTTTTTATTTTTTTTTTACACATGTGGACATTTTTTTTAAACTTTTTTACTTTGTACCAGGGGGGGACATCACAGATCGGTGATTTGACAGTGTGCACAGCACTCTGTCATATCACCGATCTCACTGACAGGGCTGCAGGCTTACCAGCGTCTGCACTGAGCAGACACTCGGTAAGCCACCTCCTTCCCTGCAGGACCCGGATGCCGCGGCCATCTTGGATCCGGGACCTGCAGTGAGGAAGGAGGTAGGAGACCCTCGGAGCAACGCAATCACATCGCGTTGCTCCGGGGGTCTCAGGGAAGCACGCAGGGAGCCCCCTCCCTGCGCGATGCTTCCCTATACCGCCGGTACACCGCGATCATGTTTGATCGCGGTGTGCCGGGGGTTAATGTGCCGGGGGCGGTCCGTGACCGCTCCTGGCACATAGTGCCGGATGTCAGCTGCTATAGTCAGCTGACACCCGGCCGCGATCGGCCGCGCTCCCCCCGTGAGCACGGCCGATCGTGCTGGACGTACTATTCCGTCCTTGGGAAGTAGGGCCCACCCCACATGAACGGAATAGTACGTCCAATGACAGAAAGGGGTTAATAGCAGTACCTTTAACCGATCTCTTAAAGGGCGCAAAGTCCGTTATGGCTTAGTTGTCTCCAGAGGCTGAGAATTCATTCCAGGAGCATAAGCTGGCCTTCTGTAGGCAGCCAGTGTTGGTAGCACCAGCCTTCTCTAAAGAGTTCATATTTCAGACAGATGCTTTGAATGTCGAGCTAGGGGCTCTCATGTCCTAGGAGATCAATGGGAATGAATACTTATAATCTACTTGAATAGAAAGCTTTCCACATGTGAGAAAAACTATTCAATTGTAGAGAAAGAGTGTCTGGGCATCAAATGGGCATTTGACGCAGTGAAGTATTACATGTTGGGCCGAAAATGTAAACTGGTGTCAGATCGTGCCCCGTAAAGGTGGATGCGGGTGAAAAACGGAAACAATGCCTGGGTAATTCATGTAGAGCATAAACCAAGTAAGCTACTTGAAAATGCAGATGCTCTGTTGAGGGTACACTGTTTTTTGGCAGAAGGTAACAGGTATGTGTCACAGAGGAGGCTGGCCTTTGTGATGTAAGTTCCCGGAGAAAGTGCAGCAGTAAAATAGGTTACTTAGATTTTTTTATTTTGATTGGATTTTGTATCCAGGATTTAGAAGCGACAAATGAGATAGGGTGGGAATGGTCGCTCCCATACTCCACTCTGGGTCTTAAAGGTCTAATAACAGGCAGCTGGGTAAGATAAGCAGGGTGTTGTTGTTTTAAGGCTGGTGTTACACTTGCAACTTCAATGCAAGAAACTCGCCCGAGTCTCTCGCCTCATTACACGGCACTGCCACTGGCGGTTTGGACCAGAGCATTCAACTGCATAGAAATACATGCAGCCGCACACTCCGGTCTCAAGTGTCGGCTGCAGTGCCAGGTATTGAGGTGAGTTTCTCACATTGCAGTTGCAAGTATGACACTGGCCTAAGACTGAAGAAAGATAGTTAATGGTGGATAATCTATTGCAGAGACTGAGAAGTTCCTGTAATAGTCAGTTGGTGAGACCGTTCGATTTGTTTTCCTTAACTAAAAATACCGGATTACTTACCGGTAATGCTCTTTATAGAGCCCACGACAGCACCCACTAGAGAGAGGGCATCTGCCCCTAGGAACAGGAAACCTACAGAGAGATAAAAGGGGCGGCCCCCTCGCTCCTCAGTTGTATTACAGAGAATAGGAGGATCCGCCGCCAGGCTTCAGTTAATAGGCTCAGGAATATGTACATATTTACAAACTTAAACTATATTGTTCTACTATTAACACCTCACCACCAAGGCACCTCGTGCTACTATAAAAAGGGAGGGATGTGAGTGGGTGCTGTCGTGGGCTCTATAAAAGAGCATTACCGGTAAGTAATCCGGTATTTTCTATTCGCCACGACAGCACCCACTAGAGAGATTTACAGAGACTATAATTTGGGTGTGTTCACCATGTCAAGGACCGATATTCCAAACGTTAGATCAGAGGAGGAAGACAGGTCTAATCTATAGTGCTTATAAAAAGTACTAGGTGAAGACCAGGTTGCGGCCTTACA
Source organism: Ranitomeya variabilis (assembly GCF_051348905.1). Taxonomy (NCBI): domain Eukaryota; kingdom Metazoa; phylum Chordata; class Amphibia; order Anura; family Dendrobatidae; genus Ranitomeya; species Ranitomeya variabilis. Next base: position 93,102,340 of record NC_135238.1, on the reverse strand, counting down.
TATAAGGTCTATTGATAGGTCTGCCTTCTCCGCCCAGGAAGTTGACAAAGCCCTTGTAGATTGTGCTCCCACATGTAGTGGTGGATCTCTTCCTTTAGCTTTATATGCCAGGATTATGGCATCTCTGACCCAGCGTGATAACATATTCTTTGTGACTTTGGAGCCTTTGTTTTTACCCTGGAAAGACACAAAGAGAGCCCTACTCTTTCTCCAGTCCCTAGTCCTTTCTAAGTAGGCTAGAACAGTCCTCTTAACATCTAGGGTATGAAGTTTCTCCTCCTCTGGAGTTGAGTGGTCTTCATAAAAAGTAGGCAGGAAGATCTCTTGGGATCTATGAAACTAAGTAGCAACTTTAGGAAGATAGGACGGGTCTGTCTTTAAAATTATTCTGTCAGATGTTACTGATAAAAACGGAGGGTCTATTGACAAGGCTTGGAGATCGCTCACTCTCCTAGCAGATACTAATGCTACTAGTAATACTGTCTTTAATGAGATATTTTTCAATGAAGCTGTATGAAGAGGCTCGAAAGGGCTCTGTGTTAATGTGTCCAGGACCAAACTTAGATCCCATTGTGGGACCTGTGGTATATGGATCGGTTTTGACCGTTCACATGCAGATATAAAACGGGATATCCACCTATTGCCTGCAATATCATAATTGAAGAGAGCTACTAGAGCTGAAATTTGAACTTTTAGAGTGCTTGCAGAGAGACCTAACTCAAGTCCCTTCTGCAAAAACTCTAATATTGGAAATATGGGTATTTCAGAAGAAAACTGCGCTGTGTGGAAATCGAGAAATTTTCTCCAGACTCTGACATAAATTCTTGTAGTAGATGGTTTTCTACTTTTCATGAGGGTATCTATCAACCCTTTAGAGAATCCTCTAAGATTCAATAACTGCCTCTCAAATTTCAGACTGTCAAGTTCATGCCCTTTACCTGAGGGTGGAAGAAGGGCCCTTGAGACAGCAGGTCTTTGGTCTGAGGAAGAATCCAAGGGTCTGTAATCGACATTGCCCTGAGCCATGAAAACCATGGCCTCTTGGGCCAAAATGGAGCTATCAACAGCGCTCTTGCCCGTTCTTCCCTTATTTTTCTGATAACTATGGGTAGAAGATTCCATGGGGAAAGGCATAACCCAGACTGAATGTCCATGGAACCTGTAGGGCATCGAATATGTCCAGATTGTCCTGTCTGCACAACAAAGTGAATGTTCTGACCTGTCGGTTGGACCTTGTTGAAAATAAGTCTATCTGAGGCTCCCCCCATCGGGCAGTTATCAGTTTGAATATTCGTCTGTTGAGCATCCATTCTCCTTGATGAAGGGTGTGGTAGCTGAGAAAATCAGCACAAAAATTGTCTATACCCCTGATGTGTACTGCCGATAGGGACAAAAGATGATTTTTGGCTAGAATCATGATGTCTGATGAAACTTTCATGAGTGTCCGACCGCGTACCTCCCTGATGGTTTAGGTATGCCACCGCGGTGGTGTTGTCGGAAAGGACCCTTGTATGGGAGCCCTGCAGCTGCAGAAGAAAGTGGAGTATGGAATAATATATTGTTCTTAATTCTTTTACATTAGAAGAGTCGCAAGATTCTTTTCTGGACCAAAGACCCTGAACCATCTGCTCCTGAAAATGTGCACCCCAGCCTTCTGGACTAACGTCTGTGGTCACTATGTTTGAAGGAGTTGCTACCCAAAGAACTCCGCCCAAGAGATTTTTTCGGTCCAACCACCATGTAAGGGAACGAACTATATCTAATGTTAGAGATACTGTTCCATCTAAATGTCCCTGTTTTTTAATATTCTCTTCTAATACGAAACTCTGCAGCTGTCTAGTATGAAAAAGTGCCCATTGTACCGCAAGAATACATGAAGTTAATGATCCTAACAAGGACATGGCACTTCTTAAGGACATACTACGTTTCTCAATCGCTCGGTTCACCTTATTAGTTATGGATGTCTTCTTATCCTCAGGAAGCAAACATTCCTGGCTCACTGAGTCTAGAAGAAGTCCAAGAAACTTTTGACATGTTACCGGCAGGAGTCTGGATTTTTCCCAATTGATAATCCAGCCAAGTCTTTGCAGAGAAACAACAACTTCCTCCAACCTCTGTTCACACTGAAGGGGGGATTTCCCTACAATTAGTAGGTCATCTAGGTACGGAATGACCAGTGTATCTTGTACCCGTAGAAAGGACATCACCTCTAATAATAATTTGGTAAAAACTCTCGGAGCAATAGACAACCCAAAGGGCATTGCTCTAAACTGCAGATGACAAATCTGGCCGTTCATTACTACCGCCACCCTGAGGAATTGCTGGTGTGATTGGTGTACAGGAAGATGATAATAAGCATCTTTAAGATCCAAGACTACCATATAGCAACCAGAAAACAGATTTTTTATAGCTGAACGTATGGACTCCATCTTAAATGTCTTGGATCTTAAAAAGGTGTTTAATTTTTTTTAAATTTATTATATTTCTGAAGGATCCATCAGGTTTGGTGATCAGGAACAAGGGGGAGTAAAATCCCTTCCCTATTTGAGATGACGGAACTTCTATTAACCCCCATTTGGCTAAAAGAGACTTAATTTCAAGTTCTAACGCATCCTGCTGTGGTTTAGATTTTAGGGAAGTCAACAGGAAAGAATCTGGAGGTGTCCGGATAAGGTCTAAGGTCAGGCCTGAAGATACTAGATCTATGGCCCAAGAATTAGTTGTTATTTCCTTCCATTGATTAGTTAATTGAAGCAATCTACCTCCTACTGGCAGAATAAGATTAACGGGATCTATCAGCCGATTTGAAGGGACTCTTATTGAATAGGTTCCCCTTCTGTCTGAACTCTGTTATTCCAGCGGTCCTTAAAGTCTTTTCTCTTGCCAAATGGTGGCTTTCTGAACGCCCTTCTGTAAGAGGGAATAAAAGGATTAGGAAACCCTTTTTTCCTCTCACCCGCTTTGGTCAAGATATCATCCAAAACAGTCCCGAAAAGGTACTCACCCTGACAGGGTATGGCACACAGCTTAGATCTAGACTGAGCATCCCCCTTCCAATTCTTTAACCACAATGCTCGTCGAGCTGTATTAGTTAGATTAGCCATTCTGGCTGCTAAGCAGAGAGAGTCTATTGAGGCATCTGATAAAAAGGCCGCAGCACCCTTAATCAAGGGAATAGAGGTACGCAATTTTTCTCTAGACATACCATTCTTAATGTTCTGATCCAGCTGGTCTAGCCAAACCAGCATAGACCTGCCAGTGCACGTGGCCGAAATGGCTGGCTTAAATGCGGTGATACAAGCTTCCCATGACCTCTTTAGAAGCGCATCTGATTTCCTATCCATTGGATCAGATAGAGATCCTGCGTCCTCTACAGGCGAAGAGGAGCGACGAGAAGTGGATGCCACAGCCGCATCTACTTTAGGCACCTCAGCCCAGGTGGCCAAGTCTTTATCGTCAAAGGGGTAACACCTTTTACAAGATACGGGTTCAAACCCCTTCTGTCCCTGCGTATTCCATTCCCTTTTAACAAGGTCCTTAATGGTCTGAATTACAGGAAATACATGACCCTTTCGCTGGGAGAGACCTGCAAAAATAACATCTTGCCGCTTTTGAGGTTCCTTGGATTCTGATAACCCCATTGTGCCTCTTACAGATTTTACCAAATTATTTATACCGTCAGTAGGAAAACACACATAGTCCTCTTCCTCTGAGGAACCCGAAGCCTGAGAGACGTCGGAATCAATTTCCCCACTTTCTGCAGACGTGTCTGCTCTAGGTGAGGGTGCTCTTTTGCTTCTCCTCTCAACATTCATAAAAGGGCCACCACTTAAGACTGAAGCTCCTCACGGATCATAAGACGAATATGTCATGTCGGACGCTGTTCAGACCAGGTCGTCCGACAGACAGCGGTAATTCCGCTTTTGACCACTATTTGCTCATTGGCGTCTGCTAGATTTTATCTAGCTGTTCCGGGGTTAATTTACCTAATCCTTGGATTGGAAGCTGGGCCATGCCCACTGCCTTTAAATAGTTCTCCTGATCTTTGGGCTTCGCCGATTATAGCTTCTGTCTTGTGCGTTGTTATCTCGGTCTGGTGAGGAGAGCTGGTGGTTGGTGATTCGTTGCTGGTGGTGTATTTTCCTTTGTCTTATTTACTCCTTCCTATATTTGTATTTATTTTGCCCTGCACATTTATAGTGTATTCCTGAGTGACTGCGGCGTGGTGTATATTTTCCTTTATCCTTGTCTGTGCTAACTGTGGGTATTGGGGAAAAACATCTTCACTGGGTGATGGGCGGAGGTTTCAGCCTAGGGCTGAGCTCAGGAGACAGGGTGAGGTTTGAGGCCTGGACATGCACAACTTCAGTGTAAACTCCAGGTAGAGGGTCAGTCAGGATTTCCCTAGTCTGAGGGAAACTGCAGGGGCCTGGGTCATTAGCTCTCGCTCACCTAGTCTCTCCCTGACATTATAATCGGCCCAACAACACACACAAAAAAAAAAAGGGGTTTCTTGTTTTTGTGTTTTGTCATGGATCCCATGACTTCCATAACCCGCCAGTTGGAGGCGCTGTCCCTACAGGTCACAGAGTTGAGGGGGGCAGTACCGCAACAGGGACTAGCAGTGTCTAATGTGCAAACTGGAGTGACAGGAAGAGTTGCTGAGCCTAAATTTCCTTTGCCTGAAAAATTTGCTGGGGAACGCAGTAAATTTGTTTCTTTTCGTGAAGCTTGCAAACTATATTTCTGTATGCGCCCGATATCTTCAGGTAATGAGGATCAGCGTGTGGGCCTGGTGTTGTCATTGTTGAGTGGGGATCCCCAAGCATGGGTGTTTTCTTTGCCATCTGTTTCTGCTGCATTTGACTCTGTGGAGAGTTTTTTTTCCTGTCTTGGGAAAATCTACGATGAACCTGACAAAATGGCTCTACCAGAATCTAAGATACGTTCTATTCCCCAAGGGGAGCGAATTGCAGAGGATTACTGTTCTGAATTTCGTCGCTGGGCGATCGATACTCAATGGAATGATCCAGCATTGCGGAGTCAGTTTATACATGGGATTTCTGGAAGGGTTAAAAAAGCCCTTCTGATGTATGAGACTCCTGGTTCTCTAGATTCCGCCATGAGTCTGGTTGTCCGCATTGATCACCGTTTGCGTCAGGGGAAGCATGTGACACCGCCTATGGGAGAGGGTTTAGGTTCTCGTGAGGTTGCTGCCGGTGAGCCCACGGAGCCTATGTTAATCGCAGGGGTGTCACATGTGAAGCGTCCAGTCCCTGAGCTCAGGAAGCAGGGAGCCTGTTTTTACTGTGGTAAAACAGGTCATTTTATTAACATCTGTCCTCTGCTGCCTAAGAAAAACGCAACGGCGGAAAACTTCTAAGCTCAGAGGGTGTGGAGGAGACCAGTCTGAGCTTATGTATATCCTCCATGGTGGTTTCTCAGTGCATGCTCCCTGCTAAGGTTTTTGTTGCTGGCAGTGAGCTGCCAATTACTGTTTTTGTGGATAGTGGTTCAGCCACAAATCTCATTGATGAGGAGTTTGCACGCACAGCAAGTTTTAAGATTGAAAAACTGTCTCATCCTATCCGCGTGATCACCATCAATGCTGCTCCTCTCTCTCAGGGGAAGATTACTGAATTTGTGGCTGAGGTGAAACTCCACATTGGAGTTCTACATTCAGAGCGGGTTACATGTAAGGTGCTCAGGAATCTTCCTGCTCAGGTGGTTTTGGGTTTTCCTTGGTTGTCTATGCACAACCCGGTAATTGACTGGAAAACTCAGGACATAATTCGGTGGAACGAGTTCTGCCAGGAGAATTGCGTGGCCACATGTGTGGCTGCGGTGACTTCAAGCGTTCCGGAGTCACTTCAGGATTTTGTGGATGTGTTCTCTGAGAAGGGTTGTTCAGAATTGCCGCCACATCGTCCTTATGACTGTTCTATCAGGTTTAAACCAGGGGCCAAATTGCCTAAAGCAAGGATGTTTAACATCTCCGGTCCGGAGAGACAAGCGTTAAAAGATTACATTGCTGAAAGCTTGAGCAAAGGGCACATCAGGCCGTCATCCTCGCGGTGGCAGCAGGGTTCTTCTTCGTGAAGATGAAAGATGGCGGATTACGCCCGTATTTGGATTTCAGGGAGTTGAACCAGATTACAGTTCGTGATCCATACCCTATGCCTCTGATACCAGATTTGTTCAACCAGGTGGCAGGTGCTAAGTGGTTTACCAAGCTTGACCTCAGGGGGGCGTACAACTTCATAAGAGTCCGTCAAGGTGATGAGTGGAAGACGGCTTTTAATACCCCTGAGGGTCATTTTGAAAATTTGGTGATGCCGTTTGGGTTGACTAACGCACCTGCAGTGTTCCAACATTTCATCAATTATGTGTTCTCGCATGTTTTGGGGAAATTCGTTATCGTGTACCTAGATGACATTCTCATATATTCTTGCGACCGTGATACTCATTTAGATCATGTAAGGCAGGTGTTACAGCTTCTCAGAGAGAATAAGCTGTATGCTAAACTTGAAAAATGTGTATTTTCTGTTCAAGGGTTGCCTTTCTTGGGTTATATTGTGTCTGCTTCTGGTTTTAAAATGGACGCCGCTTAGGTGCATGCGGTGCTGCGTTGGGAACGTCCTGATAACCTGAAAGCACTTCAGCGGTTCCTTGGGTTTTCTAACTACTATAGGAAATTTATCAAGGATTTTTCCATCATTGCTAAACCGCTAACTGACATGACTAAAAAGGGTACCAATTTTTCCGTTTGGCCTGAGGCTGCTGTGCGCGCATTTGAATTTCTTAAGAACAGTTTTGTTTCAGCCCCCATTCTTGTGCAGCCAGACGTATCAAAACCCTTTGTTGTGGAAGTCGATGCGTCTGAGGTAGGTGTGGGGGCAGTACTATCTCAAGGCTCATCTTTGAGTGGTTTACATCCATGCGCCTATTTCTCCAAGAAACTGTCGTCCGCCGAATGTAACTACGATATCGGCAACAGGGAGTTGTTGGCAATTAAGTTGGCCTTTGAGGAATGGCGACACTTCTTGGAGGGGTCGGTACATCAGGTAACTGTTAATTACCGATCATAAGAATCTGCTGTATTTGGAGTCTGCCAAGCGTCTGTCCCCCAGGCAGGCTCGCTGGGCATTGTTTTTCCCCTATACCCACGGTTAGCACAGACAAGGATAAAGGAAAATAGACACCACGCCGCAGTCACTCAGGAATACACTATAAATGTGCAGGGCAAAATAAATACAAATAAAGGAAGGAGTAAATAAGACACAGGAAAATACGCCACCAGCAACGAATCTCCAACCACCTGCTCTCCTCACCAGACCGAGATAACAACGCACAAGACAGAAGCTATAATCGGCGACGCCCAAAGATCAGGAGAACTATTTGAAGGCAGTGGGCATGGCCCAGCTTCCAATCCAAGGATTAGGTAAATTAACCCCGGAACAGCTAGATAAAATCTAGCAGACGCCAATGAGCAAATAGTGGTCAAAAGCGGAATTACCGCTGTCTGTCGGACGACCTGGTCTGAACAGCGTCCCACATGACAGAATATCATCAATCTTGACTGATCCCTCCTGTTGTAAGGTATTACTTATACAAATCTGACATAACCTTTTTGTATAGGAGTCAGGCAGGGGTTCAGCACATAATGCACACTGCCTACGTTTAGTTTTCCCAGTCTTTTTTGCTTATAAGAAATAAAAGCAGAAGAGACTACCATAAGCCTCAATGAAGCTGTCTTTAAACTCTCCCGGAATTATGATCATATACTGGCTGTAGGGTTGTTTGGCTGGCCTGGGGTGTTGATCCTCTGTTTTTCTCAGTGGAATCACTCACTTTTGAGTGTCCACTACCTTTCCTCCTGGCATCACCACTAGGTAATATTAACTCCTCCAGTGGGTGCTCAGCAATATCCTCCTGAGACGACATGTTTGCGCACACTCCACCACACTGACCTGCTTTATATAATGTAGGCCATTGTTTCAAACACACCCTTCTCCCACTTTTTTTTTTTTTTTTAATCTATCCATGGGAAAAAGGCCTTGCCGCCAGGATACACATGGCGTCCACACAGGAAACGCCATTCTAACCCCGTGCCCCCGGAAGTTCAACCAACAACTTCGGGGACGCCAATGCTACCGCGCATGCGCGTGCATCCATACTCCGTGGCACGGCTGAAGACACCGCTATTGAGGGGGAAAGCACCGCACCTGCAGCCACACTGCGCCACACACATCTCTGCTCCTTACACCATGGCACGGCTGGAAGGTATCGACACTGAGGGGGTAAGCGCCAGCCACACTCGCATCCATGCACTTACCGGCTTTGTGTCTGCCGTGCGGTGGACCGTACAAGTGTGTCCCAGCAGGGAGACTGTTGAAAACTTCGGGAATCACCGTAATTAAATCAGAGGAGGGGGAGCCAGCAGGATGATTCCCCCGAGTCTGTTACCCGGTCTGGAGCCCCTGCCGCTCAGCAGAGTCGTACAGGCAGCAGTCCAGGCGGGTGTTCCTCATTAACAGTCTTCAGAGAGTCTTCTCTGTGGGTTCCCATCTAGGAACAGGAAACCAACTGAGGAGCGAGGGGGGGCCGCCCCTTTTATCTCTCTGTAGGTTTCCTGTTCCTAGGGGCGGATCCCCTCTCTCTAGTGGGTGCTGTCGTGGCGAATAGAAAAGAAAGGATTGTTTTTGTTAATTATTTGTTCTGAAGAAAGCGGTTTCCCTTTTAGAGCTGAAAAGTTTGTAAAGAACAATAACGTTTACTTTGTTTTAAGATGAAAGGCAACCTGTCACCAGAAAAAAATGCTATTAATCTGCATATCGCTATTAACTTGCCCAGTGCCTGCATTTACCGGAATGCTGGGGGGAAGAAAATTAACTTTATTCTCCCCAGCAGAGTTCTGACTTCAGTCAGATTTCAGGAGGCAGTGCCGGCACGGGTTCAGTCACCGCTCTGAGAACACAGGGCTGCTGCTGTAACCGCGCCCCCAGTCCTGACTGACAGCCCTCCCTAATGCCGAGCCAGTGTCAGTCAGGGCCTGGGCATGGTTACAGCCACTGCTCTGAACACTCAGAGCAGTGACTGAACCCACGCCTGCACTGCCCTCGTGGCTGAAACCAGAACGCTGCCAGGGAGAGTAAAGTAAATTTTTTCCCTGCTGCGTTATTGTAAGTGCAAATGCAGAGCAGGTTAGCAACTCTATTGCCCTGCAGTTAGTAGCGCTTTTTTCTGGTGACAGGTGCATGTCCAAGCAGCTACAAGAGAGCCAAAATCCCCCATACTGTGTACATATATACATTCATATCATACTTTCCTTCCCCCCCTTATCCAACTCACTCTTCAACAACATACTATCTGGCTTCTGCCCAACTTTCCACTGAAATTGCCCTAACCTAAACTACTAACAATTTAGTTACCCTGAAAGCTAACAATTCTCTATACTACTCCTTCTAGACCTGTCTTCTGCCTTCAACAAAGTCAACCGCTCCCTCCTACTACAAATCCTCTCTTCCCTCAGCATCAAAAACCTTGCCCTCTCTTGGATATCCTCATACCTTACTAACTGCACATTTAGTGTCTCCCATTTCCATACTACCTCCTTATCCCACCCCCTCTCTGTTAGTGTCGCTCAAGGTTCTGTCTTGAGACCTCTACTTTTTTCCATCTATACCTTTGGCTGGAGAAACCCCTAAAATCTGATGGTTTCCGGTATCACTTATATGTTGATGATATTCTGATTTCCCTCCCTGGCCTAGATGTCACTTCTCTCCTGTTCAGTATCTCAGATTATCATCTTTATCCTCCTTCTTCTCATCACGCTTCCTAAAGCTCAATGTGGACAAATCTGAACTCATTATCTTTTTTCCATTATACCTAACTTCCCTACCCAATCTATCACAATCAGTAACGTAGCTACCGGGGGGCAGAGGGGGCGATCGCCCTGGGCCCCGTGCTCTGAAGGGATATACCCGGAGCTATGCTACTGTAACTGTATCAGTGTGCACAACATGAGTATACAGTTACATTCTGCCACCTGTCTGCTATGGGTCTCCTGAGCAGGCAGGGGTATTCAGTGCCAGCAGTGCCCCCCCCCCCCCGCCCGTCTTTGCAAATGTAACTGTATGGGCTAGATGTCAATACAGTTGACCGCATTGATGAAAGAGGGAGAATTACTCTCCCTCTCCCATCATTCCCCCTGTCAGCGTCTGACATCCCTGACACACACACTGATGGGGGTAGCAATGACGTCACTACTTGGTGCCCACTGTCTGGAAATGTGCGGGCGCTTGGAGCAGCAGAGAAACTAGGACGAGAGGTGAGTATTAGTTTTTTTTTATAAGTGTTCTTTATATTATATAGAGTCTTCCTATGGTGGTTCTTTATATTATATAGAGTCTGCCTATAGGGGGGCATTATAATATAGAGTCTTCCTATGGGGGCTGCGTAATACTATAGAGTCTACCTACAGGGGGCTACATTATACTATAGTCTTTTTATGGGGGTGCATTATACTATAGTCTGCCTATGGGGGTGCATTATACAATAGTCTGCCTATGGGGGTGCATTATACAATAGTCTGCCTACGAGGGTGCATTATACTATAGAGTCTTATGGGGGTGCATTATACTATAGAGTCTGCCTTTGTGGGGTGCATTATACTATAGAGTCTGCCTATGGGGGTGCATTATACTATAGAGTCTGCATATGGGAGTATAAAGTCTGCCTATGGGGGTGTATTATACAATATAGAATCTGCCTGTCACAATTCGACTGGCAAGTGACCTAGTGTCCTAACACTTGGGGGCGCCATAGCTCACTGTGATCCTCAGGATATTTCAGATGGCAAAGACGCTGGGGCCTCCGCCCTTGCCCTAGCTCCTAGAACATCCTTTCATCTGTCCCCTTCCCCTAACCAGGGAAGAGGGGGCGCTACTGTGCACTGCAGTACACCAACCCAACAGACAGGGTAACAAAGACAAGGGTAAACTGAAAACTCCACACACAAAATATACATTCACATATAACAGAGGTATTTACCAGGGTGTGTAGGGAGGGGAAAGAAAGCAAAACAGGGAAGGATAAGGAATTTCCAAGCATACAAACCAGACAACAGTCTCTAATAAACTCCTCTAGCTCTCCTACTCCAAACCAACTTCTCCCATTCCAATATCATGAAGCAAGTGCTAACTGTGACGAAGACTTGGTAATTGAGCCCAGATTTTATAGGGAAAATAAGTGGCTAACTGAGCACAGCTGAAAGTAGGAGTTTTCCAATATGGCCGATTAAACCCTGTTCTCCTGGAAGAAATAAATGTGTTTAATACACTGGAGAAGTGCTTCTTCTCAGCGTAGAAGGAGCAGCCAGACGCTGTGGTCTTCTGGCTCTGCTTCGTTGTGGTAACCCCATGACATTACCACCTCTTCTACGAGGGACCTTCGGAACCTCAGGGCCAGGTTTATCCGGGTGTGCAACATGAAAAGCCCAAACCAGTCTGGCTGCATGGACATCAGAGGCCAGTACCCACATCCTCTCCTCAGGACCGTACCCCTTCCAATGTACCATGTATTGAAGCAACTGACGAACAAGACAAGAGTCTAGGATCTTTGCTCTCTGGAACATCAGATTACCATTGATAATGACAGGAGAAGGTGGTAGAGGTGAAGGTACTGCAGATGCCACATATTTTTTGAGAAGCAAATGGTGAAAAACATTATGGATTCTAAAGGTAGGTGGTAAAGCAAGGCGGAATGATACTGGATTGACAATGGTTAAGATCCTATAAGGACCGATAAACCTGGGACCCAGTTTCCAAGATGGAACCTTTAGCTTAATATTCCTCGAGGACAGCCATACTAAGTCACCAACACACAGGCCGGAACCCACCACACGTCTCCGATCAGCCACACTCTTATATTTAGAACCCATCTTTCTCAAATTATTAGTCACCCCCTGCCATATGGTAGAAAGGGAAGATGAAAACCATTCTTCCTCCGGTAATCGGGAAGTGTGATTACCATTGAAAGAACTAAACTGAGGATGGAACCCATATGCCCCGAAGAATGGGGATTCCTGGCAACGATTATTTATCATGAATTCAGCCAACGGTAAGTAGGTAACCCAGACCTCCTGATTCTCAGACACAAAACATCTGAGATATGTCTCTAAATTCTGATTATCCCCTTCACTCTGCCAATTAGACTGCTGGTGAAAAGCAGAAAAAAATACAAATGGATCTCCAGAGGGAAGCAAAATGCAGTCCAAAATTTGGAGATAAACTATAATATCCGGTGATGATGTAAATCATTGTATATTAGACAACTGAAGAGAGGTCCATATGCTGTAAGTACAGAGGTAGCAAGAGAAATGTATGAAAGACAGTGCTCATATTGTGCTATGGACCTATTGTAAATCACCTAACAGTGTAAGCCATGAGATGGTCAAATAATAGAACCAGTAGACTTACACAAGCAGAGGAGCTCCTTCATCTGTGTGGCGTCCACCCCGACGCGCGTTTGAGCTTCTGACTTCGTCAGACCATCACCGACTGCACTTGCACTTTATCCCTATAGAATCCATATATAATTGTTCTTATCTAGCTATGCACTTTATTGCACTTATTCCTATGATGATTATGTTTATGCTGTGCTAGCCTTACTGGTTCTCCTTCCTTGACTACTTCACTATCCTGGGTGTACATCCCTGTTTTTATATACATTTTTAAAAATAATTTTTATCTTTGTTCTGTCACCCCTGTTATTACCTGGTTTCAATAAAGTATTATATCTGTAATCACCATCTTCTGTACTGGGACTTTTTTGGTTGGTTCTTCTTTTTTCCTCATGTATTTCCACCGACTGTCCCCTTAGTCTAATATAGTCTGGTCCTTTGGGTTCTATTATTCACAATATAGGCTATTTATATTTAATATTTGTTTATACCCATCAATAGACCCATTTTTCTCCCCTTGTGTTATGTTTTCAAGATAGGAGCATATAGACGCCATCACTTCCCCCTTTTGGAGAATAGGAACTGGTTGACACTTATCTCCTCCCCCAGGAAAGCAATGGGACAGGGCATCTGCCTTAATATTTTTGCGCCCTGGCCTAAAAGTAACAAAAAAGTTAAATCTGGTAAACAATAATGCCCATCTTGCCTGTCATGGTTTAAGATGTTTCACCGATTCAAAGCATACCAGATTTTTATGATCCGTGATAACCATCACTGAACCGCTCCCTCCAAGAAATTATGCCACTCCTCAAATGCCCATTTGATAGCCAAGAGTTCCCTACTACCAATATCGTAATTTCTCTCACCTGGTGACAGTTTCTTGGAACGATAAGCATGCAGTTGTCATTTACCAGGAGACACACCTTGCAATAATACAGCCTCCACTCCCACCTCAGACGCATCGACCTCCACAATGAAAGGCTGATAGATGTCAGGATGGACAAGATTCGGCGCAGAAGCAAAACATCTAAAATGCCTCTTTGGCAGGATTGGACCACTTGGAGAAGTTGGTCTCCTCCTTGGTCATATCCATGAGAGGTTTGGCTACTACTGAAAAGTTCTTTATGAATTTACGGTAGTAGTTGGTGAAACCCAAGAATCTTTGTAATGCCTTCAAATCCTGTGGACGATCCCACTCCAATTCTGCCCGTACTTTCACTTGATCCATGTGAAATCCAGTGGAAGACAACACATATCCAAGGAAAGCGATCTCCTCAACCGAGAACATACACTTCTCAGGTTTAGCATACACTTTATTGTCACGCAGTATGTGTAAAACCTGCCTGACATATCCCTGGTGTGACTCAAGGTCAGGTGAATAGATAAGAATATCATTCAGGTAGATCACAATGAACCTGCCTACCAGGTCACTAAAGATGAGATTAATAAAGTGCTGGAAGATGGCAGGCGTGTTCGTCAACCCTAAAGGCATCCCGAGGTTCTCATAGTGTTCCTCAGCCATATTGAACGCAGTCTTCCACTCATTCCACTCTTTAATGCGGATGAGGTTATACACTCCCTGAGGTCCATCTTGGAGAATCATTTTGCCCCAACAATTTGATTAGAGATCAGGGAAAGCCGATATGGATCACGGACAGTGATCGCATTGAGTTCCCGGAAATCCAGGCAAGGACGTAACCCCTTATCTTTGTTCTTGACACAAAAGAACCCCACAGCAATGGGAGATGAGGATGGTCTATGACCCTTAATCAGACTTTCCGAAATATAGTCCTTCATGGCCTGCCTCTCTGGATCTGAGATGCTATAGAGTCTGCTCTTGGGCAGCTTGGCACCAGGAACCAGATTCATGGCACAATCATAAGGACGGTGGGGAGGGTTAGTTCTTGGCTCCCCTGCTCGGAAAGCATATTCCCAAAGTCTGACAGGCAATTGGGCACGGACTGGGTATCCACCCCTGCCAACTGGGTACCCAAGCAGTGACCTTGACAGCAAGTACTCCACTTAGCCACTTCTTGTATCTGCCAATCAATTAATGGATTGTGCAGAGCAAGCCAAGAAAGTCCCAATACCACAGGTGAGGGCAAGCCCTCAAGCACGTAACAGTTTAACACCTCAGAGTGTATGGTCCCCAGCTGTAACTGCAAGTCACGGACCACCTGCTTAAAGTGCTCCTGGTTTAGGGGGGCAGAGTCTATTGCAGTAATTGGTATAGGTCTGGACAATGTATGTGGGATGAGGCCTTGATCCCGCACGAACTTAGCGCTGACCAAATTAAACCCTGCCCCACTGTCCAGGAAGATGGAAATTTCCACCTTATTTCCACCCACATGTCCAGTAGCTGGTAAAAAAAAGAGTCTTACCCACCAAGGTAATAAGTGCACCCAGGTTTCCAACCTCCCCGTAACCCACGCCCACTAGTCTTCCGGCGGTTTGTTTAAATTGAAGTCGGGAAGGATATATGCTCACAAAATGACCCTTTTGTCCACAATAGAAATGCACACCCCCCTTACGCTGGACAACCATCGATTTGCCAGGTTGAGGCGCTGCACCCACCTGCATAGGTTACACAGTTGGCTCAGTATGGATCACTCTCAACCCTGGACCTCCCGCCCCCAGAGGTGACTCCCTATGTCTCTGGCAAAGACGGCGGTCAACCTGGATCGCCAGAGACATGGCTGCCTCCGGGTCACCTAGTGTCCATGGCCTACCTCCGGAATTCCAAGCAATATTCCTCTGCCAGGTGGTCTCCTTGCAGGAGTTGGCTAAAAGAGAACTCAGCCAGGGAGACGTGATCAGGGTCATCGTACACAAGGCCCAGAGCCTGAGAAAAATCCCTCTACAGTCAGCAGTGACTGTGAGTCAGACGGGAGAGAAAAAGCCAATGCTCCCTGGAGGAGCAAGATTACAATCCCCACCTGTTACTCGTCTGTACCAGAGGATACCAGACGCAACTTGAAATAAAGTTTGCTGGCCTCACGGAACACCACAAACCTGTCACACCCACCAGAGAACCTGTCTGGTAAAGCAACCTTGGGCTCCACAAAGATATGCATGGAAAGCGTGATCCCCACACCAGATTTAATAGGGTGCTGTAAAACCACTGTGCGCAAATCCGCCACCTCCAGACTGAGCTGCTGCAACTGCCCTGTCAGAGCTAGGATCCATAACGGATCAAAAAAATTGATTGCGGTCAGAGTTAATGTCACGATTCGACTGGCGAGTGATCTGGGACCAGGGCACTTTTCCTGGCCATAACACTAGGGGCGCCCTACCTCGCCCTGTTCCTCGGGATACTTCAGATGGAAAAGACGCCAGGGTTTCCGCCCTTGCCCTTTCTCCTAGAACAGCCCTTCGTCTGTCCCCTTCCCCCAACCAGAGAAGAGGGGGTGCTACTGTGCACTGCAGTAAACCAACCGGACAGACAGTGTAACAAAGACAAGGGTAAACTGAAAACTCAACACACACAACATATACATTCACATATAACAGAGGTATTCACCAGTGTGCGTAGGGAGGGGAAAGAAAGCAAAACAGGGAAAAAATGTATTTAAACAACAAAGAAAGTGATAATGCAGCTTGACTATTTATGAGTATTACACAAAACTCCATTACAATCCATAAATCCTTATGTCCCTTTTAGCTAATGTCATTACTCGCATAGCTCTTCACATAATGACAGCTGTATTGTCCTTATTTCTATGTCACGGTCACAGAGACACTACTTACTACCATATAATGCCACTTATTTACTCTCATAGTGCCCTGAAGCTGCTTCACTTAACCTTTACGGGTGCCATCCATCCCTGCTAATGGCACTGATGTCATTCTATATCTCTATTCTGAGTTAGGCTCCCTGAACTGCATCTCATTTGGTGCAAAGTTAGTTGATTAAAGTTTGTCTAAGATTACTGCTAGGTCCAATATGGCTGTTCGGAATATTAGGACCGATTTTTCTCTTACAGGTCCCCCTCTTGTACTCTATCCAGAGTACAACTTACAGGGCTGAAATATGCATGGGTGAATTATTGTAAACAGAATTATTGAGGAAATTCATTGTTTCATACACTTGTTAGCCAATTTTTCGAGGACTGTCTGAACTTGATCCGGCTGCAGTAGGGCTAGATCTCCTAGGACTATGAATCCTGGAAGAAACTAATCTCTTTCCCATTCTGTTGTAACACTTGCTAAGGGTACTGTCACACAGTGCCATTTTGTTCGCTACGACGGCACGATCCGTGACGTCGCAGCGTCGTATGATTATCGCTCCAGCGTCGTAGACTGCGGTCACACGTTGCAATCACGGCGCTGGAGCGATGCCGAAGTCCCCGGGTAACCAGGGTAAACATCGGGTAACTAAGCGCAGGACCGCGCTTAGTAACCCGATGTTTACCCTGGTTACCAGCGTAAACGTAAAAAAAACAAACAGTACATACTCACATTCCGGTGTCTGTCCCCCGGCGTCTCAGCTTCTCTGCACTGTGTAAGCACAGCGGCCGGAAAGCAGAGCGGTGACGTCAGACGTCACCGCTGTGCTCGCTTTCTGGCTGGCTGGCGCTCACAGTGCAGAGAAGCTGAGATGCCGGAGGACAGACACCGGAATGTGAGTATGTACTGTTTGTTTTTTTTACGTTAACGCTGGTAACCAGGGTAAACATCGGGTTACTAAGCGCGGCCCTGCGCTTAGTTACCCGATGTTTACCCTGGTTACAAGCGAACACACAACGATCCAGCGATGTCAGCGGGTGATCAAGCGACGAAAGAAAGTTCCAAACGATCTGCTACGACATACGATTCTCAGCAGGGTCCCTGATCGCTGCTGCGTGTCAGACACTGCGATATCGTAACGATATCGCTAGAACGTCACGAATCGTACCGTCGTAGCGATCAAAATTGCACTGTGTGACAGTAACCTAAGAGGGATTTGATGATTATCTCAAGATTGGAAACCATACAATTCCTCAAAGTAGTTTAGGTGTTGTTTACAAAACACAGAAGAGGCAATCAAACACAATTCATTCCATAATAAATGTCCAGAGTAGGGGATATGCAAAGAAATAGCCTACTGCACGTTGAAAGGGCAAAAATCCCTGGAAAAAACCCACAAAAACATAATAAAAAATGCATTAAAGTAATAGTCTCAAAATAATTAGTCCCATTATACAGTAGTTAAGTCTTTTGATCCATTTCTTCTCTTTTTCTTCTTATTCTTTGGTTTCTGGATTTTCTGGATCTTCTCTCTCTATCACACTATCAAAGTCCCACTGTATAGTGTGAAACACTATCTCCAGATCAACCGGTAGGTTCAAGGTCACGAGAGCCAAATATGAAAATATCCAGCTGACCTGGGGAGAAAAAAAAAGGTGGACTATCAGTCCTTACCAGAAATCTCAGTAAGGCCGGGGTCACACCTAAGGCTACTTTCACACTTGAGTCGGTACGGGTCCGTCGCTATGCGTCGGGCCGACGTACTGACGCACGTTCTGAAATTTGTGCACGACATGGGCAGCGGATGCAGTTTTTCAACGCATCCGCTGCCCATTCTGAAGTCTGGGGAGCGGAGCTTCGGCCACGCATGCGCGGCAGAAAATGGCAGACGCGACTGACAAAAAAAGTTCACTTGAACGTTTTTTTGTGCCAACGGTCCGCCAAAACACGACGGATCCGTTGCACGACGGATGCGACGTGTGGCCATCCTTTGCGATCCGTCGCTAATACAAGTCTATGGGCAAAAAACGCTTCCTGCGGGCACATTTGCAGAATCCGTTTTTTGCCCAAAACGACGGATTGCGACGGATTCAAAAAAACGCTAGTGTGAAAGTAGCCTAACATAAAAATATGGTCTGTTTTTTACAGCCGAGATATGCAGAAAAGTTCCTGAACAGTGATCTGTATTCAATGCGAGAATGCAATTTTTTTGTTTCCCCAAAAATATGCGTGTGTCATCTGTATGGCATCTGTACGGCGAGATTTCCTCGCTGGCTTGCATAATGGACATATAATGGATCCATGGGCTCAAATATTCGTTAAAACATATGTACAGTCTACATATACTGTGTGTGTGTGTGTGTGTCTATATATATATATATATATATATATATATATATATATATATATATATATATAGTAGGAGTTGCACTCGCTCAGGTGCAGCAGGTGGCACGTTCCTTTAAAAGTTCACAGGGTCTATTGCTCAAGAAACCCACGTTCCAAATCAAATTATATAGCTCTAACCACACCCAGGAACCCATCACATGATTAGTCACATGGTCGTGACATCACCGCAGGTCCTCAAAACATATATAGAGGTATGGTGATGCCGGTACCCAGGGGTGAGGTATATGGGTAGCCAGACCCTCCATCTCTCACAGCTACCCATAACCCGGACCCAAGTGTACTAAATGATCCCTTAGTGCTTATGTGCATTAAAGAAAACACTCCAGGTTACATCACAGAGACAAGTCATCTCTGCGACACATACCTCCCGTCGACTATACGACCCCTAGCTATGCTACATAACTCCCCCTCTGCCTTAAGCCATAGGGCTTGGCACATTCCCCCACTAGACAAGGGACTCTTGAGAGGGCATCAGTATTACCGTGTAGCTTCCCTGCCCTATGTTCTACATGGAAGCTAAAGTCCTGCAGGGCTAAGAACCAATGGGTGACCCTAGCATTTCTACCCTTCATTTCCCTCATCCGAGTGGGGCATGTTCGGATATCAACCTAAACTTACGTCCCAGCAGATAGTACCATAACGTGTCCACTGCCCACTTTATGACCAAGCACTCCTTCTCTATGACTGAGTAATTCATTTCACATGAAGATAACTTCCTACTCGGGTAAAGAACAGGATGCTCCTCCCCATATATCTCCTGGGAAAGGACTGCTCTTACCCCAATATCAGAGGCGTCTGTCTGAAGAATAAACTCTTTCTTAAAGTCTGGGGCCATCAGAAAGTGTTGCTTACACATGCCCTTTCATTTCTTGGAAGGCTGACTCTGTCTCTTCAGACCATCTAACCATTACTGATTTTGTCCCCTTTAGAAGATCGGTGAGAGGCGCAGCCACCATGGCAAAGTTTGGGATGAACCTCCTGTAATAATCCACGATCCCCAGGAAAGGCTCTAACTTGCTTTTTGGAGAGTGGTCTTGGCCATGTTTGAGTTGCCTCCACTTTATTGATTTGGGGTTTTATTTTGCCACGACCCACTGCATATCCCAGGTACTTGGCTTCTTCTTTACCCAAGGCACACTTCTTCAGGTTTATTATAAACCCCTCCTCCCTTAGAGCATCAAACACTGCTTGGACCTTTTCCAGATGACTCTCCCAGTCTGGGCTAAAGATGATGATATCATCCAGGTACGCAGCAGTGTATGGCTTATGAAGTGCAAGGATTCTCTCCACAGCCCTCTGGAATGTCGCCTGAGCTCCCTGCAGGCTAAACGGCATCCGGACATACTGGAAGCATCCGTCTGGTGTAAAAAATGCAGTCTTCTTTGCTTCCTGTGCCATGGGGATCTGCCAATACCCCGTCATCAAATCCAAGGTGGTTATGTATCTGGCGGGCCCAAGTCTTTCGATAAATTCATCAACGTTTGGCATGGACATGCGTCCAACTTGGAGACCTCATTCAGCTTCCGATAGTCATTGCAGAACCTTCATTCACCATCAGGTTTTGGGACCAGGACAATTGGGTGCGACCAACCACTCTTGGATTCCTCAATGACTCCAAGCTTCAACATACGCTCCTCCTCTTTGGAGATTACTTCTCGACGGGCCTCAGGAATTCGATAAGGCTTCATGTTTACCCACACATGTTGCTCTGTCAGGACCTCGTGCTCTACGACTTTCGTGCAACACTGAAAACAGGTCCCTGTTCTTCTGGAGTCACTACCGGCACTGCTGTGTCTGGGCCTTCGATAGCGTCTTCTCTATAGTAACCCCTCCAACCTCACCTTCTGGGTTGCCCAACAAGCATGGAGTTACTGCTGGATCTCTATCTTGCCATGGTTTGATGAGGTTGACATGATAAACTTGGATTGGTTTCCATCTTTATGGTTGGTGAATCTTATTGTTTACCACACCAAGCTTCTCCACCAACTCATATGGCCCTTGCCATTTGGCCAAGAACATGCTCTCCACCATCGGAACTAACACAAGAACTCGGTCTCCCGGATTGAACTGTCTCACTCTTGCTGACCGGTTGTAGACCCTGGCCTGAGCTTCTTTTGCCTGACGGAGGTGTTCTTTCATGATAGACATCACCTTCACAATCCTCTGCTGCATCAGGGCCACATGCTCAGTGACGCTCCTGTGGGGCATGACTTCGGCTTCCCAGGTTTCCTTGGCTATATCCAGGAGACCTCGCGGATGTCGGCCGTACAGAAGCTCGAATGGCGAGAACCCCGTGGAGGCCTGTGGAACTTCACGAATGGAAAACAGCAGATACGGTAAGAGACAGTCCCAGTCTCTTCCATCTTTCTCTATGGCTTTTCTTAGCATGCTCTTCAGTGTCTTGTTAAACCTCAACAAGGCCATCTGACTGAGGATGCTACACTGAAGTCCTCAACTGGGAGATTTTCAGGACTTTGCACAACTCCCTCATCATCTTGCTCATAAAAGGTGTCCCCTGGTCGGTCCGGATCTCCTTCGGCAAACCTGTCCGGGAAAACACATGGACCAACTCGCGGGCTATACTCTTCGAGGAAGAATTTCTCAGGGGAATTGCGTCAGGATAGCGTGTGGCATAGTCCAGGATGACTAATATATACTGATGGCCCTGGGCTGATTTAACTAGGGGACCGACCAAGTCAATGGCAATTCTCTCGAATAGCACCTCAATAATGGGCAATGGCACAAGGGGGCTCTGGAAATGAGGGGTGGGGGCAGTTAGCTGACATGTAGGGCAGGACCTGCAATAGTTCACTATTTCACGGTGGCATCCAGGCCAATAGAATCTCTGCACAACCCATTCCTGTGTTTTTTCCACCCCAAGGGGTCCCCCCAAACTGTGTGAATGGGCCATGTCCAACACCTTCCTTATTTTCGTGACCCGGTACAACAACTCCCCACTCATCATAAAATAAGGAAATCTTGTGTCCGCCCCCAGCTCTTGTGCAACCCCATTAATGACAGTGACATTGTTAAAGGCTTCCCTCAGAGCTGGGTCCCTATGTCCAATATGTTGTCCCAAAATTCTCACCGGCCACCCCAAACTCTGGAATTTCAGATGCAGGGGACACTTCCTTCTCATCCCTTACAAGGACACAAAAAGGAAACCCGTCTGCCTCTGGGTGTGACGATACCTTATTAGGGTTCATTGGTTTCCTACTCTTGCTAGCGACCTCAGAACCCTTTTCCCATAGATCCCAAAACAAACAGAAATCCTGGCCTATAATTATAGGGTCCCGAACGATCCGATTTCATGGAACTCAGTGCTATGCGCCATTTCAATGTCCACTCTGGCCATAGGGTAGTCCTTTGCATCACCATGTATGCATCAAACGCCAAACTTCCTCCCTGGGAGTGGGTTAAGAGGAAAAGTGGCCCTCACAAGGGTCACTAAGCTCCTAGAGTCTAGCAGTGCTGTTACTGCTCGACCGTTCACCTTCACGGGACACGCTTGAGGCCCCTCGTTGGGCAGAGAGTTCATACTGCAGGCTGGATATGCATAGTATGAACTATGGTGTCTCATGCTGCAGTCCATCTGCTCGGTGGTCTGGGGACAACGGGCAGCTATATGTCCTTGCCCGTGGCACCTCCAGTAAATAGTATCACTCGTAGGGACCTTGGGCACCACCTCCCCTGCCTCTTTTAACCTTGGATGCCCCACCCCTTTTTGGGACTCAGCCCCCTTCTAGACCCCCAGTACGGCATGGGCTGCCTCCCCAAGGATCCCTCCATCCCCTGGTATCTCTCGACAAGTCCGACCAGTTCATCGGCATTCCGGGGATCACCCTGGGCAACCCAAGTCTGTATGGGCCTCGGCAGGGAGTGCACAAACCAATCCATCACCAATCGTTCTACCATCTGCGCAGGCATAGAGGACTCTGGCTGCAGCCATTTCTGAAATTTCTGAACCAGGTGCAACAGTTCGAACATTTGGGAGTGAGGCAGTTTGTCCTGGTGATAGGCCCAGCAGTGAACTCGCTGTGCCCTGACAGTCAGTGTCACCCCTAAACATGTGAGAATCTCAGCTTTCAGTTTGATACTCCTTGGCATCCTGCAAGGTCAAGTCATAGTATGCCTTCTGGGGTTCCCCCATCAGGTATGGTGCCAGTACCTCTGCCCACTGCTCTGGCGGGAGTTTTTCCCTCTCAGCGACCCTCTCAAACACCCTCAGGAAGGCCTCAACATCATCCCCGGGGGTCATTTTCTGCAATGCGCGTCTTACTACCTTCCGGATGTGGGTGTCATCAGCCAGACCTGGGGTTGGGGCGCTCGTCCTGCCCTGGATGGCAGTTGCCAGAAGCTGCATCCGCTGCCCTTGCTCCTGCTGGCTCTGTTGTATCTGCTGCACAACAGCCTGTTGGTCTCTTGCTGCTGTGACTGCAACTGGACCAAGTATTTCAGCAGGTCTTCCATTTTTCCTGGCAATGCTTGCTGACTTGCTACAGACTTGACCCAGGACATGCAGTAACAGTCTCATGTCTCTGCTGGAAACTGCCCGCATTCTCCACCAATTGTTGGGGTTGTACTCACTCAAGGGCAGCAGGTGGCAATCAGGAGGCACGTTTCTTTAAAAGTTCACAGGGTTTATTGCTCCATAAACCCACATTCCAAAACAGAAAACAAATAGCCTTTAGCTCAGGCAAAAGAAAATACAAATGTCCAGTACTTCAGGCTCAGTCCTGGAACCTCAACATACATTGGAGGCTTTCACCTCCCCACATACAGGTCCTGTGTTAAGTATTAGCCTACATTATATAGCTGTAACCACACCCAGGAACCCATCACATGATTAGTCACATGGTCATGACATCACCGCAGGTCCTCAAATACATATAGAGGTATGGTGATGCCCCTACCCAGGGATGAAGTATATGGGTAGCCAGACCCTCCCATCTCTCACAGCTACCCGTAATCTGGACCCAAGTGTACTAAATGATCCCTTAGTGCTTATGTGCATTAAAGAAAACACTCCGGGTTACATCACAGAGACAAACCATCTCTGCGACACATACCTCCCGTCGACTATACGACCCCTAGCTATGCTACATAACTCCCCCTCTGCCTTAAGCCGTAATATATATATTTCATACAGAGCTAGATAGCATAAAAGCCGATAATTCAATTGCCGGCTTTTGCTAAGTCCTTACAAAACCCGACAGGATATGTATGAGACATGGTTTACATACAGTACACCATTTCATATCCGTAATATTTTTACATATCCCTCACTAATAATGTTAGTAGTGTGTGTGTGCAAAATTTGGGAGGTCCAGATGTTAAAATAAAGGGTTTAATCACGGAAAAAACTGGCATAGGCTCCCGCGCAATTTTCTCCGCCAGAGTGGGAAAGCCAGTGACTGAGGGCAGATATTAATAGCCTAGACTATAAAAAACAATAGCTAGCACTCGACCAATCTGAAAACCGGTGCCAGTGAATGGGGCCTCAAAGTCCCTTAACCCCTTAATCCCATTTGACGTACTATCCCGTCGAGGTGGGGTGGGCCTTAATTCCCACCGACGGGATAGTACGTCATATGTGATCGGCCGCGCTCACGGGGGGAGCGGGGCCGATCGCGGCCGGGTGTCAGCTGACTATCGCAGCTGACATCCGGCACTATGTGCCAGGAGCAGTCACGGACCGCCCCCGGCACATTAACCCCCAGCACACTGCGATCAAACATGATTGCAGTGTACTGGCGGTACAGGGAAGCATCGCGCAGGGAGGGGGCTCCCTGCGTGCTTCCCTGAGACGATCGGTACAAGGTGATGTACTCACCTTGTACCGAGCGTCTCCTCCCTGCAGTCCCCGGATCCAAAATGGCCACGGGGCTGCATCCGGGTACTGCAGGGAGTACTTCTGGGTGCAGACCAGGCTCTGGTAAGCCTGCACTGCTGTATGTCAGATCACCGATCTGACAGGGTGCTATGCAAACTGTCAGATTGGCGATCTGTGATGTCCCCCCCTGGGACAAAGTAAAAAAGTTAAAAAAAAAAAAAAAAATTCACATGTGTAAAAAAAAAAAAAAAAAAAAAAAAAAAATCCTAAATAAAAAAAAAATATATATATATTATTCCCATAAATACATTTCTTTATCTAAAAAAAAAACAATAAAAGTACACATATTTAGTATCGCCGCGTCCGTAACGACCCATCCTATAAAACTGTCCCACTAGTTAACCCCTTCAGTGAACACCGTAAGAAAAAAAAAACGAGCCAAAAAACAACGCTTTATTATCATACTGCCAAACAAAAAGTGGAATAACACGCGATCAAAAAGACGGATATAAATAACCATGGTACCGCTGAAAACATCATCTTGTCCCGCAAAAAACGAGCCGCCACACAGCATCATAAGCAAAAAAATAAAAAAGTTATAGTCCTCAGAATAAAGCGATGCCAAAATAATTATTTTTTCTATCAAATGGCTTTTATCGTATAAAAACGCCAAAACATAAAAAATGATATAAATGAGGTATCGCTGTAATCATACTGACCCGAGGAATAAAGCTGCTTTATCAATTTCACCAAACGTGGAACGGTATATACGCCTCCTCCAAAAGAAATTCATGAATAGCTGATTTTTGGTCATTCTGCCTCACATAAATCGGAATAAGAAGTGATCAAAAACTGTCACGTGTCCGAAAATGATACCAATAAAAACGTCAACTTGTCCCACAAAAAACAAGACCTCACATGACTCTGTGGACCAAAATATGGAAAAATTATAGGTCTCAAAATGTGGAGATGCAAAAACTTTTTTGCTATAAAAAGCATCTTTTAGTGTGTGACAGCTGCCAATCATAAAAATCCGCTATAGAAAAACGCTATAAAGTAAATCAAACTGTCATGATTCTCAATGGCGAGAGAACATAGCCCAGCATATATGAGAACTAGCTCTTGGAAGATGGAAACTATACTGACCATGAACTAAACCTGCCGCACAACTAGAAGTGGCCGGGTAGCATGCCTACGTTTTTTAACCCTAGATGCCCAGCGCCAGCCGGAGAACTACCTAATCCTAGCAGAGGAAAAGACAGTCCTGGCTCACCTCTAGAGAAATTTTCCCAAAAGGCAGACAGAGGCCCCCACATATATTGGCGGTGATTTTAGATGAAATGACAAACGTAGTATGAAAATAGGTTTAGCAAAATCGAGGTCCGCTTTCTAGATAGCAGGAAGACAGAAAGGACACTTTCATGGTCAGCAGAAAACCCTATCAAAACACCATCCAGAAATTCCTTTAAGACTCTAGCATTAACTCATAACACCAGAGTGGCAATTTCCGATCACAAGAGCTTTCCAGACACAGTAACGAAACAGCAGCTGTGAACAGGAACAAAATGCAAAAACACACAAGGACAAAAGTCCAACTTAGCTGGGAGTTGTCTAGTAGCAGGAACAAGCACAGAAGGCTTCTGATTACATTGTTGACCGGCAAGAAACTGACAGAGGAGCAAGGTTATATAGCGACTCCCACATCCTGATAGGAGCAGGTGAACAGAGAGGATGATGCACACAAGTTCAATTCCACAAGTGGCCACCGGGGGAGCCCAGAATCCAATTTCACAACAGTACCCCCCCCTCAAGGAGGGGGCACCGAACCCTCACCAGAACCACCAGGGCGATCAGGATGAGCCCTATGAAAGGCACGGACAAGATCGGAGGCATGAACATCAGAGGCAGTGACCCAAGAATTATCCTCCTGACCATATCCCTTCCATTTGACCAGATACTGGAGTCTCCGTCTGGAAACACGAGAGTCTAAGATCTTTTCCACAACGTACTCCAACTCACCCTCAACCAACACCGGAGCAGGAGGCTCAACGGAAGGCACAACCGGTACCTCATACCTGCGCAACAATGACCGATGAAAAACATTATGAATCGAAAAGGATGCAGGGAGGTCCAAACGGAAGGACACAGGGTTAAGAATCTCCAATATCTTGTACGGGCCGATGAACCGAGGCTTAAACTTAGGAGAAGAAACCCTCATAGGGACAAAACGAGAAGACAACCACACCAAGTCCCCAACACAAAGCCGAGGACCAACACGACGACGGCGGTTGGCAAAAAGCTGAGTCTTCTCCTGGGACAACTTCAAATTGTCCACCACCTGCCCCCAAATCTGATGCAACCTCTCCACCACAGCATCCACTCCAGGACAATCCGAAGATTCCACTTGACCGGAGGAAAATCGAGGATGAAACCCCAAATTACAGAAAAACGGGGACACCAAGGTGGCAGAGCTGGCCCGATTATTGAGGGCGAACTCCGCCAAATGCAAAAAAGCAACCCAATCATCCTGATCCGCAGACACAAAACACCTCAAATATGTCTCCAAGGTCTGATTAGTCCGCTCGGTCTGGCCATTAGTCTGAGGATGGAAAGCAGACGAAAAAGACAAATCTATGCCCATCCTAGCACAGAATGCCCGCCAAAATCTAGACACGAATTGGGTCCCTCTGTCAGAAACGATATTCTCAGGAATACCATGCAAACGAACAACATTTTGAAAAAACAGAGGAACCAACTCGGAAGAAGAAGGCAACTTAGGCAAGGGAACCAGATGGACCATCTTAGAGAAACGGTCACACACCACCCAGATGACAGACATCTTCTGAGAAACAGGCAGATCCGAAATAAAATCCATCGAGATGTGCGTCCAAGGCCTCTTCGGGATAGGCAAGGGCAACAACAATCCACTAGCCCGAGAACAACAAGGCTTGGCCCGAGCACAAACGTCACAAGACTGCACAAAGCCTCGCACATCTCGTGACAGGGAAGGCCACCAGAAGGACCTTGCCACCAAATCCCTGGTACCAAAGATTCCAGGATGACCTGCCAACGCAGAAGAATGAACCTCAGAGATGACTCTACTGGTCCAATCATCAGGAACAAACAGTCTACCAGGTGGGCAACGATCAGGTCTATCCGCCTGAAACTCCTGCAAGGCCCGCCGCAGGTCTGGAGAAACGGCAGACAATATCACTCCATCTTTAAGGATACCTGTGGGCTCAGAATTACCAGGGGAGTCAGGCTCAAAACTCCTAGAAAGGGCATCCGCCTTAACATTCTTAGAACCCGGTAGGTACGACACCACAAAATTAAACCGAGAGAAAAACAACGACCAGCGCGCCTGTCTAGGATTCAGGCGCCTGGCAGACTCAAGGTAAATTACATTTTTGTGGTCAGTCAATACCACCACCTGATGTCTGGCCCCCTCAAGCCAGTGACGCCACTCCTCAAAAGCCCACTTCATGGCCAAAAGCTCCCGATTCCCAATATCATAATTCCGCTCGGCGGGCGAAAATTTACGGGAAAAAAAAGCACAAGGTCTCATCACGGAGCAGTCGGAACTTCTCTGCGACAACACCGCCCCAGCTCCGATTTCAGAAGCGTCAACCTCAACCTGAAAAGGAAGAGCAACATCAGGCTGACGCAACACTGGGGCGGAAGAAAAGCGGCGCTTGAGCTCCCGAAAGGCCTCCACAGCATCAGGGGACCAATCAGCAACATCAGCACCCTTCTTAGTCAAATCAGTCAATGGTTTTACAACATCAGAAAAACCAGCAATAAATCGACGATAAAAGTTAGCAAAGCCCAAAAATTTCTGAAGACTCTTAAGAGAAGAGGGTTGCGTCCAATCACCAATAGCCTGAACCTTGACAGGATCCATCTCGATGGAAGAGGGGGAAAAAATGTATCCCAAGAAAGAAATCTTTTGAACCCCAAAAACACACTTAGAACCCTTCACACACAAGGAATTAGACCGCAAAACCTGAAAAACCCTCCTGACCTGCTGGACATGAGAGTCCCAGTCATCCGAAAAAATCAGAATATCATCCAGATACACAATCATAAATTTATCCAAATAATCGCGGAAAATGTCATGCATAAAGGACTGGAAGACTGAAGGGGCATTTGAAAGACCAAAAGGCATCACCAAATACTCAAAATGGCCCTCGGGCGTATTAAATGCGGTTTTCCACTCATCCCCCTGCTTGATTCGCACCAAATTATACGCCCCACGGAGATCAATCTTAGAGAACCACTTGGCCCCCTTTATACGAGCAAACAAATCAGTAAGCAGTGGTAACGGATATTGATATTTAACCGTGATTTTATTCAAAAGTCGATAATCAATACACGGCCTCAAAGAGCCGTCTTTCTTAGACACAAAGAAAAAACCGGCTCCTAAGGGAGATGACGAAGGACGAATATGTCCCTTTTCCAAGGACTCCTTTATATATTCTCGCATAGCAGCGTGTTCAGGCACAGACAGATTAAATAAACGACCCTTAGGGTATTTACTACCCGGAATCAAGTCTATGGCACAATCGCACTCCCGGTGCGGAGGTAGTGAACCAACCTTGGGTTCTTCAAAAACGTCACGAAAGTCAGACAAGAATTCCGGAATCTCAGAGGGAATAGATGATGAAATGGAAACCAAAGGTACGTCCCCATGAGTTCCTTTACATCCCCAGCTTAACACAGACATAGCTCTCCAGTCGAGGACTGGGTTATGAGATTGCAGCCATGGCAATCCCAGCACCAAAACATCATGTAGATTATACAGCACCAGAAAGCGAATAACCTCCTGGTGATCCGGATTAACACGCATAGTCACTTGTGTCCAGTATTGTGGTTTATTACTAGCCAATGGGGTGGAGTCAATCCCTTTCAGAGGTATCGGAGCCTCCAGTGACTCCAAATCATACCCACAGCGTTTGGCAAAGGACCAATCCATAAGACTCAAAGCAGCGCCAGAGTCGACATAGGCGTCCGCGGTAATAGATGACAAAGAACAAATCAGGGTCACAGATAGAATAAACTTAGACTGTAAAGTGCTAATTGAAACAGACTTGTCAGGCTTCTTAGTACGCTTAAAGCATGCTGATATAACATGAGTTGAATCACCACAATAGAAGCACAACCCATTTTTCCGTCTAAAATTCTGCCGCTCGCTTCTGGACAGAATTCTATCACATTGCATATTTTCTGGCGTTTTCTCAGTAGACACCGCCAAATGGTGCACAGGTTTGCGCTCCCGCAGATGCCTATCGATCTGAATAGCCATCGTCATGGACTCATTCAGACTCGCAGGCACAGGGAACCCCACCATAACATCCTTAATGGCATCAGAGAGACCTTCTCTGAAAATCGCCGCCAGGGCGCACTCATTCCACTGAGTAAGCACAGACCATTTGCGGAATTTTTGGCAGTATATTTCAGCTTCATCTTGCCCCTGAGACAAGGACATCAAGGCCTTTTCCGCCTGAAGCTCTAAATGAGGTTCCTCATAAAGCAACCCCAAGGCCAGAAAAAACGCATCCACATTGAGCAACGCAGGATCCCCTGGTGCCAATGCAAAAGCCCAGTCTTGAGGGTCGCCCCGGAGCAAGGAAATTACAATCCTGACCTGCTGTGCAGGGTCTCCGGCAGAGCGAGACTTCAGGGACAAAAACAATTTGCAATTATTTTTAAAATTTTGAAAGTGAGATCTATTCCCCGAGAAGAATTCAGGCAAAGGAATTCTAGGCTCAGACATAGGTGCATGAACAACAAAATCTTGCAAATTTTGTACCTTTGTGGCGAGATTATTCAAACCTGTAGCTACACTCTGAAGATCCATTTGAAACAGGTGAACACAGAGCCATTCAAGGATTAGAAGGAGAGAAAGAGAGGAAGGCTGCAGTATAGGCAGACTAGCAAGTGATTCAATTAAGAGCACACTCAGAACTAGAGGAAAAAAAAAAAAAAATTGTAGCAGACTTCTTTTTTCTCTCCTTTCTCAGCCAGTAATTTAACCCTTTTTTCGGCCGGTCAAACTGTCATGATTCTCAATGGCGAGAGAACATAGCCCAGCATATATGAGAACTAGCTCTTGGAAGATGGAAACTATACTGACCATGAACTAAACCTGCCGCACAACTAGAAGTGGCCGGGTAGCATGCCTACGTTTTTTAACCCTAGATGCCCAGCGCCAGCCGGAGAACTACCTAATCCTAGCAGAGGAAAAGACAGTCCTGGCTCACCTCTAGAGAGATTTTCCCAAAAGGCAGACAGAGGCCCCCACATATATTGGCGGTGATTTTAGATGAAATGACAAACGTAGTATGAAAATAGGTTTAGCAAAATCGAGGTCCGCTTTCTAGATAGCAGGAAGACAGAAAGGACACTTTCATGGTCAGCAGAAAACCCTATCAAAACACCATCCAGAAATTCCTTTAAGACTCTAGCATTAACTCATAACACCAGAGTGGCAATTTCCGATCACAAGAGCTTTCCAGACACAGTAACGAAACAGCAGCTGTGAACAGGAACAAAATGCAAAAACACACAAGGACAAAAGTCCAACTTAGCTGGGAGTTGTCTAGTAGCAGGAACAAGCACAGAAGGCTTCTGATTACATTGTTGACCGGCAAGAAACTGACAGAGGAGCAAGGTTATATAGCGACTCCCACATCCTGATAGGAGCAGGTGAACAGAGGGGATGATGCACACAAGTTCAATTCCACAAGTGGCCACCGGGGGAGCCCAGAATCCAATTTCACAACATCAAACCCCCCTTCTTCACCCCCTTGGTTAGGGAAAAATAATAAAATTAAAAAAATGTCTTTATTTCCATTAGGGCTAGGTTTAGGGCTAGGTTTAGGGCTAGGGTTAGGGCTAGGGTAGGGTTAGGGCTAGGGTTAGGGTTAGGGCTAGGGTTAGGGTTAGGGTTGGAGCAAAAGTTAGGGTTAGGGTTGGGGCTAAAGTTAGGGTTAGGGTTGGGGCTAAAGTTAGGGTTAGGGTTGGGGCTAAAGTTAGGGTTAGGGTTGGGGCTAAAGTTAGGGTTAGGGTTTAGATTACATTTACGGTTGGGATTAGGGTTGGGATTAGAATTAGGGGTGTGCCAGGGTTAGGGGTGTGTTTGGTTTAGGGTTTCAGGTAAAATTGGGGAGTTTCCACTGTTCAGGCACATCAGGGGCTCTCCAAACGCGACATGGCATCCGATCTCAATTCCAGACAATTCTGCGTTGAAAAAGTAAAACAGTGCTCCTTCCCTTCCGAGCTCTCCCGTGCGCCCAAACAGGGGTTTACCCCAACATATGGGGTATCAGCGTACTTGGGACAAATTGGACAACTTTTGAGGTCCAAGTTCTCTTGTTATCCTTGGTAAAATAAAAATTTGGGGGGCTAAAAATCATTTTTGTGGGAAAAAAAAGATTTTTTATTTTCACGGCTCTGCGTTGTAAACTGTAGCGCGCCCAAACAGTGGTTCCCCCCACATATTGGGTATCAGCACACTCAGGACAAATTGGACAACAACTTTTGGGGTCCAATTTATCCTGTTACCCTTGTGAAAATATAAAACTGGGGGCTAAAAAATCATTTTTGTGAAAAAATATTTTTTTTATTTTCACGGCTCTGCATTATAAACTGTAGTGATGTAGGATGGCTGCGGAGACACCATCACGTGTTTCTCAACGCAAGCAGTGAATAGCCAGACCTTTCCCCAGGAAGGAACAACCACGGGAAGGGCAGCATCCAATAAAGGAAAACCACCTATGCCAAGCATGGTTATCCATCCACAGACAGCTGTTTCGGGGTGTTTGCCCCTCATCAGTGTGGAGTAGGAATCTGGCTATTAGGAGCAGTGCCTAGTAAAAGGCTGTAAAGGCACAGATGATTGGCCTCGGGGAGACCAAAACATCCAACACTGCGGAGACACCATCACGTGTTTCTCAACGCAGTGATCCAGAACACTGCCCCCATCCCTTATGGTAAATATGCAAACGCATGTAGGATAGCTGCGGAGACACCATCACGTGTTTCTCAACGCAAGCAGTGAATAGCCAGACCTTTCCCCGGGAAGGAACAACCACGGGAAGGGCAGCATCCAATAAAGGAAAACCACCTATGCCAAGCATGGTATCCATCCACAGACAGCTGTTTCGGGTGTTTGCCCCTCATCAGTGTGGAGTAGGAATCTGGCTATTAGGAGCAGTGCCTAGTAAAAGGCTGTAAAGGCACAGATGATTGGCCTCGGGGAGACCAAAACATCCAACACCGCAGAGACACCATCACGTGTTTCTCAACGCAGTGATCCAGAACACTACCCCCATCCCTTATGGGAAATATGCAAACGCATGTAGGATAGCTGCGGAGACACCATCACGTGTTTCTCAACGCAAGCAGTGAATAGCCAGACCTTTCCCCGGGAAGGAACAACCACGGGAAGGGCAGCATCCAATAAAGGAAAACCATCTATGCCAAGCATGGTATCCATCCACAGACAGCTGTTTGCATATTTCCCATAAGGGATGGGGGCAGTGTTCTGGATCACTGCGTTGAGAAACACGTGATGGTGTCTCCGCGGTGTTGGATGTTTTGGTCTCCCCGAGGCCAATCATCTGTGCCTTTATAAACTGTAGTGAAACACTTGGGGGTTCAAAGCTCTCAAAACACATCTAGATAAGTTCCTTAGGGGGTCTAATTTCCAAAATTGTGTCACTTGTGGGGGGTTTCAATGTTTAGGCACATCAGGGGCTCTCCAAACGCAACATGGCATCCCATCTCAATTCCAGTCAATTTTGCATTGAAAAGTAAAATGGCGCTCATTTCCCTCCGAGCTCTGCCATGCGCCCAAACAGTGGTTTACCCCCACATATGGGGTATCGGCATACTCAGGACAAATTGTACAACAACTTTTGGGGTCCATTTTTTCGTGTTACCCTTGGTAAAATAAAACAACTTGGAGCTGAAATAAATTTTGTGTGAAAAAAAGTTAAATGTTCATTTTTATTCTAACATTCTAAAAATTCCTGTGAAACACCTAAAGGGTTAATAAACTTCTTGAATGTGGTTTTTAGCACCTTGAGGGGTGCAGTTTTTAGAATGGTGTCACACTTGGGTATTTTCTATCATATAGACCCCTCAAAATGACTTCAAATGAGATGTGGTCCCTAAAAAAAAATGGTGTTGTAAAAATGAGAAATTTCTGGTCAACTTTTAACCCGTATAACTCCCTAACAAAAAAAAAATTTGGTTGCAAAATTGTGCTGATGTAAAGTAGACATGTGGGAAATGTTACTTATTAAGTATTTTGTGTGACATATCTCTGTGATTTAAGGGCATAAAAATTCAAAGTTGGAAAATTTCAAAATTTTCAAAATTTTCGCCAAATTTCCATTTTTTTCACAAATAAACGCAAGTTATATCGAAGAAATTTTACCACTATCATGAAGTACAATATGTCACGAGAAAACAGTGTCAGAATCGCCAAGATCCATTGAAGCGTTCCAGAGTTATAACCTCATAAAGGGACAGTGGTCAGAATTGTAAAAATTGGCCCGGTCATTAACGTGCAAACCACCCTCGGGGCTTAAGGGGTTAAATAATAGAATAAAGTAATCACTGCACTCGTGTATTGAAAGTTGCTTGTTATAAGTGTAAAGTTTATTCACAAATGAAAGTTCATGTTAAAGCGATAGGCAAATAACGTTTCGGCCAACCCGTGGCCTTGTTCACAATATCGCCAGAGAGCAAATTTGTCGTATTAAAGGTAAATATGCTGTGTGGCTAGAAAAATTTGATAAGGGACCCAGTTGGATACACCAGTGTACTGTAAACGTGGTCCCGGCTCGGGATAGAATAGAGTTGCAGGGTATGGCTGTCTCGCCTATGTAATCAGAAAGAAAGGTCAGGTTGCAGAGTCCCTGTATGGTGTTAAATATCTCCAACGTTGGTGGACGAGTGGGATATGCCGACACTGTCAGCCTCCTCTCTGCCTAGACACTGACAGTGTCAGCATATCCCACTCGTCCACCAACGTTGGCTCCGCATACCAGAGACTGAAACTGCACGGATTGCTACCCTGTCAGGGTCTCCCTGAGATATTTAACACCATACAAGGACTCTGCAACCTAACCTTTCTTTCTGATTACATAGGCGAGACAGCCATACCCTGCAACTCTATTCTATCCTGAGCTGGGACCACGTTTACAGTACACTGGTGTATCCAACTGGGTCCCTTATCAAATTTTTCTTGCCACACAGCATATTTACCTTTAATACAACAAATTTGCTCTCTGGCGATATTGTGAACAAGGCCATGGGTTGGCCGAAACGTTTTTTGCCTGTCGCTTCAACATGAACTTTCATTAATAGCCTAGAGAGGGACCATGGTTATTGCCCCCCCGGCTAAAAACATCTGCCCCCAGCCACCCCAGAAAAGGCACATCTGTGAGATGCGCCTATTCCGGCACTTAGCCACTCTCTTCCCACTCCCCTGTAGTGGTGGGATATGGGGTAATAAAGGGTTAATGTCACCTTGCTATTGTAAGGGGACATTAAGCCTGGTTAATAATAGAGATGTGTCAATGACACACCTATCCATTATTAAGCCACTAGTCTGAAAGGGTTAAAAAAACACACACACACACACACACATTAAGAATAAAGTATTTTAATGAAAGAAAGAAAGACACAGGGTTTTATTATTCTTTATTGTACGCTCAATCCAACTGACGACCCTCGTTCTTCTGAAAAAAAAATCCAAAATAAAAAAGCAACAATATCCCATACCTGTCCCCCGTACAGTCATGTCCCACGCTGTAAATCCATCTGAAGGGGTTAAATACAGTTACAACCAGGAGCGCTGCTAGTGCAGCCGCTCCCGGCTGTAAAAGTCTGGGGAATTAATGAAATGAAGGTAATGTAGCTTTGGTGACTAGCGGTGCCGTAACCGAAGCTGCGCCCCCTGGTGACAAACTCATATGAACTGTAGCGTGACAAAATATTCAGAAAAATTCCCACGCTCACTGACACATATATATATATATATGTATATATATATATATATATATATATATATATATATATATATATATATATATATATATATACCTAGTCTATGTGACACCGATGCGTATTTCTTGCAAGGCAGACGTGTGGTCCGTGTGTAATCCATAGACTTGCATTGGCGTATTTTTGTAGGAATACGCTGACAATTGCAGCATGCTGGGATTTTCTCAGCCAGTTAAATACAGCAGAGAAATATACAACTGATGAAAGCTGCCCCATAGCGAAACAATGGTCCAAGTGCAATGCGTTGTTTTTGTGCATCTCACTCATCCGTATTTCTCTCTAGTGTGACCCCGGCCTTTGAAGTCTACACTGATTAATATGAACAATTTTAACACCTTTGTCACTTGGTTTGTTAACCCTGCGCACTCCTAAATCTGTGGGGTCAATTATTTGAGTAACAGCAAAGGGACCTTCCCAATTAGTATTACACAGTCATGTATTTCTAAAATTTTTACCTGATAACCTGAGCTCCTTTAATACATTTAGACTCATAAGATTTTTCAGTAGGATCTGCACAACTCTTTGCCATCTGAAAAGCAGCATACTGCTGAAGGTGCCTAATGTGTGCTGTATTTGTTGTTACCACTGATCCATCTGTACTACGGCTTGTTCTGGACTGGAAAGTACAGTGTCGCTGAGCAACTGAACAGGCATCTGTCCCCCAGTTATTAGTTCAAATGGGGAAATCCCGCTGGTCTTTGATGCTACAGTACTGATGTTTAACATAATAGCGATAAATGATTAACCCAATCATTGCCTTTTTCCTGAATCATTTTGGACAATTTTGACTTTGTATGCTCTATATAGTCTCTGGAAGCTGTATGGAGAGACGCTGAAGGCTTAGGCCGGAAATACAAAAGAACTGGGAGGGCAGGTCGTCTTCTCATCCATGCTCCCAGTGGATGGACATGGACCAAAGAGATTTAACAGGATTCTACAAATGAACAACTGGTTACATTGAAGGTGCTGTGAGCAACGTTTTGGGTTTCTTGACCATGAAGTGAATTACCTGTATGATGTACAGCTTGCTAAAGATGGGTTGCATTTTATGAAAACGGGAAAATAAATATTGTGACCATCTATGCATCTATCCATCAGGCAGGTTGCTGGCAGGCTTCTTGCTTGTATGCTTCTTGCTGGCACATTGAGGAATGAAGCCACATGGCAGTTTTTTATAGATTTGGGGCTGTCTGGCCAAATGGCTACTAAATGCTGATTTGGAGCATGCTCAGCGTAAAAAACGGAATCCATCGCTGGATTCCGTCATTTGGCGGACAGCCAAGGATTCTGCGCCCATAGGCTTCCATTCTAGCCAACGACGGACGCCGCTGGATCTGTCACTGTCTGACTTTTCGACGCAGACAAAAAACGTTACTTTGTCCATCCTCTCCAGACAACGGCTAAACAAATTCTGACAGATCCAGCGCATGATGGACGAAACGTGAGGCCATCCGTAGTAATCCATCGCTAATACAAGTCTATGAGAATGACGGATCCAGCGGGCAAATTCTCTGGATCCGTTTTTTTAACAAAACAATGGATTTTGACTGAAACAAAAAGACTGAAGTGTGAAAGAGGCCTAACAAGAGTGGAGGAGGTATTGCATTGCTTGTTAGGAAAACTTATATCTCCTCAGAGATCCAAGCTTCAGAAACTTGTAGCTCTGTAGAAACTGTTTGGGTAAAGGTACCGTCACATTAAGCGACGCTGCAGCGATACAGACAACGATGCCGATCGCTGCAGCGTCGCTGTTTGGTCGCTGGAGAGCTGTCACACAGACCGCTCTCCAGCGACCAACGATGCCGAGGTCCCCGGGTAACCAGAGTAAACATCGGGTTGCTAAGAGCAGGGCCGCGCTTAGTAACCCGATGTTTACCCTGGTTACCAGTGTAAAATGTAAAAAAACAAACAGTACATACTCACCTTCGCGTCCCCCGGCGTCCGCTTCCTGCACTGACTGTGAGCACCGGCCCTAACAGCAGAGCGGTGACGTCACCGCTGTGCTGTGCTTTCACTTTACGGCCGGCGCTCAGTCAGTGCAGGGAAGCGGATGGCGGGGGACGCAAAGGTGAGTATGTACTGTTTGTTTTTTTACATTTTACACTGGTAACCAGGGTAAACATCGGGTTACTAAGCGTGGCCCTGCGCTTAGCAACCCGATGTTTACCCTGGTTACCATTGTAAAACATCGCTGGTATCGTTGCTTTTGCTGTCAAACACAACGATACACGGCGATCTGACCACCAAATAAAGTTCTGAACTTTAATCAACGACCAGCGACATCACAGCGGGATCCTGATCGCTGCTGCCTGTCACACTCAACGATATCGCTAGCCAGGACGCTGCAATGTCACGGATCGCTAGCGATATCGTTTAGTGTGAAGGTACCTTAAGAATACACGCAGAGCAGAATAGAAAGGACACTATTGCAGGTGTTTACCAAAGGCCACATGGACAGACTGAAGATATGGAAAAACTTTTTTTTACATATAATGTCTCTGTTCTCAAAAAAAGTACAACATAGTGATCCTGGGAGATTTTAGCTATCCAGAGATTTGTTGGGAATCTCTCTCAGGCAAAAGTAATGGGTCTATAAAATTCTTATCTTCTCTTGCTGACAACTTTATCTTCCAAAAGGTAGCAAACAGAACAAGTGCACACACACACTACTAACATTTTTAGTGAGGAATATGTAAAAATATAATGAATATGAAATGGTTTACTGTATGTAAACCATGTCTCATATCCTGTCGGCAGAGGCGTAGCTAGGGTTTTGGTACAGGGGGGGCGAAGCTTCTGAGTGGGCCCCTAACCAGGTAACCTTGATTACAATTCGGTGACGCGCCCTAATAGCGGAGGAGAACCAAAATAGATATTACCACCATACGGTCAGTGGTAAATACAGTCCTACAGAACATATAAGATCACAGCATAGTTACAGATAATGTCTTACCGCTTATGTTTTCTGATGGAGTTGTTCACCTTTCCATCTGGCCCAGACCGACATGACAACTTCTTCCAGCCAGGACTCATCTGCAGAGAATACAACGACACATTTCACTTCTCACATTCCAGCCCCATCATCATCTATTCCCAACCTGTACAAACTCCTCATCCTGCTGATACCCCAAATACTGAGCCGCTGCTGCCATATGTGTCTCTATTACTGCACCTGATACCCCAATACTGAGCCGCTGCTGCCGTATGTGTCCCTATTACTGCACCTGCTGTGTAAATACTAAAGCACCCCCTCTACAATATAGTAATGCCAGGTGCAACTGCCCTAGAAAACACTGCCCATATTTTGCCCCCTAGAAAGTAATATTGCCCTGTGTGCCCCTTTGATAGTCACAGTAACCCGAGTTCCCCTATAACAATAAGTGCCCACTTTACATTTAATAATGTCCTGAGTCTCCCCCTGTACAGCTCCCCTATACACAGCATGATGCTTACTGTATAGTACTACCCACACAGTATACTGACCCCTTAGTAGACTCCAAACTGTTTGATGGCTCCAACACTGTATGATGGCCTTCATTGTAATCCCCACACTGTATGATGGCCCCATAGATAACCTCCATATAGTATAATGTGCCAGATAGTCCTCAATATAGTACAAGACAGTACCCCTATAGGCAGACCCTGTAGTATAAGGCAGTACTCCTATAGACAGACCCTGTGGTATAAGGCAGCACCCCCCCATAGGCAGATCCTGTAGTGTATTAGGCAGCACCCCCCATAGGCAGATCCTGTAGTGTATTAGGCAGCAGCCCCCCATAAGCAGATCCAGTAGTGTATTAGGCAGCAGCCCCCCCATAGGCAGATCCTGTAGTATAAGGCAGCACCACCTCATAGTCAGATCCTGTAGTGTATTATATTATGGAGCAACGTGGCACAGCTGTGAGGTGCACAAAGAAGGTTCCCAAACCAGTGACTATCAGAAATAAACTTTGGCACTCAACTTTAGTATGTCGTAATTTTTATTGGCAGCCACTTGTACAAACGTTTCGGTCAGTGTTATTGACCTTCTTCAGTGTACTGCATTAACATCAAAAAACAGAACAACAAAATAGAAAATCATTCTACATGAAATTTTAACAAAATTCACAAAATTCCATAATGGAACAGGGAGACTAATGCGTGGTTATATACCGTGCATATATGGTGATGGATGGGAAGGCAGGGGATGGGATGAAGGAAATAATAGTAATAATGAAAATAAAAAATAAATTGAAAGGGAAAGAGGAAGATAGGAAAAATATCATACCTTGTTGTCAAAGGTAGCAAGAGTGTGGCTCAAAATGTAGATAAGGTCTTAGTATAGGTCACAGAGAAGGTCCTAATGTGGATCCTGAACAGAAAAAAGGGGGGGTGTGGTGACTAAGTAATTTATAGTAGTCTATAATAATAAGCAAGGTTATATATCACTAACCCGTATACAAATCACAATGAGGATCATGTATGGGGAACATCCAATGTGGCACTTGACTATAGTACATAAAACTGCAACTAAATGAAAATAGAACATGTTAGATTAAGTAGGGGTGTACGTACAGCAGACCAACTGGATCTACATACCCTGTGAGAGCAAGTGTGTTGTATGGATCTAGCAGGTGGACCAAAGAAAACCTCTTGCCTAGATTAAAGAATGAAATGTACCCATGTAAGTGGATATACAACAAAGAGAAACCCCATGAACTGTAATGCCAGTTTTATTACAATGTCTTACCCAGAATCGGCAATAGTTAAATGTGGACCAGACAAGTGTGTTGTGTGGATCTAGCAGGTGGACCAAAGAAAATCTCTTGCCTAGGTAAAGGACAAAGTGGATGTACAATAAAGGGAACCTCATAAAGTATAGTGTTATCGTGCCAGCTTTCTTATAATGCCTTACCCCGAGTTAGCAGTAGTTCTGTGTGGACCAGATAAATGAACCAGGAAAATATACCTGTTCTGAATAGAAGAAAGTGCGGCCATGAGCCTAAAGATGCAGCAAGCGGATGGACCCCACTTATGGAGCGTCGGCTCTGCAGTGATATCTTACCCAGGATGAATGGTAGAGAAGAACGCGGTGTCCACCGCTGGTTCTGTGGTGTGGCATCATGGTGAGGAGCGCTCTTTTGTGGGCTGGGGGCGGGACCCCAATTCGGCCGCGTACCGGAAGTGCGTCACCGGAAGTGACGCACTGTTAATATAGATGTGTATGCCTGTCATCTAGGGCAGAATGGTGGTGCGTGCCACCTCGGTGTGCGGTCCACAGGGGTAGGGGAAGTAGCGGTGATGCCTATATTGTGAGTAGGAGGCAGGGCACCGCGTATTGGAACTGCATCAGCGGAGATGTCACACCTCACTTGTGGGTGTGTGTATGCGTGTCACTAGGGACATAAAACAATATGGTGGTGCGTTCCACTGGGATATACGATCCGCTAAGGGTGGAGAAGTAATGTATGTCACTATTAGTGAAGATAGCATACAGCTGGATCTGTTGTATATGAGGTGGTGAATATGTATACCAAAGATATAGACATGTATACAGTACAAGGAGATGTAGGGACCGAAAGTTATCCACTGAAGATGGGAGAAGTAGATAGGAAAAAGACAAATACAACAAGGGGAAATAATAAAGACGAGGTAA
This sequence comes from Ranitomeya variabilis, assembly GCF_051348905.1. NCBI lineage: Eukaryota > Metazoa > Chordata > Amphibia > Anura > Dendrobatidae > Ranitomeya > Ranitomeya variabilis. Next base: position 93,061,198 of record NC_135238.1, on the reverse strand, counting down.
AAAATAAAATAAAAGGTAAAAATAAAATAATAGGAAGCAATGGGACCAGGATGGGGGTCCAGGGGAAAGAGGATCAGGATCTGAGAAATTCCGTGCCGTCATATTCAATATAGGTGACTCTGTAAGATAAAGCAACGTGTCAGTATATGATGCAAAACAAGTAGACAAGAGCCTTAATTACAATCGATGTGGGAGAAACAATACATGGATTATACCAATCATATATGGATTATGACAATTATCATTCTTATTCCAAACAATCATAAAAATGAGAGGAGATCGTACTCCCTGTTTAAACCCCTAGGTGTCATAGTCTCCAACTCATGTATCCAGAACGCCTCCCTTCTTTTCAGGGTCTGGATACGGTTGCCCAAAGGTCTGGGTGCCGGGACATGTTCAATGATCTGAAATTTAAGTTGGGGTATGGAGTGTCCTGCATCAATGAAGTAGTGAGGTAATGGGAGCAGTGTATTTTTGCATCTTATAGTGGACTTGTGTTTACTGATGCGGTCTCTTATTGGTTGTGATGTCTTGCTGATGTATAAGAGACCGCAGGGGCACATGTTACGAGGGCGTTTGTAACAAGGTAAAAAGTGGTTCTGAAATTCAGGTATGTCTGGGTGTGCTTCTCTCAGGAGTCTCCAGTGTTTCCTGATATTATGATGAAGAATATGGACGTAAGGATGATATGTATGTACAAACGGTATTCGTCCTGTGGGAGATTGTTTAGGGGATGTACGCGGTTGTAAGTAGTGTTGAGCATTCCGATACCGCAAGTATCGGGTATCGGCCGATATTTGCTGTATCGGAATTCCGATACCGAGATCCGATACTTTTGTGGTATCGGGTATCGGTATCGAAACAACATTAATGTGTAAAATAAAGAATTAAAATAAAAAATATTGCGACCAATCACAGCAACGGAACGTAATTTTAACGTTCCGGCGTTGTGATTGGTTGCGTCGCGGTCACATGGGCGACGCGACCAATCACAAGCCGTGACGTCTCCTGCCTCCCGTGACGTCACGGCTTGTGATTGGTCGCGTCGCCCATGTGACCGCGACGCAACCAATCACAACGCCGGAACGTAATTTTAAAATCCTGAAGGACCTAAAATTACGTCATGGCTTGCTGTGATTGGTCGCGTCGCGGTCACATGGGCGGCGCGCGACCAATCACAAGCCGGGACTTCAAGTAAGGAAGTTAAAGCGCAAATTTTAAGCAAACAACGCTGCCGGTTCCCTCGCTGAAGTCCAGGCTGCGTCGGAGAGGTGAGTATAGCAATATTTTTTATTTTAATTCTTTATTTTACACATTAATATGGTTCCCAGGGCCTGAAGGAGAGTTTCCTCTCCTTCAGACCCTGGGAACCATCAGGAATACCGTCCGATACATGAGTCCCATTGACTTGTATTGGTATCGGGTATCGGTATCGGATTAGATCCGATACTTTGCCGGTATCGGCCGATACTTTCCGATACCGATACTTTCAAGTATCGGACGGTATCGCTCAACACTAGTTGTAAGGCATCGTGTAGTACATTGGAGGGATAACCCCGTTCTCTAAATTTATGGTACATCTCATCCACCCTTTCCTGTCTCTTAGTGGGTTCAGTGACTATTCTGTCCACCCTTTGAAATTGAGAACGTGGAATGGCATTTTTGGTAGAGGCAGGATGTAATCTGGTGTAATAGAGCAAGCTGTTACGATCTGTGGGCTTCCTATATAGATCTGTGCTGAGGGTGCCATTTGCATTCTTCATCATAATATCAGGAAACACTGGAGACTCCTGAGAGAAGCACACCCAGATATACCTGAATTTCAGAACCACTTTTTACCTTGTTACAAACGCCCTCGTAACATCCGCGACACGCTCGTCAAAGCTGACATTGGGTCAGGCCCACGTACATCCACACAGAGATTTCTCTCAAAACCCAGGACGGGCACATACCCGTGCCTACACTGTAACCAGTGTGGTAATGTGTTGAAAGGAGATCACTTCTACCATCCCCATTCGGGCAAACAATATAAAATCAAGGACTACAGTACCTGTGACACCTCTTTTGTGGTGTACTCCATTAAGTGCCCCTGCGGTCTCTTATACATCGGCGAGACATCACAACCAATAAGAGACCGCATCAGTAAACACAAGTCCACTATAAGATGCAAAAATACACTGCTCCCATTACCTCACCACTTCATTGATACGGGACACTCCATACCCCAACTTAAATTTCAGATCATTGAACATGTCCCGGCACCCAGGCGGGGGGGCAACCGTATCCAGACCCTCAAAAGAAGGGAGGCGTTCTGGATACATGAGTTGGAGACTATGACACCTAGGGGTTTAAACAGGGAGTACGATCTCCTCTCATTTTTATGATTGTTTGGAATAAGAATGATAATTGTCATAATCCATATATGATTGGTATAATCCATGTATTGTTCCTCCCACATCGATTGTAATTAAGGCTCTTGTCTACTTGTTTTGCATCATATACTGACACGTTGCTTTATCTTACAGAGTCACCTATATTGAATATGACGGCACAGAATTTCTCACATCCTGATCCTCTTTCCCCTGGACCCCCATCCTGGTCCCATTGCTTCCTATTATTTTATTTTTACCTTTTATTTTATTTTTTACCTCGTCTTTATTATTTCCCCTTGTTGTATTTGTCTTTTTCCTATCTACTTCTCCCATCTTCAGTGGATAACTTTCGGTCCCTACATCTCCTTGTACTGTATACATGTCTATATCTTTGGTATACATATTCACCACCTCATATACAACAGATCCAGCTGTATGCTATCTTCACTAATAGTGACATACATTCTCCACCCTTAGCGGATCGTATATCCCAGTGGAACGCACCACCATATTGTTTTATGTCCCTAGTGACACGCATACACACACCCACAAGTGAGGTGTGACATCTCCGCTGACGCACTTCCAATACGCGGTGCCCTGCCTCCTACTCACAATATAGGCATCACCGCTACTTCCCCTACCCCTGTGGACCGCACACCGAGGTGGCACGCACCACCATTCTGCCCTAGATGACAGGCATACACATCTATATTAACAGTGCGTCACTTCCGGTGACGCACTTCCGGTACGCGGCCGAATTGGGGTCCCGCCCCCAGCCCACAAAAGAGCGCTCCTCACCATGATGCCACACCACAGAACCAGCGGTGGACACCGCGTTCTTCACTACCATTCATCCTGGGTAAGATATCACTGCAGAGCCGACGCTCCATAAGTGGGGTCCATCCACTTGCTGCATCTTTAGGCTCATGGCCGCACTTTCTTCTATTCAGAACAGGTATATTTTCCTGGTTCATTTATCTGGTCCACACAGAGCTACTGCTAACTCAGGGTAAGGCATTATAAGAAAGCTGGCACGATAATGCGGCGCGCCCCCACACCGCCGCAGGGCCGAGGGGTACCCGGAGCCGGGCCTCTAGGTCTCAGTCCTGGGGTTGTCACGGTGGCTAGACCCGGTCCGTGGCCCTGTCCGTCAGTGGGGGACGTCCGGTGAAATAAGTGGTGCTAATGGTGGTGTAGCGGTGCAGTTGTGGGGTGCAGGTCGCGGTAAATAACGAGGACACCAGGTTGCAGTCTCTTTACCTCTTTACTGGAGATCTCTGAGTCCTCAGTCCAGAATACGGTTCACCAGGCTGCGCAAGTCCGGCCGGTCCAATGGCACCTCCAGAGTCCTCCTCTCAGGTGGAAATCTGTGCCTTCCTTCTAGCGCTATGTGTTGTAGTCCTTCCCTGCTGTGCTCACGGAAAGTGACCCCACAACGGTTGTGTCTGTTTCTTAAGTTCCCTCACAACTCGATTTGATGTTCCTCTGTAATCCACCCCTCCCTGTATTCAGGTTGGAATGGCACCCGTTTGTCAGGTAGGCCTGGAGTTCTTCTGGGACCCTAGAGACGCCCCTCTCCCGCAATTGCCCCCCAAGACTTCATAGGTGATATGTGGTAGACAGCCCGCCTGAGACCGACTGTCCTGCCGCTGTTTGGAGTATGGCTTGAAGCTGAATTCTAATCCACTCCCTCGGCGTTCCGGCCACCGGTATTGCGCCTCAGCAGGGTGCTGCCTCTTTCAACAAAACCCCTGCTGGTATTCTCCTTCTGCTTGATCTCGTTTTTCACTCAGCACAATCTGCCTCGCTTCTAGTCCTTTCTTGGGCACCGCCGCTAAGCTGAGCAGGCACGGTCCCGTTACGTTCTCTCAATGCCAAGCCTCTGCCAGGATCCCACCCCTGGCAGAGACCCTACAGTCTCTCCCTTCACAACACCCTCTGCCACAAGGTGTTGCTCCGTTCAATCCCGTCAGCGTTCTCTCTCTAACTTCCTGCCTGACCCCCAGTTTACCCACTATGGTGGGGAGTGGCCTAATGAATAGCACCCTTAGCTCCCCCCGGAGGCCCTGCTGTGAAACATATTGGTGTCTGTGATACCTGATTGGAAGAACTCCTTCAGTGCCATCGAACGTACCATGGCCCCCCTTAGTGGCGGAGCCACAGTACTGCAACGACCAGGACTCTGGGGCGCTGCACTCCCCCCTGGTTAAACACAGTACTCCGGGACTGGGAAGAAAAACAACAATACAGATTAGCAAAAAGACATACAATTTTGTTGAGTGCAAAACAATAAGCATACTTGAACAGGCTTCCCTTTATGGGAGGTGAGGACACTTTTAACGTTACAAACATAGTCAACTTTATAAATTACAGGCTATACATAACTCCTGTTACCCAACCGGGTATTCTACTTAGTGCAAATACTGGAACAATAAATTATCATTGCCTTTAAGAAACTTACACTCTTAGTCTATCAAAGGCCTTCCTATAATCACATTACAGGGCAAGGTAACTCCACATTCTCCTTCTTTGAACCTGCAGGACCGCCTGTCCCTATGGCACCAGACCTACTGCCTCTCCTTTCTTTTACAGGACCGCCCCGTTCAGCCAGGGCCTACTGCCTTTCGCTACTATACATAGTATAGACATAACATTCCTTTCGTTTAAAGAACTCTGAGCCAGCTCTACTCGGCTCCTTTAAGGACTCACTCTCTAACCCCTACGGGTTCGCTTTCTGTCCTTAGTAACAAAGTAACTTTCTATGGGGACGCAGGGTTTACCTTCTATCCTCACCTTCATCATTACTTCTTTACTTTCAACTATGCAGATCTCTACTTCTACCCCTGCGGGCTCTCTGCATCTTTTCCTTTCACAAAACATTATTTTCAGATTTCACAATTCAAACAATTTAAACACATATAACTTTTCATGTAAAACAGTTACATTCTTTTCAAAGCATCATCATATTACTGTTCTAAAACAGTATCGCTTTCAAGTTCAATTCCACACATCCCCTTTAAGAGGGGATCAAGCCTTTCTGAGGTAGCTCGTCTTCTCAGCCTACCAGTCCACGCAAAGGCTCTGGAATGGCATCTTCGCAAAGTGTCTTTTAACTAAAACCAATAGGAAAGGTATCTTCGCAAAGTGTCTTTTAACTAAAACCAGTAGGAAGCACCCTTAAGAAGGTGCAAACTATTTACAAGGAAGTTCAAATCATGCACAGTCCATGATTTCACAGTTTGTGTAACTTTTGTGCAAAACTTCAAGGAAACAGCAATAGTGACCCCGGGTCAACAAAGGGGTCACCTTTTAAAGTTTACCCTGGACGGGTTGTAGCAGCAAACAATCAGGAATAGTTAAAACAATAAAATAGCAACTATTTACATTTTCTGACAGCAATGTCTTACTGAGGTTCTGCGGAAGGTGATCTCTTTTCTGGCCTCACCAGACCAACAGATCGGCCCGGTGAGCCAGGACGCCGTTCTGGTCCCAGTAAGGATAAGATTCCCCTCCGGGGGGTCCTCCTTGTCGGCAGGTGCACACGTCCCTCTGGAGTGCGGCGAGGCTGGGCTCCTTGCGGTTCCGCGGGGCCGGGTTCTGCTGCCTTTCCTCCGGGACTATCCCCTTCTGGTGTCCCCGCAGCAGCCTGGAGGGCGATGCATCGCTGGACCCCTCGAGCGAACCAGCCCGTCTCACTGGCGTCCCTCTTCCACCTCGTATAGGTGACGGCATCTCCTGGCTCCAGGTCGCGATCAAACCCCCCGCGGCAAGGTTCCACCTCTTCTCGGTCTACCCGAACTTGTACTGGCTCTCCAATTTCTTGGATCACTCCTCTCCCATATCGGGGATTAAAGGCCACCACCACACCCCAGTGCGAGGTCGGAATCTCCGGCGCGCCAATCAAATCAATCTGCTCCGCCGGCTGGGGTCGGCTCCGCCAGGCGGCCATCAGACGCCGGAAGTGTTCGGCGTCCGGGATTATTTTCAGGTCCGGAGTCGGTAGCGTACCTTCAGACGCGGCCAGGTGGGACGGAGCGGGGGATACTGGGGACAAGCGGATCTCCGTTGGTTGACCCATCCGAGCAAGCACACGGGCATCCTCTTTCAGCCGGCGTGCTAACTGTCGGGCCTCGGCTGCAGCCGCGCACTCCGCGGACATCGGTACAGGGGGTCGTCCCATCTGTGGCCCTGCGAGGGTCAGACCCCGCAGTGTTGGTATCTCTGGGGCTACCCCAGGCTGCGCAGCCTCAGGCCGGGCCAGGTCAGCTCCGCATGGTGCTCCGGGTGTCGCCATCTTTTTCTCCTCTCCCGCGTCTTCTTCCCGCGGTCTCTTCCGTGGGCGGCCCCGTCCCCATGGTCTCCACCCTCCGACCAAGATCAGGAGGCGTACCTCAGCTGTTGACGGGCACGTCCTCAGGACACAGAAATACTTAGACTGGGCGGCCATTGTTGTTCGCGCTCTCCAGCTTGCCTACGCCCACTTCACGCCCCTCTTCTCTTCCTGCGCTCTCCTCAGCGCTGTAATGGCGGCGGATTTTGGCGGCAACTGGCGCAGCACAGTCTTACAATAAAGTACAGTCCAAGCACAGTAAATCACAGTCTCTAGGCACACATGACCTGATTCTTCAGGCTTAAGTAGATCCTGTTCGTGACGCCAAGTTGCGGCGCGCCCCCACACCGCCGCAGGGCCGAGGGGTACCCGGAGCCGGGCCTCTAGGTCTCAGTCCTGGGGTTGTCACGGTGGCTAGACCCGGTCCGTGGCCCTGTCCGTCAGTGGGGGACGTCCGGTGAAATAAGTGGTGCTAATGGTGGTGTAGCGGTGCAGTTGTGGGGTGCAGGTCGCGGTAAATAACGAGGACACCAGGTTGCAGTCTCTTTACCTCTTTACTGGAGATCTCTGAGTCCTCAGTCCAGAATATGGTTCACCAGGCTGCACAAGTCCGGCCGGTCCAATGGCACCTCCAGAGTCCTCCTCTCAGGTGGAAATCTGTGCCTTCCTTCTAGCGCTATGTGTTGTAGTCCTTCCCTGCTGTGCTCACGGAAAGTGACCCCACAACGGTTGTGTCTGTTTCTTAAGTTCCCTCACAACTCGATTTGATGTTCCTCTGTAATCCACCCCTCCCTGTATTCAGGTTGGAATGGCACCCGTTTGTCAGGTAGGCCTGGAGTTCTTCCGGGACCCTAGAGACGCCCCTCTCCCGCAATTGCCCCCCAAGACTTCATAGGTGATATGTGGTAGACAGCCCGCCTGAGACCGACTGTCCTGCCGCTGTTTGGAGTATGGCTTGAAGCTGAATTCTAATCCACTCCCTCGGCGTTCCGGCCACCGGTATTGCGCCTCAGCAGGGTGCTGCCTCTTTCAACAAAACCCCTGCTGGTATTCTCCTTCTGCTTGATCTCGTTTCTCACTCAGCACAATCTGCCTCGCTTCTAGTCCTTTCTTGGGCACCGCCGCTAAGCTGAGCAGGCACGGTCCCGTTACGTTCTCTCAATGCCAAGCCTCTGCCAGGATCCCACCCCTGGCAGAGACCCTACAGTCTCTCCCTTCACAACACCCTCTGCCACAAGGTGTTGCTCCGTTCAATCCCGTCAGCGTTCTCTCTCTAACTTCCTGCCTGACCCCCAGTTTACCCACTATGGTGGGGAGTGGCCTAATGAATAGCACCCTTAGCTCCCCCCGGAGGCCCTGCTGTGAAACATATTGGTGTCTGTGATACCTGATTGGAAGAACTCCTTCAGTGCCATCGAACGTACCATGGCCCCCCTTAGTGGCGGAGCCACAGTACTGCAACGACCAGGACTCTGGGGCGCTGCACTAACACTATACTTTATGAGGTTCCCTTTATTGTACATCCACTTTGTCCTTTACCTAGGCAAGAGATTTTCTTTGGTCCACCTGCTAGATCCACACAACACACTTGTCTGGTCCACATTTAACTATTGCCGATTCTGGGTAAGACATTGTAATAAAACTGGCATTACAGTTCATGGGGTTTCTCTTTGTTGTATATCCACTTACATGGGTACATTTCATTCTTTAATCTAGGCAAGAGGTTTTCTTTGGTCCACCTGCTAGATCCATACAACACACTTGCTCTCACAGGGTATGTAGATCCAGTTGGTCTGCTGTACGTACACCCCTACTTAATCTAACATGTTCTATTTTCATTTAGTTGCAGTTTTATGTACTGTAGTCAAGTGCCACATTGGATGTTCCCTATACATGACCCTCATTGTGATTTGTATACGGGTTAGTGATATAACCTTGCTTATTATTATAGACTACTATAAATTACTTAGTCACCACACCCCCCCTTTTTTCTGTTCAGGATCCACATTAGGACCTTCTCTGTGACCTATACTAGGACCTTATCTACATTTTGAGCCACACTCTTGCTACCTTTGACAACAAGGTATGATCTTTTTCCTATCTTCCTCTTTCCCTTTCAATTTATTTTTTATTTTCATTATTACTATTATTTCCTTCACCCCATCCCCTACCTTCCCATCCATCACCATATATGCACGGTATATAACCACGCATTAGTCTCCCTGTTCCATTATGGAATTTTGTGAATTTTGTTAAAATTTCATGTAGAATGATTTTCTATTTTGTTGTTCTGTTTTTTGATGTTAATGCAGTACACTGAAGAAGGTCAATAACACTGACCGAAACGTTTGTACAAGTGGCTGCCAATAAAAATTACGACATACTAAAGTTGAGTGCCAAAGTTTATTCCTGTAGTGTATTAGGCAGCAGCCCCCCATAGTCAGATCCTGTAGTGTATAAGGCAGCAGGCCCCCCTGTTGTGAATTCCGTTCTTGGGCTGCCTCTGGTGGTTTCTGGTGGAACTTAGCAGCTGCATTCACTAATCGGTTCCCTGGTCTTGTTATTTAACTGGGCTCTTGTCTGTAGTCAATGCCAGCTGTCAATGTTCCTCCTGTGGACTCAGTCCTTTCCTGGAAGTGCTCTGTTGGCCAGTTCATTTCAGCTTAAGATAAGTCTGCTAGTTTTTGGGGTATTTCCCTGCTTATGACCTTCAGTTCAAGTTAATGTTATGTCTTTTTGTCCAGCTTGCCAGTATGAATTATTGCGGCTAGTTGGAAGCTCTGGGGTAGCAGATTTGCCCCTCCACACCGTGAGTCGGTGTGGAGGTTATTTTTTGTAACCTCTGCGTGGATATTTAGTTTTTTAATACTGACTGCACAGTAGCCTTTTCTATCTCTGTCTATTTAGATAGTTTTGGCCTCCTTTGCTAAAATCTAGTTTCATTTCTGAGTTTGTCATTTCCCTCTCCACTCACCGTCAATATTTGTGGGGGGCTATCTTTCCTTTGGGGGTTTCTCTGAGGCGAGATAGTTTTCCGTTTCCATCTTCAGGGGTAGTTAGCTCTTAGGCTGTGAAGAGGCGTCTAGGCAGAGATAGGAACGCTCCACGGCTATTTCTAGTGTTGGTGTTAGGTGTAGGGCTTGCGGTCAGTAAAGTTACCACCTCCTCAGAGCTTGTACATTATTGGTTTTACCCACCAGATCATCTCAGCACTGCTTCGTACCCATCAGGTCATAACACCACCCATAGGCAGATCCTGTAGTGTATTAGGCAGCAGCCCCCCCATAGTCAGATCCTGTAGTGTATTAGGCAGCAGCCCCCCCATAGTCAGATCCTGTAGTGTATTAGGCAGCAGCGCCCCCATATTCAGATCCTGTAGTGTATAAGGCAGTAGCCCCCCATAGGCAGATCCTGTAGTGTATAAGGCAGCAGCCCCCCCATAGTCAGATCCTGTAGTGTATTAGGCAGCAGCCCCCCCATAGTCAGATCCTGTAGTGTATAAGGCAGCAGCCCCCCCATAGGCAGATCCTGTAGTGTATAGGGAAGCCCCCCCATAGTCAGATCCTATAGTGTATTAGGTAGCAGCACCCCCATAATCAGATCCTATAGTGTATTAGGCAGCACCCCCCATAGTCAGATCCTAGTGTATTAGGCAGCAGCCCCCCATAGGCAGATCCTATAGTGTATTAGGCAGCAGCCCCCCCATTGGCAGATCCTATAGTGTATTAGGCAGCAGCTCCCCCATAGTCAGATCCTATAGTGTACTAGGCAGCAGCCCCCCCATAGTCAGATCCTGTGGTGTATTAGGCAGCAGCCCCCCCATAGTCAGATCCTGTAGTGTATTAGGCAGCAGCCCCCCCTATAGTCAGATCCTGTAGTGTATTAGGCAGCAGCCCCCCCTATAGTCAGAGCCTGTAGTGTATTAGGCAGCAGCCCCCCATAGTCAGATCCTGTAGTGTGTTAGGCAGAAGCCCCCCCCCAATAGTCAGATCCTGTAGTGTATTAGGCAGCAGCCCCCCCATTCAGATCCTGTAGTGTATTAGGCAGGAGCTCCCCCCATAGTCAGATCCTGTAGTGTATTAGGCAGCAGCCCCCCCATAGGCAGATCCTGTAGTGTATTAGGCAGCAGCCCCCCCCCCCCATAGGCAGATCTTGTAGTGTATTAGGCAGCCCCCATTAAAAAAACAAACAAAAAAAACCACAATACTCACCTCTCTTCCTCCTTGTTCCAGGGGCGCTCCCTGCTCCCGCTCTTGTCCTGACAGCGAGCGCAGGGCGGTGACTGTCAATGTCAGCGTCTGCGAGTGACGTCAGATGCTGACAGGGGATGATGGGGGAAGGAGCGCAGCGCAGCACTCCTTCCCTCATCAATGCGGTGAGCTGTATCGGCTAGTTGCCGATACAGCTCACCATGCGATGACGGCAGGGGGCCCACTGCTGACACCGGGTGCCCCCCCGCCTGCTCAGGGGCCCCATAGCGGCAGAGCAGGGAGATTGATTCTCCCTGCTCTGCCACAGAATGTAACTGCATCGGCGCGCTGCGCGCGCCAATGCAGTTACAATAGCGTAGCTCTGGGTGGGCCCCCTCAGAGCACGGGGCCCGGTGCGATGGCCCCCTCTGCCCCCCCGGTAGCTACGCTACGCCTGTCGGGTTCGATAAGGAGATAGCAAAAGCCGGCAATTGAATTACTGGCTTTTAAGCCATCTAGCTCTGCATTAAATATAAATGTGTATATATATATATATATATATATATATATATATATATATATGTGTGTGTGTGTGTGTCAATGATATATATATATATATATATATATATATATATATATATATATATATACCTATTCTATGTGTACACATTTATTCTACCTATTCTATTCTATCCTGTCAGTGTGATTTTACTGTACACCGCACTGAATTACCAGCTTTTCTATAGAACACCGCTGCGTATTTCTCGCAAGTCACACGCATGGTCCGTGTGTAATCCGTATTTTTCTCACTCCCATAGACTTTCATTGGTGGATTTTTTGCGCAATACGCTGACAAACGCAGCATGCTGCGATTTTCTCAGCCCGTAAAATATGGCCGAGAAATATACATCAGATAGGAGCTGCCCCATAGAGAATCATTGGTCCGTGTGCAATGCGTTGTTTTTGCGCCTCTCCCTCGACCGTATTCCTCTCTAGTGTGACGCCGGCCAAACTCTTCAATTATGATTAAGGATTCACAGACTAAGATATAAAACACATACTAATCTCCACGTGTTTTTTTTTTGTGGATTTTAAATTGGTTTGTATAAAACTATTAACCCTATTCATGAAAGCTTTTACGCCAGCATTTTAGTGTAAAAAGTTTTGAAAGTGACAAAATTTAGGTGAAACTTGAGGCTACTCTAAAATCTTGTGACTTTTGGTGTTCTCACTTCATTTTCGTCCAGCTTGGACAAAGTGGGCAGAGCTTAAGTGGAACGGCAGTGTGGTGACCACCACTCATCACATTCATGAGCAATGCTGATCTTGATGAATTGGAGCCTATGTTTTTACATTTTTGTATCCTTTGGCTGAGTGCTAGATATAACTTCTATGCAGGACCAAATAATAGGACTGGCTGCCTGTTCCATTCCATGCACCACCTGGGAAACAGATCTTGGAACTATCCATTTTACAGAGGGGTCCACACAGCACAGCTCTGTCAGCTGAATAGTGGCTGCTGCCAGATACTTCATAACTGCCCTCTATTGAATGGAGTCAGTAAGGGGTGAATGTGCAATACCCAGCCACAGCCACTGTTTAGATGACAGCGCTGTGCAGCGCCGCAACTCAGCAGATCCGGATGCCGCTCTCATTGGGAACATCTGATCGGCGTAGGTGCTGGGTGTTAAACCCCCGCAGATAACATACTGATAACCTATCTAGAGGCTACGCCATCAATATAACAGTTCCGGACAACAGCTTTTACATTAAATCTTTTGCATAATAATTTACCTTATTTATTAGTAAAGAAATGGGAACCTATCACATCAAGAGTCTTTCAGTGCTCCTTGATCTTGTATACTATCTTTTAGATATTATATGCATAAATGTGGCCATAATTTGTATATTTTGTTCTTTTGTTTATTTCTAAAGGTATAGCACTGATAAGTAATCCAGTTACCCAAGAAAAAATAGTTGAGGAGCAAGCACTCACTACTCTCATTCACCTTCTAAAATCTCACAGCTCTTTGAAAATTAAGGTAGACAATCATGTTAATTAGTTATCAATATTTTTTGATTGTCTCTGTTTTGTACTAAAGAAGTCAATTTTGACCTACTGTCTGTTATTTATTCATTCATTCATATGGACAGGTTGAAGTAGCCCGTACTCTTGCTTGTATCGTTCTGAGAAATACAACTCTACAGTGTCAATTGTACAATGATGGATTTACGTTTACTGATGTCATTGATCTCCTTTATTCCTCTGATAAGGTATTTCTTTTTCATTGAGATTTTAGGTTGGTTTTTTTAGACACTTTTATCATGTTCTCGTGGCAGATTATTGTTTTACCACACCACTGTTGTCATTATTTGGTTCAATAGGCACCCCAATATTCATATAACCTTTGCATTGTTTTTTTTAACTGTTAAAAGTTTATTCTGAGCAAAGTAGAGAAAAATTATGTATGCTCTCCTCCCAACCCTGTTAAACTGTTAACAGGTTTCTCGGATGCAAGGAGGCAGAAAGTAAGTACAGTGGTACTTAACCAACACCTACTTATTTGATTAACACCAATGTAGAGCTCTGTCAAAAATTAAGAGACCACTGTCAAATGTTCAGTTTGTCTGATTTTTCTATTTATAGGTATATTTTTGAGTAAAATGTAAATTGTTCTTTTATTCTATAAACTTCTGACAACATGTTTTTGAATTTCCAAGCAATACATTTTGTATTTTTTTTCTGAAAGGAGAAATGGTCAAAATAAAAAAAAAAACCTTTGCTTTCAAACCTCAAATAATGCAAAGAAAACAAGTTCATAATTATTTAGAAACAACAATACTAATGTTTTAACTCAGGAAGAGTTCAGAAATCAATATTTTGTGGAGTAACCATGATTGTTAATCACAGCTTTCACGCGTCTTGGCATGCTTTCCACCAGTCTTTCACACTGCTTCTGGCGCAAAAATGTAAGCAATTCTTCTTTGTTTGATGGCTCGTGACTATCCATCATCCTCTTGATTACATTCCATAGGTTTTCCATGGGGTTCAGGTGTGGAGATTGGGCTGCCCATGACAGGGTTTTGATGTGGTGGTCTCTTAATGTTTGCCAGAGCTGTATATGTGCTTAGTGCCTGCGGCACAATACCAATGTAAAGAAATGAACAGTGGCGATACAGTGAATTATAGCAAGTTAAGAACACGGTAATACAGCTAAAACAGGGTATGTACACAATATTATTTACATGCTGCTGCTCTTTATTCACAACTAAGCAACTATTGTCATCAGTAACACCCTCGACCTATGGTGCGTCACCGTCACTAATGGGCCTGTCGCTGTCACCCCTCCCCAAGCAATATGAAGCACCATAGAGACCCAATCAGGGATCTATTTTACTCCCCGTTAAACCACAAGTTCTGTATCGATGGGTCACTTCCATATCAATCGGTCACTTCCATATCGATGGATCACTGTGGTGTCGATGGGTCAGCTGGATATCACAGCTCTAAGTCGATGAGATCCAGAACAAGGCTCCCTTGACTTACATTGAGGGCTTGTGACCATTACCTCTGATTTCTGGTGAGACTAAAGTAGCAGTGAGTAGGGTTGAGCGAAACGGATCAGACATTTTCAAAAATCGCCGACTTTCGGCAAAGTCGGGTTTCGTGAAACCCGACCCGATCCCAGCATGGGAGCGGCCATGCGGTTGGCGATCTTCGCGCCAAAGTCACGTTTCGTATGACCCTTTAAGCGCCATTTCTCAGCCAATGAAGGTGGACGCAGAGTGTGGGCAGCGTGATGACATAGGTCTCGGTCCCCACCATCTTAGAGAAGGGCATGACAGTGATTGGCTTGCTTTCTGCGGCGTCACAGGGGCTATAAAGGGGCGTGCATGCCGACCGCCATCTTACTTCTGCCGATCTGAGCATAGGGAGAGGTTGCTGCAGCTTCGTCAGAAGCAGCGATATTGTTAGGGAGGAAATATTAACCCCCAAACCGCTTGTGCTGTAACGATTTCCACTGTCCAACACCACCTTTTCTTTGCAGGGACAGTGGAGACTAGATTTCTGTGCATCAGCTCTGTAGCTTATAAGGCTCCCTGATAGCTGCATTGCTGTTTGTACGCCGCTGTGCAAACCAACTGCTTTTTTAAAAGCAAAAGTCCTGTTGCTCCTTTCTGCACCGTTCTATTGTTTATTTGTCTACACTTTTGTGAGCAGCTGTCCTTTTTATTGCTGGCTGCCATACCTGTCCTGAGATCATTGTAGGGAGATTGTTATTGCAGTACAGTCCCTTTTTTTATATATATTTCCGGCCCTTCTGCCACTTATACTGTGTAGTGTAATACAGTGGGCCTGTTTTTTTTGCTGCAGTGTCCCACACATAAAATAAGAGATTTATATTGCCACTTAGTGGATCTACGTGAGTTCTGTTTGGCGTATATCTGCCAGCCACGTTCTGTCTTGTACATTGTGTGGTGTAATACACAGGGCCTGTTTTTTTCCTGCAATCTTCCCGCCAAAAAAAGGGAGATATAAATTCTCCAAAAGTTATTATACATCTTCTACCTTGTTTAACAGTAGCATATAAAGGTTTTTATATTGGTAACATTTCCGCAAAAATGAGGAAGTCTGGTGGAAGAGGCCGTGGGCGGTCGTTGCCAGCTGGTACTGATGGTGGTGGTGGTAGTGGAGCATCTGGTGGTACTGGGAAAAGCAAGGTAGCACAAAAGGCTCGAGGTGTTGAGGCAGCATCATCGTCTGGCTACACAAGGCCTCGAAGGCTCCCTTATTTGGGAGTTGGAAAACAGCTTTTAAAGCCGGAGCAGCAGGAACAAGTTTTGGCTTTCCTTGCTGACTCAGCCTCTAGCTCTTTCACCTCCTCTTCAGAAGCTTCGAAATCTAAAATCAGCGAGTTGTCAGTGGCTGCTCCAGGTCCGGAAAAAGTTGCTTCCTTGTGTCCTTCACCCAAAACAAAAGTGAAGGATGCGGCAGGCAACACTACACTTTACTCCATGGAGCTCTTTACACATACCGTGCCTGGGTTAGAGAGGGAAATTGTTAACAGCCCATTACAAGATGAATCGGACATGGAGTGCACAGATGCACAGCCAGAGCTTGATTATTATGCTGTTCCATTGACTCGGATCACTACTTTGCCCTCGCAGTGTACTGAGCCCGAATCTGACCCTGATGAGACTATGGTGCCCAGTCCCGAACGCTATAGCACCTTACACGTTGACACAGAGGACGGTGCTCATGACATTGAATTGGAGGTGGTAGATGACCCAGTTGTTGACCCTGATTGGCAGCCATTGGGGGAAGAGGGTGCCGCTGCCTGTAGCTCAGAAGCGAAGGAGGATGATCTGCTGCATCCATCTACATCGCGAAAGCTGTCATCTGGCAGGCCCGCATCAGGCCCAAAACGTGTGTCAAAAAACACAACAGGTGTAGGACAGTGTTGCAATCCGGTGACAGTAGCATGGCGTGCAAAGCCTGAAAAGGTATTCCATAGTAGGACGAGTGCCGTGTGCCAATTTTTTAACCAAGATCCGAATGATCAGTCCAAAGTTATATGTAAGAAATGCTCCATGACCTTTAGCAGAGGGAAGAATCTACAAAGTTTAAATACAATGTGCATGCGTAGACATCTAACCAGCAGGCACTTGGAAGCATGGACTAACTACCAAGCTTCCCGTACCATTGATGCACCTGCTCATATTGAAGTTAGTCAGCAACGCAACTTTGCTTCCCTCACTGGAAGCCCACCGGTTATGGCACCACTAGTAACAAATGTGGAGGTATTGTCGCAAGGCCAAAGCAGTCAGGGAATCACAAGGTTCTTGGTTGTAAACACTGTATTTAGGCCCACATCAAGAATACCATCACCAAGCCTCTCTCAATCTGCCATGTCCACCACCACCCCCGCTAGTTCCACCATATGCAGCTCTCCAGTCCAGCTCAGCCTACAAGAGACTCTAGATAAGAAAAGAAAGTACTCTTCCTCTCATCCGCGTACACAGGGTTTGAACGGCTACATTGCTCGACTAATCTCGTTAGAGATGATGCCCTACCGGTTGGTTGAAAGCGAAGCTTTCAAAGCCCTGATGGCCTATGCAGTACCACGCTATGACCTACCCAGTCGACACTTCTTTGCAAGAAAAGCCATCCCAGCACTCCACCAACATGTCAAAGAACGGATTGTCCATGCACTGAGGCAATCGGTCAGTAGAAAGGCGCACCTAACAACTGATGCATGGACCAGTAGGCATGGCCAGGGACATTACGTGTCCATCACGGCACACTGGGTTAATGTGGTGGATGCAGGGTCCACAGGGGACAGCCATAGTGGCACAGTTCTGCCTAGCCCACGGTCTAGGATACAGTTGGCTGTAGGCGTTTGCACCTCCTCCTCCTCCTCTTCCACAAGCGAAAGCTCGTCCACAGAGCTTAGTCGCACGAACACTCCATCCGCAGCTGCCAGTGTTGCACCCGTGGTGTCCCATTATGGAAGAGCTAGTGGTAAGCGTCAGCAGGCTGTGCTGCAAATGAAGTGTTTGGGCGACAACAGACACACCGCGGAAGTACTGGCCGAGTACTTGCAGCAAGAAACTCAGTCATGGCTGGGCAGTGTACATCTTGAGGCAGGCAAGGTAGTCAGTGATAACGGAAGGAATTTTATGGCTGCCATAGCGCTTTCCGAAATGAAACACATACAGTACCTTGCCTGACTCACACCTTGAACCTTGTGGTGCAGTGCTTCCTCAAGAATTACCCTGATTTACCAGCCCTGCTCCTGAAGGTGTGCAGACTTTGCTCGCACATCCGCCGGTCGCCCGTACACTCCAGCCGTATGCTTAACCATCAGCGATCGCTGAATCTTCCCCAGCACCGCCTAATAATAGACATTGCAACAAGGTGGAACTCTACACTGCACATGCTTCAGAGGCTGTGCGAACAGAGGCGTGCTGTAATTTATTTGTGGGAGGATACACATACACAGGCAGGCAGTTGGATGGCAGACATGGAGTTGTCAGGTGTGCAGTGGTCGAAGCTCCAAGACCTCTGTCAAGTCCTTAAGTATTTTGAGGAATGCACATGGCTGGTCAGGGCGGACGACGCCATCATAAGCATGAGCATCCCACTAATGCGTCTGCTGATGCAAAGTTTGACACACATCAAGGAGCAGGTGTCTGCAGCCGAGGACGAGGGAAGCCTTGATGACAGTCAGCCATTGTCTGGTCAGGGAAGTCTCCGGGATGAGGTGGCGGATGAAGAGGAGGAGGAGGAGGATGATGGGGCTGAATATATATGGGAGGAGGATGCTTCTCAGGGGGCAATAGAAACTGGTGGCATTGCAAGGTCAGGTACAGGGTTTTTGCGGACCACAAGTGATGTAGATTTTCAAGAAAGTGCTCTTCAACCCAGCACAAGCAGTGAATTGACACCTGGAACTTTGGCCCACATGGCAGAGTATGCCTTGCGTATCCTAAAACAGGAACCCCGCATTATCAAAATGATGACCGATGACGATTACTGGTTGTCCTGCCTCCTGGATCCACGATACAAAGGCAAATTCCAAAATATCATGCCACATGAGAACCTTGAGCAAATATTGACTATCAAACAAGCAACTCTTGTAGACCGTTTGGTTCAGGCATTCCCAGCACACAGCGGCGCTGATGGTTCTCACACGAGCTGTAGGGGGCAACTTTGCAGAGGTGCTAGAGGTGCACAAAGCCGAAGTGGGATTTGTCAAAGGGGATTTCTCACCAGGTTGTGGAGTGATTTTGCAATGACCGCAGACACGACAGGTACTGCTGCATAGATTCAAAGTGACAGGAGACAGCATTTGTCCAGTATGGTTACCAACTATTTTTCCGCCATTATCGATGTTCTCCCTCACAGGTCATTCCCCTTTGATTACTGGGCATCTAAACTAGACACCTGGCCCGAATTGGCAGAATATGCATTACAAGAGCTCGCTTGCCCAGCTGCTAGTGTGCTCTCAGAAAGAGTCTTCAGTGCTGCTGGTTCAATACTGACCAAAAAAAGGACACGTCTGGCTCCCCGAAATGTTGATGATCTAACCTTCATTAAAATGAACCAATCATGGATTTCAAATTATTTTGCCCAACCTTCCCCTGCTGACACGTAGCTTGCCAGAAAAATTTCTTGTTTTTGGCCTCCTCTTACTGACTACTCCAATTCCGCCATTTGCAGGTGCCGAATGTCCACCATAGGCCATTTGTATACCTCCCTAAATGGGCTGACTCCCCCCACAGGGCTGTGTGTTATGACCTGGTGGTTAAGGAGCAACACTGATATGACCTGGTGGTTAAAGGGAAACATGGGACAAGCTCTGAGGAGGTGGTAACTTTACTGACCGCAGTTCCTAATCCTAACACCAACACTAGAATTAGCCGTGGGATGTTCCTGTCACTCCCTAGACACCTCGTCACAGCCTAAGAACTAACTACCTCTAAAGGTGGAAACAGAAAACTATCTTGCCTCAGAGAAATTTCCAAAAGGAAAGATAGCCCCCCACAAATATTGACTGTGAGTGGAGAGGGAAATGACATACACAGAAATGAAAACAGATTTTAGCAAAGGAGGCCAATTCTAATCTAGATAGACAGAAATAGGAAAGTAATAAAAACTAAAAATCCACGCAGAGTTTACAAAAATGATCTCCACACCGACTCACGGTGTGGAGGGGCAAATCTGCTTCCCCAGAGCTTCCAGCTAGCCTGAATATATCATAATGACAAGCTGGACAAAAAGAACCATAACATGAGCAGAGCAATAAGTCCACAGCAAATGGACAACAAGAGAACTAGCAAAAACTTATCTTTTGCTGAAATGGACAGGCCATCAGAGAAATCCAAGGAGAGATCTGAATCAAACCCAGAAAACATTGACAGCTGGCATGAACTAAAGACCAGAGCCAGGTTAAATAGCAAAGCCAGGAGAGACGATAAGTGAAAGCAGCTGCTACAGCAAAACTCAAGGAGCAGCAGTTCCACTCGAAACCACCAGAGGGAGCCCAAGGGGAGAACTCACAAAAGTACCATTCACAACCACAAGAGGGGGCCCAAGAACGGAATTCACAACAGTACCCTGTTATGACCCCAATGGCAGAGGGTCTCAGAAATAGTTACCAAGTCTGCAAACACAAAAACCAGCTCATAGGGCAGTGGTAACTGGGCTGACCATATATCTAATCCTAGCACCACAAATAACAGCAGCCGGGGAACGTGCCTACGTTGATTCTAGACGTCTCGCGCCAGCCGGAGAACTAAGTAACCCTAGAAGGGAAAAGAAAGACCTTTCTTGCCTCCAGAGAAAAAGACCCCAAAAGTTGGATACAAGCCCCCAACAAATAATAACGGTGAGGTAAGAGGAAAAGACAAACGTAGGAATGAGCTAGGTATTTAGCAAAGAGAGGCCCACTAGCTAATAGCAGAATATAGTAAGATAACTTATATGGTCAGCAAAAACCCTATCAAAAATATCCACGCTGGAAATTCAAGAACCCCCGAACCGTCTAACGGCCCGGGGGGAGAACACCAGCCCCCTAGAGCTTCCAGCAAGGTCAGGAATCACATTTAGTACAAGCTGGACAAAAAAGAGAGCAAGCAAATAACTGAAAAAACAAAGAAGCAAGACTTAGCTTAATTTTGCACGAACCAGGACCAGCAGATAGGAGCAAACAAAAAGGATCTGAATACAACGATGCCAGGCACTGGACTAAGGATCCAAGAGGTTTATATAGCAACACCCCTGGACTAACGACCCAGGTGGGTGCAAACTGAGGGGAGAAAATCCCAGAGTCGTATCACTAGTAACCACCAGAGGGAGCCAAAAAGTCTAATTCACAACAGTACCCCCCCTTGAGGAGGGGTCACCGAACCCTCACCAGAGCCCCCAGGCCGATCAGGACGAGCCAAGTGAAAAGCACGAACCAAATTGGCCACATGGACATCGGAGGCAACAACCCCAGAATTATCCTCCTGGCCATAACCCTTCCACTTGACCAGATACTGAAGCTTCTGCCTCGAAAAACGAGAATCCAAAATCTTCTCCACCACATATTCCAACTCCCCCTCAACCAACACCGGAGCAGGAGGATCAACGGAGGGAACCATGGGCACCACATATCTCCGCAACAAAGATCTATGGAACACATTATGAATGGAAAAAGAAGCTGGAAGGGCCAAACGAAAAGACACCAGATTGATAATTTCAGAAATCTTATAAGGACCAATAAAGCGAGGCTTGAACTTAGGGGAAGAAACCTTCATAGGAACATGACGAGAAGACAACCAGACCAAATCCCCAACACGAAGCCATGGACCAACACACCGACGACGGTTAGCAAAACGTTGAGCCTTTTCTTGAGACAACGTTAAATTGTCCACCACATGAGTCCAAATCTGCTGTAACCTGTCCACCACAGAATCCACACCAGGACAGTCCGAAGGCTCAACCTGCCCCGAAGAAAAACGAGGATGAAAACCAAAGTTACAAAAGAAAGGCGAAACCAAGGTAGCCGAACTAGCCTGATTATTAAGGGCAAACTCGGCCAACGGCAAGAAGGTCACCCAATCATCCTGATCAGCAGACACAAAGCATCTCAAATGGGTTTCCAAGGTCTGATTGGTTCGCTCCGTTTGGCGATTTGTCTGAGGATGAAATGCTGAAGAAAAAGACAAATCAAATGCCCATTCTAGCACAAAAGGACCGCCAAAACCTAGAAACAAACTGGGAACCTCTGTCAGACACAATATTCTCCGGAATGCCATGCAAACGAACCACATGCTGAAAAAATAATGGAACCAAATCAGAGGAGGAAGGCAACTTAGGCAAAGGTACCAAATGGACCATCTTAGAAAACCGGTCACAAACCACCCAGATAACAGACATCTTCTGAGAAACAGGAAGATCAGAAATAAAATCCATGGAAATATGCGTCCAGGGCCTCTCAGGGACTGGCAAAGGCAAAAGCAACCCACTAGCACGGGAAAAGCAAGGCTTGGCCCGGGCACAAGTCCCACAGGACTGCACAAAAGAACGCACATCCCGCGACAAGGAAGGCCACCAAAAGGACCTAGCAACCAAATCTCTGGTACCAAAAATCCCAGGATGACCAGCCAATACTGAACAATGAACCTTAGAAATTACCTTAGTAGTCCATCTATCAGGAACAAACAGTTTCCCCACTGGACAGCGGTCAGGTTTATCAGCCTGAAACTCCCGAAGCACCCGCCGCAAATCAGGGGAGATGGCAGAAAGAATCACCCCCTCCTTGAGAATACCAGCCGGCTCAAGGACTCCTGGAGAATCAGGCAAAAAACTCCTAGAAAGGGCATCAGCCTTCACATTCTTAGATCCCGGAAGATACGAGACCACAAAATCAAAACGGGAGAAAAACAGAGACCATCGAGCTTGTCTAGGATTCAACCGCTTGGCAGACTCAAGGTAAATCAGATTCTTATGATCGGTCAAAACCACAACGCGATGCTTGGCTCCCTCAAGCCAATGTCGCCACTCCTCAAATGCCCACTTCATAGCCAACAACTCCCGATTGCCGACATCATAATTACGCTCAGCAGGCAAAAACTTTCTGGAGAAGAAAGCACACGGTTTCATCAAAGAGCCATCAGAACTTCTCTGAGACAAAACGGCCCCTGCCCCAATCTCAGAAGCGTCAACCTCAACCTGAAAAGGGAGAGAAACATCTGGCTGACGCAACACAGGGGCAGAAGTAAAACGACGTTTAAGCTCCTGAAAGGCCTCAACAGCCGCAGAGGACCAATTCATCACATCAGCGCCTTTCTTCGTCAAATCGGTCAGAGGCTTAACCACACTGGAAAAATTAGCAATGAAGCGGCGATAAAAATTAGCAAAGCCCAAAAATTTCTGTAGGCTCTTCACAGATGTGGGTTGAGTCCAATCATGAATGGCTTGTACCTTAACAGGGTCCATTTCAATAGCCGAGGGAGAAAAAATGAAACCCAAAAAAGAAACCTTCTGAACTCCAAAGAGGCACTTAGACCCCTTCACAAACAACGCATTAGCACGAAGGATCTGAAATACCATCCTGACCTGCTTCACATGAGACTCCCAATCATCGGAAAAAAACAAAATATCATCCAAATATACAATCATGAATTTATCCAGATAATTCTGGAAGATATTATGCATAAAGGACTGAAACACAGATGGAGCATTAGAGAGCCCGAATGGCATCACAAGGTACTCAAAATGGCCTTCGGGCGTATTAAATGCTGTTTTCCATTCATCACCCTGTTTAATACGTACAAGATTATACGCCCCTCGAAGGTCAATCTTGGTAAACCAACTAAACCCCCTTAATCCGAGCAAACAAATCAGAAAGCAAAGGTAAAGGGTACTGGAATTTGACCGTGATCTTATTGAGAAGGCGATAATCTATACAGGGCCTCAAGGAGCCATCCTTCTTGGCAACAAAAAAGAACCCCGCTCCCAACGGTGACGAAGACGGGCGAATATGCCCCTTCTCCAAAGACTCCTTTACATAACTCCGCATAGCGGCATGCTCTGGCACAGACAGATTGAAAAGTCGGCCCTTAGGGAACTTACAGCCAGGAATCAAGTTAATAGCACAATCACAGTCCCTATGAGGAGGTAGGGAACTGGACTTGGGCTCATCAAATATATCCTGGAAATCCGACAAAAACTCAGGAACTTCAGAAGAGGGGAAAGAGGAAATAGACATCAAAGGAATGTCACTATGAACCCTGTCATGATTCTCAATGGCGAGAGAACATAGCCCAGCATACATGAGAACTAGCTCTTGGAAGATGGAAACTATACTGACCATGAACTAAACCTGCCGCACAACTAGAAGTGGCCGGGTAGCATGCCTACGTTTTTTATCCCTAGATGCCCAGCGCCAGCCGGAGAACTACCTAATCCTAGCAGAGGAAAAGACAGTCCTGGCTCACCTCTAGAGAAATTTTCCCAAAAGGCAGACAGAGGCCCCCACATATATTGGCGGTGATTTTAGATGAAATGACAAACGTAGTATGAAAATAGGTTTAGCAAAATCGAGGTCCGCTTACTAGATAGCATGAAGACAGAAAGGGCACTTTCATGGTCAGCAGAAAACCCTATCAAAACACCATCCAGAAATTACTTTAAGACTCTAGCATTAACTCATAACACCAGAGTGGCAATTTCCGCTCACAAGAGCTTTCCAGACACAGTAACAAAACAGCAGCTGTGAACAGGAACAAAATGCAAAAACACACAAGGACAAAAGTCCAACTTAGCTGGGAGTTGTCTAGTAGCAGGAACATGCACAGAAAGGCTTCTGATTACATTGATGACCGGCATGAAACTGACAGAGGAGCAAGGTTATATAGCGACTCCCACATCCTGATAGGAGCAGGTGAACAGAGGGGATGATGCACACAAGTTAAATTCCACAAGTGGCCACCGGGGGAGCCCAGAATCCAATTTCACAACAGTACCCCCCCCTCAAGGAGGGGCACCGAACCCTCACCAGAACCACCAGGGCGATCAGGATGAGCCCTATGAAAGGCACGGACAAGATCGGAGGCATGAACATCAGAGGCAGTGACCCAAGAATTATCCTCCTGACCGTATCCCTTCCATTTGACCAGATACTGGAGTTTCCGTCTGGAAACACGAGAGTCCAAGATCTTTTCCACAACGTACTCCAACTCACCCTCAACCAACACCGGAGCAGGAGGCTCAACGGAAGGCACAGCTGGTACCTCATACCTGCGCAACAATGACCGATGAAAAACATTATGAATCGAAAAGGATGCAGGGAGGTCCAAACGGAAGGACACAGGGTTAAGAATCTCCAATATCTTGTACGGGCCGATGAACCGAGGCTTAAACTTAGGAGAAGAAACCCTCATAGGGACAAAACGAGAAGACAACCACACCAAGTCCCCAACACAAAGCCGAGGACCAACACGACGACGGCGGTTGGCAAAAAGCTGAGTCTTCTCCTGGGACAACTTCAAATTGTCCACCACCTGCCCCCAAATATGATGCAACCTCTCCACCACAGCATCCACTCCAGGACAATCCGAAGATTCCACTTGACCGGAGGAAAATCGAGGATGAAACCCCGAATTACAGAAAAACGGGGACACCAAGGTGGCAGAGCTGGCCCGATTATTGAGGGCGAACTCCGCCAAAGGCAAAAAAGCAACCCAATCATCCTGATCCGCAGACACAAAACACCTCAAATATGTCTCCAAGGTCTGATTAGTCCGCTCGGTCTGGCCATTAGTCTGAGGATGGAAAGCAGACGAAAAAGACAAATCTATGCCCATCCTAGCACAGAATGCCCGCCAAAATCTAGACACGAATTGGGTCCCTCTGTCAGAAACGATATTCTCCGGAATACCATGCAAACGAACAACATTTTGAAAAAACAGAGGAACCAACTCGGAAGAAGAAGGCAACTTAGGCAAGGGAACCAGATGGACCATCTTAGAGAAACGGTCACACACCACCCAGATGACAGACATCTTCTGAGAAACAGGCAGATCCGAAATAAAATCCATCGAGATGTGCGTCCAAGGCCTCTTCGGGATAGGCAAGGGTAACAACAATCCACTAGCCCGAGAACAACAAGGCTTGGCCCGAGCACAAATGTCACAAGACTGCACAAAGCCTCGCACATCTCGTGACAGGGAAGGCCACCAGAAGGACCTTGCCACCAAATCCCTGGTACCAAAGATTCCAGGATGACCTACCAACGCAGAAGAATGAACCTCAGAGATGACTCTACTGGTCCAATCATCAGGAACAAACAGTCTACCAGGTGGGCAACGATCAGGTCTATCCGCCTGAAACTCCTGCAAGGCCCGCCGCAGGTCTGGAGAAACGGCAGACAATATCACTCCATCTTTAAGGATACCTGTGGGCTCAGAATTACCAGGGGAGTCAGGCTCAAAACTCCTAGAAAGGGCATCCGCCTTAACATTCTTAGAACCCGGTAGGTAAGACACCACAAAATTAAACCGAGAGAAAAACAACGACCAGCGCGCTTGTCTAGGATTCAGGCGCCTGGCAGACTCAAGGTAAATTAAATTTTTGTGGTCAGTCAATACCACCACCTGATGTCTGGCCCCCTCAAGCCAGTGACGCCACTCCTCAAAAGCCCACTTCATGGCCAAAAGCTCCCGATTCCCAATATCATAATTCCGCTCGGCGGGCGAAAATTTACGGGAAAAAAAAAAGCACAAGGTCTCATCACGGAGCAGTCGGAACTTCTCTGCGACAACACCGCCCCAGCTCCGATTTCAGAAGCGTCGACCTCAACCTGAAAAGGAAGAGCAACATCAGGCTGACGCAACACTGGGGCGGAAGAAAAGCGGCGCTTGAGCTCCCGAAAGGCCTCCACAGCATCAGGGGACCAATCAGCAACATCAGCACCCTTCTTAGTCAAATCAGTCAATGGTTTTACAACATCAGAAAAACCAGCAATAAATCGACGATAAAAGTTAGCAAAGCCCAAAAATTTCTGAAGACTCTTAAGAGAAGAGGGTTGCGTCCAATCACCAATAGCCTGAACCTTGACAGGATCCATCTCGATGGAAGAGGGGGAAAAAATGTATCCCAAGAAGGAAATCTTCTGAACCCCAAAAACACACTTAGAACCCTTCACACACAAGGAATTAGACCGCAAAACCTGAAAAACCCTCCTGACCTGCTGGACATGAGAGTCCCAGTCATCCGAAAAAATCAGAATATCATCCAGATACACAATCATAAATTTATCCAAATAATCGCGGAAAATGTCATGCATAAAGGACTGGAAGACTGAAGGGGCATTTGAAAGACCAAAAGGCATCACCAAATACTCAAAATGGCCCTCGGGCGTATTAAATGCGGTTTTCCACTCATCCCCCTGCTTGATTCGCACCAAATTATACGCCCCACGGAGATCAATCTTAGAGAACCACTTGGCCCCCTTTATACGAGCAAACAAATCAGTAAGCAGTGGTAACGGATATTGATATTTAACCGTGATTTTATTCAAAAGTCGATAATCAATACACGGCCTCAAAGAGCCGTCTTTCTTAGACACAAAGAAAAAACCGGCTCCTAAGGGAGATGACGAAGGACGAATATGTCCCTTTTCCAAGGACTCCTTTATATATTCTCGCATAGCAGCGTGTTCAGGCACAGACAGATTAAATAAACGACCCTTAGGGTATTTACTACCCGGGATCAAGTCTATGGCACAATCGCACTCCCGGTGCGGAGGTAGTGAACCAACCTTGGGTTCTTCAAAAACGTCACGAAAGTCAGACAAGAATTCAGGAATCTCAGAGGGAATAGATGATGAAATGGAAACCAAAGGTACGTCCCCATGAGTTCCTTTACATCCCCAGCTTAACACAGACATAGCTCTCCAGTCGAGGACTGGGTTATGAGATTGCAGCCATGGCAATCCCAGCACCAAAACATCATGTAGATTATACAGCACCAGAAAGCGAATAACCTCCTGGTGATCCGGATTAACACGCATAGTCACTTGTGTCCAGTATTGTGGTTTATTACTAGCCAATGGGGTGGAGTCAATCCCTTTCAGAGGTATCGGAGCCTCCAATGGCTCCAAATCATACCCACAGCGTTTGGCAAAGGACCAATCCATAAGACTCAAAGCAGCGCCAGAGTCGACATAGGCGTCCGCGGTAATAGATGACAAAGAACAAATCAGGGTCACAGATAGAATAAACTTAGACTGTAAAGTGCTAATTGAAACAGACTTGTCAGGCTTCTTAGTACGCTTAAAGCATGCTGATATAACATGAGTTGAATCACCACAATAGAAGCACAACCCATTTTTTCGTCTAAAATTCTGCCGCTCGCTTCTGGACAGAATTCTATCACATTGCATATTTTCTGGCGTTTTCTCAGTAGACACCGCCAAATGGTGCACAGGTTTGCGCTCCCGCAGACGCCTATCGATCTGAATAGCCATCGTCATGGACTCATTCAGACTCGCAGGCACAGGGAACCCCACCATAACATCCTTAATGGCATCAGAGAGACCTTCTCTGAAAATCGCCGCCAGGGCGCACTCATTCCACTGAGTAAGCACAGACCATTTGCGGAATTTTTGGCAGTATATTTCAGCTTCATCTTGCCCCTGAGACAAGGACATCAAGGCCTTTTCCGCCTGAAGCTCTAAATGAGGTTCCTCATAAAGCAACCCCAAGGCCAGAAAAAACGCATCCACATTGAGCAACGCAGGATCCCCTGGTGCCAATGCAAAAACCCAGTCTTGAGGGTCGCCCCGGAGCAAGGAAATTACAATCCTGACCTGCTGTGCAGGGTCTCCGGCAGAGCGAGACTTCAGGGACAAAAACAATTTGCAATTATTTTTAAAATTTTGAAAGTGAGATCTATTCCCCGTGAAGAATTCAGGCAAAGGAATTCTAGGCTCAGACATAGGTGCATGAACAACAAAATCTTGCAAATTTTGTACCTTTGTGGCGAGATTATTCAAACCTGTAGCTACACTCTGAAGATCCATTTGAAACAGGTGAACACAGAGCCATTCAAGGATTAGAAGGAGAGGAAGAGAGGAAGGCTGCAGCATAGGCAGACTAGCAAGTGATTCAATTAAGAGCACACTCAGAACTAGAGGGAAAAAAAAAAAAAAAATTGTAGCAGCCTTCTTTTTTCTCTCCTTTCTCAGCCAGTAATTTAACCCTTTTTTGGGCCGGTCAAACTGTCATGATTCTCAATGGCGAGAGAACATAGCCCAGCATACATGAGAACTAGCTCTTGGAAGATGGAAACTATACTGACCATGAACTAAACCTGCCGCACAACTAGAAGTGGCCGGGTAGCATGCCTACGTTTTTTATCCCTAGATGCCCAGCGCCAGCCGGAGAACTACCTAATCCTAGCAGAGGAAAAGACAGTCCTGGCTCACCTCTAGAGAAATTTTCCCAAAAGGCAGACAGAGGCCCCCACATATATTGGCGGTGATTTTAGATGAAATGACAAACGTAGTATGAAAATAGGTTTAGCAAAATCGAGGTCCGCTTACTAGATAGCATGAAGACAGAAAGGGCACTTTCATGGTCAGCAGAAAACCCTATCAAAACACCATCCAGAAATTACTTTAAGACTCTAGCATTAACTCATAACACCAGAGTGGCAATTTCCGCTCACAAGAGCTTTCCAGACACAGTAACGAAACAGCAGCTGTGAACAGGAACAAAATGCAAAAACACACAAGGACAAAAGTCCAACTTAGCTGGGAGTTGTCTAGTAGCAGGAACATGCACAGAAAGGCTTCTGATTACATTGATGACCGGCATGAAACTGACAGAGGAGCAAGGTTATATAGCGACTCCCACATCCTGATAGGAGCAGGTGAACAGAGGGGATGATGCACACAAGTTAAATTCCACAAGTGGCCACCGGGGGAGCCCAGAATCCAATTTCACAACAGAACCCCTTGGCAACCCCAACTAGTCACAGACATAGATTTCCAATCCAGCACTGGATTATGTACCTGTAACCATGGAAAACCCAGCACAACAACATCATGCAAATTATGCAACACCAAAAAGCGAATATTTTCCTGATGTGCTGGAGCCATGTACATGGTCAACTGTGTCCAGTACTGAGGTTTATTCTTGGCCAATGGCGTAGCATCAATCCCCCTTAAGGGAATAGGGCTCTGCAAAGGCTCCAAGGAAAAACCACAGCACCTGGCAAACTCCAAGTCCATTAAGTTCAGGGCAGCGCCAGAATCCACAAATGCCATAACAGAAAAGGATGACAATGAGCAAATCAGGGTAACAGACAAGAGAAATTTAGGCTGTACAGTACTAATGGTAACAGACCTAGCGACCCTCTTAGTATGCTTCGGGCAGTCAGAAATAGCATGAGTAGAGTCACCACAGTAAAAACACAGCCCATTCTGACGTCTAAATTCCTGCCGTTCTGCTCTAGTCAAAATCCTATCACATTGCATAGGCTCAGAACTCAGCCCAGAGGACACCGCCATTTGGTGCACCACCTTGCGCTCGCGCAAGCGCCGATCAATCTGAGTGGCCAAAGACATTGATTCGTTCAAACCAGCAGGCGTGGGGAACCCCATCATAACATTTTTAAGGGTTTCAGAAAGACCCTTTCTGAAAATCGCTGCCAGGGCATACTCATTCCATTTTGTGAGCACAGACCACTTTCTAAATTTCTGGCAGTATACTTCTGCTGCTTCCTGACCCTGACACAGAGCCAGTAAAGTTTTTTCTGCCTGATCCACAGAATTAGGTTCGTCATACAGCAATCCGAGCGCTTGAAAAAATGCGTCTACATTGAGCAATGCAGGATTCCCTGGCTCAAGGGAGAATGCCCAGTCCTGCTGGTCTCCACGCAGCAGAGAAATGACAATCTTCACCCACTGAATGGGGTCACCAGAGGAACGGGGTCTCAGAGCAAAAAACAATCTGCAGTTATTTTTAAAGTTCAAAAATTTAGATCTATCCCCAGAAAACAAATCAGGAATAGGAATTCTAGGCTCTAAAACCGGAGTCTGAACAACATAATCTTGGATACTCTGTACCCTTGCAACGAGTTGATCCACACGCGAGAACAGACCCTGAACCTCCATGTCTACACCAGAATCCTGAACCACCCAGAGATTAAGGGGAAAAAAAAGACAAAACAGGCTGCAAAGAAAAAAAAATGGCTCAGAACTTTTTTTTTGCCTCTTTTGAGATGCATTCAACACATTGCGGGCCAGCTGTACTGTTATGACCTGGTGGTTAAGGAGCAACACTGATATGACCTGGTGGTTAAAGGGAAACATGGGACAAGCTCTGAGGAGGTGGTAACTTTACTGACCGCAGTTCCTAATCCTAACACCAACACTAGAATTAGCCGTGGAATGTTCCTGTCACTCCTTAGACACCTCGTCACAGCCTAAGAACTAACTACCCCTAAAGGTGGAAACAGAAAACTATCTTGCCTCAGAGAAATTTCCAAAAGGAAAGATAGCCCCCCCACAAATATTGACTGTGAGTGGAGAGGGAAATGACATACACAGAAATGAAAACAGATTTTAGCAAAGGAGGCCAATTCTAATCTAGATAGACAGAAATAGGAAAGTAATAAAAACTAAAAATCCACGCAGAGTTTACAAAAATGATCTCCACACCGACTCACGGTGTGGAGGGGCAAATCTGCATCCCCAGAGCTTCCAGCTAGCCTGAATATATCATAATGACAAGCTGGACAAAAAGAACCATAACATGAGCAGAGCAATAAGTCCACAGCAAATGGACAACAAGAGAACTAGCAAAAACTTATCTTTTGCTGAAATGGACAGGCCATCAGAGAAATCCAAGGAGAGATCTGAATCAAACCCAGAAAACATTGACAGCTGACATGAACTAAAGACCAGAGCTAGGTTAAATAGCAAAGCCAGGAGAGACGATAAGTGAAAGCAGCTGCTACAGCAAAACTCAAGGAGCAGCAGTTCCACTCGAAACCACCAGAGGGAGCCCAAGGGCAGAACTCACAAAAGTACCATTCACAACCACAAGAGGGGGCCCAAGAACGGAATTCACAACAGCCGTGGTCACAACGTTGCTCAAGCACCCGTGCGAGTGCCGTTTGCCTGGACAGGTGGGTGTGCCCACTCTTGGGCCACGGCACTGGCACAGGGTCCCTCACAGTACAATGAAGTGTCTCTGACGGCGGTGGTGCACAACCAATGTCAGACACACCGTCGTAATATGAGGGGCCCTGGGCCAGTACTGCCGCCCATGAGAGAGTGTTCCCCCCCAGCTCGAACTATGCTCTACCACTTGCAAAACTTACCTCTTCCTGCCCCACCACTGTGTAGTCTGTGCTGTTAAATCCTTAAATGGCACTGCCATAACAAATTTGTTGCAATGATAGATGATAGTAAAAATATACAGGGGCCCTGGCCTCCATTTAGACCCCTTAATACTTTGCGCCAACTACCCCTGTCTGCAACTCTGCAGAGGAGCCCACCCCTTTATGACCAATTCCTTGGCTGACATTTAGCCCACTTTAGTATTTTGGCCTACTAACTGTGTCAGCCGCTAGGGTTGAGCGACTTTCATTTTTTTAAGATCGAGTCGGGTTTTGTGAAACCCGACTTTGTCCAGAGTCGAGTCGAGTGCAGTCGGCCGATTATCGCTAAAAGTCGGGGATCGACCGAAACACGAAACCCAATGCAAGTCAATGGGGAAGCATAGTCGACAGTGAGTGGAGGCCAGGAAAACACCTACAGTGCCCATTTTAATGCCAAAAACATCCATTCTTGTTTCTGAAGCTTGTCAATCTTAATTAACTTTATAATAACAGTTGGGCATTGGAAATTGGGGGTCATTTGGCAAATTTGTGGGGGGTAGGGCTGGTTCAAGGTTTTAGTGGGCCCAGGAATCGTGGACTACGTCACGGCGGTGGAGCAGGGAGAGGAAAGTATTTCAACGTTGCAAGTGCTGTGATCCTGAGCAAGCAGGGGGGCACACTTGTTCGCATTGGCACTGGCACAGGGCCCCTCAAAGTACAGCGGTGTGTTTGCACGGCGGGGGCGCCTCCCACCAGCAGCGACACTTTTGCGTACTCTGAGGGGCCCTGTGCCAGTGACGTCGCCAACGAGTATGCCCCCCCCACCTGATGAAGGAACCTGCACTTTCATCTGCACCTTCCTCTTTGTCCCTGTGTAAGGTGGTATAACATGCGGGAAGGGGAACCTTACTTTCAGCAGGGTCAGATTCTGGCTGTGTAGAGTGCAAGGGGAATGTAGTGGTCTAGGTCAATGTACCAGCAGACTCATCTAGCAGTGGCTGGGCAATGGGCAGGATGAGGAGGAAACAGATATAGGGCCAAAGAATAAAGTAGGCTAAATGCAGTTCAAAATTGGTAACAGGACAGGACTAAACAGGCGGCATTGCTTTGTTCAGTGGAGTAGCAAACCCAGGAGCAGCAGACACTGTTTTAAGGGCCTAACCACACTAGTAGGCCAAATGCAGTTTAATATCTGATACTATAGGCCCAAAGCCAGAAGGTTGAAGCTCAGCTTTATTCAGTTGAGGGCAAACACCAGGGAGGGGCAGACACCGTTAGTAGGCCCTAACCACCAATTTTTAAAATAACAGCACTTAATGAGAGCCAGAAGGTTGAAGCTCAGCTTTATTCAGTTGAGGAAAAACACCAGGCAGGGGCAGACACCGTTAGTAGGCCGTAACCAAAGTTGAAGGCCAAATGTAGTTTAATATCTGATACTATAGGCCCAAAGCCAGAAGGTTGAAGCTCAGCTTTATTCAGTTGAGGGCAAACACCAGGGAGGGGCAGACACCGTTAGTAGGCCCTAACCACCAATTTTTAAAAACACAGCACTTAATGAGAGCCAGAAGGTTGAAGCTCAGCTTTATTCAGTTGAGGACAAACACCAGGGAGGGGCAGACACCGTTAGTAGGCCCTAACCACCAATTTTTGAAAACACAGCACTTAATGAGAGCCAGAAGGTTGAAGCTCAGCTTTATTCAGTTGAGGACAAACACCAGGCAGGGGCAGACACCGTTAGTAGGCCGTAACCAAATTTGAAGGCCAAATGCAGTTTAATATCTGATACTATAGGCCCAAAGCCAGAAGGTTGAAGCTCAGCTTTATTCAGTTGAGGGCAAACACCAGGGAGGGGCAGACACCGTTAGTAGGCCCTAACCACCAATTTTTAAAATAACAGCACTTAATGAGAGCCAGAAGGTTGAAGCTCAGCTTTATTCAGTTGAGGAAAAACACCAGGCAGGGGCAGACACCGTTAGTAGGCCGTAACCAAAGTTGAAGGCCAAATGCAGTTTAATATCTGATACTATAGGCCCAAAGCCAGAAGGTTGAAGCTCAGCTTTATTCAGTTGAGGGCAAACACCAGGGAGGGGCAGACACCGTTAGTAGGCCCTAACCACCAATTTTTAAAAACACAGCACTTAATGAGAGCCAGAAGGTTGAAGCTCAGCTTTATTCAGTTGAGGACAAACACCAGGGAGGGGCAGACACCGTTAGTAGGCCCTAACCACCAATTTTTGAAAACACAGCACTTAATGAGAGCCAGAAGGTTGAAGCTCAGCTTTATTCAGTTGAGGACAAACACCAGGCAGGGGCAGACACCGTTAGTAGGCCGTAACCAAATTTGAAGGCCAAATGCAGTTTAATATCTGATACTATAGGCCCAAAGCCAGAAGGTTGAAGCTCAGCTTTATTCAGTTGAGGGCAAACACCAGGGAGGGGCAGACACCGTTAGTAGGCCCTAACCACCAATTTTTAAAATAACAGCACTTAATGAGAGCCAGAAGGTTGAAGCTCAGCTTTATTCAGTTGAGGAAAAACACCAGGCAGGGGCAGACACCGTTAGTAGGCCGTAACCAAAGTTGAAGGCCAAATGCAGTTTAATATCTGATACTATAGGCCCAAAGCCAGAAGGTTGAAGCTCAGCTTTATTCAGTTGAGGGCAAACACCAGGGAGGGGCAGACACCGTTAGTAGGCCCTAACCACCAATTTTTAAAAACACAGCACTTAATGAGAGCCAGAAGGTTGAAGCTCAGCTTTATTCAGTTGAGGACAAACACCAGGGAGGGGCAGACACCGTTAGTAGGCCCTAACCACCAATTTTTGAAAACACAGCACTTAATGAGAGCCAGAAGGTTGAAGCTCAGCTTTATTCAGTTGAGGACAAACACCAGGCAGGGGCAGACACCATTAGTAGGCCGTAACCAAAGTTGAAGGCCAAATGCAGTTTAATATCTGATACTATAGGCCCAAAGCCAGAAGGTTGAAGCTCAGCTTTATTCAGTTGAGGGCAAACACCAGGGAGGGGCAGACACCGTTAGTAGGCCCTAACCACCATTTTTTAAAATAACAGCACTTAATGAGAGCCAGAAGGTTGAAGCTCAGCTTTATTCAGTTGAGGAAAAACACCAGGCAGGGGCAGACACCGTTAGTAGGCCGTAACCAAAGTTGAAGGCCAAATGCAGTTTAATATCTGATACTATAGGCCCAAAGCCAGAAGGTTGAAGCTCAGCTTTATTCAGTTGAGGGCAAACACCAGGGAGGGGCAGACACCGGTAGTTGGCCGTAACCAAAGTTGAAGGCCAAATGCAGTTTAATATCTGATACTATAGGCCCAAAGCCAGAAGGTTGAAGCTCAGCTTTATTCAGTTGAGGGCAAACACCAGGCATGGGCAGACACCGTTAGTAGGCCGTAACCAAAGTTGAAGGCCAAATGCAGTTTAATATCTGATACTATAGGCCCAAAGCCAGAAGGTTGAAGCTCAGCTTTATTCAGTTGAGGAAAAACACCAGGGAGGGGCAGACACCGTTAGTAGGCCGTAACCAAAGTTGAAGGCCAAATGCAGTTTAATTTCTGATACTATAGGCCGAAAGCCAGAAGGTGGAAGCTCCGATTTAGACAGTGGAGGACAATTTGAATTAGGGACTCCAGACAGACTTAGTAGGCTGTCCCCTGTGGACCATGCATCCAACACATTAACCCATTGCGCCGTAATGGACACGTAATCTTCCGTGGCCATGCCTACAGGTCCATGCGTCTGTTGTCAGGTGCACCTTTGTACTCACAGATTGCCAGAGTGCATGGACAATGCGGTCTTTTACATGCTGGTGGAGGGTTGGGATGGCTTTTCTCGCAAAAGAAGTGTCGACTGGTTAGCTTGTAGCGTGGTACAGCGTAGTCCATCATGGCCTTATTAATAGTAAATAAAATATATAACTAGGCTCTATGAACGTTTAAATAGGTTCCAGGGGTACACGGGCAGCATTGGTGTGGTCAGTGGAGGAGTATTGCAAGTAGGGGCCGCAGACAGGCTCACAAAGGCCTAAAATAACAAACAGTAGGCAGTCATGGCAGTTTTACATCGGTTACATGGATACACAGGCAGGCACTCCAGGCAGCATTGTGGTCAGTGGAGGAGTATTGCAAGTAGGGGCCGCAGACAGGCTCACAAAGGCCTAAAATAACAAACAGTAGGCAGTCATGGCAGTTTTACATCGGTTACATGGATACACAGGCAGGCAGCATTGTGATCAGTGGAGGAGTAATGCAAGTAGGGACCGCAGACAGGCTCACAAAGGCCTAAAATAACAAACAGTAGGCAGTCATGGCAGTTTTACATCGGTTACATGGATACACAGGCAGGCACTCCAGGCAGCATTGTGGTCAGTGGAGGAGTAATGCAATTAGGGGCCGCAGACAGGCTCACAAAGGCCTAAAATAACAAACAGTACGCAGTCATGGCAGTTTTATATCGGTTACATGGATGCACAGGCAGGCAGCATTGTAGTCAGTGGAGGAGTAATGCAAGTAGGGGCCGCAGACAGGCTCACAAAGGCCTAAAATAACAAACAGTAGGCAGTCATGGCAGTTTTACATCGGTTACATGGATACACAGGCAGGCAGCATTGTGGTCAGTGGAGGAGTATTGCAAGTAGGGGCCGCAGACAGGCTCACAAAGGCCTAAAATAACAAACAGTAGGCAGTCATGGCAGTTTTACATCGGTTACATGGATACACAGGCAGGCACTCCAGGCAGCATTGTGGTCAGTGGAGGAGTATTGCAAGTAGGGGCCGCAGACAGGCTATCAAAGGCCTAAAATAACAAACAATAGGCTCATGGCAGTTTTATATCGGTTACATGGATGCACAGGCAGGCAGCATTGTGGTCAGTGGAGGAGTAATGCAAGTAGGGGCCGCAGACAGGCTCACAAAGGCCTAAAATAACAAACAGTAGGCAGTCATGGCAGTTTTATATCGGTTACATGGATGCACAGGCAGGCAGCATTGTGGTCAGTGGAGGAGTAATGCAAGTAGGGGCCGCAGACAGGCTATCAAAGGCCTAAAATAACAAACAATAGGCTCATGGCAGTTTTATATCGGTTACATGGATGCACAGGCAGGCAGCATTGTGGTCAGTGGAGGAGTAATGCAAGTAGGGACTGCAGACAGGCTATCAAAGGCCTAAAATAACAAACAATAGGCTCATGGCAGTTTTATATCGGTTACATGGATGCACAGGCAGGCAGCATTGTGGTCAGTGGAGGAGTATTGCAAGGAGTGTCTGACACAGTTAGTACTCCAAAAAAATAAATAGATGTTAATGTCTCGCAAAACAACTATAAGTAAAGAAAGGGTGGCATGCTTAGGTACAGGGGTGGGCTCATCTGAAGAGTTTATGACAAAGTAATTTGGCAGTAAATTAGTATTTACTCGTGTCAATATAGGACACTGACCCAGACTACTTTAACTAGCATCATAGATGCAAACAAATTGGTATTGTTTGTCAGTGCCAGGCATTGAATGATGTCAGTGCATAGACTAAACATTGGTGGAGCTGTGCGAGATAATTTTGCACGTGGTAGAGCACAGTTTGAGCTGGGGGGGGGGGAACTCTCTTGTGGCCGGCGGTACCGCCCCAGGGCCCCTCATGTTACAACGGTGTGTCTGACGTTGGGTGCGCACCGCCAGAGACACTACATTGTACTATGAGGGACCCAGTGGCAATGCCATCGACCAAAAGCGGGCACACCCGCCTCTTCAGACAATCAGCACTGTAACGGGTGCTTGCGCCAAGTGGCGAGACAACGGCCCCGTGGGGGTATTTTTCCCATTGGGGGAGGTGTAAACATGTCGTATGCTGGACAAACAGCTGCTGCAAATTAACAGATTGGAACACTCAGTAAGACCAGTCCACAAGGAAGACCTTTTTATAGGAAAGCTAGGTGTCAGCCGGGAAAGGTGGGGCAAAATAATTTGAAATCCAGGAGTGGTTCATTTTAATGAAGGTGAGATCATCCACATTTTGGGTAGCCAGTCGAGTCCTTTTTTCGGTTAATATTGAACCAGCAGCACTGAATACTCTTTCTGATAGCACACTAGTTGCTGGGCAAGCAAGCTCCTGCAACGCATATTCTGCCAATTCAGGCCAGGTGTCTAATTTTGATGCCCAGTAATCAAATGGGAATGACGGTTGAGGGAGAACATCGATAAGGGAAGAAAAATAGATAGTAACCATACTGGACAAATGTTGTCTCCTGTCACTTTGAATAGATGCTGCAGTACCTGTCCTGTCTGCGGTCATTGCGAAATCACTCCACAACCTGGTCAGAAAACCCCTCTGTCCAACGCCACTTCTGATCTGTGCACCTCTAACACCTCTGCCATGTAGCCCCCTGCAGCTTGTGTGAGAACCATCACCGGCGCTGTGTGCTGGGAATGCCTGAATCAAACGGTCTACAAGAGTGGCTTGTTTGGTTGCTAAGATTTGTTCGAGGTTCTCATGTGGCATAATATTTTGCAATTTGCCTTTATATCGAGGGTCAAGGATGCAGGCCAACCAGTAATCGTCATCGCTCATCATTTTAGTAATGCGTGGGTCCTTTTTGAGGATACGTAAGGCATAATCCGCCATGTGGGACAAAGTTCCTGGTGGCAACTCTGCGGTTGTGCTGGTTTGAGGGGCAGTTACAGGCAAATCTACGTCACTTGTCTCCCTTAAAAAAACAGAACCCGGCCTTGCAACGCCACTAATTTCTGTTGGCCCAGGAGAAGCTTCCTCATTAAAAAAGTACTCATCCCCATCATCCTCCTCATCTTCCTCCTCCTCCTCTTCGCCCGCTACCGCGTCCTCTACACGGCCCTGACCAGACAATGGCTGACTGTCATCAAGGCTTTCCTCTTCCTCGGCTGCAGACGCCTGCTCCTTTATGTGCGTCAAACTTTGCATCAGCAGACGCATTAGGGGGATGCTCATGCTTATTATGGCGTTGTCTGCACTAACCAGCCGTGTGCATTCCTCAAAACACTGAAGGACTTGACACAGGTCTTGTAGCTTCGACCACTGCACACCTGACAACTCCATGTCTGCCATCCAACTGCCTGCCCGTGTATGTGTATCCTCCCACAAAAACATAACAGCACGCCTCTGTTCGCACAGTCTCTGAAGCATGTGCAGTGTGGAGTTCCACCTTGTTGAAATGACGATGATTAGGCGATGCTGGGGAAGGTTCAAAGACCGCTGATAGTTCTGCATACGGCTGGAGTGTATGGGCGAACGGCGGATATGCGAGCAAAGTCTGCGCACTTTGAGGAGCAGGTCAGGTAACCCCGGGTAACTTTTCAGGAAGCACTGCACCACCAGGTTTAAGGTGTGAGCCAGGCAAGGAATGTGTTTCAGTTGGGAAAGGGCTATGGCAGCCATGAAATTCCTTCCGTTATCACTCACAACCATGCCTGCCTCAAGATGTACAGTGCCCAGCCATGACTGAGTTTCATTCTGCAAGAACTCTGACAGAACTTCCGCGGTGTGTCTGTTGTCGCCCAAACACTTCATTGCCAATACAGCCTGCTGACGCTTGCCACTAGCTGTCCCATAATGGAACACCTGGTGTGCAACAGTGGCAGCTGCGGATGGAGTGGATGTGCGACTGCGGTGTGTGGACGAGCTCTCGCTTCTGCATGAGGAGGAGGAAGAGGAGGAGGGGGGGCGAACACCTACAGCCAACTCTTTCCTTGACCGTGGACTAGGCAAAACTGTCCCAATATTGCTGTCCCCTGTGGACCCTGCATCCACCACATTCACCCAGTGTGCCGTGATGG
This sequence comes from Ranitomeya variabilis, assembly GCF_051348905.1. Lineage (NCBI taxonomy): Eukaryota > Metazoa > Chordata > Amphibia > Anura > Dendrobatidae > Ranitomeya > Ranitomeya variabilis. The sequence continues at coordinate 93,021,605 of NC_135238.1, read as the reverse complement.
ACACGTAACGTCCCTGGCCATGCCTACTGGTCCAGGCATCTGTTGTCAGGTGCACCTTTGTAGTCACAGACTGCCTGAGTGCATGGACGATGCGGTCTTTAACATGCTGTTGGAGGGCTGGGATGGCTTTTCTATAAAAGAAGTGCCGACTGGGTAGTTCGTAGCGTGGTACAGCGTAGTCCATCAGCGCTTTGAAAGCTTCGCTTTCAACTAACCGGTAGGGCATCATCTCTAATGAGATTAGTCTAGCAATGTGGGCGTTCAAACCCTGTGTACGCGGATGCGAGGATGAGTACTTCCTTTTCCTAACAAGAGTCTCATGTAGGGTGAGCTGGACTGGAGAGCTGGAGATCGTGGAACTAGCGGTGGTGCCGGTGGACATGGGTGACTGAGAGAGGGTTGGAGATGGTATTCTTGCCGGTGCCCTACATGCAGTGTTTCCTACTACTAACCTGGTGATTCCCTGACTGCTTTGGCCTGGCGACGAAAGCTGCACAGATACTGCATGTGGTGTGGGAAATGGTCGGCTTACAGGGAGGGAAGGGATGTAGCATTGCTGACTAGCTTCATTGGCCGAGGGTGCTGTAACCTTTAGGGACGTTTGGTAGTTAGTCCAGGCTTGCAAATGCATGGTGGATAAATGTCTATGCATGCAACTTGTATTTAGACTTTTAAGATTCTGACCTCTGCTTAAGGTTGTTGAACATTTTTGACAGATGACTTTGCGCTGATCATTTGGATGTTGTTTAAAAAAATGCCAGACTGCACTCTTTCTACTATCGGATACCTTTTCAGGCATTGCAGACTGAGCTTCTTTAACCGGATGGCCATGCTGTCCTCCAACTGGTTTTGGTTTTGCCACGCGTTTTTGGCCAGATACGGGCCCGGTAGATGGAACCTGTTGTGATGTTGATGCCTGCTGCGGCTCCTCCTCCTCCGCTTCAGAACTACTGCCGCCTGCACCCTGTTCCCCCAATGGCTGCCAATCGGGGTCCACAACTGGGTCATCTATGACCTCCTCTTCTATGTCGTGTGCGATTTCGTCTGTGTCACCGTGTAAGCCGGTGGTATAGCGTCCGTGACGGGGCACCATAGTCTCCGCTGGGTTTGATTCTGCCTCAGTACACTGCGAGGGCAATGTTCTGGTCTGAGTCAAAGGAACAGCATAGTAATCTGGCTGTGGCTGTGCATCTGTGCAATCCATGTCCGATTCAACTTCTAATGGACATGGCCTGTTAACTGTTTCACTGTCTAACCCAAGAACGGTATGTGTAAAGAGCTCCATGGAGTAACCCGTTGTGTCTCCTGACGCATCCTTCTCTCTTGTTCTGGGTGAAGAAGACAAGGAAGCGACTTGTCCCTGACCGGGAGCATCCACTGACGATGCACTGCTCTGACATTTGGCACTTTCCGAGGAGGAGGCGAAAGAGCTAGAGGCAGAGTCAGCAATGAAAGCCAATACTTGTTCCTGCTGCTCCGGCTTCAAAAGTGTTTTTCCTACTCCCAGAAAAGAGAGCGTTCGAGGCCTTGTGTAGCCAGACAACGAACCTGGCTCAACAACTCGAGACTTAGGTGCTGTACTGCTTTTACCACGACCACCTGATGCTCCACCTCCACTACCATCATTACCAGCTGACAATGACCGCCCACGGCCACGACCTCTTCCACTAGACTTCCTCATTGCTTGAAAAACGTAACCAAAGTAACACTATTTGTTACTGTAAAACAAATTATAAGGTGAACTCAAACTTCTGTAGAATTTATATATACCTTTATAGGTGCCTGACACTGAAAGGAAAATCAGGCCCAATGTTACACACTAGGTTTTCTGTGGCCCAATAATTTGAGACAGATGGCACACACAGGCCCAGCACTCAAGCAGAAATGCCAATCTTAATCTCCCACTATTTTTTTTTTTCTGGGAGAATTTACCCTAAAAAAAAAAAAAAAAAAGGCCCAGTATTACACAGTGTTTTCAGTGGCACACAATGAGAGAGAGATGCCACACACAGCAATGGCACGGAGGCAGACTTGACAATATTTATCTCCCACTAATTTTTTTTTTGGAAAAGGGAGAATTTAGAAAGAAAAAAAAAAAAGGCCAAGTATTACACAGTGTTTTCAGTGCCACACAATGAGAGAGAGATGCCACACACAGCAATGGCACGGAGGCAGACTTGACAATATTTATCTCCCACTAATTTTTTTTTTTGGAAAAGGGAGAATTTAGAAAGAAAAAAAATAAAAGGCCAAGTATTACACAGTGTTTTCAGTGCCACACAATGAGAGAGAGATGCCACACACAGCAATGGCACGGAGGCAGACTTGCCAATATTTATCTCCCACTAATTTTTTTTTTGGAAAAGAGAGAATTTAGAAAAAAAAAAGGCCAAGTATTACACAGTGTTTTCAGTGCCACACAATGAGAGAGAGATGCCACACACAGCAATGGCACGGAGGCAGACTTGCCAATATTTATCTCCCACTAATTTTTTTTTTGGAAAAGGGAGAATTTAGAAAAATAAAAAAAAGGCCAAGTATTACACAGTGTTTTCAGTGCCACACAATGAGAGAGAGATGCCACACACAGCAATGGCACGGAGGCAGACTTGACAATATTTATCTCCCACTAATTTTTTTTTGGAAAAGGGAGAATTTAGAAAGAAAAAAAAAAAAGGCCAAGTATTACACAGTGTTTTCAGTGCCACACAATGAGAGAGAGATGCCACACACAGCAATGGCACGGAGGCAGACTTGACAATATTTATCTCCCACTAATTTTTTTTTTGGAAAAGGGAGAATTTAGAAAAAAAAAAAAAAAAGGCCAAGTATTACACAGTGTTTTCAGTGCCACACAATGAGAGAGAGATGCCACACACAGCAATGGCACGGAGGCAGACTTGACAATATTTATCTCCCACTAATTTTTTTTTTGGAAAAGGGAGAATTTAGAAAAAAAAAAAAAAAAAGGCCAAGTATTACACAGTGTTTTCAGTGCCACACAATGAGAGAGAGATGCCACACACAGCCATGGCACGGAGGCAGACTTGACAATATTTATCTCCCACTAATTTTTTTTTTGGAAAAGGGAGAATTTAGAAAGAAAAAATAAAAGGCCAAGTGTTTTCAGTGCCACACAATGAGAGAGAGATGCCACACACAGCAATGGCACGGAGGCAGACTTGCCAATATTTATCTCCCAATAATTTTTTTTTTTTTGAAAAGGGAGAATGTACCCCCCCCCAAAAAAAATGGCCAACTATTACACAGTGTTTTCAGTGGCACACAATGAGAGAGATGCCACACACAGCAATGGCACGGAGGCAGACTTGCCAATATTTATCTCCCACTAATTTTTTTTTTGGAAAAGGGAGAATTTAGAAAAAAAAAAAAAAAAGGCAAAGTATTACACAGTGTTTTCAGTGCCACACAATGAGAGAGAGATGCCACACACATCAATGGCACGGAGGCAGACTTGACAATATTTATCTCCCACTAATTTTTTTTTTGGAAAAGGGAGAATTTAGAAAGAAAAAAAAAAAGGCCAAGTATTACACAGTGTTTTCAGTGCCACACAATGAGAGAGAGATGCCACACACAGCAATGGCACGGAGGCAGACTTGCCAATATTTATCTCCCACTAATTTTTTTTGGGGAAAAGGGAGAATTTAGAAAAAAAAAAAGGCCAAGTATTACACAGTGTTTTCAGTGCCACACAATGAGAGAGAGATGCCACACACAGCAATGGCACGGAGGCAGACTTGCCAATATTTATCTCCCAATAATTTTTTTTTTTTGAAAAGGGAGAATGTACCCCCCCAAAAAAAAGTCCAACTATTACACAGTGTTTTCAGTGCCACACAATGAGAGAGAGATGCCACACACAGCAATGGCACGGAGGCAGACTTGCCAATATTTATCTCCCACTAATTTTTTTTTTGGAAAAGGGAGAATTTAGAAAGAAAAAAAAAAAAGGCCAAGTATTACACAGTGTTTTCAGTGCCACACAATGAGAGAGAGATGCCACACACAGCAATGGCATGGAGGCAGACTCGCCAATATTTATCTCCCACTAATTTTTTTTTTGGAAAAGGGAGAATTTAGAAAAAAAAAAAAAAAGGCCAAGTATTACACAGTGTTTTCAGTGCCACACAATGAGAGAGAGATGCCACACACAGCAATGGCACGGAGGCAGACTTGCCAATATTTATCTCCCAATAATTTTTTTTTTTTGAAAAGGGGGAATGTACCCCCCCAAAAAAAAATGGCCAACTATTACACAGTGTTTTCAGTGGCACACAATGAGAGAGAGATGCCACACAGCAATGGCACGGAGGCAGACTTGCCAATATTTATCTCCCACTAATTTTTTTTTTGGAAAAGGGAGAATTTAGAAAGAAAAAAAAAAAAGGCCAAGTATTACACAGTGTTTTCAGTGCCACACAATGAGAGAGAGATGCCACACACCGCAATGGCATGGAGGCAGACTCGCCAATATTTATCTCCCACTAATTTTTTTTTTGGAAAAGGGAGAATTTAGAAAAAAAAAAAAAAAGGCCAAGTATTACACAGTGTTTTCAGTGCCACACAATGAGAGAGAGATGCCACACACAGCAATGGCACGGAGGCAGACTTGCCAATATTTATCTCCCAATAATTTTTTTTTTTTGAAAAGGGGGAATGTACCCCCCCCAAAAAAAATGGCCAACTATTACACAGTGTTTTCAGTGGCACACAATGAGAGAGAGATGCCACACAGCAATGGCACGGAGGCAGACTTGCCAATATTTATCTCCCACTAATTTTTTTTTTGGAAAAGGGAGAATTTAGAAAAAAAAAAAAAAAGGCCAAGTATTACACAGTGTTTTCAGTGCCACACAATGAGAGAGAGATGCCACACACAGCAATGGCACGGAGGCAGACTTGCCAATATTTATCTCCCACTAATTTTTTTTGGGGAAAAGGGAGAATTTAGAAAAAAAAAAAAAAGGCCAAGTATTACACAGTGTTTTCGGTGCCACACAATGAGAGAGAGATGCCACACACAGCAATGGCACGGAGGCAGACTTGCCAATATTTATCTCCCTGCAGTTATCTCAGAAAAGTATGGCAGGCAGCTGTAAAAAGGACTGCTGCACACAAAAGTGTGGACAAACACACAAGATAGCTGTGCAGAAAGGAAGGAAAAACAGGATTTGTGCTTTGAAAAAAGCAGTTGGTTTACACAGCGGCGTACACACAAAGCAACGCAGCTATCAGGGAGCCTTCTAGGGCAGCCCAATGAGCTACAGCGCTGAGGAAAAAAAAATGTAGCTTCCACTGTCCTGCAAACAAAAGGTGGTATTGGACAGTGGAAATCGCTACAGCACAAGCGGTTTGTGGCTTCATGTACCCTGCCTATCACTATCCCTGCTTCCGAAGAAGCTGCAGCAACCTCTCCCTACGCTCAGATCAGCAGCAGTAAGATGGCGGTCGGCGGGAACGCCCCTTTATAGCCCCTGTGACGCCGCAGAAAGCAAGACAATCACTGCAATGCCCTTCTCTAAGATGGTGGGGACTGAGATCTATGTCATCACGCTGCCCACACTCTGCGTCCACCTTCATTGGCTGAGAAATGGCGCTTTTAGCGTCATTGAAACGCGACTTTGGCGCGAAAGTCGCGTACCGCATGGCAGACCCCACACAGGGATCGGCTCGGTTTCATGAGACGCCGACTTTGCCAAAAGTCGGCGACTTATGAAAATTAACGATCCGTTTCGCTCAACCCTATCAGCCACTTCTAACAGTTGACCTCCGCTGAACAAAGCTATGCCACCTCTGTACTCCTGTTACCAATTGTGAACTGCATGTAGCCTACTTACTTATTTGTGCCTAGTAACTGTGTCAGCCTCTCATAACAGTTGTCCTCCCACGCTGAAACAAGCTAGGCCGCCTGCTTAGTCCTGCTAGCAGTTTTGAACTGCATTTAGCCACCTTTTTTATGTTAGGCCTCTGTCTGTCTGTCTGCTCCACACATTACACATTACAACTGTCCCCCCGAAACAAGCTAGGCCGCCTTGTTAGTCCTGCTAGCAGTTTAGAACTGCATGAAGCCACCGTTTTTTATTTTAGGCCTCTGTCTGTCTGTCTGTCTGTCGGCGCCACACATTACAACTGTCTGCCCCCCCCCCCCCCCGAAACAAGCTAGGCTGCCTGGTTAGTCCTGCTAGCAGTTTTGAACTGCATTTAGACACCTTTCTTTTAGGTTAGGCCTCTGTCTTTCTGTCTGTCGGCGCCATACATTACAACTGTCTCCCCCCCTGAACCAAGCTAGGCCGCCTGGGTAGTCCTGCTAGCAGTTTTGAACTGCATTTAGACACCTTTTTTTAGGTTAGGCCTCTGTATGTCTGTCTGTCTGTCGGCGCCATACATTACAACTGTCTCCCCCCCTGAAACAAGCTAGGCCGCCTGTGTACTCCTCTTACCAATGTAGAACAGCATTTAGCCTACTTATTTATTTTGTTTTAGTAACTGTGTCAGACTCTCACAACAGTTGTCCTCCACCGCTGAACCCAGCAAGGCCCCCTGTGTACTTCTCTTACCAATTGTGAACTGCATATATCATTCTTTTTTATTTTACTCCTATTCAGTGTGTCAGAGCCACTAATTACACTTGTCCTCCTCCGCTGGACCACGCTATGCCGACTGTGTACTCCTATTACAAATTTTGAACTGCAGTTAGCCACCTTTTTTAATTGTTGCCCTACTCTGTCTGTCTGAGCCACTTATTACAGTTGTCCTCCGCTGAACAAAGCTATGCCGTCTGTATACTCCACTAACAAATTTTGAACTGCATTTTGCCTACTTTCTTATTTATGCCTACTAACTGTGTCTGCCTCCCATTACAGTTGTCCTCCACTCAACAAAGCTGAGCCTCAGTTTTCATCCGATGTCAGATATTAAACTGCATTTGGCCTACTTGTTTGGTTGGGCTTACTAACGGTGTCTGCTGCTGCTCGGTGTTCTCCTCCACTGAACAAAGCAGAGCTTCAATCTTCAGGCTTTCGTCCTGCATAACACATGAAACTGCATTTGGCCTACTCGTTTCGTTGGGCCCTAGTAACGGTGTCTGCCGCTCCTTGCTTTTCTCCTCCACTGAACAAAGCTGAGCTTCAATCTTCAGGCTTTCGGCCTATAGGAAATTTTAAACTGCATTTGGCCTACTAGTTTGGTTGGGCCCTAGTAACAGTGCCTGCCGCTCCTTGCTTGTCTCCTCCACTGAACAAATCTGAGCTTCAATCTTCAGGCTTTCGGCCTATAGGAAATTTTTAACTGAATTTGGCATACTTGATTGGTTGGGCCCTAGTAACGGTGTCTGCTGCTCCTTGCTTGTCTCCTCCACTGAACAAAGCTGAGCTTCAATCTTCAGGCTTTCGGCCTATAGGAAATTTTAAACTGCATTTGGCCTACTTGTTTGGTTGGGCCCTAGTAACGGTGTCTGCCGCTCCTTGCTTGTCTCCACCACTGAACAAAGCTGAGCTTCAATCTTCAGGCTTTCGGCCTATAGGAAATTTTAAATTGCATTTGGCCTACTAGTTTGGTTGGGCCCTAGTAACGGTGTCTGCCGCTCCTTGCTTGTCTCCTCCACTGAACAAAGCTGAGCTTCAATCGTCAGGCTTTCGGCCTATAGGAAATTTTAAACTGCATTTGGCCTACTAGTTTGGTTGGGCCCTAGTAACGATGTCTGCCGCTCCTTGCTTGTCTCCTCCACTGAACAAAGCTGAGCTTCAATCTTCAGGCTTTCGGCCTACATAACACATGAAACTGAATTTGGCCTACTAGTTTGGTTGGGCCCTAGTAACGGTGTCTGCCGCTCCTTGCTTGTCTCCTCCACTGAATATAGCTGAGCTTCAATTTTCAGGCTTTCGGCCTATATCAGATATTAACCTGCATTTGGCCTACTTGTTTGGTTGGGCCTACTAACGGTGTCTGCCGCTGCTTGGTGTTCTCCTCCAATGAACAAAGCAGTGCCGCCTGTTTACTCCTGTTACCAATTTTGAACTGCATTTAGCCTACTTTGTTTTTTGGGACTATATCTGTGTTTCCTCCTCATCCTGCCCATTGCCCAGCCACTGCTAGATGAGTCTGCTGGTACATTGACCCAGACCACTACATTCCCCTTGCACTCTACACAGCCAGAATCTGACCCTGCTGAAAGTCAGGTTCCCCTTCCCGCATACTATACCACCTTACACGGGGACAAAGGGGAAGGTGCAGATGAAAGTGCAGGTTCCTTCATCAGGTGGGGGAGCATACTCATTGGTGACGTCACTGGCACAGGGCCCCTCATAGTATGCAAAAGTGTCTCTGCCGGTGGGAGGCGCCCCCGCCGTCAAACACACTGCCGTACTTTGAGGGGCCCTGTGCCAGTGCCAATGCAAACAAGTGGGCCCCCCCTGCTTGCTCGGGATCACAGCATTTGCAAAGTTTTAATACTTACCTCTCCCGGCTCCACTGCCGTGACGTAGTCCGCGTTTCCTGGGCCCACAAAAAACTTGAGCCAGCCCTACCCCCCTCCCCACAACTTTAGCCAAATGACCCCCAATTTTCAATGCCTAACTATTATTATAAGGTAAATTGAGATTCACAAGCTTAAGTGACAAGAATTGATGTTTTTGACATTAAAATGGGCACTGTTGGTGTTTTCCTGTCCTCCACTCACTGCCGACTTTGATTCCCCATTGACTTACATTGGGTTTCGTGTTTCGGTCGATCCCCGACTTTTCGCGATAATCGGCCGATTTCACTCGACCCGACTTTTGACAAAGTCGGGTTTCGCGAAACCCGACTCGATCCTAAGAAAGTAAAAGTCGCTCAACCCTAGCAGTGAGTAGTTAGTGGTGTGGGACCAGAGCAGCGCCTATAAAAGATGAAGAGAGGGGCTGGTAAGTATAAGACTAGGGTCAGGGAGCTGAAATAAAAGAATCGCCGGAATGGTGCTTTAAAGGGAAGGTGCCTCCAATTTTTTTTTCCAGCGATTGAAAAAATGTAAAGAATTTATGTTTGAATTTTCTTAAAAAATATTATCATTTGTTTATAATTTAGTAAAATATGAAAAATAATTTTAAAAGGTTTGGCATTTCCACTTTTAAACACTAGGGGGAGCAGCTAATGAAATTTTACAAAAACCTAGTTTACAACTAGCTCACATTACTGCACTGCAGTAATTATGGGCAGAGTCTGCTGACATGGGTGTGATGTCTCCTCTCCTCCCCTCCTGGGTGTTTGCTAAGGGATAAGAGAGGATGATATTCAGGAATCCAGTGAGCAGCCATTTTGTTGGTGACTGCAGAGTAAGGCCGGGATCACACATACGCGAGGTACGACCGAGTCTCGCAGGTGAAAACCCAGCTCTGGCGCCGGCACTCCAGAGCGGAGCATGCGGCCACACAGCAATACATGGAGCTGCATGCTCCGCTCCGGAGTGCCGGAGCCAGAGCTGGGTTTTCACCTGCGAGACTCAGTCGTATCTCGCGTATGTGTGATCCCGGCCTTATACTGACAAGTAGACAGTCACAGAGGATAGCAGGCAGCAAGGATTCTGTGGGATATATGGTGGAGGGAGCAGGGTGACAGCAGCACAGAGTATTTCAGGAGAGCAGTGTACTGGTCTATGGGGGGCACCCTGTTCGGTGCGCGGAGCAGCCAGGGATTGTACATAGAGCGCTGTCTTTTATACACATGGATGGACCGTCTGCTCCACAGAAATCCCGGAAACATTTCTGTGGATTGACAGCCTATTCTGATCCAGACATTGCATGCAAAGACCCCATTCCCCTCCTCAGATCCTGTTCTGGCGATGTGTGAAAGCGAGGCGACAGGCGCAGTTGGGGTGATGCTGGGGGGAAATGTAGCCCTATAGTAACGATAAAAATGAGATGCCTCTCTTCAGCTGCCTCACCAGCCTTCCCCTCACAGGACCTATCTGGAGGTTATGCTGCCCCCTCTATTATCCCAGACCCGTGTACAGCTGCTCAACCAGAACCACCATAGAGTGGGTCCCCTTTCTGAAGATAATACTGCCATAGTGTTCTCACATACAGTAATACTGCCATATAGAGCACCCATAATACTGTCCTATAGTTCTCACATACCATCATATAGATCGCAAATAACGACGCCATAGTGTTCTCACATAATACCGCCATATAGATCACACATAATACTGTCCTATATTTCTCACATAATACCATCATATAGATCGCAAATAATGACGCCATAGTGTTCTCACATAATACCGACATATAGAGCACACATAATACCGCCATATACTTCTCACATAATACCGCCATATAGATCACACATAACAGGGGGAGAGAGGAGTGCATAAGAGAAGATTAGATACACAGCTCAGTCAGTATCATACAGGATAGGATTAGATACACGGCTCAGCAGTCAGTATCACAAAGGATAACATTAGATACACGACTCAGCAGTCAATATCACACAGGTGAGGATTAGATACACGTCTCAGCACAGTATCACACAGGGTAGGATTAGATACAAGGCTCAGCACAGTATCACACAGGAGAGGATTAGATACACATCTCAGCACAGTATCACACAGGGTAGGATTAGATACAAGGCTCAGCACAGTATCACACAGGAGAGGATTAGATACATGGCTCAGCATACAGTATCACACAGGACAGGATTAGATACACGGCTCAGCACAGTATCACACAGGGTAGGATTAGATACATGGCTCAGCAGACAGCATCACACAGGAGAGGATTAGATACACAGCTCAGTCAGTATCACACAGGATAGGATTAGATGCATGGCTCAGCAGACAGTATCACACAGGAGAGGATTAGATACACAGCTCAGTCAGTGTCACACAGGATAGGATTAGATGCATGGCTCAGCAGACAGTATCACACAGGAGAGGATTAGATACACAGCTCAGTCAGTATCACAGGATAGGATTAGATGCATGGCTCAGCAGAGAGTATCACACATGAGAGGATTAGATACATATCTCAGCACAGTATCACACAGGGTAGGATTAGATACATGGCTCAGCAGACAGTATCACACAGGAGAGGATTAGATACACAGCTCAGTATCACACAGGAGAATATTAGATGCATGGCTCAGCAGACAGTATCACACAGGAGAGGAGTAGATACACAGCTCAGTCAGTAGCACACAGGATAGGATTAGATGCATGGCTCAGCAGACAGTATCACACAGGAGAGGAGTAGATACACAGTCAGCAGAGTAACACACATGGAGGAGATACACTGCTTAGAGTCAGCATCACAAAGGATAGGATTAGATTGCCTCTCCCCCTCCCCCACTGATATTTACTTCACTGCTCCGCTGCTAAGTCCTTTCTCCCTCCCGTCCTTGGTCTCCTCCTTCTCCTCCTATAACCGCAGGGCTCCTGCGATTATACTGGGAAACTGGAGCTCACAGATGCACTGTGAGCACCAGAAAGATGGCGCCGATCTCCTGCCTCTGCTGTGGTGTGGACGGCCCAGGGGGCGTGGCCAGATCACAGCAGGGAGCAGCTCAATGTAAAGTATAGGGTTGGATGCCGACCATAGATGTCTATGCCCAGGGCTGCCGTATTTGCAGAGTGTAAGTGTCGTTCAGCTACACTTACACTCCTGCAAAGCAAAATGGCGGAGCCCAGTGGCTGAAAAAAAAAATAATAAAAAAAATGTTAAAGTTGAAAAATGTAAATTTGTATTAAAAATAATTGTTTATATGAACAATCATTTTTAATATAAAAAATAAAATGCGGCACCATCTCCCACTCTTGAGCCCCTTCACATCAGATAAAGTGGCTCTGGTCTTTGATATGCTTTTTAAATGATTTCCCACTCCCTTGTGCTTTCAATAGATGCTCCTTTTATTGAAATATGAAATAGTTAAAAAATGATGATTATCCCAATGCGCTATGTGCTACAAGTCTTTGCTCTCTAATCTATATAATACAGAGTGAATAAAATGAGACTGAAACTTTTAACCAGTGATTTACTGTTTCCCTTTTTCTAAATAAGCATGAAAAACTAATTTTATGTGTAATGTATTTCAGGATATTTGCTTAAAAGCAGGCTATGCATTGGCTCTTTTTGCTTACAACAATACATTGCAACAATTCTACATTTTGGAGAACGGTGGCATTGAAATATCCATTTATGAACCTTTCTTACAATCTGAAATTGAAGCCCACAGAGCATTATCTGCATTTCAGGTAACTATTGTCCAAACTAACATTAACCTTAAACATTTAATTTAAAGACTTTTTGGGCAGTGCTATGAATCTAGGTATTCATTTAGCAATCTTCCTTATTGGCACTGTTTGCTGTAAAATATGACGAGTACATATATAAAAGTATATGGTTTGGCAAATAGAAAAGTGAGGCTGCACTAAAATATGGCCTAAGGGGTCCTGTTAATAATAGGATTTGGAGGGACTGTAGTTTAAACTGACAGGGAGCAGAAAGTGTTAAGGCCCCGTCACACACAGCGACGCTGCAGCGATACAGACAACGATGCTGATCGCTGCAGCGTCGCTGTTTTGTCGCTGTGTGGTCGCTGGGGAGCTGTCACACAGACCGCTCTCCAGCGACCAACGATGCCGAGGTCCCCGGGTAACCAGGGTAAACATTGGGTTACTAAGCGCAGGGCCGCGCTTAGTAACCCGATGTTTACCGTGGTTACCAGCGTAAAAGTAAAAAAAAAAAAACCGTACATACTCACATTCCGGTGTCCTTCAGGTCCCTTGCAGTCTGCTTCCCGCTCTGACTGAGTGCCGCCGTAAAGTGAAAGCAGATCACAGCGGTGACGTCACCGCTGTGATCTGCTCTTACTTTCCGGCCGGCAGTCAGTCAGAGCGGGAAGCAGACTGCAAGGGACCTGAAGGACACCGGAATGTGAGTATGTACGTTTTTTTTTTTTTACTTTTACGCTGGTAACCATGGTAAACATCGGGTTACTAAGCGCGGCCCTGCGCTTAGTAACCCGATGTTTACCCTGGTTACCAGTGAAGACATCGCTGGATCGGTGTCACACACACCGATTCAGCGATGTCAGCGGGACCTCAACGACCAAAAAAAGGTCCAGGCCATTCCGACACGACCAGCGATCTCACAGCAGGGGCTGGGTCGCTGGTACGTGTCAAACACAGCGAGATCGCTACTGAGGTCGCTGTTGCGTCACAAAACTTGTGACTCAGCAGCGATCTCGCTAGCGATCTCGCTATGTGAGACGGGGCCTTTAGTGTTATAACGGGCAAGGGGGTTAAAATAATAAAATTACCTGATTAAGAAGGGTATGGAGCCAATGTATGACAGCAGACCTTCAGAGAGCTATCTTTCCACTTTCAGCATGTCGAAAAAAAACAAATGTTCAGTCATAAAAACTGTTGAGTCAATGTTATTTGCAAAGCGACAGTGGCCATTTTTGCCAAAGTTCCAAAGAGGGCCGGTCTTCCATGTGTGCTTAAGTCCTGAGATGGCACTCCTTATGGATCTTGGTGATAGAGTGATATTGAGACTGCAGATGGCTATGTCTCGGCATAGAAGTGGGAGAGTGTGTAGCAGTTGTCTGACATTTCCTATAGCAGGGGTGGGTAATCTTAGGCCTCAGGGCCATTTACGGCCTCGATGACCTTTTATTGGGCCCCTGACCAGATGCTCAGAGACCGCATTCTTAGGCAGGGAGGTGTATTTTGACTACAACCAGCTCATTAATTTCTTCCTGCTCTGTTAGCACACACATGCAGTGTTCACTACTGAACACTGAAGGGCATGCAATGAAAGATTATGTCCTGAAACCAGTGCCAGAGTCAAGATGCACTTTGTGGGTGGAGTTTGTACGGCCCCCAAAGGATGGTATAAATATCGAAATGGCCCTTGGCAGAAAAGATTCCCCACCCCTTTCCTATAGTAAGGGAGCTTAGTACTGCATGTGAGCGACTTAGCCAGAAGCTAGGAGGCGACACTCGGACAGCTTCAGACTGGCCATAGAAGGATTTTCAGTCACTTTAGCCTGATTCATCCAGAACTCAGGCAGCCGGTGAATATAAATGTATATGTACATATACAGTGGGTGCGGAAAGTATTCAGACCCCTTTAAGTTTTTCACACTTTGTTTCATTGCAGCCATTTGTTAAATTCACAAAAGTTCATTTTTTCACATTAATGTACACTCCGCACTCCATCTTGACTGAAAAAAAAACAGAAATGTAGTAATTTTTGCAAATTTATTAAGAAAGAAAAACTGAAATATCAGTCCCTCTGCTCAGTATTGAGTAAAAGCACCCTTTTGAGCTAGTACAGCCATGAGTCTTCTTGGGAATGATGCAACAAGTTTTTCACACCTAGATTTGGGGATCCACTGCCATTCTTCCTTGCAAATCCTCTCCAGTTCCGTCAGGATGGATGGTGAACAGCCATTTTCAGGTCTCTCCAGAGATGCTCAATTGGGTTTAGGTCAGGGCTCTGGCTTGGGCAATCAAGAATGGTCACAGAGTTGTTCTGAAGCCACTCCTTTGTTATTTTAGCTGTGTGCTTATGGTCATTGTCTTGTTGGAAGGTGAATCTTCGGCCAAGTCTGAGGTCCAGAGCACTCTGGATGAGGTTTTTATCCAGGATATCTCTGTACTTGGCCGCATTCATGTTTCCTTCAATGACAACCATTCATCCTGTCCCTGTAGGTGAAAAACACCCCCATAGTATGATGATGCCACCACCATGTTTCACTGTTGGGACTGTATAGGGCAGGTGATGAGCAGTGCCTGGTTTTCTCCACACATACCGCTTAGAATTATCACCAAAAAGGTCTATCTTCATCTCATCAGACCAGAGAATCTTATTTCTCATAGTCTGGGAGTCCTTTATGTGTTTTTTAGAAAACTCTATGTGGGCTTTCATGTGTCTTGAGGAGAGTCTTCCGTCAGGCAATTCTGCCATAAAACTCAACTGGTGGGCGGCTGCAGTGATAGTTGACTTTGTGGAACTTTCTCCCATCTCCCTACTGCATCTCTGGAGCTCAGCCACAGTGATCTTGAGGTTCTTCTTTACCTCTCTCACCAAGGCTTTTCTCCATGATTGCTCAGTTTGGTTGGACGGCCATGTCCAGGAAACTTCTGGTGGTCCTGGACAGTAGTGTCCAGAGATGTAACAGAGTTCCCAACTTTTAGATTCCAATGCAGAGCCGGTGTTACGGAACTGCAACACAGAACTAGGACAGAAGGGAGAAAACTGACTCTGCACTGAGACTAGGCAGATACCCTACAATGGAGTGGGTGACCCATTCCTTGTGAATAGACCCACCGACTATCCTAGGTTAATCTCAGCGAAGACCTATAGATAGGGGGAAGGAGGTCCCTGAAAGATCTAAGGACTGGGTATAAAAACAGGTCACCTCCTAATAGAAACACAGAGACAGCTGCAGAAACCAACTGAAAACAGAAACTAAAGATCTAAACTAAAGAACCAGAGATCCCAGAACTGCACAATATCAAACACAAAAAGCTATCAAAGCACCTAGCCAGAACTCAAGTGGATTAACACTGTTGTCCATTAAGGAATGGGAGAGGCAGGTGCTGGGTATTAAAGGGTGATACAATCACCTGACCTAAGACAACCCAACACCAGGGGAAAAAGACCAGCAGCCAGAAAACCACAAAAAGATGGTCAAAAAACAAAACAGATTCTAACAGTACCTCCCCTTTTACGAGGATCCTCCGGATCCTCTTGGCCGAGCCTTATTTGGAAATCTCTTGTGAAAAGCCTTAATCAGCCTTGAGGCCGAGACGTCCTCAGCTTTCACCCAGCAATTATCCCTGGGACCGAAACCCTTCCAGGACACGAGATACTGCAACCTTCCTCTGTGCCACCTGGAATCTAAAATGCGTGAAATCTCAAACTTGCCATCCTCATCAACTGGAGGAACAGTCGGCATCGCCTCCTTATCTGGTGTGTTAACTTTCTTCAGTAAAGATACCTGGAAAACTGAATTAATTCACCAGGACGAGGGGATGTCTAATCTCACCGCTGCCGAGTTGACGACATGAATCACTTTGAAGCGTCCTACAAACTTAGGCCCCAGTTTTTTAGAAGGGATCTTCAAACGCAGATTCCTAGAGGACAACCAAACCATGTCCCCAACTGCAAACAACGCCTCCCTTCTTTTCTTGTCAAAATATTTCTTTGACTTCCTATTTGCCTTTTTCAGATTATGGCGCACATTGGTCCAAACCCTGTCCAAATTTCCAGAAAAACTCTCCTCCTTAGGCACCGCTGCCCCAATTTTTGAAAATGGATGAATGATGGATGCCTCCCTGTACAGCAAAAAAAGGAGAACACCCAGCTGAGGAAGATGTATGATTATTAAGAGCAAACTTAGGTAGTGGTAGATATTCCGACCATATCTCCTGATTGTCTGCTACAAAACATCTAAAAAACTGCTCGAGGTCCCGTTTCTTCCTTTCAGTCTGTCCATTGGACTCTGGGTGATAACCTGACGAAAATGACAAATGAACCTTTAATCTGTCACAAAAAGCACGCCAAAAGCGAGCCACAAAACTGTGGTCCTCTATCAGAGCCAATGTCCTTGGGAACCCCATGGAGCCTGGCAATCTCTTTCACAAATACCTTAGCTAGAGTCTTGGCATAGGGTAATTTATTGAACGGGACCAGATGACACATCTTAATAAACTGGTCCACAACAACCCAGATGACAGAAAAACCCTCAGGTTATGGTGATAAAATCCATAGGGGTCGAGCCGCATATTCATCACTGTAATGAGCGGCACCACATGACTGCTCATACAGGACAAGCTGCGGTGCTGAGAGGAAGCATCGAGGGAGCTGGGTGAGTATTTTATTTCCAGCGGGCGGGCGCACAGGGGGTGGGAGGGGGGAGGTGACAAGGAACTTGATTTTAAAGACAAAAATAATAAAAAAAACATTGATTTTTCATTCCTTCTCTCCAGCGAACGCTGCTGGAGAGAAGGGATGAATGGCGGCTTCAGCACCACGCTGGGGACAGCGCTTACTGTAGCGCTGTCTCCTTCACGGTCCGTGTGGCACTCGGTCGGCACACGGGCAGCACACGGCTGTCGCACATGTGCCACACTGATGTGCCACGTGAGCTCACGGATACACGGACACGGATAACTCTGGTACTGATTTTTCCGGTACCGGAATTATCTGGACGTGTGATACTGGCCTAAGGGTGCTATTTAACTGTGCAGTTCTTGTGCTTTTTTTCTCTATAGGCTTCTATGTGGAGCCTATAAAAACACATGTAAAAAACTGCAGTGTTTTTTTTTTTTTTAAGAAATGGGTGTGGCTATGAGCGTGGTTAAAATCAGCCACAACACGCCACATGTTTTGTCCCTATTTCTCTTCTGTAAAAGTTGGAAAGTATGCCAAAGCGGATATAAATCTGCCATTGGTTCCTGCTATATAATACCAACCAAAATGTAGAAGCCTCAACTACCAAAAAAAGCTTCCTCCTCATCCCAGTCCAGACTCACTTCATGGATAGCCTTAGGTCTGTACTTCTAAGTACAGACCTGGGAATCACCCCTGTATTATCAAATATGTAATCTTCTCAACCCCTATGGGACTCTTCTTCTGATTCCTTATCAGATGAAGCTCCATCAACACTGGATGTGATTGTCACGGGGAGACTAGGTGAGCGAGAGCTAATAACCCGGGCCCCTGCAATTTCCCTCAGACTAGGGAAATCCTGACTGACCCTCTACCTGGAGTTTACACTGATGGTGTGCATGTCCAGGCCTCGAACCTCACCCTGTCTCCTGTTTCAACCCTAGGCTGAAACCTCCGCCCACCACCCAGTGAAGAGGTAATACACCAATACCCACAGTTAGCACAGACAAGGATAAAGGAAAATATACACCACGCCGCAGTCACTCAGGAATACACTATAAATGTGCAGGGCAAAATAAATACAAATATAGGAAGGAGTAAATAAGACAAAGGAAAATACACCACCAGCAATGAATCTCCAACAACCAGCTCTCCACTCCAGACCGAGATAACAACGCACAAGACAGAAGCTATAATCGGCGACGCCCAATGATCAGGAGAACTATTTAAAGGCAATGGGCATGGCCCAGCTTCCAATCCGAGGATCAGGTAAATTAACCCCGGAACAGCTAGATAAAATCTAGCCGACGCCAATGAGCACATAGTGGTCAAAAACAGAATTACCGCTGTCTGTCGAACGACCTGGTCTGAACAGCGTCCGATATGACAGTACCCCGCCTT
Organism: Ranitomeya variabilis; assembly: GCF_051348905.1. Lineage (NCBI taxonomy): Eukaryota > Metazoa > Chordata > Amphibia > Anura > Dendrobatidae > Ranitomeya > Ranitomeya variabilis. The sequence goes on along the minus strand of NC_135238.1, from coordinate 93,003,309 downwards.
CTACGAGGGACCCCAGGGCCCTCACGGCTTATAGGACCCGGCTTGTCTGGATGACGACGATGAAAAAACCTGACCAGCTGATCCACATGAATGCCCGAGGCAGGTACCCAGGACCTCTCCTCAGGCCCATAACCACGCCAGTGAACCAAGTACTGTAAAGTGCGGTGCACTACACGAGAGTCAACCACCTTGGAGACTTCAAATTCCAAATTACCATCCACCAAGACTGGAGGTGGCATAGGCGCTGCGTCCACAGAACCCACCACCTTCTTTAGAAGAGACCTGTGGAACACGTTGTGTATCTTATACACCGTAGGGAGCTCTAATCGGTACGCTACTGGGTTAATGACGGCGGTGACCTTAAATGGACCAATAAACCGTGGACCCAATTTAAGGGATGGTATCTTGAGTCTTATGTTTTTTGTGGATAACCACACCCAGTCATCCACACTCAGGTCCGGACCTGGCACGCGCCTACTGTCAGCCACACGTTTGTACCTAGCACCCACACTCAACAGGCACTGTTTAACTCTCCTGCAGACTGATGACAATTGTGCTCCTAACTGGTCCTCCTCCAGAACGCCGGAAGAGCCCTTCTGACTCAAAGTACAAAATTGAGGATGTAGCCCGTAAACACAAAAAAACGGAGACTCCCCAGACGACTCCTGGCGGTGATTATTGATGGCAAACTCAGCCAAAGGAAGGAACGTAGACCACTCCTCCTGGTTATCAGAGACAAAGCAGCGTAACTACTGTTCCAAATTTTGGTTCATACGCTCAGTCTGACCATTTGACTGAGGATGAAACGCCGAAGAATGAGACAACTTGATCCCCAGCCGTGAGCAAAATGCTTTCCAAAACTTTGCCACAAACTAAAACCCCCTATCAGACACGATGTAAGACGGAACCCCATGAAGTCTGACCACCTCCTGCACAAATACCTGAGCCAGAGTCTTAGCGTTAGGCAACAAAGGCAAAGACACAAAGTGCGACATTTTTGAAAACCGATCAACAATCACCAAGATGACCATGTTCCCAGCTGATGAGGGCAAATCAGTGATGAAATCCATAGAGATTTCCGTCCATGGCTTACTAGGTACCTCAAGAGGAAGTAGTGTGCCAACAGGACGGGAGCGGGGCGTCTTAGCCCTAGCGCACGTGGTACAAGCTGACACGTATGAGACCACGTAATGTCGGATCTTGGGCCACCAAAACTGACATGACACCAACTCCAAGGTACCTCTAACCCCTGGGTGGCCAGCCAGGACAGCATCATGATGCTCCACCAAAACCTTTAAGCGTAGATGAAGCAGTACAAAAGATTTGTTGATGGGAAGCTCAGATGGTACCTCCTCCTGAGCCTCGGCAATCTCAGCCTCAACCTCGGTAGTGAGAGCCGAAACCACAACACCCTTTTGGAGGATGGGTACTGGATCCTCCCGAGGTTCTCCCCCCAGAAAACACCTGGACAGAGCATCCACCTTAGTGTTTTTAGACCCCGGTCTGTAAGTGACAACAAAATTGAACCGCGTGAAAAACAATGCCCAGCGAGCCTGCCTGGGGGACAGACGCTTGGCTGACTCCAAATACAGCAGATTCTTATGATCGGTAATAACAGTAACCTGATGTACCGACCCCTCCAAGAAGTGTTGCCATTCCTCAAAGGCCAACTTAATAGCCAACAACTCCCTGTTGCCGATATCGTAGTTCCGTTCGGCGGACGACAGTTTCTTGGAGAAATAGGCGCACGGACACAAACCACTCAAAGATGAGCCTTGAGATAGTACCGCCCCCACACCAACCTCAGACGCATTGACTTCCACAACAAAGGGTTCTGATACGTCTGGCTGCACAAGAATGGGGGCTGAAACAAAACTGTTCTTAAGAAATTCAAATGCGCGCACAGCAGCCTCAGGCCAAACTGAGAAATTGGTACCCTTTTTAGTCATGTCAGTTAGCGGTTTAGCAATGATGGAAAAATCCTTGATAAATTTCCTATAGCAGTTAGAAAACCCAAGGAACCGCTGAAGTGCTTTCAGGTTATCAGGACGTTCCCAATGCAGCCCCGCTTGCACCTTAGCGGCGTCCATTTTAAAACCAGAAGCAGACACAATATAACCCAAGAAAGGCAACTCCTGAACAAAAAATACACATTTCTCAAGTTTAGCATACAGCTTATTCTCTCTGAGAAGCTGTAACACCTGCCTGACATGATCTAAATGAGCATCACGGTCGCAAGAATATATGAGAATGTCATCTAGGTACACGATAACGAATTTCCCCAAAACATGCGAGAACACATCATTGATGAAATGTTGGAACACTGCAGGTGCGTTAGTCAACCCAAATGGCATCATCAAATTTTCAAAATGACCCTCAGGGGTATTAAAAGCCGTCTTCCACTTCTCACCTTGACGGACTCTTATGAGGTTGTACGCCCCCCTGAGGTCAAGCTTGGTAAACCACTTAGCACCTGCCACCTGGTTGAACAAATCTGGTATCAGTGGCATAGGGTTTGGATCACGAACGGTAATCTGGTTCAACTCCCTGAATTCCAAACACGGGTGTAATCCGCCATCTTTGTTCTTCACGAAGAAGAACCCTGCTGCCACCGGCGAGGAAGATGGCCTGATGTGCCCATTGCTCAAGCTTTCAGCAATATAATCTTTTAACGCTTGCCTCTCCGGACCAAAGATGTTAAACATCCTTGCTTTAGGCAATTTGGCCCCTGGTTTAAACCTGATAGAACAGTCATAGGGACGATGTGGCCGCAACTCTGAACAACCCTTCTCAGAGAACACATCCACAAAATCCAGAAGTGATTCCGGAATGCTTGAAGTCACCGCAGCCACACATGTAGCCAGGCAGTTCTCCTGGCAGAACTCGCTCCACTGAATTATGTCCTGAGTTTTCCAGTCAATTACCGGGTTGTGCATAGACAACCAAGAAAAACCCAAAACCACCTGAGCAGGAAGATTCCTGAGCGCCTTACATGTAACCCACTCGGAATGTAGAACCCCAATGTGGAGTTTCACCTCAGCCACAAATTCAGTAATCTCCCCCTGAGAGAGAGGAGCAGCATTGATGGTGACCACGCGGATAGGATGAGACAGTTTTTCCATCCTAAAACCTGCTGTGCGCGCAAACTCCTCATCAATGAGATTTGTGGCTGAACCACTAGCCACAAAAACAGTAATTGGCAGCTCACTGCCAGCGATAAAAACCTTAGCAGGGAGCATGCATTGAGAAACCACCATGGAGGATATACATAAGCTCAGATTGGTCTCCTCCACACCCTCTGAGCTTAGAAGTTTTCCGCCATTGCGTTTTTCTTAGACAGCAGAGGACAGATGTTAATAAAATGTCCAGTTTTACCACAGTAAAAACAGGCTCCCTGCTTCCTGAGCTCAGAGGCTCGACGCTTCACATGTGACACCCCTGCGATTTGCATAGGCTCCGTGGGCTCACCTGTAGCAACCTCACGTGAACCTAAACCCTCTCCCATAGGTGGTGTCTCATGCTCCCCCTGACGCAAACGGCGATCAATGCGGACAACAAGACTCATAGCGGAATCTAGAGAAGCAGGAGTCTCGTATATCAGAAGGGCTTTTTTAACACTTCCAGAAACCCCATGAATAAACTGACTCCGCAATGCTGGATCATTCCATTGTGTATTGATCGCCCAGCGACGAAATTCAGAACAGTAATCCTCTGCAACTCGCACCCCTGGCGAATAGTGCGTATCTTAGATTCTGCTAGAGCCATTCTGTCAGGTTCATCGTAGATTTTTCCAAGAGAGGAAAAAAAACTCTCCACAGAGTCAAGTGCAGCAGAATCAGATGGCAAAGAAAACGCCCATGCTTGGGGATCCCCGCTTAACAATGACAACACCAGGCCCACACGCTGAGCCTCATTACCCAAGGAGATCGGGCGCATACGGAAATATAGTTTGCAAGCTTCACAAAAAGAAACAAATTTACTGCGTTCCCCAGCAAGTTTTTCAGGCAAAGGAAATTTAGGCTCAGCAACTCTTCCTCTCGCTCCAGCTTGCACATTAGACACTCAACTCCGTGACCTGTAGGGACAGCGCCTCCAACTGGAGGGTTATGGAAGTCATGGGATCCATGACAAAACACAAAAAAAAAGAAACCCTTTTTTTTTTTTTTTTTGGGGGGGGGCGATTATAATGTCACGGGGAGACTAGGTGAGCGAGAGCTAATAACCCGGGCCCCTGCAATTTCCCTCAGACTAGGGAAATCCTGACTGACCCTCTACCTGGAGTTTACACTGATGGTGTGCATGTCCAGGTCTCGAACCTCACCCTGTCTCCTGTTTCAACCCTAGGCTGTAACCTCCGCCCACCACCCAGTGAAGAGGTAATACACCAATACCCACAGTTAGCACAGACAAGGATAAAGGAAAATATACACCACGCCGCAGTCACTCAGGAATACACTATAAATGTGCAGGGCAAAATAAATACAAATATAGGAAGGAGTAAATAAGACAAAGGAAAATACACCACCAGCAACGAATCTCCAACAACCAGCTCTCCACTCCAGTCCGAGATAACAACGCACAAGACAGAAGCTATAATCGGCGACGCCCAATGATCAGGAGAACTATTTAAAGGCAATGGGCATGGCCCAGCTTCCAATCCGAGAATCAGGTAAATTAACCCCGCAACAGCTAGATAAAATCTAGCTGACGCCAATGAGCACATAGTGGTCAAAAACGGAATTACCGCTGTCTGACGAACGACCTGGTCTGAACAGCATCCGTCATGACAGTGATTCCTAAATACCACCAATAGAAACATTACCTTGAACATCTACAAGCTAAAGAGGATATTAATGCACTTATTTCTGAGGTGAAAGAAACCTGCAGAGCAGAAATTGCAACCAGCCTCGAAGATTGATTTCAAACATATGGTGGATTGAGTGGAGGATTTAGAAGGAGGGCTTGATGAATCAAGGACATATGTTTTACAATTGCAGGATCTTGTACATACAGATGTCTTACTGTGAATCTTTCACCAGTTTTTTGCTGTGTAATCTGAAGACCGCATGAGGTAGGGGTTAAACACAGATTTCAGTGATTCCTCTTTAAAAGATATTAACTAGTGATGAGCAAGTATACTCGTTGCTCGGATATTCCAAGCACACTCAGGTGATCTCCGAGTATTTGTTAGTGCTCGGAGATTTAGTTTTTTGCTGCCTCGGCTACATGATTTATGGCTGCTGGACAGCTTGAACACATGTGGGAATTCCCTAATAAACAGGCATTCCTCACATTTATTCAAGCTGTCTAGCAGCCGTAAATCATGCAGCTGCGGTAACGAAAACTAAATCTCTGAGCACTAACTAATACTCGGAGATCACTAATGCTAACAGGAAAGTAGAAGATCTAGACAACAGGGGCCTCAGGAGTAATATCCAAGTATAAAGTATTTCAGAGGCTTAAGGCTTCCAAGATATTAAATCTATCTTAGAAATCATTCAGCTCTATTCTTTGCAAACCCTCCACTGATTGAATTAAGTTTGATAGAGCACATTTTGCACTCTGCCTTAAAAATGCATCTAGTCAGCCTTGAGATGTATCATAGTGATGGGCGATTATACTTGTTGCTCAGGTTTTCCCGAGCACGCTCAGGTGATCTCCTAGTATTTGTTAGTGCTCGGAGGTTTAGTTTTCTTGGCCTCAGCTGCATGATTTATGGCTGCTGAACAGCCTGAACATGTGAGAATTCCCTAACAAACCGCCATTCCTCACATGTATTCAGCCTGTCTAGCAGCCATAAATCATGCAGCTGCGGCAACGAAAACTAAATTTCTGAGCACTAACAAATACTCGGAGATCACCGATCCTGCTCGTGAAAACCCGAGCAACGAGTATACTCGCTCATCACTAATCATAATTTGTTGTCTTCCTGGTTTTGATTTAAAGGAATCTATTATGGCAAAATCAAGAAACCTTTGTTTAACTGAGCACAATAGCTGAAGGAATGGAAGGGGTTATTCTGCAGTGCCGAATGGATGTATGGAGCCAGAATATTTGATAAAATAAGTAAGTAGTTTATTGTCAACACATTGTAAAGTTACAGTGGCTTACCAAAGAATTTGCATTCCTTTGCATTTTTCGTGTTTTGCTCCCTTACAACCTGGAATTTCATGCCTACAACTGTGAACATTTGGTTTTCTATTCAACCTCCTAGAGTCACTACTTTGTAGAGCCTCCTTTTGTGGCAATTACAGCTGCCAGTCACATTAGATAAGTCTCTATGAGCTTTGCACATCTTGCCACTGGGATTTTTGGTCATTCCTCAAGGCAAAACTTCTCCAGCTCCTTCAAGTTAGATGTTTTCCTCTGGTGAACAGCAATCTTCAGGTCTGACCACAGATTCTCAATTGGATTCAGGTCTGGGCTTTGACTAGGCCACTCCAAAACATTTACACTTTTCCCCTTAATCCACTCGAGTGTTGCTTTAGCAGAATGCTTTGGGTCATTGTCTGGTTGAAAGATGAACCTCCGTCCCAGTCTCAAGTTACTGACAGACGTAAACAGGTTTTGCTCAAGAATATCCCTTTATTTTGCACCATCCATCTTCCCCTCGACTAGGACAAATTTCCCTGTCCCTGCTGCCGAAAACATCCACAAAGCATGGTGATGCCAAATCATGTTTCACTGTGGGGATGTTGTTCTTGAAATAATGAGCTGTGCTGATTTGGTGCCAGAGTGTTTACAATTGCGGCCAAAAGTACAATTTTTGGTCTCATCTGACCACAGCACCTTCCTCCATACATTTGGGAGTCTCCAACATGTCTTTTGGCAAACTCAAAAGAGCCTTACAATTTTGGTGTGTAATTATAGACTTTTTTTCTGCCCCTCTTCCATAAAGGCCGCCTCTATAGAGTGTACAGCTTATTGTGGTCATAGGGACAAATATTCCAGTTTCTTCTTGGGAACTTTACAGCTGCTTGAGGCTGCCTCTCAAATTAATGCCCTCCTTGCCCAGGCTGAGAGTTTTGGTTGGCAGCCCTCTCTTGGCAGGTTTGTTGCGGTACTATGTTCTTTCCTTTTGATGATAATGGATTTGATGGTGATCTGGGGGATTTTCAGTGATTAAGATATTTTTATAACCCAACTCTGACTTATGCTTCTCAACAACTTTGCCCCTGATTTGTTTGGAGATCTCCTTGGTCTTCATGGTGTTTCGTTAGTGGTGGCTTTTGCTTAATTGGTATTCCAGCCTTTGTGGACGTTCAAAAAAGGTGTGTATATACTGACAAACCATGTGACACTTAGATTGCACACGGGTAGGCTACATTTCACAAAGCTTGTGACTTATGAAGGTAATTTCTTGCACCAGAAACTTGTAGGGGCTCCATAGCAGAAGGGGTAAATACATGTGCACATGACAATTTTTAGTTATTTGATCCCCTAAATTTAATGTATGCCTATATTTTTCTGACTTCACCAACTTAGACTATTTAGTGCTGATGCATCACACACAAATCGGATTGCAAAAATATTTAAACACATGTTGTAATGTAACCAAATAGGTAAAAAGCCAAGGGGGTGAATACTTTAGCAAGCCACTGTACGTCAAAACTTCTTCCTCAGGACAAACTACAGATAAAAGGTGGAAGACACATGAATGTTTAAATAGACAAAGTATTTGAAATACCCCCTTGTTCAGGCCATGTGGTCAAATTGAGTTTGTTTTATAGATTCAGAAGACTTATTTTCCTTTTAATTGTTCATTCCGATTGAGCATGTACCAATAAAAATTCCCAATCAGAGTGATGCGCAATCCTCTGTACTCCTTGTTGTGTATAGTAGAACTATATCTAGATAGTCCATGTAGGAGAGATCCCTTGGGAATGTTGGAACCATGGGAATTTAACCTATTATGGAGAGATCGTGTCATCCTCCCTGTGTACTGTTTATTATGTGGGCAGTTAGTTAGTTGAAGGTGATAATCTTCTGTATCTCTTGTTCTTCTCCTTCTCTTCCCTCAGATTTTTTTTCCTTTCAGTTTGTTTCATATATTTCTTCAACTTTGTTATAATTTTAAATGATTTACAGGCTATGGTTTGTTCTGATTCTTTTAGTTTTTGGTTTTCATCTTTCTCCTTCCCTCACACTTCTCTTACTAGCCTTCATTATGCGTAATATCTATTGCATGTTTGTTTCATGCATCATTGTTTTTTGTTTAAGCATTATCATTCTTTCATCTAGCAGATCCTTTGTGTATGTTTAAAATTGAGTCCAAACAATATATTTTGTGTTGGCTCACCAGTCTCACATTCTCGGATTATGATTACAAGATTGTCAAGCACACAAGTTCTATTCCCCTTTTTTCTATAGTTTTTTTATATTTTTATTCCTCCATGGTATATACATTTTTTATTTTTACACAAACATCAATACATTTTAATTGTGGTCAATCTTTTCGTGGTTTATTATTTCTGAGTAACCTATGATCATAGACACGTATGGTTATCTTTTTCCAATAACAAATTTTAGTTGTTTCTGACAAATTATGTGTCACATGACACTCTAAGGCCATGTGCACACGTTCAGGATTTTTTGCGTTTTTTTTCGCGTTTTTTCGCTATAAAAACGTGATAAAAACGCGAAAAAAACGATTACATATGCCTCCTATTATTTACAGGGTATTCCGCATTTTTTGTGCAAATGTTGCATTTTTTTCCGCGAAAAAATCGCATTGCGGAAAAAAAAGCAACATGTTCATTAAAAATACGGAATTGTGGGGATTCCGCACACCTAGGAGTGCATTGATCTGCTTACTTCCTGCACGGGGCTATGCCCACCATGCGGGAAGTAAGCAGATTATGTGCGGTTGGTACCCAGGGTGGAGGAGAGGAGACTCTCCTCCACGGACTGGGCACCATATAATTGGTAAAAAAAAAAAGAATTAAAATAAAAAATAGTGATATACTCACCCTCTGATGGCCCCCGAAGTGTTCCCGCCTCTCCGGTGCATGCTCTCTCTTCCGTTCCTATAGATGGTGTGGTTCAGGACCTGTGATGACATCGCTGTCTTGTGATTGGTCGCGTCACCACTCATGTGACTCACGTGACCAATCACAAGCCGCGACGTCATCGAAGGTCCTGAACCACACCGGCATCTATAGGAACGGACGCCGCTGAGGAGATTGGCTGTCTGCAGAGGGTGAGTATAACCATTTTTTTATTTTTTTAATTATTTTTAAACATTCTATCTTTTACTATAGATGCTGCATAAGCAGCATCTATAGTAAAAAGTTGGTCACACTTGTCAAACAGTATGTTTGACAAGTGTGACCAACTTGTCAGTCAGTTTTCCAAGCGATGCTACAGATCGCTTGGAAAACTTTAGCATTCTGCAAGCTAATTACGCTTGCAGAATGCTAAAAAAACCACAAAAAAAACAGAAAAAAAACGCAAAAAAAAATGCGGATTTCTTGCAGAAAATTTCCGGTTTTCTTCAGGAAATTTCTGCAAGAAATCCGGACGTGTGCACATACCGTAAAGATTTGGTATATCGCGCCCAATTTCAAATACCTTGTCTATTTAAACTTTCATGTGTCTTCCACTTGTTATCTGTAGTTTGTCCTGAGGGAGAAATTGTTATGTAACTTTGAAATACGTTGACAATACACTACTTACCTACTGTATTTTATCAAGTGTTCTGACTCCATACATCCATTCTGCAGCACAGAATTAACAGCTTCCATTCCTTCAGCTATCATCACCCCTCCTGTGGGTCTGCGGCAGCCGGATTGCAAGGGTCATCTGTGGTTGTGGTCCCACAACCCCAACCAGGGCAGGTTAGCAGATTCTAATCTATGGTCACTATTGATATCCTGGAAAAGACCCTATTGTCCTTTATGTCCTTACAGTTTTTATACTGTAATTGAGGACAGTGGCTCTTCAATACAACTCTTTCCAGATCTGTCTTGGATAACGCTGCAAAAAAGACAACATTTGAAAACACTCTTAGTCAAATTAAAGAACCAAGGAATTACCTACATATGTAGATTTTCATTTGCTTTGTTGGCGACCAGAAATGGCAGCTCTGCAACTCTTCGCTTCTATTCAGTCTTACAACGATTCTGCTCTTCACTAGAGATCTCTCCTTCGGACCTCCAAGATTGGCAAATACCACAACCACCTGAGGCTCTGTCAAAAATCTGGTGGAATGCTCAACAGAAGACAACAAAACCACCTTCTTTGAGCTCCTTGTATTGGGATCACCTTCCTGACACAAGATACACATTATACACATTGGAAACACAAAAAAACCCTTAAAGGATCATACGAAATAAATCCAACTCTAAACCACATATATCACAAAAGAAAATACCTAAAAAAATGCAAAAAGAGGTCAAATCCAGAGTATCTTATAGAAAAATGTATATCTTTAGTACCGTATTTTTCGGACTATAAGACGCACCGGTCTATAAGGCGCACCCAGGTTTTAGAGGTGGAAAATAGGGAAAAAAATATTTGAAGCAAAAAAATGTGGTAAAATATTTAATAACATACTATTATATGTGGTGTTATTATATATAATAGTATGTTATTATGTTGTAAGCTGCGGGACCAGTGTGGTGTCTGTGAAGTACTATATGAAGATGCTGGAGGGTGAGTATAAGATTGGGGGCACAGGGCTTATATTGAAAGCACCACTCCAGCACTGCAAAATAACACTGGAGTGCTGCTTTAAAATCCCATGGGAGAACTATAACTCCCAGCATGTCCTGCAGATCCTATGACATGCTGGGAGTTATAGTTCACTAAAGGAGTGGCAGAGTGCTTTATTGTGTTTTGGAAAGACTAACCTCTTAATTGTGGCAGCCAGCCTGTAGTGAGGTAAAAGCATCCCATGACTGCACACACAGAGCCCTCCCTCTTGTTGCCTTTCCACAGCACAGGTTATAAGAGGAAGCCTGCAGATTTTAGTGTTGGAGTCTGAAGGACCTGTGATGATGTCAAGAAGAGGGAGGGATCTGTGCTGCCATGTGTTGCTCCAGCCCGCCCACTTCTGACATCATCATAGGTCCTCCTTGTGCACACTGCACAGCACTCAGCTCCAGCCCAGGAAGGTACCATCGATCTCCTCTCCCCCGGACCCTGCTGCTGCTGCCTCCTCCTCCCCCAGACACACAGATCTCCCCAGTTGCTGCAGGAATCAGCGCTGAGGAAACCATGTGTGTCCCTGCTTAAGTGCAGTATTCATTTGCTGCTCCCGGCTCACCACTCAGCTGATAGGTGGGCGGGGAGTAGCTAATGAATATTCACTGTACTTAATCATTGGGACCACATGGTTTCCCCAGCAGCTGATTCCCGGAAGTGGGGACATTTTTCTGCCCCCTGAAGTGGGATAACAGTGCGATCCCACTCGCTACTGCCCCCCTCCCCACATGCTACATCCCTACCATAAGACGCACCCACACTTTCCTCCCAAATTTGGAGGAAAAAAAGTGCGTCTTATGGTCAGAAAAATACAGTATATAGAATACAGTATTATGAACATTAATCAGAGTTTAGCTAACCAAGCAGGATAGGAAAGGTACTAGTGCCTCCAACTCCCTTTATATTGCAGGCGACATAGTCTGAGCGAATTGCACAGAAGCAGGAAAAGTGACAGATTTCCTGCAATATAGCGTGGTGCCTGATGACAATCTACTAAAGGAGAGGGTGAGTGAGTAGAAGTCCGTTTCCAACCCCTTCTCACTGGGCGAGAAAAAATCTTGGTGCCGTTTCTCAGCTCCACAAGCTGCTTATCCTGTCACTGACTTCTGGGATTAAAGTTAGTGTAGTGAAGAGGGCCATCTGTGAAGGGGTTTTCTTTGCTGAAAAGAGAACAAAATGACATACAGCAAAAGATCTGGAACGGAGCAAGGAGGAATGCAGCCTGAATCCCAGAATTGAGGAGGAGGGTTCCTCTACAAAGGTATCCAGTCCTCGGGGAGTTTCCAGAGGCTGGGAGAAAAAAAAAGGCTACTCCAGTAAATTAAGTTTTCGGCGAGTCCCCTTCCTTATTGAATGTATTGAATGCAGTATATAAATGTAATACCACCCTGAATACTGTAATTCGCCACTATGTGAAAATGGTGGTTGAAGATAACACTACTTTTGAAGGAGGAGTAAGTGAGCTGGAGGATGCCCCTGTCCTTAAAGATATTCAAAGTCATACACAGCCAGTGGCAGAACTGTTGGCCAGGGTAGAGGACATGGAAAATCGGCAGAGACAGAATTACATTAGGCTGGTGGAGTTTCCGGAGACAGTGGATGGGAGAAACCCCAATAGCTTAGTTGAAAATTGGCTTCTCAACACCTTTGGTAAAGATGCTCTTACATAATTGTTGACAGGGGGAAAGGAAAAATGAGGTGGAGGATGAACACAGAGAAAAGAAGGAAAATCATTATCCCTCATGTAACAATAAATAGCAAATGGAATTTGGGGGTAGAGACTAGTGAATTTGCTCAGGTCCCCTCTTATTCGGCAAGCTATAGCGCTTGCCGAATATGCTGCAGAGGGAACCTGGCTTCCTGGATCGCACTGGCTGATCAGCTGTTCGGCGCCGCAGCTGCATGTGTCGCGGCTGTGTGACAGTCACAACACATGCATGGAGAGACCAACAAACAGGCTCTCCATTCATGTGTCGTGACTGTGACACAGCTGCGGCACATGCAGCTGTGGCGCTGATCAGTTGATCGGCTGGCGTGATCCAGGAAGCCAGGTTCCCTCTGCAGCATATTTTGCAAGCGCTATAACTTGCCGAATAAGAGGGAACCCGGGCAAATTCGCTCATCTCTATTCGGAGGAATCCAAAAATAGGATTCAAGGTGTCCATACTTGCAGAAACCTTTTGGTGTTACTGTTGAATTTGGCAGTTAGCTGTTCCATTTTACAAAGATAAATCACTAGTGATATGTGGTTGTTCTTGAAGAAATGCATGTCACCTCGAAAAGTGTAGAATAAAAACTGCAAATTTAAATAATTTCCTGTGAATTGATGTCTTCATTAATTGGCAGCGTGGAAGGTATCCACAATTTCCCCATATCTTCATTCTACAAAGATGGGTCATCTCCTGAAACTATTAAACTAAAGATGGAGATTGAGGCAATTTTGAGTACCAAGTCATAAGTAGACAAGCGGCTGTTAAGCAAAATCTCAATAGCTTCATTTTCTCAGCTTTGACAGGCCCAGGGAGAATAGACTATAAAGCCACCTGAGGAGAATTGTCCACTCTATTTCTACTTATAGTCCTGTAAACTGAAAAAACAGATTCTCAACATTACTTTAGGCTATGTGCACAAGTTGCGGAATGGGGTGCAGAATTTTCTGCACAAAATCCGCATCTCCTGGCAGAAACCGCAGGTTCAGATTTGCCGTGGATTTTGTGCGGTTTTTATGCAGAATTGATGCGGATTTTGTGCGGATTTTCTGCGTTTTTTACCCCTGCGGATTTCTATAATGGAAAGGTGCAGAAACGCTGCAGATCTGCACAAAAGAAGTGACATGCACTTCTTTTAAATCCGCAGCGTTTCCGCACTGATTTTTCCACACCATCTGCACAGTTTTTTTTTCCCATTGATTTACATTGTACTTTAAATCACAGTTCTGATCTGCAGCATTTCTGCAGGGAAAAATCCACTGCGGATCCGCATTAAATCCGCATCGTGTGCACATAGTCTCAGGCTGTCACAACCCCACCATATATGTAGCATGGTTCCCCTTTTCCTGTCATAGCACCAGCTCCTATCAGAAACAGATGGAAAATGTAATGCAGATTTGTTGGACAATGTCCAGCGTCGGGTAAGTATCTTGTAATTTTCTTCTTGCGCTGCACAAGCTATGGAGAATTTGTGAGAAAATAAATGTCTATTTCAAATAAGGTTCTGAGATGTCGACCGCCAATTCCTCCATCCATTTCTCGCTATATTTTGGTCTGTTACTTTCTCCATTTTGGCTCAAGAGAGCATATATTCGGGACACAGTAAGGGTATGTGCAAACGATACAGATTTAGTGCAGAATTTTCTGCACAAAATCTGCACAAAATCTGTATCTTCTGGCAGAAAACGCAGCTGACAATTCCTGCGTTTTTTATGCGTTTTTAGTGCGTTTTTTGTGCGTGTTTTGCAGTGCAGTTTTGGTGCAGTTTTTAGTGCGTTTTTTGTGCGTTTTTATGCGTTTTTTATGCTGATTTGTCAGCTTTTTTTAAAGCTAAATAAAGAGATAAAGTTTAAAAAAAATAAATTACGTGATAAGGGGTTAACGTCACCTTGACATTGTATGGCTACGTTCACATTTGCGTTGCGTCGGGCGCAGGTTCGGCGACTTATAGCGACGCATGCGTCATGCGCCCCTATATTTAACATGGGGGCGCATGGACATGCATTGTCTTGCGTTTTGTGACGCATGCATCATTTTTGGCGCAAGCGTCAGGGCGCAGAGGATGCTACTTGTTGCATTTTTTTGCATCCAAAATCAAGCCAAAAATGGACGCATGCGTCACAAAACAATGCGTTTTTGCATGCGACTTGCATGCGTTGTGCGTTGCGTCGCCGACGCAACGCCCAACAACGCATGTACACAACACAGCGTTTTGCGACGCATGCGTTGTCATAAGATCCTACAGATCGGGAATTTCAGCGCAGGAAAAACGCTACAAGTAGCGTCCCCTGCGCCCTGTCTTGTGCGTCTATATGACGCATGCATCGTAAAACGCAGTACAACGCATACCAGCGCATGTCCATGTTAAAGATAGGGGCGCATGACACATGCGTCGGTATGCGTCGCCGACGCTGCGCCCAACAACGCAAATGTGAACGTAGCCTAAGGTGACGTTAACCCCAGTTAATAATGGAGAGGCGTCTATAAAGACGCCTATCTATTATTAACCCCTCAAAAAAAAATTGGCGTAGGCTCCCGCCCAATTTTCATGTCCAGAAAGGGAAAGCCAGCGACTGCAGGCTGCTAATTTGTAGCCAGGGAAGGGGTTAATCTTCCCAGGCTATGAATATCAGCCCGCAGCTGTCTGCGTGGCCTTACTGGCTATTAAAATAGGAGGACCCCAGAAAAAAAATGACATGGGGTCCCCCTATATTTTATAGCCAGAAAGGCTACGCAGACAGCTGCGGGCTGATATTCATGGCCTAGAGAGGGGCCATGGATATTGCCCCCCCCCCGGCTACAACTACCAGCCTGCAGCCGCCCCAGAAATGGCGCATCTTTAAGATGAGCCAAATCTGGCGCTTAGCCTCTCTCTTCCCACTCCCGTGTAGCGGTGGGATATGGGGTAATAAGGGGTTAACGTCACCTTGACATTGTAAGGTGACGTTAACCCCAGTTAATAATGGAGAGGCGTCTATAAGACGCCTATCCATTATTAACCCCAAATTACTGAACACAAAAAAAGACACAGGAAAAAGTATTTTCATATTCTAAATTTCACCATACTTACAAATCCCTTGATGATCTGTAGTCTTTTCCGACGCAGTTCATTAATATCGAGTGTCCCACGACGATCTGCCATGGAGAACAGCCACACCAGGAGATGTGACTGCTCTCCACGGCTGCCAAAACACACTGACAGGAGCTAAAGCTCCTGCAGTGTGTCTGCCCATGCACGCGAGTTTACCGGAGTTCAATGAACTCCGGGACTCTCGCTTTACGGCACTGCTGCGTGAGAGATTTCACGGCAGTTCAATTGCCGTAAAGTGAGCTCCTGGAGTTCATTTAACTCCAGGAAACAAATGGGCAGCTCCGATACACTGCAGGAGCGATTAACTTCTGCAGTGTATCACCGGAGGACGTCGTGGGACAACCTATTAATGGATTACGACGGAAAAGATTTTTTTATTTTATTTTGGGACAAGGATGATCGTGGATGGTGGCCTTCGGGAACGTATGTGGTGAGTATGTACTACATGTTATATGTTGTATGTAATGTATGTTTTATGTGTGTTAGTGTTTTTAACCCATTGTAGTCAGTCGCCTGACGATGGGACAACTCTCCCATCATCAGATTTCGATGGGAGAAGTAGTCCCACCCGACGAATGACTACAATGAGTCACTACTGACACACACACACACACACACACACACACACACACACACACACACACACACTATACATACCATACGCCTCACATCGATCCCCATCTGACAGTACGACTCCGCCCACACACTTCCTCCACATCACTGACGTCACTTCCGTCTGCTGCAGTTTTGACACCCAAATCCGCATAAAAACTTCAGATGGTATTTACATCTGCAGTTTTTATGCGGATTTGACCCACAAAATGGGAGTCAATGGGTGCAGAAACGCTGCAGTTCTGCACAAAAGAACTGACATGCACTTCTTTGAAATCTGCAGCGTTCCTGCATGGATTTTTCTGCACCATGTGCACAGATTTTTTTTTTTCACATTGATTTACATTGTTATGTAAATCACAGTGCAGTTCTGCAGCGTTTCTGCTGCAGAAAAAAACGCTGCAGAACTGCACTAAATCTGCATCGTATGCACATACCCTAAAGGCCCCGTCACACACAGCGACGCTGCAGCGATACAGACAACGATGCTGATCGCTGCAGCGTCGCTGTTTTGTCGCTGTATGGTCGCTGGGGAGCTGTCACACAGACAGCTCTCTCCAGCGACCAACGATCAGGGGAACGACTTCGGCATCGTTGAAACTGTCTTCAACGATGCCGAAGTCCCCCTGCAGCACCCGGGTAACCAGGGTAAACATCGGGTTACTAAGCGCAGGGCCGCGCTTAGTAACCCGATGTTTACCCTGGTTACCAAAAAAAACAAACAGTACATACTCACCATCTGATGTCCGTCAGGTCCCTTGCCGTCTGCTTCCTGCTCTGACTGAGTGCCGCCGTACAGTGAGAGCAGAGCGCAGCGGTGACGTCACTGCTGTGCTGTGCTCTCACTGTACGGCGGCACTCAGTCAGAGCAGGAAGCGGACGGCAAGGGACCTGACGGACATCAGATGGTGAGTATGTACTGTTTGGTTTTTTTTACATTTACGCTGGTAACCAGGGTAAACATCGGGTTACTAAGCGCGGTCCTGTGCTTAGTAACCCGATGTTTACCCTGGTTACCAGTGAAGACATCGCTGGATCGGTGTCACACACACCGATTCAGCGATGTCAGCGGGACCTCAACGATCAAAAAACGGCCCAGGCCATTCCGACACGACCAGCGATCTCGCAGCAGGGGCCTGATCGCTGGTACGTGTCACACATAGCGAGATCGCTACTGAGGTCGTTGTTGCGTCACAAAACTTGTGACTCAGCAGCGATCTCGCTAGCGATCTCGCTGTGTGAGACGGGGCCTTAAGTGTGGGCAGTGAATCAACCAGAAAAAGCTTTTCAAATTGGGTAGGAGTAGAAGAATACATCTTAGCTCTTCCTGAAGAGGGGAAATATTGTAATTGATAATATTCAAACCACAAAGGGAAGCAACTAATGTCAGTGGTTGTTAGAGAGATAGAAGGGGGTCATTTCGTGTCAAGGATCTTCAACTGCCTTCCAGCAAAAAAAGTGTTCTATATTCAAACCCGGAGGAAACTTTTGTGCTTTTCTGATTTGTAAAGCAGTAGAACTTTGTTCTCAGCATACAAATGTCTGCCTCTTTTGTTGCACCCTGTGATCTTAACAACTATGGTAGCAATAACATATAATTAATTGATACAGCTAATAATGCATTTAGTACAGTAAATCTGCAAACGAGTGTTTGTAGGAAAGCATGTTTCCGATTATAATATATATATATATATATATATATATATATATATATATATATATATATATATATATATATATATATATATATATATATATACACTCACCGGCCACTTTATTAGGTACACCATGCTAGTAACGGGTTGGACCCCCTTTTGCCTTCAGAACTGCCTCAATTCTTCGTGGCATAGATTCAACAAGGTGCTGGAAGCATTCCTCAGAGATTTTGGTCCATATTGACATGATGGCATCACACAGTTGCCGCAGATTTGTCGGCTGCACATCCCAAATATGCTCCATACAAGGCAGGATGGATCCATGCTTTCATGTTGTTTACGCCAAATTCTGACCCTACCATCCGAATGTCGCAGCAGAAATCGAGACTCATCAGACCAAGCAACGTTTTTCCAATATTCTACTGTCCAATTTCGATGAGCTTGTACAAATTGTAGCCTCAGTTTCCTGTTCTTAGCTGAAAGGAGTGGTACCCGGTGTGGTCTTCTGCTGCTGTAGCCCATCTGCCTCAAAGTTCGACGCACTGTGCGTTCAGAGATGCTTTTAGGCCTACCTTGGTTGTAACGGGTGGCGATTTGAGTCACTGTTGCCTTTCTATCAGCTCGAACCAGTCTGCCCATTCTCCTCTGACCTCTGGCATCAACAAGGCATTTCCGCCCACAGAACTGCCGCTCACTGGATTTTTTTTCTTTTTCGGACCATTCTCTGTAAACCCTAGAGATGGTTGTGCGTGAAAATCCCAGTAGATCAGCAGTTTCTGAAATACTCAGACCAGCCCTTCTGGCACCAACAACCATGCCACGTTCAAAGGCACTCAAATCACCTTTCTTCCCCATACTGATGCTCGGTTTGAACTGCAGGAGATTGTCTTGACCATGTCTACATGCCTAGATGCACTGAGTTGCCGCCATGTGATTGGCTGATTAGAAATTAAGTGTTAACAAGAAGTTGGACAGGTGTACCTAATAAAGTGGCCGGTGAGTGTATATATATATATATATATATATATATATATATATATATATATATATATATATAATCTGCAAACTGCTTGTCTGCTGGGTGAACAGATATCTTTTTAGAACAAAAAAGTAATTGGCAGCATATAGCCCCAAGTAAGCAGGGCATATGTTGCCATTAGCATTTTACTGATCAGTATGCCCCTATGATTGTTCCTTGGCTTACTTAAATCGTCTGGAAAACGATTGCCGAACTACTTGTGTTTACTCAATCAGCCCTCGTTAATAGTGAAAGGATGGTTTGTGATCAGCATTTGTAAATGCATTACCGTATATGTTTCCGGTTTATTATTATTAGCACTGACTAGATTAAGTTAGAGTATTTGGAATTTTCTGCTGGCGATCCCCAAGTAAAGGTCTCCAGAAATGCATAAGTCAGGAGTGTAAGATTGCACTTACTGAGTGTATTAGGGGACACTCATCCGGCAGCGGATTAACGTAGTCAGGCACGGGTTTTCACTTTAACAGTCCATGTGGTTTATTATGGAGTCATAAGCCACAGAAATATGAACGACAAGCAAACAGTCTTTACATCAATCTTCACATCATAGTATACGGCTTTGAAACGCGGTCACTAAACACGCGGAACCTCTGTGTCCAGTTATCGTGGGTGACCACATGCCATACAGTTCATTAATGTCTATGGAGCACAACAGGCACCAACATACGACACTATGGTTGCAGTCTCTAATCATGCTGGATCTTATATCTGTCCAGTTACCATGGGCGACTGCACAGTTCATAGACTATCACAAGCACCAACAGTTAATGGTACCTTATGGGAGCTTTTGCTCCACCTGCTGACTCCTCGTCAGTCCTCTCTCCTGGGGAAACTGCCTTACGGGTTCACCAACTTGCCTGGCCGGCACACATCAGTCAGTCCAGAGCCACCGAAGGACGGTAGCTTCTCCAACACAGACCTTCCAGAACCAAAGTCTTACTGTGTGCTATTCAGGACGTCCATCCCACATGGGACTGTCCAACACACTGGCATATGCTCCTCAGGACTCCTACTCCCAGGAAATCCAACACACTGACATCTGCTCCTCAGGACTCCTACTCCCAGGAAATCCAACACAGGAACCACTCAAGACCCATGTGACCCACACCCTGGTCACATTATATACCCTTAACCACTCCCCTGGGTGGGAGTGTGGATGTGTGGCTAGTTTGTCCTGCCCATCTCACACAACTAGCCTAGTAAGTCTCCCTTCATAACTATACACACTCTTGAGGGACTACAGGTCCCAGAACAACAACATTGCATCAGACTTACCACGCAGACTCCCTCTGCGACACATATCGGCCATTCACAACACTGCCAGTCACTGTTTCACCACCATTATAACAACAAATATGCCTCCATGCACATCCCAAGGAGCACACAGCGCCCCCTAGCTGCCACAGGGGTCACTGCATCACAGGAGTTAGCGCTAAAAGTAACATTACAGGTACAAGGCATAATATTCTATATTTTAGGCAGGAACATGGTCAGTTAAACATAAGAGTCAGAACTAGAAGTAGAAATCTAAGTCTTAGTATTCAGGCCAGTCAGAAACAGTCGTGTTAACCAGTTATGGCCACGTGTAGTATCTAAAGTACCAGGCTCTGCTCACATCCCCAGTAGTTATAAAGTTATTTCTTCTTTTCTATCCATTTTGAGATAAAAATGAAAATAAAAATTCCAGTACAGGACCCATTCATTTGAATGGCAACGGAAGTGTCACAAAATGTTGCCATTTGTCTCCATCCCATCTGATATCTGTTTTTTAGGTTGAACAAAAAGCATAGCCTGCTCAACTTTTTTTTTTGTATAGCAGACAGATCCATTTTATTAAACACTCAAGTCTGTAGGAATCAGATCATTACTGATGGTCATCAATTATGTCATTCTTTATCGGATCCGCTAGAGTGATACGTATAGTGCTGATAGCACTGTTAGTAACAGTGAGATACTACATAACTTAATGCTCCCAGGTGGTAATTAAACCATAGTAATAAATAATGTATGGATTAGACATAAATATAACCTATAAAATATAATTTTCAGTACTGTTTCAAGTAAAGAAAAAAAATCAGAGTATAAACTAATAAATCATAGCATGAAATAATTTATGGAAAAATTTCCCTCAGATTACTATTCAGATGTCATTATCCTCAGATATAATGTGATGAAATCTAAATGCTGTTTTATCTATTTCTACAGATTGTTGTTTTAGCCAGAATTATAGTGGACATGGATCAGGTTTCTCTTTCATCCAGAGGTGTGACAATACTATCAGACCTTTTGCACTCAAATAATTCAACCACGGTTGTATTGGCAGGTATTTCAACATATTAATTATTGATTTTTACAATATTTAAAAAACATTTTTTGTGCTAATAAACAGTTTTACAATCCTTTCTTTAAGTAGTATTCCAGGCTGATAATACAAGTCTGTAGTTACTCTATGCTAAGACTGTTGAATTGTGGCACACACTGTCATGATTCCCTTGTTTTTTCCCATGTGATTGTCAGTCACGTGACTGTAAAAATGTGATTTGCAAAATTCTAAAAAATGATAATATAAACAAGGTCAATAGACCAATAAAGTAATAATGTCTAAGTATAATAAACAAGTGATCAATAATTGTAGTATCAGGAATGTCCTTACCAATGTAGTTCACTAAAATGGTATAAATTTATAAAAAGGGGAATAAAAAAAGAGGGATGCTGTAGAGAGCAAAAAGCAGACCATCAGGTGGAAGGAAGAAGTTCTGGTCCCCATTAATGTAAATGGGGTTCGGGTACAATTTTGGTACCCTAAACGAGCTTTCGACTAAAGTTCAGTCGGGTGGTTAGTTGCAAAAAATCAACAAGGACAACTTGTAGCCTCTTCTAGCCAGAAATCTACCATAGGAATTTTGTTGGATAAAAGTTGGAAAATGCTATTATTCGACAAATAGGACCATAAATTATGTATGTCTGAATAGTTAAGATATAAAAGATAAGGGATGGTGGACATAGGAGCTAAAGCTGAGGGATCAATTGAAGGAGTTAAGACTTTTTTTAATTCATTTTAGTGGAGAGATCATGGTACCTGTGTTGCACTTGCAAAAATGAAGGACCTTCAATGGTATGAAATATGGTTTTTATTAACGAAAATGCTCTTGCACCATACTGGCACCTTTTTCAAGGTAAAAAAAGAACACAAATGTTATTGTCATGTTGATTCTTGTTTTTATACCTTAAAAATGGCACCAGTCCAATGCAGAAACGCTTTGGTTAATAAAAACTTTATTATATACCATTGAGTGTAACCCAGGTTCGGTAATCTCTCCACTGAAGTGAATTGCTATCTGGAAGATTTTTTCCTCCAGCCGCAGATTGTAGGGCTCTTGGTGTTGTGGGCTCTGCACAACTATCCTCAGGTGAGCACTATGATCACTCTCACCCTCTCTCATTTCTCTTGTAGTATTGCCCTATTGTGCACTTCTGTCCTAACCAGACCTCAGCAAGATTTTTTTATTAGCTTGTTTGATAGATAACATAGTAACATAGTTATTAAGGTTGAAGGAAGACTTTAAGTCCATCTAGTTCAACCCATAGCCTAACCTAACATGCCCTAACATGTTGATCCAGAGGAAGGAAAAAAAAACCATGTGGCAAAGATAAGGTAGTAGACATGAAATCCAAAAACATCTCAGATTTAGGGAGGGAGTTATTCCAAATGTATCTATGAGTGATTTTACCTAGTAGTAGGTTTTCTAAGTCTGCTTTGTTTTGTTTTGAAGAGTTAGAAAGTTTCAACCACCTATTTATGTGTATTGCTTTGTTGTAAGTATAGATGTCTAGAAGTCCAATGCCTCCTTGTGTTGAGAAGTTTATATGGTAGTCTTGATTTTTTTGTTTTTCTGAATATATTGATAAATAAACTGTAAAGAAGAAAGAGTTGGGGAGATCAATAGGCAGCACATTTAAGATATTTAGTATTTTAGGGAATATATAGGATTTTATTACATTTTTCATACCTTTCTTGTATCAAAGCTATCAATATATGTTTTTAAATTAGAAGATTCAAAATTTGGTTACATTTTGTAAGGGAATTGATGTCCTTTGCATTAAACAATGCCACAATGATTGTATCTAGATTAGTTGTGTCAGCCATTTATGAAGTTGGAGAGGTGTGGTTCTGACAAACATATCCAGCATGTTAGGCATAAAAGAAATAAAAACAACATACAAATATAAACAGAAGAGACATTATCTGCAGCAGAGGGGGTGGAGGAGTGATGTGGTTGATGTAACATTTCAATGTATAGCAGACAAGACAGTCCAGATGGTGAATCATCCTATAGTACAAAAAAACAATCAACAGTATATAAAACAGTTAAGGAAAATAACTGGGCAAGTTTTGTTTGATGAGACAAAATGTCATAAGGAAATAGAATAATATTTAGAATAAAGATGCGGCACATTCTGGTATCCTCCATTTTGATAATAAAGATGCGGTACATTCTGGTATCCTCCATTTTGATAATAAAAATGCGGTACTGGCTAACACGGTACCAAGATATATATCTTTCCTGTATCATAAGGAAATAGGGAATTCCCACAACGTATGGGAAGAAATAGGAGAGGGGGCACCAAAAGGCAATGTGCATTGGGCATCTGTTCTAAGACTCATGCAACTTGAATGTATTGAGGCTTGTTTCCTGGTCTTAGGAGAGATCGATTTGTGTACTGACCTGGTCAAGTGCAAATGTGGGAAAATGAAGCTGTCTTCTAGTGGCATCCAAGAAGGAACTGGGAGCTGGGGTAATTTGTAGAACATCCCAAACTTTTTGAAGGTCTTCTGTAGTGCAAATGGAAATTTGTTTCCTGTCTTTTAAAACGGCAACACCGAAGGGGAATAGCCATCTATAGTTTAATTTGTTTGCAAGTAAGACTTCAAGCAGAGGTCTAATCTTCCTTCTCTTTGCCAAGATAGATTAGGCAATGTCTTGGAAGATTTGTATTGGTGTGCTGTTGTAGGATAGAGATGGTATTTCTCTTTCTAAGGATAGATGAGGAATCTACAAAACTCAGAAGACCGTATATTCACGGCGGGACCAAGGGTCTTAGTTGTAAGCCTCTGTGGACTCTTATATTTTCACCTCTGTCATAGCTGAGTATAGAAGAAAATATCTCTTTGGTGACTTAGTCTGGAGACAATGGGGGAAAAGATTCCAGGACTCCTTTAATTAGCTAGTTCTTGCATCTACTTCTGTTCTCTTGGCCTTCTAGAGCAAGAATAAAAGGGCTGAGCTGGTGTTGGTTGAAGGTCATTTGTTCCTTCAGTGTGTTTGAGAATTTTATTTAATTCATCAAAGGTTTCATTGCTTGTGCCAAAGTCTTTTTAAGGAGTGATGTAGATATTGGTGCTGAGTCTGCAGATTGATATTCGCTCTCAGTCTTTATTGTTAGATTCTGAGTCCTCATTTGGTGCCGAGCTGAAGGAATGGAAAGTTGTCTTTTTGAAAGTTGCTTATGGTGTAGATAGTTTTTTTTTTTCTTCCAAAAATTTATCTAGTTTGCCTTATTTCTTGGATTTTTAAGTGTTCAGTTTCTTTTGTGCTCTCTTTGCTGAGTTTAACCATGCTTTAGATGTGAGCGGGCAAATATATTATTAACGGTACATGAGGTGGAGATCTTGTAGATGTCGTAATTCAGAATGTCCAGTAGATGGCAGCAGATATATAGTAATGGTGTAATATGCAATATTCTACTGTAGAGATTCAGCAGTTGAAAAAATTAGGTCAAAAACCCTGATTTATTCAAAGGTCTTGTAGCTTAGAATGTTGTAAAAGATGAAAAATTAGGCCGAAGACCTCAATCACTGAAATGCAGATTTCTTCTGAAAAGTGATCAGTATGTGATATGCATCCTCCTATAAAAGGGGGCCTGAAAAATTACAGTAGCACTCTTTTATGAGGAAAGTCGTAAAGGGAATGAGTGACTTTGTGTAGTGCAGGATTTCACTGCAAGGCGTGTATATGTGGAGGAGGGATGATGTTGATTGTCCCTCACTGATGCCTCTTAAGACGGCAGAGTATGTTCCAAGGGCAGGCTAAGTGGCGTTACCTGCTCGGGACACCAGGAAAGAAGCAAAAGCCACTATATTTATTCAAGCTTGGCACTCACCCCCAGATAATGAGGAGAGATCTCTCTTCAGCCAATGAGGGGATCTTCTTGTTATGCCTTCAGGTCTTTTTCCTCACCTTACACTTGCCTCTGATAGGGCTCCTCCGCACTGTGAGAGACATCCATGCTTCTCACCGCATCAGACCGCAGCATCGGTTAGAGCTGTTTCCTTCCACAAAAGGTCTCTTCTGAGCACAGCCTGCAAGATGACAGGTTTTTCTTCTTCCTCTCCCAATCTAGCAGGAGAGTCACCTTGTAGTCACAGTCTATAGAGAGAGTCCAGGTCCAAAGTGTTTCGTGATCTCCCAGCAGATTTTGATAAGCAGGGGATCTTGTTTGTGAGATTTTATCTTCACTTTCTCAGAAATGGTAGATTATAAAGGGTCTAGGAGCAGGTGCTGTAAACATTCACATCTTTCTACCTCACTGCCTAGACCACACCCCAAATGCCTATACTTTTTTGCTAAGAATTTGTTGAGGTCACTCAAAATTTAGAAGAAGATACATAGGGAAATGGTCTTTTCAGTGGTTCATAAAAGGTTTGTGAAGTTTTAAGTTATTTCTGTACATTGGGTAGGTGACAATTTGCTCATCCTTTTGGTGTTCGACTGCTGGGTCTTCCCCGATCCTAACTTCTGGAGATAGTCCTGTCACTTTCTCTGGTAGTCCCCTAGAGAATGAAGGGAATGTAGCTGTGCATGGTATTGGTAAGTAACCATCCATTAAATTGTAAATAACTTGCAAACTTGGCTCAAACCTTTTAAATATTTCAGTTGATTGTGTTAATGTTAAAACAGTCATTTCTGATTGGCAGGGGAATTGCTTTCTTGTTTAGCTCACACCAGAGCTGGAATTCCAGAAGCAATAACTACATTAGGAACAGTTGAATGCCTTTGTAACCATTTAAATTCTGAAATTGAAGAGGTAAGAAATTTGATTTGGTTAATATGGAAAATGCTTTTTAGGAATAAAAACTAAGTAAAACAATAAATTGAACTATAATTATAATACTTACACTAAATAATGTGAAAAGCAAATGTACAATCTACATATAAAACTACGTAATCCGTCCTAATTATCCATGTAGCGTTGTATAAAAGTATTAAAATGCTTACCGATCACCTTCTTCCCAAGTCACTTCAATATATGACCTGAAACCAGACTAGCCAGCTCACCCAAAGATTTATTTGTGAACTTTCAATGTAAGTCTATGAAGCCTTTTACTGAGTTTCATAGACTTGCACTGGGAAAGTTGCTACCGGTATTCAAAGTAGATGCTGTATAAGCAGGCAAAGCTGCAGAGCAGTCCCTTGGGACCAGAGCTGCATTGGAAACCAGAGAAGATGGCAATCAGGACAGGGGTTGCAGCAATATGTTCAGACACGGATGTGACAGTACCCCCTCCCATTTAGTAGAGGCCTCTGGATCCCTAGGACCAGGTTTTTCAGGGAAAGACTGATGAAACCAACTAACTAAGGCCGCGTGCCCATAACCAGTAATACTCGCTTTCTGGACGTATCATATTTTCGCTGTGTCCAAAACAACGCTGCGCTGTACTGTACAAACTCAGTGGATCAGATAAATAGAAATCTCATACCCACTGCGCTTCTTTTTTACGCTGCATAAAATCACCTGCTGTGCGGGTTTCCGAGCCGCAATATGGCAATTTCTCTTGCGGGAATCCTCAGTCTATTATGTGGAATTTCCCAATAGACTTGCATCAGATGCACATGCGTTGTAAGTGAATTTATGCAGGTTTTTTTTAGGATAGCTTTAATAAATAAATAGATAATTTAAAAAAATGATGTGGGTCTTCCCTATTTTTGATAACCAGCCAAGGTACAATAGACAGCTGCAGGCTTCTATTGTCAGGCTGGGAAGGTCCATGGTTATTGGACCCTTCTCAGCCTAAAAATACAAGCCCATAGCCACCCCAGAATTGGCGCACCACATTAGATGCACCAGTTCTGGTGCTTTGCCCATCTCTTCCAGATTGCCCTGGTGCGTTGGCAATCAGGGTTTGGGGTTCATGACAGCGGTGATTTGTCAAAAATCAAAGCTGCCATCAACCTCTGGAGTTAGTAATGGAGAGGTGTCTATCAAACACCCCCATTACTAACCCAGTAATGAAAAATAGAAGCACACAGAGGGAAAAAAACACTTTACTTACTTTACTTGAATAAAGACTCCCCCACACTTCCCTCATTCACCAATTTATTGAAAAAACACAACCCAAAAAATGCAGGTCCGAAGTAATCCAACAAGTCAGAAGCAGTCCAGAAAAGGATATCTGAAAAGCATAAAAAGACTGAAGTAAAAACAATAGACACTCCCTAGTTCACCAATTTGTTACCCAAAATATTTACACACTGGTCAGATGTCCATATTACTCGATTTCCCCGATGAATGTGAATAGCAACAAAGTGAGCCACTGCCCGGCGCCTGTGAATAGCTGTCACTTTACTGCTTTTCACAGATGCCAGAGACATTGAGGAACGTGGATTACTTCGGACCTGCACTTTTTTTGTGGGGATAGGGGGGGACGGGTTCTATAAATCGGTGAACAAGGGATAGTGTGGGGGAGACTTTATTCAAATAAAATATTTTTTTCTGTGTGTGTGTTTTAATGGGATAATGGAGGCACCTCTCCATTACTAACCGCAGGGCTTTAATGTGATGCGCTAATTCTGGTATGGCTGTGGGCTTGTATTTTTAGGCTGGGATTTGCCCAATAACCGGAGACCTTCCCTGCCTGATAATATGAGCCCACAACTGCTATACCTTGGCTGGTTATCAAAAATACGGGGGTACCCACCTCATTTTCTCCTTCGCCCATGACCGCACCATGGAGAGAGGGGATCCACCCTTCAGGGACAATAAACCTACAGATTAAAAGGCGGTACCTCTCCCTCGCATCAGTTGGTTTCCTGTCCCTGATGGGGAACCTTCAGAATGTACCTGGATGAAGATTTCAGATGAAGTTGGGCCAGGCCCGGCCAGGCCCGGCCAGGCCAGGCCAGTTCAGGCAGCAGGGGGGCCCCTGCTGTGGCTGGGGAGGTGCCCTGAAGCCACCATCGCTGGGACCGATGGGTCTTGCAGGGAGAGTGGGGGGAGCGCATCCGCCACACCAAATTGCAGGTGCAGGGTTTCCAGGTTTCCTGGCCAGCGCACACACGGATGAAAGTCGGAGCACACAGGTTAACCGGAAGTAGGGCCGAGGATGCCGGGCAGCTTATTTAAAAGGGAGAAAATGTATGGAGACGCTCCCTGCATCTAACGGCTCCCGGCATGATGGAGGACAGTGAACCGCAGGAGCAGCAGCATCAGCAACCGCAGCAGCAGCGCCAGAGACAGAAGCAGCAACCTAAAAGGCATGATTCTGCAGGCAAGCGGAGCGGACGTTCCAGCAGCCATTCCACTCCACACAACAGGAGATCCGGCACAATGGACAAGTCTCCATCCTGAAAAACCCCCTTAATGGACCCTGTATCTCCTCCAGAACTGGTACCCATGGCTGCATCTGATTGGTGAGTGATCTTCGTGAAAGTTCACCTTGAAATTGGGTTCCCCCTTTTCTTCTCTCATTATTCAGGGAAGGAAACGAGTGGGAAAAGTCAAACACAGGAGTTGCCCATTGTGTAACGGAGAATTACCAGTCACCTGGTATAGGAGACTATGCTATTCCTGCACAGAGCAGGTGTTGTGTGAAGAGACCCCAAACTTTGCCTCAGAGCTAAGATCGGTGATTAAATCGGAGGTCAAAAATATCTTTAGATCCCTCTCGCAGGGGGATAAGGTTAGAGAACAGAAAGCCGCCAAGCACCCCCAGTCTGACTCCTCTAGCTCCGAGGGAAAAGACTCGGATATATCAGACCCATCCTCGGACGATGAAGGGGGGTGCTCCACTGTTTTCCTCTAGAGGAGGTAGAAAGCCTGGTGTAGGCTGTAAGATCCACTATAGGGGTGATAAACCCTTGGCCAGAAAAAACGGTGCAGGATATCATGTTTGAGGGATTAGCCCAGAAAAAGCGGAGACCATTTCTCTTGAATGAAAATATACAGGCCCTGATCAAAAAAGAATGGAAGAAACCCGATAGAAAAAATTCTTCAGTTCCATCCCTTAAAATGAAATACCCCTTCGAGGATTCAGCATCTGCATCCTGGGATAAGGCTCCAAAATTAGATGTTGCAGTAGCAAAAGCTTCTAAAAAATTTGCCCTCCCCTTTGAGGACATGGTGACCTTAAAAGACCCATTAAACAAGGAGGCAGATTCCTTCTTTAGGCTGTATGCACACGTTCCTGATTTTTCGCATTTTTTTCGCTATAAAAACGCGATAAAACCACAAAAAAAGCTCACATTAAGCATCCTATTAATAGAACGCATTCTGGAAAAGAACGCAGCATGTTCATTAATTTGCGGAATCGCGGGGATTCTTCACACATAGGAATGCATTGATCCGCTTACTTCCCGTATGGGGCTATGCCCACCATGTGGGAATAGAAACATAGGAAACATGCAAGGCTTCTATACAAATATCCAAACATCATAAACACACATATGACGTAGAAGCCAAATCACTAGGATGTGCAGGACACACTGATGAACTAGAGCACCACAAAGAGGACAGTGTACTGGTCCAAAAATAATGAATACAAAAAGAAAATACAAAGCTAAAATTGGCAAACACACCTGAACTGCCTAATGAGGGACAGAGCGGTACAGACATCGTGGTAAAAAATAACTACTCCAGTAAAAAGAGTGCATATAAACAGATGTCCATCAACATACATAAGCAGTACCATACAATATATATCTAATAGTCAGTAGGTGTACACAGCATAATTACATAGACAAGGCATATATACTAAAGTAACATACCAACTTGTAAGAGATGAACAGTGCTGCACCACGCCGCCCCCACCCCCTTGAGGAAGGTTGATCCGAAACGCGCGTCGGGAGGGTGGGGACGGCGTGGTGCAGCACTGTTCATCTCTTACAAGTTGATATGTTATTTTAGTATATATGCCTTGTCTATGTAATTATGCTGTGTACACCTACTGACTATTAGATAGTCATTAGATAGTCATGTGACTGTGACGTCATCCCAGGTCCTTCGCACAAAGCATCCCTGGGAACGGAAGCCGCCGAATGCATCGTAGAGGAGATTGGGGGCTGTCGGTAAGAATAACCATTTTTTAATTTTTTTAAAATTTTTTTAGCATTAGATCTTTTTACTATTGATGCTGCATAGGCAGCATCAATAGTAAAAAGTTGGTCACACTTGTCAAACACTATGTTTGACAAGTGTGACCAACCTGTCAATCAGTTTTCCAAGCGATGCTGCAGATCGCTTGGAAAACGCTAGCATTCTGCAAGCTTGCTTGCGAAACGCTAGTGTTTAGCGGGAAAACGCATACGAATTCCGCATGCCATATACCCGCGGCAAAAGTTGCAGAATTGCCATGGAAATTTACGCTGCAGTTCTGCAATGTGTGCACTTGGCCTTAAAGGGGCATGGGAAACATCGGGAAGTAATCGTAGGCCCGCCATAGCAGCTACCTGCACGTTTAGATCCCTTATGATCTGGGTGGATCGGCTAGAGAAACAGCTCTGGGAGGGGGTGCCCAGGAATGAAGTGCTAGAGTCCATCCTTTAATATGAGGGGCAGCAGCCTTTTTGGCAGATTCCTCAGCCGACTCAGTTAGATTAGCATCTAAGTCTGCAGCCCTCTCAAATGCAACCCATAGGACACTTTGGCTCAAATGCTGGCTGGGAGATCTGCAGACCAAATTAAAATTATGCTCAATTCCCTGAGAAGGATAGTTCTTGTTTGGGGAAACATTGGATGGCATCCTCTAGAAGATGGGGATAAGACAAAAGGTTTCCCTAATCTGGCTGCTCCCACACAAAATGATCCTTTCAGAGTAGAAAATTCTTAAGGAGGAGGCCCCAAAAGAGCAGAGCAGATGGGTTGAAGGGAGGAAGAAGGGCAAAGTTTTCCTTTTAAGAAGTTCCTCTTGGGATAGGAAACCCTCGAAGTGACGGTCCTACACTGGTGGGGGGCAGACTATCCCGTTTTCTTCCGGCCTGGGAGAAGATTTCAAACAGTCCCTGGATATTAATTCTTGTCAGGGCGGGCCTGCGGATAGACTTCCATCACTCCCTACCCAGAATTTTGTCATGATAACCCTTCGATTCTCTTCAGAGGAACAAGAGGCCCTGGAGTGCGAGGTTTTAGACCTGGTGAGTAAAGCATTCTCCAGAGGTCCCCCTCAAGAAAGTAGCGAGGGATTCTACTCCCCACTATTTCTGGTAAACAAACTAGACGGTTCATACAAAGCAAGAATGATACCCAAGATTGCAGAAAACTAAGAGATCTTAAGTGGAACCTCATTTAAATACAGCGCAGGACCAAATCAAATGATAATTTTGTGGTATGCAGTAGTCGTCAGTTGACAATGTAACCCTTTGAGGAATGCATAACAGCAGTAGATAAAGGTCATGGCATTTGTTGACAAACTAAAAAACTGGTGACAGCTTCCCTTTAAGAGATTCTTGAAACTGATTGTTTATGGCGAATACGGCTAGAGGCAGATATTTCTCCCAATTAAACTGATGGTCAGAGACATAAGACCAAATAAATTGTTTCCAGTGTCTGGTTGGCATGTTCAGTTTGACCATTACTCCCTTGGTTGTAAGCACCTGATCTACATTGATCTGGTTACAAAAAGCCCTCCAGCACTTTGAAACAAACTCAGTTCCCTAGTAAGAAACTATATTTTCTGGAATACCATGTAAATGCACAGTGTGTTCAATAATTAATTTTCTTAAAGTTTGAGTGTTTGGCATCCCACACATAGGAACAAAATTACACTGTTTACTGAACCTGTCAACCACCACCCAGATAACAGTATTTCCCCTGGAGAACAGCAGGTCAATAATGCAGTTCATGGAGAGCTGAGTCCCAAGGGCTTCTATGAGTAAGTAAGGGCTGGAGAAGTACAGCAGGACAAGTTCATAGTGTTTAAGCTTGAGCACAGATTTCACAAAAAATGAAATATTGCTTACAATCTCAAACAATGGCAGCCTGAAGAATTCATAAATGAAATTGAGGGTAGGAGGGTGGGACAATTTTTTTTGGTTGAGAGTACCACAGATTTGATATTTTACAGGATACCAGCTTAGGGGACCATGGCCCCATCTGAAAGAATACATATCAACTCCATTGACCATCACTGAGCCCATGGATATGTTAGAGGTAGCCAGGATTTGGAACCACTGATCACCTGAACCTCATGGATAGGTTTGGGAAAGCCAGGATTGGCACCCACCGGTCACCTGGCTCCATGGAGATGTACGGAGAAGCCTGGTTGTGACCCTTTGGTCCCTTGGCCTCATGCCTCAATGGACTGTCAGGTTCCTAAGCTTGTCGTTACATCCTCTCTGTGTGTACCACAAATGGGAGTAGTCGGCCCTGGAAGTCATAGCTGCTTTAATCTCTGCGAGTCAGTGAAACGTTGAGACTCTAATTTTGCACCATCTTGGGTATTTTGCTGGAACTGTTCTATATGTTATTATCTGTTCATGGTTCAACAAAGTGTTGCCACACTGTTTTACCCTCACCCTGTGTTGTCTGAGTAGTATTGTGCCCACATTAAAAGAGAGCAGACATTCAGTGGAATGACGAAGCCCGCAAAGGCGAAACGTACGTCGAGGTCTCTTCCTGCTCACACCACGCTGGTGCCCGGTTGCCACCATGTCTCAAGGTAATGTTCTCTAACATCTTCAGCATGCACACATTTTCCCTTAGACTTGGAGGTACCGGTGCTAGGTACATCTCTATGCCCTGTTTTGATTTAGTGCAGTGACATTGTTATATGCCATGCTCAATGTGTTCACTCCATGGACATACTGGTTACTTTAACTTTTATCTTATCCATTTGGAGTTTTGATTTATCTTGTTATACCACTGTTTGCCACTGTCCTCATCCCTGGGCATTTTCCAGCGTGGTTGTGAAGTCAGGTAGCCTGAACTTGCTGTGTCCTTTTCCAGCAATTAATTTACATCTGTTTTGCTGGTGGTGCTATTGGCACGCCTTCCCTTTCATCATTTTTGTCCTTATTTAAGTATTGTATTATTGTGCATTTGTTACTTCAATAAAATTTGTCCTTTGTTACCTCTTCTGTGCGGTTGTCAATTTCCGTATACATCTGTTTTTTTATCTTGCAACCTAGCAGGTTTTTTTAGGTTTATATGTTGTGGCTTAGAGGTATGCCCTCTGCTGGCCGAGAGGGTATTTTCGGTTTAGGTGATTCAGTGGAATGATCTCTGGTCCATGTGGTCTCGACCAGTGGACTAGAGCACAAGCTGACCCCCACAATATACTTTTGAGTGTAATGTATAACCTCCCCATCTAAAAAACTCAATAAAAATAATTGGACAGAGAAGACAGAGCACTTACTGATGGCTTTATTGATTAATTCCCCCCTCTCCTTCCACAGTTCAGTCTCCCCCACTTCTTCCACTACAGCTCCCTCATTGCTGATCTCTCCTCCCACATCTCCTGCTGTCCATCTTACTTGACACTGCTTTCCTTGGCTAGCAGTATCAGTAAAACAGTCTATATGTGCTCTGCCTTCTCAATCACTGCTCCTCCTGCAGAGAGCAACAGTTGTGATGAGTTTGCCATTTATTTGGATGCTTCCTGCTCAGCGAAGGGCAGTGATGAGTAAAAAAGTGATCACAATTTTTTTTTTTAATTCTAACTAGTGAAGAACGAGCATGCTCGCAACTGCTCCACATTCGATTGAGCATTGGGGTGTTCAGGTGCGCTCGTTACTTGATTATCGCGGGTGCTCAAGCAGCATGCTCGAGTTCCCGCCCCGACTGTTAGGGTACGTTCCCATGATCAGTGTTTGCTTTCACGCAGCTAAATTTCCCAGTGAATCCCACACCTCAGCTCACATGCATTTTTCCATGCATTTTTATGACCTTTTGTGCCGGATGCATTTTTGTCTCTCTGGCATGTTAGAATAGATCTGCAAAGATATAGATCGATATTGGGTAGATAGATATCCATAAGATATTTAATTAGTGTCATGCGTGTGTAGTTTGTTGTACCTGTTGTGATGCAGCGATGTCCTTGCTGTGCAGTGAATAGGCAGTGACCCATATAAAGTTGAAACAAAGTCTTGTTTATTTCACAGCATACTCACAAACCAGAAAAATAAGCAAACAAGTCTTTCAGTATGCAGCCAGGAAAAATAACGACAGTCCACAATCCGTTGCCGTGAACGTAATACACCACCGTGTACGCTGGGGTGTCAAGCTTTTTAGGCTTTGCCTGGCCCGTGTTGCACCACACGGACAGAGCTCCTCATAAAGCTCCTGCTAGGTCTGACTCCCAGACCAACACTGACACACCCAAACTCTCTTGCAGGGTTTTTTTTCTTTCCTCCAGATTCTATGGCCATGGGCCACTATAAGATCTGGGCTGGAGGAAACGGACCGGCCCCACTACCTTCCTGCAGTCCGTTTCAAAAATAAAAGCCCATACTGGGTTTACCTGAATAATTTCTGGGTCAAATAACTTGATCCAGTTCACACTCACTTTTATTCTTCCCTGTGTCTCACAGGCAAACCTGCTGTGAGCACAGGGCAATCCAGCGGATCTAATATGCTTCTAAGCACATCCTGGGGGATACATAGCGACCCTCGCATATGACACCGGTCACTGCCTTACATACCCCCCCTCTGTTCAGACTTGTGGGGTTGAACATTTGTCAGCATTAGGGTTGAGCGACTTTCATTTTTTTAAGATCGAGTCTGGTTTTGTGAAACCCGATTTAGTCCAGAGTCGAGTTGAGTGAAGTCGGCCGATTATCGCTAAAAGTTGGGGATCGACCGAAACACGAAACCCAATGCAAGTCAATGGGGAAGAATAGCCGGCAGTGAGTGGAGGCCAGGAAAACACCTACAGTGCACATTTTACTGCCAAAAACATCCATTCTTGTTTTCTGAAGCTTGTCAATCTTAATTAACTTTATAATAATAGTTGGGCACTGGAAATTGGGGGTCATTTGGCAAAAGTTGTGGGGGTAGGGCTGGTTCAAGGTTTTAGTGGGCCCAGGAAACATGGACTACGTCATGGCGGTGGAGCAGGGAGAGGTAAGTATTTCAACGTTGCAAGTGCTGTGATCCTGAGCAAGCAGGGGGGGGCCCACTCGTTCGCATTGGCACTGGCACAGGGCCCCTCAAAGTACGGCGGTGTGTTTGCATGGCGGGGGCGCCTCCCACCAGCAGCGACACTTTTGTGTACTCTGAGTGGCCCTGTGCCAGTGACGTCGCCAACGAGTATGCCCCCCCACCTGATGAAGGAACCTGCACTTTCATCTGCACCTTCCTCTTTGTCCCTGTGTAAGGTGGTACAATATGCGGGAAGGGGAACCTTACTTTCAGCAGGGTCAGATTCTGGCTGTGTAGAGTACAAGGGGAATGTAGTGGTCTAGGTCAATGTACCAGCAGACTCATCTAGCAGTGGCTGGGCAATGGGCAGGATGATGAGGAAACAGATATAGGGCCAAAGAATAAAGTAGGCTAAATGCAGATCAAAATTGGTAACAGGACTAAACAGGCGGCATTGCTTTGTTCAGTGGAGTAGCAAACCCAAGAGCAGCAGACACTGTTTCAAGGGCCTAACCACACTAGTAGGCCAAATGCAGTTTAATATCTGATAGTATAGGCCGAAAGCCAGAATGTGGAAGCTCAGCTTTGTTCAGTTGAGGACAACACCAGGGAGGGGCAGACACCGTTAGTAGGCCCTAACCACCATTTTGTTTTTAAAAAAACACTTAATGAGAGCCAGAAGGTTGAAGCTCAGCTTTATTCAGTTGAGGGCAACACCAGGGAGGGGCAGAAGCCGTTAGTAGGCCCTAACCACCATTTTGTTTTTTAAAAAACACTTAATGAGAGCCAGAAGGTTGAAGCTCAGCTTTATTCAGTTGAGGGCAACACCAGGGAGGGGCAGAAGCCGTTAGTAGGCCCTAACCACCATTTTGTTTTTTAAAAAACACTTAATGAGAGCCAGAAGGTTGAAGCTCAGCTTTATTCAGTTGAGGGCAACACCAGGCAGGGGCAGACACCGTTAGTAGGCCGGAACCACCAATGTGTTTAAAAACAGCAGTTAATCAGAGCCGGAAGGTAGAAGCTCAGCTTTATTCAGTTGAGGGCAACACCAGGGAGGGGCAGACGCCGTTAGTAGGCCCTAACCACCATTTTGTTTTTTAAAAAACACTTAATGAGAGCCAGAAGGTTGAAGCTCAGCTTTATTCAGTTGAGGGCAACACCAGGCAGGGGCAGACACCGTTAGTAGGCCGGAACCACCAATGTGTTTAAAAACAGCAGTTAATCAGAGCCGGAAGGTAGAAGCTCAGCTTTATTCAGTTGAGGGCAACACCAGGCAGGGGCAGACACCGTTAGTAGGCCCTAACCACCATTTTGTTTTTTAAAAAACACTTAATGAGAGCCAGAAGGTTGAAGCTCAGCTTTATTCAGTTGAGGGCAACACCAGGCAGGGGCAGACACCGTTAGTAGGCCGGAACCACCAATGTGTTTAAAAACAGCAGTTAATCAGAGCCGGAAGGTAGAAGCTCAGCTTTATTCAGTTGAGGGCAACACCAGGGAGGGGCAGACGTCGTTAGTAGGCCCTAACCACCATTTTGTTTTTTAAAAAACACTTAATGAGAGCCAGAAGGTTGAAGCTCAGCTTTATTCAGTTGAGGGCAACACCAGGCAGGGGCAGACACCGTTACTAGGCCGGAACCACCAATGTGTTTAAAAACAGCAGTTAATCAGAGCCGGAAGGTAGAAGCTCAGCTTTATTCAGTTGAGGGCAACACCAGGCAGGGGCAGACACCGTTAGTAGGCCGGAACCACCAATGTGTTTAAAAACAGCAGTTAATCAGAGCCGGAAGGTAGAAGCTCAGCTTTATTCAGTTGAGGGCAACACCAGGGAGGGGCAGAAGCCGTTAGTAGGCCCTAACCACCATTTTCTTTTTTAAAAAACACTTAATGAGAGCCAGAAGGTTGAAGCTCAGCTTTATTCAGTTGAGGGCAACACAAGGGAGGGGCAGACACCGTTAGTAGGCCCTAAACACCATTTTGTTTTTTAAAAAACACTTAATGAGAGCCAGAAGGTTGAAGCTCAGCTTTATTCAGTTGAGGGCAACACCAGGGAGGGGCAGAAGCCGTTAGTAGGCCCTAACCACCATTTTGTTTTTTAAAAAACACTTAATGAGAGCCAGAAGGTTGAAGCTCAGCTTTATTCAGTTGAGGGCAACACCAGGCAGGGGCAGACACCGTTAGTAGGCCGGAACCACCAATGTGTTTAAAAACAGCAGTTAATCAGAGCCGGAAGGTAGAAGCTCAGCTTTATTCAGTTGAGGACAACTTGAATTAGGGACTGCAGACAGACTTAGCAGGCTGTCCCCTGTGTGGACCATGCATCCAATACATTAACCCATTGAGCCACAAAGGACACGTAACTGTTGTGAAATTGGATTTTGGGCTCCCCCGGTGGCCACTGGTGGAATTGAACTGGTGTGCATCATCCCCTCTGTTCACCTGTTTCCATCAGGATGTGGGAGTCGCTATTTAGCCTTGCTCCTCTGTCACTTCCATGCCGGTCAACATTGTAATCAGAAGCCTTTCTGTGCATGTTCCTGCTGCTAGACAACTCCCAGCTAAGTTGGACTTTAGTCCTCGTTTGTTTTTGCATTTTGTTCCAGTTCACAGCTGTAGTTTCGTTTCTGTGTCTGGAAAGCTCTTGTGATCTGAAATTGCCACTCTGATGTTATGAGTTAATACTAGAGTCTTAAAGTAATTTCAGGATGGTGTTTTGATAGGGTTTTCAGCTGACCATGAAAGTGCCCTTTCTGTCTTCTGCTATCTAGTAAGCGGACCTCAATTTTGCTAAACCTATTTTCATACTACGTGTGTCCTTTTCATCTAAAATCACCGCCAATATATGTAGGGGCCTCTGTCTGCCTTTCGGGGAAATTTCTCTAGAGGTGAGCCAGGACTATATTTTCCTCTGCCAGGATTAGTTAGTCCTCCGGCCGGCGCTGGGCGTCTAGGGATAAAACGCAGGCAACGCTACCCGGGTACTGTTAGTTGTGCGGCAGGTTTAGTTCATGGTCAGTTTAGTTTCCATCCTTCCAAGAGCTAGTTCTTATGTTTGCTGGGCTATGTTCTCTTGCCATTGAGAACCATAACAGTTTGACCGGCAACAAAGGGTTAAATTAATTGACAGAGAAAGGAGAGAAAAGAGAAGTCTGCTGAAGATTTTTTTTTTTTTTTCCCCTTCAGTTCTGAGTGTGCTTGTAATTGAATCTCTTGCAAGTCTGCCTATATTGCAGCCTTTCTCTCTCTCTCTCCTTCTAATCCTGGAATGGCTCTGTGTTCACCTGTTTAAAATGGATATTCAGAGTTTAGCTGCAGGTTTGAATAATCTCACCACGAAAGTTCAAAATTTACAAGATTTTGTTGTTCATGTTCCTATATCTGAACCTAGAATTCCTTTGCCTGAATTTTTCTCGGGGAATAGATCTTGCTTTCAAAATTTCAAAAATAATTGCAAGTTGTTTTTGTCCCTGAAATCTCGCTCTGCTGGAGATCCTGCTCAGCAGGTCAGGATTGTGATTTCCTTGCTCCAGGGCGACCCTCAGGATTGGGCTTTTGCATTGGCTCCAGGGGATCCTGCGTTGCTCAATGTGGATGCGTTTTTTCTGGCCTTGGGGTTGCTTTATGAGGAACCTCAGTTAGAGCTTCAGGCGGAAAAGGCCTTGATGTCCCTATCTCAGGGGCAAGACGAAGCTGAAATATACTGCCCGAAATTCCGTAAATGGGCTGTGCTTACTCAGTGGAATGAGTGCGCCCTGGCGGCGAATTTCAGAGAGGGTCTCTCTGATGCCATTAAGGATGTTATGGTGGGGTTCCCTGTGCCTGCGGGTCTGAATGAGTCCATGACAATGGCTATCCAGATCGATAGGCGTCTGCGGGAGCGCAAACCTGTGCACCATTTGGCGGTGTCTACTGAGAAGACGCCAGAGAATATGCAATGTGATAGAATTCTGTCCAGAAGTGAACGGCAGAATTTTAGACGAAAAAATGGGTTGTGCTTCTATTGCGGTGATTCAACTCATGTTATATCAGCATGCTCTAAGCGTACTAAGAAGCTTGATAAGTCTGTTTCAATTGGCACTTTACAGTCTAAGTTTATTCTATCTGTGACCCTGATTTGTTCTTTATCATCTATTACCGCGGACGCCTATGTCGACTCTGGCGCCGCTTTGAGTCTTATGGATTGGTCCTTTGCCAAACGCTGTGGGTATGATTTGGAGCCTCTTGAAACTCCTATACCCCTGAAGGGGATTGACTTCACCCCATTGGCTAGCAATAAACCACAATACTGGACACAAGTAACTATGCGGATTAATCCGGATCACCAGGAGATTATTCGCTTTCTTGTGCTGTATAACCTACATGATGTGTTGGTGCTTGGATTGCCATGGCTGCAATCTCATAACCCAGTCCTTGACTGGAAAGCTATGTCTGTGTTAAGCTGGGGATGTAAGGGGACGCATGGGGACGTACCTGTGGTTTCCATTTCATCATCTATTCCCTCTGAGATTCCTGAATTCTTGACTGAATATCGTGACGTTTTTGAAGAACCTAAGCTTGGTTCATTACCTCCGCACCGGGAGTGCAATTGTGCCATAGATTTGATTCCGGGTAGTAAATACCCTAAGGGTCGTTTATTTAATCTGTCTGTGCCTGAACATGCTGCTATGCGAGAATATATAAAGGAGTCCTTGGAAAAGGGACATATTCGTCCTTCGTCATCTCCCTTAGGAGCCGGTTTTTTCTTTGTGGCTAAGAAAGATGGCTCTTTGAGGCCGTGTATTGATTATCGGCTTTTGAATAAAATCACGGTTAAATATCAATATCCGTTGCCACTGCTGACTGATTTGTTTGCTCGCATAAAGGGGGCCAAGTGGTTCTCTAAAATAGATCTCCGTGGGGCGTATAATTTGGTGCGAATTAAGCAGGGGGATGAGTGGAAAACCGCATTTAATACGCCCGAGGGCCACTTTGAGTATTTGGTGATGCCTTTTGGTCTTTCAAATGCCCCTTCAGTCTTTCAGTCCTTTATGCATGACATTTTCCGTGATTATTTGGATAAATTTATGATTGTGTATCTGGATGATATTTTGATTTTTTCGGATGACTGGGACTCTCATGTCCAGCAGGTCAGGAGGGTTTTTCAGGTTTTGCGGTCTAATTCCTTGTGTGTGAAGGGTTCTAAGTGCGTTTTTGGGGTTCAAAAGATTTCCTTTTTGGGATATATTTTTTCCCCCTCTTCCATCGAGATGGATCCTGTCAAGGTTCAGGCTATTTGTGATTGGACGCAACCCTCTTCTCTTAAGAGTCTTCAGAAATTTTTGGGCTTTGCTAACTTTTATCGTCGATTTATTGCTGGTTTTTCTGATGTTGTTAAACCATTGACTGATTTGACTAAGAAGGGTGCTGATGTTGCTGATTGGTCCCCTGCTGCTGTGGAGGCCTTTCGGGAGCTTAAGCGCCGCTTTTCTTCCGCCCCTGTGTTGCGTCAGCCTGATGTTGCTCTTCCTTTTCAGGTTGAGGTCGACGCTTCTGAAATCGGAGCTGGGGCGGTTTTGTCGCAGAGAAGTTCCGATTGCTCCGTGATGAGACCTTGTGCTTTTTTCTCGCGTAAATTTTCGCCCGCCGAGCGCAATTATGATGTTGGGAATCGGGAGCTTTTGGCCATGAAGTGGGCTTTTGAGGAGTGGCGTCATTGGCTTGAGGGGGCTAGACATCAGGTGGTGGTATTGACTGACCACAAAAATCTAATTTATCTTGAGTCCGCCAGACGCCTGAATCCTAGACAGGCGCGCTGGTCGTTGTTTTTCTCTCGGTTTAATTTTGTGGTGTCCTACCTGCCGGGTTCTAAGAATGTTAAGGCGGATGCCCTTTCTAGGAGTTTTGAGCCTGAGTCCCCTGGTAATTCTGAACCTACAGGTATCCTTAAGGATGGAGTGATATTGTCTGCCGTTTCTCCAGACCTGCGGCGGGCCTTGCAGGAGTTTCAGGCGGATAGACCTGATCGTTGCCCACCTGGTAGACTGTTTGTTCCTGATGATTGGACCAGTAAAGTCATTTCTGAGGTTCATTCTTCTGCGTTGGCAGGTCATCCTGGAATCTTTGGTACCAGGGATTTGGTGGCAAGGTCCTTCTGGTGGCCTTCCCTGTCTCGAGATGTGCGAGGCTTTGTGCAGTCTTGTGACGTTTGTGCTCGGGCCAAGCCTTGTTGTTCTCGGGCTAGTGGATTGTTGTTGCCCTTGCCTATCCCGAAGAGGCCCTGGACGCACATCTCGATGGATTTTATTTCGGATCTTCCTGTTTCTCAGAAGATGTCTGTCATCTGGGTGGTGTGTGACCGTTTCTCTAAGATGGTCCATTTGGTTCCCCTGCCTAAGTTGCCTTCTTCTTCCGAGTTGGTTCCTCTGTTTTTTCAAAATGTGGTCCGTTTGCATGGTATTCCGGAGAATATCGTTTCTGACAGAGGAACCCAATTCGTGTCTAGATTTTGGCGAGCATTCTGTGCTAGGATGGGCATAGATTTGTCTTTCTCGTCTGCTTTCCATCCTCAGACTAATGGCCAGACCGAGCGGACGAATCAGACCTTGGAGACATATTTGAGGTGTTTTGTGTCTGCAGATCAGGATGATTGGGTTGCTTTTTTGCCTTTAGCGGAGTTTGCCCTCAATAATCGGGCCAGCTCTGCCACCTTGGTGTCTCCTTTTTTCTGTAATTCGGGGTTTCATCCTCGATTTTCTTCTGGTCAGGTGGAATCTTCGGATTGTCCTGGGGTGGATGCTGTGGTGGAGAGGTTGCATCAGATTTGGGGGCAGGTAGTGGACAATTTGAAGTTGTCCCAGGAGAAGACTCAGCTTTTTGCCAACCGCCGGCGTCGGGTTGGTCCTCGGCTTTGTGTTGGGGACTTGGTGTGGTTGTCTTCTCGTTTTGTCCCTATGAGGGTTTCTTCTCCTAAGTTTAAGCCTCGGTTCATCGGCCTGTACAAGATATTGGAGATTCTTAACCCTGTGTCCTTCCGTTTGGACCTCCCTGCATCTTTTTCTATTCATAATGTTTTTCATCGGTCATTATTGCGCAGGTATGAGGTACCGGTTGTGCCTTCCGTTGAGCCTCCTGATCCGGTGTTGGTTGAGGGCGAGTTGGAGTACGTTGTGGAAAAAATCTTGGACTCCCGTGTTTCCAGACGGAAACTCCAGTATCTGGTCAAATGGAAGGGATACGGTCAGGAGGATAATTCTTGGGTGACTGCCTCTGATGTTCATGCCTCCGATCTGGTCCGTGCCTTTCATAGGGCTCATCCTGATCGCCCTGGTGGTTCTGGTGAGGGTTCGGTGCCCCCTCCTTGAGGGGGGGGTACTGTTGTGAAATTGGATTTTGGGCTCCCCCGGTGGC
The DNA here is from genome assembly GCF_051348905.1 of Ranitomeya variabilis. NCBI lineage: Eukaryota > Metazoa > Chordata > Amphibia > Anura > Dendrobatidae > Ranitomeya > Ranitomeya variabilis. The sequence goes on along the minus strand of NC_135238.1, from coordinate 92,960,766 downwards.
CACTGGTGGAATTGAACTGGTGTGCATCATCCCCTCTGTTCACCTGTTTCCATCAGGATGTGGGAGTCGCTATTTAGCCTTGCTCCTCTGTCACTTCCATGCCGGTCAACATTGTAATCAGAAGCCTTTCTGTGCATGTTCCTGCTGCTAGACAACTCCCAGCTAAGTTGGACTTTAGTCCTCGTTTGTTTTTGCATTTTGTTCCAGTTCACAGCTGTAGTTTCGTTTCTGTGTCTGGAAAGCTCTTGTGATCTGAAATTGCCACTCTGATGTTATGAGTTAATACTAGAGTCTTAAAGTAATTTCAGGATGGTGTTTTGATAGGGTTTTCAGCTGACCATGAAAGTGCCCTTTCTGTCTTCTGCTATCTAGTAAGCGGACCTCAATTTTGCTAAACCTATTTTCATACTACGTGTGTCATTTTCATCTAAAATCACCGCCAATATATGTGGGGGCCTCTGTCTGCCTTTCGGGGAAATTTCTCTAGAGGTGAGCCAGGACTATATTTTCCTCTGCCAGGATTAGTTAGTCCTCCGGCCGGCACTGGGCGTCTAGGGATAAAACGCAGGCAACGCTACCCGGCTACTGTTAGTTGTGCGGCAGGTTTAGTTCATGGTCAGTTTAGTTTCCATCCTTCCAAGAGCTAGTTCTTATGTTTGCTGGGCTATGTTCTCTTGCCATTGAGAACCATAACACGTAACCTTCCGTGGCCATGCCTACAGGTCCATGTGTCTGTTGTCAGGTGTACCTTTGTCAGTGTAGGCCTATTGGAAGGAGGGACCGCAGACAGGCTTCGAAGGCCTAACACAATAAAATGGGCTGGCTGTAGGCACGTTAAAATTGGTTCCAGGGGTACACGGGCAGCAGTGGTCTGGTCAGTGGAGGCCTAGTGGAAGGAGGGACCGCAGACAGGCTTCGAAGGCCTAACACAATAAAATGGGCTGGCTGTAGGCACTTTAAAATTGGTTCCAGGGGTACACGGGCAGCAGTGGTCTGGTCAGTGGAGGCCTAGTGGAAGGAGGGACCGCAGACAGGCTTCGAAGGCCTAACACAATAAAATGGGCTGGCTGTAGGCACTTTAAAATTGGTTCCAGGGGTACACGGGCAGCAGTGGTCTGGTCAGTGGAGGCCTAGTGGAAGGAGGGACCGCAGACAGGCTTCGAAGGCCTAACACAATAAAATGGGCTGGCTGTAGGCACTTTAAAATTGGTTCCAGGGGTACACGGGCAGCAGTGGTCTGGTCAGTGGAGGCCTAGTGGAAGGAGGGACCGCAGACAGGCTTCGAAGGCCTAACACAATAAAATGGGCTGGCTGTAGGCACTTTAAAATTGGTTCCAGGGGTACACGGGCAGCAGTGGTCTGGTCAGTGGAGGCCTAGTGGAAGGAGGGACCGCAGACAGGCTTCGAAGGCCTAACACAATAAAATATAGGCTCATGGCAGTTTTACAGCGGTTACATGGATACACGGGCAGGCAGCTTGGTGGTGAGTGGAGGAGTATTTAAAGTAGGGACCGCAGACAGGCTATCAAAGGCCTAAAATAACAAACAATAGGCTCATGGCAGTTTTACAGCGGTTACATGGATACACGGGCAGGCAGCTTGGTGGTGAGTGGAGGAGTATTTAAAGTAGGGACCGCAGACAGGCTATCAAAGGCCTAAAATAACAAACAATAGGCTCATGGCAGTTTTACAGCGGTTACATGGATACACGGGCAGGCAGCTTGGTGGTGAGTGGAGGAGTATTTAAAGTAGGGACCGCAGACAGGCTATCAAAGGCCTAAAATAACAAACAATAGGCTCATGGCAGTTTTACAGCGGTTACATGGATACACGGGCAGGCAGCTTGGTGGTGAGTGGAGGAGTATTTAAAGTAGGGACCGCAGACAGGCTATCAAAGGCCTAAAATAACAAACAATAGGCTCATGGCAGTTTTACAGCGGTTACATGGATACACGGGCAGGCAGCTTGGTGGTGAGTGGAGGAGTATTTAAAGTAGGGACCGCAGACAGGCTATCAAAGGCCTAAAATAACAAACAATAGGCTCATGGCAGTTTTACAGCGGTTACATGGATACACGGGCAAGCAGCTTGGTGGTGAGTGGAGGAGTATTTAAAGTAGGGACCGCAGACAGGCTATCAAAGGCCTAAAATAACAAACAATAGGCTCATGGCAGTTTTACAGCGGTTACATGGATACACGGGCAGGCAGCTTGGTGGTGAGTGGAGGAGTATTTAAAGTAGGGACCGCAGACAGGCTATCAAAGGCCTAAAATAACAAACAATAGGCTCATGGCAGTTTTACAGCGGTTACATGGATACACGGGCAGGCAGCTTGGTGGTGAGTGGAGGAGTATTTAAAGTAGGGACCGCAGACAGGCTATCAAAGGCCTAAAATAACAAACAATAGGCTCATGGCAGTTTTACAGCGGTTACATGGATACACGGGCAGGCAGCTTGGTGGTGAGTGGAGGAGTATTTAAAGTAGGGACCGCAGACAGGCTATCAAAGGCCTAAAATAACAAACAATAGGCTCATGGCAGTTTTACAGCGGTTACATGGATACACGGGCAGGCAGCTTGGTGGTGAGTGGAGGAGTATTTAAAGTAGGGACCGCAGACAGGCTATCAAAGGCCTAAAATAACAAACAATAGGCTCATGGCAGTTTTACAGCGGTTACATGGATACACGGGCAGGCAGCTTGGTGGTGAGTGGAGGAGTATTTAAAGTAGGGACCGCAGACAGGCTATCAAAGGCCTAAAATAACAAACAATAGGCTCATGGCAGTTTTACAGCGGTTACATGGATACACGGGCAGGCAGCTTGGTGGTGAGTGGAGGAGTATTTAAAGTAGGGACCGCAGACAGGCTATCAAAGGCCTAAAATAACAAACAATAGGCTCATGGCAGTTTTACAGCGGTTACATGGATACACGGGCAGGCAGCTTGGTGGTGAGTGGAGGAGTATTTAAAGTAGGGACCGCAGACAGGCTATCAAAGGCCTAAAATAACAAACAATAGGCTCATGACAGTTTTACAGCGGTTACATGGATACACGGGCAGGCAGCTTGGTGGTGAGTGGAGGAGTATTTAAAGTAGGGACCGCAGACAGGCTATCAAAGGCCTAAAATAACAAACAATAGGCTCATGGCAGTTTTACAGCGGTTACATGGATACACAGGCAGCTTGGTGGTGAGTGGAGGAGTAGTGCAAGGAGTGTCTGTCCCAGTACTCCCAAAATATAAATAGATGTTAATGTCTCGCAAAACAACCAAAACAAAAAAAAAGGTGGCATACTTAGGTACAGGGGTGGGCTCATCTACTGAGTTTCTGACATAGTAATTTGGCAGTAACTATTTAATGGTGCCAATATAGGACACAGACACAGACTACTTTAAGTTGCATCATAGATGTCTACAAATTTGTATTGTCAGTGCCAGACATTGAATGATGTCAGCGAATAGACTAAAGATTGGTGGAGCTGTGCGACATAATTTTGCACGTGGTAGAGCACATTTTGAGCTGGGGTAGGGGGAACTCTCTTGAGGCCGGCGGGACCGCCCCAGGGCCCCTCATGTTACAACGGTGTGTCTGACGTTGGGTGCGCACCACCACCGCCAGAGCCACTACATTGTACTATGAGGGACCCAGTAGCAATGCCGTCAACCAAAAGCGAGCACACCCACCTCTTCAGACAAACAGCAGTCTCACGGGTGCTTGCGCCAAGTCGCGATACCACGGCCCCGTGTGGGGAGTTTGGCCATTTAGGGAGGTGTAAACATGTCGTATGCTGTACAATCAGCTGCAGCAAATTAGACATTAGAAAAGTAATTCACAGGCAAGAGCTTTTCATAGGAAAGCTAGGTGTCGGCCGGGCAAGGTGGGGCAAAAGATTTCGAAATCCAGTTGTGGTTCATTTTAATGAATGTTAGATCGTCAACATTTTGGGTAGCCAGACGAGTCCTTTTTTCGGTTAATATTGAACCTGCAGCACTGAATACTCTTTCTGATAGGACACTTGCTGCCGGGCAAGCAAGCTCCTGCAATGCATATTCTGCCAATTCTGGCCAGGTGTCTAATTTGGAGGCCAAGTAATCAAATGGGAATGACGGTTGAGGGAGAACATCGATAAGGGATGAAAAATAGTTAGTAACCATACTGGACAAATGTTGTCTCCTGTCACTTTCAATTGATGCAGCAGTACCTGTCCTGTCTGCGGTCATAGCAAAATCACTCCACAACCTGGTCAGAAAACCCCTCTGTCCAACGCCACTTCTGAAGTGTGCACCCCTAACACTCCTAGTCTGCTGCCCCCTGGAGCTCGTGTGAGAACGATCACGTGCGCTGTGTGCTGGGAATGCCTGAAGCAAACGGTCAACAAGAGTTGATTGTTTGGTTGCTAATATTAGTTCCAAGTTCTCATGTGGCATAATATTTTGCAATTTGCCTTTATAGCGTGGATCAAGGAGGCAGGCCAACCAGTAATCATCATCGTTCATCATTTTCGTAATGCGTGTGTCCCTTTTTAGGATACGTAAGGCATAATCCGCCATGTGGGCCAAAGTTCCAGTTGTCAAATCTCCGGTTGTGATTGGTTGAGGGGCAGTTGCAGGCAAATCTACGTCACTTGTGTCCCTCAAAAAACCAGAACCCGGCCGTGACACGCAACCAATTTCCTGTGCCCTCGGGAAAGGTTCGGCATTAAAAATATACTCATCCCCATCATCCTCCTCGTCCTCCACCTCCTCTTCGCCCGCTACCTCGTCCTGTACACTGCCCTGACCAGACAATGGCTGACTGTCATCAAGGCTTTCCTCTTCCTCTGGTGCAGACGCCTGCTCCTTTATGTGCGTCAAACTTTGCATCAGCAGACGCATTAGGGGGATGCTCATGCTTATTACGGCGTTGTCTGCACTAACCAGCCGTGTGCATTCCTCAAAACACTGAAGGACTTGACACATGTCTTGTATCTTAGACCACTGCACACCTGACAACTCCATGTCTGCCATCCTACTGCCTGCCCGTGTATCCTCCCACAAATAAATAACAGCACGCCTCTGTTCGCACAGTCTCTGAAGCATGTGCAGTGTTGAGTTCCACCTTGTTGCAACGTCTATGATTAGGCGATGCTGGGGAAGGTTCAAAGACCGCTGATAGGTCTGCATACGGCTGGCGTGTACAGGCGAACGTCGGATATGTGAGCAAAGTGCACGCACTTTGAGGAGCAGGTCGGAGAACCCAGGATAAGTTTTCAATAAGCACTGCACCACCAGGTTTAAGGTGTGAGCCAGGCAAGGAATGTGTTTCAGTTGGGAAAGGGAGATGGCAGCCATGAAATTCCTTCCGTTATCACTCACTACCTTGCCTGCCTCAAGATCTACTGTGCCCAGCCACGACTGCGTTTCTTGTTGCAAGAACTCGGACAGAACTTCCGCGGTGTGTCTGTTGTCGCCCAAACACTTCATAGCCAATACAGCCTGCTGACGCTTGGCAGTAGCTGGCCCATAATGGGACAACTGGTGTGCAACAGTGTCATCTGCCGATGGAGTGGTTGGCAGACTGCGTTCTGTGGAAGAGCTGTAGCTTCTGCAGGAGGACGAGGAGGAGGAGGAGGAGGGGGTGCGAACGCCTACAGCCAACTGTTTCCTAGACCGTGGGCTAGGCACAACTGTCCCTAAATTGATGTCGCCTGTGGACCCTGCATCCACCACATTCACCCAGTGTGCCGTGATGGACACATAACGTCCCTGGCCATGCCTACTGGTCCATGCATCTGTAGTCAGGTGCACCTTTGTACTCACAGATTGCCTGAGTGCATGGACGATGCGCTGTTTAACATGCTGGTGCAGGGCTGGGATGGCTTTTCTGGAAAAAAAGTGTCGACTGGGTAGCTCGTATCGTGGTTCAGCGTACTCCATCAGGGCTTTGAAAGCTTCGCTTTCAACTAACCGGTAGGGCATCATCTCTAACGAGATTAGTCTAGCTATGTGGGCGTTAAAACCCTGTGCACGCGGATGCGAGGATAAGTACTTCCTTTTTCTAACCAGAGTCTCATGTAGGGTGAGCTGGACTGGAGAGCTGGAGATCGTGGAACTTTCGGGTGTGCCGGTGTACATGGCAGACTGAGAGACGGTTGGAGACGGTATTGTTTCCGCCGGTGCCCTAGATGCAATATTTCCTCCTACAAAACTGGTGATTCCCTGACCCTGACTGCTTTTGGCTGGCAAAGAAACCTGCACAGATACTGCCGGTGGTGCGGAAAATGGTGGCCTTACAGTGACGGAAGGGATGTTGCGTTGCTGACTAGCTTCATTGGCCGAGGGTGCTACAACCTTAAGGGACGTTTGGTAGTTAGTCCAGGCTTGAAAATGCATGGTGGTTAAGTGTCTATGCATGCAACTAGTATTTAGACTTTTCAGATTCTGACCTCTGCTTAAGCTAGTTGAACATTTTTGACAGATGACTTTGCGCTGATCAGTTGGATGTTGTTTAAAAAAATGCCAGACTGCACTCTTCCTAGACTCGGATCCCTTTTCAGGGATTGCAGACTGAGCTTTAACCGGATGGCCACGCTGTCCTCCAACAGGTTTTGGCTTTGACACGCGTTTTGGGCCAGATACGGGCCCGGCAGATGGAACCTGTTGCGATGTTGATGCCTGCTGCGGCCCCTCCTCCACCTCCGCTTCTGAACTACTGCCGCCTGCACCCTGTTCCCCCAATGGCTGCCAATCGGGGTCAATAACTGGGTCATCTATTACCTCCTCTTCGAGCTCGTGTGCAAGTTCGTCTGTGTCACTGTGTCGGTCGGTGGTATAGCGTTCGTGGCGGGGCAACATAGTCTCATCAGGGTCTGATTGTGGATCTGTACCCTGAGAGGGCAATGTGGTGGTCTGAGTCAAAGGAGCAGCATAGTACTCTGGCTGTGGCTGTGCATCAGTGCACTCCGTGTCAGAATCTACTTGTAATGGGCATGGCCTGTTAAATGTTTCACTTTCTAAGCCAGGGACAGTATGTGTAAAGAGCTCCATGGAGTGACCCGTTGTGTCGCCTGCTGCATCCTTCTCTCTTGTTGTAGTTTTTGCTGAGGAGGACAAGGAAGCGACTTGTCCCTGACCGTGAACATCCACAAGCGACGCGCTGCTTTTACATTTACCAGTTTCTGAAGAGGAGGCAAAAGAGCTAGAGGCTGAGTCTGCAATGTAAGCCAAAACTTGCTGTTGCTGCTCCGCCTTTAAAAGCGGTTTTCCTACTCCCAGAAAAGAGAGCGTTCGAGGCCTTGTGTAGCCTGACGACGAAACTGGCTCCACAGCTCCAGACTTAGGTGGAATATTTTTATCCCCACGACCACCTGATGCTCCACTACCACTACCATCATTACCAGCTGACAATGAACGCCCACGACGACCTCTTGCACCAGACTTCCTCATTGTTTTAAAATCTTAACCAAAGTAACTTTATTTGTTGCTGTCAAACAACTTACACGGTGAGCTATAACTTCAGTATGATTTCAATATCCCTTAACAGGTTGGTGAGACCACAAGGAAAATCAGGCACAATGTTACACACTCTGTTTTCTGTGGCACAAAATCACAGAGATGACACACACGCAGGACTGTCACTCAAGCACTAATGTCAATATTAATCTCCCACCTAATTTATTTTATTTTTTTTCTCAGGGAGACTTTAGAAACCAAATAATATTAAAAAAAAAAAAAAAAAAAAGGCTTTCTATGGCCCACAATTAGAGAGAGAGAGGTGGCACACCCAGGAGTCAAGACTGGCGCACAAGCTGAAAGGGCAATATTACTCTCCCACTGTTTTTTTAAGTTTTTTTTTTTTAATTTTCAGGGAGACTTTAGAAACCAAATAATATTAAAAAAACCAAAAAAATAAATAGCCTTTCTATGGCCCACTGAATGAGAGAGAGAGGTGGCACACCCAGGAGTCAAGACTGGCACACAAGCTGAAAGGGCAATATTACTCTCCCACTGTTTTTTTATGTATTTTTTTTTTTTAAGGGAGACTTTAGAAACCCAATAATATTTAAAAAAAAAAAAAAAGGCTTTCTATGGCCCACAATTAGAGAGAGAGGTGGCACACCCAGGAGTCAAGACTGGCACACAAGCTGAAAGGGCAATATTACTCTCCCACTGTTTTTTTATGTATTTTTTTTTTTTCAGGGAGACTTTAGAAACCAAATAATATTAAAAAAACCAAAAAAATAAATAGCCTTTCTATGGCCCACTGAATGAGAGAGAGAGGTGGCACACCCAGGAGTCAAGACTGGCGCACAAGCTGAAAGGGCAATATTACTCTCCCACTGTTTTTTTAAGTTTTTTTTTTTTTTATTTTCAGGGAGACTTTAGAAACCAAATAATATTAAAAAAACCAAAAAAATAAATAGCCTTTTTTATGGCCCACTGAATGAGAGAGAGAGGTGGCACACCCAGGAGTCAAGACTGGCACACAAGCTGAAAGGGCAATATTACTCTCCCACTGTTTTTTTATGTATTTTTTTTTTTTAAGGGAGACTTTAGAAACCCAATAATATTTAAAAAAAAAAAAAAAAAAAAAGGCTTTCTATGGCCCACAATTAGAGAGAGAGGTGGCACACCCAGGAGTCAAGACTGGCACACAAGCTGAAAGGGCAATATTACTCTCCCACTGTTTTTTTATGTATTTTTTTTTTCAGGGAGACTTTAGAAACCAAATAATATTAAAAAAACCAAAAAAATAAATAGCCTTTCTATGGCCCACTGAATGAGAGAGAGAGGTGGCACACCCAGGAGTCAAGACTGGCACACAAGCTGAAAGGGCAATATTACTCTCCCACTGTTTTTTTATGTTTTTTTTTTTTCAGGGAGACTTTAGAAACCAAATAATATTAAAAAAACCAAAAAAATAAATAGCCTTTCTATGGCCCACTGAATGAGAGAGAGAGGTGGCACACCCAGGAGTCAAGACTGGCACACAAGCTGAAAGGGCAATATTACTCTCCCACTGTTTTTTTATGTATTTTTTGTTTTTTAAGGGAGACTTTAGAAACCCAATAATATTTAAAAAAAAAAATAAATAGGCTTTCTATGGCCCACTGAATGAGAGGGAGAGAGGTGGCACACCCAGGAGTCAAGACTGGCACACAAGCTGAAAGGGCAATATTACTCTCCCACTGTTTTTTTATGTATTTTTTGTTTTTTAAGGGAGACTTTAGAAACCCAATAATATTAAAAAAAAAAAATAAATAGGCTTTCTATGGCCCACTGAATGAGAGGGAGAGAGGTGGCACACCCAGGAGTCAAGACTGGCACACAAGCTGAAAGGGCAATATTACTCTCCCACTGTTTTTTTTTTTTTTTCAGGGAGACTTTAGAAACCAAATAATATTAAAAAAACCAAAAAAATAAATAGCCTTTCTATGGCCCACTGAATGAGAGAGAGAGGTGGCACACCCAGGAGTCAAGACTGGCACACAAGCTGAAAGGGCAATATTACTCTCCCACTGTTTTTTTATGTATTTTTTTTTTCAGGGAGACTTTAGAAACCAAATAATAAGAAAATAAATAAATAAATAAATAGGCTTTCTATAGCCCACTGAATGAGAGATAGCACACACAGCAGTGGCACACAAGCCCTGACTGAGGCCAATATTTTTCTCCCACTGATTTATGTAGTGTTTTTGTGTTGAGGTAGATTTTAGAACACAAATCAAGGAAAAAAAAAAAAATGCTTTCTATGGCCCACTGAATGAGAGAGAGGTGGCACACCCAGGAGTCAAGACTGGCACACAAGCTGAAAGGGCAATATTACTCTCCCACTGTTTTTTTATGTATTTTTTGTTTTTTAAGGGAGACTTTAGAAACCCAATAATATTTAAAAAAAATAAATAAATAGGCTTTCTATGGCCCACTGAATGAGAGGGAGAGAGGTGGCACACCCAGGAGTCAAGACTGGCACACAAGCTGAAAGGGCAATATTACTCTCCCACTGTTTTTTTATGTATTTTTTGTTTTTTAAGGGAGACTTTAGAAACCCAATAATATTTAAAAAACCAAAAAAATAAATAGCCTTTCTATGGCCCACTGAATGAGAGAGAGAGGTGGCACACCCAGGAGTCAAGACTGGCACACAAGCTGAAAGGGCAATATTACTCTCCCACTGTTTTTTTATGTATTTTTTGTTTTTTAAGGAAGACTTTAGAAACCCAATAATATTTAAAAAAAAAAAAAAAAAAAGGCTTTCTATGGCCCACAATCAGAGAGAGAGGTGGCACACCCAGGAGTCAAGACTGGCACACAAGCTGAAAGGGCAATATTACTCTCCCACTGTTTTTTTATTTATTTATTTTTTTTCAGGGAGACTTTAGAAACCAAATAATATTAAAAAAACCAAAAAAATAAATAGCCTTTCTATGGCCCACTGAATGAGAGAGAGAGGTGGCACACCCAGGAGTCAAGACTGGCACACAAGCTGAAAGGGCAATATTACTCTCCCACTGTTTTTTTATGTATTTTTTGTTTTTTAAGGGAGACTTTAGAAACCCAATAATATTTAAAAAAATAAATAAATAGGCTTTCTATGGCCCACTGAATGAGAGGGAGAGAGGTGGCACACCCAGGAGTCAAGACTGGCACACAAGCTGAAAGGGCAATATTACTCTCCCACTGTTTTTTTATGTTTTTTTTTTTTTCAGGTAGACTTTAGAAACCAAATAATATTAAAAAAACGAAAAAAATAAATAGCCTTTCTATGGCCCACTGAATGAGAGAGAGAGGTGGCACACCCAGGAGTCAAGACTGGCACACAAGCTGAAAGGGCAATATTACTCTCCCACTGTTTTTTTATGTATTTTTTGTTTTTTAAGGGAGACTAGAAACCCAATAATATTTAAAAAAAAAAAAAAAAAAGGCTTTCTATGGCCCACAATTAGAGAGAGAGGTGGCACACCCAGGAGTCAAGACTGGCACACAAGCTGAAAGGGCAATATTACTCTCCCACTGTTTTTTTATTTTTTTATTTTTTTTTCAGGGAGACTTTAGAAACCAAATAATAAGAAAAAAAAAAAATAAATAAATAGGCTTTCTATAGCCCACTGAATAAGAGATAGCACACACAGCAGTGGCACACAAGCCCTGACTGAGGCCAATATTTTTCTACCACTGATTGATGTAGTGTTTTTGTGTTGAGGTAGAATTTAGAACACAAATCACGGAAAAAATAAATAGGCTTTCTATGGCCCACTCAGTGAGAGATGGCACACACAGGGATGGCACTGTAGCAGAAATGCCAATCTTAATCTCCCACAAAAAAAAAACAAAAAAAAACAGGGACTGTCCTACAATTACTATCTCCCTGCAGTAATCTAAGCCAGGTATGGCAGGCAGCAATAGGAGTGGACTGATGCACAAATTAAATAAAAAGTGTGGACAAACAAAAAAGATAGCTGTGCAGAAAGGAACAAGAGGATATGTGCTTTGAAAAAAGCAGTTGGTTTCCACAGTGGCGTACACACAGCAATACAGCTATCACGGAGCCTTCTAGGGCAGCCCAATGAGCTACAGCGCTGAGGAAAAAAAAAAAAAAATAGCTTCCACTGTTCCTGCACACCGAAGGTGGTGTTGGACAGTGGAAATCGCTACAGCACAAGCGGTTTGGTGGTTAGTGGACCCTGCCTAATGCTCTCCCTGCTTCTGACGAAGCGGCAGCAACCTCTCCCTAAGCTCAGATCAGCAGCAGTAAGATGGCGGTCGGCGGGAACGCCCCTTTATAGCCCCTGTGACGCCGCAGACAGCAAGCCAATCACTGCAATGCCCTTCTCTAAGATGGTGGGGACCAGGATCTATGTCATCACGCTGCCCACACTCTGCGTTCACCTTCATTGGCTGAGAAATGGCGCTTTTCGCGTCATTGAAACGCGACTTTGGCGCGAAAGTCGCGTACCGCATGGCCGACAAGCACAGGGGTCGGATCGGGTTTCATGAGACGCCGACTTAGCCAAAAGTCGGCGACTTTTGAAAATGATCGACCCGTTTCGCTCAACCCTAGTCAGCATACATGGTGCCCGTGACAGGGCATCCGCATTTCCCTGTGATTTCCCAGCCCGATGTTCCACAGAGAAGCTGAAGTTTTGTAGGGACAAGAACCATCTGGTGACTCGGGCATTCCTCTCTTTTGCATTTCTCATCCAGACAAGGGGTGAATGGTCCGTTACCAACCGAAACTGACGCCCGAGCAAATAGTAGCGTAGGGACTCCAAGGCCCATTTAATCGCCAAGCACTCCTTCTCCACTACGCTATAATTTTTCTCTGCCGGGGTCAGTTTCCTGCTTAAATAGGTGACTGGATTCTCATCGCCGTTCACCTCTTGCGACAGCACCGCTCCTAAGCCTACCTCTGAGGCATCGGTTTGCACAATAAAGGTTTTCTTGAAGTCGGGGCTGATGAGGACCGGCTGTCCACACAACGCCGACTTCAGAGACTGGAAAGCTTCCTCTGCTTGAGGATTCCACTTGACCATCACCGTTTTCTTCCCTTTTAACAGGTCCGTTAGGGAAGCCGATTTACCAGCAAAATTGGGTATAAATCGACGGTAATACCCAATGATGCCAAGGAATGCCCTCACTTGTTTGGTACTTAAGGGCTTGGGCCAGTTTTGAATGGCCTCAATTTTGTTCACTTGAGGTTTGATCACCCCTCGGCCGATCACGTATCCTAAGTACCGGGCTTCCGTGAGACCTATTGCGCATTTCTTTGGGTTTGCTGTTAACCCTGCGGCTCTAAGAGACTCCAGCACTGCTTGTACCTGGGACAGATGGGTATCCCAGTCGGTACTAAAGATGACTATGTCATCCAAATAGGCCGACGCGTAATCTCTATGTGGCGCTAACACAATGTCCATCAGCCTCTGGAATGTGGCTGGAGCCCCATGTAACCCAAAAGGTAAGACAACGTATTGAAAGAGACCCTCTGGGGTTATAAAAGCAGTCTTTTCTTTCGCTGACTCTGTTAAGGGAACCTGCCAGTAACTTTTCGTGAGATCCAGCGTGGTGAAGTACTGTGTCTTCCCCAGTCTCTCAATTAGCTCGTCCACCCGTGGCATGGGATACAGGTCAAATTTTGACACTTCATTTAACTTCCTAAAGTCATTACAGAAGCGTAATGACCCATCAGGTTTTGGTATTAGTACAATGGGGCTAGCCCACTCACTTCGGGACTCCTCAATGACTCCCAACTGAAGCATTTGCTTTACCTCGGCCGCGATGGCTTGCCTTCGTGCTTCTGGCACTCGGTAGGGTTTCATTCGCACCTTTACCCGGGGCTCAGTGACAATGTCATGCTGAATCACTGAGGTTCGCCCCGGCAGTTCTGAGAATACATCCATATTATGCTGTACCAAAGCTCGAGCCTCCCGCCGCTGCTGTTTTGTGAGGTCATCATTGATTTTTACCTCACACCCGGCTGTGTCCTTGGCGAGTGCCAGAGGGACCTCCGACTGTATGACCGTAGTTGCTTCTGTGACCAAACATTCTCGGTCCTTCCAGGCCTTTAGCAGGTTTACATGGTACAGCTGCTCGGGTTTTCTTTTCCCAGGTTGGTACACTTTGTAATTCACTTCCCCCACCTTCCCCCGTATCTCATAAGGCCCTTGCCACTTGGCCATGAGTTTACTCTCTGGGGTGGGTACTAGTACCAACACCCGGTCTCCTTCTTTAAAGGTCCTGACCGTGGCCCTTTTATTATATGTACGGCTCTGAGTGGCCTGGGCATCCAACAGATGCTCCTTTACTATGGGTTGCACGACCACAATCCGATCCTGCATACTTGCCACATACTCGATTACACTTTTATGTGGAGTGGGCTCCTGTTCCCATGTCTCTTTGGCTACATCCAGCAGTCCCCTCGGGTGTCTGCCATACAATAGCTCAAATGGGGAGAACCCCGTGGACGCCTGCGGTACCTCGCGTATGGCGAACATTAAATATGGCAATAACATATCCCAATCTTTCCCATCCTTGGCGACCACCTTTTTGAGCATGGCCTTGTGGGTCTTATTAAACCTCTCGACCAACCCATCGGTTTGTGGATGGTACACTGACGTACGTAACTGTTTAATTTGGAGCAATTTACATAGCTCCTTAGTCACTTTAGACATAAAAGGGGTTCCCTGATCTGTAAGGATCTCCTTGGGAAGCCCCAGGTGACAAAACATGGCAAACAGTTCACGGGCTATGAGTTTAGCCGAAGTGTGCCGGAGCGGTATCGCCTCTGGATATCGGGTGGCGTAGTCTAGGACTACTAATATGTGCTAGTGGCCCCGGGCGGATTTTACTATTGGTCCTACCAGATCCATCGATATCCGCTCAAAAGGTACTTCTATGATGGGTAGAGGCACTAATGGACTCCGGTAGTTCGTGGTGGGTGAGGTTAGTCGACACTCAGGACATGTGTCACAGTACTTTGTAACCTCAGCGTAGACACCAGGCCAAAAAAACCTCTGTAATATGCGCTCTAACATCTTTTTGGCCCCCAAGTGCCCCCCCAACATGTGAGTGTGAGCCATGTCGAGCACCGCCCGATGATAGGGTTGGGGCACTACCAGTTGTTCCACCACCTCATCCCGGATTTTATCAACCCTGTACAGTAACTCCTGGTTGATCATCATCCGGGGAAACTCCTTTTCTGCACCAGGTTGTTGTGCCACCCCATTCACTTCGATTACTCTTTCCCTTGCCCGGGTCAGAGTGGGATCCTGGAGCTGGGCAGTCCCAAACTTACCAGGTGACACCTCCAGCTCAGGAATTGGTGGATTCTCTTCCACTTCTCCTGCCAGCACCTCTAGGGGAAACCTATCGGGATTACACACTGTGCCTATCGTGGCGACCCCTACGGCAGGTATCCCTGACTCGGGATCTTCAGGTTCTGCACCTGGAATGCTTTTTACCCTGAGAGGGTTAACTCTGTTCTCCCAGAGGGACCAGAACAGGGGCAAGTCTCTACCGATCACAGTCCCATACGGAAGAGTCTTTACCACGCCCACCACATGTTTTATCTCTCCACATGGGGTGGAGAAAGTGACCTCCGCAGTCGGGTACTCTCGGAGGTCCCCATGTATGCACACTACCCCCACCTTTCGTCCATTAGGACTGTGCCCAGCAACCAGGGACCCGTGTACCAAGGTCACCAAGCTCCCTGAGTCCAAGAGAGCATCCGTCTGGTACCCGTTAACGAGTACTCTACACAGCTGCGGTTCGGTATCGGCAGGGTTTGTAGTGGCAATGCAGACTGGCTGGGCATACATAGACACCCGACGGGTATACCCGCAGTCCATGGGTTCTGTTGTTAGAGGGCAATTAGCAACCACATGTCCAGGTTCTTGGCATCGCCAACACGTAATGACTGAGGCCCGAGGTAACCTTGGGGCCAGTTTAGAGGACACAGGTCTGTGGTCACTCTCTTTCCGAGACAACCCCTCAGCACGGACTCGGTCCGGTTTTGTCCCAGTGGAGGGTCGTGGACTTTTCTCAGACTCCTGAGCTGGCGGAGCCTTACGTGACAGCCGAAGCGGAGCAGTGTCCCGTATAAAGTCCTGGGTGGCCTTATATCGCTCTATCAGAGACCTACAACTTGTTCTAGGGTACCCGGTTCCCCTTGACCCACCCAACGCTGTATGGCTGCTGGCAGAGCCCTCACTAGTCGGTCGACCACCACCCTCTCCACTATCTGACTTGTGATTAAAGTCTCAGGTTGGAGCCACCGTTTCACAAGCTGCAGTAAGTAAAAAATCTGAGACCGGGCAGGCTGGGCTTCCACAAAAGTCCAAGAAAACACCCGTTGAGCTCTCACATAAGTATTAACCCCCAGTCGGGCAAGGATCTCACCTTTTAGCTTGGAATAGTCCTGGGCATCCTCCCGACTGAGGTCAAAGTAGGCCTTTAGCGCATCACCCCTCAGGAACGGAGCCACAACTTCAGCCCACTGTGCTGCTGGCAGATTCTCCCGCTCTGCCGTGCACTCATAGACGGTGAGGAAAGCTTCCACGTCATCTTCCGGACTCAATTTCCTCAAAGCGGAGCGGACC
Source organism: Ranitomeya variabilis (assembly GCF_051348905.1). Lineage (NCBI taxonomy): Eukaryota > Metazoa > Chordata > Amphibia > Anura > Dendrobatidae > Ranitomeya > Ranitomeya variabilis. The sequence goes on along the minus strand of NC_135238.1, from coordinate 92,944,696 downwards.
TTGTCTCGGGCATCGCAACGTTCCGGGGTCGGTGCTGGAGGTGCCTCATGCAGGGCTGTAATTTGCTGCAGCAACAGGTTATTAGTTTGTTGCTGTTGTTGCTGTGTGAGGACCAGCTGCCTCAGAATCTCCTCCATTTTGTCTGTAGACCTGAATTGTAATGTAGCAGGCTTAATAACAGACATGCAAATGGTGTTGGGGTATGCCTTAATTCACACTGCTCCGCATTCTCTAACCAAATGTGATGCAGCGATGGCCTTGCTGTGCAGTGAATAGGCAGTGACCCATATAAAGTTCAAACAAAGTCTTGTTTATTTCACAGCAAACTCACAAACCGGAAAAATAAGCAAACAAGTCTTTCAGTATGCAGCCAGGAAAAATAACGACAGTCCACAATCCGTTGCCGTAAACGTAATACACCACCGTGTACGCTGGGGTGTCAGGCTTTTTAGGCTTTGCCTGGCCCGTGTTGCACCACACGGACAGAGCTCCTCATAAAGCTCCTGCTAGGTCTGACTCCCAGACCAACACTGACACACCCAAACTCTCTTGCAGGGTTTTTTTTCTTTCCTCCAGATTCTATGGCCATGGGCCACTATAAGATCTGGGCTGGAGGAAACGGACCGGCCCCACTACCTTCCTGCAGTCCGTTTCAAAAATAAAAGCCCATACCGGGTTTACCTGAATAATTTCTGGGTCAAATAACTTGATCCAGTTCACACTCACTTTTATTCTTCCCTGTGTCTCACAGGCAAACCTGCTGTGAGCACAGGGCACTCCAGCGGATCTAATATGCTTCTAAGCACATCCTGGGGGATACATAGCGACCCTCGCATATGACACCGGTCACTGCCTTACACTGTATTAACCAAATAAATAAATAATTGAAAAAACAACGTGGGGTCCCCCCTATTTTTGATAACTAGCCACGTTAAAGCAGACGCCTACATGCTTATATTACCAGGCTGGGATATTCCATGGTTATTGGGCCCTTCCCAGCTTAAAAATACCAGCCCGCAACCACCCCAGAAGCAGAGCATCGCATTAGATGTGCCATTTCTGGTGCTTTGCCAGGCTCTTACCCTATTATCCTGTGCGGTGGCAATCGGTAGTAGTAGTTGGGGTTGATGGCAGCTGTGATTTGCCAAAAATTACATCTACACTCAATCCCTGGGGTTAGTAATGGAAAGGCATCTATCAGACACCCCCATTACTAACCCAGTAATAAAAAAACGCTATATTTGCATAAAGACTCCCCCTCACTTTCCCTCGTTCACCAATTTATTAAAAAAATAAATAAAATAAAAATCCCATGCAGGTCTGCAGTAATCCATCGAATCTGAAGGAGTCCAGAAAAGGATATCTGAAAACATAAAAAGAAAAAAAACATGAGACTGTCCATTGGTCACCAATTTATTACTGAAAATGTTGCAACACAGGACCGATATAACATCACGGATGTGTCAGATGCAATGGACAGTCTCTCTGCATCTGGATGCATTTGGCATTACAGTTGCCTTCTTAATCATTCTGACTTTTGGATCCAGTGGCAACCTCCCTCCAGCTGTAATTGACACACCTGGACCTGGGTGTTTATAGACTCTCAGTCTGCTTCAGGGAGCTGCCGGTGATATTAACATTTCACTTGTTAAGGCTTGGAGCTATAGCAGTCGGCTTACTTCCTCTCTGGTGCTCTTGGAGGACATTTGGTGTTAGCTCTTTGGAGTCTGCTCAAGCTAAGTTTCTTCCCATTGTTTGTCTCCCTTCTTGTCTTTAGTGTACAGTGGGGACTGATCAGTGCCCATCCCCTTCCCTATTTAGGGCCTAGTTCTAGGGATGTACAGGGCTTAGGTTTCCTGCTCAGCGATTTGGTGTGGAACCAATATAATCTGCCTAGGGGTATCCACTCCCCTTTTCCCTAGTGTTTTGGCTTCCTTCCCCTTATCCCCTCATGTTGCACTTAGTCTTTCCACACTTAGCTTGACATATAATACATGTTCTTTGAATCTGTCTCTATATCCGACAGCACTCAGTGAAACTCGGTGGCTCTGATGGTCATTGTAGTCAGTACCCAGCACCTGTGAATAGTGGTCACTTTTACTGCTTTTCACAGATGCCGGAGACAGATTCAAGGAACATGGATTACTTTGTACCTGCATGTTAACATTTTCGGTAATAAATTGGTGATCGATGGACAGTCTCTTGTGTTCCTGTCTTTTTATGTTTTTCAGGTATCCTTTTGTGGACTACTTCGGACTGGTTGGATAACTTCGAACCTGCATTTAATTTTTTTGTTAATAAATTGGTGAATGAGGGATAGTGTGGGGGACACCGCGTCTGGGCACTAAGGCACACACGCTGCAACAGCTCATTCTAATCCCTATATGGCTATTCATAAGCAATCTATTAACAGACGCAGATTACAATGTGTTCTCTGATACAATACCTGATACATCTACTAATTAGTATGTAACTAATGAAGGTCCTGAACTAGGACCAAAACATTTTGGGTACTACAATTAAACCTCTCACAGCATTAAGTTGAGTGCCGGGTTATTTCTTTTGAGTTACACATGGTGTGGGAACCTACCTTGGCACCGTATATAGTAGTGCACACGCTTCTACCTCTCATATTTATTCAAATACAGTGCTTTTGTCATGATCCATTCCAGGGTTTATTCCTGTCTGCTCTTTTTCTGGGCAGATCATGTCAAGGGTTAACTTTGCTCTGCCTCATTCTGGGTTCAGGGTTGCTATTTAGCTCCCAGGCATCCTGCTGGTGGTGTCAGCTATAGTTCTGCTTTCAGCATGTGAACCTGACTCTGGTAACTCTTGATTTGTCCTGCTGTGATCCCTGACTTGTCCCGTGTCTGTTGACTCACTCTGTCTGCCCTTTTCCCAGCATTTCTCTGTTTGTCAGTTTGAGTCTCTGGTTCCTGACTTCGCTTATATTTGGACTTGCTTCTGCTTTCTGACTTTATCTTATCCACTTCTGACCGCTGCTGAACCTCCTGGCTTGTTTCAGACAACGTTTACTGCTTATCCCTTTTGGTACTTCTGCCTCTGATTGTATTTTGACTCAGCTTGTCTGACCACTGTCTCGCCACTTGGTGGCACCTGTGCTGCTGCTCTGTGGTGCTTCTCTGTGTACGCAGTCTCACTTCCCTCTCAAGCTCCCTCTGGTGGAGGATGGGTTATACTGCACTGAAGCAGCATGACAGTCTTTTTCTGTGTGTTTTTTTATTATTGGGTTAGTAATGGGGTGTTCTGATAGATACCTCTCCATTACTGACCCCAAGGCTTGATGCCAGTTGACATTGACCCCAACTACCATTACCCCGATTGTCACCACACCAGGGCATCAGGAAGAGCTAGGCAAAGCACCAGAATTGGCACATCTAATGTGGTGCGCCAGTTCTGAGGTAGCTGTAGGCTGTTTTTTTTTTTTTTGCTGGAAAGGGCCTAAAACCAGGGAACAACCAGTCTAATAATATCAGCTCACAGCTGTGTTCATTACCTTTGCTAGTAATCAAAAATGGGGGGGATCCAACATCAATTTTTCATTTATTTATTAACAAGTACAGTAAACTATCATATTTTTGGGACTATAAGACATACTTTTTCCCCAAACATTTTTTTTTAGGTTTGCAGTTATGCCAAACTTCTTCCATTTTGAATGATGGTTTAAACTGTACTTTGTGAGATGTTCAGAACTTGGGCTAGTTTTTTATTACCTAACCCTGCTTTACTTCATAACTTTATCCCTGACCTGTATGGCATGTTCCTTGGTTGTCATGTTGTTGTTGTTTGATGCCTAATGTTCTCAAACAAACCTCTGAGGCCTTCACATAACAGCTGTAGTTATACTGAGAATAAATTACACACAGGTGGACACAATTTACCAATTGTGACTTCTGGAGGCACTTGGTCACTTAGGTAAAAGATTGGGGGTATGAGACTTCAGGGGGCTGAATAGAAATGCACTTCACAATTTTCAGATTTATATTTTTTAACCCCTTTATGACATCTGATGTAATATCCCATCGAGGTGACCCAGGCCCGTATGACCATCGACGGGATAGTACGTCACAGGGGGAGCGCGACCGATCGTGGCTGGGTGTCAGCTGATTATCACAGCTGACATCCGGCACTATGTGCCAGGAGTGGTCATGGACCACTCTCGGCACATTAACCCCCGGAACACTGCGATCAAACATGATCGCAGCGTTCCGGAGGCATACGGAAGCATTGCGCAAGGAGGGGGCTCCCTGCGTGCTTCCCTGAGACCCTCAGAACAGCGCGATGTGATCGCATTGTTCTGAGGTTCTCCTCCCTGCAGGCCCCAGATCCAAGATGGGCGCGGGGGTCTTTCTGAGTCCTGCAGGGAGGTGGCTTGCGAGTGCCTGCTGAGAGCAGGCACGGGCAAGCCTCCTGCACTGCCTGTCAGATCGTTGATCTGACACAGTGCTCTGCTATATAGTAATGTGCCACCCTTTGGGGTGAGGCAGAGATTGGCGTGCCACACGTGGCTATTAGCAGGAAGCATCGCAGTCCCAGGTAATATGCATTGTTGAAGTTCTGTATGCCCCTTTGTGCGATGTAATCATACGTCCGTACATAGCAGATTTAGTTACCGCAAAGTGGAAGTATTGAATTCAGTAGCGTTCACTTAGTTTCAGTGTCAGCTACGCTTTATTGGAATGCAGCGTTTAAGGATTATGTCTACTGAGCTTATGTAGCACATGTTTCTAAGGCTTATTATTTTTTCTGTTGCCTTTGGTGTTGCTTTTGTTGCGCTGGGATATATATACTGTGCAAGCACATATACTAGGCTGGGCATCTAGATTTAATTAGTGAAAGTTATCCTGAATGATTAGCATTCTCTATGGGTCAAGTACAGTGTAATTTTTTTTTTTTTTTTTTTTACAATGATTGAAATGTGGCAATTCCGGTAGCCCTTGTTGTTCACTAAGCACTACTGACTGGTTGCTATTATATACATTATTATAATTAGAGTGCAAATGACACTAAGAATTCTTTCTTCTATTTTTGGTGTATTCAATAGTGTCTAAAAGAGATATTTTGTCAGCATACTTGACTATTAGCTGAATGAACTAAAAAATATTTATATGCTTTCCTGCTAACTTTTAGAATTTTTCTACTCCTATCTGCCACAACAACTAATTTTTATGGTGATGAGGCATTGTTTTATCTTGTGTGTTTTTATGTATTATGTACATTAATAAAGGTATAACATTTTATTTAAAAAATATGTAACACTTCTTGATTCAGTGTGCAGTCTAATAATTGCCCTTTGGATCAGTATGTTGAACACCCTGGGACAATGTAAAAAAGTAAAAACAAAAAATTACTCTGTGTAAAAATATATATTTTTTAAATTCCTAAATAAAGAAAAAAAAAGTAGTGACACCTGTTACAGGTAGGGAGCCCTGTATGGGCTTCCCAGAGTGCGCATGGAGGAGTATTAAGGCAATAGGAATGCATGGCATCACTGTGGTGATGAGTCAAAGTCCGGAATTATTGTGAATGGCTGGTATGTGTGTCGCAGAGGAAGACACTCTGCACAGTCAACCTGAAGTAAGGATGTTCTGGGACCTGTAGTCCTACAAGTAAATTGTGTTGTTTAACTAGGGAGGCTAGCAAGGCTAGTTCTAAGAGATGGGCGGGTCAAACTAGCCACACACTCCCATCTAGGGGAGTGGTTACAACCATATAATGTGACTGAGGTCTGGTCACAAGGTCTCTAAGTGTGGACCTGAATGGTCTGTGCTGGAACTTCCTGGAGAGCCTATGTGTTGGGAGTGTCGTCTCCCTGAAGAGCAAGTGGTGGGGCTTTGGACCTGGCACATGCCAGTGTGTTGAACGGTCTGATAACCGTGTTATACTGACCGGGGTCAGTGAGAACATCTGAGGGATACCTCTGAGGATAAGAGGCATCCGAGAACCTGTGCAGCACCAACAGGTAAAGGAAAGGGATCCGTGTTATACTGAACGGGGTCAAAGAGAAAGAAAGAGAGAGACACTGTGTTTACTCCACTGTATGGGACAGCTCTGAGGATAAGAGGCATCTGAGAACCTGTGAAGGTCGCCAACAGGTAATGGACAGGGGTCCGTGTGTCATGCTGACAGGGGTCAGTGAGGGACTGTGGTAAAGCTGAATATGTGCAGACTGTGTTCAGGCTGTTGCCAATTACCAAGTTCATGAGGATATGGTTTATAATGTTGTGAAATAAGCCTAAGAGACTGTGGTTTTTGTAAGAAAACCGTGCCCGAGTGCATTAATCCCGTGCCAGGCGAGTGACCCCCAAGACACGTAGTAGGCGAAGCGCTACACATCATACCGCCGAACAAAAAGTGTAATAACACGTGATCAAAAAGACGGATATAAATAAACATGGGACTGCTGAAAACGTCTTCTTGTCTCGCAAAAAACGAGCCACCATACAGCATCATCAGCAGAAAAAAAAGCGATGCAAAAATACAAATTTTTTATATAAAATAGTTTTTATTGTATAAAAGCGCCAAAACATAAAAAAAGATATAAATGAGGTATCGCTGTAATCGTACTAACCCGAAGAATAAAACTGCTTTATCATTATACCAAACGCGGAATGGTGTAAATGCCCCCCCCCAAAAGAAATTCATGAATTGCTGGTTTTTGTTCATTCTGCCTAACAAAAATCAGAATAAAAAGCAATTAAAAAATGTCATGTGCCCATTTTCCCATAAGGGTTAGGGTTAGGGTTGGGGCTAAAGTTAGTGTTAGGCCGGGATCACACATACGCGTGATAAGGCCGAGTCTCGCAGGTGAAATCCCTCCTCTGGCGCCGGCACTTGGGAGCGGAGTGTGCAGCTCCATGTGTTGCTGTGCGGCTGCATGCTCCGCTTCGGAGTGCCGGTGCCAGAGGAGGGATTTCACCTGCGAGACTCGGCCGCATCTCTCGCATGTCTGATCCCGCGCTTAGGGTTGGGGCTAAAGTTAGGGTTGGGGCTAGAGTTGGGGTTAGGGTTTGGATTACGTTTACGGTTGCATTAGGGGTGTGGTTAGGATTATGGTTAAGGTTGTGATTAGGGTTAGGGGTGTGTTGAGGTTAGGGGTGTGTTGGGGTTGGGATTATGGTCCCTAAAAAAAAAATGGTGTTGTAAAAATTAGAAATTGCTGGTCAACTTTTAACCCTTATAACTCCCTAACAAAAAAAATTGGTTCCAAAAATTGGGCTGATGTAAAGTAGACATGTCGGAAATGTTACTTAAGTATTAAGTATTTTGTGTAACATACAGTACAGACCAAAAGTTTGGACACACCTTCTCATTTAAAGATTTTCCTGTATTTTCATGAGTATGAAAATTGTAAATTCACACTGAAGGCATCAAAACTATGAATTAACACGTGGAATTATATACTTAACAAAAAAGTGTGAAACAACTAGAAATATGTCTTATATTCTAGGTTCTTCAAAGTAGCCACCTTTTGCTTTGATGACTGCTTTGTACACTCTTGGCATTCTCTTGATGAGCTTCAAGAGGTAGTCACCGGAAATGATTTTCACTTCACAGGTGTGCCCTGTCCAGTTTAATAAGTGGGATTTCTTGTCTTATAAATGGGGTTGGGACCATCAGTTGTGTTGAGCAGACATCTGGTGGATACACAGCTGATAGTCCTACTGAATAAAAATAAGTGAAAGCAGTCACAGGGGAGCGCAGAGGAATCAACCCAGGGAAGGGGAGATGTCGAGCACCACCGCAGCTCCAGCTGAATACCTCCAAGGAAACTCAGACAACATATGTAGTTTACCACAACGTGTTTTGACGGTAAACATCGTCTTCTTCAGGTGGGAGTTTCTTAATGGGAACAGGAAGGCAGTATTTAAACAATAAACAGCCAATCACAACGCTGTTCACAGATTTACAAATTTAAAGGAACATTCACATAAAAAAAGAGCAACCACTGATAAATGTAATCACATAGATTCAAATATAACATTAAAATCATAAAACAAGAGATTTTTTATTATTTATATATAATTAAAACCATATCACAGATAAAAAAAATAATATAAAAGTCATTATGAATCTACACCTATATAGACAAAAAATTACGTGTTCAATAATTACGACTCTTATCTAGCTACTTTCTCAATCATTAAATGAAGCCCCTCAGGGGTTAATGTACCGAGCTTAAAAATCCTAAAAACTCTCACGATTCACAAGACTATTAAAACGATCCGCCACAGAATCATGTATATAATCAATAATAATTAATTTTAGCGTTTTAAGATCCTTATGGTGCGCTGTTAAAAAATGTTTTGAAAGGCTGTGCAGGAGAAAGCCATTGCGAATGTTTTGGCGATGCTTATTAAGTCTGGCATGCATGGTTTGTATGGTACGGCCTACATATTGCAGGCCGCACCCACATTCCAACAGGTAAACCACATATGTGGATTGGCAATTTAAATGAAAATTAATCTTGTACGAAGTGCCTGTAACATTGGATTTAAAATGAGTTACCCCATTAAGGATGGAGGTACAACATCTTGGGGCTTTACACAGAAAACAGCCAGGGTTCAAAGGTCCTAAGGAGGTGGAAGGACCTGGTCTCAGAGTGGTGTTGCTTGGTGCAATGAGGTTGCGTAGTGTACGATTCCTCCGAAATATAGTTCTGGGGTTTGAGGGGATATGTCTGGATAGAACTGGGTCTCCTTTAAGGATGGGCCAATATTTTGACAGGAGGCTTTTAATCGTACCATGAGACTGGTTGAAGGTGGTCAACAAGCTCCATCTGCCAAATGTAATATCATGTGGGGGAAAAGTTGCTTTCTCCTTAATCCTATTGATACAGTCCATTTGAGTTAGAGTTTTGGCCTTCAAAAATGCATCATTAACAAGTTTCCTCGGGTATCCTTTTTGTTGGAACCTCTGATCCAAGATCTTGGCCCCTTTACAGAAATCTGAGTCCCGAGTACAATTCTTACGTATTCGCCAGTACTGCCCATATGGAACATTCTGTATCCACCTAGGAAGATGGCCACTGTTAAAGCTTAAGTAGCTGTTCACATCCACTTCCTTGAAGTGCGTCATAGTGGAAAAAATGCCAAATTCATCAACCAGTACCATCAAGTCCAAAAACTGAATGGACGTGTTGGAGATGTTGGCGGTGAAATTTAGACCCCAGGAATTTTTATTCAGATCAGAAATAAAATCAAGCTCCCCCTCCGTACCAGTCCAAATTATGAAAAGGTCATCAATAAAGCGTCAATAAAATGCTAATTTATCACACGTCCGTTTGGACTGCGTGATGAAGACGGACTCAAATGCCCCCATAAATAAATTTGCATAACTGGGGGCGAATCTCGTCCCCATCGCGCAGCCCCTGACCTGGCGGTAGAAAACATGTTCGAAGGAGAAAATGTTGTTATAAAGTACAAATCGAATGGCATTGAGTATAAAGTCCCTTTGATCGGGGTGTAATGAAGAATCATCTACAAGAAATTGTTGTACTGCCTCTATGCCCCTATCATGGGGAATATTTGTATAGAGGGCTTGAACATCCATCGTAATTAAAAAACAGTTTGGGGTAGGTGCTAACTTAAGAACGGAATCAATGAGATGAATCCTTCAGATAGGAGTCCAATCTCATGACATAGTTCTGAAGAAAAAGGTCTATGTAATGGGAAAGATTGCTAGTAATTGAACCAGGGGCGGACACAGACTGCAGAGGGCCCCTGTGCAAGAAATCTTCCTGGCCCCCCCCCCATACCGCAGCAAAGTTATGTAAACATATAGGTTGTAACATTACAGACTATTTAACAGATATATTATTGTATTTTAAACAATAAAAAGGGGCATAAACACCACAACATATCAACAGGTATGTCAGATGCATGTAGGTGCTTAAAAGGGTTGTCCTCTACTAGACAACCCCTTCTTAAACTACCGTATATACTCGAGTATAAGCCGACCCGAGTATAAGCTGACCCCCCCTAATTTTGCAACAAAAAACTGGGAAAACTTATTGACTCGAGTATAAGCCTAGGGTGGAAAATACAGCAGCTACCGGTAAATGTCAAAAATAAAAATAGATACCAATAAAAGTAAAATTAATTGAGACATCAGAAGGTTCAGTGTTTTTGAATATCCATATTGAATCAGGAGCCCCATATAATGCTCCATACTGTTCATTATGGCCCCATAAATGCTCCATATAAAGCTGTGCCACATATAATGCTCCATACAGTTCATTATTGCCCCATAGTTGCTCCATATAAAGCTGTGCCACATATAATGCTCCATACAATTCATTATTGCTCCATAGTTACTCCATATAAAGCTGTGCCACATATAATGCTCCATACAATTCATTATTGCCCCATAGATGCTCCATATAAAGCTGTGCCGCCACATATAATGCTCCATACAATTCATTATTGAATATTGCCCCATAGATGCTCCATATAAAGCTGTGCCGCCACATATAATGCTCCATACAATTCATTATTGAATATTGCCCCATAAATGCTCCATATAAAGCTGTGCCACCACATATAATGCTCCATACAATTCATTATTGAATATTGCCCCTTAGATGCTCCATATAAGGCTGTGCCGCCACATATAATGCTCCATACAATTCATTATTGAATATTGCCCCATAGATGCTCCTTATAAAGCTGTGCCGCCACATATAATGCTCCATACAATTAATTATTACCCCATAGATGCTCCATAATATGGAGTCCATATTTACCGGTGGTCCAAATGCTTTTTTTATGTTTCTTGCCTTTACCTCTAGATCCTCTTGTTCTCTTTTCCTTTTTATCTTTGGATGGTGGCCTGGTACCACCTGAAAAAAATGAGTAATTTTTGAATTTTGTGGATCAATCCTAAGAGGGGAAGATAAAGTGAAAGACTCTTGTTGAAGGGGCATAACCAATTCATTACTCTCTACTATATTGGACTCCAAGATGTCACTAACTGGCAACACCAAGGGGGCATGTGACCTAGTGGTAGGGGAAAATTGGGCAGGAGATTGAGAGATAGGAGATGTCACGTGGATTGAAAATTGGGAGTAGTATAGCATAGGGAGGTCTCGTCAAACTCAATTTGACAGGTGGACCCGCCCCTATCAAAGTGTATCAAAGTGTGTAACCCCTCCCCTCCCTGTCAGCCAGCTGTCCCTCCTTGTCTGGCTTTCCCTTTTGATACAGTTTGATATTGTTAATTTGATACAGTGATTATTTTCCCAGTATTGTTTTTATATTAGATTTTCATATTATATGTAACTGCTGTGAGCTTGCTTCTGTAAGATGTATTTTAGAGCCTGTGTTTCTGCCGGCAGTCCATAATGCTCAGCATATGGTCAACTCATTTACACATAGTGCTCAGCATATGGTCATCTCATTTACACAGAGTAGATTCCAAAGTCTATTCCCACCGAGGGCAGTGTGTTTTATTACCAATGAGCACATATAGTGCAAAATTGTGTTTTATAACACACTGTACCAGTTATATAATTATATCCTATTAGATGGGCCAGTTATATAATTATATCCTAGGATTCTGATTTTTACACGTAGTTTATAACACCAGTCTCATTATATGGGCACATTATGTATGTGGCCATATTACAACACCCGCAAGTATGAAGCGGTGTGTTTTATACGATTATAAAAACCAAAGACACGATATTGTAAAAGTTTAAAAGACTTTATTGTAAAATAAATGCATCTCAAAGACATTTCAATACTGTAAAAATTCTTACAGAGTATAAAAGCAAAAAACATTAAATAGTACAATGAGCATACATCAACTCACTTCTTACAAAATAAATAAATAGTATCACAAGTACAATGAACATACATCATTACACTTCTTACAAAATAAATAATATAGTGTTACAAGCCAAGTACAGTATTTATCCAGTACATTCTTTACATAGTGAGCCACATGGTTTGTAGCATCGGTAGAGACCTTTTTTTAGGTAGCAGAGTTCCGCGTGTGGTACCTAATGACGGGGAATGTAAAGATTTAATTGTACGTGGCAGCGGAGCTAGCTTCTGTGGTGTAGATACAGCGTGTGTCTCACTGCTGGAAATTTTTAATTCATCTAAAAGCCTCCTAGTAGTGGGTTACCCACAACTGTAGATGGTATATTTAGCTCGGCCATAGCGTGCATAAATGATTCCCAACCCGGCGGTAAATTTCTGCCGGTCAGAGCATGACTCTGCGTTGTACTACATACCAAATCCAGTAAGTTAGACCCTGGTATTACGGATCCTTTGAAAATAAATTCTGCTTTATTATTCCAGGCTGTAACATTTTTATTCTGCAGTAACCTGTTTAGTAAAAATTCAGCATTCTTTTTATATCTTTGGTTTATATGGCTGACAATTTCAGCGACCTCTTGATTTTTATCAATGTCGGTATTTGCCAATTGTTGCTGATCAGGATCAGGAGTGCTAACGAGATTTAAAGCCGTTACTTCTTTTGAGCTGTGTCGCGTATCTACCAAGTAACGCTGTAGCACGGTGCTATACATTTTAATTTTCACATCATCGGGAATGTCACGACGTTGTAAAATGGCACTAATTTCACCATCAAGGCGCCAAATAACACTGTCGCGTATGTTATCTGTAGTTCTGGGCCTTAGTTTGTCTAGCTCCTGTTTGGGCACTAGATACATTTTCTCTGTATGCTCCATTATTTTCCTGCGAGCAGGCTTGTTATTATTGGAATTGCAAAAGCTAAAAGAGGGCCGATAAACCCGCCGGCCTGCTTTAGTAGCCGCTTCTTTTTCTTTATGGGCTGAGATCTGTCGCTCAGGTTTCTTATAGCTTTACACCACTTCTTTAATATGCCTTTTTGATGCTCTTTCAGAGGAATCCTGCCTTTTAAGATGCTTAAAGCAATCTCGCCTATGGCTGTAATTAAATCATTGCTTGCATTGCGCAAAATAGACTTTCGGACAGCGGGGGTTGCTTTCACCAGAGTTTTTAAGAGAGCCCAGCTACGACGGAGTCTTTCAGACATCTTTACATCATAACGCACACAGCGTAGAATGTCTGATACCGGGTAAAATTCACTTTTTAGAAGTGTTTTTTTTAACATAGACAGCAGGCAAAGCTGGTGGAAACAATCCGGTCCTTAAGCGCAGATCCTCAGGGGTATTAGCTCTCAAATCTACAAGCAAATACCCATAAGGTGCCCGCGTGGCATCCTCAAAAGCTTCTAGGAAAAAACGTGTTTTTCCGGGATACATCTGACGAGCTAGAGTTAAAATTTGTAATTTATCTCGGGGATTATTAAAAAGCACCATGAACTTTGTGTTTAAATTTATCGTGCGGCTTTTCTTACCCTGACAAAATATGTTTTGTACCAGGTAGAAAATGCTGAGATTTCTGTGGTGTACATACTTGGTAAAGGCTTTTTCTATCTCACAATTTTCACTAGCACTCTCCATGAGATCATCAACAATAGCCAAATTCACCTTCTCCGGCGGGAATAATTAGTCATCTACGAATGTATTCGGCAGACCCTCCACAAATCTGGCGTTGGGAAAAGAGAGAGAGATTTCATCATATAGTTTCTGCCAACACGAATAAAACGAAACAATATTATCAGGTTTCTGAGAAAAATTAGTTTCAATATTATATAGCAGTTGTTTTACAAAATAGCTCTTTCCAGAATTAGACGGCCCTGCTAGAATGCATGAGAATGGGTATTGCAGGCGTGTATCCATCACCACAATATGCGACTAATAACCAAAAGGCAGGGTGGTAAAATCGTCAATTAGTCGCCGCTTTGTGTAAATGCACTTTTGCGTTTTGCGTAATGGCCTCGTTTCAATCTCCCAGCACTTTTTATTTCTCACAGTGGACGGCTGCTGTACGACAACACGTTTTTGTGTATCTGTGTCAGAATTGCGCCGGTAGTCCAGAACTAGATCTTTTAGACTGTTGAAATTAATAGATTGAGAGTTACTGACATTTAGTGTTATCCCCTTAACTTTTAAGACAGTTTTACCAGTGTTGTTTTTATCCGTAAGTTTTGGGGCCCGCGGATACAAATTCTGTGATGTGTGTACCATCGGGTATTTCACTGGTCAGTTCCCACAGGTAATCGCCTAAAGGCGGCTGCCACTCACCATCTCGCTGTACAAAAATAACTGAATCTGTGTCGTTATAAAGGCACCTCTCCTGCAGTCGGTCCAGCAGCGAATAGAGCTTTAACCGAGCATACGCTGTTGTAAAACACGCTATAAAAATGTTTTTGTTTTTGTTGAGTGTGTGGTGGTCTTTTGCGTATTTCCAGTTAATGGTTGCGGTGTCATCATCAAGGAAATGTAACATCGAGATGTCATAGTAAGGCAGGAACAAATACTTAAAAAGATCATCTGGGTCCCTAACAATGCTGGTACATGATATATTAGATCTCTGAGCAAACTTTCTGTTATGACCCCAATGGCGAGGGTCTCAGAGGAACGTGGAAGTCTGCAGAATACAAAAATCCAGCTCATAGGGCAGTGGTAACTGGGTTGACCATATATCTACTCCTAACGCCAACACTAGAAGTAGCCGGGGATCATTCCTACGTTGATTCTAGATGACACGCGCCAGCCGGAGAATCTAGCTACCCCTAGTAGAGGAAAACAAAGACCTTTCTTGCCTCCAGAGAAGGGGACCCCAAAGCTGGATAGAAGCCCCCCACAAATAATGACGGTGAGGTAAGAGGAAATGACAAACACAGAAATGAACCAGGTTTAGCACAGATAGGCCCGCTTACTGATAGCAGAATAAAGAAAGGTAACTTATATGGTCAACAAAAACCCTATCAAAATCCACACTGGAAATTCAAGAACCCCCGAACCGTCTAACGGTCCGGGGGGAGAACACCAGCCCCCTAGAGCTTCCAGCAAAGGTCAGGATATAGATTAGGAACAAGCTGGACAAAAATACAAAACCAAAACAAATAGCAAAAAGCAAAAGGCAGACTTAGCTGATATAACTGGAACCAGGATCAGTAGACAAGAGCACAGCAGACTAGCTCTGATAACTACGTTGCCAGGCATTGAACTGAAGGTCCAGGGAGCTTATATAGCAACACCCCTAACTAACGACCCAGGTGCGGATAAAAGGAATGACAGAAAAACCAGAGTCAAAAAACTAGTAACCACTAGAGGGAGCAAAAAGCAAATTCACAACAGTACCCCCCCCTTAGTGAGGGGTCACCGAACCCTCACCACGACCACCAGGGCGATCAGGATGAGCGGCATGAAAGGCACGAACTAAATCGGCCGCATGAACATCAGAGGCGACCACCCAGGAATTATCCTCCTGACCATAGCCCTTCCACTTGACCAAGTACTGAAGCCTCCGCCTGGAGAGGCGAGAATCCAAGATCTTCTCCACCACGTACTCCAACTCGCCCTCAACCAACACCGGAGCAGGAGGCTCAGCAGAAGGAACTACAGGCACAATGTACCGCCGCAACAAGGACCTATGAAATACATTGTGAATAGCAAACGACACAGGAAGATCCAGACGAAAAGATACAGGATTAAGGATTTCCAATATCTTGTAAGGCCCAATAAAACGAGGTTTAAATTTGGGAGAGGAGACCTTCATAGGAACAAAGCGGGAAGAAAGCCATACCAAATCCCCAACGCGTAGTCGGGGACCCACACCGCGGCGGCGGTTGGCAAAGCGCTGAGCCTTCTCCTGTGACAACTTCAAGTTGTCCACCACATGATTCCAGATCTGCTGCAACCTATCCACCACAGAATCCACCCCAGGACAGTCAGAAGGCTCCACATGACCCGAAGAAAAGCGAGGATGGAAACCAGAGTTGCAGAAAAAAGGCGAAACCAAGGTGGCGGAACTAGCCCGATTATTAAGGGCAAACTCAGCCAACGGCAAGAATGTCACCCAATCGTCCTGATCAGCAGAGACAAAACACCTCAAATAAGCCTCCAAAGTCTGATTGGTTCGCTCCGTCTGTCCATTAGTCTGAGGATGGAAAGCAGACGAAAACGACAAATCAATGCCCATCCTACTACAAAAGGATCGCCAGAACCTGGAAACGAACTGGGATCCTCTGTCTGACACAATATTCTCAGGGATGCCGTGCAAACGAACCACGTTCTGGAAAAACACAGGAACCAGATCGGAAGAGGAAGGCAGCTTAGGCAAAGGAACCAAATGGACCATCTTGGAGAAGCGATCACATATCACCCAGATAACGGACATGCCCTGAGATAGCGGAAGATCAGAAATGAAATCCATGGAGATATGTGTCCAAGGTCTCTTCGGGACAGGCAAGGGCAAGAGCAAACCGCTGGCACGAGAACAGCAAGGCTTAGCTCGAGCACAAGTCCCACAGGACTGCACAAATGACCGCACATCCCTTGACAAGGAAGGCCACCAAAAGGACCTGGCCACCAGATCTCTGGTGCCAAAAATTCCCGGGTGACCTGCCAACACCGAGGAATGAACCTCGGAAATGACTCTGCTGGTCCACTTATCCGGGACAAACAGTCTGTCAGGTGGACAAGACTCAGGCCTATCAGCCTGAAATCTCTGCAACACACGTCGCAGATCCGGAGAAATAGCTGACAAGATAACTCCATCTTTAAGAATACCAACAGGATCAGCGACTCCAGGAGCATCAGGCACAAAGCTCCTAGAAAGAGCATCGGCCTTCACATTCTTTGAACCTGGTAAATACGAGACAACAAAATCAAAGCGGGAGAAAAACAATGACCAGCGGGCCTGTCTCGGATTAAGGCGTTTAGCAGACTCGAGATACATCAGATTTTTGTGATCAGTCAAGACCACCACACGATGCTTAGCACCCTCGAGCCAATGACGCCACTCCTCAAATGCCCATTTCATGGCCAACAACTCCCGATTGCCCACATCATAATTTCGCTCGGCAGGCGAAAACTTCCTAGAGAAAAAGGCACAAGGTTTCATAACAGAGCAACCAGGGCCTCTCTGCGACAAAACGGCCCCTGCCCCAATCTCCGAAGCATCCACCTCAACCTGAAAGGGAAGTGAGACGTCAGGCTGGCACAAAACAGGCGCCGAAGTAAACCGGCGTTTCAACTCCTGGAAAGCCTCCACGGCAGCAGGAGCCCAGTTAGCTACATCGGAGCCCTTCTTGGTCATATCCGTCAAAGGTTTCACAATGCTAGAAAAATTAGCAATAAAACGACGGTAGAAGTTAGCGAAGCCCAAGAACTTCTGAAGACTCTTAACTGACGAGGGCTGAGTCCAATCAAGAATAGCTCGGACCTTGACTGGGTCCATCTCCACAGCAGAAGGGGAAAAAATGAACCCCAAAAAGGGAACCTTCTGTACACCAAAGAGACACTTTGAGCCCTTGACAAACAAAGAATTTTCACGCAAAATTTTAAAGACCAACCTGACCTGCTCCACATGCGAATCCCAATTATCAGAAAAAACCAAAATATCATCCAGATAAACAATCAAAAATTTATCCAGATACTTCCGGAAAATGTCATGCATAAAGGACTGAAAAACTGAAGGCGCATTGGAGAGCCCAAAAGGCATCACCAAGTACACAAAATGACCTTCGGGCGTATTGAATGCGGTTTTCCATTCATCACCTTGCTTAATGCGCACAAGGTTGTACGCACCACGAAGGTCTATCTTGGTGAACCACTTGGCACCCTTAATCCGGGCAAACAAGTCAGACAACAGCGGTAAAGGATACTGAAATTTGACAGTGATCTTATTTAAAAGCCGATAATCAATACAAGGTCTCAAAGATCCGTCCTTTTTTGCCACAAAAAAGAATCCCGCACCAAGAGGGGAAGAAGACGGACGAATATGTCCTTTCTCCAGAGACTCCTTGATATATGAACGCATAGCGGTATGTTCAGGTACCGACAGATTAAACAGTCTTCCCTTAGGAAATTTACTGCCTGGGATCAAATCTATAGCACAGTCACAGTCCCTATGAGGAGGCAGTGCACTGGACTCAGACTCACTGAAGACATCCTGATAATCAGACAAATACTCCGGAACTTCCGAAGGCGTAGAAGAAGCAATAGACACAGGCAGGGAATCCCCATGAATACCACGACAGCCCCAACTTGAGACTGACATAGCCTTCCAGTCCAGGACTGGATTATGGGTCTGTAACCATGGCAGCCCTAAAACAACCAAATCATGCATTTTATGTAAAACCAGGAAACGTATCACCTCGCGGTGTTCAGGAGTCATGCACATGGTAACCTGTGTCCAATACTGCGGTTTATTTGCTGCCAATGGTGTAGCATCAATACCCCTAAGAGGAATAGGATTTTCTAATGGTTCAAGAGTAAAACCACAGCGCTTAGCAAATGAGAGATCCATGAGACTCAGGGCAGCACCTGAATCTACAAACGCCATGACAGGATAAGATGACAGTGAGCAAATCAAAGTTACAGACAGAATAAATTTAGGTTGCAAATTACCAACGGTGACAGGACTAACAACCTTAGCTATACGTTTAGAGCATGCTGAGATAACATGTGTAGAATCACCACAGTAGTAGCACAAGCCATTCCGGCGTCTATGAATTTTCCGCTCATTTCTAGTCAGGATTCTATCACATTGCATTAAATCAGGTGTCTGTTCAGACAACACCATGAGGGAATTTGCGGTTTTTCTATCACATTGCACCGAATTAGGTGTCTGTTCAGACAACACCATGAGGGAATTTGCGGTTTTGCGCTCCCGCAACCGCCGGTCAATTTGAATAGCCAGTGCCATGGTATCATTCAGACCTGTGGGAATGGGAAAACCCACCATAACATTCTTAATGGCTTCAGAAAGGCCATTTCTAAAATTAGCGGCCAGTGCACACTCGTTCCAATGTGTCAGCACGGACCATTTCCGAAATTTTTGGCAATACACTTCAGCCTCGTCCTGCCCCTGAGACATAGCCAGCAAGGCCTTTTCTGCCTGAATCTCAAGATTGGGTTCCTCATAAAGTAAACCGAGCGCCAGAAAAAACGCATCAAGATCAGCCAATGCCGGATCTCCTGGCGCCAGCGAAAAAGCCCAATCCTGAGGGTCGCCCCGTAAGAACGAAATAACAATTTTTACTTGCTGAGCAGAATCTCCAGATGAACAGGGTCTCAGGGACAAAAACAATTTACAATTATTCACGAAATTCCTAAACTTAAACCTGTCTCCGGAAAACAGTTCAGGAATCGGTATTTTAGGTTCTGACCTAGGATTTCTGATAACATAGTCTTGTATGCCCTGCACACGAGTAGCCAGCTGGTCCACACTTGTAATCAAGGTCTGGACATTCATGTCTGCAGCAAGCATAGCCACTCTGAGGTAAAGGGGAAGAAGAAAAAAAAAAAACTCAGAATCTTCTTTCTTATAATCCCTCTTCTGCAATGCATTAAACATTTAATACTGGCCTGGCAAACTGTTATGACCCCAATGGCGAGGGTCTCAGAGGAACGTGGAAGTCTGCAGAATACAAAAATCCAGCTCATAGGGCAGTGGTAACTGGGTTGACCATATATCTACTCCTAACGCCAACACTAGAAGTAGCCGGGGATCATTCCTACGTTGATTCTAGATGACACGCGCCAGCCGGAGAATCTAGCTACCCCTAGTAGAGGAAAACAAAGACCTTTCTTGCCTCCAGAGAAGGGGACCCCAAAGCTGGATAGAAGCCCCCCACAAATAATGACGGTGAGGTAAGAGGAAATGACAAACACAGAAATGAACCAGGTTTAGCACAGAGAGGCCCGCTTACTGATAGCAGAATAAAGAAAGGTAACTTATATGGTCAACAAAAACCCTATCAAAATCCACACTGGAAATTCAAGAACCCCCGAACCGTCTAACGGTCCGGGGGGAGAACACCAGCCCCCTAGAGCTTCCAGCAAAGGTCAGGATATAGATTAGGAACAAGCTGGACAAAAATACAAAACCAAAACAAATAGCAAAAAGCAAAAGGCAGACTTAGCTGATATAACTGGAACCAGGATCAGTAGACAAGAGCACAGCAGACTAGCTCTGATAACTACGTTGCCAGGCATTGAACTGAAGGTCCAGGGAGCTTATATAGCAACACCCCTAACTAACGACCCAGGTGCGGATAAAAGGAATGACAGAAAAACCAGAGTCAAAAAACTAGTAACCACTAGAGGGAGCAAAAAGCAAATTCACAACACTTTCCCCATAAAGAATTTAAGAAAAGCTTGGAGATCTGTCTCTTAGCAGTATTGACAGCTATATTTTCAGGCCGTAATTGGACACCTTCTTTTTCAAGAAAGGAGTCAATGTACTGCCTTTTCTTGTCCTCATCAGTGCACCAGCTAGGATAACCAGAGGCTTCCTGCTTATCCCTAAGATGTAATTTAATGTAGGGAGCAAACAGATCATCAGTGGTTTTAGGAAAATGCCATATTTCATAGATGTGTGCGATCCGATACCCTTTTTCTATCGCCATCTCGAGCTCTATAGTGCACCAGGTGCCTTTCAGGGCACGTTCTTCATCACTATGAGCACAAATATCTGTCTGGGAGTTTACAGCGCATGTGTGGCAAAGGGGGAACATTAATTTTTTGTTGAGTTTTACCGGTAGAACTGGAAAAAATAAATCTCTCGGTGGGTAGACCTTGACTTTAGCAATGCCAAAGTATTTTTTAATAAATCCAAAATTGTCATAGATGATGTCTGGATGGCCTACAGGGTATGTTTTAGTTTTGTTTACAAAGGGGTACAGACTGGTGAAATCGTAGTAATGTAAAGTCTCCCCTTCTTCCAGATGGTGATAGAGCTTAATGGCATTAGTTAGGCCGCCATAAAGCGCATCACGGGAGTCTAAAGGAACGGGGAATTCCATCTGGTGGAGAAATGCTTGAAGGTTAGAATCATTTTCAACCATTTCATTCCACGCATGCTCCCACATCACTCTTACTGTGTACCCGCAGCACTGTAAGTAACGCTTTTTAGCTAAAAAGGTATAATATAACTGGCCGTAGGACATGTTTGTGACCTTATTCGTGTGATTTTCATTATAGCACACGGGACAACCGTGGTAAAAACAACCCTGAAATTCAAAGGCTATGTGTTGTCCGTTAACATAGGCATAACCATCTAGAAAATATTTCCCGACCTGTTTTTCACCGCCTCTCAAAGCGTGCTGTATGTCGATGTTCTCGGAGTGGGCTACATGCATGAGTCACTGTATAGCGGGTGACGAGTAGCGCTTTTTTGCCTTGTGATAATTATCACCTGGCAAAATGGCGATGGTCTTTTTTGGAAGAAATTTAAATCGGTACATTGCCATACACACCGAGGCCAGGGTGAGGAGCTGAAAAGGATCAACACATCTGCTCACTACAATCGTTTGCTTTTGACGCTTACAGTATTTTTTTACATTTTTCTGTGTCATTTGCATAATACGCTCTCTATAGATCTCGCAGGAGCGTCTTAAAATTTCAACATCCTGTTTGCAATAAGATTTTAGCTCAGCCTTGAAGTTAAAAGTTGTGTTTACCTGTGTCTCATACCACTCCAGGAACTCTACCTTCTCACCAGGTGATATGTACTCCTCCTCATAATATTTTACATCAGGTATGGGGCCTACATAGCTTTGGTTTTCTCTGGTATTGAAAAAGTGTGGAAAATGTCCTTTGCCGCCTGAAAAACCCATGGACTGTGGTAATTTACTGAGTTTCATGGGGATAAAATTTAGAGAGTCTATGAACCTTATAGACAGATCGGGTAGCATCACACACAAGAGGCGGCCGCCTCGGGTTATCAACTTTACCCGTAGTTTTTCAGAAATCAGCTCCTTAACAATAAAGTATGAGTCGTATCTACCACCATTGTGGGCAATAAATGTGTGATCTGAAAATTTACCGCTTGTAAAGAACTGTACAAAGTCATGTGTACAGGTATCCCCCTCAAACTCCCAGGAGGGGTGACCATACAGCATTATAGCATAAATGTAATTCGGGATGTGTGTGCTTGTCTCCTGCATACATTCAAAATCATAAAAGATATAACAATCTGACTCATCCTGTGCTACATACCTCCGCGTGTAACAAAGATGAGCATCAAATTTATTTATACGGCTGCGACATACAGGACAGTGCAAACCATTACATTTATGCTCAGTCTCGCTATTTCTGAAAACAAAACAGTTGCATTTATCACAAAATGTTTTAAGCCTGCAGAATGCTAAGTCGGCTACACCCAATTGTGTGTGATAATCTAAGCACGCGCTCAAGCGGCAATAAACCCGGCAAACAGGACATCTGGGCTGCTGGTCGGCACTGCCTTCTGCACAATCCTCTCTCTGACAGGCCCTACAAAAATGCTGGCAGGAATGATTGTTCTTGTGGTGAAACACTGAATTGCAGAGATCACAAAAGTAATCAGCACCGATAAAACCCTTCATATTTTTGAAACCGCAGTAGTGATTATCATGGAACAATATGAATACGGTTTTACCATTATTTGTATTGCCGCTCTGAAAGTAGCGCCAATCACCCTGGCTATAGTACAGTACTTTAATGGTGACCCCCAAATATTTTTCAAATGCCGGAATGTCGCTAAAACTCACTAACTGATCATCAAGGATGCCCAGGGCTGTGTGTATGTTTTTAGAGCGGTTCAGTAAAACAGCATCAGCGGCATCCGTGTCGTCCATCAGTGCGCACACACTAGCAGCCAAACATAGATTTGTCGTGTAATTGTTAAAATCATACAGCCATTGCTTCTTTTGTTTAATTATCTGACTGCTCGCTATAGAATTTTTTTTTTTACGCCACCGCGTCGGTTTTTAATGATGTGACGAATAACTTTAGCGAATTGGATGATATGCATTCAGCGTTACTTTGAAGTGTGCGGGCAACGACATTTAAAAAAGATTCAGAATTAAAATCTTCCCTGGTTTGTTTTGTAGTGAAAATAAGGTCTAAAGTATCGCCACATTCAAGCCTTAACTGTACAAAGTCTCCAGGTTCAATGTCCCTGATGATTCTATCCAGTAATGACTGAATGCCGTCATGAACAATATTCACGCCCTCTACAAATGATTGTACACGCTCCAAATTTACAAATCTAAAATGATTTGCATGTATATGGCCGCTGAAATTGCGGAGGGCCCTTTGATGATGATGGATGTGTTGTAAAAATACTGCATGATCGGGGCTCCACACATTACCATCAGCGACAAAGCCAGCTTCTGAGGCTTGTGAATTTTGTGTAGATGCATGCGTGGCATCTGCAGAGTTGTCTCGGCTATGTGAATGCTGTTCTGACTCTTGTGACGACAGCTTTGGCGTCTGTAGAGGTATTGCAGGACACATGCCACCACGACGCCTCCTAGCGCATAGCGCGCGTCTATCACTGACCAACAATTTTAGAGCCCTCTTTATAACTCTAGCCCTATTATACCTGGGTAGTGTTGGTTTAGGTGGTTTATGCATGCCGTAGCCGACCATATTCAGTCATAATGGGCTAGCTGCAGCTGTTGTCTCGCCATCCAGCTGCAGATTCCGGAGTGCATATAGTTCGGCCTTATTAGCATGTGTTGGGGCTAGTGTTGATAATAATTTTTCAAAAGTATCACAAAAAAACATTATTTTGGGGACCCAGAGTTTGTAGTGTAAGTAGCGGCTGAACTGTTCCTGAAACACAGGCATTTCAGCGGGGCCCCAGCCGATGGATTCATGCAGCAGATTTGTAGATGCCGCTTGAATCCTTGGCTTTTTACACACCTTAACAGCCGCTGGTAGCGACCTCTTTAACCGTTTCTTAACATTAACAGAGTTAGATACACAGACATGAGATATGCCACCCAAATTAGAGGCTCCTGAGGGGCCGGCACCAGAGGAATTAGCAGGTACAGTTAGATATGCCGCTGGCGGCTGCATAGTGTGTGCCATACGTATAATGACCGGTTCTATGGCTGATTGCTTACCATCAGCGAGCTGATCAATCGCGCGATCAAGCGCTTCACCAGTCAGCGGGGCTGTGGCACCCACGGCGCTGGATGTGCTTGCTGGCTCTGTAATATGCTTTGTTTTTCGCTTATGTTTTCGGGGTGCCTCTACCACTTCTGGATATAGTAGCGCCAGGTCATTCACACGGCTGGTCAATGGCTGGTCACTACTTGAATGGGGTATTTCACGCTGGTCCGCCGGCACAGGGTTTCCCAGACCGTGCACCACACAGATCGGTGATACTGGGGCTGTTCTAACAGGCCCATTAGAAGACTGTATTGCAGACCACACTGGTGACGAGCCATTCACGGAGAGTTGTAGTGGCTGTAGAGGTGCTGGTGGCGTTTTTCTCACGACTTTGCGTTTAGCTGCAGGAAAGATTATACATTTGTCAGATATGTGCGAGACCGCAGCATGTCGCTGCGCTTAGCTGCTGGAAAGATTATACATGTGTCAGTTATGTGCGAGACCGCCGCATGGCGCAGCGCTTAGCTGCTGGAAAGATTATACATGTGTCAGATATGTGTCAGATATGTGTGGGACCAGGATCTCATTGGAGAAGCATGTGTATCCTTGATTGTACAGAGACTGTGCATGTATATCAAAATATACACTTACGGACTAGCGATGTGGGGTGGATGATTGCCGTGGTGGCTTCTGGAGCATCTGTGATGTTCTCCATTAGCAGCGGTATATTCTCTTTTGTGTATACAATTCTCCTAGGCTTCACTTTACAAGCTATAAATAAAGATATAGGACTTAGTAGAGGCGAGGGGGATTTTCTCAGAGCGGTTGTTCAAAAACACATTTTCATACGATTGCTACCTTTTCCTTTCTTGCTCGCAGGCCCTCAACGTTTTTTAGGGGCTCTAGAAACAGGGCTGTTTCTCGGTGTGGGGGTCTGGTACAACAGGTCTTCAGCGGACATCTGATTGTGTTCCGAGGTAATTGTTTCTGGAATCAGGTCGACATCTGTAAATAATTAATATATATTTACACGTCTAAATACTTAAAAGATATTCAGGTCGACATCTGTAAAGAATTAATATATATTTACACGTCTAAATACTTAAAAGATATGTATACACACACAGACACACAACGCACCTATGATGTCTTGCACCAAATCCCACACCGCTGCGTCAGCTTCATTAGTGTTACTATACTCAGCTCCGGGTGTATCACACTCCAGAGCAGGCACGCTGAAGGCATTTTAAAAATCATCAGGGATGGTCCTCATAAGTTCATCTTAAACAAGAAAGAATAAAACAATAAAAAATAATATGCAAAACAGCCCTTACTTAGAATGGCACACTAACAGATGCATTTATATAAAGCTTGAAACATACCTAATAGCGAATCCTCAACTTGGTCGGAAAAATCCAAAAAAATTTGGGATTCCATCTAAAATAAATTAACTGTGTAAATTTTTTGTGCTATCTATATTAATTTTACACCACAGACAAACACATTTTATATACCGAAACAAATAAATTTGCGCCTACTGCATAAATATGGCTATGTTAAGCAAAACATAGGTAATACGGAATAAGTCTTGCTATATTAATTTTACACCACAAATATGGTTTATACAGTAAAACTATATTATACAGCGCAACTAAATTTGCGCCTACTGCATAAATATGTTTATACTAAGCAAAACATAGGTAATACGGATAAGTCTTTCTATATTAATTTTACACCATAAATACGGGTTATTGTTGTGAATTAGACTTTTTGGCTCCCTCTTGTGGTTACTAGTGATATGACTCTGGGATTGTCTTTCCTCAGTTTGGCACCCACCTGGGTCGTTAGTCCAGGGGTGTTGCTATATAAACTTCCTGGATCCTTAGTCCAGTGCCTGGCATCGTTGTAATCAGATCCTTTCTGTTTGCTCCTGTCTGATGGTCCTGGTTCGTGCATAATTAAGCTAAGTCCTACTTCTTTGTTTTTTGGTTATTTGCTTTGCTCTTATTTTTGGTCCAGCTTGTACTATATGTGATTCCTGACTTTGCTGGAAGCTCTAGGGGGCTGGTGTTCTCCCCCCGGGCCGTTAGACGGATCGGGGGTTCTTGAATATCCAGCGTGGATATTTTGATAGGGTTTTTGCTGACCATATAAGTCATCTTACTATATTCTGCTATTAGCTAGTGGGCCTCTCTTTGCTAAATACCTAGCTCATTCTTACGTTTGTGTTTTCCTCTTACCTCACCGTTATTATTTGTTGGGGGCTTGTATCCAACTTTTGGGGTCTTTTCTCTGGAGGCAAGAAAGGTCTTTCTTTTCCCTTCTAGGGTTAGTTAGTTCTCCGGCTGGCGCGAGACGTCTAGAACCAACGTAGGCACGTTCCCCGGCTGCTGCTATTTGTGGTGCTAGGATTAGATATATGGTCAGCTCAGTTACCACTGCCCTATGAGCTGGTTTTTTGTGTTTGCAGACTTAGTAATTATTTCTGAGACCCTCTGCCATAGGGGTCATAACAGTATGCCAGGCCAACATTGAATGTTTAATGCATTGCAGAAGTGGGATATTAAGAAAGGAAATTCTGAGTTTTTTTTTTTTTCCTCTCTTCCTCCCCTTTACCTCTGAGTGGCTTGTGCTTGCTGCAGACATGAATGTCCAGACCTTGATTACAAGTGTAGACCAGCTTGCTGCTCGTGTGCAGGGCATACAAGATTTTGTTACCAGTAGTCCAATGTCTGAACCTAAAATACCTATTCCTGAACTGTTTTCTGGAGACCGATTTAAGTTTAGGAATTTCAGGAATAATTGTAAATTGTTTCTATCTCTGAGACCCCGTTCATCTGGAGATTCAGCTCAGCAAGTTAAAATTGTTATCTCTTTTTTACGGGGCGACCCTCAGGATTGGGCTTTCTCGCTAGCGCCAGGAGATCCGGCATTGGCAAATATTGATGCGTTTTTTCTGGCGCTCGGATTGCTTTACGAGGAACCCAATCTTGAAGTTCAGGCAGAAAAAGCCTTGCTGGCTATTTCTCAGGGCCAGGATGAAGCTGAAGTGTATTGCCAAAAATTTCGGAAATGGTCCGTGCTTACTCAGTGGAATGAGTGTGCTCTGGCCGCAAATTTCAGAAATGGCCTTTCTGAAGCCATTAAGAATGTGATGGTGGGTTTCCCCATTCCTACAAGTCTGAATGATTCCATGGCGCTGGCTATTCAAATTGACCGGCGTTTGCGGGAGCGCAAAACCGCTAATCCTCTGGTGGTATTGTCTGAACAAACACCTGATTTAATGCAATGTGATAGAATTCAGACTAGAAATGAGCGGAAAAATCATAGACGTCAGAATGGGTTGTGTTTTTACTGTGGTGATTCTACACATGTTATATCAGCATGCTCTAAACGCCTAACAAGGGTTGTTAGTCCTGTCGCCATTGGTAATTTGCAACCTAAATTTATTTTGTCTGTGACTTTAATTTGCTCATTGTCTTCTTACCCTGTTATGGCGTTTGTGGATTCAGGTGCTGCCCTGAGTCTTATGGATCTGTCATTTGCCAAGCGCTGTGGTTTTGTTCTTGAACCGTTGGTAAATCCTATTCCTCTTAGAGGTATTGATGCTACGCCATTGGCGGAAAATAAACCGCAGTTTTGGACTCAGGTAACCATGTGCATGACTCCTGAACATCGGGAGGTGATTCGTTTTCTTGTTCTGCATAAAATGCATGATTTGGTTGTTTTGGGTCTGCCATGGTTACAGACCCACAATCCAGTCTTGGATTGGAAGGCAATGTCTGTGTCAAGTTGGGGCTGTCAGGGAATTCATGCTGATTCCCCGCCGGTGTCTATTGCTTCCTCTACTCCTTCGGAAGTTCCTGAGTATTTGTCTGATTATCAGGATGTATTCAGCGAGTCCAGGTCCAGTGCTCTGCCTCCTCATAGGGACTGTGACTGCGCCATAGATTTGATTCCAGGTAGTAAATTTCCTAAGGGAAGACTATATAATCTGTCTGTACCTGAGCATGCCGCAATGCGTTCGTATATCAAGGAGTCTCTGGAGAAGGGGCATATCCGTCCATCCTCTTCCCCTCTTGGTGCGGGATTCTTTTTTGTGGCCAAGAAGGACGGATCTTTGAGGCCTTGTATTGAATATCGGCTTCTGAATAAAATCACTGTTAAATTTCAGTATCCTTTGCCTCTGTTGTCGGACTTGTTTGCCCGGATTAAAGGTGTCAAGTGGTTCACCAAGATAGATCTTCGTGGTGCGTACAACCTTGTGCGAATTAAGCAAGGAGATGAATGGAAGACAGCATTTAATACGCCCGAAGGTCATTTTGAGTACTTGGTGATGCCTTTTGGGCTCTCTAATGCTCCCTCAGTGTTTCAATCCTTTATGCATGATATTTTCCGGAAGTATCTGGATAAATTTATGATTGTTTATCTGGATGATATTCTGGTTTTCTCTGAAGATTGGGACTCACATGTGGAGGAGGTCGGGATGGTGTTTCAGGTTTTGCGTGAGAATGCTTTGTTTGTTAAGGGCTCAAAGTGTCTCTTTGGAGTACAGAAGGTTCCCTTTTTGGGGTTTATTTTTTCCCCTTCTGCTGTGGAAATGGACCCAGTCAAGGTCTGAGCTATTCATGATTGGACTCAACCCACGTCAGTTAAGAGTCTTCAGAAGTTCTTGGGTTTTGCTAACTTCTACCGTCGTTTTATCGCTAATTTTTCTAGCGTTGTTAAACCTTTGACGGATATGACCAAGAAAGGTTCTGATGTTGCTAACTGGGCTCCTGCAGCCGTGGAGGCATTCCAAGAGTTGAAGCGCCGGTTTACTTCGGCGCCTGTTTTGTGCCAGCCTGATGTCTCACTTCCCTTTCAGGTCGAAGTGGATGCTTCTGAGATTGGGGCAGGGGCCGTTTTGTCGCAGAGAGGCCCTGGTTGCTCGGTAATGAGACCATGTGCTTTCTTCTCTAGGAAGTTTTCGCCTGCTGAGCGGAATTATGATGTTGGCAATCGGGAGTTGCTGGCCATGAAGTGGGCATTTGAGGAGTGGCGTCATTGGCTCGAGGGTGCTAAGCATCGTGTGGTGGTCTTGACTGATCACAAAAATTTGATGTATCTCGAGTCTGCTAAACGCCTGAATCCTAGACAGGCCCGCTGGTCATTGTTTTTCTCCCGTTTTGACTTTGTGGTCTTGTATTTACCAGGTTCAAAGAATGTGAAGGCTGATGCTCTTTCAAGGAGCTTTGTGCCTGACTCTCCTGGAGTCGCAGAACCAGTTGGTATTCTTAAAGAGGGAGTTATCTTGTCGGCCATTTCTCCTGATTTGCGACGTGTGTTGCACAGATTTCAGGCTGGTAGACCTGACTCTTGTCCACCTGACAGACTGTTTGTTCCTGATAAGTGGACCAGCAGAGTCATTTCCGAGGTTCATTCCTCGGTGTTGGCAGGGCATCCGGGAATTTTTGGCACCAGAGATCTGGTGGCTAGGTCCTTTTGGTGGCCTTCCTTGTCACGGGATGTGCGGTCATTTGTGCAGTCCTGTGGGACTTGTGCTCGAGCTAAGCCTTGCTGTTCTCGTGCCAGCGGGTTGCTCTTGCCCTTGCCTGTCCCGAAGAGGCCTTGGACACACATTTCCATGGATTTCATTTCAGATCTCCCGGTGTCTCAGGGCATGTCTGTCATCTGGGTGGTATGTGATCGCTTTTCTAAAATGGTCCATTTGGTGCCTTTGCCTAAGCTGCCTTCCTCTTCTGATCTGGTTCCTGTGTTCTTTCAGAATGTGGTTCGTTTACACGGCATTCCTGAGAATATTGTGTCTGACAGAGGATCCCAGTTTGTTTCCAGGTTCTGGCGATCCTTTTGTGCTAGGATGGGCATTGATTTGTCGTTTTCGTCTGCCTTTCATCCTCAGACTAATGGACAAATGGAGCGAACTAATCAGACTCTGGAGGCTTATTTGAGGTGTTTTGTTTCGGCAGATCAGGATGATTGGGTGACCTTCTTGCCGTTGGCTGAGTTTGCCCTTAATAATCGGGCTAGTTCCGCTACTTTGGTTTCGCCATTTTTCTGCAACTCTGGTTTCCATCCTCGTTTTTCCTCGGGACATGTGGAGCCTTCTGACTGTCCTGGGGTAGATTCTGTGGTGGATAGGTTGCAGCAGATCTGGAATCATGTGGTGGACAACTTAAAGTTGTCACAGGAGAAGGCTCAGCGTTTTGCCAACCGCCGCCGCGGTGTGGGTCCCCGACTTCGTGTTGGGGATTTGGTATGGCTGTCTTCTCGATTTGTTCCTATGAAGGTCTCCTCTCCTAAATTTAAGCCTCGCTTCATCGGTCCTTACAAGATATTGGAAATCCTTAATCCTGTGTCCTTTCGCTTGGATCTTCCGGTGTCGTTTGCCATTCACAACGTGTTCCATAGGTCTTTGTTGCGGCGGTACGTTGTACCTGTTGTTCCTTCTGTTGAGCCTCCTGCTCCGGTGTTGGTTGAGGGCGAGTTGGAGTACGTGGTGGAGAAGATCTTGGATTCTCGTCTCTCCAGATGGAGGCTTCAGTATCTGGTCAAGTGGAAGGGCTATGGTCAGGAGGATAATTCCTGGGTGGTTGCTTCTGATGTGCATGCGGCCGATTTAGTTCGTGCCTTTCACGCTGCTCATCCTGATCGCCCTGGTGGTCTTGGTGAGGGTTCGGTGACCCCTCCTTAAGGGGGGGTACTGTTGTGAATTAGACTTTTTGGCTCCCTCTTGTGGTTACTAGTGATATGACTCTGGGATTGTCTTTCCTCAGTTTGGCACCCACCTGGGTCGTTAGTCCAGG
Source organism: Ranitomeya variabilis (assembly GCF_051348905.1). Taxonomy (NCBI): domain Eukaryota; kingdom Metazoa; phylum Chordata; class Amphibia; order Anura; family Dendrobatidae; genus Ranitomeya; species Ranitomeya variabilis. The sequence goes on along the minus strand of NC_135238.1, from coordinate 92,913,916 downwards.
GGTGTTGCTATATAAACTTCCTGGATCCTTAGTCCAGTGCCTGGCATCGTTGTAATCAGATCCTTTCTCTTTGCTCCTGTCTGATGGTCCTGGTTCGTGCATAATTAAGCTAAGTCCTGCTTCTTTGTTTTTTGGTTATTTACTTTGCTCTTATTTTTGGTCCAGCTTGTACTATATGTGATTCCTGACTTTGCTGGAAGCTCTAGGGGGCTGGTGTTCTCCCCCCAGGCCGTTAGACGGTTCAGGGGTTCTTGAATATCCAGCGTGGATATTTTGATAGGGTTTTTGCTGACCATATAAGTCATCTTACTATATTCTGCTATTAGCTAGTGGGCCTCTCTTTGCTAAATACCTAGCTCATTCTTACGTTTGTCTTTTCCTCTTACCTCACCGTTATTATTTGTTGGGGGCTTGTATCCAACTTTTGGGGTCTTTTCTCTGGAGGCAAGAAAGGTCTTTCTTTTCCCTTCTAGGGTTAGTTAGTTCTCCGGCTGGCGCGAGACATCTAGAACCAACGTAGGCACGTTCCCCAGCTGCTGCTATTTGTGGTGCTAGGATTAGATATATGGTCAGCTCAGTTACCACTGCCCTATGAGCTGGTTTTTTGTGTTTGCAGACTTAGTAATTATTTCTGAGACCCTCTGCCATAGGGGTCATAACAGGTTATACCTTAAAACTATATTATACAGCACAACTAAATTTGCGCCTACTGTATAAATATGTCTGCCATGCAAAACATATGTAATAAGTCTTGATACACGGTTAAATACCTCAAACGATGAATACGCTAGTTATGATGTATTAACAGCTATTAACTACTGTATTACACAAATTATGTCATAATAAATATACGGTTAAATTATTAAAACAAATAATGCAGCTAACCATCAATATAATACTAAATTATTAAACAAATAACAACCTTAATTATGGTTTTAGAGATGCATAGTTAAATTTAATTAGCCACTTGCGAATAATAAGACAAAATAGAATAATGCGGCACTCTGTATATACTTACATTTAGAATAGCTCTGCTGTTAGTCTGGTCTGGCTTCTGGTGGATGTTTGGTGTAGTGCATTGCTACAGGCAGCTGTATTTATTCTGACTGTCAGAAAACAAGCCAACTGCTAACACCCAGAAACAAACCCAGTTTTGCCCCGCCACACGCCTTCTGTTAACACCCAGAACACACCCATACAGACAATTATTGCTTGTATTAACTCAATCATGATATAGCCGGATTAAAACTTGAAATTTTATACAATTGAATTTCTGAAAGAAGCAGGCGGTTGTCGATTATCGACACACAATCATTTTATTCAATCATGGTGTCTAATTCGTATCATGAAATATTAGAGAAACAATATTTTACACCTAAGGCCCCCGGATCATTCTGTGGAATTGACAAATTATTTAGAGAGACAAGAGACTGCGGAATAAAGGAATCTGATGTGACTGACTGGCTGAATAAACATCATGCCTACACTCTACACAAACCTGTTAGAAAACGCTTTTTGACAAATAAAATTTACGTCTCGGACATTGATGCGTAGTGGCAAGCGGATCTCGTAAGTTTAATGGACTATTCAAGGGAAAATGATAATGTCAAATACATCCTGACGGTGATTGATACTCTATCGAGATACGCATGGTGTGGTGCGTGGCCTTATCAAACAAGACCGGTGCCAGTGTAGCCAGATCATTCGAATTAATGTTTCAAAATGATAAGCGCATACCGAGGAAATTGCAGATGGACCGCGGCAAAGAAGTTATAAATTCATCACTCAGGCAACTATGTAATATGCATAATATTCACCACTTTTTTACCAACAAAGACGTAAAGGCAGCTATGGTAGAGCGCTTTAATCGCACATTAAAAACTCATATGTGGTGCTATCTTAGGAAGCATAATACCTTTAGGTACATTGATATTTTACCGGATTTGGTGCATAGCTACAACCATACTTATCACTCAACCATACGCTGTAGCCCGGCTGAAGTGAGTTCGCAAAACGCGATACAAATCTGGCGCAATATTTACAGTTCTACTATTACTAATAAACAGATTAAACCGTCTTTAAAAGTTGGAGATCATGTCAGAATTTCCCGCTATAAGGGCCCATTCTGTAAGGCCTATGAGAAAACATACAGCGAAGAGATTTTTTTAATTACCGGTGTCTCCAATAAATTTCATAAACCTCTTTATAAAATTAGTGATTTAGCCGGCGACGCTGTAGAGGGGTCATTTTATAAGGAAGAGCTGCAAAAAATACCTATGGATGAGAATCGTGTCTACAGAGTAGAAAAGATTTTGAGAAAAAAACGTGTCGGGGGTGTGAGTCACTGCTTTATCAAATGGCTGGGGTACCCCGAAAAATTCAATAGTTGGATCCCGGCTTCGGAGTTGACAGATATATAGCCATGGAAGTTGGTTCGTTTTTCGTCACATTACCCAGCAATTCCTCAATCAAAATCTACCCCGAAAACACCATATCAAGCTACAATACCAAGTTAGCGAGGGCCGTTCATCTTTCAGACGCTTATGAAGTGGTGTTAATGGAAATACAGTACCCCCATACGTGGAACACGTTTGAGGCTTTTGAAGGGAACTTCTACGCGGCTAAACACAACGATCCATTAGAACATTATCACATAAAATCAGGATTTTACTCTAACATTCATAAGCTGGTTGGCGCGGTCAATGCCCGAATAGAAGCACTGAATTTATCCACGCCTGCCTACAGAATACGGTATGATGAGCTACACCGAGAGGTGATCCTGCCCGACCCAGCCCCTATACAGTTTGCTCTGGGTACTAAGCTAAAATTTATTTTCGGCCTACAGACCGTCGATGACTCCCCTGTTGCTTTAATGCCATGGAATCGCCGCTTTTACCCCGATTCAAAGGCTGGTTTTTATTCGCTTTTTGTATACACTGATATAATTCAACATCAGCTTGTAGGGGACAGTTACGTTCAACTGTTAAGAACCATAGAAGTTAGCGGCGATGATAATGATATTGTCACGGTGCGCTACTCGTGTCCCGATTACATACCGCTGTGCAAACAATACTTTGACTCCATAAACATTACAGTCATGTCGGACCAGGGGACGCCGGTTAAATTTAGATACGGAAAGTGTATAGTGCGATTACATTTTAGACCGCGACAGTATTGACACGATAAAATGGTATCTCAAAGGGTGTATGGAGATCCCGCTGTTATGCCCGCTACTATACTGCCCAGTCGGGGCACGGGCTAGAGGGGTTCCGCGGGAGCGAGTACATGTATGGCTCTGGCGTGGCCGGAATATTTAAAGGCTTATTTCGCCGCGCCGTGCCGCTTTTCAGAAAAAGCCTAGAATTAGTAAAACCGCACGTTAAGACAGCGGTCTGGATCATCGCGATGGACGCCGTCACGACCGCCTCAACGGCCCTTATGAAATGGCTAAATACACAACCTCAGCAAGACGGATGTGGGATAATTTATGTCGCTAAAAAAGCACAAAAAAGAAAGAGGCGCGCTTGCCCGCCTTTACCGCCGATGCTCATGAATAAAATTACCACCAAGAGACGCCTCCGTCAGAAACGAGTAAGACGCTCTGTGGACGACATCTTCTAATCAGTTATCATGGCTTTCCTGCATGACGCTTCTGTAGAGTGCGCAAAATCTGAACTGGATATTTTTGCCGTACCCCCGACACAAACAAGTATAGAGAAATCTCTATTTGTAGATGTACAACCGGTTGCGGCTCTGTCATACAATGGACCGTTGGAATTTTTCATATCTGGGAGCGACGATTATTATTATGATCTGAACAACATGCTGCTGTACATAAGCTGTCGCATCGTGAAGCATGATAATACGGCTATCGCCGATGGTGCGTGTGTGGCGCTTATAAATTACCCCCTAGCCACTCTTTTTAACCAGGTCGATATTACTCTGGGAGACCGACTTATCTCACAATCGGACAATCTCTACAGCTATAGAGCATACATAGACACCCTTTTAAATTACAGCTCGCAGATGCTGTCATCACAATTTACAGCCGGTTTGTTCTATAAAGACACTGCGGGCCATCATAATGACCGGAGCTTGGATGGCTCAAATGCAGGGTTTATCAAAAGAGCCAATGCAGCTTCCAGCTCAAAGCCCATCGACCTCTTGGGGCCCATTTTTGGGGATATATTTAACCAACCAAAGTTAACCCTCCGTCACATACAACTGATCTGACAGGCGCTTCTCTTTTACTTTCATTTCTCCTTCCTCACCAGATTGTGAGGAAAGCCCCTCCCTCCAGGTAGTCTCCTGTCTCTTGAAGGTCTGTGAAACCTGATATCACAGTAGTGATGGGCAGTCCGGCTCTTTTTGGTGATCCGGCTCTCATGGCTCCGCTCACCAAAAAGAGCCGGCTCTTTCGGCTCCTGAATCGGCTCTTTTTGGATCCTAAATGGATATCTATTCAGGCGTCTGAAGCTCCGCCCACCTAACTCATAAACTCCACCCACTTCCTTTTACCCAATTAGATTGAAGTGTGGGTGGGGTTTTGCACAGGTGGGCGGAGTTACGCCTCCCGAAGTCCGGGATTTTACGCCCAGTGAGAGCCATTCAGGGATTTTAGTGGCTCTCACTGGTGTGCCGGCTCCCATCGTTCACAGCAGGGAGCCGGCTCTTTGTGTCGGCTCGTTCACGAACGACACATCACTATATCACAGTTGGATTTCAGAGCTTCAGGGGAGAGGATATAGCTGCACAGATCTCTCAGGCTCATTGTATGTGAATACATCACATTCAGTAAGGTTGGTATTTTATGTTTTTATTCATCACAATAGTTTATTTAGCTTGTTTTATGAATGTATAGCACAAAATGTGAGGATATTTCATAGAAATAAGGGAGATTTTATAAAAGAAAGTGTGCTGCTCAGGCATATACAGTAGTTCCCTAACATATTCCTCCTCTTGCTTCAGATTATCTGCTGAAATGGAGAGGAAAATGTACAATTTATCCAAACAACTTGATGTTGAGGAAGTAACAAACATGCTGTTAGATGATAGAGACCTCACACTGAATGAGGATTTAGGAGAGGAAAGTGAGATTGATTCTCATGATGAGGTGGAAGAATGTGTCCTGGATTCTGAAACAGAGCAAGATGGTGACAGTGGTGAGGATGAAGAAGTTGGATCATATTATATTGGAAAAGATAAAAATACTAAATGGAACAAGAATCCATTCCTGAAAAAACGTAGGGAACCTTTAAACAATATTACCGTATATACTCGAGTATAAGCCGACCCGAGTATAAGCCGACCCCCCTAATTTTGCCACAAAAAACTGGGAAAACTTATTGACTCGAGTATAAGCCTAGGGTGGAAAATGCAGCAGCTACCGGTGAATTTCAAAATTAGAAATAGATACTCCATACCATTCATTATGGCCCCATAGATGCTCCACATAAAGCTGTGCCATATATAATGCTCTGCACCATTCATTATGGCCCCATAGATGCTCCACATAAAGCTGTGCCATATATACAATGCTCTGCACCGTTGCCCCATAGATAGCTGTGCCATATATATAATGCTCTGCACCGTTGCCCCATAGCTGTGCCATATAGTGCTCTGCACCATTGCCCCATAGCTGTGCCATATAGTGCTCTGCACCGTTGCCCCATAGCTCTGCCATATAGTGCTCTGCACCGTTGCCCCAAAGCTGTGCCATATAGTGCTCTGCACCGTTGCCCCATAGCTGTGCCATATAGTGCTCTGCACCATTGCCCCATAGCTGTGCCATATAGTGCTCTGCACCATTGCCCCATAGCTGTGCCATATAGTGCTCTGCACCATCCATTATTGCCCCATAGCTGTGCCATATAGTGCTCTGCACCATTGCCCCATAGCTGTGCCATATAGTGCTCTGCACCGTTGCCCCATAGCTCTGCCATATAGTGCTCTGCACCATTGCCCCATAGCTGTGCCATATAGTGCTCTGCACCATCCATTATTGCCCCATAGCTGTGCCATATAGTGCTCTGCACCATTGCCCCATAGCTGTGCCATATAGTGCTCTGCACCATTATTGCCCCATAGCTGTGCCATATAGTGCCCTGCACCATTGCCCCATAGCTGTGCCATATAGTGCTCTGCACCATTATTGCCCCATAGCTGTGCCATATAGTGCTCTGCACTGTTGCCCCATAGCTGTGCCATATAGTGCTCTGCACTGTTGCCCCATAGCTGTGCCATATAGTGCTCTGCACAGTTGCCTCATAGCTGTGCCATATAGTGCTCTGCACCGTTGCCCCATAGCTGTGCCATATAGTGCTCTGCACTGTTGCCCCATAGCTGTGCCATATAGTGCTCTGCACCATTGCCCCATAGATGCTCCACATAAATCTGTGCTGCTGCTGCTGCAATAAAAAAAAAAAAAAAACACATACTCACCTGTCTTGCTTGCAGCTCCTCGGCGCCATGTTCCCGGCGTCTCTCTGCACTGACTGATCAGGCAGAGGGCGGCGCGCACACTATATGCGTCATCGCGCCCTCTGCCTGAGTGAACAGTCAGAGCGGAGAGACGCCGGGAAGATGGAGACAGCGCCCGCCGTGTGGAATGCGGACAGGTGAATATGCGATACTTACCTGCTCCCGGCGTCCCGCTCCTTCCCCCGGACAGCTGGTCTTCGGTGCCGCAGCCTCTTCCTCTATCAGCGGTCACTGGCACTGCTTCATTAGAGAAATGAATAGGCGGCTCCACCCCTATGGGGGTCTCCGGGTGACCGCTCAGGGGAAGAGGCTGCGGCACCCGGAGACAGTGGGACGTGCAGGGGGAGCGACAGGAACGCCGGAAGCAGGTGAGTATATGACAGTGCTCACCCGCCGACCCCACCACCGATCATGACTCGAGTATAAGCCGAGGGGGCACTTTCAGCCCAAAAATTTGGGCTGAAAATCTCGGCTTATACTCGAGTATATACGGTACTCACCTTCCTGCAGTAATCGGAACTGCACGTAATGCAAAAACTGCAGTTGAATGCTGGAACAGTATATTTACAGATGACATTCTGGACTCTATTGTCACATATACCAACCAATATATAGACATTATAAAGGACAAGTACATCTGCAACAGAACCATCAAGCCCATAGATGAAATAGAACTGCATGCTTTTTTTGGATTACTGTACCTTGCAGGAGCTTATAGGGCAAATAGACAAAGTTTGGAGGAACTTTGGGGTAAAGATGGAGATGGAGTTGAAAAATTTAGCCTTGTTATGTCCATGAACAGATTCAAGATTCTAATTCGTTGCCTTCGGTTTGACGACAGAACTACCCGAACCGAACGCAAAACACATGACCGACTTGCTCCAATTCGTGATATATTTCAAAGATTTGTTGTAAACTGTAAACAAAGTTATTACCCTGGAGAGAATCTCACTATTGACGAAATGCTCCCTGGTTTTCGTGGTAGATGTGCCTTTCGTCAATATATTCCATCAAAGCCAAACAAATATGGAATAAAAATTTATGCCCTTGTTGATGCCAGTAAGACCTACACTTACAACCTGGAAGTTTATGCAGGAAAACAACCAGAAGGTCCTTACTGTGTGAGCAACAAACCCATTGATGTTGTAAAAAGACTGGCTGAACCCTTATTTGGATCGGGTCGCAATATTACAGCTGGCAATTGGTTTACAAGTTGTGATCTGATTGATTATCTGAAAATTCAGAAGCTGTCTTTTGTGGGAACTGTAAGAAAAAACAAAAGGGAATTGCCGCCACAGTTTGTAAGTGTGAAAGAGAGACAACAGTACAGCAGTATGTTTGCATTCCATAATGGAAAGGCTTTAGTTTCCTATGTACCACATGCCAAAAAAATCGTACTTCTTCTATCAACACTTCATGATGATGCTGCCATCGATCCTGGGACTGGGGCAGAAAAAAAACCGGAGATAATTACATTTTACAATGCCACCAAAGGGGGTGTGGATACAGCAGATCAGATGTGCTCCACTTTCAACGTCAGCAGAAACATCAAACGCTGGCCAATGGTCATATTTTTTGCTATGTTGAATTTGGGTGGTATAAATTCACAAGTGATTTATCTTGAAAACAAGCTTGAACCACTCCGTAGACGATTGTATCTGAAAAAATTGGCCCATGAACTAGTACTTGGAGAGCTACGCAGGAGAAGCATGAAAACAATCGGTATCCCCTCTCGCCTTCAAGTTCAGCTCAAAAGGTTCCGCCCAGAAGATGATGGTGAAAAGTCACCATCTGCACCACCTCACAAAAGAAGGAGATGCACCACCTGCCAAACGGAAAGTGGAACCAGAAGGCTTTCAAATTATGAATGTCTCAAATGTCATAAAGCAATTTGCCTGACACATGCAAAAATGGTGTGTAATTCTTGCTATTTGCTCTGCAAGTGTGACTTTTCTGGGGAAACCTCAGCATCTACTTCTGATTGAATATGTTTTTAATAGTACTTAAGGTACCTTAAAATTAAGTTTGTGTTCAAAAATTTTCTTTGTACATTTTTTTGAGAGAGTCGAACTGGGGACTATTTGGCGGGAGTTTTGAAAAGTTTGTATTTCATAGTTATTAGTTTTATGTTAAGTAAATGGTTTTTTTTGCAACTGATTATGTGTAGTCTCTTTTATTACATCCCTATGAAGGTCACTGATCACTTTTAGAGCACTGAAATTGCAAACATTAGATATTATAGGTATTTTTCCAGCAGGCGCCTGACAGGCACATTGTATGTGAACTCGTTAGTCCGAATATTGTATGTGACGGAGGGTTAATATTGAATGGACTTGACCTTAAGGTTAAGTTAACAAGAAATAAGGATGCTTTCTGCCTCATGTGCGCAGAAGCCAAGCCGTTGAAGGTGCAAATCTCGCAAGCGGCTCTCTATGTGAAAAGAGTGCAGGTATCTCCGGCTGTCCGAATCGGTCACAGCCAGGGCCTCCTATCCGCAACAGCCAAGTACGCTATTGACCGAACATGCATGAAAGTGTACAGCATCGCCGCAGGGACACGGATCACGAACCACGAGAACCTCTTCCTAGGCCAGATACCAAAAACTGTTATATTGGGGTTTGTAGATAATGAGGGCTTTAGCGGTTCTTATGCAAAAAACTAATTGCACGTCAACCACGCTGCATTATATCTGGATGGCCAACAGATACCCGCGAGACCTTATAATCCTAATTTTAATGATGATTTAGCCATCAGAGAGTATATGGCGCTTGCCCATATATCTGCCAAGCAAAAGGCTGATTGTGCCATGGCGATAGATCGTGAAGAATTTATGGCTGGATTCACTCTATTTGCTTTTGATTTATCGCCTGTTCAAGAGCCTGGAGGACATTTCTCGCTCATTAAAACAGGTAACCTACGTGCTGAAGTTCGCTTTGTGCTAGCGACACCCCACACGATAAATATGATTGTTTTTGCAGTCAACCACACCATTCTGGAAATTAATAATAGGCGTGAGATCTTGTACGATTTTAATTAAGTGACGATGGACAGTCTGCAGCTTACAGCGGTATTGAGGGCCGATAATTATACAGAGCGCATTTTCGCCGGTGTGTTTCTGTGTGATTTGCTTCCAGAAGAGAGAGTGACTCAGAGACCCGCAGCATATATCGTGAATACAGACCCGGCGAATCAAGCTTGACTGTTGTGAATTAGACTTTTTGGCTCCCTCTTGTGGTTACTAGTGATATGACTCTGGGATTGTCTTTCCTCAGTTTGGCACCCACCTGGGTCGTTAGTCCAGGGGTGTTGCTATATAAACTTCCTGGATCCTTAGTCCAGTGCCTGGCATCGTTGTAATCAGATCCTTTCTGTTTACTCCTGTCTGTTGTTCCTGGTTCGTGCAAAATTAAGCTAAGTCCTGCTTCTTTGTTTTTTGGTTATTTGCTTTGCTCGTATTTTTATCCAGCTTGTACTAAATGTGATTCCTGACTTTGCTGGAAGCTCTAGGGGGCTGGTGTTCTCCCCCCGGGCCGTTAGACGGTTCGGGGGTTCTTGAATATCCAGCGTGGATATTTTGATAGGGTTTTTGCTGACCATATAAGTCATCTTACTATATTCTGCTATTAGCTAGTGGGCCTCTCTTTGCTAAATACCTAGCTCATTCTTACGTTTGTCTTTTCCTCTTACCTCACCGTTATCATTTGTTGGGGGCTTGTATCCAACTTTTGGGGTCTTTTCTCTGGAGGCAAGAAAGGTCTTTCTTTTCCCTTCTAGGGTTAGTTAGTTCTCCGGCTGGCGCGAGACGTCTAGAACCAACGTAGGCACGTTCCCCGGCTGCTGCTATTTGTGGTGCTAGGATTAGATATATGGTCAGCTCAGTTACCACTGCCCTATGAGCTGGTTTTTTGTGTTTGCAGACTTAGTAATTATTTCTGAGACCCTCTGCCATTGGGGTCATAACAGTATGCCAGGCCAACATTGAATGTTTAATGCATTGCAGAAGTGGGATATTAAGAAAGGAAATTCTGAGTTTTTTTTTTTTTTCCTCTCTTCCTCCCCTTTACCTCTGAGTGGCTTGTGCTTGCTGCAGACATGAATGTCCAGACCTTGATTACAAGTGTAGACCAGCTTGCTGCTCGTGTGCAGGGCATACAAGATTTTGTTACCAGTAGTCCTATGTCTGAACCTAAAATACCTATTCCTGAACTGTTTTCTGGAGACCGATTTAAGTTTAGGAATTTCAGGAATAATTGTAAATTGTTTCTATCTCTGAGACCCCGTTCATCTGGAGATTCAGCTCAGCAAGTTAAAATTGTTATCTCTTTTTTACGGGGCTACCCTCAGGATTGGGCTTTCTCGCTAGCGCCAGGAGATCCGGCATTTCCAAATATTGATGCGTTTTTTCTGGCGCTTGGATTGCTTTACGAGGAACCCAATCTTGAAGTTCAGGCAGAAAAAGCCTTGCTGGCTATTTCTCAGGGCCAGGATGAAGCTGAAGTGTATTGCCAAAAATTTCGGAAATGGTCCGTGCTTACTCAGTGGAATGAGTGTGCTCTGGCCGCAAATTTCAGAAATGGCCTTTCTGAAGCCATTAAGAATGTGATGGTGGGTTTCCCCATTCCTACAAGTCTGAATGATTCCATGGCGCTGGCTATTCAAATTGACCGGCGTTTGCGGGAGCGCAAAACCGCTTATCCTCTGGTGGTGTTGTCTGAACAAACACCTGATTTAATGCAATGTGATAGAATTCAGACTAGAAATGAGCGGAAAAATCATAGACGTCAGAATGGGTTGTGTTTTTACTGTGGTGATTCTACACATGTTATATCAGCATGCTCTAAACGCCTAACAAGGGTTGTTAGTCCTGTCGCCATTGGTAATTTGCAACCTAAATTTATTTTGTCTGTGACTTTAATTTGCTCATTGTCTTCTTACCCTGTTATGGCGTTTGTGGATTCAGGTGCTGCCCTGAGTCTTATGGATCTGACATTTGCCAAGCGCTGTGGTTTTGTTCTTGAACCGTTGGTAAATCCTATTCCTCTTAGAGGTATTGATGCTACGCCATTGGCGGAAAATAAACCGCAGTTTTGGACGCAGGTAACCATGTGCATGACTCCTGAACATCGGGAGGTGATTTGTTTTCTTGTTCTGCATAAAATGCATGATTTGGTCGTTTTGGGTCTGCCATGGTTACAGACCCACAATCCAGTCTTGGATTGGAAGGCAATGTCTGTGTCAAGTTGGGGCTGTCAGGGAATTCATGCTGATTCCCCGCCGGTGTCTATTGCTTCCTCTACTCCTTCGGAAGTTCCTGAGTATTTGTCTGATTATCAGGATGTATTCAGCGAGTCCAGGTCCAGTGCTCTGCCTCCTCATAGGGACTGTGACTGCGCCATAGATTTGATTCCAGGTAGTAAATTTCCTAAGGGAAGACTATTTAATCTGTCTGTACCTGAGCATGCCGCAATGCATTCGTATATCAAGGAGTCTCTGGAGAAGGGGCATATCCGTCCATCCTCTTCCCCTCTTGGTGCGGGATTCTTTTTTGTGGCCAAGAAGGACGGATCTTTGAGACCTTGTATTGACTATCGGCTTCTGAATAAAATCACTGTTAAATTTCAGTATCCTTTGCCTCTGTTGTCGGACTTGTTTGCCCGGATTAAAGGTGCCAAGTGGTTCACCAAGATAGATCTTCGTGGTGCGTACAACCTTGTGCGCATTAAGCAAGGAGATGAATGGAAGACAGCATTTAATACGCCCGAAGGTCATTTTGAGTACTTGGTGATGCCTTTTGGGCTCTCTAATGCTCCCTCAGTGTTTCAGTCCTTTATGCATGATATTTTCCGGAAGTATCTGGATAAATTTATGATTGTTTATCTGGATGATATTCTGGTTTTCTCTGAAGATTGGGACTCACATGTGGAGCAGGTCAGGATGGTGTTTCAGGTTTTGCGTGAGAATGCTTTGTTTGTTAAGGGCTCAAAGTGTCTCTTTGGAGTACAGAAGGTTCCCTTTTTGGGGTTTATTTTTTCCCCTTCTGCTGTGGAGATGGACCCAGTCAAGGTCCGAGCTATTCATGATTGGACTCAACCCACGTCAGTTAAGAGTCTTCAGAAGTTCTTGGGTTTTGCTAACTTCTACCGTCGTTTTATCGCTAATTTTTCTAGCGTTGTTAAACCTTTGACGGATATGACCAAGAAAGGTTCTGATGTTGCTAACTGGGCTCCTGCAGCCGTGGAGGCGTTCCAAGAGTTGAAGCGCCGGTTTACTTCGGCGCCTGTTTTGTGCCAGCCTGATGTCTCACTTCCCTTTCAGGTCGAAGTGGATGCTTCTGAGATTGGGGCAGGGGCCGTTTTGTCGCAGAGAGGCCCTGGTTGCTCGGTAATGAGACCATGTGCTTTCTTCTCTAGGAAGTTTTCGCCTGCTGAGCGGAATTATGATGTTGGCAATCGGGAGTTGCTGGCCATGAAGTGGGCATTTGAGGAGTGGCGTCATTGGCTCGAGGGTGCTAAGCATCGTGTGGTGGTCTTGACTGATCACAAAAATTTGATGTATCTCGAGTCTGCTAAACGCCTGAATCCTAGACAGGCCCGCTGGTCATTGTTTTTCTCCCGTTTTGACTTTGTGGTCTCGTATTTACCAGGTTCAAAGAATGTGAAGGCTGATGCTCTTTCAAGGAGCTTTGTGCCTGACTCTCCTGGAGTCGCAGAACCAGTTGGTATTCTTAAAGAGGGAGTTATCTTGTCGGCCATTTCTCCTGATTTGCGACGTGTGTTGCAGAGATTTCAGGCTGGTAGACCTGACTCTTGTCCACCTGACAGACTGTTTGTTCCTGATAAGTGGACCAGCAGAGTCATTTCCGAGGTTCATTCCTCGGTGTTGGCAGGGCATCCGGGAATTTTTGGCACCAGAGATCTGGTGGCTAGGTCCTTTTGGTGGCCTTCCTTGTCACGGGATGTGCGGTCATTTGTGCAGTCCTGTGGGACTTGTGCTCGAGCTAAGCCTTGCTGTTCTCGTGCCAGCGGGTTGCTCTTGCCCTTGCCTGTCCTGAAGAGGCCTTGGACACACATTTCCATGGATTTCATTTCGGATCTCCCGGTGTCTCAGGGCATGTCTGTCATCTGGGTGGTATGTGATCGCTTTTCTAAAATGGTCCATTTGGTGCCTTTGCCTAAGCTGCCTTCCTCTTCCGATCTGGTTCCTGTGTTCTTTCAGAATGTGGTTCGTTTACACGGCATTCCTGAGAATATTGTGTCTGACAGAGGATCCCAGTTTGTTTCCAGGTTCTGGCGATCCTTTTGTGCTAGGATGGGCATTGATTTGTCGTTTTCGTCTGCCTTTCATCCTCAGACTAATGGACAAACGGAGCGAACTAATCGAACTCTGGAGGCTTATTTGAGGTGTTTTGTTTCGGCAGATCAGGATGATTGGGTGACCTTCTTGCCGTTGGCTGAGTTTGCCCTTAATAATCGGGCTAGTTCCGCTACTTTGGTTTCGCCATTTTTCTGCAACTCTGGTTTCCATCCTCGTTTTTCCTCAGGACATGTGGAGCCTTCTGACTGTCCTGGGGTAGATTCTGTGGTGGATAGGTTGCAGCAGATCTGGAATCATGTGGTGGACAACTTAAAGTTGTCACAGGAGAAGGCTCAGCGTTTTGCCAACCGCCGCCGCGGTGTGGGTCCCCGACTTCGTGTTGGGGATTTGGTATGGCTGTCTTCTCGATTTGTTCCTATGAAGGTCTCCTCTCCTAAATTTAAGCCTCGCTTCATCGGTCCTTTGTTATGACCCCAATGGCGAGGGTCTCAGAGGAACGTGGAAGTCTGCAGAATACAAAAATCCAGCTCATAGGGCAGTGGTAACTGGGTTGACCATATATCTACTCCTAACGCCAACACTAGAAGTAGCCGGGGATCATTCCTACGTTGATTCTAGATGACACGCGCCAGCCGGAGAATCTAGCTACCCCTAGTAGAGGAAAACAAAGACCTTTCTTGCCTCCAGAGAAGGGGACCCCAAAGCTGGATAGAAGCCCCCCACAAATAATGACGGTGAGGTAAGAGGAAATGACAAACACAGAAATGAACCAGGTTTAGCACAGAGAGGCCCGCTTACTGATAGCAGAATAAAGAAAGGTAACTTATATGGTCAACAAAAACCCTATCAAAATCCACACTGGAAATTCAAGAACCCCCGAACCGTCTAACGGTCCGGGGGGAGAACACCAGCACCCTAGAGCTTCCAGCAAAGGTCAGGATGTAGATATGGAACAAGCTGGACAAAAATACAAAACCAAAACAAATAGCAAAAAGCAAAAGGCAGACTTAGCTGATATAACTGGAACCAGGATCAGTAGACAAGAGCACAGAAGACTAGCTCTGATAACTACGTTGCCAGGCATTGAACTGAAGGTCCAGGGAGCTTAAATAGCAACACCCCTAACTAACGACCCAGGTGCGGATAAAAGGAATGACAGAAAAACCAGAGTCAAAAAACTAGTAACCACTAGAGGGAGCAAAAAGCAAATTCACAACAGTACCCCCCCCTTAGTGAGGGGTCACCGAACCCTCACCACGACCACCAGGGCGATCAGGATGAGCGGCATGAAAGGCACGAACTAAATCGGCCGCATGAACATCAGAGGCGACCACCCAGGAATTATCCTCCTGACCATAGCCCTTCCACTTGACCAGGTACTGAAGCCTCCGCCTGGAGAGGCGAGAATCCAAGATCTTCTCCACCACGTACTCCAACTCGCCCTCAACCAACACCGGAGCAGGAGGCTCAGCAGAAGGAACTACAGGCACAATGTACCGCCGCAACAAGGACCTATGAAATACATTGTGAATAGCAAACGACACAGGAAGATCCAGACGAAAAGATACAGGATTAAGGATTTCCAATATCTTGTAAGGCCCAATAAAACGAGGTTTAAATTTGGGAGAGGAGACCTTCATAGGAACAAAGCGGGAAGAAAGCCATACCAAATCCCCAACGCGTAGTCGGGGACCCACACCGCGGCGGCGGTTGGCAAAGCGCTGAGCCTTCTCCTGTGACAACTTCAAGTTGTCCACCACATGATTCCAGATCTGCTGCAACCTATCCACCACAGAATCCACCCCAGGACAGTCAGAAGGCTCCACATGACCCGAAGAAAAGCGAGGATGGAAACCAGAGTTGCAGAAAAAAGGCGAAACCAAGGTGGCGGAACTAGCCCGATTATTAAGGGCAAACTCAGCCAACGGCAAGAATGTCACCCAATCGTCCTGATCAGCAGAGACAAAACACCTCAAATAAGCCTCCAAAGTCTGATTGGTTCGCTCCGTCTGTCCATTAGTTTGAGGATGGAAAGCAGATGAAAACGACAAATCAATGCCCATCCTACTACAAAAGGATCGCCAGAACCTGGAAACGAACTGGGATCCTCTGTCTGACACAATATTCTCAGGGATGCCGTGCAAACGAACCACGTTCTGGAAAAACACAGGAACCAGATCGGAAGAGGAAGGCAGCTTAGGCAAAGGAACCAAATGGACCATCTTGGAGAAGCGATCACATATCACCCAGATAACGGACATGCCCTGAGATAGCGGAAGATCAGAAATGAAATCCATGGAGATATGTGTCCAAGGTCTCTTCGGGACAGGCAAGGGCAAGAGCAAACCGCTGGCACGAGAACAGCAAGGCTTAGCTCGAGCACAAGTCCCACAGGACTGCACAAATGACCGCACATCCCTTGACAAGGAAGGCCACCAAAAGGACCTGGCCACCAGATCTCTGGTGCCAAAAATTCCCGGGAGACCTGCCAACACCGAGGAATGAACCTCGGAAATGACTCTGCTGGTCCACTTATCCGGGACAAACAGTCTGTCAGGTGGACAAGACTCAGGCCTATCAGCCTGAAATCTCTGCAACACACGTCGCAGATCCGGAGAAATAGCTGACAAGATAACTCCATCTTTAAGAATACCAACAGGATCAGCGACTCCAGGAGCATCAGGCACAAAGCTCCTAGAAAGAGCATCGGCCTTCACATTCTTAGAACCTGGTAAATACGAGACAACAAAATCAAAGCGGGAGAAAAACAAAGACCAGCGGGCCTGTCTCGGATTAAGGCGTTTAGCAGACTCGAGATACATCAGATTTTTGTGATCAGTCAAGACCACCACACGATGCTTAGCACCCTCAAGCCAATGACGCCACTCCTCAAATGCCCATTTCATGGCCAACAACTCCCGATTGCCCACATCATAATTTCGCTCGGCAGGCGAAAACTTCCTAGAGAAAAAGGCACAAGGTTTCATAACAGAGCAACCAGGGCCTCTCTGCGACAAAACGGCCCCTGCCCCAATCTCCGAAGCATCCACCTCAACCTGAAAGGGAAGTGAGACGTCAGGCTGGCACAAAACAGGCGCCGAAGTAAACCGGCGTTTCAACTCCTGGAAAGCCTCCACGGCAGCAGGAGCCCAGTTAGCTACATCGGAGCCCTTCTTGGTCATATCCGTCAAAGGTTTCACAATGCTAGAAAAATTAGCGATAAAACGACGGTAGAAGTTAGCGAAGCCCAAGAACTTCTGAAGACTCTTAACTGACGAGGGCTGAGTCCAATCAAGAATAGCTCGGACCTTGACTGGGTCCATCTCCACAGCAGAAGGGGAAAAAATGAACCCCAAAAAGGGAACCTTCTGTACACCAAAGAGACACTTTGAGCCTTTGACAAACAAAGAATTTTCACGCAAAATTTTAAAGACCAACCTGACCTGCTCCACATGCGAATCCCAATTATCAGAAAAAACCAAAATATCATCCAGATAAACAATCAAAAATTTATCCAGATACTTCCGGAAAATGTCATGCATAAAGGACTGAAAAACTGAAGGCGCATTGGAGAGCCCAAAAGGCATCACCAAGTACTCAAAATGACCTTCGGGCGTATTGAATGCGGTTTTCCATTCATCACCTTGCTTAATGCGCACAAGGTTGTACGCACCACGAAGGTCTATCTTGGTGAACCACTTGGCACCCTTAATCCGGGCAAACAAGTCAGATAACAGCGGTAAAGGATACTGAAATTTGACAGTGATCTTATTTAAAAGCCGATAATCAATACAAGGTCTCAAAGATCCGTCCTTTTTTGCCACAAAAAAGAATCCCGCACCAAGAGGGGAAGAAGACGGACGAATATGTCCTTTCTCCAGAGACTCCTTGATATATGAACGCATAGCGGTATGTTCAGGTACCGACAGATTAAACAGTCTTCCCTTAGGAAATTTACTGCCTGGGATCAAATCTATAGCACAGTCACAGTCCCTATGAGGAGGCAGTGCACTGGACTCAGACTCACTGAAGACATCCTGATAATCAGACAAATACTCCGGAACTTCCGAAGGCGTAGAAGAAGCAATAGACACAGGCAGGGAATCCCCATGAATACCACGACAGCCCCAACTTGAGACTGACATAGCCTTCCAGTCCAGGACTGGATTATGGGTCTGTAACCATGGCAGCCCTAAAACAACCAAATCATGCATTTTATGTAAAACCAGGAAACGTATCACCTCGCGGTGTTCAGGAGTCATGCACATGGTAACCTGTGTCCAATACTGCGGTTTATTTGCTGCCAATGGTGTAGCATCAATACCCCTAAGAGGAATAGGATTTTCTAATGGTTCAAGAGTAAAACCACAGCGCTTAGCAAATGAGAGATCCATGAGACTCAGGGCAGCACCTGAATCTACAAACGCCATGACAGGATAAGATGACAGTGAGCAAATCAAAGTTACAGACAGAATAAATTTAGGTTGCAAATTACCCACGGTGACAGGACTAACAACCTTAGCTATACGTTTAGAGCATGCTGAGATAACATGTGTAGAATCACCACAGTAGTAGCACAAGCCATTCCGGCGTCTATGAATTTTCCGCTCACTTCTAGTCAGGATTCTATCACATTGCATTAAATCAGGTGTCTGTTCAGACAACACCATGAGGGAATTTGCGGTTTTTCTATCACATTGCACCGAATTAGGTGTCTGTTCAGACAACACCATGAGGGAATTTGCGGTTTTGCGCTCCCGCAACCGCCGGTCAATTTGAATAGCCAGTGCCATAGTATCATTCAGACCTGTGGGAATGGGAAAACCCACCATAACATTCTTAATGGCTTCAGAAAGGCCATTTCTAAAATTAGCGGCCAGTGCACACTCGTTCCAATGTGTCAGCACGGACCATTTCCGAAATTTTTGGCAATACACTTCAGCCTCGTCCTGCCCCTGAGACATAGCCAGCAAGGCCTTTTCTGCCTGAATCTCAAGATTGGGTTCCTCATAAAGTAAACCGAGCGCCAGAAAAAACGCATCAAGATCAGCCAATGCCGGATCTCCTGGTGCCAGCGAAAAAGCCCAATCCTGAGGGTCGCCCCGTAAGAACGAAATAACAATTTTTACTTGCTGAGCAGAATCTCCAGATGAACAGGGTCTCAGGGACAAAAACAATTTACAATTATTCACGAAATTCCTAAACTTAAACCTGTCTCCGGAAAACAGTTCAGGAATCGGTATTTTAGGTTCTGACATAGGATTTCTGATAACATAGTCTTGTATGCCCTGCACACGAGTAGCCAGCTGGTCCACACTTGTAATCAAGGTCTGGACATTCATGTCTGCAGCAAGCATAGCCACTCTGAGGTAAAGGGGAAGAAGAAAAAAAAAAAAAACTCAGAATCTTCTTTCTTATAATCCCTCTTCTGCAATGCATTAAACATTTAATACTGGCCTGGCAAACTGTTATGACCCCAATGGCGAGGGTCTCAGAGGAACGTGGAAGTCTGCAGAATACAAAAATCCAGCTCATAGGGCAGTGGTAACTGGGTTGACCATATATCTACTCCTAACGCCAACACTAGAAGTAGCCGGGGATCATTCCTACGTTGATTCTAGATGACACGCGCCAGCCGGAGAATCTAGCTACCCCTAGTAGAGGAAAACAAAGACCTTTCTTGCCTCCAGAGAAGGGGACCCCAAAGCTGGATAGAAGCCCCCCACAAATAATGACGGTGAGGTAAGAGGAAATGACAAACACAGAAATGAACCAGGTTTAGCACAGAGAGGCCCGCTTACTGATAGCAGAATAAAGAAAGGTAACTTATATGGTCAACAAAAACCCTATCAAAATCCACACTGGAAATTCAAGAACCCCCGAACCGTCTAACGGTCCGGGGGGAGAACACCAGCACCCTAGAGCTTCCAGCAAAGGTCAGGATGTAGATATGGAACAAGCTGGACAAAAATACAAAACCAAAACAAATAGCAAAAAGCAAAAGGCAGACTTAGCTGATATAACTGGAACCAGGATCAGTAGACAAGAGCACAGAAGACTAGCTCTGATAACTACGTTGCCAGGCATTGAACTGAAGGTCCAGGGAGCTTAAATAGCAACACCCCTAACTAACGACCCAGGTGCGGATAAAAGGAATGACAGAAAAACCAGAGTCAAAAAACTAGTAACCACTAGAGGGAGCAAAAAGCAAATTCACAACAGTCCTTACAAGATATTGGAAATCCTTAATCCTGTGTTCTTTCGCTTGGATCTTCCGGTGTCGTTTGCTATTCACAACGTGTTCCATAGGTCTTTGTTGCGGCGGTATGTTGTACCTGTGGTTCCTTCTGTTGAGCCTCCTGCTCCGGTGTTGGTTGAGGGCGAGTTGGAGTACGTGGTGGAGAAGATCTTGGATTCTCGTCTCTCCAGACGGAGGCTTCAGTATCTGGTCAAGTGGAAGGGCTATGGTCAGGAGGATAATTCCTGGGTGGTTGCTTCTGATGTGCATGCGGCCGATTTGGTTCGTGCCTTTCACGCTGCTCATCCTGATCGCCCTGGTGGTCTTGGTGAGGGTTCAGTGACCCCTCCTTAAGGGGGGGGTACTGTTGTGAATTAGACTTTTTGGCTCCCTCTTGTGGTTACTAGTGATATGACTCTGGGATTGTCTTTCCTCAGTTTGGCACCCACCTGGGTCGTTAGTCCAGGGGTGTTGCTATATAAACTTCCTGGATCCTTAGTCCAGTGCCTGGCATCGTTGTAATCAGATCCTTTCTGTTTACTCCTGTCTGATGGTCCTGGTTCGTGCAAAATTAAGCTAAGTCCTGCTTCTTTGTTTTTTGGTTATTTGCTTTGCTCGTATTTTTGTCCAGCTTGTACTAAATGTGATTCCTGACTTTGCTGGAAGCTCTAGGAGGCTGGTGTTATCCCCCCGGGCCGTTAGACGGTTCGGGGGTTCTTGAATATCTAGCGTGGATATTTTGATAGGGTTTTTGCTGACCATATAAGTCATCTTACTATATTCTGCTATTAGCTAGTGGGCCTCTCTTTGCTAAATACCTAGCTCATTCTTACGTTTGTCTTTTCCTCTTACCTCACCGTTATTATTTGTTGGGGGCTTGTATCCAACTTTTGGGGTCTTTTCTCTGGAGGCAAGAAAGGTCTTTCTTTTCCCTTCCAGGGTTAGTTAGTTCTCCGGCTGGCGCGAGACGTCTAGAACCAACGTAGGCACGTTCCCCGGCTGCTGCTATTTGTGGTGCTAGGATTAGATATATGGTCAGCTCAGTTACCACTGCCCTATGAGCTGGTTTTTTGTGTTTGCAGACTTAGTAATTATTTCTGAGACCCTCTGCCATTGGGGTCATAACACTTGACGCCACTGGGTATTAATCGTACTCTGCGATGATAAGACGGGCATATTTTTTGATAGTTATGGCTTTTGTCCGGCCAATATAATCTTCCCACGCGATTTTGTGACATTCCTGAACAAGAATTGTGACTCGTATTGTTATCAAAACGCTCAAATCCAGGATTTGTATAGTCGTGTATGCGGTGATTATTGCATATATGTATTACACCATTTAGCGCGCGGGTTACCATTCAAGACGCTTTTACAGCGTTTCACTTCTGACATGCAGAGTAATGATAGAATCGTATCAGATTTTGTGTCATCAAAATTTTCAAGTTTAACCTGTTGTTCTATCAGAAATTACCAATTTAATAAAAAATGTACTTGTCAGCTTCACACTGTTAGCTAGCATCTGCTAGCAATTAGTTAAACCTGTCTTAGAGTGTGTTTTTCCTGCATTTGTGGTATGTGACAATAAATTTTTTAAGCTGTCCTCTGTGTACTTCTACGTCTGTTTTTGCTGCATCGGTCACGGTGTCTGTATCAATACAGTTGTGTATTGCTCTGAGCGGTACATCTGTTTTTGCTGCACCGGTCATGGTGTCTGTATCAATACAGTTGTGTATTGCTAGACAGCTAGGGGCCACCTGTCAAATTGAGTTTGACGAGTTATATGTAAGCCGGTCATGATTGGGAATTGACATGGCATGTCTGTATCAATACAGTTGTGTATTGCTAGACAGCTAGTGGCCACCTGTCAAATTGAGTTTGCCGAGTTATATGTAAGCCGGTCACGGTTGGGAATTGACAACTAATCTCAGCTACACAGAGAACACTGCTTCTAAAATACATATTACAGAAGCAGCTCACAAACAACTACATATAATATGAAAATCTAATAGGATATTATTATATAACTGGTACAGTGTGTTATAAAACACAATTTTGCACTATATGTGATCATTGGTAATAAAACACACTGCCCTCGGTGGGAATAGACACTGGAATCTACTCTGTGTAAATGAGATGACCATATACTGAGCATTATGTGTAAATGAGTTGACCATATGCTGAGCATTATGGACTGCCGGCAGAAACACAGGCTCTAAAATACATCTTACAGAAGTAGGCTCACAGCAGTTACATATAATATGAAAATCTAATATAAAAACAATACTGGGATAATAATCACTGTATCAAATTAACAATATCAAACTGTATCAAAAGGGAAAGCCAGACAAGGAGGGACAGCTGGCTGACAGGGAGGGGTTACACACTTTGATACACTTTGATAGGGGCAGGTCCACCTGTCAAATTGAGTTTGACGAGACCTCCCTATGCTATACTACTATTGGGAAAGATCATGAGAGGTTTCTGGTTCATTTAACATGGGGTGAACATCATTCATGGGTGGTTGTGTCAATGTATTTGACAGGTTAGGGGTCATCATGGGCAAGTTTTGCAAAGAATAGCATGATTCAGTAATATTGTTACTACCCACTGTTACAGACATTTTAGAAGGTGCTCGGGACATATTGGTACTACCTTTCAGACTATCTCTATGCTGCTTATAAAAAATGTTATGCTGTTTATTACACAAAATTAACAGAGAGTTATTTGAATCATCCTCATTGGAGGGTGCCAAATCATTAATAGCATTAGTTTCCATGTGGGTAGCTACATCTCTTGAAGATTTAGCATTCCTATCCCTTAAGAATTTGGATACTTTTTTCTTTATTAGGTCATCTTCAAATTTGTTCAATTTACTATATAATTTGGCATTGAACTCTAAAAAGTCAGCAGAAAGAGAAAAGGGATTAAATTTTTCCTTAATTATGTCAAGCTGTGATAAGGCATATTCAGCAAGGGATTTACGCTTGGAAACAAGCAAATCCATCATGCGCATAGAGCATTCAGACCTGATCAGATCCCAGTTCATAGAGAACATGGGATCATTAGGAAAAGAGGAGTGTTGAGATATAACCAAACCTTTGGGTATGAGGCTTTCTGTGATATATTGTCTCAGAAAGAGCACATCTATATGATTAGTGATCTCTATTTTACTGTGATTCCCATACTCTAAAAATAGCTGAATCATAACTTTTCTATCATTATCATTTAGTTTTAAGGTGACAGGAGTGTCTTGGGGCGCTTGATAACTTGTAAATGCACCTAATGCTTCTATTATAGTAGTGGTTCTAAGGACTTCAGTTTTTATCCTGAAATAATCCATAGCAAACGGGACCAAAGAATACACATCTTAAAATAGAGTATAAAAAAAGAAAAATATATATAAATAATGAGTCAAGGAATCAAAAATAACATAACATAAAATAAATAAGTGTTATTAACTCAAAACTACCGCTTAACAAGCAAAGCTTTAAAAAGTGTTTAGAAAAAAAAACAAAAAACCAGCAAGATTAGTATTATTAATGAAGCAACAGACAACATATGTGGTAAACATAAACGGATTCCACCAGCAAATAGAGTCTATAGAAGCTACATTAGTCTGATAAATCACCGTTGGTTAGAAATTCTTCCCAAAAACGTATCCAGGGATATATAGTTTATACATCAAATCCAGAACCATGAAGCAGTTAGAATCAAAAAGCACCTGCAGAAGCGCCAGGGAACTGGGAGCAGTAACCTCAGAAATGGAGGAAAAAACAAGCAATGAGAAGTACCTCCAAGGGGCAGGTAAAGCTCATGATAAATGGGCTACATGATAAATGGCCTTCTACAGTTATGCAGCCACGCATAACAGTGTTGATAAGCAAGCGATCAGGAAACTGAGGATTTTTGGATGAAGCAGTAGCAAGCAGGCTCACTGGATGGTGTGTAAAGCACCCCAGGGCACTGCAGGGAAGCCAAGATGCAATGTGGATGCAAGGACCTTCAGGTCACGTGAAGAGGAAGGTCCTGTTTGGTTAAAGTGGGTTCTTCCAATGCAGCTCCAGCCGCCATCCTCGTAGGGAATGAAGGATAAAAATATGTGAAAGCAGTCACAGGGGATGCCAGAGGAATCAACCCAGGGAAGGGGAGATGTCGAGCACCACAGCAGCTCCAGCTGAATACCTCCAAGGGAGGATAAGAGCGTATGTCAAACAGAAATCAGTCCCAGGAGCGCTGAAGGAAACTCCGACAACATATGTAGTTTACCGCAACGCGTTTCGACGGTAAACACCATCTTCTTCAGGTGGGAGTTTATTAATGGGAACAGGAAGGCAGTATTTAAACAATAAACAGCCAATCACAACGCTGTTCACAGATTTACAAATTTAAAAGAACATTCACATAAAAAAAGAGCAACCACTGATAAATGTAATCACATAGATTCAAATATAACATTAAAATCATAAAACAAGAGATTTTGTATTATTTATATATAATTAAAACCATATCACAGATAAAAAAAATAATATAAAAGTCATTATGAATCTACACCTATATAGACAAAAAATTACGTGTTCAATAATTACGACTCTTATCTAGCTACTTTCTCAATCATTAAATGAAGCCCCTCAGGGGTAAATGTACCGAGCTTAAAAATCCAAAAACTCTCACGATTCACAAGACTATTAAAACGATCCACCTCAGAATCAGGTATATAATCAATAATAATTAATTTTAGCGTTTGGTGCGCTGTTAAATTTTTTTTTGAAAGGCTGTGCAGGAGCAAGCCATTGCGAATGTTTTGGCGATGCTTATTAAGTCTGGCATGCATGGTTTGTATGGTTCGGCCTTAGGATTGATCCACAAAATTCAAAAATTACTCATTTTTTTCAGGTGGTACCAGGCCACCATCCAAAGATAAAAAGGAAAAGAGAACAAGAGGATCTAGAGGTAAAGGCAAGAAACATAAAAAAAGCATTTGGGCCACCGGTAAATCCGTTAGGGTAGGAACGAGTATTGATTCTGAGAATTCTAATGTAGTTTCTAATATTTTTAATTTATCAGATTATACCTTGAGTAATGATGAGAGAACATTATTGGAACGTGGCTTGTCGTTCTGCCCAGATTCCCCATTAAATGCATTCAATCTTTATCTTGATTTGAATGACTTTATACAGAGGCTCACGGTGCAACGCCACTTTCTGATTGAGAATGGCAAAGTTGATGATAGCTCCACAGTGACTACTTCTCCCGTTGAGCTTGATTCTTTCTTACATGTTGCCCCTAAGAATACTAATAGTCGTTTTTACCCCGTTCACCATAAAGGGTCGCATCTAGAAATGTTTCAGCAACTTATATTTAAGGATCTTAGATCTCTACCCTCCACGAAAAAATTGGGGAGAAATTTGAATAATGGTGAAATAGCAGCCATCAAATCCTTATGGGAAAATTTGGGGATTATAATAAAAAATGCGGACAAAGGGGGTGGGGTAGTTGTCATGAATAGGGGGATCATATATTCGGGAAGCGCTTAGACTTTTAGGGGATTCTGAGTTCTACTCCAAGCTAGAACAGGATAGCTCTATTAGTATATTCATTGAGTACAATGCACTGATAAAGGGAGCTCACTTATTGGGCATTCTATACAAAAAAGAGTATAAATTTCTCAACATTTCCAGTTATAAAACCCCATTTTTTATTTTTTACCAAAAATTCACAAAGATTCACATAATCCACCTGGTCGCCCTATTATTTCTGGTATTGGTTCAATTACTAGCAATCTTTCCCATTACATAGACCTTTTTCTTCAGAACTATGTCATGAGATTGGACTCCTATCTGAGGGATTCATCTCATCTCATTGATTCCCTTCTTAAGTTAGCACCTACCCCAAACTGTTTTTTAATTACGATGGATGTTCAAGCCCTCTATACAAATATTCCCCATGATAGGGGCATAGAGGCAGTACAACAATTTCTTGTAGATGATTCTTCATTACACCCCAATCAAAGGGACTTTATACTCAATGCCATTCGATTTGTACTTTATAACAACATTTTCTCCTTCGAACATGTTTTCTACCGCCAGGTCAGGGGCTGCGCGATGGGGACGAGATTCGCCCCCCGTTATGCAAATTTATTTATGGGGGCATTTGAGTCCGTCTTCATCACGCAGTCACCACAGCCGTGTGATAAATTAGCATTTTATCGACGCTTTATTGATGACCTTTTCATAATTTGGACTGGTACGGAGGGGGAGGCGCTTGATTTTATTTCTGATCTGAATAAAAATTCCTGGGGTCTAAATTTCACCGCCAACATCTCCAACACGTCCATTCAGTTTTTGGACTTGATGGTACTGGTTGATGAATTTGGCATTTTTCCACTATGACGCACTTCAAGGAAGTGGATGTGAACAGCTACTTAAGCTTTAACAACGGCCATCTTCCTAGGTGGATACAGAATGTTGAATATGGGCAGTACTGGCAAATATGTAAGAATTGTACTCGGGACTCAGATTTCTGTAAAGGGGCCAAGATCTTGGATCAAAGGTTCCAACAAAAAGGATACCTAAGGAAACTTGTTAATGATGCATTTCTGAAGGCCAAAACTCTAACTCAAATGGACTGTATCAATAGGATTAAGGAGAAAGCAACTTTGCCTCCACATGATATTACATTTGGCAGATGGAGCTTGGTGACCACCTTCAATCAGTCTCATGGTACGATTAAAAGGCTCCTGTCAAAATATTGGCCCATCCTTAAAGGAGACCCAGTTCTATCCAGACATATCCCCTCAAACCCCAGAACTATATGTCGGAGGAATCGTACACTACGCAACCTCATTGCACCAAGCAACACCACTCAGAGACCAGGTCCTTCCACCTCCTTAGGACCTTTGAACCCTGGCTGTTTTCCATGTAAAAGCCCCAAGATGTCTTTGTTGTACCTCCATCCTTAATGGGGTAACTCATTTTAAATCCAATGTTACAGGCACTTCGTACAAGATTAATTTTCATTTAAATTGCCAATCCACTTATGTGGTTTACCTGTTGGAATGTGGGTGCGGCCTGCAATATGTAGGCCGAACCATACAAACCATGCATGCCAGACTTAATAAGCATCGCCAAAACATTCGCAATGGCTTTCTCCTGCACAGCCTTTCAAAACATTTTTTAACAGCGCACCATCAGGATCTTAAAACGCTAAAATTAATTATTATTGATTATATACCTGATTCTGTGGCAGATCGTTTTAATAGTCTTGTGAATCGTGAGAGTTTTTGGATTTTTAAGCTCGGTACATTAACCCCTGAGGGGCTTAATTTAATGATTGAGAAAGTAGCTAGATAAGAGTCCTACTGAATAGACTGTTAGAATTTGTATTATGGCAAGAAAAAAGCAGCTAAGTAAAGAAAAACGAGTGGCCATTATTGCTCTAAGAAATGAAAGTCAGTCCGAAAAATTGGGAAAACTTTGAATGTGTCCCCAAGTGCAGTTGCAAAAACCATCAAGCGCTACAAAGAAAATGGCTCACATGAGGACCGCCCCAGGAAAGGAAGACCAAGAGTCACCTCTCCTTCTGAGGATAAGTTTATCCCAGTCACCATCCTCAGAAATGTAAACAGCAGCTCAGATTAGAGACCATGTCAATGCAGTGTCCGGCTTATAGCCTATAGTGACGACCATACTATTAAATCAGGCGGGCCGCCAGCACTGCATATGTGCACCCGACAATGTTATGCACCATTGTTTTTTTATATGATCATTGCAATATGATCTTCGAACATATTGAAGTAGTATATTTTATTCATTGATAGAAATAAAAAGTGAGGATATGGATGTAAGCATTATATGTGCAAAGAAGCAGTGCTGGAGTACTTCTTATACTTTAATATATGTCTAAGAAGCGTTTTGACAAACTGTAAGCTCTATAATTATTTCTCCTTTGACTTATAGGTCCGAGTATCATGTGCCAATGCTTTGGGATATTTAACATTTAGTAGCCATGCATACCGTCTTATTTTATCGAAATGCAGGAACAAGCCAAAATTGTACGATTTGCTGAAAAATAACCTCAGCAATGAGGCAAAGATCTCCAAAGAATTTACAGAGGAATTTAAAACACAAAAACAAATAGGATTGCCCACACTCAGGTAAATGTTTATGCATTATAGGATATCAAAACATACATACGCAGTGCTTCAGACAAAAAAGTTAACCCAACAATATATTTTCCCATTCTCAGAATTTATAACACTTTCTTGAGCTTTACTTGTGATAAAAGGAGGGGAAATTATTTAAGATAGCATAAAGAGATTCTATTGTTAAAATATAACTTAATAATAAGTTTAAAAATAGGGATATTCCCACAAATTATTAAACCAGGAACCCATGCAGATCACCTGTTTACAGGACAGAAAGGGTATAAAAAGGTATAACACAAAGTGTAGTGTTAATACCTGTGTCAATGGAAAATTGTTGCAATCTCAGCCAATCCAGAAGATAGCTTGTTGTAATGAGCACGAAGGTCCGTTTGACCCTAAGTCTCTCTGTTGCGGCCTGTGTACTGCTCCAGCCGTCAAAAAGGCAGTACCCAAGTGTAGTGCTGCACCTTGTGTCCTCAGAAAGAAACCCTCCCACTGTGTTTCTGCCTCACTGCCAAGGCATCCTTAGGGGAGTGTACATACTTGCGGCGAAAGGGGAATTAAACGTAACTACAAAACTTGTTTTAGATAATCTTCCAAGCACAAGAACTGCACCAGGTCTTGTAGTGACAGGTAAACCTAATCCGGAGTGGAGAGTGCTATTCATCCAGAATAACAAATTGGGGATGTGCAGCACTCTGCACACCAGATTATGTTTACAGTTTGGGTATTTATTGATTTATACTAGTGATTTTAAAACCTCATAAAATCTCTGTGCTGCCCTGATTCTGGTACTTTTTCACCTTGCACTGCATCTTTCCATTGCAGAGATATTTGCGTTTGTTTCTTATGGAGCATATGTGAAGTCTCTGCTTGCAGTCTAACTAGGCGTTTCATCTCCATCTTTTCTATTGGCATGCACTTTCATTGCTCCCTCCCAGACACTGCCAATCACAGGTCAGCAGTGTTTGAGACTGTTAGACTGCTATGTTAGATCAGCTGCTGAGCTTTGATTGGCAGAGTCTCGGTGGGGCAGATGATAGCGCACTGTAAAGAAATGCCCAGGTGGCTGCAAGCAGAGATTTCACATGGTGCCTTCCAAAAAATACAAAATGTTTATCTATGCAAAGGAATGAGAGTGCAAAATGCAAAACAGCAGCAGAATCAGGTGAGGTCAGAGATTATTTTTATAAGGTATGTAACTAAAGTTTTTGAGCAAGTGACAGGACCTAAGAGCTCAGATACACAACAAGATAGCAGAATCTTCTGATTTTGGTGGGACTGGCTGACCATCTAAATGTGTAAAAGTAGGCATATGTTGGAGGATATCAAATCTGCAGAATTTTAGCATTCCCGATCCTTTAGGCCGGCGTCACACATTCAGTATTTGGTCAGTATTTTACATCAGTATTTGTAAGCCAAAACCAGGAGTGGGTGATAAATACAGAAGTGGTGCATATGTTTCTGTTATACTTTTCCTCTAATTGTTCCACTCCTGGTTTTGGCTTACAAATACTGTTGTAAAATACTGACCAGATACTGCCAGTGTGACGGCAGCCTTATTCTCAAGGAAGATAATCTACCACCATAGCTCTGTCTGGCAGTGGTTTACTTCCCTTTTCCTATTCAGAACACATACACGCTTTGCCAACCCACGCAGACATGTGAGTAAAGAATGGTTGAGAGCATTAACTGTTTAGCTGAATATATAGTCTCTTTAAGGCAGTACATTCAGTTGACAGAAGGCCATGGTGTCAACTCTTGAGTAGATCTTATATTGCTTTGAAAAGATAATGGTTTGCATTTCCATGTGAAAAACCACATCTGCTGTTTATTGGCCTGTAAAAAATGTTAACAGCATCTACAGTATATTACAGCCACAAAGTTACTTGCTGCATCGGGTACTGTTTGATCTGTCAGTTTTATTTTACAGTTTAGCTGTAAATGGAGGACGGCCCATAAACCTAACATCAAAGAAAGATCGGGAAGGTAAGAAAATGAAAATCATTTTTTATTTGAATTTAGATTTTTCAATGAAATGAATATTACCTGTAAAACGTGATTTTTTTTTCAGTGAATATTTAAAATATATAAACTTTAATTTGCCAAGTTCAGTGAATATTTAAAATATATAAAGTTTAATTTGCCAAGTTTTATATTTTGCAAATTTTATTTTGAAAGAATTTGATTCACTATATCACATGCTAATGTTTTTATTCCTGGGGGGAACTACATGCCTTACGTTCTGTGATGGCTATATCAATTATGAGCAGGTTCTTGTTCCCATATGGATGATCTTGTGAGTACTGCCCATTGTACCTACAAGATAATGCGTGAAGCTCAGCTACTGATAGCATCTAAGTCATTCCTGTAGTTTACCCATTTCATACAGTGGTTAATAGCAACTGCAGCATATTTGACAGAGGGAGGGGTATCTTTGTCAGCTCATGGATCCTGACGCAGTTCAAGGTTGCTGATGATCTATGATGGCAACCAGTTGCCAAACAATGGCACTCAGGTCTATCATGTGCATCTGAGGGCAGTGTTGTGCCTGCTATGGAACCCGTGAGCCAAGGGGGCCTGATGCCAACATAAGCGCCGGGCCTCCCACCCACCAGTTCAACTGTATCAGCATTCGAATGCCGATACAGTTGAAGGCAATTATGAAAAAGGGAGCATCAGCTGATGCTTTCTTCTGCATCATTGTTTCTTGGAATCAGACTTTTTAGATCAGCGGGCATGATGACGTCGCTACATGGCATCCACTGCGATGAGATATGCGGCTCTTCAGAGTGCTCACTGCTGAGACAGGGGGAACAAGGAGAAGAGATGAGTCTCGTATATTTTTTTAAATTGTGTTGGCCATAATACAACATGGAGGTATTGTGGTGGCCATAATACTGCATAGAGGTATTGTGATGGCCATAATACTGCATGGAAGTCTATGTAAGTGCATTATACTACATGGAGGACTATGGGGAATGCATTATACTGTATGAAGCACTATTTTGAATGCATTATAATATATGGAGGACTATTGTGAGTGTAGTATACTACACTGACAAGCAAAATGGTAGCAATATTTTGAACTTCTGACTTTCAGGCTCCATGTCTCACCATCCACTGCTGCTTCGAACATGAGACTATCATCATTTTATAGACAATCATCTCATACATAAATTTGCAACTATTTAGTATATGATTAGTTATGCAGATTCTGTCATGTATAGAAGGACTATTTGGAGTGCATTATATGATATGGAGGACTGTAGGAAGTGCATTATACTATATGGAGGACTATGGGATGCATTATACTGTATGGGGGACTATGGGGAGTGCATAATACTATATTGAGCACTATGTAAAGTGCATTATGCTATACAGAAAACTATAGTTTTTAAATATGGTTGTTATACTATATTTAGTGAGAAAGTTTGTGGATCGCTGTGTGGGAGTCAATATACTGTTTGTAGGGCTTGTAGGGGCCATTATACAGTGTGGTGAGGTGTGGGGCCATTATACTGTATGTAGGCCTATTATACTGCGTAGAGGGCTGTATGGGGGTAACATTTGGGTGAATCATACTGTGTTGGGGGTCATCATATTTTGCCAGTGGAATTGATGTGGAGTACGGTAAGGGTCATCATTCTGTGTGTGATGGGTACTGTAGAGGAATTCACTGTGGAGGTGTCATGTGGTATTTGTGTGGTGCTTTTGTTGGCATCAAACTTTGTGTGTGTAAAGAAAGGAGAATTTAGGGCTTTAGTAGGAAGAAAATTATTCTGTAAAGGTTGGAAAGTTATGATATATGCTCCTCTGTGACCCTGCCAAATATATATACATTTTTTGGGGGGGCTTGATTTCTGTGTACACCCCTGTCTGAGGGCCATATATATCTGCCTATTAGCCTTTGCCGAAGGGGTGAAAGGGTTCCAACAACTAGTGGTTTATGTTCCCTTGTCTGTGCTACATCAATATGAAAAAAATCCTCTTATGGCTCTTTCAATGTGAGCATGAAAAAAATAAAGACAATTGTATGGCCATTAACTGCTTAGAAAGACAAGAAAGCCAGGTGGTTAAAAGGTTATTTTATTTATCACAGTAGCGTTATCCCCTTCACCTTTTTAAATCAGTATCTTTCCAGAGATCCTGGTTGATTCTTACAGGATAATGTCAATACTATCTAGGAAATAGAAAAGACTTTGAATCACCTGCAGATTATATTCATTCCAAAAACAAGTATATTTGAGGACTGTTATGTCAATTCTGAGTTCCATCGCAGCATGTATAGGGGCTTCTTACAAAATTAGAATATCATCATAAAGTTAATTTATTTCAGTTCTTCAATACAAAAAGTGAAACTCATATATTATAGGAGTCATTACAAACAAAGTGATCTATTTCAAGTGTTTATTTCTGTTTATGTTGATGATTATGGCTTACAGCCAATGAAAACCCAAAAGTTATCTCAGTAAATTAGAATCATTAACAAAAAACACCTGCAAAGGCTTCCTAAGCATTTAAAAAGGTCCCTTAGTCTGTTTCAGTAGGACATACCTTAACCCCTTAATGACCTGGCCATTTTTTGCAATTCTGACCAGTGTCCCTTTATGAGGTAATAATAACTCAAGAACGCTTCAACGGATCCCAGCAATTCTGAGATTGTTTTTTTGTGACATATTGAGCTTCATGTTAGTGGTAAATTTAGGTCGATAATTCTTGCGTTTATTTTTGAAAAAAAAAACGGAAATTTGGCGAAAATTTTGAAAACTTCGCAATTTTCAAATTTTTAATTTTTATTCTGTTAAAACAGAGGTATGTGACACAAAATAGTTAATAAATAACATTACCCACATGTCTACTTTACATCAGCACAATTTTGGAAACAATTTTTTTTTTTGCTAGGAAGTTATAAGGGTTAAAATTTGACCAGCGATTTCTCATTTTTACAACAAAATTTACAAAACCATTTTGCTTAGGGACCACCTCACATTTGAAGTCAGTTTGAGGTGTCTATATGGCTGAAAATATCCAAAAGTGACACCATTGTAAAAACTGCACCCCTCAAGGTGCTCAAAACCACATATAAGAAGTTTATTAACCCTTCAGGTGTTTCACAGCAGCAGAAGCAACATGGAATTTTTTTATTTTCCCAAGGGTAAAAGTAGAAACTGGACCCCAAAAGTTGTTGTACAATTTGTCTTGAGTACGCCGATACCCCATATGTGTGGGGGGGAAGGAGCTTTTTAAATGAAAAATTGGCTCCAATCTTTAGCGGACACCATGTCGAGTTTGGAGAGCCCCTGTGTGCCTAAATATTGGAGCTCCCCCACAAGTGACCCCATTTTGGAAACTAGACCCCCAAGGAACTGATCTAGATGCATAGTGAGCACTTTGAACCCCCAGGTGCTTTACAAATTGATCCGTAAAAATGAAACAGTACTTTTTATTCACAGAAAAATTAGTTTAGCCTCAATTTTTTCATTTTCACATGGGTAACAGGATAAAATGGATCCTAAAATTTGTTGGGTAATTGCTCCTAAGTACACTGATAACTCACATGTGGGGATAAACCACTGTTTGGGCACACGGCAAGGCTCGGAAGGTAAGGAACGCCATTTGACTTTTTGAATGAAAACTGTCGCATTTGGAGATCCCATGTGTGCCTAAACATTGGAGCTCCCCTAAAATTGACACCATTTTGGAAACTAGATCCCCCAAGGAACTTATCTAGATGCATAGTGAGCACTTTGAACCCCCAGGTGCTTCACAAATTGATCCGTAAAAAAGAAAAAGTACTTTGTTTTCACAAAAAATTTCTTTTAGCCTCAATTTTTTTCATTTGCACATAGGCTACAGGATAAAATGGATCTTAAAATTTGTTGGGCAATTTGTCCTGTGTACACCGATACCTCACATGTGAGGGTAAACCACTGTTTGGGCACACGGCAAGGCTCGGAAGGGAAGGAGCGCCATTTGAGTTTTTGAATGAAAAATTAGCTTCAATCGTTAGCGGACACCATGTCGCATTTGGAGAGCCCCCGTGTGCCTAAACATTGGAGCTCCCCCACAATTGACACCATTTTGGAAACTAGACCGCCCAAGGAACTTATCTAGATGTGTGGTGAGCACTTTGAACCCCCAAGTGCTTCACAAAAGTTTATAACGCAGAGCAGTGAAAATAAAAAATAATTTTTCTTTCCTCAAAAATTATTTTTTAGCCCGCAATTTTTTTATTTTTACAAGGGTAACGAGAAATTGGACCCCATAGGTTGTTGTCTAGTTTGTCCTGAGTACGCTGATACCCCATATGTGGGGGTAAACCACTGATTGGGTGCATGGCAGAGCTCGGAAGGGAAGTAGTGATGTTTTGGAATGCAGACTTTGATGGAATGGTCTGCGGGCATCATGTTACATTTGCAGAGCCCCTGATGTCCTAAACAGTAGAAACCCCCCACAATTGACCCCATTTTGGAAACTAGAGCCCCCAAAGAACTTATCTAGATGTGTGGTGAGCACTTTGAACCCCCAAATACTTCACAGAATTTTATAACGCAGAGCTGTGAAAATAAAAAAATCATTTTTTCCCCACAAAAATAATTTTTTAGCCCCTATTTTTTTATTTTTCCAAGGGTAACAGGAGAAATTAGACCTCCAAAGTTGTACAATTTTTCCTGAGTACACTGATACCCCCGTATGTTTGGGTAAACCACTGTTTGGGCGCACGTCGGGGCTCGGAAGGAAGGGAGCACCATTTGACTTTTTGAATGCAAGATTGGCTGGAATCAATGGTGGCGCCATGTCGCGATTGGAGATCCCCTGATGTGCTTAAACAGTGGAAACCCCTCAATTCTAACTCCAGCACTAACCCCAACACACCCCTCACCCTAATCTCAACTGTAACCATAACTGTAATCACAACCCTAACCCCAACACACCCCTAACCCTAATCCCAACCCTAACATAACCCTAACCACATGCCTAACCCTAACCCCAATACACCCCTAACCCTAATCGTAACCCTAATTCCAACCCTAACTCTAGTTCCAACCCTAACCCAAAGGCTATGTGCCCACATTGCGGATTCGTGTGTGGATTTTTCTGCACCGCCTTTGAAAAATCAGCAGGTAAAACGCACTGCGTTTTACTTGCGGGTTTACCGCGGATTTCCAGTGTTTTTTGTGCAGATTTCACCTGCGGATTCCTATTGAGGAACAGGTGTAAAATGCTGCAGAATCCGCACAAAGAATTGACATGCTGCGGAAAATACAATGCAGTGTTTCCGCATGGTATTTTCCGCACCATGGGCTGTCATGTTCTCAATGGCAAGAGAACATAGCATCAGCATATATAGGAACTAGCTCTTGGAAGATGGGAACTGAGCTGACCATGAACTAAACCTAACGCACAACTAGCAGTGGCCGGGTAGCATGCCTACGTTGATTCTAGATGCCCAGCACCAGCCGGAGGACTAAATAATGCTAGCAGAGGAAAATATTAGTCCTAGCTCACCTCTAGAGAAATACCCCGAAAGGAGACAGAGGCCCCCCACATGTATTGGCGGTGAATTAAGATGAAATAACAAACGTAGTATGAAAATAGGTTTAGCAAATTTGAGGTCCACTTACTACATAGCAGAAGACAGAAAGGACACTTTCATGGTCAGCTGAAAACCCTATCAAAACACCATCCAGAAATTACTTTAAAACTCTGGCATTAACTCATAACACCAGAGTGGCAATTCCTGTTCACAAGAGCTTTCCAGACACAGTAACGAAACTACAGCTGTGAACTGGAACAAAAATGCAAAAACAAACATGGACAAGAGTCCAACTTATCTAGTAGTTGTCTAGGAGCAGGAACAAGCACAGAGAGGCTTCTGATAACATTGTTGACCGGCAAGCAACTAACAGAGCAGCAAGGTTATATAGCGACTCCCACATCTTGATGGGAACAGGTGAACAGAGAAGATGAAGACACCAGTTCAATTCCACCAGTAGCCACCGGGGGAGCCCAGAATCCAAATTCACAACAGTACCCCCCCCTCAAGGAGGGGGCACCGAACCCTCACCAGAACCACCAGGGCGATCAGGATGGGCCCTATGAAAGGCACGAACCAAATCAGAGGCATGAACATCAGATGCATTCACCCAAGAATTATCCTCCTGGCCGTATCCCTTCCACTTGACCAGATACTGGAGTCTCCGTCTGGAAACACGAGAGTCTAAGATTTTCTCCACAACGTACTCCAACTCACTCTCAACCAACACCGGAGCAGGAGGCTCAACGGAAGGCACAACCGGTACCTCATACCTGCGCAATAATGACCGATGAAAAACGTTATGAATAGAAAAGGATGCAGGGAGGTCCAAACGGAAGGAAACAGGGTTAAGAATCTCCAATATCTTATACGGGCCGATGAACCGAGGCTTAAACTTAGGAGAAGAGACCCTCATAGGGACAAAACGAGAAGACAACCACACCAAATCCCCAACACAAAGCCGAGGACCAACACGACGGTGGCGGTTGGCAAAAAGCTGAGTCTTCTCCTGGGACAACCTCAAATTGTCCACCACCTGCCCCCAGATCTGATGCAATCTCTCCACCACAGCATCCACTCCAGGACAATCCGAAGATTCCACCTGACCAGAGGAAAATCGAGGATGAAACCCCGAATTACAGAAAAACGGGGACACCAAAGTGGCAGAGCTGGCCCGATTATTGAGAGCGAACTCTGCCAATGGCAAAAAAGCAACCCAATCATCCTGGTCAGCAGACACAAAACACCTCAGATATGTCTCCAGGGTCTGATTAGTCCGCTCGGTCTGGCCATTCGTCTGAGGATGGAAAGCGGACGAAAAAGATAAATCTATGCCCATCCTAGCACAGAATGCCCGCCAAAATCTAGACACGAATTGGGTCCCTCTGTCAGAAATGATATTCTCAGGAATACCATGCAAACGAACAACATTTTGAAAAAACAGAGGAACCAACTCGGAAGAAGAAGGCAACTTGGGCAGAGGAACCAAATGGACCATCTTAGAGAAACGGTCACACACCACCCAGATGACAGACATCTTCTGAGAAACAGGCAGATCTGAAATAAAATCCATCGAGATGTGCGTCCAAGGCCTCTTAGGAATAGGCAAGGGCAACAATAATCCACTAGCCCGAGAACAACAAGGCTTGGCCCGAGCACAAACGTCACAAGACTGCACAAAGCCTCGCACATCTCGTGACAGGGAAGGCCACCAGAAGGACCTTGCCACCAAATCCCTGGTACCAAAAATGCCAGGATGACCTGCCAACGCAGAAGAATGAACCTCAGAGATGACTTTACTGGTCCAATCATCAGGAACAAACAGTTTATCAGGTGGGCAACGATCCGGTCTATCCGCCTGAAACTCCTGCAAGGCCCGCCGCAGGTCTGGAGAAACGGCTGACAATACCACTCCATCCTTAAGGATACCTGTGGGCTCAGAGTTACCAGGCGAGTCAGGCTCAAAACTCCTAGAAAGGGCATCCGCCCTAACATTCTTAGAACCCGGTAGGTATGACACCACAAAATTAAACCGAGAGAAAAATAATGACCAGCGCGCCTGTCTAGGATTCAGGCGCCTGGCGGTCTCAAGATAAATCAAATTTTTGTGGTCAGTCAATACCACCACCTGATGTCTGGCCCCCTCAAGCCAATGGCGCCACTCCTCAAAAGCCCACTTCATGGCCAAAAGCTCCCGATTCCCAACATCATAATTCCGCTCAGCGGGCGAAAATTTACGGGAAAAGAAGGCACAAGGCCTCATCACGGAGCAGTCAGAACTTTTCTGCGACAACACTGCCCCAGCTCCTATCTCAGAAGCGTCGACCTCAACCTGAAAAGGTAGAGCAACATCAGGCTGACGCAACACAGGGGCAGAGGAAAAACGGCGCTTAAGCTCCCGAAAGGCCTCCACAGCGTCAGGGGACCAATCAGCAACATCAGCACCCTTCTTAGTCAAATCGGTCAATGGCTTAGCAATATCCGAAAAACCAGCAATAAATCGACGATAAAAGTTAGCAAAGCCCAAAAATTTCTGAAGACTCTTAAGAGAAGAGGGCTGCGTCCAATCACAAATAGCTTGAACCTTGACAGGATCCATTTCAATGGAAGAGGGAGAAAAAATATATCCCAAAAAGGAAATCCTCTGTACCCCAAAAACACACTTAGAACCCTTCACACACAAAGAATTAGACCGCAAAACCTGGAAAACCCTCCTGACTTGCTGGACATGAGAGTCCCAGTCATCCGAAAAAATCAGAATATCATCCAGATACACAATCATAAATTTATCCAAATAATCGCGAAAAATATCATGCATAAAGGACTGGAAAACTGACGGAGCATTAGAAAGACCAAAAGGCATCACTAAATACTCAAAGTGGCCCTCGGGCGTATTAAATGCGGTCTTCCACTCATCCCCCTGCCTGATTCGCACCAAATTATACGCCCCACGAAGGTCAATCTTAGAGAACCACTTGGCCCCCTTTATGCGAGCAAACAAATCAGTCAGCAACGGCAATGGGTATTGATATTTAACAGTGATTTTGTTCAAAAGCCGATAATCGATACATGGTCTCAAAGAGCCGTCTTTTTTTGACACAAAGAAAAAACCGGCTCCTAAAGGAGATGACGATGGACGAATATGTCCCTTTTCCAAGGACTCCTTTATATATTCTCGCATAGCAGCAT
The DNA here is from genome assembly GCF_051348905.1 of Ranitomeya variabilis. Classification (NCBI taxonomy): domain Eukaryota; kingdom Metazoa; phylum Chordata; class Amphibia; order Anura; family Dendrobatidae; genus Ranitomeya; species Ranitomeya variabilis. The sequence goes on along the minus strand of NC_135238.1, from coordinate 92,875,012 downwards.
GTTCAGGCACAGACAGATTAAACAAACGACCCTTTGGGTATTTACTACCCGGGATTAAATCTATGGCACAATCGCACTCTCGGTGCGGAGGTAATGAACCAAGCTTGGATTCTTCAAAGACGTCACGATAGTCAGACAGGAACTCAGGAATTTCAGAGGGAATAGATGATGAAATGGAAACCACAGGTACATCCCCATGAGCCCCCTTACATCCCCAGCTCAACACAGACATAGCTCTCCAGTCGAGGACTGGGTTATGAGATTGCAGCCAAGGCAATCCTAGCACCAAATCATCATGTAGATTATACAGCACCAGAAAGCGAATAATCTCCTGGTGATCCGGATTAATACGCATAGTTACTTGTGTCCAGTATTGTGGTTTATTATTAGCCAATGGGGTGGAGTCAATCCCCTTCAGAGGAATAGGAGTCTCCAAAGGCTCTAAATCATACCCACAGCGTTTGGCAAAGGACCAATCCATAAGACTCAAAGCGGCGCCAGAGTCGACATAGGCGTCCGTGGTAATAGATGACAAAGAGCAAATCAGGGTCACAGATAGAATAAACTTAGACGGTAAGGTGCAAATGGAAACAGATTTATCAAGCTTTTTAGTGCGCTTAGAGCATGCTGATATAACATGAGTAGAATCACCACAATAGAAACACAACCCATTTTTCCGTCTAAAATTCTGCCGCTCGCCTCGGGACAGAATTCTATCACACTGCATACTCTCTGGCGACTTCTCAGTGGACACCGCCAGATGGTGCACTGGTTCGCGCTCCCGCAAACGCCTATCGATCTGAATAGCCATTGTCATGGACTCATTCAGACCCGCAGGCACAGGGAACCCCACCATAACATCCTTAATGGCATCAGAGAGACCCTCTCTGAAAGTCGCCGCCAAGGCGCACTCATTCCACTGAGTAAGCACAGACCATTTACGGAATCTTTGGCAGTAAATTTCCGCTTCATCTTGCCCCTGAGATAGGGACATCAAAGTTTTTTCTGCCTGAAGCTCCAAATGAGGTTCGTCATAAAGCAACCCCAAGGCCAGAAAAAACGCATCCACATTGAGCAACGCAGGATCCCCTGGTGTCAATGAGAAAGCCCAGTCTTGAGGGTCGCCCCGGAGCAAGGAAATCACAATCCTGACCTGCTGTGCAGGGTCTCCGGCAGAGCGAAATTTCAGGGACAAAAATAATTTGCAATTATTTCGAAAATTCTGAAACCCAGATCTATTCCCCGAGAAAAATTCCGGCAAAGGAATTCTCGGCTCAGATACAGGTGCATGACAAACAAAGTCTTGCAAATTTTGTACCTTCGTGGCGAGATTATTCAAACCTGCAGTTACACTCTGAAGATCCATTACAAACAGGTGGACACAGAGCCATTCAAAGATTAGAAGGAGAGAAAAAAAAATAAAAATCTCAGCAGACTTCTTATTTCTCTCCTTTCTCAGCCAAGGATTTTAACCCTTTAGTGGGCCGGTCAAACTGTCATGTTCTCAATGGCAAGAGAACATAGCATCAGCATATATAGGAACTAGCTCTTGGAAGATGGGAACTGAGCTGACCATGAACTAAACCTAACGCACAACTAGCAGTGGCCGGGTAGCATGCCTACGTTGATTCTAGATGCCCAGCACCAGCCGGAGGACTAAATAATGCTAGCAGAGGAAAATATTAGTCCTAGCTCACCTCTAGAGAAATACCCCGAAAGGAGACAGAGGCCCCCCACATGTATTGGCGGTGAATTAAGATGAAATAACAAACGTAGTATGAAAATAGGTTTAGCAAATTTGAGGTCCACTTACTACATAGCAGAAGACAGAAAGGACACTTTCATGGTCAGCTGAAAACCCTATCAAAACACCATCCAGAAATTACTTTAAAACTCTGGCATTAACTCATAACACCAGAGTGGCAATTCCTGTTCACAAGAGCTTTCCAGACACAGTAACGAAACTACAGCTGTGAACTGGAACAAAAATGCAAAAACAAACATGGACAAGAGTCCAACTTATCTAGTAGTTGTCTAGGAGCAGGAACAAGCACAGAGAGGCTTCTGATAACATTGTTGACCGGCAAGCAACTAACAGAGCAGCAAGGTTATATAGCGACTCCCACATCTTGATGGGAACAGGTGAACAGAGAAGATGAAGACACCAGTTCAATTCCACCAGTAGCCACCGGGGGAGCCCAGAATCCAAATTCACAACAATGGGCACAGTGGATTTGGTTTTCCATAGGTTTACATGGTACTGTGAACGTGATGGAAAACTGCCACGAATCCGCAGCGGCCAATCCGCACCATGTGCACATAGCCTAATTCTAACCCTAATTCTAATCCTAATTGCAACCCTAACCCTATTTCTAACCCTAACCCTAATTGCAACCCTAACCCTAATTCTAACTCTAATTGCAACCCTAACCCTAATTCTAACCCTAACCCTAATTGCAACCCTAACCCTAACCCTAGTGGGAAAAATAAAAATAAATATATTTTCTTTATTTCATTATTTTCCCTACCTCTGGGGGTGATAAGGGGGGCTTTTATTTACATTTTTTTTTTATTTTGATCACTGTGATAGTTTCTATCACAGTGATCAAAATGTGCCTGGTATGAATCTGCCGGCAGATTCGGCGGGCGCACTGCGCATGCGCCTGCCATTTTGGAAGATGGTGGCGCCCATCGCTGAAGACTGACGAACACCGGGAGGCACACCGGGACTCGGTAAGTATGGGGGGTGGGATCGGACAGCGGGGGGGCAGAGGGGAGGCCGAGGGCAAGCGGAGGGGAGAGGAGGGCAGAATGGAGGGGAGGAAAAACTGACAGTGGTGTCAGATCACCGCTGTCAGTCGGTGGCGGGGGAAGATCACGGTCTCCAGCCATGGCCAATGATATTGCAGCATCGGCCATGGATGGATTGTAATATTTCACCAATTTTCATGGATGAAATATTACAAATTGCTCTGATTGGCTGTTTCACTTTCAACAGCCAATCAGAGCGATCGTAGCCACGTGGGGGCAAAGCCACCCCCCTGGGCTGAAGTACCATTCCCCTGTCCCTGCAGGTCGGGTGAAATTTTAGTTCCCTTTCACCCGATCTGCAGGAACGCGATCCTGTCATGACGCCACATAGGCGTCACAGGTTGGATTGGCACCGACTTTCATGACCCCTATGTGGCGTCACAGGTCAGAAGGGGTTAAGGAAACAGCCTTACCAAAACCTGTCAGATGACAAATGCACTAGCAGGATGCAGCAGGCCCCACTAATAAAGGCAGGCACTGCACTGGTGCCAACTACCTATAGAAACAGCCACCCACACACCTACCAGATTATGGGGGGGTTGGCTGCCTAGTAAAAAAATGCACACAAATGAGGCTTTGTAGAACAGCAGCCACACAGGTATGTGTGATGCAAAGTGTCTGGCTTACAGCCTATTAATGACACCCATAATATTATCAGGCGGGCTGCCCAGCACTATAGATATGCAACCCAGACGCCCTAGTTCACCAAGCCAACAATCAGGGGCCTGGCTACATCCTACAAAAAATGATAAAAAGTGCAATAAAGGATGAAAAAATGAAAGCGTATGATAAAATACATTAAATGAGGTATTGGTTGATATTTTGGCCAAAATATATAAGCTTGCAACCCAAAGTCAAGGGTCCTCATACTTGCGAGTCCTAAGACTAATTTCAAAACTTAGTACTATAGCACTGTAGGGTGAATATATATAGTGCTGGGCAGCCTGCCTGGTAATATTACGGGCGTCATCAATAGGCCGGACACTTTGCATGACTTATACCTGTGTGACTGGCTTTCTATGCAAGCTCATTTGGGTGCATTTTTTTCTTTTAGAGAGAGCATATAAGGAGAGGCGTAAGATGTACAATACTTTATTAGGAATAATTTAAAAGACATACAATGTTAAAAAGGTGCCATTATAGTGCAAGGTGATGAGCCAAAGAAAGTGGCACCACCAGATGGCAGGCCAGAGCAAGATGTAATGCAAATAGACGATGTTCTCAAAAATTGAAAATACACAAATAAGTACCAACATAAATAAATAAAACTTGTATCCAGAGACTAGAAAAAATCATATAGTGTATTGACTATATTCCCATAACCCTCAAATTATGGCTAAAGTGCCTGCAATACACATTGGATGGAACACTGGAACATGGATGTGAAGACCATAGTATCCTACATTGATGTAATGGATGTAATAAGCATATCTTACCTCACCATACAATGGTTCCACTTCCCCTACGCGTGTTTCGGTGGCATACATAATCTGGTAGGTGTGTGGGTTCTATTGGTAGTTTGCACCTGTGCTGCCCCTGCCTTTATTAATGGGGCCTTCTGCATCCTATTAGTTCATTTGTCATCTGACAGGTTTTGGTAAGGCTATTTCCTTATGGTATGTTTTTTTCAAATTTTCTATGTTAGCCCTGTTTCAGTAGGCTTGACAATCATGGGGAAGACTGCTGACTTGACAGATGTCCAGAAGGCAGACATTGACACACTCCACAAGGAGGGTAAACCACAAAAGGTCATTGCTAAAGAAGCAGGCTCTTCACAGAGTGCTGTATCCAAGCATATTAATGGAAAGTTGAGTGGAAGGAAAAAGTGTGGTAGAAAAAGGTGCACAAGCAACCGGGATAACCGCAGCCTTGAAAGGATTGTTCAGAAAAGGTAATTCAAAAAATTGTGGGAGATTCACAAGGAGTAGACTGTTGCTGGAGTCATTGCTTCAAGAGCCACCACACACAGGCGGATCCAGGACATGGGCTACAAGTGTCACATTCCTTGTGTCAAGCCATTCTTGACCCATAGACAACGCCAGAAGCGTCTTACCTGGGATAAGGAGAAAAAGAACTGGACTGTTGTTCAGTGGTCCAAGGTATTCTTTTCAGATTAAAGTAAATTTTGCATTTCATTTGGAAATCAAGGTTCCAGAGTCTGGAGGAAGAGTGGAGAGGCACACAATCCAAGCTGCTTTAGGTCTAGTGTGAAGTTTCCACAATCAGTGATGGTTTTGTTAGAATCTGTTTATTTTGTAACTAGCCACCATTTTCTTGTAGAGTTCTGGCTGCTGGCTTTTTTCCTCTGGTGCTGGGTTTGTCTTGGGTCAGGTGTTTGTTTCACTCTTTATTAACCAGCACCTGCCTCCTAGTCCTTGCTGCACAACAGTGTTAATCTCCTTGAGCTCTAGCGTGGTGCTTTGCTTAGTGTTTTGTGTGTGTTATTTGTGCAGTACTGGTATCTCTGGTTCTGCTAGCCTTAGTTTCTGTTTTCTATTGGTTTCTGCAGCCTTCTCTGTGTTTTCTACTAGGAGATGACCCGTTTTTGTACCCAGTCCTGAGTTTTTAGGGACCGCCTCCCCCTTATCTGTAGGTCTTCGCTTGAGATTATCCTAGGGTCGTCGGTGGGTCTATTCGCAAGGAATGGGTTGCCCACTCCATCGTAGGGTTTCAGCCTAGTCATAGTGCAGGGTCAGTTTTCCCCCTTCTAGCTTAGTCCTGTGTTGCAGATCCATAACAGGTTTAGGGAGCCATGTCATCTGCTGGTGTAGGTTCATTGTGTTTTATCATGAGCAAAGTCAGCGCATCTGTCTACCAGGAAATTTTAGAGCATTTCATGCTTCCCTCTGCCAACAAGCTTTTTGGAGATGGAAACTTCATTCTCCAGCAGGACTTGGCACCTGTCCACACTGCCAAAACTACCAATACCTGGTTTAAACTTCAGGAGGGCAAATTTCCAACGGATGAGAGAGGATCTTGGTGCAATTAACTGGGACGATATCCTGAGACATAAAAGTACACAAAGAAAATGGGAGACATTTATTAGCATCCTGGATAGGACCTGTGCACAGTATATACCGTATGGGAATAAACATACTAGAAATAGGAGGAAACCAATATGGCTAAATAAAGCTGTAAGGGGCGCAATAAGTGATAACAAGAAAGCATTTAGAGAATTAAAGGAAGTAGGTAGTGAGGAGGCATTAAATAAATACAAAAAATTAAATAAATTATGTAAAAAGCAAATCAAGGCAGCAAAGATTGAGACAGAGTGACTCATTGCTAGAGAGAGCAAAAATAACCCCAAAATATTCTTTAACTACATAAATAGTAAGAAACTAAAAAATGATAGTGTTGGCCCCCTTAAAAATAGTCTGGGTGAAATGGTGGATGAGGATGAGGAAAAAGCCAATATGCTAAATTACTTTTTTTCATCAGTATTTACAAAAGAAAATCCCATGGCAGCCAATCTGACTAGTGATAAAAATTCCCAATTAAATTTTACCTGCTTAACCCAGCAGGAAGTACGGCGGCGTCTAAAAATCACAAAAATTGACAAATCTCCGGGCCCGGATGGGATACACCCTCGAGTACTGCAGGAATTAAGTATAGTCATTGATACACCATTATTTTTAATCTTTAAAGAGTCCATAATAACAGGGTCTGTACCACAGGACTGGCGTATAGCAAATGTGGTGCCAATATTTAAAAAGGGGACAAAAACTGAACTCGGAAATTATAGGCCAGTAAGCTTATCCTCTACTGTGGGTAAAATCCTGGAGGGCATTCTAAGGGATGCTATACTGGAGTATCTGAAGAGGAATAACCTCATGACCCAGTATCAGCACGGGTTTACTAGGGACCGATCATGTCAGACTAATTTGATCAGCTTCTATGAAGAGGTAAGTTCCGGTCTGGGCCAAGGGAACCCAGTAGATGTAGTGTATATGGACTTTTCAAAAGCTTTTAATACGGTGCCACACAAAAGGTTGATACATAAAATGAGAATAATGGGGATAGGGGAAAATATGTGCAAGTGGGTTGAGAGTTAGCTCAGGGATAGGAAACAAAGGGTGGTTATTAATGGAGCACACTCGGACTGCGTCACGGTTAGTAGTGGGGTACCACAGGGGTCAGTATTGGGCCCTCTTCTTTTTAACATATTTATTAATGACCTTGTAGGGGGCATTCAGAGTAGAATTTCAATATTTGCAGATGACACTAAACTCTGCAGGGTAATCAATACAGGGGAGGACAATTTTATATTACAGGCTGATTTATGTAAGCTAGAAGCTTGGGCTGATAAATGGCAAATGAGCTTTAATGGGGATAAATGTAAGGTCATGCACTTGGGTAGAAGTAATACGATGTATAACTATGTGCTTAATTCTAAAACTCTGGGCAAAACCGTCAATGAAAAAGACCTGGGTGTATGGGTGGATGACAAACTCATATTCAGTGGCCAGTGTCAGGCAGCTGCTACAAAGGCAAATAAAATAATGGGATGCCTTAAAAGAGGCATAGATGCTCATGAGGAGAACATAATTTTACCTCTATACAAGTCACTAGTGCAACCACACTTAGAATACTGTGCACAGTTCTGGTCTCCGGTGTATAAGAAAGGCATAGCTGAACTGGAAGGGGGGGGCAGAGAAGAGCAACCAAGGTTATTAGAGGACTGGGGGGTCTGCCATACCAAGATAGGTTATTACACTTGGGGCTATTTAGTTTGGAAAAACGAAGACTAAGGGGTGATCTTATGTTAATGTATAAATATATGAGGGGACAGTACAAAGACCTTTCTGATGATCTTTTTAATCATAGACCAGTGACAGGGACAAGGGGGCATCCTCTACGTCTGGAGGAAAAAAGGTTTAAGCATAATAACAGACGTGGATTCTTTACTGTAAGAGCAGTGATACTATGGAACTCTCTGCCGTATGATGTTGTAATGAGTGACTCATTGCTTCAATTTAAGAGGGGACTGGATACCTTTCTGGAAAAGTATAATATTACAGGGTATATATATTAGATTCCTTGATAAGGCGTTGATCCAGGGAACTAGTCTGATTGCCGTATGTGGGGTCGGGAAGGAATTTTTTTCCCCATGATGGAGCTTACTCTTACCACATGGGTTTTTTTTGCCTTCCCCTGGATCAACATGTTAGGGCATGCTAGGCTATGGGTTGAACTAGATGGACTTAAAGTCTTCCTTCAACCTTAATAACTATGTAACTATGTAACTATGTAAATACAACAGTATCACTTTGCTTTATTGGCCTGCCAACTCCCCTGACCTTAACTCCAAAGAGAATCTATGGGGCATTGTGAAGAGGAAGATGAGACACCAGACGAGCTAAAGGCTGCTATCAAAGCAACCTGGGATTTCAAAAGCAGCAGTGCCACAGGCTGATCACCTCCATGCCATGCCACACCGCGTTGATGCCGGAATTGATGCAAAAGGAGCCCCGACCAAGTATTAAGTGCATTTACTGAACATACATTTCAGTAGGCCAACATTTCGGATTTTAAAATCATTTTTCAAGCTGGTGTTATAATGTATTCTAGTTTACTGAGATAATGACTTTTGGGTTTTCATTGGCTGTAAGCCATAATTCATCAATATTAGCAGAACTAAACACATGAAATAGATCACTCTGTTTGTAATGACTCTGTATAATATATGAGTTTCACTTTTTGCATTGAAGAACTGAAATAAATTAACTTTTTGATGATATTCTAATTTTATGAGAAGCATCGGTATTTAGGCTGTTCCTTATCAACACACACAACACTACCTTGGTCCCCAATTCTGTCTCATTGAGACAAATCAGCGCTGACTCTGTGCTGGAAAATTGTCCTCACCAGCCATATCAAATTATCTCATCTCTGGTCACTGAATGTGAACAATCTAAAAAAGGGAATAAGCTGGCACCAGTTTTCTATCATACAAAATACCGTGTGCACTACTGAGAGGGGTGGTGCTTAGGTTAGGATCCCAAACCTTCATAAACCATAATCAAAAAGAACCTAGCACTCAACTTGTTGCCTTTAGCGTGAGTTTTATTGTAGTGGTACAAATTAAACGTTTCGGTCCCACACTTGGACCTTCGTCAGTAACTACATGTGAAACATAACAAAATGTGACAATGAAAATCATAACAAAAATAGAAATATTTTACAAAAAAAGAAGTATATACATAAATGCTGAGGATAATATTTTGGCATAATTCACAACAATGGTCAAGTGTATACTGGAGACATATGCTAGAGGGACGTCCTGAGTATCCAGGATAGAGTGCTCCAATGGTTATAAGACAATTTTTGAGAAGTGTGAGTGCCCCAAACAAGTTAGAGAGGTGAGATACATACCGTACTGCTGTAATAGCGTGGGGAGACAAAAGGGATGGAAGACACACAGTAACGGCGTCTGTAGGCATGTAAACAGAATCCCAAGCGGAAATGGTGAGGATTGTTAGATGGTAAGTGGGTATAGAGAGTTAAGGGCTATAAGGTGGACCATACCTTAATGCTGTGATACACAGGGACGGTACTATTGGTGTACAAAAGAGGAAAAAAGACGCAGTGGAGGGTTAGAAATGCCTCCTCATTGTGAGCCGGGAAGATACACTACATGCTGCTGTGAGGAATTTACCTTGTAGAGACCGTGGCTGGATATGGTGGGAGCAGACGCGGATTCCACCGCTGGTCTGCCGGTGTGCGGTAGTATCGCCCTTACATAGAGGAAGGGGCGGGACTGACAGCGCTGAAGAGCCAATCGGCGACGGCGCCGTAGACCGGAAGTGACGTCGCGCTAGACTAAGCCGCTCGGTACAGCTGTTTGCAGAGCTGTATGGCGTGGTGAGCGGATGTGACGTCCGGTTGTCAGAGTAACCGGTAAACACAGTCAGTGATTGCTGGTAGTTGCAGTGTTGTAGCGCTAAAAAATAGTGCTTAGAGTCCTGCGGTAAGAGGGCGCTGTAGTGAAACCCAAAATAAACATGCAAGTGCAGAGTACTTGAGAGTATGAAAGATGAATGAACTTAGAAAGGAAGTGCCCACATGGATATTGTGGTAGATTCCTTGTTGGTGGTGATCCTAGGAGGTATCCTTGTGACACGTGAGATGGTAGACAGATGTGAGTGGAAGGACGGTCCAATACAACAAGCAGAGATGAAATATATTTCAATAAAGACGATTCTAATGGCAAAAGAGGAAAACAGAATTAGCCAACAGTAAATACATATTGCAATAGTACATAAGCAAAAAATTGGCTAAAGTCCGTACACATCTGTACATAACCCCATATGGTGGAACCATCAGTAGGCAGCATGATTTCTTTGTTAGATAAAAGAGGCTAAATCATAATCTCTATTGAGTCCCAAGGGGTGAAGTGTTTCTAAGGTATGGATCCAAAATGCCTCCCGTCTCTTCAAACGGGCTACCCGGTCTCCACCCCTCCTGAATGGGGGGACATGCTCTATAACCTGGTATCGTAGTTGTGTGACAGTGTGGTCCTGGTTATGGAAGTGAAGGGGAAGGGGTAACAACAGATTCTTGCGGCGGATCGTAGACTTGTGTTTAGAAACACGGTCCCTTATTGGTTGTGTAGTTTCCCCTACATACAGGAGTCCGCAGGGGCACTTGATTAGATATATCACCCATGATGAGGCACACGTAAAAAAATTTGGGATGTGGAACGATTTACCGGACCGGGGGTGGTGGAAAGATGAGCCTTTAAGGACATTGTTACATTGGGCACAGTTAAGGCATGGGAAGGTCCCCATGCGTGGATTCTGTAAGAACCGCTGGCGAGGTGTGGAAGAGTTTGTTCCCAAGTCTGCCCTGACTAGAGAATCCCTGAGATTAGGTGGACGTTTGAAGCAGGGAAGGAACGGGTTCTGAAACTCGGGAACTTTTGGGTATCCCTTTGATAGCAGATGCCAGTGTTGGCGTATTGACCTATGTAGTATATATGAGAATGGGTGGTATGCATGGATGAATGGAATTCGGTTGAGGGCTCTGTTGGGTCGTGGGGTGGGAGGGACTGTAGCCTTTGCCAGTACCGAGGGTGGATAACCCCGTTGGGAAAATTTGGTGGCCATCTCTTGGAGGCGTACTGGTTTAAGTTCTACGTCCGACACAATCCTGGAAACTCTTTGGAATTGTGATTTTGGGACTGAATTTTTGGTAGCCGGAGGATGGAAGCTTGTAAAATGCAACAGACTGTTGCGGTCCGTGCTTTTTGTATAGAGGTCAGTGGTTATCGTGCCATTTGGTTGTAAGATGACCAGGGTATCCAGAAAGTTAATCTGTGTGGTACTGTGCGTCATTGTAAAGGAGATACCCGGCCAAGCTGTATTGAGCCATTCGAAGAATGCCGCGAGGGCTTCCAACGAGCCCCCCCATATGCAGAATACATCATCAATGTAACGTTTCCACATGATGACGTTGTCACGGAACAGCGGGTGAGGGTAAATCAGACTCTCCTCAAAATCCGCCATGTAGCAATTTGCATATGGGGGCGCTACGTTAGAGCCCATCGCGGTGCCACGGATCTGTAAGTAAAAGTCATCCTGGAACAGGAAATAATTACGGGTGAGTATGATAGTAAGTAGATCGGTACATAGCTGTATTTGGTTGGATGAGAGACCGGATTGGGTCAGGAGTTTGTAGACAGAGTTGATACCCTCGGTATGAGGGATGGATGTATATAGATCTTTTACATCCATAGTTACCAGTATAGAGTGTGCCGGAATGGGACAGATGTCCTTCAGTGTCTGGAGGAATGAGCCCGTATCCAGAATGAAGGATTTGGATGACCTGATCATTGGGGTCAGTATCTTTTCCAGGTAGATGGCTAAAGGAGAAAGGATAGAGTCGGTGGATGCGACTATAGGCCTCCCCGGTGGTTTCTCTAGGTTTTTGTGGATCTTGCAAAAAGGCCTGTCCTTTTGCCCCTCTTACCAATGTCACACATTTGACCTGGAGATGGACCTTCAAAGGTTCTTTAGGTCCCTTAGATTGAAGGCGTTCTTCTCTACCTCCTCTGAGTCACCCCCCATCCAGCCCCCCACAGTCCCATCTGATAATCCTCTATCATCGAGTAGTTTAGGCCTTTACACCAAGAGTCATTTCAGACCACCACAGGGCTCACATGCCATGGAGTCTTTTATAGGCTTCGTCAAGGAGTCATTTAAAACACTATGTGATGACATCAGAAAGGGGAAACTGTTCTTTCCCTCTAATCTGTCCTCCATTGAACGACAAGCCCTAAAAGGCCTACAGAGCGACAGTAATCTTATTTTCAAACCCGCAGACAAAGGGGGTGCCCTCGTTATAATGAATAAAACCGATTACCTTCTAGAAATAAGACGCCAACTTAACAACTCTACCGTCTACACGAGGCTACAACATGATCCTCAATCTGCTACTCGGCAAATCATCTCAGACACACTGGCCAAATATATCGAACTAGGGGTCTTGGACCCCAAAACACGGGATTTCCTTACAAAATTACACCCTATAACACCAGTGTTCTACACTATCCCCAAGATCCACAAAAACCTAGAGAAACCACCGGGGAGGCCTATAGTCGCATCCACCGACTCTATCCTTTCTCCTTTAGCCATCTACCTGGAAAAGATACTGACCCCAATGATCAGGTCATCCAAATCCTTCATTCTGGATACGGGCTCATTCCTCCAGACACTGAAGGACATCTGTCCCATTCCGGCACACTCTATACTGGTAACTATGGATGTAAAAGATCTATATACATCCATCCCTCATACCGAGGGTATCAACTCTGTCTACAAACTCCTGACCCAATCCGGTCTCTCATCCAACCAAATACAGCTATGTACCGATCTACTTACTATCATACTCACCCGTAATTATTTCCTGTTCCAGGATGACTTTTACTTACAGATCCGTGGCACCGCGATGGGCTCTAACGTAGCGCCCCCATATGCAAATTGCTACATGGCGGATTTTGAGGAGAGTCTGATTTACCCTCACCCGCTGTTCCGTGACAACGTCATCATGTGGAAACGTTACATTGATGATGTATTCTGCATATGGGGGGGCTCGTTGGAAGCCCTCGCGGCATTCTTCGAATGGCTCAATACAGCTTGGCCGGGTATCTCCTTTACAATGACGCACAGTACCACACAGATTAACTTTCTGGATACCCTGGTCATCTTACAACCAAATGGCACGATAACCACTGACCTCTATACAAAAAGCACGGACCGCAACAGTCTGTTGCATTTTACAAGCTTCCATCCTCCGGCTACCAAAAATTCAGTCCCAAAATCACAATTCCAAAGAGTTTCCAGGATTGTGTCGGACGTAGAACTTAAACCAGTACGCCTCCAAGAGATGGCCACCAAATTTTCCCAACGGGGTTATCCACCCTCGGTACTGGCAAAGGCTACAGTCCCTCCCACCCCACGACCCAACAGAGCCCTCAACCGAATTCCATTCATCCATGCATACCACCCATTCTCATATATACTACATAGGTCAATACGCCAACACTGGCATCTGCTATCAAAGGGATACCCAAAAGTTCCCGAGTTTCAGAACCCGTTCCTTCCCTGCTTCAAACGTCCACCTAATCTCAGGGATTCTCTAGTCAGGGCAGACTTGGGAACAAACTCTTCCACACCTCGCCAGCGGTTCTTACAGAATCCACGCATGGGGACCTTCCCATGCCTTAACTGTGCCCAATGTAACAATGTCCTTAAAGGCTCATCTTTCCACCACCCCCGGTCCGGTAAATCGTTCCACATCCCAAATTTTTTTACGTGTGCCTCATCATGGGTGATATATCTAATCAAGTGCCCCTGCGGACTCCTGTATGTAGGGGAAACTACACAACCAATAAGGGACCGTGTTTCTAAACACAAGTCTACGATCCGCCGCAAGAATCTGTTGTTACCCCTTCCCCTTCACTTCCATAACCAGGACCACACTGTCACACAACTACGATACCAGGTTATAGAGCATGTCCCCCCATTCAGGAGGGGTGGAGACCGGGTAGCCCGTTTGAAGAGACGGGAGGCATTTTGGATCCATACCTTAGAAACACTTCACCCCTTGGGACTCAATAGAGATTATGATTTAGCCTCTTTTATCTAACAAAGAAATCATGCTGCCTACTGATGGTTCCACCATATGGGGTTATGTACAGATGTGTACGGACTTTAGCCAATTTTTTGCTTATGTACTATTGCAATATGTATTTACTGTTGGCTAATTCTGTTTTCCTCTTTTGCCATTAGAATCGTCTTTATTGAAATATATTTCATCTCTGCTTGTTGTATTGGACCGTCCTTCCACTCACATCTGTCTACCATCTCACGTGTCACAAGGATACCTCCTAGGATCACCACCAACAAGGAATCTACCACAATATCCATGTGGGCACTTCCTTTCTAAGTTCATTCATCTTTCATACTCTCAAGTACTCTGCACTTGCATGTTTATTTTGGGTTTCACTACAGCGCCCTCTTACCGCAGGACTCTAAGCACTATTTTTTAGCGCTACAACACTGCAACTACCAGCAATCACTGACTGTGTTTACCGGTTACTCTGACAACCGGACGTCACATCCGCTCACCACGCCATACAGCTCTGCAAACAGCTGTACCGAGCGGCTTAGTCTAGCGCGACGTCACTTCCGGTCTACGGCGCCGTCGCCGATTGGCTCTTCAGCGCTGTCAGTCCCGCCCCTTCCTCTATGTAAGGGCGATACTACCGCACACCGGCAGACCAGCGGTGGAATCCGCGTCTGCTCCCACCATATCCAGCCACGGTCTCTACAAGGTAAATTCCTCACAGCAGCATGTAGTGTATCTTCCCGGCTCACAATGAGGAGGCATTTCTAACCCTCCACTGCGTCTTTTTTCCTCTTTTGTACACCAATAGTACCGTCCCTGTGTATCACAGCATTAAGGTATGGTCCACCTTATAGCCCTTAACTCTCTATACCCACTTACCATCTAACAATCCTCACCATTTCCGCTTGGGATTCTGTTTACATGCCTACAGACGCCGTTACTGTGTGTCTTCCATCCCTTTTGTCTCCCCACGCTATTACAGCAGTACGGTATGTATCTCACCTCTCTAACTTGTTTGGGGCACTCACACTTCTCAAAAATTGTCTTATAACCATTGGAGCACTCTATCCTGGATACTCAGGACGTCCCTCTAGCATATGTCTCCAGTATACACTTGACAATTGTTGTGAATGATGCCAAAATATTATCCTCAGCATTTATGTATATACTTCTTTTTTTGTAAAATATTTCTATTTTTGTTATGATTTTCATTGTCACATTTTGTTATGTTTCACATGTAGTTACTGACGAAGGTCCAAGTGTGGGACCGAAACGTTTAATTTGTACCACTACAATAAAACTCACGCTAAAGGCAACAAGTTGAGTGCTAGGTTCTTTTTGATTATGGCACCAGTTTTCTGTCACCACCAGAACCCAATTTCATGATCGGTTAGAAACCTGCAAGTAAATGTTTTCCATTTAAAAAAAAAAAAAAAAAAAAAAAGAAGGGTTTATCCAAGTGTCAAATAGTGGAAGCATTTACTTGATACATTCATCACTGTTTCTTGGAAACTACATATTTTACATCCTTGCTTGAATGGAATAGAAACGGAGATTGGAAACTCTAAACCTGTGAGCATTTTCTGTGGTATGGTCAGAGGAATCTTCAATCTGTAAAACCATGGCTGTAAGCAGTGATTGTTGTTCCTTGAATAGTAATAATTTGAATGCCTTTTCATTTGTTTTTCACAATTGTCGCAGTCTCCTCAGTATCACTCTCTTGCCAAAAATGATATATTATATATTATAGGGAGATTTCACAGTACCCACAAAGATTAATATGAATTTAGTAGAACATTAGGATTTTCACATGACAGCATGTTTTCAAGTCTTAGACATCTTAAGATTGATATAAGCTTATTTTGTGTTTTGTTTTGTTTTTTTTTGTTTAGAGTCAAAAGAATGTCTAAACTATGAAGACTCAAAGGATTACAATTGGAAAGAACGTTACCGATTCAAATCTGTGGTTTTACATTCAAAACCTAGGACAGCAGATCCCAGCACCCAAAGAAAAGTGGGTCTCTCCTTATCAACTGCTTTAGGCCTTGCAAGACCTAAGAGTGCTGATTTGGAAAATTTAAAGTTTTTCAAGTAAAATAAATGTACTTTATATGCATGTTATATGGACGCTGAATAATAAAGTTAGTCATCACTTGAAGCTCAAATTTTTGTTGCATATTTATGCTTAACCCCTTAGTGATGGAGCCAGTTTGCAGCTTAATGACCAGGCCAATTTTTACTATTCTGACCACTGTAATTTTATGAGGTTATAACTCATTCATGTTAGTGGTTAAATTTATTCGATATTACTTGCGTTTATTTATGAAAAAAATGGAAATATGGCAAAAAAAAATTAAATCAGAGAGATATGTCAAACAATATAGTTAATAAATAACATTTCCCACATGTCTACTTTACATCAGAACAACATTGGAAACAAAATTATTTTTTGTTAGGAAGTTATAAGAGTTAAAAGTTGACCAGCGATTTCTCATTTGTACAACAAAATTTACAAAACCATTTTTTTAGGGACCATCTCACATTTAAAGTCACTTTGAGGGGTGTACATGACAGAAAATTCCCAAAAGTGAAACCATTCTAAAAACTGCACCCCTCAAGGTGCTCAAAACCACATTCAAGAAGTTTATTAAGCCTTTATGCGCTTCACAGAAGCTGAAGCAATGTGGAAGGAAAAAAAATTAACATTTAACTTTTTTGCAAACATTTTATTTCAGAACCATTTTTTTTTTTTATTTTCACAAGTGTAAAAAGAGAAAATTAACCACAAAATTTGTTGTGCTATTTCTTCTGGATATGCCGATACCCCATATGTGGGAGTAAACCACTGTTTGGGCGCACGGCAGAGATTGGAAGAGAAGGAGTGCCGTTTGATTTTTTTCAATACAGAATTGCCTGTAATTGAGATCGGACGCCATGTTGCATTTGGAGAGCCCCTGATGTGCCTAAACAGTAGAAACCCCCACAAGTGACACCATTTTGGAAACTAGACCCCCCAAGGAGCTTATCTAGATGTGTGGTGAGCACTTTGAACCCCCAAGAGCTTCACAAAAGTTTATAAGGTAGAGCCATAAAAATAAAAAATATATATTTTTTCCACAAAAATTCTTTTCTTTCCAAATTTTTATTTTCACAAGGGTAACAGGAGAAATTTGATCCCAAAAGTTGTTGTTCAATTTGTCCTGAGTATGCTGATACCCCATATGTAGGGGTAAACCACTGTTCGGGTGCACGGCAGAGCTCGGAAGGGAAGGAGCGCCGTTTGACTTTTTCAATGCAGAATTGGTTGGAATTGAGATAGGACGCCATGTCATGTCTGAGAGCCTCTGATGTACCTAAACAGTAGAAACCCCCACAAGTGACCCTTTTTTGAAACTAGACCACCCAAGGACCTTATCTAGATTTGTGGTGAGCACTATGATCCACCAAGTGCTACACAGAAGTTTATAACGTAGAGCCGTGAAAATAAAGAAAATCATATTTTTTTCCTAAAAAATGATCTTTTCATCCCAATTTTTACTTTCACAAGGGTAATAGGAGAAATTGGACCTTAAAAGTTGTTGTGGAATTTGTCCTAAGTACTCTTATACCCCATATGGGGGGGATCACTGTTTGGGCGCATAGCAGACTTTGATAGAATGGTCTGTGGGCATCATGCTGCGCTTACAGAGCCCCTGATGTGCCTAAACAGTAGAAACCCCCACAAGTGACCCCATTTTGGAAACTAGATCCCTCAAAGAGCTTATCCAGATGTGTGGTGAGCACTATGAACCCCCAAGTGCTTCACAGAAGTTTATAACGTAGAGCTGTGAAAATAAAAAATATTTTTTCCACAAAAATGATCTTTTCACCCCCAAATTTTTACTTTCACAAGGGTAACAGGAGAGATTGGACCATAAAAGTTGTTGTGCAATTTTTCTTGCGTTTTCTGATACCCCATATGTAGGGGGGACCTCTGTTTGGGTGCATGGCAGAGCTCGGAAGGGAAGGAGCACCGTTTTGGAATGCAGACTTTAATAGAATGGTCTGCGGGCGTCATGTTGCATTTGCAGAGCCCCTGATGTGCCTAAACAGTAGAAACCCCCCACAAGTGACCCCATTTTGGAAACTAGACCCCCAAAGGAACTAAAATTTATAACGCAGAGCCATGAAAATAAAAAATCATTTTTTTTTCCACAAAAATGATTTTTAGCCCACAATTTTTTATATTTCCAAGGGTAACTGGAAAAATTGGACCCCAAAAGTTTAGCCCTGACGAAGAGGGAAGTTACCTCTCGAAACTAGTTTGCAGCTTGTCTCTCTCACGCACTTGTCCCTGCTTTCTGTGACATCACACTAGCTCTGCCCCATCTCGGCACCGCATCCTCAGAGTTGCTTCCGGCCGGGGCACGCGAGGCGCTGGTACCTCCTCACCACTCGCCGGTACGTTCTCGTCCAGGAACCGCGGCCTCTGGCACACACACCGGACTCTAACCCTCCCAGCTCAGCGGGTTACTTTATCAGCACCGTATCCAGTGGACTACCTTGCCTACCTCACCGCGGGTACCTTCATAAGCAAACATGTGGAGAGTGCCAACTAATTCCTATTAATACCACTGCAATTATTGTGGCCAGTAACTTCCTACTATTCTAGTGTATTGCTTGCAAATCACTTTAGTCTCTACTTTGTTTACTCACCAGCATCAGTTTAGCACACTGTGGAAAGACAAATACCAAAACCTCACATAAGAACATCCCAAGTGTAAACTGTACAACCTTATATAAGGAGTAAGTGCACCCAGCTAATACCCTTGATACTTTGTGTGTACAATATAAACAATATACCAAGGTTTGACACACTTTGCCTTCCAGTATCGGTTCACTACACTGTGGAAAGAGAAACTATTAACCCCACATTGAAACACCACAGGTGCAACCTATACAGCCTCATAAAAAGAGTAAGTGTTTGTAACCAACACCTTTTTATTTATTTTTTGTAAGGTCCAAATCAAATAATATATCACTCTGCTGCACACTTTACCTTTCAGCAAACCACTGTAACCAGGTGTAACCCTTCACTCACAAGGGACCCCAGACAACATAGTAATAGCCATATCAAAAGTACCGTAAGTACATTGATATTCCAGTTTCGGTTTAGCGCGGTGGTTAATAGTATTATTAATCAACTGGTTTAATTTTTAACAGAGTTTTGCACAGAACCTGTTTTAACCACCTGCAGCTTCCGTGGCTTCCTACCTCATCCTTCCAGGTGAATAAGCGCCAGTGTATATACGTTTTTATTCTTGGACCCCAAAAGTTGTTATCCATTTGTCCTGAGTACGCTGATATCCCATATGTGGGAGAAAACTACTGTTTGGGCTCGAAAGGGAAGTAGTGAGTTTGAGAATGCAAAGTTTGATGGAATAGTCTGCGGGCGTCATGTTACGTTTGCAGAGCCCTTGATGCTGTCACGGCCACTCCTTCTGCGGCCGTGCTGCTGCCAGGACCACCGCCGCTCCCCCCGCTCATACTTACTCGCTGCGGCGCACTCCTCCTGCAGGCGCGCGTCCTCTCCTTCATTCTTCTCCGCTCCCTGGCTCTCATTGGGTGCGCGTGCGCACCGCCCACTCCAGCACTTCCTCTTTCTAATTTACAGGTGCTCTGTATCTCCTCTCTGCGATCCTGGAGGACTGTGACCCGGAAGTCCTTCAGCACTCCATGTATTCAAGGCGATTCCTTCCTCTGCTCCTTGCCTGTCTGTCATTTGTGCTTCTGTGACTCAGGTCCACCTTTGTCTTTGATCTGCCTGTTCTGAGTCTCTGCTCTGTCCAGCCAGTTCAGCTTTTCTGCCTTTCCCAGGCTTCCTTGTCTCCTCGTCCAGTCCAGCCTTCCCAGTGTCCACTCCGTACTCTGTTAGTCTGGTGTCTCTGTCCTGTCCTGCTTCCTTTGTGTTTTCCCCTTCCCAGTGCTCCTTTGGTCTCGCCTGCACTCAGCTCTTACCAAACTGTACTTCATCTTACCCCGCTCTGTCCGTCCTACGCCCAGCTTCTCTATTTTGTACCTCCTACTACCTGTCTCTGGGTTCCTTCTTCTGTGGCAATAGTGTCCCTTGGGTCTGCCCCTAACGCTTCCTGTATAGGAGGTGGCCTACCTGGTCAGCTCACCCTTGGGAGGTTCATTGTCGTGGATCTGTGGGTCCACTCCAGGTGTTCCAAAAGATCTCACAGTTGCACCTAAACAGTAGAAGCCCCCATAACTGACCCCATGTTGTATATGAGACCCCAAAAGGAGCTTATCTAGATGTGTGGTGAGGGCTTTGAACGCCCAAGTGCTTCACAGAAGTTTATAACGCAGAGCCATGAAAATAAAAAATCATTTTTTTCCACAAAAATGATTTTTTTAGCCCCCAGTTTTTATTTTCTCAAGGGTAACAGGAGAAATTGGACCCCAAAAGTTGTTGTCCAATTTATCCCCACGCTGATGCCCCACTTGTGGGGTTATTCCACTGCTTGGGTGCATGGCAGAGCTCAGAAGGGAGGGAGCACCATTTGAATTTTTGAATTCAAAATTGGCAGGAATCAATTGTGGCACCATGTTGCATTTGTAGACCCCCCTTATGTACCTTAACAGTGGAAACTGTTGTGAATTAGACTTTTTGGCTCCCTCTTGTGGTTACTAGTGATATGACTCTGGGATTGTCTTTCCTCAGTTTGGCACCCACCTGGGTCGTTAGTCCAGGGGAGTTGCTATATAAGCTTCCTGGATCCTTAGTCCAGTGCCTGGCATCGTTGTAATCAGATCCTTTCTGTTTGCTCCTGTCTGCTGGTCCGGGTTCGTGCAAAATTAAGCTAAGTCCTGCTTCTTTGTTTTTTGGTTATTTGCTTGCTCTCATTTTTGTCCAGCTTGTATTAAATGTGATTCCTGACCTTGCTGGAAGCTCTAGGGGGCTGGTGTTCTCCCCCCGGGCCGTTAGACGGTTCGGGGGTTCTTGAATATCCAGCGTGGATATTTTGATAGGGTTTTTGCTGACCATATAAGTCATCTTACTATATTCTGCTATTAGCTAGTGGGCCTCTCTTTGCTAAATACCTAGCTCATTCTTACGTTTGTCTTTTCCTCTTACCTCACCGTTATTATTTGTTGGGGGCCAGACTTAGTAATTATTTCTGAGACCCTCTGCCATTGGGGTCATAACAGTATGCCAGGCCAACATTGAATGTTTAATGCATTGCTGAAGTGGGATTATAAGAAAGGAAATTCTGAGTTTTTTTTTTTTTTTTTCCTCTCTTCCTCCCCTTTACCTCTGAGTGGCTTGTGCTGGCTGCAGACATGAATGTCCAGACCTTGATTACAAGTGTAGACCAGCTTGCTGCTCGTGTGCAGGGCATACAAGATTTTGTTACCAGTAGTCCAATGTCTGAACCTAAAATACCTATTCCTGAACTGTTTTCTGGAGACCGATTTAAGTTTAGGAATTTCAGGAATAATTGTAAATTGTTTCTATCTCTGAGACCCCGTTCATCTGGAGATTCAGCTCAGCAAGTAAAAATTGTTATCTCTTTCTTACGGGGCGACCCTCAGGATTGGGCCTTCTCGCTAGCGCCAGGAGATCCGGCATTGGCAAATGTTGATGCGTTTTTTCTGGCGCTCGGATTGCTTTACAAGGAGCCTTGCTGGCTATTTCTCAGGGCCAGGATGAAGCTGAAGTGTATTGCCAAAAATTTCGGAAATGGTCCGTGCTTACTCAGTGGAATGAGTGTGCTCTGGCCGCAAATTTCAGAAATGGCCTTTCTGAAGCCATTAAGAATGTGATGGTGGGTTTTCCCATTCCTACAAGTCTGAATGATTCCATGGCACTTGCTATTCAAATTGACCGGCGTTTGCGGGAGCGCAAAACCGCTAATCCTCTGGTGGTGTTGTCTGAACAAACACCTGATTTAATGCAATGTGATAGAATTCAGACTAGAAATGAGCGGAAAAATCATAGACGTCAGAATGGGTTGTGTTTTTACTGTGGTGATTCTACACATGTTATATCAGCATGCTCTAAACGCCTAACAAGGGTTGTTAGTCCTGTCGCCATTGGTAATTTGCAACCTAAATTTATTTTGTCTGTGACTTTAATTTGCTCATTGTCTTCTTACCCTGTTATGGCGTTTGTGGATTCAGGTGCTGCCCTGAGTCTTATGGATCTGTCATTTGCCAAGCGCTGTGGTTTTTTTCTTGAACCGTTGATAAATCCTATTCCTCTTAGAGGTATTGATGCTACGCCATTGGCGGAAAATAAACCGCAGTTTTGGACGCAGGTAACCATGTGCATGACTCCTGAACATCGGGAGGTGATTCGTTTTCTTGTTCTGCATAAAATGCATGATTTGGTCGTTTTGGGTCTGCCATGGTTACAGACCCACAATCCAGTCTTGGATTGGAAGGCAATGTCTGTGTCAAGTTGGGGCTGTCAGGGAATTCATGCTGATTCTCCGCCGGTGTCTATTGCTTCCTCTACTCCTTCGGAAGTTCCTGAGTATTTGTCTGATTATCAGGATGTATTCAGCGAGTCCAGGTCCAGTGCTCTGCCTCCTCATAGGGACTGTGACTGCGCCATAAATTTGATTCCAGGTAGTAAATTTCCTAAGGGAAGACTATTTAATCTGTCTGTACCTGAGCATGCCGCAATGCATTCGTATATCAAGGAGTCTCTGGAGAAGGGGCATATCCGTCCATCCTCTTCCCCTCTTGGTGCGGGATTCTTTTTTGTGGCCAAGAAGGATGGATCTTTGAGACCTTGTATTGACTATCGGCTTCTGAATAAAATCACTGTTAAATTTCAGTATCCTTTGCCTCTGTTGTCGGACTTGTTTGCCCGGATTAAAGGTGCCAAGTGGTTCACCAAGATAGATCTTCGTGGTGCGTACAACCTTGTGCGCATTAAGCAAGGAGATGAATGGAAGACAGCATTTAATACGCCCGAAGGTCATTTTGAGTACTTGGTGATGCCTTTTGGGCTCTCTAATGCTCCCTCAGTGTTTCAGTCCTTTATGCATGATATTTTCCGGAAGTATCTGGATAAATTTATGATTGTTTATCTGGATGATATTCTGGTTTTCTCTGAAGATTGGGACTCACATGTGGAGCAGGTCAGGATGGTGTTTCAGGTTTTGCGTGAGAATGCTTGGTTTGTTAAGGGCTCAAAGTGTCTCTTTGGAGTACAGAAGGTTCCCTTTTTGGGGTTTATTTTTTCCCCTTCTGCTGTGGAGATGGACCCAGTCAAGGTCCGAGCTATTCATGATTGGACTCAACCCACGTCAGTTAAGAGTCTTCAGAAGTTCTTGGGTTTTGCTAACTTCTACCGTCGTTTTATCGCTAATTTTTCTAGCGTTGTTAAACCTTTGACGGATATGACCAAGAACGGTTCTGATGTTGCTAACTGGGCTCCTGCAGCCGTGGAGGCGTTCCAAGAGTTGAAGCGCCGGTTTACTTCGGCGCCTGTTTTGTGCCAGCCTGATGTCTCACTTCCCTTTCAGGTCGAAGTGGATGCTTCTGAGATTGGGGCAGGGGCCGTTTTGTCGCAGAGAGGCCCTGGTTGCTCGGTAATGAGACCATGTGCTTTCTTCTCTAGGAAGTTTTCGCCTGCTGAGCGGAATTATGATGTTGGCAATCGGGAGTTGCTGGCCATGAAGTGGGCATTTGAGGAGTGGCGTCATTGGCTCGAGGGTGCTAAGCATCGTGTAATGGTCTTGACTGATCACAAAAATTTGATGTATCTCGAGTCTGCTAAACGCCTGAATCCTAGACAGGCCCGCTGGTCATTGTTTTTCTCCCGTTTTGACTTTGTGGTCTCGTATTTATCAGGTTCAAAGAATGTGAAGGCTGATGCTCTTTCAAGGAGCTTTGTGCCTGACTCTCCTGGAGTCGCAGAACCAGTTGGTATTCTTAAAGAGGGAGTTATCTTGTCGGCCATTTCTCCTGATTTGCGACGTGTGTTGCAGAGATTTCAGGCTGGTAGACCTGACTCTTGTCCACCTGACAGACTGTTTGTTCCTGATAAGTGGACCAGCAGAGTCATTTCCGAGGTTCATTCCTCGGTGTTGGCAGGGCATCCGGGAATTTTTGGCACCAGAGATCTGGTGGCTCGGTCCTTTTGGTGGCCTTCCTTGTCACGGGATGTGCGGTCATTTGTGCAGTCCTGTGGGACTTTTGCTCGAGCTAAGCCTTGCTGTTCTCGTGCCAGCGGGTTGCTCTTGCCCTTGCCTGTCCCGAAGAGGCCTTGGACACACATTTCCATGGATTTCATTTCAGATCTCCCGGTGTCTCAGGGCATGTCTGTCATCTGGGTGGTGTGTGATCGCTTTTCTAAAATGGTCCATTTGGTGCCTTTGCCTAAGCTGCCTTCCTCTTCCGATCTGGTTCCTGTGTTCTTTCAGAATGTGGTTCGTTTACATGGCATTCCTGAGAATATTGTGTCTGACAGAGGATCCCAGTTTGTTTCCAGGTTCTGGCGATCCTTTTGTGCTAGGATGGGCATTGATTTGTCGTTTTCGTCTGCCTTTCATCCTCAGACTAATGGACAAACGGAGCGAACTAATCAGACTCTGGAGGCTTATTTGAGGTGTTTTGTTTCGGCAGATCAGGATGATTGGGTGACCTTCTTGCCGTTGGCTGAGTTTGCCCTTAATAATCGGGCTAGTTCCGCTACTTTGGTTTCGCCATTTTTCTGCAACTCTGGTTTCCACCCTCGTTTTTCCTCGGGACATGTGGAGCCTTCTGACTGTCCTGGGGTAGATTCTGTGGTGGATAGGTTGCAGCAGATCTGGAATCATGTGGTGGACAACTTAAAGTTGTCACAGGAGAAGGCTCAGCGTTTTGCCAACCGCCGCCGCGGTGTGGGTCCTGTTGTGTATCCGCTTTTTGGGCTCCCCTGGTGGTTGCTGGTGGTACTGGTGACTTGTTTGCACTTTGCTGCTTCTGTTCACCTGCTTCCATCAGCGTTTGGGAGTTTCCTATTTAGCCTTGCTCTCCAGTCATTTCCTTGCCAGTCATCATTGTAACCAGAGCCTTCGGTTGCATGTTCCTGCTACTAGTCTGCTGATCAGCTAAGTGGACTTTGTCCTTTTGTTTTGTATCTTTAGTCCAGTTTGCAGTTTTTGTAATTCTCTGTAGCTGGAAGCTCTTGCGGGCTGAAATTGCCACTCCTGTGTCATGAGTTGACACAGGAGTCTTAAAGTAATTTCAGGATGGTTTTTGAAAGGGTTTTCAGTTGACCGTGAAGTCCTCTTTTGTATCCTTCTGCTATCTAGTAAGTGGACCTCTCTTTGCTAAAATCTACTTTCATACTGTGTATGTCTTTTCCTCTTATTTCACCGTTATTACATGTGGGGGGCTGCTATCATCTTTTGGGGTATTTCCCTAGAGGTAAGCCAGGTCTGTTTCTTCCTCTACCAGGCTTAGTTAGTCCTCCGGCTGGCGCGTGGCATTTAGGAAGCCGTAGGTATGCTCCCTGGCTACTATTAGTTGTGTGGTAGATTTAGCTCACGGTCAACTCGAGTTTCCATCACCCGAGAGCTCGTTCGTTATTTATATGTTTCTTACGTTCCCTTGCCATTGGGAACCATGACAGTATGACCGGCCATGTGTTAAACTTATTGGCAGAAGAAAGGAGAGAAAAAAGAAGTCTGTAAATTTTTTTTTTTTTTTTCTTTTTCCCTATGCTTGCTCCATAGTTGGATCAGTTGTATTTCAGCTCTAATTACTGCCTTTGCCTTTCTCTCCTTATAATCCTTGAATGGCTCTGAGCTCACCTGTTTAAAGATGGATCCTCAGAGTTTGGCTGCAGGTTTAAATAATCTTGCTACGAAGGTTCAAAATTTACAAGATTTTGTTATGCATATTCCTATTTCTGAACCTAAAATCCCTACACCAGAGGTGTTTTCCGGAGATAGATCTCGGTTTCTGAATTTCAAATATAATTGTAAATTATTCCTTTCTCTCAGACCTCACTCCTCAGGAGATCCTGTCCAGCAGGTTAAGATTGTAATTTCTTTGCTGCGAGGTGACCCTCAAAATTGGGCATTTTCATTGGCACCAGGGGATCCTGCGTTGCTCAATGTGGATGCGTTTTTCCTGGCTTTAGGGTTGCTTTATGAGGAACCTAATTTGGAGATTCAAGCTGAAAAAGCTTTGATAGCCCTATCTCAAGGGCAAGATGAAGCTGAGATATACTGCCAAAAATTTCGTAAATGGTCTGTGCTTACTCAGTGGAATGAGTGCGCCTTAGCGGCAAATTTCAGAGAGGGCCTTTCTGATGCCGTTAAAGATGTTATGGTCGGGTTCCCTGCGCCTACAGGTCTGAATGAGTCCATGACAATGGCAATTCAGATTGATCGGCGTTTGCGGGAGCGCAAACCCGTGCACCATTTGGCGGTATCTTCTGATGAGACGCCAGAGAAAATGCAATGTGACAGAATTATGTCCAGAAGCGAGCGGCAGAATTATAGGCGTAAAAATGGGTTATGCTTCTATTGTGGTGATTCTGCTCATATTATATCGGCATGCTCTAAACGTACTAGGAAGGTTGACAAGTCTATTTCAATTGGCACTTTACAGTCCAAATTTATTTTGTCTGTAACCTTGATTTGTTCATTATCAGTTATTACCGTGGATGCCTATGCGGACTCTGGCGCCGCTCTGAGTCTTATGGACTGGTCCTTTGCCAGGCGCTGTGGGTTTGATTTAGAGCCTCTGGAAGTCCCTATACCTCTGAAGGGTATTGATTCTACACCTTTGGCTTGTAATAAACCACAGTTCTGGACGCAAGTGACTATGCGTATGACTCCAGACCATCAGGAGGTGATTCGCTTCCTTGTGTTGTACAATTTACATGATGTTTTGGTGCTTGGATTACCATGGTTACAGTCTCATAACCCAGTCCTTGACTGGAAAGCTATGTCTGTGTTAAGCTGGGGATGTCGGGGGGCTCATGGGGACACTCCTATGGTGTCCATTTCGTCATCTATTCCATCTGAGATTCCGGCATTTTTGTCTGATTATCGTGATATTTTTGAAGAGCCTAAGATTGGTTCACTCCCTCCTCACAGGGATTGTGATTGCGCCATAGATCTGATTCCTGGCAGTAAATTTCCAGAGGGTCGTTTGTTTAACCTATCTGTACCTGAACATGCTGCTATGCGCGAGTATATTAAGGAGTCCCTGGAAAAGGGACACATTCGTCCTTCTTCATCACCTTTAGGAGCCGGTTTTTTCTTTGTCTCTAAAAAGGATGGCTCTCTGAGGCCTTGTATTGATTATCGACTCCTGAATAAAATTACAGTCAAATATCAGTATCCGTTGCCTTTGCTGACTGATTTGTTTGCTCGCATAAGGGGGGCTAAGTGGTTCTCTAAGATTGATCTTCGTGGGGCGTATAATTTGGTGCGAATTAAGCAGGGGGATGAGTGGAAGACCGCATTTAATACGCCTGAGGGCCATTTTGAGTATTTGGTAATGCCTTTCGGCCTTTCTAATGCACCTTCTGTCTTTCAGTCCTTAATGCATGATATTTTCCGTGAATATTTGGATAAATTTATGATAGTGTACTTGGATGATATTTTGATTTTTTCTGATGACTGGGAGTCTCATGTTCAGCAGGTCAGGAGGGTTTTTCAGGTTTTGCGGGAGAATTCTTTGTGTGTAAAGGGTTCAAAGTGTGTTTTTGGGGTTCAAAAAATTTCCTTTTTGGGGTACATTTTTCCCCTTCTTCTATTGAGATGGACCCTGTCAAGGTTCGGGCTATTTACGACTGGACGCAGCCTACTTCTCTGAAGAGTCTCCAGAAATTCTTGGGCTTTGCTAATTTTTATCGTCGATTTATAGCTGGTTTTTCTGGCGTTGCTAAACCTCTGACGGATTTGACTAAAAAGGGTGCTGATGTTGCCAATTGGTCCCCTGCTGCCGTGGAGGCCTTTCGGGAGCTTAAGCGCCGCTTTTTGTCTGCCCCTGTGTTGCGCCAGCCTGATGTTTCTCTTCCCTTTCAGGTTGAGGTCGATGCTTCCGAGATTGGAGCGGGGGCGGTTTTGTCGCAGAGAAGTCCCGACTGCTCAGTGATGAGACTTTGTGCGTTCTTTTCGCGAAAATTTTCGGCCGCCGAGCGAAACTATGATGTTGGTAATCGGGAGCTTTTGGCCATGAAGTGGGCATTTGAGGAGTGGCGTCATTGGCTTGAGGGTGCCAAACATCAGGTGGTAGTTTTGACTGATCACAAGAATTTAATTTATTTGGAGTCTGCCAGGCGCCTGAATCCTAGACAGGCACGTTGGTCGTTGTTCTTTTCCCGGTTTAATTTTGTGGTGTCGTACTTACCGGGTTCTAGGAATGTGAAGGCAGATGTCTTTCTAGGAGTTTTGAGCCTGACTCTCCTGGGAATTCTGAACCTGCTGGTGTCCTTAAGGATGGAGTGGTTTTGTCTGCTGTCTCTCCAGATCTGCGACGTACTTTGCAAGAATTTCAGGCGGATAGACCTGATCGTTGTCCGTCTGGTAGACTGTTCCTGACGAGTGGACCACTAGAGTCATCTCGGAAGTTCATTCTTCTACTCTGGCAGGTCATCCGGGAATTTTTGGCACCAGAGATTTGGTGGCTAGATCCTTCTGGTGGCCTTCCCTGTCTCGAGATGTGCGTGTTTTTGTGCAGTCTTGCGATGTGTGTGCTCGGGCCAAGCCTTGTTGTTCTAGGGCTAGTGGGTTGTTGTTGCCCTTGCCTATTCCGAAGAGGCCTTGGACGCACATCTCTATGGACTTTATCTCGGACCTCCCTGTTTCTCAGAAGATGTCTGTCATCTGGGTGGTGTGTGACCGTTTTTCTAAAATGGTTCATTTGGTGCCATTGCCTAAGTTGCCTTCCTCATCTGAGTTGGTCCCTCTGTTTTTTCAAAATGTGGTTCGCCTGCATGGTATTCCGGAAAACATTGTTTCTGACACGGGTACCCAGTTCGTGTCTAGATTTTGGCGGGCAGTCTGTGCCAGGTTGGGCATTGATTTGTCTTTTTCGTCTGCATTCCATCCTCAGACCAATGGCCAGACGGAACGAACTAATCAAACTTTGGAGACTTATTTGAGGTGTTTTGTGTCTGCGGATCAGGATGATTGGGTTGCCTTTCTGCCGTTGGCGGAGTTTGCTCTTAATAATCGGGCTAGTTCTGCCACTTTGGTTTCTCCTTTCTTTTGCAATTCAGGGTTTCATCCGCGTTTTTCATCTGGTCAGGTTGAATCTTCGGATTGTCCTGGAGTGGATGCGGTAGTGGATCGGTTGCATCAGATTTGGGGACAAGTGGTGGATAATTTGGAATTGTCCCAGGAGAGGACTCAGCGGTTTGCTAACCGCCGTCGTCGTGTTGGCCCCCACCTTCGTGTTGGGGACTTGGTGTGGTTGTCTTCCCGTTTTGTCCCTATGAGGGTTTCTTCTCCTAAATTTAAGCCTCGGTTCATCGGTCCTTATAGGATTTTGGAGATCCTTAACCCTGTCTCCTTTTGTTTGGACCTCCCGGCATCTTTCGCTATCCATAATGTGTTCCATCGGTCGCTGTTGCGGAGATATGAGGTACCGGTGGTTCCTTCTACTGAACCTCCTGCTCCTGTGCTGGTGGAGGGTGAATTGGAGTACGTGGTAGAAAAGATCTTGGACTCCCGTATTTCCAGACGGAGACTTCAGTATCTAGTTAAATGGAAGGGCTGTGGTCAGGAAGATAATTCTTGGGTAACTGCCTCTGATGTTCATGCCTCGGATTTGGTTCGTGCCTTTCATAGGGCTCATCCAGATCGCCCTGGCGGTTCTTGTGAGGGTTCGGTGCCCCCTCCTTAAGGTGAGGGTACTGTTGTGTATCCGCTTTTTGGGCTCCCCTGGTGGTTGCTGGTGGTACTGGTGACTTGTTTGCACTTTGCTGCTTCTGTTCACCTGCTTCCATCAGCGTTTGGGAGTTTCCTATTTAGCCTTGCTCTCCAGTCATTTCCTTGCCGGTCATCATTGTAACCAGAGCCTTCGGTTGCATGTTCCTGCTACTAGTCTGCTGATCAGCTAAGTGGACTTTGTCCTTTTGTTTTGTATCTTTAGTCCAGTTTGCAGTTTTTGTAATTCTCTGTAGCTGGAAGCTCTTGCGGGCTGAAGTTGCCACTCCTGTCATGATCTCAATGGCAAGAGAACATAGCATAAGCATATATAGGAACTAGCTCTTGGAAGATGGGAACTGAGCTGACCATGAACTAAACCTAACGCACAACTAGCAGTGGCCGGGTAGCATGCCTACGTTGATTCTAGATGCCCAGCACCAGCCGGAGGACTAAATAATGCTAGCAGAGGAAAATATCAGTCCTAGCTCACCTCTAGAGAAATACCCCGAAAGGAGACAGAGGCCCCCCACATGTATTGGCGGTGAATAAAGATGAAATAACAAACGTAGTATGAAAATAGGTTTAGCAAATTTGAGGTCCACTTACTACATAGCAGAAGACAGAAAGGACACTTTCATGGTCAGCTGAAAACCCTATCAAAACACCATCCAGAAATTACTTTAAAACTCTGGCATTAACTCATAACACCAGAGTGGCAATTCCTGTTCACAAGAGCTTTCCAGACACAGTAACGAAACTACAGCTGTGAACTGGAACAAAAATGCAAAAACAAACATGGACAAGAGTCCAACTTATCTAGTAGTTGTCTAGGAGCAGGAACAAGCACAGAGAGGCTTCTGATAACATTGTTGACCGGCAAGCAACTAACAGAACAGCAAGGTTATATAGCGACTCCCACATCTTGATGGAAACAGGTGAACAGAGAAGATGAAGACACCAGTTCAATTCCACCAGTAGCCACCGGGGGAGCCCAGAATCCAAATTCACAACAGTACCCCCCCCTCAAGGAGGGGGCACCGAACCCTCACCAGAACCACCAGGGCGATCAGGATGGGCCCTATGAAAGGCACGAACCAGATCAGAGGCATGAACATCAGATGCATTCACCCAAGAATTATCCTCCTGGCCGTATCCCTTCCACTTGACCAGATACTGGAGTCTCCGTCTGGAAACACGAGAGTCCAAGATTTTCTCCACAACGTACTCCAACTCACCCTCAACCAACACCGGAGCAGGAGGCTCAACGGAAGGCACAACCGGTACCTCATACCTGCGCAATAATGACCGATGAAAAACGTTATGAATAGAAAAGGATGCAGGGAGGTCCAAACGGAAGGAAACAGGGTTAAGAATCTCCAATATCTTATACGGGCCGATGAACCGAGGCTTAAACTTAGGAGAAGAGACCCTCATAGGGACAAAACGAGAAGACAACCACACCAAATCCCCAACACAAAGCCGAGGACCAACACGACGGTGGCGGTTGGCAAAAAGCTGAGTCTTCTCCTGGGACAACCTCAAATTGTCCACCACCTGCCCCCAGATCTGATGCAATCTCTCCACCACAGCATCCACTCCAGGACAATCCGAAGATTCCACCTGACCAGAGGAAAATCGAGGATGAAACCCCGAATTACAGAAAAACGGGGACACCAAAGTGGCAGAGCTGGCCCGATTATTGAGAGCGAACTCCGCCAATGGCAAAAAAGCAACCCAATCATCCTGGTCAGCAGACACAAAACACCTCAGATATGTCTCCAGGGTCTGATTAATCCGCTCGGTCTGGCCATTCGTCTGAGGATGGAAAGCGGACGAAAAAGATAAATCTATGCCCATCCTAGCACAGAATGCCCGCCAAAATCTAGACACGAATTGGGTCCCTCTGTCAGAAACGATATTCTCAGGAATACCATGCAAACGAACAACATTTTGAAAAAACAGAGGAACCAACTCGGAAGAAGAAGGCAACTTGGGCAGAGGAACCAAATGGACCATCTTAGAGAAACGGTCACACACCACCCAGATGACAGACATCTTCTGAGAAACAGGCAGATCTGAAATAAAATCCATCGAGATGTGCGTCCAAGGCCTCTTAGGAATAGGCAAGGGCAACAATAATCCACTAGCCCGAGAACAACAAGGCTTGGCCCGAGCACAAACGTCACAAGACTGCACAAAGCCTCGCACATCTCGTGACAGGGAAGGCCACCAGAAGGACCTTGCCACCAAATCCCTGGTACCAAAAATGCCAGGATGACCTGCCAACGCAGAAGAATGAACCTCAGAGATGACTCTACTGGTCCAATCATCAGGAACAAACAGTTTATCAGGTGGGCAACGATCAGGTCTATCCGCCTGAAACTCCTGCAAGGCCCGCCGCAGGTCTGGAGAAACGGCTGACAATACCACTCCATCCTTAAGGATACCTGTGGGCTCAGAGTTACCAGGCGAGTCAGGCTCAAAACTCCTAGAAAGGGCATCCGCCTTAACATTCTTAGAACCCGGTAGGTATGACACCACAAAATTAAACCGAGAGAAAAATAATGACCAGCGCGCCTGTCTAGGATTCAGGCGCCTGGCGGTCTCAAGATAAATCAAATTTTTGTGGTCAGTCAATACCACCACCTGATGTCTGGCCCCCTCAAGCCAATGGCGCCACTCCTCAAAAGCCCACTTCATGGCCAAAAGCTCCCGATTCCCAACATCATAATTCCGCTCAGCGGGCGAAAATTTGCGGGAAAAGAAGGCACAAGGCCTCATCACGGAGCAGTCAGAACTTTTCTGCGACAACACTGCCCCAGCTCCGATCTCAGAAGCGTCGACCTCAACCTGAAAAGGTAGAGCAACATCAGGCTGACGCAACACAGGGGCAGAGGAAAAACGGCGCTTAAGCTCCCGAAAGGCCTCCACAGCATCAGGGGACCAATCAGCAACATCAGCACCCTTCTTAGTCAAATCGGTCAATGGCTTAGCAATATCCGAAAAACCAGCAATAAATCGACGATAAAAGTTAGCAAAGCCCAAAAATTTCTGAAGACTCTTAAGAGAAGAGGGCTGCGTCCAATCACAAATAGCTTGAACCTTGACAGGATCCATTTCAATGGAAGAGGGGGAAAAAATATATCCCAAAAAGGAAATCCTCTGTACCCCAAAAACACACTTAGAACCCTTCACACACAAAGAATTAGACCGCAAAACCTGAAAAACCCTCCTGACTTGCTGGACATGAGAGTCCCAGTCATCCGAAAAAATCAGAATATCATCCAGATACACAATCATAAATTTATCCAAATAATCACGAAAAATATCATGCATAAAGGACTGGAAAACTGACGGAGCATTTGAAAGACCAAAAGGCATCACTAAATACTCAAAGTGGCCCTCGGGCGTATTAAATGCGGTTTTCCACTCATCCCCCTGCCTGATTCGCACCAAATTATACGCCCCACGAAGGTCAATCTTAGAGAACCACTTGGCCCCCTTTATGCGAGCAAACAAATCAGTCAGCAACGGCAATGGGTATTGATATTTAACAGTGATTTTATTCAAAAGCCGATAATCAATACATGGTCTCAAAGAGCCGTCTTTTTTTGACACAAAGAAAAAACCGGCTCCTAAGGGAGATGACGATGGACGAATATGTCCCTTTTCCAAGGACTCCTTTATATATTCTCGCATAGCAGCATGTTCAGGCACAGACAGATTAAATAAACGACCCTTTGGGTATTTACTACCTGGGATTAAATCTATGGCACAATCGCACTCTCGGTGCGGAGGTAACGAACCAAGCTTGGATTCTTCAAAGACGTCACGATAGTCGGACAGGAACTCAGGAATTTCAGAGGGAATAGATGATGAAATGGAAACCACAGGTACATCCCCATGAGCCCCCTTACATCCCCAGCTCAACACAGACATAGCTCTCCAGTCGAGGACTGGGTTGTGAGATTGCAGCCAAGGCAATCCTAGCACCAAATCATCATGTAGATTATACAGCACCAGAAAGCGAATAATCTCCTGGTGATCCGGATTAATACGCATAGTTACTTGTGTCCAGTATTGTGGTTTTTTATTAGCCAATGGGGTGGAGTCAATCCCCTTCAGAGGAATAGGAGTCTCCAAAGGCTCTAAATCATACCCACAGCGTTTGGCAAAGGACCAATCCATAAGACTCAAAGCGGCGCCAGAGTCGACATAGGCGTCCGTGGTAATAGATGACAAAGAGCAAATCAGGGTCACAGATAGAATAAACTTAGACGGTAAGGTGCAAATGGAAACAGATTTACCAAGCTTTTTAGTGCGCTTAGAGCATGCTGATATAACATGAGTAGAATCACCACAATAGAAACACAACCCATTTTTCCGTCTAAAATTCTGCCGCTCGCTTCGGGACAGAATTCTATCACACTGCATACTCTCTGGCGACTTCTCAGTGGACACCGCCAGATGGTGCACTGGTTTGCGCTCCCGAAAACGCCTATCGATCTGAATAGCCATTGTCATGGACTCATTCAGACCCGCAGGCACAGGGAACCCCACCATAACATCCTTAATGGCATCAGAGAGACCCTCTCTGAAAGTCGCCGCCAGGGCGCACTCATTCCACTGAGTAAGCACAGACCATTTACGGAATCTTTGGCAGTAAATTTCCGCTTCATCTTGCCCCTGAGATAGGGACATCAAAGTTTTTTCTGCCTGAAGCTCCAAATGAGGTTCGTCATAAAGCAACCCCAAGGCCAGAAAAAACGCATCCACATTGAGCAACGCAGGATCCCCTGGTGTCAATGAAAAAGCCCAGTCTTGAGGGTCGCCCCGGAGCAAGGAAATCACAATCCTGACCTGCTGTGCAGGGTCTCCGGCAGAGCGAGATTTCAGGGACAAAAATAATTTGCAATTATTTCGAAAATTCTGAAACCCAGATCTATTCCCCGAGAAAAATTCCGGCAAAGGAATTCTCGGCTCAGATACAGGTGCATGACAAACAAAATCTTGCAAATTTTGTACCTTCGTGGCGAGATTATTCAAACCTGCAGTTACACTCTGAAGATCAATTACAAACAGGTGGACACAGAGCCATTCAAAGATTAGAAGGAGAGAAAAAAAAAAAAAATTTCAGCAGACTACTTATTTCTCTCCTTTCTCAGCCAAGGATTTTAACCCTTTAGTGGGCCGGTCAAACTGTCATGATCTCAATGGCAAGAGAACATAGCATAAGCATATATAGGAACTAGCTCTTGGAAGATGGGAACTGAGCTGACCATGAACTAAACCTAACGCACAACTAGCAGTGGCCGGGTAGCATGCCTACGTTGATTCTAGATGCCCAGCACCAGCCGGAGGACTAAATAATGCTAGCAGAGGAAAATATCAGTCCTAGCTCACCTCTAGAGAAATACCCCGAAAGGAGACAGAGGCCCCCCACATGTATTGGCGGTGAATAAAGATGAAATAACAAACGTAGTATGAAAATAGGTTTAGCAAATTTGAGGTCCACTTACTACATAGCAGAAGACAGAAAGGACACTTTCATGGTCAGCTGAAAACCCTATCAAAACACCATCCAGAAATTACTTTAAAACTCTGGCATTAACTCATAACACCAGAGTGGCAATTCCTGTTCACAAGAGCTTTCCAGACACAGTAACGAAACTACAGCTGTGAACTGGAACAAAAATGCAAAAACAAACATGGACAAGAGTCCAACTTATCTAGTAGTTGTCTAGGAGCAGGAACAAGCACAGAGAGGCTTCTGATAACATTGTTGACCGGCAAGCAACTAACAGAACAGCAAGGTTATATAGCGACTCCCACATCTTGATGGAAACAGGTGAACAGAGAAGATGAAGACACCAGTTCAATTCCACCAGTAGCCACCGGGGGAGCCCAGAATCCAAATTCACAACACACTCCTGTGTCATGAGTTGACACAGGAGTCTTAAAGTAATTTCAGGATGGTTTTTGAAAGGGTTTTCAGTTGACCGTGAAGTCCTCTTTTGTATCCTTCTGCTACCTAGTAAGTGAACCTCTCTTTGCTAAAATCTACTTTCATACTGTGTATGTCTTTTCCTCTTATTTCACCGTTATTACATGTGGGGGGCTGCTATCATCTTTTGGGGTATTTCCCTAGAGGTAAGCCAGGTCTGTTTCTTCCTCTACCAGGCTTAGTTAGTCCTCCGGCTGGCGCGTGGCATTTAGGAAGCCGTAGGTATGCTCCCTGGCTACTATTAGTTGTGTGGTAGATTTAGCTCACGGTCAACTCGAGTTTCCATCACCCGAGAGCTCGTTCGTTATTTATATGTTTCTTACGTTCCCTTGCCATTGGGAACCATGACAGGGTCCCCGACTTCGTGTTGGGGATTTGGTATGGCTGTCTTCTCGATTTGTTCCGATGAAGGTCTCCTCTCCTAAATTTAAGCCTCGCTTCATCGGTCCTTACAAGATATTGGAAATCCTTAATCCTGTGTCCTTTCGCTTGGATCTTCCGGTGTCGTTTGCCATTCACAACGTGTTCCATAGGTCTTTGTTGCGGCGGTACGTTGTACCTGTGGTTCCTTCTGTTGAGCCTCCTGCTCCGGTGTTGGTTGAGGGCGAGTTGGAGTACGTGGTGGAGAAGATCTTGGATTCTCGTCTCTCCAGACGGAGGCTTCAGTATCTGGTCAAGTGGAAGGGCTATGGTCAGGAGGATAATTCCTGGGTGGTTGCCTCTGATGTGCATGCGGCCGATTTAGTTCGTGCCTTTCACGCTGCTCATCCTGATCGCCCTGGTGGTCTTGGTGAGGGTTCAGTGACCCCTCCTTAAGGGGGGGTACTGTTGTGATATAGACTTTTTGGCTCCCTCTTGTGGTTACTAGTGATATGACTCTGGGATTGTCTTTCCTCACTTTGGCACCCACCTGGGTCGTTAGTCCAGGGGAGTTGCTATATAAGCTTCCTGGATCCTTAGTCCAGTGCCTGGCATCGTTGTAATCAGATCCTTTCTGTTTGCTCCTGTCTGCTGGTCCGGGTTCGTGCAAAATTAAGCTAAGTCCTGCTTCTTTGTTTTTTGGTTATTTGCTTGCTCTCATTTTTGTCCAGCTTGTACTAAATGTGATTCCTGACCTTGCTGGAAGCTCTAGGGGGCTGGTGTTCTCCCCCCGGGCCGTTAGACGGTTCGGGGGTTCTTGAATATCCAGCGTGGATATTTTGATAGGGTTTTTGCTGACCATATAAGTCATCTTACTATATTCTGCTATTAGCTAGTGGGCCTCTCTTTGCTAAATACCTAGCTCATTCTTACGTTTGTCTTTTCCTCTTACCTCACCGTTATTATTTGTTGGGGGCTTGTATCCAACTTTTGGGGTCTTTTTTCTGGAGGCAAGAAAGGTCTTTCTTTTCCCTTCTAGGGTTAGTTAGTTCTCCGGCTGGCGCGAGACGTCTAGAACCAACGTAGGCACGTTCCCCGGCTGCTGCTATTTGTGGTGCTAGGATTAGATATATGGTCAGCTCAGTTACCACTGCCCTATGAGCTGGTTTTTTGTGTTTGCAGACTTAGTAATTATTTCTGAGACCCTCTGCCATTGGGGTCATAACAGGAAACCCCCCAATACTGACTCCAACCCTAATCCCAACACACCTCTAACCCTAATCCCAACCCTAACCATAACCCCAACACACCCCTAACTTTAATCCCAACCCTAACCATAACCCTAATCACAACCCTAACCTCAACACACCCCTAATCCCAAGTCTAACCCTAATCCCAACCCTAACCATAACCCTAACCACAAACCTAACCCTAATCCCAATCCTAACCATAAACCTAACCCTAATCCCAACCCTAAGCCTAATGTCAACCCTAATCCCAACCATATCCCTAATCCCAACTCCAACCCTAACTTTAGCCCCAACCCTAGCCCTAACTTTAGCCCAACTCACTTTAGCTCAACTGTAACCCGAATGATAAAATGGAAATTGTTGTGAATTCTGTTCTCGGGCTCCCTCCTGTGGTCGTGAATGGTACTTTGGTGAGTTCGGTCCTTGGACACCCTCTGGTGGCTTTGAGTGGAACTGCTGATCTTTGAGGTTGGCTTTCTCAGCTGCCCTCGCTTATTGCTTCTGCTGGCTTCCCTATTTAACTCTGCTCAGATCGTTAGTTCATGCCAGCTGTCAATGTCTCAGTACTGGTTCAGATCTCTCTTGGATTTCTCAGATGACCTGTCTACTCCAGCAGAAGCTAAGTCCCTGCTAGTTCATTTGTTGTTCATTGGTTTTTGAATCTATTTCTCAGTACATGCTATGTTTCTAGTCCAGCTTGCTATTATGATATTTCCTTGCTAGCTGGAAGCTCTGGGGGTGCAGAGTTGCACCTCCACACCGTGAGTCGGTGTGGAGGTCTTTTTGCACACTCTGCGTGGTTTTGGTAGTTTTTAATACTGACCGCATAGTTCCCTTTCCTATCTTCTGTCTATCTAGAGAAGATTCGGCCTCCTTTGCTAAAATCTGTTTCATTCCTGTGTTTGTCACTTCCCTCTTAACTCACAGTCAATATTTGTGGGGGGCTACCTTTCCTTTGGGGAATTTCTCTGAGGCAAGGTAGGCTGCTGTTTCTTTCTTTAGGGGTAGTTAGCTCTTAGGCTGTGAAGAGGCATCTAGGGAGAGTTAGGCACGCTCCACGGCTATTTCTAGTGTGACTGTTTTTTGCTCTGAAACCCCGCTCCTCTGGTGACCCCATTCAGCAAGTAAAGATTATTATTTCTTTGTTGCGTGGCGACCCGCAAGACTGGGCATTCTCCCTTGAGCCAGGAAATCCTGCATTGCTTAATGTAGATGCATTTTTTCTAGCACTTGGATTGCTTTATGATGAACCAAATTCTGTGGATCAGGCAGAAAAGATCTTGCTGGCTTTGTGTCAGGGTCAGGATGAAGCAGAGGTATATTGCCAGAAGTTTAGAAAGTGGTCTGTGCTTACTCAATGGAATGAGTGTGCCCTTGCAGCAATTTTCAGAAAGGGTCTTTCTGAAGCCCTTAAGGATGTTATGGTGGGGTTCCCCACGCCTACTGGTCTGAATGAATCAATGTCTTTGGCCATTTAGATTGATCGGCGTTTGCGCGAGCGCAAAGTTGTGCACCATTTGGCGGTGTCCTCTGAGCGGAGGCCTGAGCCTATGCAATGTGATAGGACTTTGACCAGAGCTGAACGGCAAGAACACAGACGTCAGAATGGGCTGTGTTTTTACTGTGGTGACTCCACTCATGCTATTTCTGATTGTCCTAAGCGCACTAAGAGGTTCGCTAGGTCTGTCACCATTAGTACTGTACAGCCTAAATTTCTCTTGTCTGTTACTCTGATTTGCTCATTGTCGTCCTACTCTGTTATGGCATTTGTGGATTCGGGCGCTGCCCTGAACTTGATGGACTTGGAGTTTGCCAGGCGCTGTGGTTTTTCCTTGGAGCCTTTGCAGAGTCCTATTCCCTTGAGGGGGATTGATGCTACGCCATTGGCCAAGAATAAACCTCAGTACTGGACTCAGCTGACCATGTGCATGGCTCCCGCACATCAGGAAAATATTCGCTTTTTGGTGTTGCATAATTTGCATGATGTTGTCGTGTTGGGTTTGCCATGGTTACAGGTTCATAATCCAGTACTGGATTGGAAATCAATGTCTGTGTCTAGTTGGGGTTGTCAAGGGATACATAGTGATGTTCCTTTGATGTCAATTTCTTCTTCCACTCCTTCTGAAGTCCCTGAGTTTTTGTCGGATTACCAGGATGTATTTGATGAGCCCAAGTCCAGTGCCCTACCTCCTCATAGGGACTGTGATTGCGCTATTAATTTGATTCCTGGTAGTAAGTTCCCTAAGGGCCGACTTTTCGATTTGTCTGTGCCAGAACATGCCGCTATGCGGAGTTATGTAAAGGAGTCCTTGGAGAAAAGGCATATTCGCCCATCTTCGTCACCGTTGGAAGCAGTGTCATGGTTCCCAATGGCAAGGGAACGTAAGAAACATATAAGTAACGAACGAGCTCTCGGGTGATGGAAACTCGAGTTGACCGTGAGCTAAATCTACCACACAACTAACAGTAGCCAGGGAGCATACCTACGGCTTCCTATATGCCACGCGCCAGCCGGAGGACTAACTACGCCTGGTATAGGAAGAAACAGACCTGGCTTACCTCTAGGGAAATACCCCAAAAGATGATAGCAGCCCCCCACATGTAATAACGGTGGATTAAGAGGAAAAGACATACACAGTATGAAAGTAGATTTAGCAAAGAGAGGTCCACTTACTAGATAGCAGAAGGATACAAAAGAGGACTTCACGGTCAACTGAAAACCCTTTCAAAAACCATCCTGAAATTACTTTTAGACTCCTGTGTCAACTCATGACACAGGAGTGGCAATTTCAGCCCGCAAGAGCTTCCAGCTACAGAGAATTACAAAAACTGCAAACTGGACAAAAGGTACAAAACAAAAGGACAAAGTCCACTTAGCTGATCAGCAGACTAGTAGCAGGAACATGCAACCGAAGGCTCTGGTTACAATGATGACCGGCAAGGAAATGACTGGAGAGCAAGGCTAAATAGGAAACTCCCAAACACTGATGGAAGCAGGTGAACAGAAGCAGCAAAGTGCAAACAAGTCACCAGTACCACCAGCAACCACCAGGGGAGCCCAAAAAGCGGAAACACAACAGTATCCTCCCCTTAAGGAGGGGGCACCGAACCTTCACAAGAACCGCCAGGGCGATCTGGATGAGCCCTATGAAAGGCACGAACCAAATCCGAGGCATGAACATCAGAGGCAGTTACCCAAGAATTATCTTCCTGACCATAGCCTTTCCATTTAACCAGATATTGAAGTCTCCGTCTGGAAATACGGGAGTCCAAGATCTTCTCTACGACGTACTCCAATTCACCCTCCACCAGCACAGGAGCAGGAGGTTCAGTAGAAGGAACCACCGGTACCTCATATCTCCGCAACAACGACCGATGGAACACAATATGGATAGCGAAAGATGCCAGGAGGTCCAAACGAAAGGAAACAGGGTTAAGAATCTCCAAAATCCTATAAGGACCGATGACCCGAGGCTTAAATTTGGGAGAAGAAACCCTCATAGGGACAAAACGGGAAGACAACCACACCAAGTCCCCAACGCGAAGGTGGGGACCAACACGACGACGACGGTTAGCAAACTGCTGAGTCCTCTCCTGGGACAATTCCAAATTATCCACCACTTGTCCCCAAATCCGATGCAACCGATCCACCACCGCATCCACTCCAGGACAATCCGAAGATTCAACCTGACCAGATGAAAAACACGGATGAAACCCTGAATTGCAAAAGAAAGGAGAAACCAAAGTGGCAGAACTAGCCCGATTATTAAGAGCAAACTCCGCCAACGGCAGAAAGGCAACCCAATCATCCTGATCCGCAGACACAAAACACCTCAAATAAGTCTCCAAAGTTTGATTAGTTCGTTCCGTCTGGCCATTGGTCTGAGGATGGAATGCAGACGAAAAAGACAAATCAATGCCCAACCTGGCACAGACTGCCCGCCAAAATCTAGACACGAACTGGGTACCCGTGTCAGAAACAATGTTTTCCGGAATACCATGCAGGCGAACCACATTTTGAAAAAACAGAGGGACCAACTCAGATGAGGAAGGCAACTTAGGCAATGGCACCAAATGAACCATTTTAGAAAAACGGTCACACACCACCCAGATGACAGACATCTTCTGAGAAACAGGGAGGTCCGAGATAAAGTCCATAGAGATGTGCGTCCAAGGCCTCTTCGGAATAGGCAAGGGCAACAACAACCCACTAGCCCTAGAACAACAAGGCTTGGCCCGAGCACACACATCGCAAGACTGCACAAAAACACGCACATCTCGAGACAGGGAAGGCCACCAGAAGGATCTAGCCACCAAATCTCTGGTGCCAAAAATTCCCGGATGACCTGCCAGAGTAGAAGAATGAACTTCCGAGATGACTCTAGTGGTCCACTCGTCAGGAACAGTCTACCAGACGGACAACGATCAGGTCTATCCGCCTGAAATTCTTGCAAAGCACGTCGCAAATCTGGAGAGACAGCAGACAAAACCACTCCATCCTTAAGGACACCAGCAGGTTCAGAATTCCCAGGAGAGTCAGGCTCAAAACTCCTAGAAAGAGCATCTGCTTTCACATTCCTAGAACCCGGTAAGTACGAGACCACAAAATTAAACCGGGAAAAGAACAACGACCAACGTGCCTGTCTAGGATTCAGGCGCCTGGCAGACTCCAAATAAATTAAATTCTTGTGATCAGTCAAAACTACCACCTGATGTCTGGTACCCTCAAGCCAATGACGCCACTCCTCAAATGCCCACTTCATGGCCAAAAGCTCCCGATTACCAACATCATAGTTTCGCTCGGTGGCCGAAAATTTTCGCGAAAAGAACGCACAAGGTCTCATCACTGAGCAGTCGGAACTTTTCTGCGACAAAACCGCCCCCGCTCCGATCTCGGAAGCATCGACCTCAACCTGAAAGGGAAGAGAAACATCAGGCTGGCGCAACACAGGGGCAGACAAAAAGCAGCGCTTAAGCTCCCGAAAGGCCTCCACGGCAGCAGGGGACCAATTGGCAACATCAGCACCCTTTTTAGTCAAATCCGTCAGAGGTTTAGCAACGCCAGAAAAACCAGCTATAAATCGACGATAAAAATTAGCAAAGTCCAAGAATTTCTGGACACTCTTCAGAGAAGTAGGCTGCGTCCAGTCGTAAATAGCCCGAACCTTGACAGGGTCCATCTCAATAGAAGAAGGGGAAAAAATATACCCCAAAAATGAAATTTTTTGAACCCCAAAAACACACTTTGAACCCTTTACACACAAAGAATTCTCCCGCAAAACCTGAAAAACCCTCCTGACCTGCTGAACATGAGACTCCCAGTCATCAGAAAAAATCAAAATATCATCCAAGTACACAATCATAAATTTATCCAAATATTCACGGAAAATATCATGCATTAAGGACTGAAAGACAGAAGGTGCATTAGAAAGGCCGAAAGGCATTACCAAATACTCAAAATGGCCCTCAGGCGTATTAAATGCGGTCTTCCACTCATCCCCCTGCTTAATTCGCACCAAATTATACGCCCCACGAAGATCAATCTTAGAGAACCACTTAGCCCCCCTTATGCGAGCAAATAAATCAGTCAGCAAAGGCAACGGATACTGATATTTGACTGTAATTTTATTCAGGAGACGATAATCAATACAAGGCCTCAGAGAGCCATCCTTTTTAGAGACAAAGAAAAAAACGGCTCCTAAAGGTGATGAAGAAGGACGAATATGTCCCTTTTCCAGGGACTCCTTAATATACTCGCGCATAGCAGCATGTTCAGGTACAGATAGGTTAAACAAACGACCCTTTGGAAATTTACTGCCAGGAATCAGATCTATGGCGCAATCACAATCCCTGTGAGGAGGGAGTGAACCAATCTTAGGCTCTTCAAAAATATCACGATAATCAGACAAAAATGCCGGAATCTCAGATGGAATAGATGACGAAATGGACACCATAGGAGTGTCCCCATGAGCCCCCCGACATCCCCAGATTAACACAGACATAGCCTTCCAGTCAAGGACTGGGTTATGAGACTGTAACCATGGTAATCCAAGCACCAAAACATCATGTAAATTGTACAACACAAGGAAGCGAATCACCTCCTGATGGTCTGGAGTCATACGCATAGTCACTTGCGTCCAGAACTGTGGTTTATTACAAGCCAAAGGTGTAGAATCAATACCCTTCAGAGGTATAGGGACTTCCAGAGGCTCTAAATCAAACCCACAGCGCCTGGCAAAGGACCAGTCCATAAGACTCAGAGCGGCGCCAGAGTCCAC
Source organism: Ranitomeya variabilis (assembly GCF_051348905.1). NCBI lineage: Eukaryota > Metazoa > Chordata > Amphibia > Anura > Dendrobatidae > Ranitomeya > Ranitomeya variabilis. The sequence continues at coordinate 92,831,307 of NC_135238.1, read as the reverse complement.
ATAGGCATCCACGGTAATAACTGATAATGAACAAATCAAGGTTACAGACAAAATAAATTTGGACTGTAAAGTGCCAAATGAAATGGACTTGTCAACCTTCCTAGTACGCTTAGAGCATGCCGATATAACATGAGCAGAATCACCACAATAGAAGCATAACCCATTTTTACGCCTATAATTCTGCCGCTCGCTTCTGGACATAACTCTGTCACATTGCATTTTCTCTGGCGTCTCTTCAGAAGATACCGCCAAATGGTGCACGGGTTTGCGCTCCCACAAACGCCGATCAATCTGAATTGCCATTGTCATGGACTCATTCAGACCTGTAGGCGCAGGGAACCCAACCATAACATCTTTAACGGCATCAGAAAGGCCCTCTCTGAAATTTGCCGCTAAGGCGCACTCATTCCACTGAGTAAGCACAGACCACCTACGAAATTTTTGGCAGTATATCTCCGCTTCATCTTGCCCTTGAGATAGGGCTATCAAAGCTTTTTCAGCTTGAATCTCCAAATTAGGTTCCTCATAAAGCAACCCTAAAGCCAGGAAAAACGCATCCACATTGAGCAACGCAGGATCCCCTGGTGCCAATGAAAATGCCCAATTTTGAGGGTCACCTCGCAGCAAAGAGATTACAATCTTAACCTGCTGGACAGGATCTCCTGAGGAGTGAGGTCTGAGAGAAAGGAATAATTTACAATTATATTTGAAATTCAAAAACCGAGATCTATCTCCGGAAAACACCTCTGGTGTAGGGATTTTAGGTTCAGAAATAGGAGCATGTATAACAAAATCTTGTAAATTTTGAACCTTCGTAGCAAGATTATTTAAACCTGCAGCCAAACTCTGAGGATCCATCTTTAAACAGGTGAGCTCAGAGCCATTCAAGGATTATAAGGAGAGAAAGGCAAAGGCTATAATTAAAGCTGAAATACAACTGATCCAACTATGGAGCAAGCATAGAGGAAAAAGGGAAAAAAAAAAAAAATTTACAGACTTCTTTTTTCTCTCCTTTCTTCTGCCAATAAGTTTAACACAGGCCGGTCATACTGTCATGGTTCCCAATGGCAAGGGAACGTAAGAAACATATAAGTAACGAACGAGCTCTCGGGTGATGGAAACTCGAGTTGACCGTGAGCTAAATCTACCACACAACTAACAGTAGCCAGGGAGCATACCTACGGCTTCCTATATGCCACGCACCAGCCGGAGGACTAACTACGCCTGGTAGAGGAAGAAACAGACCTGGCTTACCTCTAGGGAAATACCCCAAAAGATGATAGCAGCCCCCCACATGTAATAACGGTGAATTAAGAGGAAAAGACATACACAGTATGAAAGTAGATTTAGCAAAGAGAGGTCCACTTACTAGATAGCAGAAGGATACAAAAGAGGACTTCACGGTCAACTGAAAACCCTTTCAAAAATCATCCTGAAATTACTTTAAGACTCCTGTGTCAACTCATGACACAGGAGTGGCAATTTCAGCCCGCAAGAGCTTCCAGCTACAGAGAAGTACAAAAACTGCAAACTGGACAAAAGGTACAAAACAAAAGGACAAAGTCCACTTAGCTGATCAGCAGAAGAGTAGCAGGAACATGCAACCGAAGGCTCTGGTTACAATGATGACCGGCAAGGAAATGACTGGAGAGCAAGGCTAAATAGGAAACTCCCAAACACTGATGGAAGCAGGTGAACAGAAGCAGCAAAGTGCAAACAAGTCACCAGTACCACCAGCAACCACCAGGGGAGCCCAAAAAGCGGATACACAACAGAGCAGGGTTCTTTTTTGTGGCCAAGAAGGATGGCTCTCTGAGACCCTGTATAGATTACCGCCTTCTCAATAAAATCACGGTCAAATTTCAGTACCCTTTGCCTCTGCTGTCTGATTTGTTTGCTCGGATTAAGGGGGCTAGTTGGTTTACCAAGATTGACCTTCGAGGGGCGTATAATCTTGTGCGTATTAAACAGGGCGATGAATGGAAAACAGCATTTAATACGCCCGAGTGTCATTTTGAGTACCTGGTGATGCCATTTGGGCTTTCTAATGCTCCATCTGTGTTTCAGTCCTTTATGCACGACAATTTCCGGAAGTATCTGGATAGGTTCATGATTGTATATTTGGATGATATTTTGGTCTTTTCGGATGATTGGGAGTCTCATGTGAGGCAGGTCAGGATGGTATTCCAGGTCCTTCGTGCTAATGCGTTGTTTGTGAAGGGGTCTAAATGCCTCTTTGGAGTTCAGAAGGTTTCCTTTTTGGGCTTAATTTTTTCCCCTTCTACTATCGAGATGGATCCTGTTAAATTTCAGGCCATTTATGATTGGACTCAACCCACATCTGTGAAGAGTCTTCAGAAGTTTCTGGGCTTTGCTAATTTTTATCGTCGCTTCATCGCTAATTTTTCTAGTGTGGTTAAGCCTTTGACTGATTTGACGAAGAAAGGCGCTGATGTGGTGAATTGGTCCCCTGCGGCCGTTGAGGCTTTTCAGGAGCTTAAACGTCGTTTTACTTCAGCCCTGTGTTGCGTCAGCCAGATATTTTGCTCCCTTTTCAGGTCGAGGTTGATGCTTCTGAGATTGGGGCAGGGGCTGTTTTGTCTCAGAGAAGTTCTGATGGCTCTTTGATGAAGCCATGTGCTTTCTTTTCTACAAAGTTTTCGCCTGCTGAGCGTAATTATGATGTCGGCAATCGGGAGTTGTTGGCTATGAAGTGGGCATTCGAGGAGTGGCGACATTGGCTTGAGGGAGCCAAACATCGCGTGGTGGTCTTGACTGATCACAAGAATCTGACTTACCTCGAGTCTGCCAAGCGGTTGAATCCCAGACAGGCTCGATGGTCGCTGTTTTTCTCCCGTTTCGATTTTGTGGTCTCATACCTTCCGGGATCTAAGAATGTGAAGGCTGATGCCCTTTCTAGGAGTTTTTTGCCTGATTCTCCGGGAGTCCCTGAGCCGGCTGGTATTCTCAAAGAGGGGGTGATTCTGTCTGCCATCTCCCCTGATTTGCGGCGGGTGCTGAGGAGTTTCAGGCTGATAGACCTGACCGCTGTCCAGTGGAGAAACTGTTTTTCCCTGATAGATGGACTAATAAAGTTATTTCTGAGATTCATTGTTCAGTATTGGCTGGTCATCCTGGGATTTTTGGTACCAGAGATTTGGTTGCTAGGTCCTTTTGGTGGCCTTCCTTGTCACGGGATGTGCGTTCTTTTGTGCTGTCCTGTGTGACTTGTGCTCGGGCCAAGCCTTGCTGTTCTCGTGCCAGTGGGTTGCTTTTGCCTTTGCCTGTCCCGAAGAGGCCCTGGATGCATATTTACATGGATTTTATTTCTGATCTTCCTGTCTCTCCAAGGATGTCCGTCATCTGGGTCGTTTGTGATCGGTTTTCTAAGATGGTCCATTTAGTACCCTTGCCTAAATTGCCTTCCTCCTCTGATTTGGTTCCATTATTTTTTCAGCATGTGGTTCGTTTGCATGGCATTCCGGAGAACATTGTGTCTGACAGAGGTTCCCAGTTTGTTTCTAGGTTTTGGCGGTCCTTTTGTGCTAAGATGGGCATTGATTTGTCTTTTTCTTCAGCGTTCCATCCTCAAACAAATGGCCAAACCGAACGAACCAATCAGACCTTGGAAACCTATCTGAGATGCTTTGTTTCTGCTGATCAGGATGATTGGGTGACCTTCTTGCCATTGGCCGAGTTCCACTTTGGTTTCACCTTTTTTTTGTAATTCTGGTTTTCATCCTCGTTTTTCTTCAGGGCAGGTTGAGCCTTCTGACTGTCCTGGTGTGGATTCTGTGGTGGACAGGTTGCAGCAAATTTGGACTCACGTGGTGGACAATTTGACGTTGTCTCAGGAGAAGGCGCAACGTTTTGCGAACCACCGTCGCTGTGTTGGTCCCCGACTTCATGTTGGGGATTTGGTTTGGTTATCTTCTCGTTATGTTCCTATGACGGTTTCTTCTCCTAAGTTCAAGCCTCGTTTCATTGGTCCTTATAAGATTTCTGAAATTATCAATCCTGTGTCGTTTCGTTTGGCCCTTCCAGCTTCTTTTGCCATCCATAATGTGTTCCATAGGTCGTTTTTGCGGAGATATGTGGCGCCTATGGTTCCTTCCGTTGATCCTCCTGCTCCGGTGTTGGTTGAGGGAGAGTTGGAGTATGTGGTGGAGAAGATTTTGGATTCTCGTATTTCGAGACGGAAGCTTCAGTACCTGGTTAAATGGAAGGGTTATGGTCAGGAGGATAATTCCTGGGTTGTTGCCTCCGATGTCCATGCCGCCGATTTGGTTCGTGCATTTCATTTGGCTCGTCCTGATCGGCCTGGGGGCTCTGGTGAGGGTTCGGTGACCCCTCCTCAAGGGGGGGGTACTGTTGTGAATTCCATTCTCGGGCTCCCTCCTGTGGTCGTGAATGGTACTTTGGTGAGTTCGGTCCTTGGACACCCTCTGGTGGCTTTGAGTGGAACTGCTGATCTTTGAGGTTGGCTTTCTCAGCTGCCCTCGCTTATTGCTTCTGCTGGCTTCCCTATTTAACTCTGCTCAGATCGTTAGTTCATGCCAGCTGTCAATGTCTCAGTACTGGTTCAGATCTCTCTTGGATTTCTCAGATGACCTGTCTACTCCAGCAGAAGCTAAGTCCCTGCTAGTTTATTTGTTGTTAATTGGTTTTTGAATCTATTTCTCAGTACATGCTATGTTTCTAGTCCAGCTTGCTATTATGATATTTCCTTGCTAGCTGGAAGCTCTGGGGGTGCAGAGTTGCACCTCCACACCGTGAGTCGGTGTGGAGGTCTTTTTGCACACTCTGCGTGGTTTTGGTAGTTTTTAATACTGACCGCATAGTTCCCTTTTCTGTCTATCTAGAGAAGATTCGGCCTCCTTTGCTAAAATCTGTTTCATTCCTGTGTTTGTCACTTCCCTCTTAACTCACAGTCAATATTTGTGGGGGGCTACCTTTTCTTTGGGGAATTTCTCTGAGGCAAGGTAGGCTGCTGTTTCTATCTTTAGGGGTAGTTAGCTCTTAGGCTGTGAAGAGGTGTCTCGGGAGAGTTAGGCACGCTCCACGGCTATTTCTAGTGTGTGTGATAGGATTAGGGATTGCGGTCAGTAGAGTTACCGCCTCCTCAGAGCTTGTCTCAGGTTTTCCGTTTTAACCATCAGGTCATTCCGGGTGCTCCTAACCACCAGGTCCATAACAGGAAATACCGTATATACTCGAGTATAAGCCGAGATTTTCAGCCCACTTTTTTGGGCTGAAAGTCCCCCTCTCGGCTTATACTTGAGTCATACCCAGAGGTCGGCAGGGGAGGGGGAGCGGGGGCTGTCTAAAAATACTCACCTAGTCCAGGCGCGGTCCCTGCAGGTCCCTGGCTTCCCTGGCACCGGAAGCAGCAGCTTCAGCTTCTTCCTGTACTGAGTGGTCACATGGTACCGCTCATTACAGTAAATGAATATGCGGCTCCACCTCCCATAGGGGTGGAGCCGCATATTCATTACTGTATTGAGCAGTACCACATGACCGCTCAATACAGGAAGAAGCTGCGGCGCCAGGGAAGCAGGGACTGCACAGCGCCAGGACCAGGTGAGTATAACGGGGAGGGGAGCACAGCGCTGCGCGATAGTCACCTTTCCTCATTCCGGGCGCCGATCTGTCTTCAGCAGTGACGCCCAGGTCAGAGGGCGCGGTGATGTAGTTAGTGTGCGCCCTCTGCTGAACATCGGTGCTGAACATGGAGTGGCACCGGAACGAGGTGAGGGTGACCATTGAAGGTGCCGGGGGCCTGACCGACGGAGAGGTGAGTATGTGATTTATTTTTTTTATCGCAGCAAATGGGGCAAATATCTGTATGGGGCATCTATGGGGCCATAATGTTTGTGCAGAACTATATGGGGGCCATAACGTTTGTGCAGCACTATATGGGGCCATAACGTTTGTGCAGCACTATATGGGGGCCATAACGTTTGTGGACCACTATATGGAGGCCATAACGTTTGTGCAGCACTATATGGGGGCCATAACGTTTGTGCAGCACTATATGGGGCCATAACGTTTGTGCAGCACTATATGGGGGAAATGTCTGTATGGGGCATCTATGGGGCCATAATGTTTGTGCAGCACTATATGGGGGCCATAACGTTTGTGCAGCACTATATGGGGCCATAACGTTTGTGCAGCACTATATGGGGGCCATAACGTTTGTGGACCACTATATGGAGGCCATAACGTTTGTGCAGCACTATATGGGGGCCATAACGTTTGTGCAGCACTATATGGGGCCATAACGTTTGTGCAGCACTATATGGGGGAAATGTCTGTATGGGGCATCTATGGGGCCATAATGTTTGTGCAGCACTATATGGGGGCCATAACGTTTGTGCAGCACTATATGGGGGCCATAACGTTTGTGCAGCACTACATGGGGGCCATAACATTTGTGCAGCACTATATGGGGCCATAACATTTGTGCAGCACTATATGGGGCCCATAATGTTTGTGCAGCACTATATGGGGGCCATAATGTTTGTTCAGCACTATATGGGGGCCATAATGTTTGTGAAGCACTATATGGGGCAATAACGTTTGTGCAGCACTATATGGGGCAATAAAGTTTGTGCAGCACTATATGGGGCAATAAAGTTTGTGCAGCACTATATGGGGCCCATAATGTTTGTGCAGCACTATATGGGGCCATAATGTTTGTGCAGCACTATATGGGGGCCATAACATTTGTGCAGCACTAAATGGGGGCCATAACGTTTGTGCAGTACTATATGGGGCCATAATGTTTGTGCAGCACTATATGGGGCCCATAATGTTTGTGCAGCACTACATGGGGGCCATAATGTTTGTTCAGCACTATATGGGGGCCATAACGTTTGTGCAGCACTATATGGGGCCATAACGTTTGTGCAGCACTATATGGGGCCCATAATGTTTGTGCAGCACTATATGGGGGCCATAATGTTTGTTCAGCACTATATGGGGGCCATAACGTTTGTGCAGCACTATATGGGGCCATAACGTTTGTGCAGCACTATATGGGGCAATAAAGTTTGTGCAGCACTATATGGGGCAATAAAGTTTGTGCAGCACTGTGCAGTTTGTGCAGGACCAGGTGAGTATAACGGGGAGGGGAGCACAGCGCTGCGCGATAGTCACCTTTCCTCGTTCCGGGCGCCGATCTGTCTTCAGCAGTGACGCCCAGGTCAGAGGGCGCGGTGATGTAGTTAGTGTGCGCCCTCTGCTGAACGTCGGTGCTGAACATGGAGTGGCACCGGAACGAGGTGAGGGTGACCATTGAAAGTGCCAGGGGCCTGACCGACGGAGAGGTGAGTATGTGATTTATTTTTTTTATCGCAGCAAATGGGGCAAATATCTGTATGGGGCATCTATGGGGCCATAATGTTTGTGCAGAACTATATGGGGGCCATAACGTTTGTGCAGCACTATATGGGGCCATAACGTTTGTGCAGCACTATATGGGGGCCATAACGTTTGTGCACCACTATATGGAGGCCATAACGTTTGTGCAGCACTATATGGGGGCCATAACGTTTGTGCAGCACTATATGGGGGCCATAACGTTTGTGCAGCACTACATGGGGACCATAACGTTTGTGCAGCACTATATGGGGCCATAACGTTTGTGCAGCACTATATGGGGCCCATAATGTTTGTGCAGCACTATATGGGGGCCATCATGTTTGTTCAGCACTATATGGGGGCCATAACGTTTGTGCATCACTATATGGGGCCATAACATTTGTGCAGCACTATATGGGGCAATAAAGTTTGTGCAGCACTATATGGGGCCCATAATGTTTGTGCAGCACTATATGGGGCCATAATGTTTGTGCAGCACTATGTGGGGCCATAACATTTGTGCAGCACTATATGGGCCCATAATGTTTGTGCAGCACTATATGGGGGCCATAACGTTTGTGCAGCACTATATGGGGGCCATAACGTTTGTGCAGCACTACATGGGGGCCATAACGTTTGTGCAGCACTATATGGGGCCATAACGTTTGTGCAGCACTATATGGGGACCATAATGTTTGTGCAGCACTATATGGGGGCCATAATGTTTGTTCAGCACTATATGGGGGCCATAACGTTTGTGCAGCACTATATGGGGCCATAACGTTTGTGCAGCACTATATGGGGCCCATAATGTTTGTGCAGCACTATATGGGGGCCATAATGTTTGTTCAGCAATATATGGGGGCCATAACGTTTGTGCAGCACTATGTGGGGCCATAACGTTTGTGCAGCACTATATGGGGCAATAAAGTTTGTGTAGCACTATATGGGGCAATAAAGTTTGTCTAGCACTATATGGGGCCCATAATGTTTGTGCAGCACTATATGGGGGCCATCATGTTTGTTCAGCACTATATGGGGGCCATAACGTTTGTGCATCACTATATGGGGCTATAACATTTGTGCAGCACTATATGGGGCAATAAAGTTTGTGCAGCACTATATGGGGCCCATAATGTTTGTGCAGCACTATATGGGCCCATAATGTTTGTGCAGCACTATATGGGGGCCATAATGTTTGTTCAGCACTATATGGGGGCCATAACGTTTGTGCAGCACTATATGGGGCCATAACGTTTGTGCAGCACTATATGGGGCAATAAAGTTTGTGCAGCACTATATGGGGCAATAAAGTTTGTGCAGCACTGTGCAGTTTGTGCAGGACCAGGTGAGTATAACGGGGAGGGGAGCACAGCGCTGCGCGATAGTCACCTTTCCTCGTTCCGGGCGCCGATCTGTCTTCAGCAGTGACGCCCAGGTCAGAGGGCGCGGTGATGTAGTTAGTGTGCGCCCTCTGCTGAACGTCGGTGCTGAACATGGAGTGGCACCGGAACGAGGTGAGGGTGACCATTGAAAGTGCCAGGGGCCTGACCGACGGAGAGGTGAGTATGTGATTTATTTTTTTTATCGCAGCAAATGGGGCAAATATCTGTATGGGGCATCTATGGGGCCATAATGTTTGTGCAGAACTATATGGGGGCCATAACGTTTGTGCAGCACTATATGGGGCCAAAACGTTTGTGCAGCACTATATGGGGGCCATAACGTTTGTGCACCAGTATATGGAGGCCATAACGTTTGTGATGCACTATATGGGGGCCATAACGTTTGTGCAGCACTATATGGGGACCATAACGTTTGTGCAGCACTACATGGGGACCATAACGTTTGTGCAGCACTATATGGGGCCATAACGTTTGTGCAGCACTATATGGGGCCCATAATGTTTGTGCAGCACTATATGGGGGCCATCATGTTTGTTCAGCACTATATGGGGGCCATAACGTTTGTGCATCACTATATGGGGCCATAACGTTTGTGCAGCACTATATGGGGCAATAAAGTTTGTGCAGCACTATATGGGGCCCATAATGTTTGTGCAGCACTATATGGGGCCATAATGTTTGTGCAGCACTATGTGGGGCCATAACATTTGTGCAGCACTATATGGGCCCATAATGTTTGTGCAGCACTATATGGGGGCCATAACGTTTGTGCAGCACTATATGGGGGCCATAACGTTTGTGCAGCACTACATGGGGGCCATAACGTTTGTGCAGCACTATATGGGGCCATAACGTTTGTGCAGCACTATATGGGGACCATAATGTTTGTGCAGCACTATATGGGGGCCATAATGTTTGTTCAGCACTATATGGGGGCCATAACGTTTGTGCAGCACTATATGGGGCCATAACGTTTGTGCAGCACTATATGGGGCCCATAATGTTTGTGCAGCACTATATGGGGGCCATAATGTTTGTTCAGCACTATATGGGGGCCATAACGTTTGTGCAGCACTATGTGGGGCCATAACGTTTGTGCAGCACTATATGGGGCAATAAAGTTTGTGTAGCACTATATGGGGCAATAAAGTTTGTCTAGCACTATATGGGGCCCATAATGTTTGTGCAGCACTATATGGGGGCCATCATGTTTGTTCAGCACTATATGGGGGCCATAACGTTTGTGCATCACTATATGGGGCTATAACATTTGTGCAGCACTATATGGGGCAATAAAGTTTGTGCAGCACTATATGGGGCCCATAATGTTTGTGCAGCACTATATGGGGCCATAATGTTTGTGCAGCCCTATGTGGGGCCATAACATTTGTGCAGCACTATATGGGCCCATAATGTTTGTGCAGCACTATATGGGGGCCATAACGTTTGTGCAGCACTATATGGGGGCCATAACGTTTGTGCAGCACTACATGGGGGCCATAACGTTTGTGCAGCACTATATGGGGCCATAACGTTTGTGCAGCGCTATATGGGGACCATAATGTTTGTGCAGCACTATATGGGGGCCATAATGTTTGTTCAGCACTATATGGGGGCCATAACGTTTGTGCAGCACTATATGGGGCCATAACGTTTGTGCAGCACTATATGGGGCAATAAAGTTTGTGTAGCACTATATGGGGCAATAAAGTTTGTCTAGCACTATATGGGGCCCATAATGTTTGTGCAGCACTTTATGGGGCCATAATGTTTGTGCAGCACTATATGGGGCCATAACATTTGTGCAGCACTATATGGGCCCATAATGTTTGTGCAGCACTATATGGGGGCCATAACGTTTGTGCAGCACTATATGGGGCAAGTGTCTGTATGGGGCTATAATTAACGTTTGTAGGGCACTACAGTATATGGGGCAAGTGTCTGTATGGAGCATCTTATAGGGTCATAATCAAGGTTTGTGCAGCACTATATGGGGCAAATATCTTTAGAGCATCTTATGGGGCCATAATCAGCATTTGTGCAGCATTATATTGGGCAAATGTGTCTATGGAGCATCTTATGGGGCCTTTATTAACCTTTATGCAGGATTATATGGGGCATGTTTTAATATGGAACATCTTATGGGGCCATCATAAACTGCATGGAGCATTATATGGAGCTCCTGATTCAATATGGATATTCAAAAACACTTAACCTACTGATGTCTCAATTAATTTTACTTTTATTGGTATCTATTTTTACTTTTTACTAGGGTTGAGCGACTTTTACTTTTTTGGGGTCGAGTCGGGTTTTGCGAAACCCGACTTTGTCAAAGTCGAGTCAAGTGAAATCGGCCGATCTTCTTGAAAAGTTGGGGTCGTTGTTCGGCCGAAACACGAAACCCAATGCAAGTCAATGGGGAAGCATAGTCGGCAGTGAGTGGAGGCCAGGAAAACACCTACAGTGCCCATTTTAATGCCAAAAACATCAATTCTTGTTACTTAAGCTTGTCAATCTTAATTTACCTTACAATAATAGGTAGCCATTGAAAATTGGGGGGTCATTTGGCTAAAGTTGTGGGGGGTAGGGCTGGTTCAAGTTTTTAGTGGGCCCAGGAAACGTGGACTACGTCACGGTGGTGGAGCAGTTAGAGGTAAGTATTGCAACGTTGCAAGTGCTGTGATCCTGAGCAAGCATGGAGTCCCACTCGTTCGCATTGGCACTGGCACAGGGCCCCTCACAGTACGGTGGTGTGTTTGCACGGCGGGGGCGCCTCCCACCGGCAGCGACACTTTTGCGTACTATGAGGGCCCTGTGCCAGTGACGTCGCCAACGAGTGGGCCCCCCCACCTGACGAAGGAACCTGCACTTTCACCTGCACCTTCCTCTTTGTCCCCGTGTAAGGTGGTATAGTTTGCGGGAAGAGGAACCAGACTTTCAGCAGGGTCAGATTCAGGCTGTGTAGAGTGCAAGGGGAATGTAGTGGTCTGGGTCAATGTACCAGCGGGCTAATCTAGCAGTGGCTGGGCAATGGGCAGGATGAGGAGGAAACACAGATCTAGGCCCAAATAATAAAGTGGCCTAAATGCAGTTCAAAATTTGTAACAGGACTAACCAGGCGGCATTGCTTTGTTCAGTGGAGGACAACTGTAATGAGAGGCTGACACAGTGAGTAGGGCCAAATAAGTAACTAGGCTAAATGCAGTTCTAAATTGCTAACAGTAGGAAACAGGCGGCACTGCTTTGTTCAGTGGAGGAGAACACCAAGCAGCGGCAGACACCGTTACTAGGCCCCAACCCAAGTAGTAGGGCAACTGCAGTGTTACATTTAAAAATACTTAATGAGAGCCTGAAGGTTGAAGCTCAGACAAGGAAACCTGGAGGAGAACACCAAGGAGGAGGAGAACACAAAGGAGCGGCAGACACCGTTACTAGGCCCCAACCCAAGTAGTAGGGCAACTGCAGTGTTACATTTAAAAATACTTAATGAGAGCCTGAAGATCAAAGCTCAGACAAGGAAACCTGGAGGAGAACACCAAGGAGGAGGAGAACACCAAGGAGCGGCAGACACCGTTACTAGGCCCCAACCCAAGTAGTAGGGCAACTGCAGTGTTACATTTAAAAATACTTAATGAGAGCCTGAAGGTTGAAGCTCAGACAAGGAAACCTAGAGGAGAACACCAAGGAGGAGGAGAACACCAAGGAGCGGCAGACACCGTTACTAGGCCCCAACCCAAGTAGTAGGGCAACAAAAGTGTTACAGTTAAAAATACTTAATGAGAGCCAGAAGGTTGAAGCTCAGACAAGGAAACATGGAGGAGAACACCAAGGAGCGGCAGACACCGTTACTAGGCCCCAACCCAAGTAGTAGGGCAACTGCAGTGTTACATTTAAAAATATGTAATGAGAGCCTGAAGGTTGAAGCTCAGACAAGGAAACCTGGAGGAGAACACCAAGGAGGAGGAGAACACCAAGGAGCGGCAGACACCGTTACTAGGCCCCAACCCAAGTAGTAGGGCAACTGCAGTGTTACATTTAAAAATACTCAATGAGAGCCTGAAGGTTGAAGCTCAGACAAGGAAACCTGGAGGAGAACACCAAGTAGGAGGAGAACACCAAGGAGCGGCAGACACCGTTACTAGGCCCCAACCCATGTAGTAGGGCAACTGCAGTGTTACATTTAAAAATACTTAATGAGAGCCTGAAGGTTGAAGCTCAGACAAGGAAACCTGGAGGAGAACACCAAGGAGGAGGAGAACACCAAGGAGGGCAGACACCGTTACTAGGCCCCAACCCAAGTAGTAGGGCAACAAAAGTGTTACATTTAAAAATACTTAATGAGAGCCTGAAGGTTGAAGCTCATCTTTTTCAGTGGAGGACAGTGTGATTTAGTGGCGCAGACAGACAAAGGTAGTATGTGTTAACTAAAAAAGTTGGCTCTATGCAGTTTTAAATTGGTTACAGGGGTACACAGGCAGCATTGGTGTGGTTAGTGGAGGGCAATTGGAAGGAGGGACCGCAGACAGACTTCCTAGGCCTAAAATAATAAAATAGGCTCTATGCAGTTTTACATTGGTAACAGGCGTACACAGGCAGCATTGGTGTGGTCAGTGGAGGACAATTGGAAGGAGGGACCGCAGGCAGACTTCCTAGGCCTAAAATAATAAAATAGGCTCTATGCAGCTTCCATGATGTGGCAGGGGTACACAGGCAGCATTGGTGTGGTCAGTGGAGGACAATTGGAAGGAGGGACCGCAGACAGACTTCCTAGGCCTAAAATAATAAAATAGGCTCTATGCAGTTTTAAATTGGTTACAGGGGTACATAGGCAGCATTGGTGTGGTCAGTGGAGGACAATTGGAAGGAGGGACCGCAGATAGACTTCCTAGGCCTAAAATAATAAAATAGGCTCTATGCAGTTTTAAATTGGTAACAGGGGTACACAGGCAGCATTGGTGTGGTCAGTGGAGGACAATTGGAAGGAGGGACCGCAGACAGACTTCCTAGGCCTAAAATAATAAAATAGGCTGTATGCAGCTTCCATTATGTGGCAGGGGTACACAGGCAGCATTGGTGTGGTCAGTGGAGGACAATTGGAAGGAGGGACCGCAGACAGACTTCCTAGGCCTAAAATAATAAAATAGGCTCTATGCAGCTTCCATGATGTGGCAGGGGTACACAGGCAGCATTGGTGTGGTCAGTGGAGGACAATTGGAAGGAGGGACCGCAGACAGACTTCCTAGGCCTAAAATAATAAAATAGGCTCTATGCAGTTTTAAATTGGTTACAGGGGTACACAGGCAGCATTGGTGTGGTCAGTGGAGGACAATTGGAAGGAGGGACCGCAGACAGACTTCCTAGGCCTAAAATAATAAAATAGGCTCTATGCAGTTTTAAATTGGTAACAGGGGTACACAGGAAGCATTGGTGTGGTCACTGGAGGACAATTGGAAGGAGGGACCGCAGACAGACTTCCTAGGCCTAAAATAATAAAATAGGCTCTATGCAGCTTAAATTTGGCAACAGGGGTACACAGGCAGCATTGGTGTGGTCAGTGGAGGACAATTGGAAGGAGGGACCGCAGACAGACTTCCTAGGCCTAAAATAATAAAATAGGCTATATGCAGTTTTAAATTGGTTACAGGGGTACACAGGCAGCATTGGTGTGCTCAGTGGAGGACAATTGGAAGGAGGGACCGCAGACAGACTTCCTAGGCCTAAAATAATAAAATAGGCTCTATGCAGTTTTAAATTGGTTACAGGGGTACACAGGCAGCATTGGTGTGGTCAGTGGAGGACAATTAGAAGGAGGGACTGCAGACAGACTTCCTAGGCCTAAAATAATAAAATAGGCTCTATGCAGCTTAAATTTGGCAACAGGGGTACACAGGCAGCATTGGTGTGGTCAGTGGAGGACAATTGCAAGGAGTGTCTGACACAGTAAGTACTCCCAAAAACAAACTAGATGTTAATGTCTCCCAAAAAAAAACAAACCCCCCCCCCAAAAAAAAGGGTGGCATACTTAGGTACAGGGGTGTGCTCCTATGCTGAATTTCAGACATTGTAATTTTGCACAAAGTATTTACTGGTGTAAATGTAGGACAGGGCCCCTGACTATTTTAACTAGCATCATGCATGTCAACAAATTGTTATTGTCTGTGCCAGGCATGGAAGGATTTCAGCGCATAGACTAAACAGTGGTGGAGCAGCGACAGATAATTTTGCAAGTGGTAGAGCACTGTTTTACCTTGGGGGGGACACTTTCTCCTGGCCGGCGGTACAAGTCCAGGGCCCCTCATGTTACAATGGTGTGTCAGACGTTGGGTGTGCGCCACCACCGCCAGAGACACTTCATTGTACTATGAGGGACCCAGTTCCAGTGCCGTCGACCAAAAGTGGGCACACCCACCTCTTCAGACAAACGGCACTCTGACGGGTGCTTGCCACAAGTGGCGAGACCACGGCCCCGTGGGGGGGAGTTAGGGCATTTAGGGAGGTGTAAAGATGTCGTATGGTGGACAAACAGCAGCTGCAAATTACGAGATTGGAACAGTCAGTAACACCAGTCCCAAAGCAAGACCTTTTTACAGGAAAGCTAGGTGTCAGCCGGGAAAGGTGGGGCAAAATAATTTGAAATCCATGAGTGGTTCATTTTAATGAAGGTTAGATCATCAACATTTTGGGTAGCCAGACGAGTCCTTTTTTCGGTCAGTATTGAACCAGCAGCACTGAATACTCTTTCTGACAGCACACTAGCTGCTGGGCAAGCAAGCTCCTGCAATGCATATTCAGCCAATTCAGGCCAGGTGTCTATTTTGGATGCCCAGTAATCAAAGGGGAATGACGGTTGAGGGAGAACATCGGTAATGGAGGAAAAATAGTTAGTAACCATACTGGACAAATGTTGTCTCCTGTCACTTTGAATGGATGCTGCTGTACCTGTCGTGTCTGCGGTCATTGCGAAATCACTCCACAACCTGGTCAGAAAACCCCTCTGTCCTATTCTGATCTGTGCACCTCTAACACCTCTGCCCTGTTGCCCCCTGCAGCTCGTGTGAGAACCATCACCGGCGCTGTGTGCTGGGAATGCCTAAATCAAACGGTCTACAAGAGTAGCTTGTTTGGTTGCCAATATCTGTTCGAGGTTCTCATGTGGCATGATATTTTGCAATTTGCCTTTATAGCGAGGATCAAGGAGGCAGGCCAACCAGTAATCGTCATCTGTCATCATTTTTATAATGCGTGGGTCCCTTTTGAGGATACGCAAGGCATAATCCGCCATGTGGGCCAATGTTCCAGTTGTCAAGTCAGTGCATATGCTGGGTTGAGGAGCACTTTCTGGCAAATCAACGTCACTTGTCTCCCTCAAAAACCCTGAACCCGGCCTTGCACCACCAGCAGTTTCTATTGCCCCCTGAGAAGCTTCCTCATCCAAAAAATAGTCATCCCCATCATCCTCCTCGTCCTCCTCCTCTTCGCCCGCCACCTCGTCCTGTAGACTTCCCTGAGCAGACAATGGCTGACTGTCATCAAGGCTTCCCTCCTCCTCGGCTGCAGATGCCTGTTCCTTTATGTGCGTCAAACTTTGCATCAGCAGACGCATTAGGGGGATGCTCATGCTTATTATGGCGTTGTCTGCACTAACCAGCCGTGTGCATTCCTCAAAACACTGAAGGACTTGACACAGGTCTTGGAGCTTCGACCACTGCACAGCTGACAACTCCATGTCTGCCATCCAACTGCCTGCCCGTGTATTTGTATCCTCCCACAAATACATAACAGCACGCCTCTGTTCGCACAGTCTATGAAGCATGTGCAGTGTGGAGTTCCACCTTGTTGCAACGTCAATGATTAGGCGATGCTGGGGAAGGTTCAAAGACCGCTGATGGTTCTGCATACGGCTGGAGTGTACGGGCGAATGGCGGATGTGAGAGCAAAGTCTGCGCACTTTCAGCAGCAGGTCGGGTAACCCCGGATAACTTTTCAGGAAGCACTGCACCACCAGGTTTAAGGTGTGAGCCAGGCAAGGAATGTGTTTCAGTTGTGAAAGGACTATGGCAGCCATAAAATTCCTTCCTTTATAACTCACTACCTTGCCTGCCTCAAGATGTACAGTGCCCAGCCATGACCGAGTTTCTTGCTGCAAGAACTTGGACAGAACTTCCGCGGTGTGTCTGTAGTCGCCCAAACACTTCATTGCCAATACAGCCTGCTGACGCTTGCCACTAGCTGTTCCATAATTGGACACCTCGTGTGCAACAGTGGCAGCTGCGGATGGAGTGGTCGTGTGACTGCGGTCTGTGGACGAGCTCTCGCTTCTGCTGGAGGACGAGGAGGAGGAGGGGGGACGAACGCCTACAGCCAACTGTTTCCTAGACCGTGGGCTAGGCAGAACTGTCCCAATATTACTGTCCCCTGTGGACCCTGCATCCACCACATTAACCCAGTGTGCCGTGATGGAGACGTAACGCCCCTGGCCATGCCTACTGGTTCATGCATCTGTTGTCAGGTGCACCTTTCTACTCACAGATTGCCTGAGCGCATGGACAATGCGGTCTTTTACATGCTGGTGGAGGGCTGGGATGGCTTTTCTCGAAAAGAAGTGTCGACTGGGTAGCTCGTAGCGTGGTATAGCGTAGTCCATCAGGGCTTTGAAAGCTTCGGTGTCAACGAACCGGTAGGACATCATCTCTAACAAGATTAGTCTAGCAATGTGGGCGTTCAAACCCTGTGTATACGCGGATGCGAGGATGAGTACTTCCTTTTCCTAACGAGAGTCTCATGTAGGGTGAGCTGGACTGGAGAGCTGCATACAGTGGAACTAGCGGGGGTGCCGGTGGACATGGGTGACTGAGAGAGGGTTGGTGATGGTATTCTTGATGGTGCCCTACATACAGTTTTTCTGACCACGAACCTGGTGATTCCCTGACTGCTTTGGCCTTGCGACGAAACCGCAACATTACCTGCAGGTGGTGTGGTAAACGGTGGGCTTACAGTGAGGGAAGGGATGTCGCCTTGCTGATTAGCTTCATTGTGAGAGGATGCTACAACGTTAATGGACGTTTGGTAGTTTGTCCAGGCTTGCAAGTGCATGGTGGTTAAATGTCTATGCATGCAACTTGTATTTAAATTTTTAACATTCTGACCTCTGCTGAAGGTCCTTCAGCATTTCTTACAGATGACTTTGCGCTGATCATTGGGATCTTGGTTAAAAAAATTCCAGACTGCACTCTTCCTATCGGATACCTTTTCAGGCATTGCACACTGAGCTACTTTAACCTGATGGCCACGCTGTCCTACAACTGGTTTTGCTTTTGCCACACGTTTTTGGCCAGATACGGGCCTGCCAGATGGAACCTTTTGCGATGTTGATGCCTGCTGCGGCTCCTCCTCCTCCGCTTCAGAGCTACTGCCGCCTGCACCCTGTTCCCCCAATGGCTGCCAATCGGGGTCAACAACTGGGTCATCTATGACTTCCTCTTCTATGTTCTGTGCACCTTCCTCTGGGTCACCGTGTAAGCTGGTGCTATAGCATTCATGACGAGGCTCCATAGTCTCATCGGGGTCAGATTCTGGATCAGTACACTGCGAGGGCAATGTTCTGATCTGAGTCAAAGGAACAGCATAATAATCTGGCTGTGGCTGTGCATCGGTGCACTCCATGTCTGATTCATCTTGTAATGGGCATGGCCTGTTAACAATTTCTCTTTCTAACCCAGGCACGTTATGTGTAAAGAGCTCCATGGAGTAACCAGTTGTGTCGCCTGACGCATCCTTCACTGTTGTTCTGGGTGAAGGACACAAGGAAGCGACTTGTTCCTGACCAGGAGCATCCACTGACGACGCACTGCTCTGACATTTGGCACTTTCCGAGGAGGAGGCGAAAGAGCTAGAGGCAGAGTCAGCAATGAAAGCCAATACTTGTTCCTGCTGCTCCGGCTTCAAAAGCGGTTTTCCTACTCCCAGAAAAGGGAGCCTTCGAGGCCTTGTGCAGCCAGATGATGACGCTGGCTCAACAACTCGAGACTTAGGGGCTATACTGCTTTTCCCACGACCACCTGATGCTCCACGACCACCACCACTACCATCATTACCAGCTGCCAATGACCGCCCACAGCCACGACCTCTTCCACCAGACTTCCTCATTCTTGGAAAAATGTTACCAAACTAACAACTGTTATGTGGTCCTGTAAAACCAGGTACAAGGTGTGCGTGAACTTGTTGGGAATGTAAATCTCCCTTTTTTATGTGTGGGAGAATGCAGTGAAAAATGAGGCCCACTGTATTACACTAGACAGTTTGATTGGCAGAAAGAGGCTGGCAGATATGGCACTAACAGGAGTGATGCAGATAAAAACACTGGCAATAGAAATGTCCCTCTTTATGTGTGGGAGAATGCAGGGAAAAATCAGGCCCACTGTATTACACAACACAGTTTGATTAGCAGAAAGAGGCTGGCAGATATGGCACTAACAGGAGTGATGCAGATCAAAACTCTGCCAATAGAAATGTCCCTCTTTATGTGTGGGAGAATGCAGGGAAAAATCAGGCCCACTGTATTACACAACACAGTTTGATTAGCAGAAAGAGGCTGGCAGATATGGCACTAACAGGAGTGACGCAGATAAAAACACTGGCAATAGAAATGTCCCTCTTTTTTTTGATATGGGAGACAAGGGATTGAATCAGGCCCACTATATCACGGTATAGTTCCTGTGGCACAAAATGACTGACAGATACCACAGACAGCACTTGCACACATGCACAGGTTTGGCAAGATTATTCTCCCTTTATTTTAATTTTTTGGGGGGATATGTGAGACAAGTGATTTAATCTGGCCCACTGTTACACAGTAGGTTTTCTGTGGCAGAAAAAAATAAATAAATGCCACACACAGGACTGGCACTAATGCAGATTTGCCAATCTTAATCTCCCACTTTTTTTTGTTTTATGGGAGAATTGTGAAGAAATCAGGCCCACTGCTACACAGTAGGTTTTCTGTGGCAGAAAAAAAGACAGATGCCACATACAGGACTGGCACTAATGCAGATTTGCCAGTCTTAATATTCCACTTTTTTTTTGTTTTATGGCAGAATTAGGAAGAAATCAGGCACACTGTTATACAGTAAGTTTTCTGTGGCAGAAAAAAAAGACAGAAGCCACACACAGGACTGGCACTAATGCAGATTTGCCAGTCTTAATCTCCCACTTTTTTTTTTGTTTTATGGGAGAATTAGGAAGAAATCAGGCACACTGTTATACAGTAGGTTTTCTGTGGCAGAAAAAAAAGACAGAAGCCACACACAGGACTGGCACTAATGCAGATTTGCCAGTCTTAATCTCCCACTTTTTTTTTTGTTTTATGGGAGAATTAGGAAGAAATCAGGCACACTGTTATACAGTAGGTTTTCTGTGGCAGAAAAAAAAGACAGAAGCCACACACAGGACTGGCACTAATGCAGATTTGCCAGTCTTAATCACCCACTTTTTTTTGTTTTATGGGAGAATTAGGAAGAAATCAGGCACACTGTTATACAGTAGGTTTTCTGTGGCAGAAAAAAAAGACAGATGCCACACACAGGACTGGCACTAATGCACATTTGCCAGTCTTAATCTCCCACTTTTTTTTGTTTTATGGGAGAATTAGGAAGAAATCAGGCACACTGTTATACAGTAGGTTTTCCGTGGCAGAAAGTGGCTTGAAGAGATATAACAAAAAAAAAAAGTACTACAATTACTATCTCCCTACAGTAATCTCAGAAAAGTGTGGCAGGCAGCAATAAAAAGGCGTGCTGCACACAAAAGTCAAAAGTGTGGACAAACAAACAAGATAGCTGTGCAGAAAGGAAGGAGCAACAGGATTTGTGCTTTGAAAAAAAGCAGTTGCTTTGCACAGCGGCGTACACACAGCAACGCAGCTATCAGGGAGCCTTATAACCTACAGAGATGATGAAGAGAAATCTAGCCAAAACTGTCCCTGCAAAGAAAAGGTGGTGTTGGACAGTGGAAATCGCTACAGCACAAGCGGTTTTGGGGTCAATTTACCCTGCCTAACGCTATCCCTGCTTCTGACGAAGCGACAGCATCCTCTCCCTACGCTCAGATCAGCAGCAGCAAGATGGCGGTCGGCGGGAACGCCCCTTTATAGCCCCTGTGACACCGCAGAAAGCAAGCCAATCACTGCCATGCCCTTCTCTAAGATGGTGGGGACCAGGACCTATGTCATCACGCTGCCCACACTCTACATGCACCTTCATTGGCTGAAAAATGGCGCTTTAAGCGTCATATGAAACGCGACTTTGGCGCGAAGATCGTGTACCGCATGGCCGATCCCACGCTGGGATCGGGTCGGGTTTCATGAAACCCGACTTTGCCAAAAGTCGGCGACTTATGAAAATGACCGATCCGTTTCGCTCAACCCTACTTTTGACATTTACCATTAGTTACTGCATTTCCCACCCTAGGCTTATACTCGAGTCATTAAGTTTTCCCAGTTTTTTGTGGCAAAATTAGGGGGGGTCGGCTTATACTCGGGTCGGCTTATACTCGGGTATATACGGTAAATATATTTTCTTTATTTTATTACTTTTCCCTAATTAAGGGGGTGATAAAGGAGGGGTTCATTTACTATGACCAAAATGAACCAATAGGAAAAATCTTTCTATTGCCGGGTGCCGGCCAGCAGATCTCGGCGGGCGCACTGTGCATTCGCCCGACATTATCTTATCGGAAGAAGATGCCAGCGGCCGTGGGGGGAAGCAGGAGGACCCAGGGACACCGGGAGACACTGGTAAGTATTGGGGGGTATTGGGGACCCTATTTCTCTGTCCTCTGATGTGCGATCACATCGGAGGACAGAGAAATTAAATGGCAAATCGTGCTTTTTTTTGGTTGTCGTTATATGGTTAATAATGGTGATCACAACTCGGGGGTCAGTAAAAACCAACCCAAATCATGTTCTCTGGGGTCTCAGCTACTTAGGCAGCCGAGAACCCAGAGAAAATCCGACTCTGGGGGGCACTATACACTTTTTTCACAGCGCAATTTATCAACGGTGCTGTGGTTTAAGTACTCTTAACTACTGCCGTTAAAAGGCATTTTGGCAGTCGTTAAGGGGTTAATATGTAAATAGGCAGTCACACAAACTTTTCAACATTTGTTAGTAGGCTACAAAATTATTTTGCTGTACTGTGTAGTTTTAAGGAAACACAGGTCCTTTAAATCATTTGACAGCCACGCACGTGTCCTATGCTTGTTTCCCCGCCACCCGGAATTGAGGAGGCGGAGGAGGCACATCGGGAGACACGGCACAGCCCGAGGGAGCATCGTGAAAGAGCAGACAAGGTAAGAAAGATTGTGGGAAGCAGAGGAATGCCTGCGGTCAGACAGAGCCTGGTTTCCCACCGACTGGGTTATTACAATTACTATTCTTGCATACATACATACATACATACATACATAATACATGACGTAATCTTGTGGCTCTGTGGCTTGGTTGGTTAAAGTGCCCGTCTTGTAAACAGGAGACCCTGAGTTCGAATCTCAGCAGTGCCTTGTTTTCATCATCTCAGAAACAAACTTCCTATCTAAAAAATGGGAATTTCAATGATGTACCACACATGTGTTTGCAATCTTTTCAATTGCAATTTCAGTGCAATTGTGAGATTAACCCCTTAGTGACAGAGCCAATTTGGTACTTAATGACCGAGCCAATTTTTACAATTCTGACCAGTGTCACTTTATGAGGTTATAACTCTGGAACGCTTTATCGGATCCCGCTGATTCTGAGATTGTTTTTTTGTGACATGTTGTACTTCAAGTTAGTGGTAAAATTTCTTCGATATTACTTGCGATTATTTATGAAAAAAATGGAAATATGGCGAAAATTTTTAAAATTTTGCAATTTTCAAACTTTGTATTTTTATGCCCTTAAATCAGAGAGATATGTCACAAAAAAATAGTTAATAAATAACATTTCTCACATGTCTACTTTACATCAGCACAATTTTGGAAACAATTTTTTTTTGTTAGGGAGTTATAAGGGTTAAAAGTTGACCAGCAATTTCTCATTTTTACAACACCATGTTTTTTTTAGGGACCACATCACCTTTGAAGTGATTTTGAGGGGTCTATATGATAGAAAATAACCAAGTGTGACACCATTCTAAAAACTGCACCCCTCAAGCTGCTCAAAACCACATTCAAGAAGTTTATTAACCCTTTACGTACTTCACAGGAACTAAAACAATGTGGAAGAAAAAAATGAACATTTAACTTTTTTTTGCAAACATTTTACTTCAGAACCATTTTTTTTAATTTTCACAAGTGTAAAAACAGAAATTTAACCACAAATTTTGTTGTGCAATTTTTCCTGAGTACGCCGATACCCCATATGTGGAGGTAAACCACTGTTTGGGCGCACCGCAGAGCTTGGAAGTGAAGGAGCACCGTTTGACTGTTTCAATGCAGAATTGGCTGGAATTGAGATCGGACGCCATATCGCGTTTGGAGAGCCCCTAATGTGCCTAAACAGTGGAAACCCCCCACAAGTGACACCATTTTGGAAACTAGACCCCCCAAGGAACTTATCTAGATGTGTGGTGAGCACTTTGAACCCCCAAGTGCTTCACAGAAGTTTATAACGTAGAGCCATGAAAATAAAAAATCGCATTTGTTTTCACAAAAATGATTTTTTCGCCCACAAATTCTTATTTTCACAAGGGTAACAGGAGAAATTAGACCACAAAAGTTGTTGTGCAATTTCTCCTGAGTACGTCGATACCCCACATGTGGAGGTAAACCACTGTTTGGGCGCACCACAGAGCTTGGAAGTGAAGGAGCACCGTTTGACTTTTTCAATGCAGAATTGGCTGGAATTGAGATCGGATGCCATGTCGCGTTTGGAGAGTCCCTGATGTGCCTAAACAGTGGAAACCCCCCACAAGTGATATAATTTTGGAAACTAGACCCCTTAAGGAACTTATCTTGATGTGTGGTGAGCACTTTGAACCCCCAAGTGCTTCACAGAAGTTTATAACGTAGAGCCATGAAAATAAAAAATCTCATTTTTTCTACAAAAATGATCTTTTTGCCCCCAAATTTTTATTTTCACAAGGGTAACAGGAGAAATTAGACCACAAAAGTTGTTGTGCAATTTCTCCTGAGTACGTCGATACCCCATATATGGGGGTAAACCACTGTTTGGGCGCACCGCAGAGCTTGGAAGAGAAGGAGTGTCGTTTTACTTTTTCAATGTAGAATTGGCTGGAATTGAGATCGGACGCCATGTCACGTTTGGAGAGCCGCTGATGTGCCTAAACAGTGGAGACCCCCACATATGACACCATTTTGGAAACTAGACCCCTTAAGGAACTTATCTAGATGTGTGGTGAGCACTTTAAACCCCCAGGTGCTTCACAGAAGTTTATAACGTAGAGCCGTGAAAATAAAAAAATCGCATTTTTTCTACAAAAATGATCTTTTTGCCTCCAAATTTTTATTTTACCAAGGGAAACAGGAGAAAATGGACCACAGAAGTTGTTGTACAATTTGTCTTGAGTACGCCGACACCCCATATGTGGGGGTAAACCACTGTTTGGGCGCATGGCTGAGCTCGGAAGCAAAGGAGCGCCATTTGACTTTTCAATGCAAAATTGACTGGAATTGAGATCGGACGCCATGTCGCGTTTGGAGAGCCCCTGATGTGCCTAAACAGTAGAAACCCCCCAAAAGTGACCCCATGTTGGAAACTAGACCCCCCAAGGAACTTATCTAGATGTGTAGTGAGAACTTTGAATGCCCAAGTGCATCACAGAAGTTTATAATGCAGAGTCGTGAAAATAAAAAATATATATTTTTTAACAATAAAAAATTTTTAGCCCCCAAGTTTTATTTTCACAAGGGTAACAAGAGAAATTGGACCCCAAAAGTTATTGTCCAATTTGTCCTGAGTATGCTGGTACCCCATATGTGGGGGTAAATCACTGTTTGGGCGCACGGCAGAGCTCGGAAGGGAAGGAGTGCCATTTTGGAATGCAGACTTTGATAGAATTGTCTGCGGGCGTTATGTTGCGTTTGCAGACCCTTAATGTACCTAAACAGTAGAAACCCCCAACAAGTGACCCCATTTTGGAAAATAGACCCCCCAAGGAACTTATCTAGATATGTGGTGAGAACTTTGAATGCCCAAGTGCATCACAGAAGTTTATAATGCAGAGTAGTGAAAATAAAAAATATTTTTTTTCCCACAAAAAAGATTTTTTTAGCCCCCAAATTTTTATTTTAACAAAGGTAACAAGAGAAATTGGACCCCAAAAGTTGTTGTCCAATTTGTCCTGAGTATGCTGGTACCCCATATGTGGGGGTAAACCACTGTTTGGGCGCACGGCAGAGCTCGGAAGGGAAGGAGCGCCATTTTGGAATGCAGACTTTGATAGAATTTTCTGCGGGCGTTATGTTGCGTTTGCAGACCCCTAATGTACCTAAACAGTAGAAACCCCCAACAAGTGACCCCATTTTGGAAAATAGACCCCCCAAGGAACTTATCTAAATATGTGGTGAGAACTTTGAATGCCCAAGTGCTTCACAGAAGTTTATAATGCAGAGTAGTGAAAATAAAAATAAAAATTCCCACAAAAAAGATTTTTTTAGCCTCCAAATTTTTATTTTCACAAAGGTAACAAGAGAAATTGGATGCCAATATTTGTTCTCCAATTTGTCCTGAGTATTCTGGTACCCCATATGTGGGGGTAAACCACTGTTTTGGCACACAGCAGAGCTCGGAAGAGAAGGAGCGCCATTTTGGAATTCAGACTTTGATAGAATTGTCTGTGGGTGTTATGTTGCGTTTGCAGAGCCCCTGATGTACCTAAACAGTAGAAACCCCCACAAGTGACCAAATTTTGGAAACTAGACCCCCTAAGGAACTTATCTAGATATGTAGTGAGAACTTTGAAAGCTCAAGTGCTTCACAGAAGTTTATAATGCAGAGTAGTGAAAATAATAAAATATTTTTTTTTCCAACAAAAAAGATTTTTAGCCCCCAAGTTTTTATTTTCACAAGGGTAACAGAAGAAATTGGACCCCAAAAGTTGTTGTCCAATTTATCCCGAGTACGCTGATGCCCCATATGTGGGGGTAAACCACTGTTTGGGCGCACGGCAGAGCTCAGAAGGGAGGGAGTACCATTTGACTTTTTTAGCGCAAAATTGGCTGTCGTGTTTGGAGACCCCCTGATGTACTTAAACAGTGGAAACCCCCAAATTATAACTCCAACCCTAACTCCAACACACCCCTAACCCTAATTTCAACCCAATCCATAATCCTAATCACAACCCTAACGATAATCACAACCCTAACCCAAAAACAGCCCTAATCTCAACCCTAACCATAACCCTAATCAAAACCCTAAATCCAACACACCCCTAACCCTAATCACAACCCTAACCCTAATCCCAACCCTAATCCCAAACGTAACACTAATCCCAACCCTAATCCAAACCCTAACCCTAATCCCAACTCTAACCCTAACTTTAGCCCCAACCCTAACCCTAACTTTAGCCCCAACCCTAACCCTAACTTTAGCCCCAACCCTAACCATAACTTTAGCCCCCGTCGTCACAAAAAAAGTTCAATGTAACCTTTTTTTTGTACGTCGCGTCCGCCATTTCCGCGCATGCGTGGCCGTAACTCTGCCCCCTCCTCCCCAGGACATAGACTGGGCAGCGGATGCGTTGAAAAACTGCATCCGCTGCCCACGTTGTGCACAATTTTCACAACGTGCGTCGGTACGTCGGGCCGACGCATTGCGACCGCCCCATACCGACGCAAGTGTGAAAGAAGCCTAAGGCTACTTTCACACTAGCGTCGTACTCAGCCCATCGCAGTGTGTCGGGCCGACGTACCGACGCTAGCGTTGTAAGCGCCGCACAACGGGTGCAGCGGATGCTGTTTTTTCAACGCATCCGCTGCCTGTTATGACCCCAGTGGACAGGGTCTCAGAGGAACGTGTAAGTCTGCGAGATACAAAAATCCAGCTCATAGGGCTGTGGTAACTGGGTTGACCAAATAGCTACTCCTAACGCCAACACTAGAAGTAGCCGGGGATCATGCCTACGGTGATCGCTAGATGACTCGCGCCAGCCGGAGAATCTAACTACCCCTAGGAGAAGAAAACAAAGACCTCTCTTGCCTCCAGAGAAAGGGACCCCAAAGCAAGATACAAGCCCCCCACAAATAATAACGGTGAGGTAAGAGGAAATGACAAACACAGAAATGAACCAGGTTCAGCAAAGAGAGGCCAGCTTACTAATAGCAGAATAAAGCAAGATAACTTATCTGGTCAACAAAAACCCTATAAAAATCCACGCTGGAGATTCAAGAACCCCCGAACCGTCTAACGGTCCGGGGGGAGAACACCAGCCCCCTAGAGCTTCCAGCAAAGGTCAGGATACAGATTGGAACAAGCTGGACAAAAATACAAAACAAAACCAAAGCAAAAAGCAAAGAAGCAGACTTAGCTTGAAATACAGGAACCAGGATCAAAGGACAAGAGCACAACAGATTAGCTCTGATTTCAACGATGCCAGGCATTGAACTGAAGGTCCACGGAGCTTAAATAGCAACGCCCCTGAACTAACGGCCCAGGTGAGGAAATAAGAAAAGACAGACGCTCCAGAGTCAAATCACTAATGACCACTAGAGGGAGCAAAAAGCAAAATCACAACAGTACCCCCCCCCTTAGTGAGGGGTCACCGAACCCTCACCACGACCACCAGGGCGATCAGGATGATCGGCGTGAAAGGCACGAACTAAATCGGCCGCATGAACATCAGAGGCGACCACCCAGGAATTATCTTCCTGACCATAGCCCTTCCACTTGACCAGGTACTGAAGCCTCCCCCTGGAGAGACCAACCAACACCGGAGCAGGAGGCTCAGCAGAAGGAACCACAGGCACAACGTACCGCCGTAACAAGGACCTATGAAACACGTTGTGGATAGCAAACGACACAGGAAGATCCAGGCGAAAGGATACAGGATTAAGAATTTCCAATATCCTGTAAGGACCAATAAAACGAGGTTTAAATTTGGGAGAGGAAACCTTCATAGGAACAAAGCGGGAAGAAAGCCACACCAAATCCCCAACACGTAGTCGGGGACCCACACCGCGGCGGCGGTTGGCAAAGCGCTGAGCCCTTTCCTGTGACAACTTCAAGTTGTCCACCACAAGATTCCAGATCCGCTGCAACCTATCCACCACAGAATCCACCCCAGGGCAGTCAGAAGGTTCCACATGACCCGAAGAAAAACGAGGGTGGAAACCAGAGTTGCAGAAAAACGGCGAAACCAAGGTGGCAGAACTAGCCCGATTATTAAGGGCAAACTCAGCTAACGGCAAGAAGGTCACCCAATCGTCCTGATCAGCAGAGACAAAACACCTCAAATAAGCCTCCAAAGTCTGATTAGTTCGCTCCGTCTGTCCATTAGTCTGAGGATGGAAAGCAGACGAAAAAGACAAGTCAATGCCCATCCTACCACAAAAGGATCGCCAGAATCTGGAAACGAACTGGGAACCTCTGTCTGACACAATATTCTCAGGGATGCCGTGCAAACGAACCACGTTCTGGAAAAACACAGGAACCAGATCGGAAGAGGAAGGCAGCTTAGGCAAAGGAACCAAATGGACCATCTTGGAGAAGCGATCACATATAACCCAGATAACAGACAAGCCTTGAGACACCGGAAGATCAGAAATGAAATCCATGGAGATATGTGTCCAAGGTCTCTTAGGGACAGGCAAGGGCAAGAGCAACCCGCTGGCACGAGAACAGCAAGGCTTAGCTCGAGCACAAGTCCCACAGGACTGTACAAATGACCGCACA
The DNA here is from genome assembly GCF_051348905.1 of Ranitomeya variabilis. Taxonomy (NCBI): domain Eukaryota; kingdom Metazoa; phylum Chordata; class Amphibia; order Anura; family Dendrobatidae; genus Ranitomeya; species Ranitomeya variabilis. The sequence continues at coordinate 92,802,657 of NC_135238.1, read as the reverse complement.
TCCCTAGACAAGGAAGGCCACCAAAAGGATCTGGCCACCAGATCTCTGGTGCCAAAAATTCCTGGGTGACCTGCCAACACCGAGGAATGAACCTCGGAAATGACTCTGCTGGTCCACTTATCAGGCACAAACAGTCTGTCAGGTGGACAAGAATCAGGCCTATCAGTCTGAAATCTCTGCAACACACAGATCTGGAGAAATAGCTGACAAGATAATACCATCCTTAAGAATACCAACAGGTTCAGTGACTCCAGGAGCATCAGGCACAAAGCTCCTGGAAAGAGCATCGGCCTTCACATTCTTTGAACCTGGTAAATATGAGACAACAATGTCAAAACGGGAGAAAAACAATGACCAGCGGGCCTGTCTGGGATTCAGGGGTTTAGCAGACTCGAGATACATCAGATTTTTGTGATCAGTCAAGACCACCACACGATGCTTAACACCCTCGAGCCAATGACGCCACTCCTCAAATGCCCATTTCATGGCCAACAACTCCCGATTGCCCACATCATAATTTCGCTCCGCAGGCGAAAACTTCCTAGAGAAAAAGGCGCAAGGTCTCATAACAGAGCAACCAGGGCCTCTCTGCGACAAAACGGCCCCTGCTCCAATCTCTGAAGCATCCACCTCAACTTGAAAGGGAAGCGAAACATCAGGCTGGCACAAAACAGGCGCCGAAGTAAACCGACGTTTCAACTCCTGGAAAGCCTCCACGGCAGCAGGAGCCCAATTAACCACATCGGAGCCCTTCTTGGTCATATCCGTCAAAGGTTTCACAATGCTAGAAAAGTTAGCGATAAAACGACGGTAGAAGTTAGCGAAACCCAAGAACTTCTGAAGACTCTTAACTGACGAGGGCTGAGTCCAATCAAGAATAGCTCGGACCTTGACTGGGTCCATCTCCACAGCAGAAGGGGAAAAAATGAACCCCAAAAAGGGAACCTTCTGTACACCAAAAAGACACTTTGAGCCCTTGACAAACAAAGAATTTTCACGCAAAATTTTAAAGACCATCCTGACCTGCTCCACATGCGAGTCCCAATTATCAGAAAAAACCAGAATATCATCCAGATAAACGATCAAAAATTTATCCAGATAGTTCCGGAAAATGTCATGCATAAAGGACTGAAAAACTGAAGGGGCATTAGAGAGCCCAAAAGGCATCACCAAGTACTCAAAATGACCTTCGGGCGTATTGAATGCAGTTTTCCATTCATCCCCTTGCTTAATGCGCACAAGGTTGTACGCACCACGAAGGTCTATCTTGGTAAACCACTTGGCACCCTTAATCCGGGCAAACAAGTCAGACAACAGCGGCAAAGGATACTGAAATTTGACAGTGATCTTATTTAAAAGCCGATAGTCAATACAAGGCCTCAAAGATCCGTCCTTTTTAGCCACAAAAAAGAATCCCGCACCAAGAGGGGAAGAAGACGGACGGATGTGTCCTTTCTCCAGAGACTCCTTGATATATGAGCGCATAGCGGTATGTTCAGGTATCGACAGATTAAACAGTCTTCCCTTAGGAAACTTACTGCCTGGAATCAAATCTATTGCACAGTCACATTCCCTATGAGGAGGCAATGCACTGGACCTGGACTCGCTAAAGACATCCTGATAATCAGACAAATACTCCGGAACTTCCGAAGGCGTAGAAGAAGCAATAGACACAGGCAGGGAATCCTCATGAATACCAAGACAGCCCCAACTAGACACTGACATAGCCTTCCAGTCAAGGACTGGATTATGGGTCTGTAACCATGGCAGCCCCAAAACAACCAAATCATGCATTTTATGTAGAACGAGAAAACGTATCACCTCGCGGTGTTCAGGAGTCATGCACATGGTCACCTGTGTCCAATACTGTGGCTTATTTTCTGCCAATGGCGTAGCATCAATACCCCTAAGAGGGATAGGATTTTCTAATGGTTCAAGAATAAAACCACAGCGCTTAGCAAATGAGAGATCCATAAGACTCAGGGCAGCACCTGAATCTACAAACGCCATGACAGGATAAGATGACAATGAGCAAATCAAAGTTACAGACAGAATAAACTTAGGATGCAAATTACCAACGGTGACAGGACTAACAACCTTAGATATACGTTTAGAGCATGCTGAGATAACATGTGTAGAATCACCACAGTAGTAGCACAAGCCATTCCGGCGTCTATGAATTTTCCTCTCATTTCTAGTCAGGATTCTATCACATTGCATCAAATCAGGTGTCCGTTCAGACAACACCATGAGGGAATTTGCGGTTTTTCTATAACATTGCATCACATCAGGTGTCTGTTCAGACAACAACATGAGGGAATTTGCGGTTTTGCGCTCCCGCAACCGCCGGTCAATTTGAATAGCCAGGGACATGGTATCATTCAGACCTGTGGGAATGGGAAAACCCACCATAACATTCTTAATGGCCTCAGAAAGGCCATTTCTAAAATTAGCGGCCAGTGCACACTCGTTCCAATGTGTCAGCACGGACCATTTCCGAAATTTTTGGCAATACACCTCAGCCTCGTCCTGGCCCTGAGACATAGCCAGCAAGGCTTTCTCTGCCTGAATCTCAAGATTGGGTTCCTCATAAAGTAAACCAAGCGCCAGAAAAAACGCATCAATATCGGCCAATGCCGGATCTCCTGGCGCCAACGAAAAAGCCCAATCTTGAGGGTCACCCCGTAAGAATGAAATAACAATTTTTACCTGTTGAGCAGAGTCTCCAGACGAACAAGGTTTCAGGGACAAAAACAATTTACAATTATTCCTGAAATTCCTAAACTTAAATCGGTCTCCTGAAAACAGTTCAGGAATCGGAATCTTGGGTTCAGACCTAGGATTTCTGGTAACATAATCTTGTATACCCTGCACACGAGCGGCAAGCTGGTCCACACTTGTAATCAAGGTCTGGACATTCATGTCTGCAGCAAGCTTAAGCCACTCTGAGGTAAAGGGGAAAAGAAAAAAAAAAAAAAAAAAATGAGAGAGGGAAAAAAAAAAAACTCAAAATTTTCTTTCTTATAATCCCACTTCTGCAATGCATTAAACATTTAATACTGGCCTGGCATACTGTTATGACCCCAGTGGACAGGGTCTCAGAGGAACGTGTAAGTCTGCGAGATACAAAAATCCAGCTCATAGGGCTGTGGTAACTGGGTTGACCAAATAGCTACTCCTAACGCCAACACTAGAAGTAGCCGGGGATCATGCCTACGGTGATCGCTAGATGACTCGCGCCAGCCGGAGAATCTAACTACCCCTAGGAGAAGAAAACAAAGACCTCTCTTGCCTCCAGAGAAAGGGACCCCAAAGCAAGATACAAGCCCCCCACAAATAATAACGGTGAGGTAAGAGGAAATGACAAACACAGAAATGAACCAGGTTCAGCAAAGAGAGGCCAGCTTACTAATAGCAGAATAAAGCAAGATAACTTATCTGGTCAACAAAAACCTTATAAAAATCCACGCTGGAGATTCAAGAACCCCCGAACCGTCTAACGGTCCGGGGGGAGAACACCAGCCCCCTAGAGCTTCCAGCAAAGGTCAGGATACAGATTGGAACAAGCTGGACAAAAATACAAAACAAAACCAAAGCAAAAAGCAAAGAAGCAGACTTAGCTTGAAATACAGGAACCAGGATCAAAGGACAAGAGCACAACAGATTAGCTCTGATTTCAACGATGCCAGGCATTGAACTGAAGGTCCACGGAGCTTAAATAGCAACGCCCCTGAACTAACGGCCCAGGTGAGGAAATAAGAAAAGACAGACGCTCCAGAGTCAAATCACTAATGACCACTAGAGGGAGCAAAAAGCAAAATCACAACAGCTGCCCCATTGTGAGGTGCGGGGAGGCGGGGGCGGAGTTCCGGCCACGCATGCGCGGTCGGAAATGGCGGACACGTCGCACAAAAAAGTTACATGTAGCTTTTTTTAATCTCACTATCAGTAGAGACGTAGCCATGGTAGAGATTCAAACTCAGGGTCTCCTGTTTACAAGACAGGCGCTTTAACCAACTAAGTCACAGCACCACATGCTTATAATACAGAAAAGGCATGATTGAAAAGATAGGAGGTTTGTTTCTGAGATGATGAAAACAAAGCACTTCTGAGCACTTCTGAGATTTGAATTCAGGGTCTCTTGTTTACAAAACAAGCGCGTTAACCAACTAAACCACAGGGCAACATGCTTACCACATGTATTAACCCCTTCACGACATGCGCCGTACTAGTACGGCGCATGCCGTGTCTCCCCCTTTAATGTGTGCTCCGGCGCTGAGCCCACATCAAAGTCGCGACATGTCAGCTGTTTTGTACAGCTGATATGTGCGCGCAATAGCGGCGGGTGAAATCGCTATTCACCCACCACTATTAACCTGTTAAATGCTGCTGTCAAACGCAGACAGCGGCATTTAACTACCGCATCTGGCCGGGCGGCCGGAAATGACGTCATCGCCGACCCCCGTCACATGATCGGGGGTCGGCGATGCATCAGGATGGTAACCGTAGAGGTCCTTGAGACCTATATGGTTACTGATGCCGGCCTGCTGTGAGCGCCCCCCTGTGGTCGGCGCTCACAGCACACCTGCATTTCTGCTACATAACACCGATCTGATGATCGCTGTTATGTAGCAGAGCCGATCAGGCTGTGCCTGCTTCTAGCCTCCCATGGAGGCTATTGACGCATGGCAAAAGTGAAAAAAAAAGTTTTTAAAAATGTGAAAAAAATATTAAAAATATAACAGTTTAAATCACCCCCCTTTCGCCCTATCCTAAATAAAACAATAAAAAAAAAATCAAACCTACACATATTTGGTATCGCCGCATTCAGAATCGCCCGTTCTATCAACTAAAAAAAGCATTAACCTGATCGCTAAACAGTGTAGCGAGAAAAAAATCCAAAACGCCAGAATTACGTTTTTTTGGTCGCCGCGACATTGAGTTAAAATGCAATAACGGGCGATCAAAACAACGTATCTGTGCCAAAACGGTATCATTAAAAACGCCAGCTTGGCACGCAAAAAATAAGCCCTCACCTGACCTCAGATCACGAAAATTGGAGACGCTACGGGTATCAGAAAATGGCACTTTTTTTTTTTTTTTTAAGCAAAGTTTGGAATTTTTTTTCACCACTTGGATAAAAAATAACCTAGTCATGTTAGGTGTCTATGAACTCGTAATGACCTAGAGAATCATAATGGCAGGATAGTTTTAGCATTTAGTGAACCTAGCAAAAAAGCCAGACAAAAAACAAGTGTGGACCTGTAGAAGCGCTTGGATCAGCGCGAAACAGCTGTCGTCATTCACCTGCTCACCTCCCATCCAACTGCACTCCATCGGACCGAAAAGCTGTATTTACTCATGTTCTAAATAAAGAACTGGACCACAATTGGGTGAGTGCTGCCGCATTTTTCTGTTGTTGATCTTCTGGATTGCTTCTATTTTCTCATGCGAGCACCTCCTATATTTCATTCAGCTTGTCACCACTCACCGCTGTCGACCTTCGGTCTGCACACACAGGCTGTGCAGCTTACTTTTTTCTTTTTGTATCGGAAAAAACAAGTGTGGGATTGCACTTTTTTGCAATTTCACGGCACTTGGAATTTTGTTCCCGTTTTCTAGTACACGACATGGTAAAACCAATGATTTCGTTCAAAAGTACAACTCATCCCGCAAAAAATAAGCCCTCACATGGCCATATTGACGGAAAAATAAAAAAGTTATGGCTCTGGGAAGGAGGGGAGTGAAAAACGAAAACGGGCCGCGACTTGAAGGGGTTAAAACCTGAGCACTGGTTCATTTCTGATGTAGAAGAAATTCTTAATCTCACTATCAGTAGAGACGAAGCCATGGTAAATTTGTGAGATGATGATGGAAGCAAGGCACTGCTGAAAATTGAACTCAAGGTCTCCTGTTTACAAGACAGGTGCTTTAACCCCTTAACGACCGCCGATACGCCTTTTAACGGCGGCCGCTAAGTGTACTTAAACCACAGCGCCGTTAATTAACGGCGCTGTGGAAAAAGTGAATAGCGTCCTACAGAGTCAGATTTTCTCTGGGGTCTCGGTTGCCGAGGGTAGCCGAGACCCCAGAGAACATGATTCAGGGGGGTTTTACCGACCCCCGAGTTGCGATCGCCGTTAATTAACCGTTTTCCGGCGGTCGCAACAAAAAAAAACCGCGATTTGCCTTTTAATTTCTCTGTCCTCCGATGTGATCGCACATCGGAGGACAGAGAAATAGGGTCCCCGATGGCCCCCGATAGCCCCCCAATACTCACCTATCTCCCCCGGTGCTCCTCGTGGCTCTCGATGGGCGCCGCCATCTTTTTTCTGGGGAAAAAATGGCGGGCGCATGCGCAGTGCACCCGCCGCCCGGGATCCGGAAGATCTTTGGGGTCTCGGCTGCCCTGTTTTGCGATCGCCGGTAATTAACTGTTTACCGGCGACCGCAAAAAAAAAAAAAGCGATCTGTAATTCTCTGTCCTCTGATGTGATCGCACATCAGAGGACAGAGAAATAGGGGGATTTGGGGACCCTATCATACTCACCCGGTGTCCCTGGGTCCTCCTGTGTCTTTTCCTTGCCGCCGACTCCTTGCCCTGGTAAGAAAATGTCGGGCGCATGCGCAGTGCGCCCGCCATGATCTGCCGGCCGGCAGAAGAAAATTCTTCCTCTTTTTTTATTTTGGTCACTGTGAGATCCTATCACAGTGATCAAAATAAAAAAAATAGTAAATAACCCCCCTTTATCACCCCCTTAGTAAGAAAAAAATAATAAAATAAAAAAATGTATGAATTTCTATTTTCCAAATAGGGTTAGGGTTAGGGGTAGGGTTAGGGTTAGGGTTAGGGTTAGGGGTAGGGTTAGGGGTAGGGTTAGGGTTAGGGGTAGGGTTAGGATATGTGCACACACAGAATGGTTCTCTGTGGATTTTTCCGCAGCGGATTTGATAAATCCGTAGGACCAAAACGCTGCGTTTTTCCTGCGGATTTATCGCGGATGTACCGCGATTTTTGTGCAGATTCCGCTGCTGTTTTACACCTGCGGTTTTCTATTATGGAGCAGGTGTAAAACCACTGCGGAATCAGCAGAAAGAATTGACATGCTGCGGAATGTAAACCGCTGCGTTTCCGTGTGGTTTTTTCTGCAGCATGGGCACAGCGTTTTATGTTTCCCATAGGTTTACATTGTACTGTAAACTCATGGGAAACTGCTGCGGACCCACAGCTGCGGAAACGCTGCGGATCCGCAGCAAAATCCGCAACATGTGCACCTAGCCTTAGGGTTAGGGCTTGGGTTAGGGTTAGAGCTAGGATTAGGGTTAGAACTAGGGTTAGGGCTAGGGTTAGGGTTTGGGCTAAAGTTAGGGTTAGGGTTGGGGCTAGGTTTAGGGCTAAAGTTAGGGTTTGGGCTAAAGTTAGGGTTAGGGTTGGGGCTAAAGTTAGGGTTAGAGTTGGGATTAGGATTTGGATTAGAGTTGGCATTAGGGTTACATTTGGGATTAGAGTTAGGTTTGGGATTAGGGTTAAGGCTAGGTTTGCGATTAAGGATAGGGGTGTATTGGGATTAGGGTTAGGTTTTGAGGTTAGGGTTGAGATTAGGATTAGGGGGGTGTTGGGTTTAGGGTTTTGATTAGGGTTATGGTTAGCTTTGGGATTAGGGTTAGGGGTAGGGTTGAGCGACCTTAACTTTTATAGGATCAGGTCGGGTTTCACGAGACCTGACTTTCTCAAAAGTTGGGCCGAGTGAAATCGGCCGATCATATAAAAAAGCCGGGGTCGGGGTCGGCCAAAACCCGAAACCCAATGCACTGCAATGGGATACTATGTGTTATGACCCCAATGGCGAGGGTCTCAGAGGAACGTGGAAGTCTGCAGAATACAAAAATCCAGCTCATAGGGCAGTGGTAACTGGGTTGACCATATATCTACTCCTAACGCCAACACTAGAAGTAGCCGGGGATCATTCCTACGTTGATTCTAGATGACACGCGCCAGCCGGAGAATCTAGCTACCCCTAGTAGAGGAAAACAAAGACCTTTCTTGCCTCCAGAGAAGGGGACCCCAAAGCTGGATAGAAGCCCCCCACAAATAATGACGGTGAGGTAAGAGGAAATGACAAACACAGAAATGAACCAGGTTTAGCACAGAGAGGCCCGCTTACTGATAGCAGAATAAAGAAAGGTAACTTATATGGTCAACAAAAACCCTATCAAAATCCACACTGGAAATTCAAGAACCCCCGAACCGTCTAACGGTCCGGGGGGAGAACACCAGCCCCCCTAGAGCTTCCAGCAAAGGTCAGGATATAGATTTGGAACAAGCTGGACAAAAATACAAAACCAAAACAAATAGCAAAAAGCAAAAGGCAGACTTAGCTGATATAACTGGAACCAGGATCAGTAGACAAGAGCACAGCAGACTAGCTCTGATAACTACGATGCCAGGCATTGAACTGAAGGTCCAGGGAGCTTATATAGCAACACCCCTAACTAACGACCCAGGTGCGGATAAAAGGAATGACAGAAAAACCAGAGTCAAAAAACTAGTAACCACTAGAGGGAGCAAAAAGCAAATTCACAACAGTACCCCCCCCTTAGTGAGGGGTCACCGAACCCTCACCACGACCACCAGGGCGATCAGGATGAGCGGCATGAAAGGCACGAACTAAATCGGCCGCATGAACATCAGAGGCGACCACCCAGGAATTATCCTCCTGACCATAGCCCTTCCACTTGACCAGGTACTGAAGCCTCCGCCTGGAGAGGCGAGAATCCAAGATCTTCTCCACCACGTACTCCAACTCGCCCTCAACCAACACCGGAGCAGGAGGCTCAGCAGAAGGAACTACAGGCACAATGTACCGCCGCAACAAGGACCTATGAAATACATTGTGAATAGCAAACGACACAGGAAGATCCAGACGAAAAGATACAGGATTAAGGATTTCCAATATCTTGTAAGGCCCAATAAAACGAGGTTTAAATTTGGGAGAGGAGACCTTCATAGGAACAAAGCGGGAAGAAAGCCATACCAAATCCCCAACGCGTAGTCGGGGACCCACACCGCGGCGGCGGTTGGCAAAGCGCTGAGCCTTCTCCTGTGACAACTTCAAGTTGTCCACCACATGATTCCAGATCTGCTGCAACCTATCCACCACAGAATCCACCCCAGGACAGTCAGAAGGCTCCACGTGACCCGAAGAAAAGCGAGGATGGAAACCAGAGTTGCAGAAAAAAGGCGAAACCAAGGTGGCGGAACTAGCCCGATTATTAAGGGCAAACTCAGCCAACGGCAAGAATGTAACCCAATCGTCTTGATCAGCCGAGACAAAACACCTCAAATAAGCCTCCAAAGTCTGATTGGTTCGCTCCGTCTGTCCATTAGTCTGAGGATGGAAAGCAGACGAAAACGACAAATCAATGCCCATCCTACTACAAAAGGATCGCCAGAACCTGGAAACGAACTGGGATCCTCTGTCTGACACAATATTCTCAGGGATGCCGTGCAAACGAACCACGTTCTGGAAAAACACAGGAACCAGATCGGAAGAGGAAGGCAGCTTAGGCAAAGGAACCAAATGGACCATCTTGGAGAAGCGATCACATATCACCCAGGTAACGGACATGCCCTGAGATAGCGGAAGATCAGAAATGAAATCCATGGAGATATGTGTCCAAGGTCTCTTCGGGACAGGCAAGGGCAAGAGCAAACCGCTGGCACGAGAACAGCAAGGCTTAGCTCGAGCACAAGTCCCACAGGACTGCACAAATGACCGCACATCCCTTGACAAGGAAGGCCACCAAAAGGACCTGGCCACCAGATCTCTGGTGCCAAAAATTCCCGGGTGACCTGCCAACACCGAGGAATGAACCTCGGAAATGACTCTGCTGGTCCACTTATCCGGGACAAACAGTCTGTCAGGTGGACAAGACTCAGGCCTATCAGCCTGAAATCTCTGCAACACACGTCGCAGATCCGGAGAAATAGCTGACAAGATAACTCCATCTTTAAGAATACCAACAGGATCAGCGACTCCAGGAGCATCAGGCACAAAGCTCCTAGAAAGAGCATCGGCCTTCACATTCTTTGAACCTGGTAAATACGAGACAACAAAATCAAAGCGGGAGAAAAACAATGACCAGCGGGCCTGTCTAGGATTAAGGCGTTTAGCAGACTCGAGATACATCAGATTTTTGTGATCAGTCAAGACCACCACACGATGCTTAGCACCCTCGAGCCAATGACGCCACTCCTCAAATGCCCATTTCATGGCCAACAACTCCCGATTGCCCACATCATAATTTCGCTCGGCAGGCGAAAACTTCCTAGAGAAAAAGGCACAAGGTTTCATAACAGAGCAACCAGGGCCTCTCTGCGACAAAACAGCCCCGGCCCCAATCTCCGAAGCATCCACCTCAACCTGAAAGGGAAGTGAGACGTCAGGCTGGCACAAAACAGGCGCCGAAGTAAACCGGCGTTTCAACTCCTGGAAAGCCTCCACGGCAGCAGGAGCCCAGTTAGCTACATCGGAGCCCTTCTTGGTCATATCCGTCAAAGGTTTCACAATGCTAGAAAAATTAGCGATAAAACGACGGTAGAAGTTAGCGAAGCCCAAGAACTTCTGAAGACTCTTAACTGACGAGGGCTGAGTCCAATCAAGAATAGCTCGGACCTTGACTGGGTCCATCTCCACAGCAGAAGGGGAAAAAATGAACCCCAAAAAGGGAACCTTCTGTACACCAAAGAGACACTTTGAGCCCTTGACAAACAAAGAATTTTCACGCAAAATTTTAAAGACCAACCTGACCTGCTCCACATGCGAATCCCAATTATCAGAAAAAACCAAAATATCATCCAGATAAACAATCAAAAATTTATCCAGATACTTCCGGAAAATGTCATGCATAAAGGACTGAAAAACTGAAGGCGCATTGGAGAGCCCAAAAGGCATCACCAAGTACTCAAAATGACCTTCGGGCGTATTGAATGCGTTTTTCCATTCATCACCTTGCTTAATGCGCACAAGGTTGTACGCACCACGAAGGTCTATCTTGGTGAACCACTTGGCACCCTTAATCCGGGCAAACAAGTCAGACAACAGCGGTAAAGGATACTGAAATTTGACAGTGATCTTATTTAAAAGCCGATAATCAATACAAGGTCTCAAAGATCCGTCCTTTTTTGCCACAAAAAAGAATCCCGCACCAAGAGGGGAAGAAGACGGACGAATATGTCCTTTCTCCAAAGACTCCTTGATATATGAACGCATAGCGGTATGTTCAGGTACCGACAGATTAAACAGTCTTCCCTTAGGAAATTTACTGCCTGGGATCAAATCTATAGCACAGTCACAGTCCCTATGAGGAGGTAGTGCACTGGACTCAGACTCACTGAAGACATCCTGATAATCAGACAAATACTCCGGAACTTCCGAAGGCGTAGAAGAAGCAATAGACACAGGCAGGGAATCCCCATGAATACCACGACAGCCCCAACTTGAGACTGACATAGCCTTCCAGTCCAGGACTGGATTATGGGTCTGTAACCATGGCAGCCCTAAAACAACCAAATCATGCATTTTATGTAAAACCAGGAAACGTATCACCTCGCGGTGTTCAGGAGTCATGCACATGGTAACCTGTGTCCAATACTGCGGTTTATTTGCTGCCAATGGTGTAGCATCAATACCCCTAAGAGGAATAGGATTTTCTAATGGTTCAAGAGTAAAACCACAGCTCTTAGCAAATGAGAGATCCATGAGACTCAGGGCAGCACCTGAATCTACAAACGCCATGACAGGATAAGATGACAGTGAGCAAATCAAAGTTACAGACAGAATAAATTTAGGTTGCAAATTACCAACGGTGACAGGACTAACAACCTTAGCTATACGTTTAGAGCATGCTGAGATAACATGTGTAGAATCACCACAGTAGTAGCACAAGCCATTCCGGCGTCTATGAATTTTCCGCTCATTTCTAGTCAGGATTCTATCACATTGCATTAAATCAGGTGTCTGTTCAGACAACACCATGAGGGAATTTGCGGTTTTTCTATCACATTGCACCGAATTAGGTGTCTGTTCAGACAACACCATGAGGGAATTTGCGGTTTTGCGCTCCCGCAACCGCCGGTCAATTTGAATAGCCAGTGCCATAGTATCATTCAGACCTGTGGGAATGGGAAAACCCACCATAACATTCTTAATGGCTTCAGAAAGGCCATTTCTAAAATTAGCGGCCAGTGCACACTCGTTCCAATGTGTCAGCACGGACCATTTCCGAAATTTTTGGCAATACACTTCAGCCTCGTCCTGCCCCTGAGACATAGCCAGCAAGGCCTTTTCTGCCTGAATCTCAAGATTGGGTTCCTCATAAAGTAAACCGAGCGCCAGAAAAAACGCATCAAGATCAGCCAATGCCGGATCTCCTGGCGCCAGCGAAAAAGCCCAATCCTGAGGGTCGCCCCGTAAGAACGAAATAACAATTTTTACTTGCTGAGCAGAATCTCCAGATGAACAGGGTCTCAGGGACAAAAACAATTTACAATTATTCACGAAATTCCTAAACTTAAACCTGTCTCCGGAAAACAGTTCAGGAATCGGTATTTTAGGTTCTGACCTAGGATTTCTGATAACATAGTCTTGTATGCCCTGCACACGAGTAGCCAGCTGGTCCACACTTGTAATCAAGGTCTGGACATTCATGTCTGCAGCAAGCATAGCCACTCTGAGGTAAAGGGGAAGAAGAAAAAAAAAAACTCAGAATCTTCTTTCTTATAATCCCTCTTCTGCAATGCATTAAACATTTAATACTGGCCTGGCAAACTGTTATGACCCCAATGGCGAGGGTCTCAGAGGAACGTGGAAGTCTGCAGAATACAAAAATCCAGCTCATAGGGCAGTGGTAACTGGGTTGACCATATATCTACTCCTAACGCCAACACTAGAAGTAGCCGGGGATCATTCCTACGTTGATTCTAGATGACACGCGCCAGCCGGAGAATCTAGCTACCCCTAGTAGAGGAAAACAAAGACCTTTCTTGCCTCCAGAGAAGGGGACCCCAAAGCTGGATAGAAGCCCCCCACAAATAATGACGGTGAGGTAAGAGGAAATGACAAACACAGAAATGAACCAGGTTTAGCACAGAGAGGCCCGCTTACTGATAGCAGAATAAAGAAAGGTAACTTATATGGTCAACAAAAACCCTATCAAAATCCACACTGGAAATTCAAGAACCCCCGAACCGTCTAACGGTCCGGGGGGAGAACACCAGCCCCCCTAGAGCTTCCAGCAAAGGTCAGGATATAGATTTGGAACAAGCTGGACAAAAATACAAAACCAAAACAAATAGCAAAAAGCAAAAGGCAGACTTAGCTGATATAACTGGAACCAGGATCAGTAGACAAGAGCACAGCAGACTAGCTCTGATAACTACGATGCCAGGCATTGAACTGAAGGTCCAGGGAGCTTATATAGCAACACCCCTAACTAACGACCCAGGTGCGGATAAAAGGAATGACAGAAAAACCAGAGTCAAAAAACTAGTAACCACTAGAGGGAGCAAAAAGCAAATTCACAACAACTATGGTTCCCAGGGTCTGAAGGAGAGGAAACTCTCCTTCAGGCCCTGGGATCCATATTTAAGTGTAAAATAAAGAATTAAAATAAAAAATATTGATATATTCACCTGTCCGGCGGCCCCTGCAACTTACCGAGGGAACCGGCGGCCTGCTTTGGTTAAAATGAGCGTGTCCAGGGCCTTCCGTGACGTCACGGCTTGTGATTGGTCGCGACGGCCCATGTGACCACCACGCGACCAATCACAAGCCGCGGACGTCATTCTTTAGAATTCTAGGAATTTAGGACCTGAAAATGACGTCCGCGGCTTGTGATTGGTCGTGTGGCGGTCACATGGGCCATCGCGACCAATCATAAGCCGTGACGTCATCTTAAGGTCCTTCACGTGCTGATTCTTAGGAAGGAAGGCTGCCAGAAAGAAGCAGGGCGCGTCCGAGGGTGAGTATATTCCTATTAGGTATATACTCACCCTCGGCTTCTTTCCGGCAGCCTTCCTTCCTAAGAATCAGCGCGTGAAGGACCTTAAGATGACGTCACGGCCTGTGATTGGTCGTGAAGGCCCATGTGACCGCCACGCGACCAATCACAAGCCGCGAACGTCATTCTTTAGAATTCTAGGAATTTAGGACCTGAGAATGACGTCCGCGGCTTGTGATTGGTCGCGTGGCGGTCACATGGGCTGTCGCGACCAATCACAAGCTGCGGACGTCACCGCAGGCCATTCACGCGCTGATTCTTAGGAAGGAAGGCTGCCGGTTAGTACCAGGGCGCGTCAGAGGGTGAGTATATCAATATTTTTTATTTTGATTCTTTATTTTACACTTAAATATGGATTCCGATACCGATTCCCGATATCGCAAACATATCGGAACTCGGTATCGGAATTCCGATCCCAGATTCAGAAGATCGCTGACCTCATGGCCGACCCCCCACACAGGGGTCAGGTCGGGTTTCATGAAACCTGACTTTGCCAAAAGTCGGCGACTTCTGAAAATGGCCGACCTGTTTCGCTCACCCCTAGTTAGGGGTGTTTTGGGGGTTAGGGTTGTGATTAGGATTATGAATCGGGTTGGGATTAGGGTTAGGGGTGTGTTGGGGTTAGGGTTGGAGTTAGAATTGGGGGATTTCCACTGTTTAGGTACATCAGGGGGTCTCTAAACGCCACAGCCAATTTTGTGCTCAAAAAGTAAAATGGTGCTCTCTACCTTCTGAGCTCTGCCGTGCGCCCAAACAGTGGTTTACCCCCACTTATGGGGCATCAGCGTACTCGGGATAAATTGGACAACAACTTTTGGGGTCCAATTTCTCCTGATACCCTTGTGAAAATAAAAACTTGGGGGCTAAAAAATCTTTTTTTGTGGAAAAAAAAAATATTTTTTATTTTCCCGACTCTGCATTATAAACTTCTGTGAAGCACTTGGGCATTCAAAGTTCTCACAACACATCTAGATAAGTTCCTTGGGGGGTCTAGTTTCCAAAATGAGGTCACTTGTGGGGGGTTTCTACTGTTTAGGTACATCGGGGGCTCTGCAAACGCAACATAATGCCTGCAGACCATTCTATCAAAGTCTGCATTCCAAAACGGCGCTCCTTCCCTTCCAAGCTCTGCCATGCGCCCAAACAGTGGTTTATCCCCCACATATGGGGTATCAGCCTACTCAGCATAAATTGCACAATAAATTTTGGGGTCCAATTTCTCCTGTTACCCTTGTGAAAGTAAACATTTGGGGGTGAAAAGATAATTTTTGTGGAAAAAATATGATTTTTTTTATTTTCATGGCTCTACATTATAAACTTCTGTGAAGCAGTTGGGGGTTCCTAGTGCTCACCACACATCTAGATAAGCTCTTTGGGGGGTCTAGTTTCCAAAATGGAGTCACGTGTGGGGGGTTTCTACTGTTTAGGTACATCAGGATCTCTGCAAATGCAACATGACACCTGCAGACCATCCTATCAAAGTCTGCATTCCAAGCGGCGCTCCTTCCCTTCCGAGCCCTGATGGGTGCCCAAACAGTGCCCTCCCCCCACATATGGGTATCAGCGTACTCAGGACAAACTGGTCAACAGATTTTGGGGTCCAATGTCTCCTGTTACCCTTGATAAAATAAAAAATTGCAGGCTAAAAAATCATTTTTGAGTGAAAAAAAAGGAATTTTTATTTTCACGGCTCTACGTTATAAACTTCCGTGAAGCACCTGGGGGTTTAAAGTGCTCACCACACATCTAGATAAGCTCCTTAAGGGGTCTAGTTTCCAAAATGGCGTCATTTGTGGGGGGTTTCCACTGTTTAGGCACATCAGGGGCTCTCCAAACGCGACATGGCATCCGATCTCAATTCCAGCCAATTCTACATTGAAAAAGTAAAACGGCACTCCTTCTCTTCCAAGCTCTGCAGTGCGCCCAAACAGTGGTTTACCCCCACATATGGGGTATCGACGTACTCAGGAGAAATTGCACAACAACTTTTGTGGTCTAATTTCTCCTGTTACCCTTGTGAAAATAACAATTTGTGGGCGAAAATATCATTTTTGTGTAAACAAATGCGATTTTTTATTTTCACGGCTCTACGTTATAAACTTCTGTGAAGCACTTGGGGGCTCAAAGTGCTCACCACACATCTAGTTAAGTTCCTTAAGGGGTCTAGTTTCCAAAATGGTGTCACTAGTGGGGGGTTTCCACTGTTTAGGCACATCAGGGGCTCTCCAAATGTGACATGGCATCCGATCTCAATTCCAGCCAATTCTGCATTGAAAAAGTCAAACGGCGCTCCTTCTCTTCCAAGCTCTGCGGTGCGCCCAAGCAGTGGTTTACCCCCACATGTGGGGTATAAGCATATTCAGGAGAAATTGCAAAACAAAATGTATGGTTAAATTTCTGTTTTTACACTTGTGAAAATGAAAAAATATGGTTCTGAATTAAAGTGTTTGCAAAAAAAGTTAAATGTTCATTTTTTCCTTCCACATTGTTTGAGTTCCTGTGAAGCACATAAAGGGTTAATAAACTTCTTGAATGTGGTTTTAAGTACCTTGAGGGGTGTAGTTTTTAGAATGGTGTCACACTTGGATATTTTCTATCATATAGACCCCTCAAAATGACTTCAAATGTGATGTGGTCCCTAAAAAAAAATGGTGTTGTAAAAATGAGAAATTGCTGGTCAAATTTTAACCCTTATAACTCCCTAACAAAAAAAAATTTTGTTTCCAAAATTGTGCTGATGTAAAGTAGACATGTCGGAAATGTTATTTATTAACTATTTTGTGTGACATATCTCTCTGATTTAAGGGCATAAAAATACAAAATTTGAAAATTGCAAAATTTTAAAAATTTTCACCATATTTCCATTTTTTTCATAAATAATCGCAAGTAATATCGAAGAAATGTTACCACTATCATGAAGTACAACATGTCTCGAAAAAACAATCTCAGAATCAGCAGGATCCGTTAAAGCGTTCCAGAGTTATAACCTCATAAAGTGACAGTGGTCAGAATTGTAAAAATTGGCTCGGTCATTAAGTACCAAATTGGCTCTGTCACTAAGGGGTTAACCAACTAAGCCACAGTGCCACATGCTTATGATAAAGAATAGGCAGATTGAAGGAATGCCATGGCAAGGACAAAAGGACGACACATAAGGAATGATTGAAAAGATAGGAAGATTGTTTTTGAGATGATGAAAATAAAGCACTGCTGAGATTTGAACTCAGAGTCTCTTGTTTACAAGACATTCGCTTTAAGCCAACTAAGCCACAGGGTCTCATGCATTAAAACCTGACCACTGGTTCATTTCTTATGCAGAAGAAACTCTTAATCTCACAATTGCTCTATCAGTAGAGACGTAGCCATGGTAAATTTGTGAGATGATTATGATGGAAGCAAGGAACTGCTGAGTGTTGAACTCAGGGTCTCCTGTTTACAAGACAGGAGCTTTAACCAACTAAGCCACACGGAAACATGCTTACCACATGTATTAAAACCTGAGCACTGGTTCATTTCTTATGCAGAAGAAATTCTTAATCTCACTATCAGTAGAGACGAAGGCATAGTAAATTTGTGAGATGATGATGGAAACAAGGCACTGCTGAGAATCAAATTCAAGGTCTCCTGTTTACAAGACAGGTGCTTTAACCAACTAAGCCACAGTGCCACATGCTTATAATATAGAAAAGGCATGATTGAAAAGATAGGAGGTTTGTTTCTGAGATGATTAAAACAATGCACTTCTGAGATTTGAATTCAGGGTCCCTTGTTTACAAAACAAGCGCGTTAACCAACTAAACCACAGGGCAACATGCTTACCACATGTATTAAAACCTGAGCACTTGTTCATTTCTGATGCAGAAGAAATTCTTAATCTCACTATCAGTAGAGACAAAGCCATGGTAAATTTGTGAGATGATAGAAGCAAGGTACTGCTGAGATTTGAACTCAGGGTCTCCTGTTTACAAGACAAGTGCTTTAACCAACTTAAACACAGGGCAACATGCTTACCACATGTATTAAAACCTGAACACTGGTTCATTTCTGATGCAGAAGAAATGCTTCATCTCACAATTGCACTATCAATAGAGACGTAGCCATGGTAATTTGTGAGAGGATGATGGAAACAAGGCACTGCTGAAATTCGAACTCAAGGTCTCCTGTTTACAAGACAGGCGCTTTGACCAACTAAGCCACAGCTCCACATGCTTATAACACAGAAAAGGCATGATTGAAAAGATAGGAGGTTTGTTTCTGAGATGATGAAAACAAAGCACTGCTGAGATTTGAACTCAGGGTCTCTTGTTTACAAGACATTTGCTTTAAACCAACTAAGCCACATGCTTTAAAACATGAGCACTGGTTCATTCCTGATGCAGAAGAAATTTTTAACCTCACAATTGCACTATCAGTAGAGACGTAGCCATGGTAATTTGTGGGATGATGATGGAAACAAGGCACTGCTGAGATTCGAACTCAAGGTCTCCTGTTTACAAGACAGGCACTTTAACCAACTAAGCCACAGCTCCACATGCTGAAAATACAGAAAAGGCATGATTGAAAAGATAGGAGGTTTGTTTCTGTGATGATGAATACAAAGCACTGCTGAGTAGGGTTGAGTGACTTTCATTTTTTTAAGATCGAGTCGGGTTTTGCGAAACCCGACTTTGTCCAGAGTCGAGTCGAGTGCAGTCGGCCGATTATCGCTAAGTCGGGGATCAACCGAAACACGAAACCCAATGCAAGTCATTGGGGAAGCGTAGTCGGCAGTGAGTGGAGGCCAGGAAAACACCTACAGTGCCCATTTTAATGCCAAAAACATCCATTCTTGTTTCTGAAGCTTGTCAATCTTAATTAACTTTATAATAATAGTTGGGCATTGGAAATTGGGGGTCATTTGGCAAAAGTTGTGGGGGGTAGGGCTGGTTCAAGGTTTTAGTGGGCCCAGGAAACGTGGACTACGTCATGGCGGTGGAGCAGTGAGAGGTAAGTATGTCAAGTTTGCAAGTGCTGTGATCCTAAGCAAGCAGGGGGGGCCCACTCGTTGGCATTGGCACTGGCACAGGGCCCCTCAAAGTACAGCGGTGTGTTTGCATGGCGGGGGTGCCTCCCACCAGCAGCGACACTTTTGCGTACTCTGAGGGGCCCTGTGCCAGTGACGTCGCCAACGAGTATGACCCCCCCACCTGATGAAGGAACCTGCACTTTCATCTGCACCTTCCTCTTTGTCCCTGTGTAAGGTGGTATAACAGCAGGGTCAGATTCTGGCTGTGTAGAGTGCAAGGGGAATGTAGTGGTCTAGGTCAATGTACCAGCAGACTCATCTAGCAGTGGCTGGGCAATGGGCAGGATGAGGAGGAAACACAGATATAGGGCCAAAGAATAAAGTAGGCTAAATGCAGTTCAAAATTGGTAACAGGACTAAACAGGCGGCATTGCTTTGTTCAGTGGAGTAGCAAACCCAGGAGCAGCAGACACTGTTTTAAGGGCCCAACCACACTAGTAGGCCAAATGCAGTTTAATATCTGCTACTATAGGCCAAAAGCCTAAAGACTGAAGCTCAGCTTTATACAGTGGAGGACAACACCAGGGAGCGGCAGACACCGTTAGTAGGCCGTAACCACCAATTTTTGGTTAAAAAAGCACTTAATGAGAGCCAGAAGGTTGAAGCTCAGACAAGGCAACCTGGAGGAGAACACCAAGGAGGAGGAGAACACTCAGGAGGAGGACAACATGAGGGAGCGGCAGACACCGTTAGTAGGCCGTAACCAAAGTTGAAGGCCAAATGCAGTTTAATATCTGATACTTTAGGCAGAAAGCCTAAAGACTGAAGCTCAGCTTTATACAGTTGAGGAAAACACCAGGGAGCGGCAAACAGAGTTATTAGGCCCCAACCACCAATTTTTTTTAAAAAAGCACTTAATGAGAGCCAGAAGGTTGAAGCTCAGATTTATACAGTTGAGGACAACACCAGGGAGCGGCAGACACCATTAGTAGGCCGTAACCACCAATTTTTTGTTAAAAAAGCACTTAATGACAGCCAGAAGGTTGAAGCTCAGCTTTATACAGTTGAGGACAACACCAGGGAGCGGCAGACACCGTTAGTAGGCCGTAACCAAAGTTGAAGGCCAAATGCAGTTTAATATCTGATACTATAGGCCGAAAGCCTAAAGACTGAAGCTCAGCTTTATACAGTTGAGGACAACACCAGGGAGCGGCAGACACCGTTAGTAGGCCGTAACCAACAATTTTTTGTTAAGAAAGCACTTAATGACAGCCAGAAGGTTGAAGCTCAGCTTTATACAGTTGAGGACAACACCAGGGAGCGGCAGACACCGTTAGTAGGCCGTAACCACCAATTTTTTGTTAAAAAAGCACTTAGTGACAGCCAGAAGGTTGAAGCTCAGCTTTATACAGTTGAGGACAACACCAGGGAGCGGCAGACACCATTAGTAGGCCGTAACCAAAGTTGAAGGCCAAATGCAGTTTAATATCTGATACTTTAGGCCGAAAGCCTAAAGACTGAAGCTCAGCTTTATACAGTTGAGGACAACACCAGGGAGCGGCAAACAGAGTTATTAGGCCCCAACCACCAATTTTTTTAAAAAAAGCACTTAATGAGAGCCAGAAGCTTGAAGCTCAGATTTATTCACTTGAGGACGACACCAGGGAGCGGCAGACACCGTTAGTAGGCCCTAACCACCATTTTTTTTTTAAAAAACACTTAATGAGAGCCAGAAGGTTGAAGCTCAGATTTATTCAGTTAAGGACAACACCAGGGAGCGGCAGATACCATTAGTAGGCCGTAACCAAAGTTGAAGGCCAAATGCAGTTTAATATCTGATACTATAGGCCGAAAGCCTAAAGACTGAAGCTCATCTTTATACAGTGGAGGACAACACCAGGGAGCGGCAGACACCGTTAGTAGGCCGTAACCACCAATTTTTTAAAAACAGCACTTAATGAGAGCCAGAAGGTTGAAGCTCAGATTTATTCAGTTGAGGACAACACCAGGGAGCGGCAGACACCGTTAGTAGGCCGTAACCACCAAGTTTTTTAAAAAACAGCACTTAATGAGAGCCAGAAGGTTGAAGCTCAGATTTAGACAGTGGAGGACAATTTGAATTAGGGACTGCAGACAGACTTAGTAGGCTGTCCCCTGTGGACCATGCATCCACGACATTAACCCATTGCGCCGTAATGAACACGTAACCTTCCATGACCATGCCTACAGGTACATGCGTCTGTTGTCAGGTGCACCTTTGTACTCACAGATTGCCAGAGTGCATGGACAATGCGGTCTTTTACATGCTGGTGGAGGGTTGGGATGGCTTTTCTCGCAAAAGAAGTGTCGACTGGTTAGCTTGTAGCGTGGTACAGCGTAGTCCATCATGGCTTTATTAATAGTAAATAAAATATATAAATAGGCTCAATGCAGTTTTAAATAGGTTACATGGATACACAGGCAGCATTGTGGTCAGTGGAGGAGGATGGCAAGGAGGGACCGCAGACAGGCTAACGAAGGCCTAAAATAACTTATAATAGGCTCAAGGCAGTTTTAAATCGGTTACATGGATACACAGGCAGCATTGTGGTCAGTTGCGGAGGATTGCAAGGAGGGACCGCAGACAGGCTTACTAGGCCTAAAATAACAAAAAATGGGCTCAAGGCAGTTTTAAATCGGTTACATGGATACACAGGCAGCATTGTGGTCAGCGAAGGAAGGAGGATTGCAAGGAGGGACCGCAGACAGGCTTACTAGGCCTAAAATAACAAAAAATAGGCTCAAGGCAGTTTTAAATCGGTTACATGGATACACAGGCAGCATTGTGGTCAGTGGAGGAGGATTGCAAGGAGGGACCGCAGACAGGCTAACGAAGGCCTAAAATAACAAAAAATAGGCTCAAGGCAGTTTTAAATCGGTTACATGGATACACAGGCAGCATTGTGGTCAGTGGAGGAGGATTGCAAGGAGGGACCGCAGACAGGCTAACGAAGGCCTAAAATAACAAAAAATAGGCTCAAGGCAGTTTTAAATCGGTTACATGGATACACAGGCAGCATTGTGGTCAGTGGAGGAGGATTGCAAGGAGGGACCGCAGACAGGCTAACGAAGGCCTAAAATAACAAAAAATAGGCTCAAGGCAGTTTTAAATCGGTTACATGGATACACAGGCAGCATTGTGGTCAGCGGAGGAGGAGGATTGCAAGGAGGGACCGCAGACAGGCTTACTAGGCCTAAAATAACAAAAAATAGGCTCAAGGCAGTTTTAAATCGGTTACATGGATACACAGGCAGCATTGTGGTCAGTGGAGGAGGATTGCAAGGAGGGACCGCAGACAGGCTAACAAAGGCCTAAAATAACAAAAAATAGGCTCAAGGCAGTATTAAATCGGTTACATGGATACACAGGCAGCATTGTGGTCAGCGGAGGAGGAGGATTGCAAGGAGGGACCGCAGACAGGCTTACTAGGCCTAAAATAACAAAAAATAGGCTCAAGGCAGTTTTAAATCGGTTACATGGATACACAGGCAGCATTGTGGTCAGTGGAGGAGGATTGCAAGGAGGGACTGCAGACAGGCTAACGAAGGCCTAAAATAACAAAAAATAGGCTCAAGGCAGTTTTAAATCGGTTACATGGATACACAGGCAGCATTGTGGTCAGCGGAGGAGGAGGATTGCAAGGAGGGACCGCAGACAGGCTTACTAGGCCTAAAATAACAAAAAATAGGCTCAAGGCAGTTTTAAATCGGTTACATGGATACACAGGCAGCATTGTGGTCAGTGGAGGAGGATTGCAAGGAGGGACCACAGACAGGCTAAAGAAGGCCTAAAATAACTAAAAATAGGCTCAAGGCAGTTTTAAATCGGTTACATGGATACACAGGCAGCATTGTGGTCAGCGGAGGAGGAGGATTGCAAGGAGTGTCTGACACAGTTAGTACTCACAAAAAATAAATAGATGTTAATGTCTCGCAAAACAACAACAACAAAAAAGTGTGGCATACTTAGGTACAGGGGTGGGCTCATCTGCTGAGTTTCTGACAAAGTAATTTGGCAGTAAGTATTTACTGGTGTCAATATAGGACACTGACCCAGACTACTTTAACTAGCATCATAGATGTCAACAAATTGGTATTGTCAGTGCCAGGCATTGAATGATGTCATCGCATAGACTAAACATTGGTGGAGCTGTGCGAGATAATTTTGCACGTGGTAGAGCACAGTTTGAGCTGGGGGGGAACTCTCTTGTGGCCGGCGGTACCGTCCCAGGGCCCCTCATGTTACAACGGTGTGTCTGATGTTGGGTGCGCACCACCACTGCCAGAGACACTTTATTGTACTATGAGGGACACAGTGGCAGTGCCGTCGACCAAAAGCGGGCACACCCACCTCTTCAGACAAACGGCACTCTAACGGGTGCTTGCGCCAAGTGGCGAGACCACGGCCCTGTGGGGGGAGTTTTCCCATTGAGGGAGGTGTAAACATGTCGTATGCTGGACAAACAGCTGCTGCAAATTAAGAGATTGGAACACTCAGTAAGACCAGTCCACAAGCAAGACCTTTTTATAGGAAAGCTAGGTGTCAGCCGGGAAAGGTGGGGCAAAATAATTTGAAATCAAGGAGTGGTTCATTTTAATGAAGGTGAGATCATCCACATTTTGGGTAGCCAGACGAGTCCTTTTTTTGGTTAATATTGAACCATCAGCACTGAATACTTTTTCTGATAGCACACTAGCTGCTGGGCAAGCAAGCTCCTGCAATGCATATTCTGCCAATTCAGGCCAGGTGTCTAATTTGGATGCCCAGTAATCAAATGGGAATGACGGTTGAGGGAGAACATCGATAAGGGATGAAAAATAGTTAGTAACCATACTGGACAAATGTTGTCTCCTGTCACTTTGAATAGATGCTGCAGTACCTGTCCTGTCTGCGGTCATTGCGAAATCACTCCACAACCTGGTCAGAAAACTCCTCTGTCCAACGTCACTTCTGATCTGTGCACCTCTAACACCTCTGCCCTGTAGCCCCCTGCAGCTTGTGTGAGAACCATCACCGGTGCTGTGTGCTGGGAATGCCTGAATCAAACGGTCTACAAGAGTAGCTTGTTTGGTTGCTAATATTTGTTCGAGGTTCTCATGTGGCATAATATTTAGCAATTTGCCTTTATAGCGAGGGTCAAGGATGCAGGCCAACCAGTAATCGTCATCGCTCATCATTTTAATAATGCGTGGGTCCCTTTTGAGGATACGTAAGGCATAATCCGCCATGTGGGCCAGTTGTCAAATCTGCGGTTGTGCTGGTTTGAGGGGCAGTTACAGGCAAATCTACGTCACTTGTCTCCCTTAAAAAAACAAACCCGGCCTTGCAACGCCACTAATTTCTGTTGGCCCAGGAGAAGCTTCCTCATTAAAAAAGTACTCATCCCCATCATCCTCCTCGTCCTCTTCGCCCGCTACCGCGTCCTCTACATGGCCCTGACCAGACAATGGCTGACTTTCATCAAGGCTTTCCTCTTCCTCGGCTGCAGACGCCTGCTCCTTTATGTGCGTCAAACTTTGCATCAGCAGATGCATTAGGGCGATGCTCATGCTTATTATGGCGTTGTCTGCCCTAACCAGCCGTGTGCATTCCTCAAAACACTGAAGGACTTGACACAGGTCTTGTAGCTTCGACCACTTCACACCTGACAACTCCATGTCTGCCATCCAACTGCCTGCCCGTGTAAGTGTATCCTCCCACAAAAACATAACAGCACGCCTCTGTTCGCACAGTCTCTGAAGCATGTGCAGTGTGGAGTTCCACCTTGTTGCAACGTCGATGATTAGGTGATGCTGAGGAAGGTTCAACGACCGCTGATAGTTCTGCATAGGGCTGGAGTGTACGGGCGAATGGCGGATATGCGAGCAAAGTCTGCGCACTTTGAGGAGCAGGTCGGGTAACCCCGGATAACTTTTCAGGAAGCACTGCACCACCAGGTTTAAGGTGTGAGCCAGGCAAGGAATGTGTTTCAGTTGGGAAAGGGCTATGGCAGCCATGAAATTCCTTCCGTTATCACTCACTACCTTGCCTGCCTCAAGATGTACAGTGCCCAGCCGTGACTGAGTTTCTTTCTGCAAGAACGCGGACAGAACTTCCGCGGTGTGTCTGTTGTCGCCCAAACACTTCATTGCCAATACAGCCTGCTGACGCTTGCCACTAGCTGTCCCATAATGGCACACCTGGTGTGCAACAGTGGCAGCTGCAGATGGAGTGGATGTGCGACTGCGGTCTGTAGACGAGCTCTCGCTTCTGCAGGAGGACGAGGAAGAGGAGGAGGGGGGGGCGAACGCCTACAGCCAACTCTTTCCTTGACCGTGGGCTAGGCAGAACTGTCCCAATATTGCTGTCCCCTGTGGACCCTGCATCCACCACATTCACCCAGTGTGCCGTGATGGACACGTAACGTCCCTGGCCATGCCTACTAGTCCATGCATTTGTTGTCAGGTGCACCTTTGTAGTCACAGACTGCCTGAGTGCATGGACGATGCGGTCTTTAACATGCTGTTGGAGGGCTGGGATGGCTTTTCTAGAAAAGAAGTGTCGACTGGGTAGCTCGTAGCGTGGTACAGCGTAGTCCATCAGCGCTTTGAAAGCTTCGCTTTCAACTATCCGGTAGGGCATCATCTCTAATGAGATTAGTCTAGCAATGTGGGTGTTCAAACCCTGTGTATGCGGATGCGAGGATGAGTACTTCCTTTTCCTAACAAGAGTCTCATGTAGGGTGAGCTGAACTGGAGAGCTGGAGATCGTGGAACTAGCGGTGGTGCCGGTGGACATGGGTGAGTGAGAGAGGGTTGGAGATGGTATTCTTGCCGGTGCCCTACATGCAGTGTTTCCTACTGCAAACCTCGTGATTCCCTGACTGCTTTGGCCTGGCGACGAAAGCTGCACAGATACTGCAGGTTGTGCGGGAAATGGTGGGTTTACAGTGAGGGAAGGGATGTAGCGTTGCTGACTAGCTTCATTGGCTGAGGGTGCTGCTACCTTTAGGGACGTTTGGTAGTTAGTCCAGGCTTGCAAATGCATGGTGGATAAATGTCTATGCATGCAACTTGTATTTAGACTTTTAAGATTCTGACCTCTGCTTAAGGTAGTTGAACATTTTTGACAGATGACTTTGCGCTGATCATTTAGATGTTGTTTAAAAAAATGCCAGACTGCACTCTTTCTACTATCGGATACCTTTTCAGGCATTGCAGACTGAGCTTCTTTAACCGGATGGCCACGCTGTCCTCCAACTGGTTTTAGTTTTGCCACGCGTTTTTGGCCAGATACGGGCCCGGCAGATGGAACCTGTTGTGACGTTGATGCATGCTGTGGCTCCTCCTCCTCCACTTCAGAACTACTGCCGCCTGCACCCTGTTCCCCCAATGGCTGCCAATCGGGGTCAACAACTGGGTCATCTATGACCTCCTCTTCTATGTCGTGTGCAACTTCGTCTGTGTCACCGTGTAAGCCGGTGGTATAGCGTTCGTGACGGGGCACCATAGTCTCCGCTGGGTTTGATTCTGCCTCAGTACACTGCGAGGGCAATGTTCTGGTCTGAGTCAAAGGAACAGCATAGTAATCTGGCTGTGGCTGTGCATCTGTGCACTCCATGTCCGATTCAACTTCTAATGGGCATGGCCTGTTCACTGTTTCACTGTCTAACCCAGGAACGGTATGTGTAAAGAGCTCCATGGAGTAACCTGTTGTGTTGACTGTTGTGAACTGTGTTTCTGGGCTCCCTCTTGTGGTCACTAATGGTATGGTATGAGTCTTGTCTTTCTGCAGGCCTGGACTTCAGCTGTTTCATTAAGCTGTGGGTGTTCCCTATTTAGTCCTCCTTAGGACTCAGTCTCTTGCCTGGTATCGATGTATTCAGTCCAATTTGTTCTTCTCCTGATTCCTTGCCATCTGTCTCATGCAAGAAAAGCTAAGTCCTGTTTGCATACTTTGGATCATTTGCATTATCAGTGTTTTTTGTCCAGCTTGCTCAAAATGTGATTTTCTAGCTCGCTGGAAGCTCTAGGGTGCTGATATTCTCCCCTCACACCGTCAGTCGGTGCGGGGGTTCTTGAATATTCAGCGTGGATGTTTTTGCAGGGTTTTCTGCTGACCGCATAGTTCACTTTCTATTTTCTGCCTATCTAGATTAGTGGGCCTCACTTTGCTGAATCTAGTTCATCTCTACGTTTGTGTTTTCCTCTTGCCTCACCGTTATTATTTGTTGGGGGCTTTCTTCATCTTTGGGGTTAATTTCTCTGGAGGCAAGTGAGGTCTTATTTTCCCTCTAGGGGTAGTCAGTTCTCCGGCTGGCTCGAGACGTCTAGAACCAACGTAGGCACGTTCACCGGCTACTTCTAGTTGTGTGTTAGGATCAGATATGCGGTTATCCCAGTTTCCACCTCCCTAGAGCTATTCCTATGTTTTCTGCAGACTTAGCCGGAATCCAGAGATCCTCTACCACTAGTATCATAACAGTATACCAGGCCACAAGGAAATGTTTAATGCATCGCAAAAGCGGGATTAAGAAGAAGTTCTGAGTTTTTTTTTTTTTTTTTTTTTGTGTGTTGTTTTTCCTTCTGCAGTCTGTCTAACTTCTTTCATCCCCTTATACTCTGAGTGGTTTTGAGCTCTGCTGCAGACATGGATTTTCAGACTCTGACTTCTGGTGTGGAGCAGCTTGCTGCAAGGGTGCAAAGCATTCAGGATTTTGTCACTCATAGTCCTATGTCTGAACCAAAAATACCTATCCCTGAGCTGTTTTTTGGAGATAGATCTAAGTTCCTGAATTTTAGGAATAATTGTAAATTGTTTCTGTCTCTGAGACCTCGTTCCTCTGGTGATTCCACTCAGCAAGTTAAAATTGTTATCTCCTTCTTGCGTGGCGACCCTCAAGATTGGGCTTTCTCTCTGGCGCCAGGAGATCCTGCATTGGTGAATGTCGATGCGTTTTTTCTGGCGCTTGGTTTGCTTTATGAGGAGCCTAATCTTGAAAATCAAGCTGAAAAGGCGTTGCTAGCTATCTCTCAAGGTCAGGACGAAGCCGAGGTGTATTGCCAAAAATTTCGGAAATGGTCCGTGCTTACTCAGTGGAATGAGTGTGCCCTGGCCGCAAATTTCAGAAATGGTCTTTCTGAAGCCATTAAAGATGTGATGGTGGGGTTTCCTATCCCTACAAGTCTGAATGATTCAATGGCTCTGTCCATTCAAATTGATCGGCGTTTGCGGGAGCGCAAATCTGCTAATCCTTTGGCGGTGCTGTCTGAACGGCCACCTGACCCTATGCAATGTGACAGAATTCAGTTCAGAGCCGAACGGCAAAATCATAGACGTCAAAATGGGTTGTGTTTTTACTGTGGTGATTCAACGCATGTTATCTCAGCATGCTCTAAGCGCTTAAAAAGAGTTGTTAATCCTGTCGCCATTAGTACTTTACAGCCTAAATTTATTTTGTCTGTGACTTTAATTTGTTCATTATCTTCCTACTCAGTCATGGCTTTTGTGGATTCTGGTGCTGCTCTGAGTCTTATGGATTTGTCGTTTGCCAGGCGCTGTGGTTTTGTCCTGGAGCCTTTGGAATTTCCTATTCCTCTTAGAGGAATTGATGCTACGCCATTGGCAGAGAATAAACCTCAGTATTGGACGCAGGTGACCATGTGCATGACTCCTGTACATCAGGAGGTGATTCGCTTCCTTGTTCTGCATAGTTTGCATGATGTTGTCGTTTTGGGTCTGCCATGGCTACAGACCCATAATCCAGTTTTGGATTGGAAAGCTATGACTGTGTCAAGTTGGGGTTGTCGGGGGATTCATGGCGATACTCCGGTGGTGTCTATTGCTTCTTCCACTCCTTCTGAGACCCCTGAGTTTTTGTCAGATTACCAGGATGTATTTAGTGAGCCCAGGTCCAGTGCCCTTCCTCCTCATAGGGACTGTGATTGTGCTATAAATTTGATTCCTGGTAGTAAATTTCCTAAGGGTCGGCTCTTTAAGTTATCTGTACCAGAGCATGCCGCGATGCGGAGTTATATTAAGGAGTCGTTGGAGAAGGGACATATTCGCCCATCCTCTTCCCCTCTTGGTGCAGGATTCTTTTTTGTGGCCAAGAAGGACGGGTCTTTGAGACCTTGTATAGATTATCGTCTTCTGAATAAGATCACAGTAAAATTTCAGTATCCTTTGCCATTGTTGTCTGATTTGTTTGCTCGGATTAAGGGTGCCAGTTGGTTCACCAAGATAGATCTTCGTGGTGCGTATAACCTTGTGCGCATTAAGCAGGGAGATGAATGGAAAACAGCATTCAATACGCCCGAGGGTCATTTTGAGTACTTGGTGATGCCTTTTGGACTCTCTAATGCTCCATCTGTGTTTCAGTCCTTCATGCATGATATCTTCCGGAAATATCTGGATAAATTTATGATTGTTTATCTGGATGATATTTTGTTTTTTTCTGATGATTGGGAGTCCCATGTGAACCAGGTCAGGATGGTGTTTCAGGTTCTGCGTGATAATGCTTTGTTTGTGAAGGGCTCAAAATGTCTCTTTGGAGTACAGAAGGTTTCTTTTTTGGGTTTTATTTTTTCCCCTTCTACTGTGGAGATGGACCCAGTCAAGGTCCGTGCCATTCATGACTGGACTTAGCCCACGTCTGTTAAGAGCCTTCAGAAGTTCTTGGGCTTTGCTAATTTTTACCGTCGTTTTATCGCTAATTTTTCTAGCGTAGTTAAACCTTTGACGGATATGACCAAGAAAGGTTCTTCTGATGTTGCTAATTGGTCTCCTGCGGCCGTGGAGGCCTTTCGGGAGCTGAAGCGCCGGTTTACTTCAGCACCAGTTTTGTGCCAGCCGGATATCTCTCTTCCCTTCCAGGTTGAAGTTGATGCTTCTGAGATTGGTGCGGGGGCCGTTTTGTCGCAGAGAAGCTCTGATGGCTCCGTGATGAAGCCATGTGCTTTCTTTTCCAGAAAATTTTCGCCTGCTGAGCGGAACTATGACGTTGGTAATCAGGAGTTGTTGGCTATGAAGTGGGCATTTGAGGAGTGGCGACATTGGCTCGAGGGAGCTAAGCATCGTGTGGTGGTCTTGACTGATCATAAAAATCTGATTTATCTCGAGTCTGCCAAGCGTCTGAATCCTAGACAGGCTCGTTGGTCGTTGTTTTTCTCCCGTTTTGACTTTGTGGTCTCATACCTGCCTGGTTCGAAGAACGTGAAGGCTGATGCGCTTTCTAGGAGTTTTGTGCCTGACTCTCCGGGAGTCTCAGAACCGGCTGGTATTCTCAGAGAGGGAGTGATTTTGTCTGCCATTTCCCCAGATATGCGACGAGTGCTGCAGAAATTTCAGGCGGATAGACCTGATCGTTGCCCGCCAGAGAGACTGTTTGTCCCTGATAGATGGACCAGCAGAGTTATTTCCGAGGTTCATTCTTCGGTGTTGACCGGGCATCCTGGAATTTTTGGTACCAGAGATTTGGTGGCTAGGTCCTTTTGGTGGCCTTCCTTGTCGCGGGATGTGCATTCCTTTGTGCAGTCCTGTGGGATTTGTGCTCGGGCTAAGCCTTGCTGTTCTCGTGCCAGCGGGTTGCTTTTGCCCTTGCCTATCCCGAAGAGGCCTTGGACGCACATTTCCATGGATTTCATTTCGGATCTTCCAGTATCTCAGAAGATGTCTGTCATCTGGGTGGTGTGTGATCGTTTTTCTAAAATGGTCCATTTGGTGCCCTTACCTAAGTTGCCTTCCTCCTCCGATTTGGTTCCTTTGTTCTTTCAGAATGTGGTTCGTTTGCACGGCATCCCTGAGAATATTGTGTCTGACAGAGGATCCCAGTTTGTGTCCAGATTCTGGCGATCCTTTTGTGCTAAGATGGGTATTGACTTGTCGTTCTCATCGGCTTTTCATCCTCAGACGAATGGCCAAACCGAGCGAACTAATCAGACGTTGGAAACTTATTTAAGATGTTTTGTTTCTGCTGATCAGGATGATTGGGTGACCTTTTTGCCACTGGCCGAGTTTGCCCTTAATAATAGGGCTAGTTCTGCCACTTTGGTTTCGCCCTTTGTTGTGAATTTGGTTTCTGGGCTCCCCCGGTGGTCACTTGTGGTACTGAGCTTGTGTGCTTCATCTCCTCTGTTCACCTGTTTTCATCAGGATGTGGGAGTTTTCTATTTAGCCTTGCTCCTCAGTCATTTCTATTCCGGCCAACAATGTAACCAGAAGCCTTTCTGTTCCATGTTCCTGCTCCTAGACTACTATCAGCTAAGTTGGACTTGTAGTCCTATGTTTGTTTTGCATTTTTGTTCCAGTTCTCTGTGATAGTATATTTCTGAGACTGGAAGCTCTTGTGAGCTGAAATTGCCACTCTGGTGTCATGAGTTGATGTTAGAGTCTTAAAGTAATTTCAGGATGGTATTTTGAAAGGGTTTTCAGCTGACCGTGAAGTTCCCTTTTCTGTCTTCCTACTATCTAGTAAGCGGACCTCAATTTGCTAAACCTATCTTCATACTTCGTATGTCAATTTCCTCTGAAATCACCGACAATATATGTGGGGGCTACTGTCTGCCTTTGGGGAAAATTTCTCTAGAGGTAAGCCAGGTCTGTATTTTCCTCTGCTAGGGTCAGTCAGTTCTCCGGCTGGCGCTGGGTGTCTAGGGATAAAACGTAGGCACGCTACCCGGCCACTGTTAGTTGTTGCGGTAGGTTTAGCTCACGGTCAGCTCGAGTTCCCATCTTCCAAGAGCTAGTCCTTTTGTATGCTTACTACGTTCTCTTGCCATTGAGAACCATGACAGTTTGGCCGGCCAAGGGTTAAAATAATTGGCAGAAGAAAGGAGAGAAAAGAAGTCTGCAGAGAATTTTTTTTTTTTTTCCTGAGTTTGCTCATTAGTTGATTCACTAGCATCTCTGCTTACTGCAGCCTTCGTCTCTCTCTCCTTCTAATCCTTGAATGGTTCTGATTTCACCTGATTAAAATGGATCATCAGAGTTTAGCTACAGGTTTGAATAATCTCGCTATGAAGGTTCAAAGTTTACAGGATTTTGTTATTCATGCTCCTATATCTGAACCTAGAATTCCTTTACCTGAATTTTTCTCCGGGGATAGATCTCGCTTCCAGAATTTCAAACATAATTGTAAATTATTTTTGTCTCTGAGATCTCGCTCCACTGGAGATCCTGCACAGCAGGTCAGGATTGTAATTTCCTTGCTCCGGGGCGACCCTCAGGATTGGGCATTTGCTTTGGCACCAGGGGATCCTGCGTTGCTCAATGTGGATGCGTTTTTCCTGGCTTTGGGGTTGCTTTATGAGGAACCTCATTTAGAGATTCAGGCTGAAAAAGCCTTGATGGCCCTGTCTCAAGGGCAAGATGAGGCTGAAATATACTGCCAAAAATTTCGTAAGTGGTCTGTGCTTACTCAGTGGAACGAGTGCGCCCTGGCGGCGAATTTCAGAGAGGGTCTCTCTGATGCCATTAAAGATGTTATGGTGGGGTTCCCTGTGCCTACAGGTCTGAATGAGTCCATGACAATGGCTATTCAGATTGATCGGCGTTTGCGGGAGCGCAAACCTGTGCACCATTTGGCGGTGTCTACTGAGAAGGCGCCTGAGATTATGCAATGTGATAGAATTCTGTCTAGAAGCGAACGACAGAATTTTAGGCGAAAAAATGGGTTATGCTTCTATTGTGGTGATTCAACTCATGTTATATCAGCATGCTCTAAACGTACTAAGAAGGTTGATAACTCTGTTTCAATTGGCACTTTACAGTCTAAGTTTATTCTATCTGTGACCCTGATTTGCTCTTTATCGTCTATTACCGCGGACGCCTATGTCGACTCTGGCGCCGCTTTGAGTCTTATGGATTGGTCCTTTGCCAAACGCTGTGGGTATGATTTAGAGCCTCTGGAAGTTCCTGTACCTCTGAAGGGTATTGACTCCACGCCATTGGCTAGTAATAAACCACAATACTGGACACAAGTAACTATGCGTATTAATCCGGATCACCAGGAGATTATTCGCTTCCTTGTGTTGTATAATCTACATGATGTGTTGGTGCTTGGATTGCCATGGCTGCAATCTCATAACCCAGTCCTCGACTGGAAAGCAATGTCTGTGTTAAGCTGGGGATGTCAGGGGACTCATGGGGACGTACCTTTGGTTTCCATTTTGTCATCTATTCCCTCTGAGATTCCGGAATTTTTATCTGATTATCGTGACGTTTTTGAGGAGCCTAAACTTGGTTCACTACCTCCGCACAGAGATTGCGATTGTACTATAGATCTGATTCCGGGCAGTAAGTTTCATAAGGGTCGTTTATTTAATCTATCTGTGCCTGAACATGCTGCTATGCGGGAATATATTAAGGAGTCCTTGGAAAAGGGACATATTCGTCCTTCGTCATCTCCCTTAGGAGCCGTTTTTTTCTTTGTATCTAAAAAAGATGGCTCTTTGAGGCCGTGTATTGATTATCGGCTTTTGAATAAAATTACGGTTAAATATCAGTATCCTTTGCCGCTGCTTACTGATTTGTTTGCTCGAATAAAGGGGGCCAAGTGGTTCTCTAAGATTGATCTTCGTGGGGCGTATAATTTAGTGCGAATTAAGCAGGGGGATGAGTGGAAAACCGCATTTAATACGCCTGAGGGCCATTTTGAGTATTTAGTAATGCCTTTTGGTCTTTCAAATGCCCCTTCAGTCTTTCAGTCCTTTATGCATGACATTTTCCGTGAATATTTGGATACATTTTTGATTGTGTATCTGGATGATATTTTGATTTTTTCGGATGACTGGGACTCTCATGTCCAACAGGTCAGGAGGGTTTTTCAGGTTTTGCGCTCTAATTCCTTGTGTGTAAAGGGTTCTAAGTGCGTTTTTGGGGTTCAAAAGATTTCGTTTTTGGGGTACATTTTTTCCCCCTCTTCCATTGAGATGGACCCTGTCAAGGTTCAGGCTATTTGTGATTGGACGCAACACTCTTCTCTTAAGAGCCTTCAGAAGTTTTTGGGCTTTGCTAATTTTTATCGTCGATTTATAACTGGTTTTTCTGATGTTGCTAAACCGTTGACTGATTTGACTAAGAAGGTGTTGTGAATTTGGATTCTGGGCTCCCCCGGTGGCTACTGGTGGAATTGAACTGGTGTCTTCATCTTCTCTGTTCACCTGTTCCCATCAAGATGTGGGAGTCGCTATATAACCTTGCTGCTCTGTTAGTTGCTTGCCGGTCAACAATGTTATCAGAAGCCTCTCTGTGCTTGTTCCTGCTCCTAGACAACTACTAGATAAGTTGGACTCTTGTCCATGTTTGTTTTTGCATTTTGTTCCAGTTCACAGCTGTAGTTTCGTTACTGTGTCTGGAAAGCTCTTGTGAACAGGAATTGCCACTCTGGTGTTATGAGTTAATGCCAGAGTTTTAAAGTAATTTCTGGATGGTGTTTTTGATAGGGTTTTCAGCTGACCATGAAAGTGTCCTTTCTGTCTTCTGCTATGTAGTAAGTGGACCTCAAATTTGCTAAACCTATTTTCTTACTACGTTTGTTATTTCATCTCAACTCACCGCCAATACATGTGGGGGGCCTCTGTCTCCTTTCGGGGTATTTCTCTAGAGGTGAGCTAGGACTAATATTTTCCTCTGCTAGCTTTATTTAGTCCTCCGGCTGGTGCTGGGCATCTAGAATCAACGTAGGCATGCTACCCGGCCACTGCTAGTTGTGCGTTAGGTTTAGTTCATGGTCAGCTCAGTTCCCATCTTCCAAGAGCTAGTTTCTATATATGCTTATGCTATGTTCTCTTGCCATTGAGATCATGACAGTTTGACCGGCCCTCAAAGTGTTAATTGTTTGGGCTGAAGCAGGAGAAAAAGAAGTGTTGAAGGGAAATTTTTTTTTTTTTTTTTTTTTTCTCCCCCCTCAGAGTTTTGCTGCCTAGCCCTTAATTGCTGTCTAGCTGCTTCTTACCTCCTCTTAACCCTTGAATGGCTCTGTGTCCACCTGTTTGTAATGGATCTTCAGAGTGTAACTGCAGGTTTGAATAATCTCGCCACGAAGGTACAAAATTTGCAAGATTTTGTTTGTCATGCACCTGTATCTGAGCCGAGAATTCCTTTGCCGGAATTTTTCTCGGGGAATAGATCCGGGTTTCAGAATTTTCGAAATAATTGCAAATTATTTTTGTCCCTGAAATCTCGCTCTGCCGGAGACCCTGCACAGCAGGTCAGGATTGTGATTTCCTTGCTCCGGGGCGACCCTCAAGACTGGGCTTTTTCATTGACACCAGGGGATCCTGCGTTGCTCAATGTGGATGCGTTTTTTCTGGCCTTGGGGTTGCTTTATGACGAACCTCATTTGGAGCTTCAGGCAGAAAAAACTTTGATGTCCCTATCTCAGGGGCAAGATGAAGCGGAAATTTACTGCCAAAGATTCCGTAAATGGTCTGTGCTTACTCAGTGGAATGAATGCGCCCTGGCGGCGACTTTCAGAGAAGGTCTCTCTGATGCCATTAAGGATGTTATGGAGGGGTTCCCTGTGCCTGCGGGTCTGAATGAGTCCATGACAATGGCTATTCAGATCGATAGGCGTTTGCGGGAGCGCAAACCAGTGCACCATCTGGCGGTGTCCACTGAGAAGTCGCCAGAGAGTATGCAGTGTGATAGAATTCTGTCCCGAAGCGAGCGGCAGAATTTTAGACGGAAAAATGGGTTGTGTTTCTATTGTGGTGATTCTACTCATGTTATATCAGCATGCTCTAAGCGCACTAAAAAGCTTGGTAAATCTGTTTCCATTTGCACCTTACCGTCTAAATTTATTCTATCTGTGACCCTGATTTGCTCTTTGTCATCTATTACCACGGACGCCTATGTCGACTCTGGCGCCGCTTTGAGTCTTATGGATTGGTCCTTTGCCAAACGCTGTGGGTATGATTTAGAGCCTTTGGAGACTCCTATTCCTCTGAAGGGGATTGACTCCACCCCATTGGCTAATAATAAACCACAATACTGGACACAAGTAACTATGCGTATTAATCCGGATCACCAGGAGATTATTCGCTTTCTGGTGCTGTATAATCTACATGATGATTTGGTGCTAGGATTGCCTTGGCTGCAATCTCACAACCCAGTCCTCGACTGGAGAGCTATGTCTGTGTTGAGCTGGGGATGTAAGGGGGCTCATGGGGATGTACCTGTGGTTTCCATTTCATCATCTATTCCCTCTGAAATTCCTGAGTTCCTGTCTGACTATCGTGACGTCTTTGAAGAATCCAAGCTTGGTTCGTTACCTCCGCACCGAGAGTGCGATTGTGCCATAGATTTAATCCCGGGTAGTAAATACCCAAAGGGTCGTTTATTTAATCTGTCTGTGCCTGAACATGCTGCTATGCGAGAATATATAAAGGAGTCCTTGGAAAAGGGGCATATTCGTCCATCGTCATCTCCCTTAGGAGCCGGTTTTTTCTTTGTGTCAAAAAAAGACGGCTCTTTGAGACCATGTATTGATTATCGGCTTTTGAATAAAATCACTGTTAAATATCAATACCCATTGCCGTTGCTGACTGATTTGTTTGCTCGCATAAAGGGGGCCAAGTGGTTCTCTAAGATTGACCTTCGTGGGGCGTATAATTTGGTGCGAATCAGGCAGGGTGATGAGTGGAAAACCGCATTTAATACGCCCGAGGGCCACTTTGAGTATTTAGTGATGCCTTTTGGTCTTTCTAATGCTCCGTCAGTTTTCCAGTCCTTTATGCATGATATTTTTCGCGATTATTTGGATAAATTTATGATTGTGTATCTGGATGATATTCTGATTTTTTCGGATGACTGGGACTCTCATGTCCAGCAAGTCAGGAGGGTTTTTCAGGTTTTGCGGTCTAATTTTTTGTGTGTGAAGGGTTCTAAGTGTGTTTTTGGGGTACAGAGGATTTCCTTTTTGGGATATATTTTTTCCCCCTCTTCCATTGAAATGGATCCTGTCAAGGTTCAAGCTATTTGTGATTGGACGCAGCCCTCTTCTCTTAAGAGTCTTCAGAAATTTTTGGGCTTTGCTAACTTTTATCGTCGATTTATTGCTGGTTTTTCGGATATTGCTAAGCCATTGACCGATTTGACTAAGAAGGGTGCTGATGTTGCTGATTGGTCCCCTGATGCTGTGGAGGCCTTTCGGGAGCTTAAGCGCCGTTTTTCCTCTGCCCCTGTGTTGCGTCAGCCTGATGTTGCTCTACCTTTTCAGGTTGAGGTCGACGCTTCAGAGATCGGAGCTGGGGCAGTGTTGTCGCAGAAAAGTTCTGACTGCTCCGTGATGAGGCCTTGTGCCTTCTTTTCCCGTAAATTTTCGCCCGCTGAGCGGAATTATGATGTTGGGAATCGGGAGCTTTTGGCCATGAAGTGGGCTTTTGAGGAGTGGCGCCATTGGCTTGAGGGGGCCAGACATCAGGTGGTGGTATTGACTGACCACAAAAATTTGATTTATCTTGAGACCGCCAGGCGCCTGAATCCTAGACAGGCGCGCTGGTCATTATTTTTCTCTCGGTTTAATTTTGTGGTGTCATACCTACCGGGTTCTAAGAATGTTAAGGCGGATGCCCTTTCTAGGAGTTTTGAGCCTGACTCGCCTGGTAACTCTGAGCCCACAGGTATCCTTAAGGATGGAGTGGTATTGTCAGCCGTTTCTCCAGACCTGCGGCGGGCCTTGCAGGAGTTTCAGGCGGATAGACCTGATCGTTGCCCACCTGATAAACTGTTTGTTCCTGATGATTGGACCAGTAGAGTCATCTCTGAGGTTCATTCTTCTGCGTTGGCAGGTCATCCTGGCATTTTTGGTACCAGGGATTTGGTGGCAAGGTCCTTCTGGTGGCCTTCCCTGTCACGAGATGTGCGAGGCTTTGTGCAGTCTTGTGACGTTTGTGCTCGGGCCAAGCCTTGTTGTTCTCGGGCTAGTGGATTATTGTTGCCCTTGCCTATTCCTAAGAGGCCTTGGACGCACATCTCGATGGATTTTATTTCAGATCTGCCTGTTTCTCAGAAGATGTCTGTCATCTGGGTGGTGTGTGACCGTTTTTCTAAGATGGTCCATTTGGTTCCTCTGCCCAAGTTACCTTCTTCTTCCGAGTTGGTTCCTCTGTTTTTTCAAAATGTTGTTCGTTTGCATGGTATTCCTGAGAATATCGTTTCTGACAGAGGGACCCAATTCGTGTCTAGATTTTGGCGGGCATTCTGTGCTAGGATGGGCATAGATTTATCTTTTTCGTCCGCTTTCCATCCTCAGACGAATGGCCAGACCGAGCGGATTAATCAGACCCTGGAGACATATCTGAGGTGTTTTGTGTCTGCTGACCAGGATGATTGGGTTGCTTTTTTGCCATTGGCGGAGTTCGCTTTCAATAATCGGGCCAGCTCTGCCACTTTGGTGTCCCCGTTTTTCTGTAATTCGGGGTTTCATCCTCGATTTTCCTCTGGTCAGGTGGAATCTTCGGATTGTCCTGGAGTGGATGCTGTGGTGGAGAGATTGCATCAGATCTGGGGGCAGGTGGTGGACAATTTGAGGTTGTCCCAGGAGAAGACTCAGCTTTTTGCCAACCGCCACCGTCGTGTTGGTCCTCGGCTTTCTGTTGGGGATTTGGTGTGGTTGTCTTCTCGTTTTGTCCCTATGAGGGTCTCTTCTCCTAAGTTTAAGCCTCGGTTTATCGGCCCGTATAAGATATTGGAGATTCTTAACCCTGTTTCCTTCCGTTTGGACCTCCCTGCATCCTTTTCTATTCATAACGTTTTTCATCGGTCATTATTGCGCAGGTATGAAGTACCGGTTGTGCCTTCCGTTGAGCCTCCTGCTCCGGTGTTGGTTGAGGGTGAGTTGGAGTACGTTCTGGAGAAAATCTTAGACTCTCGTGTTTCCAGACGGAGACTCCAGTATCTGGTCAAGTGGAAGGGATACGGCCAGGAGGATAATTCTTGGGTGAATGCATCTGATGTTCATGCCTCCGATCTGGTTCGTGCCTTTCATAGGGCCCATCCTGATCGCCCTGGTGGTTCTGGTGAGGGTTCGGTGCCCCCTCCTTGAGGGGGGGGTACTGTTGTGAATTTGGATTCTGGGCTCCCCCGGTGGCTACTGGTGGAATTGAACTGGTGTCTTCATCTTCTCTGTTCACCTGTTCCCATCAAGATGTGGGAGTCGCTATATAACCTTGCTGCTCTGTTAGTTGCTTGCCGGTCAACAATGTTATCAGAAGCCTCTCTGTGCTTGTTCCTGCTCCTAGACAACTACTAGATAAGTTGGACTCTTGTCCATGTTTGTTTTTGCATTTTGTTCCAGTTCACAGCTGTAGTTTCGTTACTGTGTCTGGAAAGCTCTTGTGAACAGGAATTGCCACTCTGGTGTTATGAGTTAATGCCAGAGTTTTAAAGTAATTTCTGGATGGTGTTTTTGATAGGGTTTTCAGCTGACCATGAAAGTGTCCTTTCTGTCTTCTGCTATGTAGTAAGTGGACCTCAAATTTGCTAAACCTATTTTCTTACTACGTTTGTTATTTCATCTCAACTCACCGCCAATACATGTGGGGGGCCTCTGTCTCCTTTCGGGGTATTTCTCTAGAGGTGAGCTAGGACTAATATTTTCCTCTGCTAGCTTTATTTAGTCCTCCGGCTGGTGCTGGGCATCTAGAATCAACGTAGGCATGCTACCCGGCCACTGCTAGTTGTGCGTTAGGTTTAGTTCATGGTCAGCTCAGTTCCCATCTTCCAAGAGCTAGTTTCTATATATGCTTATGCTATGTTCTCTTGCCATTGAGATCATGACAGAAGGGTGCTGATGTTGCTAATTGGTCCCCTGCTGCTGTGGAGGCCTTTCGGGAGCTTAAGCGCCGCTTTTCTTCCGCCCCTGTATTGCGTCAGCCTGATGTTACTCTTCCTTTTCAGGTTGAGGTCGACGCTTCAGAAATCGGAGCTGGGGCGGTTTTGTCGCAGAAAAGTTCCGATTGCTCCGTGATGAGACCTTGTGCGTTCTTTTCTCGTAAATTTTCGCCCGCTGAGCGAAATTATGATATTGGTAATCGGGAGCTCTTGGCTATGAAGTGGGCTTTTGAGGAGTGGCGTCATTGGCTTGAGGGGGCTAGACATCAGGTGGTGGTATTGACCGACCACAAGAATTTGATTTATCTTGAGTCTGCCAGGCGCCTGAATCCTAGACAGGCGCGCTGGTCGTTATTTTTCTCTCGGTTTAATTTTGTGGTTTCTTACCTACCGGGTTCTAAAAATGTGAAGGTGGATGCCCTTTCTAGGAATTTTGAGCCTGATTCCCCTGGTAATTCTGAACCTACAGGTATCCTTAAGGATGGAGTGATATTATCTGCTGTTTCCCCAGACTTGCGACGGGTCTTGCAGGAGTTTCAGGCGGATAGACCTGAGCGTTGCCCGCCTGGTAGAATGTTTGTTCCTGATGATTGGACCAGTAGAGTCATCTCAGAGGTCCATTCTTCTGCGTTAGCAGGTCATCCTGGAATCTTTGGTACCAGGGATTTGGTGGCTAGGTCCTTCTGGTGGCCTTCCCTGTCGCGAGATGTGCGAGGTTTTGTGCAGTCTTGTGATGTTTGTGCTTGGGCCAAGCCTTGTTGTTCTCGGGCTAGTGGATTGTTGTTATCCTTGCCTATTCCGAAGAGGCCTTGGACTCACATCTCCATGGATTTTATTTCTGATCTCCCTGTTTCTCAGAAGATGTCTGTCATCTGGGTGGTGTGTGACCGTTTCTCCAAGATGGTCCATTTGGTTCCCTTGCCTAAATTGCCTTCCTCATCCGAGCTGGTTCCTCTGTTCTTTCAAAATGTGGTTCGCTTGCATGGTATTCCGGAGAATATCGTTTCTGACAGGGGAACCCAATTCGTGTCTAGATTTTGGCGAGCGTTCTGTGCTAGGATGGGCATTGATTTGTCTTTTTCGTCTGCTTTCCATTCTCAGACTAATGGCCAGACCGAGCGAACTAATCAGACCTTGGAGACTTATTTGAGGTGTTTTGTGTCTGCGGATCAGGATGATTGGGTTGCCTTTTTGCCCTTGGCGGAGTTTGCCCTCAATAATCGGGCTAGTTCTGCCACCTTGGTTTCTCCTTTCTTCTGTAATTCGGGGTTTCATCCTCGTTTCTCTTCCGGTCAGGTGGAGTCTTCGGATTGTCCTGGAGTGGATGCTGTGGTGGAGAGGTTGCATCAGATTTGGGGGCATGTGGTGGACAATTTGAAGTTGTCCCAGGAGAAGACTCAGCATTTTGCCAACCGCCGTCGTCGTGTTGGTCCTCGTCTTTGTGTTGGGGACTTGGTGTGGTTGTCTTCTCGTTTTGTCCCTATGAAGGTTTCTTCTCCTAAGTTTAAGCCTCGGTTCATCGGCCCGTACAAGATATTGGAGATTCTTAACCCTGTGTCCTTTCGTTTGGACCTCCCTGTATCTTTTTCTATTCATAATGTCTTCCATCGGTCATTGTTGCGCAGGTATGAGGTACCGGTTGTGCCTTCCGTTGAGCCTCCTGCTCCGGTGTTGGATGAGGGTGAGTTGGAGTACGTTGTCGAGAAGATCTTGGACTCCCGTGTTTCCAGACGGAGACTTCAGTATCTGGTCAAGTGGAAGGGCTACGGTCAGGAGGATAATTCTTGGGTGACAGCCTCTGATGTTCATGCCTCCGATTTGGTCCGTGCCTTTCATAGGGCTCATCCTGATCGCCCTGGTGGTTCTGGTGAGGGTTCGGTGCCCCCTCCTTAAGGGGGGGGTACTGTTGTGAATTTGGTTTCTGGGCTCCCCCGGTGGTCACTTGTGGTACTGAGCTTGTGTGCTTCATCTCCTCTGTTCACCTGTTTTCATCAGGATGTGGGAGTTTTCTATTTAGCCTTGCTCCTCAGTCATTTCTATTCCGGCCAACAATGTAACCAGAAGCCTTTCTGTTCCATGTTCCTGCTCCTAGACTACTATCAGCTAAGTTGGACTTGTAGTCCTATGTTTGTTTTGCATTTTTGTTCCAGTTCTCTGTGATTGTATATTTCTGAGACTGGAAGCTCTTGTGAGCTGAAATTGCCACTCTGGTGTCATGAGTTGATGTTAGAGTCTTAAAGTAATTTCAGGATGGTATTTTGAAAGGGTTTTCAGCTGACCGTGAAGTTCCCTTTTCTGTCTTCCTACTATCTAGTAAGCGGACCTCAATTTGCTAAACCTATCTTCATACTTCGTATGTCAATTTCCTCTGAAATCACCGACAATATATGTGGGGGCTACTGTCTGCCTTTGGGGAAAATTTCTCTAGAGGTAAGCCAGGTCTGTATTTTCCTCTGCTAGGGTCAGTCAGTTCTCCGGCTGGCGCTGGGCGTCTAGGGATAAAACGTAGGCACGCTACCCGGCCACTGTTAGTTGTTGCGGTAGGTTTAGCTCACGGTCAGCTCGAGTTCCCATCTTCCAAGAGCTAGTCCTTTTGTATGCTTACTACGATCTCTTGCCATTGAGAACCATGACAGCCCTTTTTCTGCAATTCTGGTTTTCATCCTCGTTTTTCCTCGGGCCAGG
The DNA here is from genome assembly GCF_051348905.1 of Ranitomeya variabilis. NCBI lineage: Eukaryota > Metazoa > Chordata > Amphibia > Anura > Dendrobatidae > Ranitomeya > Ranitomeya variabilis. The sequence continues at coordinate 92,760,052 of NC_135238.1, read as the reverse complement.
TTGAACCTTCTGACTGTCCTGGGGTTGATTCTGTGGTGGATAGGTTGCAGCGGATTTGGAACCATGTGGTGGACAATTTGAAATTGCCACAGGAGATGGCTCAGCGTTTTGCCAACCGCCGCCGCGGTGTGGGCCCTGTTGTGAATTAGACTTTTTTGGCTCCCTCTTGTGGTCACTAGTGGTATGACTCTGAGATTGTCTTTCCCTAGTTTGGCACCCACCTGGGTCGTTAGTCCAGGGGTGTTGCTATATGAACTTCCTGAATTCTTAGTCTGGTGCCTGGCATCGTTGTAATCAGTCCTTTCTGTTTGCTCCTGTCTGCTGGTCCTGGTTCATGCTAAATTAAGCTAAGTCCTGCTTCCTTGTTTTTTGGTTATTTGTATTGCTCTTATTTTTTTGTCCAGCTTGTACTAAATGTGATTCCTGATTTTGCTGGAAGCTCTAGGGGGCTGGTATTCTCCCCCCAGGCCGTTAGACGGTTCGGGGGTTCTTGAATATCCAGCATGGATATTTTTGATAGGGTTTTTGCTGACCGTATAAGTCATCTTACTATATTCTGCTATTAGTCAGTGGGCCTCTCTTTGCTAAATACCTAGTTCATTCTTACGTTTGTCTTTTCTTCTTACCTCACCGTTATTATTTGTTGGGGGCTTGTATCCAACTTTTGGGGTCTTTTCTCTGGAGGCAAGAAAGGTCTATCTTTTCCCTTCTAGGGTTAGTTAGTTCTCCGGCTGGCGCGAGACGTCTAGAACCAACGTAGGCACGTTCCCCGGCTGCTGCTATTTGTGGTGCTAGGATTAGCTATACGGTCAGCCCAGTTACCACTGCCCTATGAGCTGTTTTTTTGTGTTTGCAGACTTGATATTTATTGCAGAGACCCTCTGCCATTGGGGTCATAACAGTATGCCAGGCCAAAGTTGAATGTTTAATGCATTGCAGAAGTGGGATAATAAGAAAGGAAATTCTGAGTTTTTTTTTTTTTTTTTTCCTCTCTTTCTTCCTCCCCTTTACCTCTGAGTGGCTTATGCTTGCTGCAGACATGAATGTCCAGACTCTGATTACAAGTGTGGATCAGCTTGCTGCTCGTGTGCAGGGCATACAAGATTTTGTTACCAGTAGTCCTATGTCTGAACCTAAAATACCTATTCCTGAACTGTTCTCTGGAGATCGATTTAAGTTTAGGAATTTCAGGAATAATTGTAAATTGTTTCTTTCTCTGAGACCCCGTTCGTCTGGAGACTCAGCTCAGCAAGTTAAAATTGTTATCTCTTTCTTGCGGGGCGACCCTCAGGATTGGGCTTTCTCTCTAGCACCAGGAGATCCGGCATTGGCGAATATTGATGCGTTTTTTCTGGCACTCGGATTGCTTTACGAGGAACCCAATCTTGAAATTCAGGCAGAAAAAGCCTTGCTGGCTATTTCTCAGGGCCAGGATGAAGCTGAAGTGTATTGCCAAAAATTTCGGAAATGGTCCGTGCTTACTCAGTGGAATGAGTGTGCTCTGGCCGCAAATTTCAGAAATGGCCTTTCTGAAGCCATTAAGAATGTGATGGTGGGTTTCTCCATTCCTACAAGTCTGAATGATTCCATGGCGCTGGCTATTCAAATTGACCGGCGTTTGCGGGAGCGCAAAACTGCTAATCCTCTGGTGGTGTTGTCTGAACAAACACCTGATTTAATGCAATGTGATAGAATTCAGACTAGAAATGAACGGTAAAATCATAGACGGCAGAATGGGTTGTGTTTTTACTGTGGTGATTCTACACATGTTATATCAGCATGCTCTAAACGCCTTACAAGGGTTGTTAGCCCTGTCGCCATTGGTAATTTGCAACCTAAATTTATTTTGTCTGTGACTTTAATTTGCTCATTGTCTTCCTACCCTGTTATGGCGTTTGTGGATTCAGGTGCTGCCCTGAGTCTTATGGATCTGTCGTTTGCCAAGCGCTGTGGTTTTGTTCTTGAGCCATTGGTAAATCCTATCCCTCTTAGAGGTATTGATGCTACGCCATTGGCGGAAAATAAACCGCAGTTTTGGACACAGGTAACCATGTGCATGACTCCTGAACATCGGGAGGTGATTCGTTTTCTTGTTCTGCATAAAATGCATGATTTGGTCGTTTTGGGTCTGCCATGGTTACAGACCCATAATCCAGTCTTGGATTGGAAGGCAATGTCTGTGTCAAGTTGGGGCTGTCAGGGAATTCATGGTGATTCCCCACCGGTGTCTATTGCTTCCTCTACTCCTTCGGAAGTTCCTGAGTATTTGTCTGATTATCAGGATGTATTCAGCGAGTCCAGGTCCAGTGCTCTTCCTCCTCATAGGGACTGTGACTGCGCTATAGATTTGATTCCGGGTAGTAAATTTCCTAAGGGAAGATTATTTAATCTGTCTGTACCTGAGCATACCGCAATGCATTCGTATATCAAGGAATCTCTGGAGAAGGGGCATATCCGTCCATCCTCTTCCCCTCTTGGTGCGGGATTCTTTTTTGTGGCCAAGAAGGACGGATCTTTGAGACCTTGTATTGACTATTGGCTTCTGAATAAAATCACTGTTAAATTTCAGTATCCTTTGCCTCTGTTGTCGGACTTGTTTGCCCGGATTAAAGGTGCCAAGTGGTTCACCAAGATAGATCTTCGTGGTGCGTACAACCTTGTGCGCATTAAGCAAGGAGATGAATGGAAAACTGCATTTAATACGCCCGAAGGTCATTTTGAGTACTTGGTGATGCCTTTTGGGCTCTCTAATGTTTCTTCAGTGTTTCAGTCCTTTATGCATGATATTTTCTGGAAGTATCTGGATAAATTTATGATTGTTTATCTGGATGATATTCTGTTTTTTTCTGATGATTGGGACTCGCATGTAGAGCAGGTCAGGATGGTGTTTCAGGTTTTGCGTGAGAATGCTTTGTTTGTTAAGGGCTCAAAGTGTCTCTTTGGAGTACAGAAGGTTCCCTTTTTGGGTTTTATTTTCTCCCCTTCTGCGGTGGAGATGGACCCAGTCAAGGTCCGAGCTATTCATGATTGGACTCAACCCACGTCAGTTAAGAGTCTTCAGAAGTTCTTGGGCTTTGCTAACTTCTACCGTCGTTTTATCGCTAATTTTTCTAGCGTTGTTAAACCTTTGACGGATATGACCAAGAAAGGTTCTGATGTTGCTAACTGGGCTCCTGCAGCCATGGAGGCTTTCCAGGAGTTGAAGCGCCGGTTTACTTCAGCGCCTGTTTTGTGCCAGCCTGATGTCTCATTTCCCTTTCAGGTTGAAGTGGATGCTTCTGAGATTGGGGCAGGGGCCGTTTTGTCGCAGAGAGGCCCTGGTTGCTCTGTAATGAGACCATGTGCTTTTTTCTCTAGGAAGTTTTCGCCTGCTGAGCGGAATTATGATGTTGGCAATCGGGAGTTGCTGGCCATGAAGTGGGTATTTGAGGAGTGGCGTCATTGGCTCGAGGGTGCTAAGCATCGTGTGGTGGTCTTGACTGATCACAAAAATCTGATGTATCTCGAGTCTGCTAAACGCCTGAATCCTAGACAGGCCCGTTGGTCATTGTTTTTCTCCCGTTTTGACTTTGTGGTCTCGTATTTACCAGGTTCAAAGAATGTGAAGGCTGATGCTCTTTCAAGGAGCTTTGTGCCTGACTCTCCTGGAGTCGCAGAACCAGTTGGTATTCTTAAAGAGGGAGTAATCTTGTCAGCCATTTCTCCGGATTTGCGACGTGTGTTGCAGAGATTTCAGGCTGGTAGACCTGACTCTTGTCCACCTGACAGACTGTTTGTTCCTGTTAAATGGACCAGCAGAGTCATTTCCGAGGTTCATTCCTCGGTGTTGGCAGGGCATCCGGGAATTTTTGGCACCAGAGATTTGGTGGCTAGGTCCTTTTGGTGGCCTTCCTTGTCGCGGGATGTGCGGTCATTTGTGCAGTCCTGTGGGACTTGTGCTCGAGCTAAGCCTTGCTGTTCTCGTGCCAGCGGGTTGCTCTTGCCCTTGCCTGTCCCGAAGAGGCCTTGGACACACATTTCCATGGATTTCATTTCAGATCTTCCGGTGTCTCAGGGCATGTCTGTCATCTGGGTGGTATGTGATCGCTTTTCCAAGATGGTCCATTTGGTATCTTTGCCTAAGCTGCCTTCCTCTTCCGATCTGGTTCCTTTGTTCTTTCAGAATGTGGTTCGTTTACACGGCATTCCTGAGAATATCGTGTCTGACAGAGGATCCCAGTTTGTTTCCAGGTTCTGGCGATCCTTTTGTGCTAAGATGGGCATTGATTTGTCGTTTTCGTCTGCCTTTCATCCTCAGACTAATGGACAAATGGAGCGAACTAATCAAACTTTGGAGGCTTATTTGAGGTGTTTTGTTTCCACAAAAGCCATAACTGAGTAAGAAGATAATGAACAAATTAAAGTCACAGACAGAATAAACTTAGGCTGAAAAGTACCAATAGCGACAGGACTAACAATCTTTTTTAAGCGTTTAGAGCATGCTGAGATAACATGTGTTGAATCACCACAGTAAAAACACAACCCATTTTGACGTCTATGATTTTGTCGCTCTGCTCTGGTCAGAATTCTGTCACATTGCATAGAATCAGGTGACCGTTCAGACAGCACCGCCAAAGGATTAACAGATTTGCGCTCCCGCAAACGTCGATCAATTTGAATGGCCAGAGCCATTGAATCATTCAGACCTGTAGGGATAGGAAACCCCACCATCACATCTTTAATGGCTTCAGAAAGACCATTTCTGAAATTTGCGGCCAGAGCACACTCATTCCATTGAGTAAGCACGGACCATTTCCGAAATTTCTGACAATACACCTCAGCTTCGTCCTGACCCTGAGAGATAGCCAGCAACATCTTTTCAGCCTGATTTTCAAGATTAGGCTCCTCATGAAGCAAACCAAGCGCCAGGAAAAACGCATCAACATTCACCAATGCAGGATCTCCTGGCGCCAGAGAGAAGGCCCAATTTTGAGAGTCGCCGCGCAAGAAGGAAATAACAATCTTAACTTGCTGAGCGGAATCACCAGAGGAACGAGGTTTCAGAGACAGAAACAATCTGCAATTATTCCTAAAATTCAGGAACTTAGATCTATCTCCAAAAAACGGCTCAGGAATAGGTATTTTGGGTTCAGACATAGGGTTATGGATAACAAAATCCTGAATGCTTTGCACCCTAGCAGCAAGCTGATCCACACTAGAAGTCAGAGTCTGGACATTCATGTCTGCAGCAGAACTCCAACCACTCAGAGTAAAAAGGGGATGGAAGAAGCTAGGCAAATTGCAGCAAAAAAAACCAAAAAAAAAACCAAAACTCAGAACTTCTTTTTAATCCCGCTTCTGCGATGCATTAAACATTTTCTTTTTGGCCTGGCATTCTGTTATGATCCCAGTGGTAGAGGATCTCTGATATACCGACAAAATAGCAAAACCCTACAAAAACATCCACGCTGAATATTCAAGAACCCCCACACCGACTGACGGTGCGGGGGGAGAATATCAGCCCCCTAGAGCTTCCAGCGAGCCAGAAAATCAAATGTAAGCAAGTTGGACAAAAATATTGAAAAATGCAAATGATCAAAAGTACAAAACGGACTTAGCTTTTCTTGCATGAGACAGACAGAAAGGAATCCGGAGGAGACCAAATAGGTCTGGATACAATGATGCCAGGCAAGAGACTGAGTCCAGAAGAGACTTAAATAGGGAACACCCGCTGCTTAACGATACAGCTGGAGCTCAGGCCTGCAACAAGACATGCCTAACACAATACCGTTAGTAACCACCAGAGGGAGCCCAGAAACACAGTTCACAACAGTTGTCTTCTCGGCATGTTCCTTTGAAGGTCTCCTCTCCTAAGTTCAAGCCTCGCTTTATCGGTCCTTATAAGATTTTGGAAATCCTTAACCCGGTGTCTTTTCGTTTGGACCTTCCAGCGTCATTTGCTATTCATAATGTGTTCCATAGGTCCTTGTTGCGGCGGTACGTGGTGCCTGTGGTTCCTGCTGTTGAGCCTCCTGCCCCGGTTTTGGTTGAGGGCGAGTTGGAGTACGTGGTAGAGAAGATCTTGGATTCTCGTATCTCTAGACGTCGACTTCAGTATTTGGTTAAGTGGAAGGGCTATGGTCAGGAGGATAATTCCTGGGTTGTCACCTCTGATGTTCATGCAGCTGATTTGGTTCATGCCTTTCACGCTGCTCATCCTGATCGCCCTGGGGGTCTTGGTGAGGGTTCGGTGACCCCTCCTCAAGGGGGGGGTACTGTTGTGAACTGTGTTTCTGGGCTCCCTCTTGTGGTCACTAATGGTATGGTATGAGTCTTGTCTTTCTGCAGGCCTGGACTTCAGCTGTTTCATTAAGCTGTGGCTGTTCCCTATTTAGTCCTCCTTAGGACTCAGTCTCTTGCCTGGTATCGATGTATTCAGTCCAATTTGTTCTTCTCCTGATTCCTTGCCATCTGTCTCATGCAAGAAAAGCTAAGTCCTGTTTGCATACTTTGGATCATTTGCATTATCAGTGTTTTTTGTCCAGCTTGCTCAAAATGTGATTTTCTAGCTCGCTGGAAGGTCTAGGGTGCTGATATTCTCCCCTCACACCGTCAGTCGGTGCGGGGGTTCTTGAATATTCAGCGTGGATGTTTTTGCAGGGTTTTCTGCTGACCGCATAGTTCACTTTCTATTTTCTGCCTATCTAGATTAGTGGGCCTCACTTTGCTGAATCTAGTTCATCTCTATGTTTGTGTTTTCCTCTTGCCTCACCGTTATTATTTGTTGGGGGCTTTCTTCATCTTTGGGGTTAATTTCTCTGGAGGCAAGTGAGGTCTTATTTTCCCTCTAGGGGTAGTCAGTTCTCCGGCTGGCTCGAGACGTCTAGAACCAACGTAGGCACGTTCACCGGCTACTTCTAGTTGTGTGTTAGGATCAGATATGCGGTTAGCCCAGTTTCCACCTCCCTAGAGCTGTTTCTATGTTTTCTGCAGACTTAGCCGGAATCCAGAGATCCTCTACCACTAGGATCATAACAGTCGACTGACGCATCCTTCACTGTTGTTCTTGGTGAAGGGCACAAGGAAGCGACTTGTTCCTGACCGGGAGCATCCACTGACGATGCACTGCTCTGACATTTGGCACTTTCCGAGGAGGAGGCGAAAGAGCTAGAGGCAGAGTCAGCAATGAAAGCCAATACTTGTTCCTCCTGCTCCGGCTTCAAAAGTGGTTTTCCTACTCCCAGAAAAGAGAGCGTTCGAGGCCTTGTGTAGCCAGACAACGAACCTGGCTCAACAACTTGAGACTTAGGTGCTGTACTGCTTTTACCACGACCACCTGATGCTCCACCACCACTACCATCATTACCAGCTGACAATGACCGCCCACGTCCACGACTTCTTCCACTAGACTTCCTCATTGTTTGCAAAACGTAACCAAAGTAACGGTATTTGTTACTGTAAAACAACTTATAAGGTGAACTCAAACTTCTGTTGGATTTATATATACCTTTATAGGTGCCTGACACTGAAAGGAAAATCAGGCCCAATGTTAAACACTAGGTTTTCTGTGCCCCAATAATTTGAGACAGATGGCACACACAGGACCAGCACTCAAGCAGAAATGCCAATCTTAATCTCCCACTATTTTTTTTTTATTTTCTGGGATAATTTACCCAGAATTATTTATTTTTTTTAAAGGGAGAATTTACCCAAAAAAAAGAAAGGCCCAGTATTACACAGTGGTTTTCGGTGGCACAAAATGAGAGACAGATGCCACACACAGGACTGGCACAGAGGCAGACTTGCCAATCTTTATCTCCCAGACTCCCACTATTATTTTTTTTTTTTACAGGGAGAATTTACCCCAAAAAAAGAATGGCCCAGTATTACACAGTGGTTTTCGGTGGCACACAATTAGAGACAGATGCCACACACAGCAATGGCACAGAGGCAGACTTGCCAATCTTTATCTCCCAGACTCCCACTATTAATTTTTTTTTACAGGGAGAATTTACCCCCCCCCCAAAAAAATGGCCCAGTATTACACAGTGGTTTTCGATGGCACACAATGAGAGACAGATGCCACACACAGGACTGGCACAGAGGCAGACTTGCCAATCTTTATCTCCCAGACTCCCACTATTAATTTTTTTTTTACAGGGAGAATTTACCCCCCAAAAAAAGAATGGCCCAGTATTACACAGTGGTTTTCGGTGGCACACAATTAGAGACAGATGCCACACACAGCAATGGCACAGAGGCAGACTTGCCAATCTTTATCTCCCAAACTCCCACTATTAATTTTTTTTTTACAGGGAGAATTTACCCCCCCCCAAAAAAAATGGCCCAGTATTACACAGTGGTTTTCGGTGGCACACAATGAGAGACAGATGCCACACACAGGACTGGCACAGAGGCAGACTTGCCAATCTTTATCTCCCAGACTCCCACTATTAATTTTTTTTTTACAGGGAGAATTTCCCCCCCCCCAAAAAAAATGGCCCAGTATTACACAGTGGTTTTTGGTGGCACACAATGAGACAGGTGCCACATAAAGCAATGGCACAGAGGCAGACTTGCCAATCTTTATCTCCCACTAATTATTTTTTTTTTTACAGGGAGAATTTAGAAAAAAAAAATGGCCCAATATTACACACTGGTTTTCGGTGGCACACAATGAGACAGATGCCACACACAGCAATGGCACAGAGGCAGACTTGCCAATCTTTATTGTCATGAATCCCCAATGGCTAGGGATAGCACAGGACAAGCAAAGTATAACAAATATCGGACGAGCTCTAGGGTGATGGAACCTGGGCTGACCGCTGCCCTACGCCTGACAAACGCAACTAGAGATAGCCAGGGAGCGTGCCTACGTTGGTTCTAGACGCCACGCACCAGCCTAAGAGCTAACTAGTACTGCAGAGAAAACAAAGACCTCACTTGCCTCCAGAGGAATTAACCCCAAAAGGTATAGTTGCCCCCCACATGTATTGACGGTGAAATGAGAGGAAGGCACACACATAGAGATGATGTATATAGCTTTAGCAAATAGAGGCCCGCTGAAAACTAGAAAGCAGAATGATACAAAAGGGGACTGAGCGGTCAGCAAAAAACCCTAATCAAAAAAACCATCCTGAGATTACAAGAACCCATGTGACAACTCATGGCACATGGGGAGAACCTCAGTCCACTAGAGCAACCAGCTAGCATAGAGACATTCTAAGCAAGCTGGACCAAAAACCAAACAACTGAAAATCAGCACTTAGCTTATCCTGAAAGATCTGGGAGCAGGTAGGCAGGAACCAAACAGAGCACATCTGAACACATTGATAGCTGGCAAGGGAAATGACAGAAAGGCCAGGTAAAATAGGAAACACCCAGCCTCTGATGGACAGGTGGAAACCAAAGGCCGCAACCCACCAAAGTCACCCAGTACCAGCAGTAACCACCAGAGGGAGCCCACAAACAGAATCCACAACAGTACCCCCCCCTTGAGGAGGGGTCACCGAACCCTCACGAGAACCCCCAGGGCGATCAGGGTGAGCTCTATGGAAGGCGCGGGCCAAATCAGTCGCATGAACATCGGAGGCGACCACCCAGGAATTATCCTCCTGACCATAACCCTTCCACTTAACCAAATACTGGAGTTTGCATCTGGAAACACGAGAATCCAAGATCTTTTCAACAACATACTCCAATTCTCCCTCCACCAGCACCGGAGCAGGAGGCTCGACCGAAGGAACAACGGGCACCTCATACCTCCGCAACAACGACCGATGGAACACATTATGAATAGCAAACGATGCTGGGAGATCCAAACAAAAAGATACAGGGTTAAGAATCTCCGAGATCCTATAAGGACCGATGAACCGAGGCTTGAACTTAGGAGAAGAGACCTTCATAGGGACAAAACAAGAAGACAACCACACCAAGTCCCCAACAAGAAGTCGGGGACCCACGCGGCGATGGCGATTAGCAAACTGCTGAGTCTTCTCCTGAGATAACTTCAAATTGTCCACCACCTGATTCCAAATCTGATGTAGCTTGTCCACCAACACGTCCACTCCAGGACAATCCGAAGATTCCCCCTGACCAGAGGAAAAACGAGGATGAAACCCCGAATTACAAAAAAAAGGAGAGACCAACGTGGCAGAACTAGCCCGATTATTAAGAGCAAATTCGGCCAGTGGCAAAAAAGCAACCCAGTCATCCTGATCAGCAGAAACAAAACACCTCAAATAAGTTTCCAAGGTCTGATTAGTTCGCTCCGTCTGGCCATTCGTCTGAGGATGGAATGCAGACGAGAAAGACAAATCAATGCCCATCTTGGCACAAAACGTCCGCCAAAATCTAGACACAAACTGGGATCCCCTGTCAGAAACGATATTCTCCGGAATCCCATGCAAACGAACCACGTTCTGAAAAAACAAAGGAACCAACTCAGAGGAGGAGGGCAACTTAGGCAAGGACACCAAACGAACCATCTTAGAAAAGCGGTCACACACAACCCAGATAACGGACATTTTCTGTGAAACCGGGAGATCAGAAATAAAATCCATGGAAATGTGCGTCCAAGGCCTCTTCGGGATGGGCAATGATAACAACAACCCACTAGCCCGTGAACAGCAAGGCTTAGCTCGAGCACACACTTCACAAGACTGCACAAAGGTACGCACATCCCTAGACAAGGAAGGCCACCAAAAAGACCTGGCCACCAAGTCTCTAGTACCAAATATTCCAGGATGACCAGCCAACACAGAAGAATGGACCTCGGAGATGACTCTACTGGTCCAATCATCCGGAACAAACAGTCTTTCTGGTGGACATCGATCCGGTTTATCCACCTGAAACTCCTGCAATGCGCGTCGCAAGTCTGGGGATACGGCGGACAATATTACCCCATCCCTAAGGATACCAGCAGGCCCAGTGTCTCCAGGAGAGTCAGGCACAAAACTCCTGGAAAGAGCATCTGCCTTCACATTCTTTGAACCTGGCAGGTATGAAACCACGAAATTGAAACGAGAAAAAAATAACGACCAACGAGCCTGTCTAGGATTCAAACGCCTGGCAGACTCAAGGTAAATGAGATTCTTGTGATCAGTCAAGACCACCACGCGATGTTTAGCACCCTCAAGCCAATGACGCCACTCCTCAAATGCCCACTTCATGGCCAAAAGCTCCCGATTACCCACATCATAATTGCGCTCGGCGGGCGAGAATTTTCTAGAGAAGAAAGCACATGGCTTCATCACCGAGCCATTAGAACTTCTCTGTGACAAAACCGCCCCCGCTCCAATCTCGGAAGCATCAACCTCCACCTGAAAAGGAAGTGAAACATCTGGTTGACACAACACAGGAGCAGAAGAAAACCGGCGCTTAAGTTCCGAAAGGCCTCCACGGCCGCAGGAGACCAATCAGCAACATCAGCACCCTTTTTAGTCAAATCAGTCAAAGGTTTAACAATACTGGAAAAATTAGCAATGAACCGACGATAAAAATTAGCAAACCCCAAGAACTTCTGAAGGCTCTTAACAGATGTAGGTTGTGTCCAGTCACAAATAGCCTGAACCTTAACGGGATCCATCTCAATAGTAGAAGGAGAAAAAATGTACCCCAAAAAAGAAATCTTCTGGACTCCGAAGAGACACTTTGAGCCCTTCACAAACAGAGAACTGGCCCGCAAAACCTGAAACACCTTCCTGACCTGTAGAACATGAGACTCCCAGTCATCAGAAAACACCAAAATATCATCCAAATACACAATCATAAACTTATCCAGATATTCACGGAAAATATTGTGCATAAAGGACTGAAAGACTGACGGAGCATTGGAGAGTCCAAAAGGCATTACCAAATACTCAAAATGGCCCTCAGGCGTATTAAATGCGGTTTTCCACTCATCACCCTGTTTTATCCACACCAGATTATACGCACCACGAAGATTTATTTTAGTGAACCACCTAGCCCCCTTAATGCGAGCAAACAAATCAGTAAATAATGGCAATGGATACTGGTATTTGACTGTAATCTTTTTCAGAAGGCGATAATCTATACAAGGCCTCAGGGAACCATCTTTTTTTGCCACGAAAAAAAAACCTGCTCCCAGAGGGGACGAAGATGGACGAATATGTCCCTTTTCCAAGGACTCCTTAATATAATTCCGCATAGCAGTATGCTCTGGCAGTGACAGATTAAATAAATGACCCTTAGGGAACTTACTGCCAGGAATCAATTCTATAGCGCAGTCACACTCTCCATGAGGAGGGAGCGAATTGAGCTTAGGCTCCTCAAAAACATCCCTATAATCCGACAAAAACGCAGGGATCTCCGAAGGAGTAGATGAAGCGATAGAAATCGGAGGTGCATCATCATGAACCCCCTGACATCCCCAGCTTAGCACAGACATTGTTTTCCAGTCCAGGACAGGATTATGAGTTTGTAACCATGGCAGACCAAGCACTAGTACATCATGTAAATTATACAGTACAAGGAAGCGAATCACCTCCTGATGAACGGGAGTCATGCGCATGGTCACTTGTGTCCAATAGGGTTGAGCGACTTTCATTTTTTTAAGATCGAGTCTGGTTTTGTGAAACCCGATTTAGTCCAGAGTCGAGTCGAGTGAAGTCGGCCGATTATCGCTAAAAGTCGGGGATCGACCGAAACACGAAACCCAATGCAAGTCAATGGGGAAGCATAGCCGGCAGTGAGTGGAGGCCAGGAAAACACCTACAGTGCACATTTTACTGCCAAAAACATCCATTCTTGTTTTCTGAAGCTTGTCAATCTTAATTAACTTTATAATAATAGTTGGGCACTGGAAATTGGGGGTCATTTGGCAAAAGTTGTGGGGGTAGGGCTGGTTCAAGGTTTTAGTGGGCCCAGGAAACATGGACTACGTCATGGCGGTGGAGCAGGGAGAGGTAAGTATTTCAACGTTGCAAGTGCTGTGATCCTGAGCAAGCAGGGGGGGCCCACTCGTTCGCATTGGCACTGGCACAGGGCCCCTCAAAGTACGGCGGTGTGTTTGCATGGCGGGGGCGCCTCCCACCAGCAGTGACACTTTTGCGTACTCTGAGTGGCCCTGTGCCAGTGACGTCGCCAACGAGTATGCCCCCCCACCTGATGAAGGAACCTGCACTTTCATCTGCACCTTCCTCTTTGTCCCTGTGTAAGGTGGTATAATATGCGGGAAGGGGAACCTTACTTTCAGCAGGGTCAGATTCTGGCTGTGTAGAGTACAAGGGGAATGTAGTGGTCTAGGTCAATGTACCAGCAGACTCATCTAGCAGTGGCTGGGCAATGGGCAGGATGATGAGGAAACAGATATAGGGCCAAAGAATAAAGTAGGCTAAATGCAGATCAAAATTGGTAACAGGACTAAACAGGCGGCATTGCTTTGTTCAGTGGAGTAGCAAACCCAAGAGCAGCAGACACTGTTTCAAGGGCCTAACCACACTAGTAGGCCAAATGCAGTTTAATATCTGATAGTATAGGCCGAAAGCCAGAATGTGGAAGCTCAGCTTTGTTCAGTTGAGGACAACACCAGGGAGGGGCAGAAGCCGTTAGTAGGCCCTAACCACCATTTTGTTTTTTAAAAAACACTTAATGAGAGCCAGAAGGTTGAAGCTCAGCTTTATTCAGTTGAGGGCAACACCAGGCAGGGGCAGACACCGTTAGTAGGCCGGAATGTTGTGAATTTGGATTCTGGGCTCCCCCGGTGGCCGCTTGTGGAATTGGACTTGTCATCCTCTTTCCTGTTTCACCTGGTTCCATCAGTAGTGGGTGTCGCTATTTAAGCTCATTTCTCTGGTGGTTTCTTGCCGGTCAACAATGTTATCTGATGCCTCTCAGTGCTTGTTCCTGCTTCTAGACTACTACTAGATAAGTTGGACTTTTGTCCATGTTTTGTTTTGCCTATTTGTTCCAGTTCACAGCTGAAGTTTTGTTACTGTGTCTGGAAAGCTCTCGTTGATCAGGGATTGCTACTCTGGCGTTATGAGTTAATGCCAGAGTTTAAGGTAATCTCTGGATGGTGTTTTGTTAGTGTTTTTCTGCTGACCATGAAAGTATACTATCTGTCTTCTGCTATCTAGTAAGCGGACCTCAAATTTGCTAAGACTATTTTCCTGCTGCGTTTGTTGTTTCATCTGAACTCACCGTCATTATATGTGGGGGGCTACTGTCTTCTTTGGAATATTTCTCTAGAGGTGAGCCAGGTCTTATATTTCCCTCTGCTAGCTATTTAGGTCTTAGGCCAGAGCTGGGCATCTAGCGATAAATAGGAAATGCTACCTGGCTATTTCTAGTTGCGCGGCAGGCTTAGTTCATGGTCAGTATAGTTCCATCTTCCGAGAGCTTGTCCCTCTATAGGCTTGCTATGATCTCTGCCTGCAGAGATCATGACAGTTTGACCGGCCCATAAAGTGTTAAAGACCCAGGTTGAGAAAGGAGAGTTATAAGAAGTCTGCTGGAGTTTTTTTTTTTTTTCCTCCAGTCTGCCTTGCTGCAGTCTTTTTTCTCTCTCTCCTCCTAATCTCTGTATGGCTCTGTGTGCACCTGACAATAATGGATCTCCAGAGTGTAACTGCGGGTTTGAATAATCTCATCACGAAAGTACAAGATTTACAAGATTTTGTGGTACATGTTCCGGTATCTGAGCCGAGAATTCCTTTGCCGGAGTTCTTCACAGGGAATAGAGCTAGCTTCCAGAATTTCCGAAATAATTGTAAGCTTTATTTGTCCCTGAAGTCTCGTTCAGCTGGAGACCCTGCTCAGCAGGTTAGGATTGTGATTTCCTTGCTCAGGGGTGACCCTCAAGATTGGGCCTTCTCATTGCCAGCAGGGGATCCTGCGTTACGCGATGTGGATGCGTTTTTTCTGGCCTTGGGCTTGCTTTATGAGGAACCTCATTTGGAACTTCAGGCAGAAAAAACTTTGATGGCACTATCTCAGGGGCAAGACGTCTTTGACGAACCCAAGCTTGGGTCGTTACCTCCGCACCGTGAGTGCGATTGTGCCATAGATTTGATACCGGGTTGTAAATATCCAAAGGGTCGTTTGTTTAATCTGTCTGTGCCGGAACATGCTGCTATGCGGGAATATATAAAGGAGTCTTTGGAAAAGGGACATATTCGTCCATCTTTTTCTCCCTTGGGAGCTGGGTTTTTCTTTGTCTCAAAAAAAGACGGCTCTTTGAGACCATGTATTGATTATCGGCTTCTGAATAAGATCACTGTTAAGTATCAATACCCATTGCCATTGCTTACTGATTTGTTTGCTCGTATAGAGGGTGCTAAGTGGTTCTCTAAAATTGATCTTCGTGGGGCGTATAATTTGGTGCGGATCAGGCAGGGGGATGAGTGGAAGACCGCATTTAATACGCCCGAGGGCCACTTTGAGTATTTGGTCATGCCTTTTGGTCTTTCTAATGCCCCTTCAGTTTTCCAGTCTTTTATGCATGATATTTTCCGCGATTTTCTGGATAAATTTATGATAATATATCTGGATGATATTCTGATTTTTTCTGATGACTGGGACTCTCATGTCCAGCAGGTCAGGAGAGTTTTTCAGGTTCTGCGGTCTAATTCTTTATGTGTGAAGGGGTCTAAGTGCGTTTTTGGGGTCCAGAGAATTTCCTTTTTGGGGTATATTTTTTCTCCCTCTTCCATTGAGATGGATCCCGTCAAGGTGCAAGCTATTTGTGACTGGACTCAGCCCTCCTCTCTTAAGGGTCTTCAGAGATTTTTGGGCTTTGCCAACTTTTACCGCCGATTTATTGCTGGTTTTTCGGATGTCGTTAAACCACTGACTGATTTGACCAGACAAGGCGCTGATGTTGCTAATTGGTCCCCTCATGCTGTAGAGGCCTTTCAGGAGCTTAAGCGCCGTTTTGCCTCTGCCCCTGTGTTGCGTCAGCCTGATGTGAATCTGCCTTTTCAGGTTGAGGTTGACGCTTCGGAGATCGGAGCTGGGGCAGTGTTGTCGCAGAAAGGTTCCGACTGCTCCGTCATTAGGCCTTGTGCCTTCTTTTCTCGCAAATTTTCGCCCGCAGAGCGGAATTATGATGTTGGGAATCGGGAGCTTTTGGCCATGAAGTGGGCGTTTGAGGAGTGGCGCCATTGGCTCGAGGGGGCTAGGCATCAGGTGGTGGTATTGACTGACCACAAAAATTTGATTTATCTTGAGACTGCCAGACGCCTGAATCCTAGACAGGCGCGCTGGTCTTTATTTTTTTCTCGCTTTAATTTTGTGGTGTCATACCTACCGGGTTCTAAGAATGTTAAGGCAGATGCCCTTTCTAGGAGTTTTGACCCGGACTCTCCTGGTAATTCTGAACCCACAGGTATCCTTAGGGAGGGAGTAATTTTGTCGGCCGTTTCTCCTGATCTGCGGCGGTCCTTGCAAGAGTTTCAGGCGGATAGACCGGATCGTTGTCCGCCTGATAGACTGTTTGTTCCGGATGATTGGACCAGCAGAGTCATCTCTGAGGTACATTCTTCTGCATTGGCAGGTCATCCCGGAATTTTTGGTACCAGGGATTTGGTGGCAAGATCCTTCTGGTGGCCTTCCCTGTCACGAGATGTGCGAGTCTTTGTGCAGTCATGTGACGTTTGTGCTCGGGCCAAGTCTTGTAGTTCTCGGGCTAGCGGACTGCTGTTGCCCTTGCCTATTCCTAAGAGGCCTTGGACACACATCTCGATGGATTTTATTTCAGATCTGCCTGTTTCCCAGAAGATGTCTGTCATCTGGGTGGTCTGTGACCGTTTCTCTAAAATGGTCCATTTGGTTCCTCTGCCCAAGTTGCCTTCTTCTTCTGAGTTGGTTCCTCTGTTTTTTCAGAATGTTGTCCGATTGCACGGTATTCCTGAGAATATTGTTTCTGACAGAGGTACCCAATTTGTGTCTAGATTTTGGCGGGCATTCTGTGCTAGGATGGGCATAGATTTGTCTTTTTCATCTGCTTTTCACCCTCAGACTAATGGCCAGACCGAGCGGACTAATCAGACCCTGGAGACATATCTGAGGTGTTTTGTCTCTGCTGACCAGGATGATTGGGTTGCCTTTTTGCCATTGGCAGAGTTCGCCCTCAATAATCGGGCCAGCTCTTCCACCTTGGTGTCCCCGTTTTTCTGTAATTCGGGGTTTCACCCTCGATTTTCCTCCGGTCAGGTGGAATCCTCGGATTGTCCTGGAGTGGATGCGGTGGTGGAGAGATTGCATCACATCTGGGGGCAGGTTATGGACAATTTGAAGTTGTCCCAGGAGAAGACTCAGCGTTTTGCCAACCGTCATCGTCGTGTTGGTTCTCGGCTTTGTGTTGGAGATTTGGTGTGGTTGTCTTCTCGTTTTGTCCCTATGAGGGTCTCTTCTCCTAAGTTTAAACCTCGGTTCATCGGCCCTTATAGAATATTGGAGATTCTTAATCCTGTTTCTTTCCGTTTGGACCTCCCTGCGTCCTTTTCCATTCATAACGTTTTTCATCGGTCGTTATTGCGCAGGTATGAGGTACCTGTGGTACCTTCAGTTGAGCCTCCTGCTCCGGTGTTGGTTGAGGGTGAGTTGGAGTACGTTGTGGAGAAAATTTTGGACTCTCGTGTTTCCAGACGGAGACTCCAGTATCTGGTCAACTGGAAGGGTTACGGCCAGGAGGATAATTCTTGGGTCAATGCATCTGATGTTCATGCTTCTGATCTTGTTCGTGCCTTCCATAGGGCTCATCCTGGTCGCACTGGTGGATCTGGTGAGGGTTCGGTGCCCCCTCCTTGAGGGGGGGGTACTGTTGTGAATTTGGATTCTGGGCTCCCCCGGTGGCCGCTTGTGGAATTGGACTTGTCATCCTCTTTCCTGTTTCACCTGGTTCCATCAGTAGTGGGTGTCGCTATTTAAGCTCATTTCTCTGGTGGTTTCTTGCCGGTCAACAATGTTATCTGATGCCTCTCAGTGCTTGTTCCTGCTTCTAGACTACTACTAGATAAGTTGGACTTTTGTCCATGTTTTGTTTTGCCTATTTGTTCCAGTTCACAGCTGAAGTTTTGTTACTGTGTCTGGAAAGCTCTCGTTGATCAGGGATTGCTACTCTGGCGTTATGAGTTAATGCCAGAGTTTAAGGTAATCTCTGGATGGTGTTTTGTTAGTGTTTTTCTGCTGACCATGAAAGTATACTATCTGTCTTCTGCTATCTAGTAAGCGGACCTCAAATTTGCTAAGACTATTTTCCTGCTGCGTTTGTTGTTTCATCTGAACTCACCGTCATTATATGTGGGGGGCTACTGTCTTCTTTGGAATATTTCTCTAGAGGTGAGCCAGGTCTTATATTTCCCTCTGCTAGCTATTTAGGTCTTAGGCCAGAGCTGGGCATCTAGCGATAAATAGGAAATGCTACCTGGCTATTTCTAGTTGCGCGGCAGGCTTAGTTCATGGTCAGTATAGTTCCATCTTCCGAGAGCTTGTCCCTCTATAGGCTTGCTATGATCTCTGCCTGCAGAGATCATGACACCGGAACCACCAATGTGTTTAAAAACAGCAGTTAATCAGAGCCGGAAGGTAGAAGCTCAGCTTTATTCAGTTGAGGGCAACACCAGGGAGGGGCAGAAGCCGTTAGTAGGCCCTAACCACCATTTTGTTTTTTAAAAAACACTTAATGAGAGCCGGAAGGTAGAAGCTCAGCTTTATTCAGTTGAGGGCAACACCAGGGAGGGGCAGAAGCCGTTAGTAGGCCCTAACCACCATTTTGTTTTTTAAAAAACACTTAATGAGAGCCAGAAGGTTGAAGCTCAGCTTTATTCAGTTGAGGGCAACACCAGGCAGGGGCAGACACCGTTAGTAGGCCGGAACCACCAATGTGTTTAAAAACAGCAGTTAATCAGAGGCGGAAGGTAGAAGCTCAGCTTTATTCAGTTGAGGGCAACACCAGGGAGGGGCAGACACCGTTAGTAGGCCGGAACCACCAATGTGTTTAAAAACAGCAGTTAATCAGAGCCGGAAGGTAGAAGCTCAGCATTATTCAGTTGAGGGCAACACCAGGGAGGGGCAGAAGCCGTTAGTAGGCCCTAACCACCATTTTGTTTTTAAAAAAACACTTAATGAGAGCCAGAAGGTTGAAGCTCAGCTTTATTCAGTTGAGGGCAACACCAGGCAGGGGCAGACACCGTTAGTAGGCCGGAACCACCAATGTGTTTAAAAACAGCAGTTAATCAGAGCCGGAAGGTAGAAGCTCAGCTTTATTCAGTTGAGGGCAACACCAGGGAGGGGCAGAAGCCGTTAGTAGGCCCTAACCACCATTTTGTTTTTAAAAAAACACTTAATGAGAGCCAGAAGGTTGAAGCTCAGCTTTCTTCAGTTGAGGGCAACACCAGGCAGGGGCAGACACCGTTAGTAGGCCGGAACCACCAATGTGTTTAAAAACAGCAGTTAATCAGAGCCGGAAGGTAGAAGCTCAGCTTTATTCAGTTGAGGGCAACACCAGGGAGGGGCAGAAGCCGTTAGTAGGCCCTAACCACCATTTTGTTTTTTAAAAAACACTTAATGAGAGCCGGAAGGTAGAAGCTCAGCTTTATTCAGTTGAGGGCAACACCAGGGAGGGGCAGAAGCCGTTAGTAGGCCCTAACCACCATTTTGTTTTTTAAAAAACACTTAATGAGAGCCAGAAGGTTGAAGCTCAGCTTTATTCAGTTGAGGGCAACACCAGGGAGGGGCAGAAGCCGTTAGTAGGCCCTAACCACCATTTTGTTTTTTAAAAAACACTTAATGAGAGCCAGAAGGTTGAAGCTCAGCTTTATTCAGTTGAGGGCAACACCAGGCGGGGCAGACACCGTTAGTAGGCCGGAACCACCAATGTGTTTAAAAACAGCAGTTAATCAGAACCGGAAGGTAGAAGCTCAGCTTTATTCAGTTGAGGGCAACACCAGGGAGGGGCAGACACCGTTAGTAGGCCGGAACCACCAATGTGTTTAAAAACAGCAGTTAATCAGAGCCGGAAGGTAGAAGCTCAGCTTTATTCAGTTGAGGGCAACACCAGGGAGGGGCAGAAGCCGTTAGTAGGCCCTAACCACCATTTTGTTTTTTAAAAAACACTTAATGAGAGCCGGAAGGTAGAAGCTCAGCTTTATTCAGTTGAGGGCAACACCAGGGAGGGGCAGAAGCCGTTAGTAGGCCCTAACCACCATTTTGTTTTTTAAAAAACACTTAATGAGAGCCAGAAGGTTGAAGCTCAGCTTTATTCAGTTGAGGGCAACACCAGGGAGGGGCAGAAGCCGTTAGTAGGCCCTAACCACCACTTTGTTTTTTAAAAAAGACTTAATGAGAGCCGGAAGGTAGAAGCTCAGCTTTATTCAGTTGAGGGCAACACCAGGGAGGGGCAGAAGCCGTTAGTAGGCCCTAACCACCATTTTGTTTTTTAAAAAACACTTAATGAGAGCCGGAAGGTAGAAGCTCAGCTTTATTCAGTTGAGGGCAACACCAGGGAGGGGCAGAAGCCGTTAGTAGGCCCTAACCACCATTTTGTTTTTTAAAAAACACTTAATGAGAGCCAGAAGGTTGAAGCTCAGCTTTATTCAGTTGAGGGAAACACCAGGCAGGGGCAGACACCGTTAGTAGGCCGGAACCACCAATGTGTTTAAAAACAGCAGTTAATCAGAGCCGGAAGGTAGAAGCTCAGCTTTATTCAGTTGAGGGCAACACCAGGGAGGGGCAGAAGCCGTTAGTAGGCCCTAACCACCATTTTGTTTTTAAAAAAACACTTAATGAGAGCCAGAAGGTTGAAGCTCAGCTTTATTCAGTTGAGGGCAACACCAGGCAGGGGCAGACACCGTTAGTAGGCCGGAACCACCAATGTGTTTAAAAACAGCAGTTAATCAGAGCCGGAAGGTAGAAGCTCAGCTTTATTCAGTTGAGGGCAACACCAGGGAGGGGCAGAAGCCGTTAGTAGGCCCTAACCACCATTTTGTTTTTTAAAAAACACTTACTGAGAGCCAGAAGGTTGAAGCTCAGCTTTATTCAGTTGAGGGCAACACCAGGCAGGGGCAGACACCGTTAGTAGGCCGGAACCACCAATGTGTTTAAAAACAGCAGTTAATCAGAGCCGGAAGGTAGAAGCTCAGCTTTATTCAGTTGAGGGCAACACCAGGGAGGGGCAGAAGCCGTTAGTAGGCCCTAACCACCATTTTGTTTTTTAAAAAACACTTAATGAGAGCCGGAAGGTAGAAGCTCAGCTTTATTCAGTTGAGGGCAACACCAGGGAGGGGCAGAAGCCGTTAGTAGGCCCTAACCACCATTTTGTTTTTTAAAAAACACTTAATGAGAGCCAGAAGGTTGAAGCTCAGCTTTATTCAGTTGAGGGCAACACCAGGCAGGGGCAGACACCGTTAGTAGGTCGGAACCACCAATGTGTTTAAAAACAGCAGTTAATCAGAGCCGGAAGGTAGAAGCTCAGCTTTATTCAGTTGAGGGCAACACCAGGGAGGGGCAGAAGCCGTTAGTAGGCCCTAACCACCATTTTGTTTTTTAAAAAACACTTAATGAGAGCCAGAAGGTTGAAGCTCAGCTTTATTCAGTTGAGGGCAACACCAGGCAGGGGCAGACACCGTTAGTAGGCCGGAACCACCAATGTGTTTAAAAACAGCAGTTAATCAGAGCCGGAAGGTAGAAGCTCAGCTTTATTCAGTTGAGAACAACTTGAATTAGGGACTGCAGACAGACTTAGCAGGCTGTCCCCTGTGTGGACCATGCATCCAATACATTAACCCATTGAGCCACAAAGGACACGTAATCTTCCGTGGCCATGCGTACAGGTCCATGTGTCTGTTGTCAGGTGTACCTTTGTCAGTGTAGGCCTATTGGAAGGAGGGACCGCAGACAGGCTTCGAAGGCCTAACACAATAAAATGGGCTGGCTGTAGGCACTTTAAAATTGGTTCCAGGGGTACACGGGCAGCAGTGGTCTGGTCAGTGGAGGCCTAGTGGAAGGAGGGACCGCAGACAGGCTTCGAAGGCCTAACACAATAAAATGGGCTGGCTGTAGGCACTTTAAAATTGGTTCCAGGGGTACACGGGCAGCAGTGGTCTGGTCAGTGGAGGCCTATTGGAAGGAGGGACCGCAGACAGGCTTCGAAGGCCTAACACAATAAAATGGGCTGGCTGTAGGCACTTTAAAATTGGTTCCAGGGGTACACGGGCAGCAGTGGTCTGGTCAGTGGAGGCCTAGTGGAAGGAGGGACCGCAGACAGGCTTCGAAGGCCTAACACAATAAAATGGGCTGGCTGTAGGCACTTTAAAATTGGTTCCAGGGGTACACGGGCAGCAGTGGTCTGGTCAATGGAGGCCTAGTGGAAGGAGGGACCGCAGACAGGCTTCGAAGGCCTAACACAATAAAATGGGCTGGCTGTAGGCACTTTAAAATTGGTTCCAGGGGTACACGGGCAGCAGTGGTCTGGTCAGTGGAGGCCTAGTGGAAGGAGGGACCGCAGACAGGCTTCGAAGGCCTAACACAATAAAATGGGCTGGCTGTAGGCACTTTAAAATTGGTTCCAGGGGTACACGGGCAGCAGTGGTCTGGTCAGTGGAGGCCTAGTGGAAGGAGGGACCGCAGACAGGCTTCGAAGGCCTAACACAATAAAATGGGCTGGCTGTAGGCACTTTAAAATTGGTTCCAGGGGTACACGGGCAGCAGTGGTCTGGTCAGTGGAGGCCTAGTGGAAGGAGGGACCGCAGACAGGCTTCGAAGGCCTAACACAATAAAATGGGCTGGCTGTAGGCACTTTAAAATTGGTTCCAGGGGTACACGGGCAGCAGTGGTCTGGTCAGTGGAGGCCTAGTGGAAGGAGGGACCGCAGACAGGCTTCGAAGGCCTAAAATAACAAACAATAGGCTCATGTCAGTTTTACAGCGGTTACATGGATACACGGGCAGGCAGCTTGGTGGTGAGTGGAGGAGTATTTAAAGTAGGGACCGCAGACAGGCTATCAAAGGCCTAAAATAACAAACAATAGGCTCATGGCAGTTTTACAGCGGTTACATGGATACACGGGCAGGCAGCTTGGTGGTGAGTGGAGGAGTATTTAAAGTAGGGACCGCAGACAGGCTATCAAAGGCCTAAAATAACAAACAATAGGCTCATGGCAGTTTTACAGCGGTTACATGGATACACAGGCAGCTTGGTGGTGAGTGGAGGAGTATTTAAAGTAGGGACCGCAGACAGGCTATCAAAGGCCTAAAATAACAAACAATAGGCTCATGGTAGTTTTACAGCGGTTACATGGATACACGGGCAGGCAGCTTGGTGGTGAGTGGAGGAGTATTTAAAGTAGGGACCGCAGACAGGCTATCAAAGGCCTAAAATAACAAACAATAGGCTCATGGCAGTTTTACAGCGGTTACATGGATACACAGGCAGCTTGGTGGTGAGTGGAGGAGTATTTAAAGTAGGGACCGCAGACAGGCTATCAAAGGCCTAAAATAACAAACAATAGGCTCATGGCAGCTTTACAGCGGTTACATGGATACACGGGCAGGCAGCTTGGTGGTGAGTGGAGGAGTATTTAAAGTAGGGACCGCAGACAGGCTATCAAAGGCCTAAAATAACAAACAATAGGCTCATGGCAGTTTTACAGCGGTTACATGGATACACGGGCAGGCAGCTTGGTGGTGAGTGGAGGAGTATTTAAAGTAGGGACCGCAGACAGGCTATCAAAGGCCTAAAATAACAAACAATAGGCTCATGGCAGTTTTACAGCGGTTACATGGATACACGGGCAGGCAGCTTGGTGGTGAGTGGAGGAGTATTTAAAGTAGGGACCGCAGACAGGCTATCAAAGGCCTAAAATAACAAACAATAGGCTCATGGCAGCTTTACAGCGGTTACATGGATACACAGGCAGCTTGGTGGTGAGTGGAGGAGTAGTGCAAGGAGTGTCTGTCCCAGTACTCCCAAAATATAAATAGATGTTAATGTCTCGCAAAACAACCAAAACAAAAAAAAAGGTGGCATACTTAGGTACAGGGGTGGGCTCATCTACTGAGTTTCTGACATAGTAATTTGGCAGTAACTATTTAATGGTGCCAATATAGGACACAGACACAGACTACTTTAAGTTGCATCATAGATGTCTACAAATTTGTATTGTCAGTGCCAGACATTGAATGATGTCAGCGAATAGACTAAAGATTGGTGGAGCTGTGCGACATAATTTTGCACGTGGTAGAGCACATTTTGAGCTGGGGTAGGGGGGAACTCTCTTGAGGCCGGCGGGACCGCCCCAGGGCCCCTCATGTTACAACGGTGTGTCTGACGTTGGGTGCGCACCACCACCGCCAGAGACACTACATTGTACTATGAGGGACCCAGTAGCAATGCCGTCAACCAAAAGCGAGCAGACCCACCTCTTCAGACAAACAGCAGTCTCACGGGTGCTTGCGCCAAGTCCCGATACCACGGCCCCGTGTGGGGAGTTTGGCCATTTAGGGAGGTGTAAACATGTCGTATGCTGTACAATCAGCTGCAGCAAATTAGACATTAGAAAAGTAATTCACAGGCAAGAGCTTTTCATAGGAAAGCTAGGTGTCGGCCGGGCAAGGTGGGGCAAAAGATTTCGAAATCCAGTTGTGGTTCATTTTAATGAATGTTAGATCGTCAACATTTTGGGTAGCCAGACGAGTCCTTTTTTCGGTTAATATTGAACCTGCAGCACTGAATACTCTTTCTGATAGGACACTTGCTGCCGGGCAAGCAAGCTCCTGCAATGCATATTCTGCCAATTCTGGCCAGGTGTCTAATTTGGAGGCCCAGTAATCAAATGGGAATGACGGTTGAGGGAGAACATCGATAAGGGATGAAAAATAGTTAGTAACCATACTGGACAAATGTTGTCTCCTGTCACTTTCAATTGATGCAGCAGTACCTGTCCTGTCTGCGGTCATAGCAAAATCACTCCACAACCTGGTCAGAAAACCCCTCTGTCCAACGCCACTTCTGATGTGTGCACCCCTAACACTCCTAGTCTGCTGCCCCCTGGAGCTCGTGTGAGAACGATCACGTGCGCTGTGTGCTGGGAATGCCTGAAGCAAACGGTCAACAAGAGTTGATTGTTTGGTTGCTAATATTAGTTCCAAGTTCTCATGTGGCATAATATTTTGCAATTTGCCTTTATAGCGTGGATCAAGGAGGCAGGCCAACCAGTAATCGTCATCGTTCATCATTTTCGTAATGCGTGTGTCCCTTTTTAGTATACGTAAGGCATAATCCGCCATGTGGGCCAAAGTTCCAGTTGTCAAATCTCCGGTTGTGATTGGTTGAGGGGCAGTTGCAGGCAAATCTACGTCACTTGTGTCCCTCAAAAAACCAGAACCCGGCCGTGACACGCAACCAATTTCCTGTGCCCCCGGGAAAGGTTCCGCATTAAAAATATACTCATCCCCATCATCCTCCTCGTCCTCCACCTCCTCTTCGCCCGCTACCTCGTCCTGTACACTGCCCTGACCAGACAATGGCTGACTGTCATCAAGGCTTTCCTCTTCCTCTGGTGCAGACGCCTGCTCCTTTATGTGCGTCAAACTTTGCATCAGCAGACGCATTAGGGGGATGCTCATGCTTATTACGGCGTTGTCTGCACTAACCAGCCGTGTGCATTCCTCAAAACACTGAAGGACTTGACACATGTCTTGTATCTTAGACCACTGCACACCTGACAACTCCATGTCTGCCATCCTACTGCCTGCCCGTGTATCCTCCCACAAATAAATAACAGCACGCCTCTGTTCGCACAGTCTCTGAAGCATGTGCAGTGTTGAGTTCCACCTTGTTGCAACGTCTATGATTAGGCGATGCTGGGGAAGGTTCAAAGACCGCTGATAGGTCTGCATACGGCTGGCGTGTACAGGCGAACGTCGGATATGTGAGCAAAGTGCACGCACTTTGAGGAGCAGGTCGGAGAACCCAGGATAAGTTTTCAATAAGCACTGAACCACCAGGTTTAAGGTGTGAGCCAGGCAAGGAATGTGTTTCAGTTGGGAAAGGGAGATGGCAGCCATGAAATTCCTTCCGTTATCACTCACTACCTTGCCTGCCTCAAGATCTATTGTGCCCAGCCACGACTGCGTTTCTTGTTGCAAGAACTCGGACAGAACTTCCGCGGTGTGTCTGTTGTCGCCCAAACACTTCATAGCCAATACAGCCTGCTGACGCTTGGCAGTAGCTGGCCCATAATGGGACAACTGGTGTGCAACAGTGTCATCTGCCGATGGAGTGGTTGGCAGACTGCGTTCTGTGGAAGAGCTGTAGCTTCTGCAGGAGGACGAGGAGGAGGAGGAGGAGGGGGTGCGAACGCCTACAGCCAACTGTTTCCTAGACCGTGGGCTAGGCACAACTGTCCCTAAATTGATGTCGCCTGTGGACCCTGCATCCACCACATTCACCCAGTGTGCCGTGATGGACACATAACGTCCCTGGCCATGCCTACTGGTCCATGCATCTGTAGTCAGGTGCACCTTTGTACTCACAGATTGCCTGAGTGCATGGACGATGCGCTGTTTAACATGCTGGTGCAGGGCTGGGATGGCTTTTCTGGAAAAAAAGTGTCGACTGGGTAGCTCGTATCGTGGTTCAGCGTACTCCATCAGGGCTTTGAAAGCTTTGCTTTCAACTAACCGGTAGGGCATCATCTCTAACGAGATTAGTCTAGCTATGTTAAAACCCTGTGTACGCGGATGCGAGGATAAGTACTTCCTTTTTCTAACCAGAGTCTCATGTAGGGTGAGCTGGACTGGAGAGCTGGAGATCGTGGAACTTTCGGGTGTGCCGGTGTACATGGCAGACTGAGAGACGGTTGGAGACGGTATTGTTTCCGCCGGTGCCCTAGATGCAATATTTCCTCCTACAAAACTGGTGATTCCCTGACCCTGACTGCTTTTGGCTGGCAAAGAAACCTGCACAGATACTGCCGGTGGTGCGGAAAATGGTGGCCTTACAGTGACGGAAGGGATGTTGCGTTGCTGACTAGCTTCATTGGCCGAGGGTGCTACAACCTTAAGGGACGTTTGGTAGTTAGTCCAGGCTTGAAAATGCATGGTGGTTAAGTGTCTATGCATGCAACTAGTATTTAGACTTTTCAGATTCTGACCTCTGCTTAAGCTAGTTGAACATTTTTGACAGATGACTTTGCGCTGATCAGTTGGATGTTGTTTAAAAAAATGCCAGACTGCACTCTTCCTAGACTCGGATCCCTTTTCAGGGATTGCAGACTGAGCTTTAACCGGATGGCAACGCTGTGCTCCAACAGGTTTTGGCTTTGACACGCGTTTTGGGCCAGATACGGGCCCGGCAGATGGAACCTGTTGCGATGTTGATGCCTGCTGCGGCCCCTCCTCCACCTCCGCTTCTGAACTACTGCCGCCTGCACCCTGTTCCCCCAATGGCTGCCAATCGGGGTCAATAACTGGGTCATCTATTACCTCCTCTTCGAGCTCGTGTGCAACTTCGTCTGTGTCACTGTGTCGGTCGGTGGTATAGCGTTCGTGGCGGGGCAACATAGTCTCATCAGGGTCTGATTGTGGATCTGTACCCTGAGAGGGCAATGTGGTGGTCTGAGTCAAAGGAGCAGCATAGTACTCTGGCTGTGGCTGTGCATCAGTGCACTCCATGTCAGAATCTACTTGTAATGGGCATGGCCTGTTAAATGTTTCACTTTCTAAGCCAGGGACGGTATGTGTAAAGAGCTCCATGGAGTGACCCGTTGTGTCGCCTGCTGCATCCTTCTCTCTTGTTGTAGTTTTTGCTGAGGAGGACAAGGAAGCGACTTGTCCCTGACCGTGAACATCCACAAGCGACGCGCTGCTTTTACATTTACCAGTTTCTGAAGAGGAGGCAAAAGAGCTAGAGGCTGAGTCTGCAATGTAAGCCAAAACTTGCTGTTGCTGCTCCGCCTTTAAAAGCGGTTTTCCTACTCCCAGAAAAGAGAGCGTTCGAGGCCTTGTGTAGCCTGACGACGAAACTGGCTCCACAGCTCCAGACTTAGGTGGAATATTTTTATCCCCACGACCACCTGATGCTCCACTTACCACTACCATCATTACCAGCTGACAATGAACGCCCACGACGACCTCTTGCACCAGACTTCCTCATTGTTTTAAAATCTTAACCAAAGTAACTTTATTTGTTGCTGTCAAACAACTTACACGGTGAGCTATAACTTCAGTATGATTTCAATATCCCTTAACAGGTTGGTGAGACCACAAGGAAAATCAGGCACAATGTTACACACTCTGTTTTCTGTGGCACAAAATCACAGAGATGACACACACGCAGGACTGTCACTCAAGCACTAATGTCAATATTAATCTCCCACCTAATTTATTTATTTTTTTTTCTCAGGGAGACTTTAGAAACCAAATAATATTAAAAAAAACCAAACAAAAAAAGGCTTTCTATGGCCCACAATTAGAGAGAGAGAGGTGGCACACCCAGGAGTCAAGACTGGCGCACAAGCTGAAAGGGCAATATTACTCTCCCACAGTTTTTTTATGTTTTTTTTTTTTCAGGGAGACTTTAGAAACCAAATAATATTAAAAAAAACAAAAAAATAAATAGCCTTTCTATGGCCCACTGAATGAGAGAGAGGTGGCACACCCAGGAGTCAAGACTGGCACACAAGCTGAAAGGGCAATATTACTCTCCCACTGTTTTTTTATGTTTTTTTTTTTTTTCAGGGAGACTTTAGAAACCAAATAATATTAAAAAAAACAAAAAAATAAATAGCCTTTCTATGGCCCACTGAATGAGAGAGAGAGGTGGCACACCCAGGAGTCAAGACTGGCACACAAGCTGAAAGGGCAATATTACTCTCCCACTGTTTTTTTATGTATTTTTTGTTTTTTAAGGGAGACTTTAGAAACCCAATAATATTTAAAAAAAAAAATAAATAGGCTTTCTATGGCCCACTGAATGAGAGGGAGAGAGGTGGCACACCCGGCAGTCAAGACTGGCACACAAGCTGAAAGGGCAATATTACTCTCCCACTGTTTTTTTATGTTTTTTTTTTTTTTCAGGGAGACTTTAGAAACCAAATAATAAGAAAAAAAATAAATAAATAAATAGGCTTTCTATAGCCCACTGAATGAGAGATAGCACACACAGCAGTGGCACACAAGCCCTGACTGAGGCCAATATTTTTCTCCCACTGATTGATGTAGTGTTTTTGTGTTGAGGTAGATTTTAGAACACAAATCAAGGAAAAAAAAAAAATTGCTTTCTATGGCCCACTGAATGAGAGAGAGGTGGCACACCCAGGAGTCAAGACTGGCGCACAAGCTGAAAGGGCAATATTACTCTCCCACTGTTTTTTTATGTTTTTTTTTTTTTTCAGGGAGACTTTAGAAACCAAATAATATTAAAAAAAACTAAAAAATAAATAGCCTTTCTATGGCCCACTGAATGAGAGAGAGGTGGCACACCCAGGAGTCAAGACTGGCACACAAGCTGAAAGGGCAATATTACTCTCCCACTGTTTTTTTATGTTTTTTTTTTTTTCAGGGAGACTTTAGAAACCCAATAATATTAAAAAAAAAAAAATAGGCTTTCTATTGCCCACTGAATGAGAGGGAGAGAGGTGGCACACCCAGGAGTCAAGACTGGCACACAAGCTGAAAGGGCAATATTACTCTCCCACTGCTTTTTTATGTATTTTTTGTTTTTTAAGGGAGACTTTAGAAACCCAATAATATTTAAAAAAAAAATAAATAGGCTTTCTATGGCCCACTGAATGAGAGGGAGAGAGGTGGCACACCCAGGAGTCAAGACTGGCACACAAGCTGAAAGGGCAATATTACTCTCCCACTGATTTTTTATGTATTTTTTTTTTTCAGGGAGACTTTAGAAACCAAATAATAAGAAAAAAAATAAATAAATAAATAGGCTTTCTATAGCCCACTGAATGAGAGATAGCACACACAGCAGTGGCACACAAGCCCTGACTGAGGCCAATATTTTTCTCCCACTGATTGATGTAGTGTTTTTGTGTTGAGGTAGATTTTAGAACACAAATCAAGGAAAAAAAAAAATGCTTTCTATGGCCCACTGAATGAGAGAGAGGTGGCACACCCAGGA
The DNA here is from genome assembly GCF_051348905.1 of Ranitomeya variabilis. Classification (NCBI taxonomy): domain Eukaryota; kingdom Metazoa; phylum Chordata; class Amphibia; order Anura; family Dendrobatidae; genus Ranitomeya; species Ranitomeya variabilis. The sequence continues at coordinate 92,729,977 of NC_135238.1, read as the reverse complement.
GTCAAGACTGGCACACAAGCTGAAAGGGCAATATTACTCTCCCACTGTTTTTTTATGTATTTTTTGTTTTTTAAGGGAGACTTTAGAAACCCAATAATATTTTTAAAAAAAAATAAATAGGCTTTCTATGGCCCACTGAATGAGAGGGAGAGAGGTGGCACACCCAGGAGTCAAGACTGGCACACAAGCTGAAAGGGCAATATTACTCTCCCACTGTTTTTTTATGTATTTTTTGTTTTTTAAGGGAGACTTTAGAAACCCAATAATATTTAAAAAAAAAAAAATAGGCTTTCTATGGCCCACTGAATGAGAGGGAGAGAGGTGGCACACCCAGGAGTCAAGACTGGCACACAAGCTGAAAGGGCAATATTACTCTCCCACTGTTTTTTTTTATGTATTTTTTGTTTTTTAAGGGAGACTTTAGAAACCCAATAATATTTAAAAAAAAAAAAAAAAGGCTTTCTATGGCCCACAATTAGAGAGAGAGGTGGCACACCCAGGAGTCAAGACTGGCACACAAGCTGAAAGGGCAATATTACTCTCCCACTGTTTTTTTATTTATTTATTTTTTTTCAGGGAGACTTTAGAAACCAAATAATATTAAAAAAAACAAAAAAATAAATAGCCTTTCTATGGCCCACTGAATGAGAGAGAGAGGTGGCACACCCAGGAGTCAAGACTGGCACACAAGCTGAAAGGGCAATATTACTCTCCCACTGTTTTTTTATGTATTTTTTGTTTTTTAAGGGAGACTTTAGAAACCAAATAATATTAAAAAAACCAAAAAAATAAATAGCCTTTCTATGGCCCACTGAATGAGAGAGAGAGGTGGCACACCCAGGAGTCAAGACTGGCACACAAGCTGAAAGGGCAATATTACTCTCCCACTGTTTTTTTATGTATTTTTTGTTTTTTAAGGGAGACTTTAGAAACCCAATAATATTTAAAAAAAAAAAAAAAAAGGCTTTCTATGGCCCACAATTAGAGAGAGAGGTGGCACACCCAGGAGTCAAGACTGGCACACAAGCTGAAAGGGCAATATTACTCTCCCACTGTTTTTTTATTTATTTTTTTTTTTTTCAGGGAGACTTTAGAAACCAAATAATAAGAAAAAAAATAAATAAATAAATAGGCTTTCTATAGCCCACTGAATAAGAGATAGCACACACAGCAGTGGCACACAAGCCCTGACTGAGGCCAATATTTTTCTACCACTGATTGATGTAGTGTTTTTGTGTTGAGGTAGAATTTAGAACACAAATCACGGAAAAAATAAATAGGCTTTCTATGGCCCACTCAGTGAGAGATGGCACACACAGGGATGGCACTGTAGCAGAAATGCCAATCTTAATCTCCCACAAAAAAAAAAAAAAAAAAAAAACAGGGACTGTCCTACAATTACTATCTCCCTGCAGTAATCTAAGCCAGGTATGGCAGGCAGCAATAGGAGTGGACTGATGCACAAATTAAATAAAAAGTGTGGACAAACAAAAAAGATAGCTGTGCAGAAAGGAACAAGAGGATATGTGCTTTGAAAAAAGCAGTTGGTTTCCACAGTGGCGTACACACAGCAATACAGCTATCACGGAGCCTTCTAGGGCAGCCCAATGAGCTACAGCGCTGAGGAAAAAAAAAAAAAAATAGCTTCCACTGTTCCTGCACACCGAAGGTGGTGTTGGACAGTGGAAATCGCTACAGCACAAGCGGTTTGGTGGTTAGTGGACCCTGCCTAACGCTCTCCCTGCTTCTGACGAAGCGGCAGCAACCTCTCCCTAAGCTCAGATCAGCAGCAGTAAGATGGCGGTCGGCGGGAACGCCCCTTTATAGCCCCTGTGACGCCGCAGACAGCAAGCCAATCACTGCAATGCCCTTCTCTAAGATGGTGGGGACCAGGACCTATGTCATCACGCTGCCCACACTCTGCGTTCACCTTCATTGGCTGAGAAATGGCGCTTTTCGCGTCATTGAAACGCGACTTTGGCGCGAAAGTCGCGTACCGCATGGCCGACAAGCACAGGGGTCGGATCGGGTTTCATGAGACGCCGACTTAGCCAAAAGTCGGCGACTTTTGAAAATGATCGACCCGTTTCGCTCAACCCTAGTGTCCAATACTGCGGTTTATTCATAGCCAATGGTGTAGAATCAATTCCCTTCAGAGGAATAGGAACTTCCAGAGGCTCTAGACTAAAACCGCAGCGTTTAGCAAATGACCAATCCATAAGACTCAGGGCAGCGCCTGAATCCACATAGGCATCGACGGAAATGGAAGACAGTGAAAAAATCAGAGTCACAGACAAAATGAACTTAGACTGCAGAGTATCAATGGCAAAAGATTTATCAACCCTTTTTGTGCGTTTAGAGCATGCTGATATAACATGAGCTGAATCACCACAATAAAAACACAAACCATTTTTCCGCCTATAATTTTGCCGTTCACTTCTGGACTGAATTCTATCACATTGCATAGTCTCAGGTGCCTGTTCAGAAGACACCGCCAACTGGTGCACGGGTTTGCGCTCCCGTAAACGCCGATCAATCTGAATGGCCATAGCCATAGACTCATTCAGACCTGTAGGCGCAGGGAACCCCACCATAATATCCTTAATGGCCTCAGAAAGACCATTTCTGAAGTTTGCAGCCAGGGCGCACTCATTCCACTGAGTAAGCACCGACCATTTCCGAAATTTCTGACAATATATTTCCGCTTCATCATGCCCCTGAGAGAGGGCTAATAAAGCCTTTTCAGCCTGAATGTCTAGGTTAGGTTCCTCATAGAGCAATCCCAATGCCAGAAAAAACGCATCCACACTGAGCAATGCAGGATCCCCTGGTGCCAATGCAAATGCCCAATTCTGAGGGTCGCCCCGTAGGAATGATATAACAATCTTGACCTGTTGAGCAGGGTCTCCAGAGGAGCGAGATTTCAAAGAGAGAAACAATTTACAATTGTTCCTGAAATTCAGGAAGGTAGATCTATCTCCAGAAAAAAACTCTGGAATAGGAATTCTAGGTTCAGACATGGGAGTGTGAACAACGAAATCCTGTATGTTTTGAACCTTTGCCGCGAGATTACTCAGGCTGGAAGCCAAACTCTGGACATCCATGATAAACAGCTAAGATCAGAGCCATTCAAGGGTTAAGAGGAGGTAAGAAGCAGCTAGACAGCAATTAAGGGCTAGGCAGCAAAACTCTGAAGGAAAAAAAAAATAATTTCCCTTGAACACTTCTTTTTCTCCTGCTTCAGCCCAAACAATTAACACTTTGTGGGCCGGCTATACTGTCATGAATCCCCAATGGCTAGGGATAGCACAGGACAAGCAAAGTATAACAAATATCGGACGAGCTCTAGGGTGATGGAACCTGGGCTGACCGCTGCCCTACGCCTGACAAACGCAACTAGAGATAGCCAGGGAGCGTGCCTACGTTGGTTCTAGACGCCACGCACCAGCCTAAGAGCTAACTAGTACTGCAGAGAAAACAAAGACCTCACTTGCCTCCAGAGGAATTAACCCCAAAAGGTATAGTTGCCCCCCACATGTATTGACGGTGAAATGAGAGGAAGGCACACACATAGAGATGATGTATATAGCTTTAGCAAATAGAGGCCCGCTGAAAACTAGAAAGCAGAATGATACAAAAGGGGACTGAGCGGTCAGCAAAAAACCCTAATCAAAAAAAAAACATCCTGAGATTACAAGAACCCATGTGCCAACTCATGGCACATGGGGAGAACCTCAGTCCACTAGAGCAACCAGCTAGCATAGAGACATTCTAAGCAAGCTGGACCAAAAACCAAACAACTGAAAATCAGCACTTAGCTTATCCTGAAAGATCTGGGAGCAGGTAGGCAGGAACCAAACAGAGCACATCTGAACACATTGATAGCCGGCAAGGGAAATGACAGAAAGGCCAGGTAAAATAGGAAACACCCAGCCTCTGATGGACAGGTGGAAACCAAAGGCCGCAACCCACCAAAGTCACCAAGTACCAGCAGTAACCACCAGAGGGAGCCCACAAACAGAATCCACAACACTTTATCTCCCACTAATTATTTTTTTTTTTACAGGGAGAATTAAAAAAAAAAATGGCCCAGTATTACACAGTGGTTTTCGGTGGCACACAATGAGACAGATGCCACACACAGCAATGGCACAGAGGCAGACTTGCCAATCTTTATCTCCCACTAATTATTTTTTTTTTACAGGGAGAATTTAGAAAAAAAAAAAAGGCCCAGTATTACACACTGGTTTTCGGTGGCACACAATGAGACAGATGCCACACACAGCAATGGCACAGAGGCAGACTTGCCAATCTTTATCTCCCACTAATTATTTTTTTTTACAGGGAGAATTTAGAAAAAAAAAAAAAGGCCCAGTATTACACACTGGTTTTTGGTGGCACACAATGAGACAGATGCCACACACAGCAATGGCACAGAGGCAGACTTGCCAATCTTTATCTCCCACTAATTATTTTTTTTTTACAGGGAGAATTTAGAAAAAAAAAAAAGGCCCAGTATTACACACTGGTTTTCAGTGGCACACAATGAGACAGATGACACACACAGCAATGGCACAGAGGCAGACTTGCCAATCTTTATCTCCCTGCAGTAATCTCAGAAAAGTATGGCAGGCAGCTATAAAAAGTACTGCTGCACACAAAAGTGTGGACAAACACACAAGATAGCTGTGCAGAAAGGAAGGAACAACAGGATTTGTGCTTTGAAAAAAGCAGTTGGTTTGCACAGCGGCGTACACACACAGCAACGCAGCTATCAGGGTCAGGGAGCCGTCTAGGGCAGCCCAATGAGCTACAGCGCTGAGGAAAAAAAAATGTAGCTTCCACTGTCCCTGCAAACAAAAGGTGGTGTTGGACAGTGGAAATCGCTACAGCACAAGCGGTTTGGGGCTTTATGTACCCTGCCTAACACTATCCCTGCTTCTGACGAAGTGGCAGCAACCTCTCCCTATGCTCAGATCAGCAGCAGTAAGATGGCGGTCGGCGGGAACGCCACTTTATAGCTCCTGTGACGCCGCAGAAAGCAAACCAATCACTGCAATGCCGTTCTCTAAGATGGTGGGGACTGAGATCTATGTCATCACGCTGCCCACACTCTGCGTCCACCTTCATTGGCAGAGAAATGGCGCTTTTAGCGTCATTGAAACGCGACTTTGGCGCAAAAGTCGCGTACCGCATGGCCGACCCCACACAGGGATCGGGTCGGGTTTCATGAGACGCAGAGTTTGCCAAAAGTCGGCGACTTATGAAAATGAGCGATTCATTTTGCTCAACCCTACTGCTGAGATTTGAACTCAGAGTCTCTTGTTTACAAGACAAGTGCTTTAACCAACTAAGCCACAGGACAACATGCATACCACAGGACAACATGCATACCACATGTATTAAAACCTGAGCACTGGTTCATTTCTTATGCAGAAGAAATTCTTAATCTCACTATCAGTAGAGACAAAGCCATGGTAAATTTGTGAGATGATGGATGCAAGGTACTGCTGAGATTTGAACTCAAGGTCTCCTGTTTACAAGAGAAGCACTTTAAACAACTAAGCCACAGCGCCACATGCTTATAATACAGAAAAAGCATGATTGAAAAGATAGGAAGTTTGTTTCTGAGATGATGAAAACAAAGCACTGCTGAGATTTGAACTCAGAGTCTCTTGATTCCAAGTCAGGTGCTTTAACCAACTAAGCCACAGGGCAAAATGCTTAGCACATGTATTAAAACCTGAGCACTGGTTCATTTCTTATGCAGAAGAAATTCTTAATCTCACTATCAGTAGAAACGTAGCCATGGTAAATTTGTGAGATGATGATGGGAGAAAGGCACTGCTGAGATTTGAACTCAGGCTCTCCCGTTTACAAGACAGGCGCTTTAATCAACTAAGCCACAGCGCCACAGGTTTATGATACAGAATAAGCAGATTGAATGAATGCCACGGCAAGGACAAAAGGAGGACACATTAGGAATTATTGAAAAGATAGGAAGATTGTTTTTGAGATGATGAAAACAAAGCACTGCACAGATTTGAACTCAGAGTCTCTTGTTTACAAGACATTTGCTTTAAACCAACTAAGCCACAGGGCCACATGCATTAAAACCTGAGCACTGGTTCATTCCTGATGCAGAAGAAATTTTTAACCTCACAATCAGTAGAGACGTAGCCATGGTAATTTGTGAGATGATGATGGATAAAATGCACTGCTGAGATTTGAACTCAGGGTCTCCTGTTTACAAGTCAGGCGCTTTAACCAACTAAGCCACAGCGCCACATGCTTATAATACAAAAAAGGCATGATTGAAAAGATAGGTTTGTTTCTGAGATGATGAAAACAAAGCACTGCTGAGATTTGAACTCAGGGTCTCTTGTTTACAACACAGTCGCTTTAAACCAACTAAGCCACAGGGCCACATGCACATGTATTAAAACCTGAGCACTGGTTCATTTCTTATGAAATTCTTAATCTCACAATTGCACTCAGTAGAGACGTAGCCATGGTAATTTGTGAGATGATGATGGATAAAAGGAACTGCTGAGATTCGAACTCAGTGTCTCCTGTTTACAAGGCAGGCACTTTAACCAACTAAGCCACACCGCCACATGCGTATAATACAGAAAAGGCATGATTGAAAAGATAGGAGGTTTGTTTCTGAGATGATGAAAACAAGGTACTGCTGAGATTCGAACTCAGGGTCTCCTGTTTACAAGACAGGCGCTTTAACCAACTAAGCCACAGTGCCACATGCTTATGATACAGGATAGGCAGATAGAAGGAATGCCACGGCAAGGACAAAAGTAGGAAACATTAGGAATGATTGAAAAGATAGGAAGTTTGTTTCTGAGATGATGAAAACAAAGCACTGCTGAGATTTCAACTCAGTGTCTCTTGTTTACAAGACAGTCGCCTTAACCAACTAAGCCACAGGGTCACATGCTTACCACATGTATTAAATGCTGAGCACTGGTTCATTTCTTATGCAGAAGAAACTCTTAATCTCACAACTGCACTATCAGTAGAGACGGCAAGTTTGTGAGATGATGATGGAAACAAGGTACTGCTGAGATTCGAACTCAGGGTCTCCTGTTTACAAGACAGGCACTTTAACAAACTAAGCCACAGGGTCACATGCTTACAATACAGAATAGGCATGATTGAAAAGATAGGAAGTTTGTTTCTGAGATGATGAAAACAAAGCACTGCTGAGATTTCAACTCAGTGTCTCTTGTTTGCAAGACAGTCGCCTTAACCAACTAAGCCACAGGGTCGCATGCTTACTACATGTATTAAAACTTGAGTACTGGTTCATTTCTTATGCAGAAGAAATTCATAATCTCACAATTGCACTATCAGTAGAGACGTAGCCATGGCAAGTTTGAGAGACGATGATGGAAACAAAGCACTGCTGAGATTCAAACTCAGGGTCTCCTGTTTACAAGACAGGCACTTTAACAAACTAAGCCACAGGGTCACATGCTTACAGTACAGAATAGGCATGATTGAAAAGATAGGAAGTTTGTTTCTGAGATAATGAAAACAAAGCACGGCTGAGATTTGAACTCAGGGTCTCTTGTTTACAAGACAGGCGCTTTAACCAACTAAGACAGGGTCACATGCTTACCACATGTATTAAATGCTGAGCACTGGTTCATTTCTTATGCAGAAGAAATTCATAATCTCACACTTGCACTATCAGTAGAGACGTAGCCATGGCAAGTTTGAGAGACGATGATGGAAAAAAGGCACTGCTGAGATTCGAACTCAGGGTCTCCTGTTTACAAGACAGGCGCTTTAACCAACTAAGCCACAGTGCCACATGCTTATGATACAGAATAGGCAGATAGAAGGAATGCCACGGCAAGGACAAAAGTAGGAAACATTAGGAATGATTGAAAAGATAGGAAGTTTGATTCTGAGATGATGAAAACAAAGCACTGCTGAGATTTCAACTCAGTGTCTCTTGTTTACAAGACAGTCACCTTAACCAACAGGGTGACATGCTTACCACATGTATTAAATGCTGAGCACTGGTTCATTTCTTATGCAGAAGAAACTCTTAATCTCACAATTGCACTATCAGTAGAGACGTAGCCATGCCAAGTTTGTGAGATGATGATGAAAACAAAGCACTGCTGAGATTTCAACTCAGTGTCTCTTGTTTACAAGACAGGCGCTTTAACCAACTAAGCCACAGTGCCACATGCTTATGATACAGAATAGGCAGATAGAAGGAATGCCACGGCAAGGACAAAAGTAGGAAACATTAGGAATGATTGAAAAGATAGGAAGTTTGTTTCTGAGATGATGAAAACAAAGCACTGCTGAGATTTCAACTCAGTGTCTCTTGTTTACAAGACAGTCGCCTTAACCAACTAAGCCACAGGGTCACATGCATTAAAACCTGAGCACTGGTTCATTTCTTATGCAGAAGAAACTCTTAATCTCACAATTGCACTACCAGTAGAGACGTAGCCATGCCAAGTTTGTGAGATGATGGAAACAAGGCACTGCTGAGATTCGAACTCAGGGTCTCCTGTTTACAAGACAGGCGCTTTAACCAACTAAGCCACAGTGCCACATGCTTATGATACAGAATAGGCAGATAGAAGGGATGCCACGGCAAGGACAAAAGTAGGAAACATTAGGAATGATTGAAAAGATAGGAAGTTTGTTTCTGAGATGATGAAAACAAAGCACTGCTGAGATTTCAACTCAGTGTCTCTTGTTTACAAGACAGGCGCTTTAACCAACTAAGCCACAGTGCCACATGCTTATGATACAGAATAGGCAGATAGAAGGAATGCCACGGCAAGGACAAAAGTAGGAAACATTAGGAATGATTGAAAAGATAGGAAGTTTGTTTCTGAGATGATGAAAACAAAGCACTGCTGAGATTTCAACTCAGTGTCTCTTGTTTACAAGACAGTCGCCTTAACCAACTAAGCCACAGGGTCACATGCATTAAAACCTGAGCACTGGTTCATTTCTTATGCAGAAGAAACTCTTAATCTCACAATTGCACTACCAGTAGAGACGTAGCCATGCCAAGTTTGTGAGATGATGGAAACAAGGCACTGCTGAGATTCGAACTCAGGGTCTCCTGTTTACAAGACAGGCGCTTTAACCAACTAAGCCACAGTGCCACATGCTTATGATACAGAATAGGCAGATAGAAGGGATGCCACGGCAAGGACAAAAGTAGGAAACATTAGGAATGATTGAAAAGATAGGAAGTTTGTTTCTGAGATGATGAAAACAAAGCACTGCTGAGATTTCAACTCAGTGTCTCTTGTTTACAAGACAGGCGCTTTAACCAACTAAGCCACAGTGCCACATGCTTATGATACAGAATAGGCAGATAGAAGGAATGCCACGGCAAGGACAAAAGTAGGAAAAATTAGGAATGATTGAAAAGATAGGAAGTTTGTTTCTGAGATGATGAAAACAAAGCACTGCTGAGATTTCAACTCAGTGTCTCTTGTTTACAAGACAGGCGCTTTAACCAACTAAGCCACAGTGCCACATGCTTATGATGCAGAATAGGCAGATAGAAGGAATGCCACGGCAAGGACAAAAGTAGGAAACATTAGGAATGATTGCAAAGATAGGAAGTTTGTTTCTGAGATGATGAAAACAAAGCACTGCTGAGATTTCAACTCAGTGTCTCTTGTTTACAAGACAGTCGCCTTAACCAACTAAGCCACAGGGTCACATGCTTACCACATGTATTAAAACCTGAGCACTGGTTCATTTCTTATGCAGAAGAATCTCTTAATCTCACAATTGCACTATCAGTAGAGACGTAGCCATGGTAAATTTGTGAGATGATGATGGAAACAAAGAACTGCTGAGATTCAAACTCAGTGTCTCCTGTTCACAAGACAGGCGCTTTAACCAACTAAGCCACAGCGCCACATGCTTACGATACAGAGTAGGTATGATAGAAAAGATAGGAGGTTTGTTTCTGAGATGATGAAAACAAAGCACTGCTGAGATTTGAACTCAGGGTCTCACATTTACAAGACAGGCGCCTTATCCAACTAAGCCACAGCGCCACATGCTTACGATACAGAGTAGGCATGATAGAAAAGATAGGAGGTTTGTTTCTGAGATGATGAAAACAAAGCACTCCTGAGAGTTGAACTCAGGGTCTCACGTTTACAAGACAGGTGCTTTAACCAACTAAGCCACAGGGTCACATGCTTACAACATGTATTGAAACCTGAGCACTGGTTCATTTCTTATGCAGAAGAAACTCTTAATCTCACAATTGCACTATCAGTAGAGACGTAGCCATGGCAAGTTTGTGAGATGATGATGGAAACAAGGTACTGCTGAGATTCGAACTCAGGGTCTCCTGTTTAAAAGACAGACGCTTTAACCAACTAAGCCACAGTGCCACATGCTTATGAAACAGAATAGGCAGATAGAAGGAATGCCACGGCAAGGACAAAAGTAGGAAACATTAGGAATGATTGAAAAGATAGGAAGTTTGTTTCTGAGATGATGAAAACTAAGTACTGCTGAGATTTCAACTCAGTGTCTCTTGTTTACAAGACAGGAGCCTTAACCAACTAAGCCACAGGGTCACATGCATTAAAACCTGAGCACTGGTTCATTTCATATGCAGAAGAAACTCTTAATCTCACAATTGCACTATCAGTAGAGACGTAGCCATGCCAAGTTTGTGAGATGATGATGAAAACAAAGCACTGCTGAGATTTCAACTCAGTGTCTCTTGTTTACAAGACAGTCACCTTAACCAACAGGGTGACATGCTTACCACATGTATTAAATGCTGAGCACTGGTTCATTTCTTATGCAGAAGAAACTCTTAATCTCACAATTGCACTATCAGTAGAGACGTAGCCATGCCAAGTTTGTGAGATGATGATGAAAACAAAGCACTGCTGAGATTTCAACTCAGTGTCTCTTGTTTACAAGACAGGCGCTTTAACCAACTAAGCCACAGTGCCACATGCTTATGATACAGAATAGGCAGATAGAAGGAATGCCACGGCAAGGACAAAAGTAGGAAACATTAGGAATGATTGAAAAGATAGGAAGTTTGTTTCTGAGATGATGAAAACAAAGCACTGCTGAGATTTCAACTCAGTGTCTCTTGTTTACAAGACAGTCGCCTTAACCAACTAAGCCACAGGGTCACATGCATTAAAACCTGAGCACTGGTTCATTTCTTATGCAGAAGAAACTCTTAATCTCACAATTGCACTACCAGTAGAGACGTAGCCATGCCAAGTTTGTGAGATGATGGAAACAAGGCACTGCTGAGATTCGAACTCAGGGTCTCCTGTTTACAAGACAGGCGCTTTAACCAACTAAGCCACAGTGCCACATGCTTATGATACAGAATAGGCAGATAGAAGGGATGCCACGGCAAGGACAAAAGTAGGAAACATTAGGAATGATTGAAAAGATAGGAAGTTTGTTTCTGAGATGATGAAAACAAAGCACTGCTGAGATTTCAACTCAGTGTCTCTTGTTTACAAGACAGGCGCTTTAACCAACTAAGCCACAGTGCCACATGCTTATGATACAGAATAGGCAGATAGAAGGAATGCCACGGCAAGGACAAAAGTAGGAAACATTAGGAATGATTGAAAAGATAGGAAGTTTGTTTCTGAGATGATGAAAACAAAGCACTGCTGAGATTTCAACTCAGTGTCTCTTGTTTACAAGACAGTCGCCTTAACCAACTAAGCCACAGGGTCACATGCATTAAAACCTGAGCACTGGTTCATTTCTTATGCAGAAGAAACTCTTAATCTCACAATTGCACTACCAGTAGAGACGTAGCCATGCCAAGTTTGTGAGATGATGGAAACAAGGCACTGCTGAGATTCGAACTCAGGGTCTCCTGTTTACAAGACAGGCGCTTTAACCAACTAAGCCACAGTGCCACATGCTTATGATACAGAATAGGCAGATAGAAGGGATGCCACGGCAAGGACAAAAGTAGGAAACATTAGGAATGATTGAAAAGATAGGAAGTTTGTTTCTGAGATGATGAAAACAAAGCACTGCTGAGATTTCAACTCAGTGTCTCTTGTTTACAAGACAGGCGCTTTAACCAACTAAGCCACAGTGCCACATGCTTATGATACAGAATAGGCAGATAGAAGGAATGCCACGGCAAGGACAAAAGTAGGAAAAATTAGGAATGATTGAAAAGATAGGAAGTTTGTTTCTGAGATGATGAAAACAAAGCACTGCTGAGATTTCAACTCAGTGTCTCTTGTTTACAAGACAGGCGCTTTAACCAACTAAGCCACAGTGCCACATGCTTATGATGCAGAATAGGCAGATAGAAGGAATGCCACGGCAAGGACAAAAGTAGGAAACATTAGGAATGATTGCAAAGATAGGAAGTTTGTTTCTGAGATGATGAAAACAAAGCACTGCTGAGATTTCAACTCAGTGTCTCTTGTTTACAAGACAGTCGCCTTAACCAACTAAGCCACAGGGTCACATGCTTACCACATGTATTAAAACCTGAGCACTGGTTCATTTCTTATGCAGAAGAATCTCTTAATCTCACAATTGCACTATCAGTAGAGACGTAGCCATGGTAAATTTGTGAGATGATGATGGAAACAAAGAACTGCTGAGATTCAAACTCAGTGTCTCCTGTTCACAAGACAGGCGCTTTAACCAACTAAGCCACAGCGCCACATGCTTACGATACAGAGTAGGTATGATAGAAAAGATAGGAGGTTTGTTTCTGAGATGATGAAAACAAAGCACTGCTGAGATTTGAACTCAGGGTCTCACATTTACAAGACAGGCGCCTTATCCAACTAAGCCACAGCGCCACATGCTTACGATACAGAGTAGGCATGATAGAAAAGATAGGAGGTTTGTTTCTGAGATGATGAAAACAAAGCACTCCTGAGAGTTGAACTCAGGGTCTCACGTTTACAAGACAGGTGCTTTAACCAACTAAGCCACAGGGTCACATGCTTACAACATGTATTGAAACCTGAGCACTGGTTCATTTCTTATGCAGAAGAAACTCTTAATCTCACAATTGCACTATCAGTAGAGACGTAGCCATGGCAAGTTTGTGAGATGATGATGGAAACAAGGTACTGCTGAGATTCGAACTCAGGGTCTCCTGTTTAAAAGACAGACGCTTTAACCAACTAAGCCACAGTGCCACATGCTTATGAAACAGAATAGGCAGATAGAAGGAATGCCACGGCAAGGACAAAAGTAGGAAACATTAGGAATGATTGAAAAGATAGGAAGTTTGTTTCTGAGATGATGAAAACTAAGTACTGCTGAGATTTCAACTCAGTGTCTCTTGTTTACAAGACAGGAGCCTTAACCAACTAAGCCACAGGGTCACATGCATTAAAACCTGAGCACTGGTTCATTTCATATGCAGAAGAAACTCTTAATCTCACAATTGCACTATCAGTAGAGACGTAGCCATGCCAAGTTTGTGAGATGATGATGGAAACAAGGCACTGCTGAGATTCGAACTCAGGGTCTCCTGTTTACAAGACAGGCGCTTTAACCAACTAAGCCACAGTGCCACATGCTTATGATACAGAATAGGCAGATAGAAGGAATGCCACGGCAAGGACAAAAGTAGGAAACATTAGGAATGATTGAAAAGATAGGAAGTTTGTTTCTGAGATGATGAAAACAAAGCACTGCTGAGATTTCAACTCAGTGTCTCTTGTTTACAAGACAGGCGCTTTAACCAACTAAGCCACAGTGCCACATGCTTATGATCCAGAATAGGCAGATAGAAGGAATGCCACGGCAAGGACAAAAGTAGGAAACATTAGGAATGATTGAAAAGATAGGAAGTTTGTTTCTGAGATGATGAAAACAAAGCACTGCTGAGATTTCAACTCAGTGTCTCTTGTTTACAAGACAGTCGCCTTAACCAACTAAGCCACAGGGTCACATGCATTAAAACCTGAGTACTGGTTCATTTCTTATGCAGAAGAAACTCTTAATCTCACAATTGCACTACCAGTAGAGACGTAGCCATGCCAAGTTTGTGAGATGATGATGGAAACAAGGCACTGCTGAGATTCGAACTCAGGGTCTCCTGTTTACAAGACAGGCGCTTTAACCAACTAAGCCACAGTGCCACATGCTTATGATACAGAATAGGCAGATAGAAGGAATGCCACGGCAAGGACAAAAGTAGGAAACATTAGGAATGATTGAAAAGATAGGAAGTTTGTTTCTGAGATGATGAAAACAAAGCACTGCTGAGATTTCAACTCAGTGTCTCTTGTTTACAAGACAGGCACTTTAACCAACTAAGCCACAGTGCCACATGCTTATGATACAGAATAGGCAGATAGAAGGAATGCCACGGCAAGGACAAAAGTAGGAAAAATTAGGAATGATTGAAAAGATAGGAAGTTTGTTTCTGAGATGATGAAAACAAAGCACTGCTGAGATTTCAACTCAGTGTCTCTTGTTTACAAGACAGGCGCTTTAACCAACTAAGCCACAGTGCCACATGCTTATGATACAGAATAGGCAGATAGAAGGAATGCCACGGCAAGGACAAAAGTAGGAAACATTAGGAATGATTGCAAAGATAGGAAGTTTGTTTCTGAGATGATGAAAACAAAGCACTGCTGAGATTTCAACTCAGTGTCTCTTGTTTACAAGACAGGAGCCTTAACCAACTAAGCCACAGGGTCACATGCATTAAAACCTGAGCACTGGTTCATTTCATATGCAGAAGAAACTCTTAATCTCACAATTGCACTATCAGTAGAGACGTAGCCATGCCAAGTTTGTGAGATGATGATGGAAACAAGGCACTGCTGAGATTCGAACTCAGGGTCTCCGGTATACAAGACAGGCGCTTTAACCAACTAAGCCACAGTGCCACATGCTTATGATACAGAATAGGCAGATAGAAGGAATGCCACGGCAAGGACAAAAGTAGGAAACATTAGGAATGATTGAAAAGATAGGAAGTTTGTTTCTGAGATGATGAAAACAAAGCACTGCTGAGATTTCAACTCAGTGTCTCTTGTTTACAAGACAGTCGCCTTAACCAACTAAGCCACAGGGTCACATGCATTAAAACCTGAGCACTGGTTCATTTCTTATGCAGAAGAAACTCTTAATCTCACAATTGCACTACCAGTAGAGACGTAGCCATGCCAAGTTTGTGAGATGATGGAAACAAGGCACTGCTGAGATTCGAACTCAGGGTCTCCTGTTTACAAGACAGGCGCTTTAACCAACTAAGCCACAGTGCCACATGCTTATGATACAGAATAGGCAGATAGAAGGGATGCCACGGCAAGGACAAAAGTAGGAAACATTAGGAATGATTGAAAAGATAGGAAGTTTGTTTCTGAGATGATGAAAACAAAGCACTGCTGAGATTTCAACTCAGTGTCTCTTGTTTACAAGACAGGCGCTTTAACCAACTAAGCCACAGTGCCACATGCTTATGATACAGAATAGGCAGATAGAAGGAATGCCACGGCAAGGACAAAAGTAGGAAACATTAGGAATGATTGAAAAGATAGGAAGTTTGTTTCTGAGATGATGAAAACAAAGCACTGCTGAGATTTCAACTCAGTGTCTCTTGTTTACAAGACAGTCGCCTTAACCAACTAAGCCACAGGGTCACATGCATTAAAACCTGAGCACTGGTTCATTTCTTATGCAGAAGAAACTCTTAATCTCACAATTGCACTACCAGTAGAGACGTAGCCATGCCAAGTTTGTGAGATGATGGAAACAAGGCACTGCTGAGATTCGAACTCAGGGTCTCCTGTTTACAAGACAGGCGCTTTAACCAACTAAGCCACAGTGCCACATGCTTATGATACAGAATAGGCAGATAGAAGGGATGCCACGGCAAGGACAAAAGTAGGAAACATTAGGAATGATTGAAAAGATAGGAAGTTTGTTTCTGAGATGATGAAAACAAAGCACTGCTGAGATTTCAACTCAGTGTCTCTTGTTTACAAGACAGGCGCTTTAACCAACTAAGCCACAGTGCCACATGCTTATGATACAGAATAGGCAGATAGAAGGAATGCCACGGCAAGGACAAAAGTAGGAAAAATTAGGAATGATTGAAAAGATAGGAAGTTTGTTTCTGAGATGATGAAAACAAAGCACTGCTGAGATTTCAACTCAGTGTCTCTTGTTTACAAGACAGGCGCTTTAACCAACTAAGCCACAGTGCCACATGCTTATGATGCAGAATAGGCAGATAGAAGGAATGCCACGGCAAGGACAAAAGTAGGAAACATTAGGAATGATTGCAAAGATAGGAAGTTTGTTTCTGAGATGATGAAAACAAAGCACTGCTGAGATTTCAACTCAGTGTCTCTTGTTTACAAGACAGTCACCTTAACCAACAGGGTCACATGCTTACCACATGTATTAAATGCTGAGCACTGGTTCATTTCTTACGCAGAAGAAACTCTTAATCTCACAATTGCACTATCAGTAGAGACGTAGCCATGGCAAGTTTGTGAGACGATGATGGAAACAAGGCATTGCTGAGATTCGAACTCAGGGTCTCCTGTTTAAAAGACAGACGCTTTAACCAACTAAGCCACAGTGCCACATGCTTATGATACAGAATAGGCAGATAGAAGGAATGCCACGGCAAGGACAAAAGTAGGAAACATTAGGAATGATTGAAAAGATAGGAAGTTTGTTTCTGAGATGATGAAAACAAAGCACTGCTGAGATTTCAACTCAGTGTCTCTTGTTTACAAGACAGTCGCCTTAACCAACTAAGACAGGGTCACATGCTTACCACATGTATTAAATGCTGAGCACTGGTTCATTTCTTATGCAGAAGAAATTCATAATCTCACACTTGCACTATCAGTAGAGACGTAGCCATGGCAAGTTTGAGAGACGATGATGGAAAAAAGGCACTGCTGAGATTCGAACTCAGGGTCTCCTGTTTACAAGACAGGCGCTTTAACCAACTAAGCCACAGTGCCACATGCTTATGATACAGAATAGGCAGATAGAAGGAATGCCACGGCAAGGACAAAAGTAGGAAACATTAGGAATGATTGAAAAGATAGGAAGTTTGATTCTGAGATGATGAAAACAAAGCACTGCTGAGATTTCAACTCAGTGTCTCTTGTTTACAAGACAGTCACCTTAACCAACAGGGTGACATGCTTACCACATGTATTAAATGCTGAGCACTGGTTCATTTCTTATGCAGAAGAAACTCTTAATCTCACAATTGCACTATCAGTAGAGACGTAGCCATGCCAAGTTTGTGAGATGATGATGAAAACAAAGCACTGCTGAGATTTCAACTCAGTGTCTCTTGTTTACAAGACAGGCGCTTTAACCAACTAAGCCACAGTGCCACATGCTTATGATACAGAATAGGCATGATAGAAAAGATAGGAGGTTTGTTTCTGAGATGATGAAAATAAAGCACTGCTGAGATTTCAACTCAGTGTCTCTTGTTTACAAGACAGGAGCCTTAACCAACTAAGCCACAGGGTCACATGCATTAAAACCTGAGCACTGGTTCATTTCATATGCAGAAGAAACTCTTAATCTCACAATTGCACTATCAGTAGAGACGTAGCCATGCCAAGTTTGTGAGATGATGATGGAAACAAGGCACTGCTGAGATTCGAACTCAGGGTCTCCTGTTTACAAGACAGGCGCTTTAACCAACTAAGCCACAGTGCCACATGCTTATGATACAGAATAGGCAGATAGAAGGAATGCCACGGCAAGGACAAAAGTAGGAAACATTAGGAATGATTGCGAAGATAGGAAGTTTGTTTCTGAGATGATGAAAACAAAGCACTGCTGAGATTTCAACTCAGTGTCTCTTGTTTACAAGACAGGAGCCTTAACCAACTAAGCCACAGGGTCACATGCATTAAAACCTGAGCACTGGTTCATTTCATATGCAGAAGAAACTCTTAATCTCACAATTGCACTATCAGTAGAGACGTAGCCATGCCAAGTTTGTGAGATGATGATGATGGAAACAAGGCACTGCTGAGATTCGAACTCAGGGTCTCCTGTTTACAAGACAGGCGCTTTAACCAACTAAGCCACAGTGCCACATGCTTATGATACAGAATAGGCAGATAGAAGGAATGCCACGGCAAGGACAAAAGTAGGAAACATTAGGAATGATTGAAAAGATAGGAAGTTTGTTTCTGAGATGATGAAAACAAAGCACTGCTGAGATTTCAACTCAGTGTCTCTTGTTTACAAGACAGGCGCTTTAACCAACTAAGCCACAGTGCCACATGCTTATGATCCAGAATAGGCAGATAGAAGGAATGCCACGGCAAGGACAAAAGTAGGAAACATTAGGAATGATTGAAAAGATAGGAAGTTTGTTTCTGAGATGATGAAAACAAAGCACTGCTGAGATTTCAACTCAGTGTCTCTTGTTTACAAGACAGTCGCCTTAACCAACTAAGCCACAGGGTCACATGCATTAAAACCTGAGCACTGGTTCATTTCTTATGCAGAAGAAACTCTTAATCTCACAATTGCACTACCAGTAGAGACGTAGCCATGCCAAGTTTGTGAGATGATGGAAACAAGGCACTGCTGAGATTCGAACTCAGGGTCTCCTGTTTACAAGACAGGCGCTTTAACCAACTAAGCCACAGTGCCACATGCTTATGATACAGAATAGGCAGATAGAAGGGATGCCACGGCAAGGACAAAAGTAGGAAACATTAGGAATGATTGAAAAGATAGGAAGTTTGTTTCTGAGATGATGAAAACAAAGCACTGCTGAGATTTCAACTCAGTGTCTCTTGTTTACAAGACAGGCGCTTTAACCAACTAAGCCACAGTGCCACATGCTTATGATACAGAATAGGCAGATAGAAGGAATGCCACGGCAAGGACAAAAGTAGGAAACATTAGGAATGATTGAAAAGATAGGAAGTTTGTTTCTGAGATGATGAAAACAAAGCACTGCTGAGATTTCAACTCAGTGTCTCTTGTTTACAAGACAGTCGCCTTAACCAACTAAGCCACAGGGTCACATGCATTAAAACCTGAGCACTGGTTCATTTCTTATGCAGAAGAAACTCTTAATCTCACAATTGCACTACCAGTAGAGACGTAGCCATGCCAAGTTTGTGAGATGATGGAAACAAGGCACTGCTGAGATTCGAACTCAGGGTCTCCTGTTTACAAGACAGGCGCTTTAACCAACTAAGCCACAGTGCCACATGCTTATGATACAGAATAGGCAGATAGAAGGGATGCCACGGCAAGGACAAAAGTAGGAAACATTAGGAATGATTGAAAAGATAGGAAGTTTGTTTCTGAGATGATGAAAACAAAGCACTGCTGAGATTTCAACTCAGTGTCTCTTGTTTACAAGACAGGCGCTTTAACCAACTAAGCCACAGTGCCACATGCTTATGATACAGAATAGGCAGATAGAAGGAATGCCACGGCAAGGACAAAAGTAGGAAAAATTAGGAATGATTGAAAAGATAGGAAGTTTGTTTCTGAGATGATGAAAACAAAGCACTGCTGAGATTTCAACTCAGTGTCTCTTGTTTACAAGACAGGCGCTTTAACCAACTAAGCCACAGTGCCACATGCTTATGATGCAGAATAGGCAGATAGAAGGAATGCCACGGCAAGGACAAAAGTAGGAAACATTAGGAATGATTGCAAAGATAGGAAGTTTGTTTCTGAGATGATGAAAACAAAGCACTGCTGAGATTTCAACTCAGTGTCTCTTGTTTACAAGACAGTCGCCTTAACCAACTAAGCCACAGGGTCACATGCTTACCACATGTATTAAAACCTGAGCACTGGTTCATTTCTTATGCAGAAGAATCTCTTAATCTCACAATTGCACTATCAGTAGAGACGTAGCCATGGTAAATTTGTGAGATGATGATGGAAACAAAGAACTGCTGAGATTCAAACTCAGTGTCTCCTGTTCACAAGACAGGCGCTTTAACCAACTAAGCCACAGCGCCACATGCTTACGATACAGAGTAGGTATGATAGAAAAGATAGGAGGTTTGTTTCTGAGATGATGAAAACAAAGCACTGCTGAGATTTGAACTCAGGGTCTCACATTTACAAGACAGGCGCCTTATCCAACTAAGCCACAGCGCCACATGCTTACGATACAGAGTAGGCATGATAGAAAAGATAGGAGGTTTGTTTCTGAGATGATGAAAACAAAGCACTCCTGAGAGTTGAACTCAGGGTCTCACGTTTACAAGACAGGTGCTTTAACCAACTAAGCCACAGGGTCACATGCTTACAACATGTATTGAAACCTGAGCACTGGTTCATTTCTTATGCAGAAGAAACTCTTAATCTCACAATTGCACTATCAGTAGAGACGTAGCCATGGCAAGTTTGTGAGATGATGATGGAAACAAGGTACTGCTGAGATTCGAACTCAGGGTCTTCTGTTTAAAAGACAGACGCTTTAACCAACTAAGCCACAGTGCCACATGCTTATGAAACAGAATAGGCAGATAGAAGGAATGCCACGGCAAGGACAAAAGTAGGAAACATTAGGAATGATTGAAAAGATAGGAAGTTTGTTTCTGAGATGATGAAAACTAAGTACTGCTGAGATTTCAACTCAGTGTCTCTTGTTTACAAGACAGTCGCCTTAACCAACTAAGCCACAGGGTCACATGCTTACCACATGTATTAAATGCTGAGCACTGGTTCATTTCTTATGCAGAAGAAACTCTTAATCTCACAATTGCACTATCAGTAGAGATGTAGCCATGCCAAGTTTGTGAGATGATGATGGAAACAAAGCACTGCTGAGATTCGAACTCAGGGTCTCCTGTTTACAAGACAGGCGCTTTAACCAACTAAGCCACAGTGCCACATGCTTATGATACAGAATAGGCAGATAGAAGGAATGCCACGGCAAGGACAAAAGTAGGAAACATTAGGAATGATTGAAAAGATAGGAAGTTTGTTTCTGAGATGATGAAAACAAAGCACTGCTGAGATTTCAACTCAGTGTCTCTTGTTTACAAGACAGGCGCTTTAACCAACTAAGCCACAGTGCCACATGCTTATGATACAGAATAGGCAGATAGAAGGAATGCCACGGCAAGGACAAAAGTAGGAAAAATTAGGAATGATTGAAAAGATAGGAAGTTTGTTTCTGAGATGATGAAAACAAAGCACTGCTGAGATTTCAACTCAGTGTCTCTTGTTTACAAGACAGGCGCTTTAACCAACTAAGCCACAGTGCCACATGCTTATGATACAGAATAGGCAGATAGAAGGAATGCCACGGCAAGGACAAAAGTAGGAAACATTAGGAATGATTGCAAAGATAGGAACTTTGTTTCTGAGATGATGAAAACAAAGCACTGCTGAGATTTCAACTCAGTGTCTCTTGTTTACAAGACAGGAGCCTTAACCAACTAAGCCACAGGGTCACATGCATTAAAACCTGAGCACTGGTTCATTTCATATGCAGAAGAAACTCTTAATCTCACAATTGCACTATCAGTAGAGACGTAGCCATGCCAAGTTTGTGAGATGATGATGGAGACAAGGCACTGCTGAGATTCGAACTCAGGGTCTCCTGTTGACAAGACAGGCGCTTTAACCAACTAAGCCACAGTGCCACATGCTTATGATACAGAATAGGCAGATAGAAGGAATGCCACGGCAAGGACAAAAGTAGGAAACATTAGAAATGAGTGAAAAGATAGGAAGTTTGTTTCTGAGATGATGAAAACAAAGCACTGCTGAGATTTCAACTCAGTGTCTCTTGTTTACAAGACAGTCGCCTTAACCAACTAAGCCACAGGGTCACATGCTTACGATACAGAGTAGGCATGATAGAAAAGATAGGAGGTTTGTTTCTGAGATGATGAAAACAAAGCACTGCTGAGATTTGAACTCAGGGTCTCACGTTTACAAGACAGGTGCTTTAACCAACTAAGCCACAGGGTCACATGCTTATGATACAGAATAGGCAGATAGAAGGAATGCCACGGCAAGGACAAAAGTAGGAAACATTAGGAATGATTGAAAAGATATGAAGTTTGTTTCTGAGATGATGAAAACAAAGCACTGCTGAGATTTCAACTCAGTGTCACTTGTTTACAAGACAGGCACTTTAACCAACTAAGCCACAGTGCCACATGCTTATGATACAGAATAGGCAGATAGAAGGAATGCCATGGCAAGGACAAAAGTAGGAAACATTAGGAATGATTGAAAAGATAGAAAGTTTGTTTCTGAGATGATGAAAACAAAGCACTGCTGAGATTTCAACTCAGTGTCTCTTGTTTACAAGACAGTCGCCTTAACCAACTAAGCCACAGGGTCACATGCTTACGATACAGAGTAGGCATGATAGAAAAGATAGGAGGTTTGTTTCTGGGATGATGACAACAAAGCACTGCTGAGATTTGAACTCAGGGTCTCACGTTTACAAGACAGGTGCTTTAACCAACTAAGCCACAGGGTCACATGCTTACAACATGTATTGAAACCTGAGCACTGGTTCATTTCTTATGCAGAAGAAACTCTTAATCTCACAATTGCACTACCAGTAGAGACGTAGCCATGCCAAGTTTGTGAGATGATGGAAACAAGGCACTGCTGAGATTCGAACTCAGGGTCTCCTGTTTACAAGACAGGCGCTTTAACCAACTAAGCCACAGTGCCACATGCTTATGATACAGAATAGGCAGATAGAAGGGATGCCACGGCAAGGACAAAAGTAGGAAACATTAGGAATGATTGAAAAGATAGGAAGTTTGTTTCTGAGATGATGAAAACAAAGCACTGCTGAGATTTCAACTCAGTGTCTCTTGTTTACAAGACAGGCGCTTTAACCAACTAAGCCACAGTGCCACATGCTTATGATACAGAATAGGCAGATAGAAGGAATGCCACGGCAAGGACAAAAGTAGGAAACATTAGGAATGATTGAAAAGATAGGAAGTTTGTTTCTGAGATGATGAAAACAAAGCACTGCTGAGATTTCAACTCAGTGTCTCTTGTTTACAAGACAGTCGCCTTAACCAACTAAGCCACAGGGTCACATGCATTAAAACCTGAGCACTGGTTCATTTCTTATGCAGAAGAAACTCTTAATCTCACAATTGCACTACCAGTAGAGACGTAGCCATGCCAAGTTTGTGAGATGATGGAAACAAGGCACTGCTGAGATTCGAACTCAGGGTCTCCTGTTTACAAGACAGGCGCTTTAACCAACTAAGCCACAGTGCCACATGCTTATGATACAGAATAGGCAGATAGAAGGAATGCCACGGCAAGGACAAAAGTAGGAAACATTAGGAATGATTGCAAAGATAGGAACTTTGTTTCTGAGATGATGAAAACAAAGCACTGCTGAGATTTCAACTCAGTGTCTCTTGTTTACAAGACAGGAGCCTTAACCAACTAAGCCACAGGGTCACATGCATTAAAACCTGAGCACTGGTTCATTTCATATGCAGAAGAAACTCTTAATCTCACTATCAGTAGAGACGTAGCCATGCCAAGTTTGTGAGATGATGATGGAGACAAGGCACTGCTGAGATTCGAACTCAGGGTCTCCTGTTGACAAGACAGGCGCTTTAACCAACTAAGCCACAGTGCCACATGCTTATGATACAGAATAGGCAGATAGAAGGAATGCCACGGCAAGGACAAAAGTAGGAAACATTAGAAATGAGTGAAAAGATAGGAAGTTTGTTTCTGAGATGATGAAAACAAAGCACTGCTGAGATTTCAACTCAGTGTCTCTTGTTTACAAGACAGTCGCCTTAACCAACTAAGCCACAGGGTCACATGCTTACGATACAGAGTAGGCATGATAGAAAAGATAGGAGGTTTGTTTCTGAGATGATGAAAACAAAGCACTGCTGAGATTTGAACTCAGGGTCTCACGTTTACAAGACAGGTGCTTTAACCAACTAAGCCACAGGGTCACATGCTTATGATACAGAATAGGCAGATAGAAGGAATGCCACGGCAAGGACAAAAGTAGGAAACATTAGGAATGATTGAAAAGATATGAAGTTTGTTTCTGAGATGATGAAAACAAAGCACTGCTGAGATTTCAACTCAGTGTCACTTGTTTACAAGACAGGCACTTTAACCAACTAAGCCACAGTGCCACATGCTTATGATACAGAATAGGCAGATAGAAGGAATGCCATGGCAAGGACAAAAGTAGGAAACATTAGGAATGATTGAAAAGATAGAAAGTTTGTTTCTGAGATGATGAAAACAAAGCACTGCTGAGATTTCAACTCAGTGTCTCTTGTTTACAAGACAGTCGCCTTAACCAACTAAGCCACAGGGTCACATGCTTACGATACAGAGTAGGCATGATAGAAAAGATAGGAGGTTTGTTTCTGGGATGATGACAACAAAGCACTGCTGAGATTTGAACTCAGGGTCTCACGTTTACAAGACAGGTGCTTTAACCAACTAAGCCACAGGGTCACATGCTTACAACATGTATTGAAACCTGAGCACTGGTTCATTTCTTATGCAGAAGAAACTCTTAATCTCACAATTGCACTATCAGTAGAGACGTAGCCATGCCAAGTTTGTGAGATGATGATGGAAACAAGGCACTGCTGAGATTCGAACTCAGGGTCCCCTGTTTACAAGACAGGCGCTTTAACCAACTAAGCCACAGTGCCACATGCTTATGATACAGAATAGGCAGATAGAAGGAATGCCACGGCAAGGACAAAAGTAGGAAAAATTAGGAATGATTGAAAAGATAGGAAGTTTGTTTCTGAGATGATGAAAACAAAGCACTGCTGAGATTTCAACTCAGTGTCTCTTGTTTACAAGACAGGCGCTTTAACCAACTAAGCCACAGTGCCACATGCTTATGATACAGAATAGGCAGATAGAAGGAATGCCACGGCAAGGACAAAAGTAGGAAACATTAGGAATGATTGCAAAGATAGGAACTTTGTTTCTGAGATGATGAAAACAAAGCACTGCTGAGATTTCAACTCAGTGTCTCTTGTTTACAAGACAGGAGCCTTAACCAACTAAGCCACAGGGTCACATGCATTAAAACCTGAGCACTGGTTCATTTCATATGCAGAAGAAACTCTTAATCTCACAATTGCACTATCAGTAGAGACGTAGCCATGCCAAGTTTGTGAGATGATGATGGAGACAAGGCACTGCTGAGATTCGAACTCAGGGTCTCCTGTTGACAAGACAGGCGCTTTAACCAACTAAGCCACAGTGCCACATGCTTATGATACAGAATAGGCAGATAGAAGGAATGCCACGGCAAGGACAAAAGTAGGAAACATTAGAAATGAGTGAAAAGATAGGAAGTTTGTTTCTGAGATGATGAAAACAAAGCACTGCTGAGATTTCAACTCAGTGTCTCTTGTTTACAAGACAGTCGCCTTAACCAACTAAGCCACAGGGTCACATGCTTACGATACAGAGTAGGCATGATAGAAAAGATAGGAGGTTTGTTTCTGAGATGATGAAAACAAAGCACTGCTGAGATTTGAACTCAGGGTCTCACGTTTACAAGACAGGTGCTTTAACCAACTAAGCCACAGGGTCACATGCTTATGATACAGAATAGGCAGATAGAAGGAATGCCACGGCAAGGACAAAAGTAGGAAACATTAGGAATGATTGAAAAGATATGAAGTTTGTTTCTGAGATGATGAAAACAAAGCACTGCTGAGATTTCAACTCAGTGTCACTTGTTTACAAGACAGGCACTTTAACCAACTAAGCCACAGTGCCACATGCTTATGATACAGAATAGGCAGATAGAAGGAATGCCATGGCAAGGACAAAAGTAGGAAACATTAGGAATGATTGAAAAGATAGAAAGTTTGTTTCTGAGATGATGAAAACAAAGCACTGCTGAGATTTCAACTCAGTGTCTCTTGTTTACAAGACAGTCGCCTTAACCAACTAAGCCACAGGGTCACATGCTTACGATACAGAGTAGGCATGATAGAAAAGATAGGAGGTTTGTTTCTGGGATGATGACAACAAAGCACTGCTGAGATTTGAACTCAGGGTCTCACGTTTACAAGACAGGTGCTTTAACCAACTAAGCCACAGGGTCACATGCTTACGACATGTATTGAAACCTGAGCACTGGTTCATTTCTTATGCAGAAGAAACTCTTAATCTCACAATTGCACTATCAGTAGAGACGTAGCCATGCCAAGTTTGTGAGATGATGATGGAAACAAGGCACTGCTGAGATTCGAACTCAGGGTCCCCTGTTTACAAGACAGGCGCTTTAACCAACTAAGCCACAGTGCCACATGCTTATGATACAGAATAGGCAGATAGAAGGAATGCCACGGCAAGGACAAAAGTAGGAAAAATTAGGAATGATTGAAAAGATAGGAAGTTTGTTTCTGAGATGATGAAAACAAAGCACTGCTGAGATTTCAACTCAGTGTCTCTTGTTTACAAGACAGGCGCTTTAACCAACTAAGCCACAGTGCCACATGCTTATGATACAGAATAGGCAGATAGAAGGAATGCCACGGCAAGGACAAAAGTAGGAAACATTAGGAATGATTGCAAAGATAGGAAGTTTGTTTCTGAGATGATGAAAACAAAGCACTGCTGAGATTTCAACTCAGTGTCTCTTGTTTACAAGACAGGCGCTTTAACCAACTAAGCCACAGTGCCACATGCTTATGATACAGAATAGGCAGATAGAAGGAATGGCACGGCAAGGACAAAAGTAGGAAACATTAGGAATGATTGCAAAGATAGGAAGTTTGTTTCTGAGATGATGAAAACAAAGCACTGCTGAGATTTCAACTCAGTGTCTCTTGTTTACAAGACAGTCGCCTTAACCAACTAAGCCACAGGGTCACATGCTTACGATACAGAGTAGGCATGATAGAAAAGATAGGAGGTTTGTTTCTGAGATGATGAAAACAAAGCACTGCTGAGATTTGAACTCAGGGTCTCACGTTTACAAGACAGGTGCTTTAACCAACTAAGCCACAGGGTCACATGCTTATGATACAGAATAGGCAGATAGAAGGAATGCCACGGCAAGGACAAAAGTAGGAAACATTAGGAATGATTGAAAAGATATGAAGTTTGTTTCTGAGATGATGAAAACAAAGCACTGCTGAGATTTCAACTCAGTGTCTCTTGTTTACAAGACAGTCGCCTTAACCAACTAAGCCACAGGGTCACATGCTTACGATACAGAGTAGGCATGATAGAAAAGATAGGAGGTTTGTTTCTGAGATGATGAAAACAAAGCACTGCTGAGATTTGAACTCAGGGTCTCACGTTTACAAGACAGGTGCTTTAACCAACTAAGCCACAGGGTCACATGCTTATGATACAGAATAGGCAGATAGAAGGAATGCCACGGCAAGGACAAAAGTAGGAAACATTAGGAATGATTGAAAAGATATGAAGTTTGTTTCTGAGATGATGAAAACAAAGCACTGCTGAGATTTCAACTCAGTGTCACTTGTTTACAAGACAGGCACTTTAACCAACTAAGCCACAGTGCCACATGCTTATGATACAGAATAGGCAGATAGAAGGAATGCCATGGCAAGGACAAAAGTAGGAAACATTAGGAATGATTGAAAAGATAGAAAGTTTGTTTCTGAGATGATGAAAACAAAGCACTGCTGAGATTTCAACTCAGCGTCTCTTGTTTACAAGACAGTCGCCTTAACCAACTAAGCCACAGGGTCACATGCTTACGATACAGAGTAGGCATGATAGAAAAGATAGGAGGTTTGTTTCTGGGATGATGACAACAAAGCACTGCTGAGATTTGAACTCAGGGTCTCACGTTTACAAGACAGGTGCTTAAACCAACTAAGCCACAGGGTCACATGCTTACAACATGTATTGAAACCTGAGCACTGGTTCATTTCTTATGCAGAAGAAACTCTTAATCTCACAATTGCACTACCAGTAGAGACGTAGCCATGCCAAGTTTGTGAGATGATGGAAACAAGGCACTGCTGAGATTCGAACTCAGGGTCTCCTGTTGACAAGACAGGTGCTTTAACCAACTAAGCCACAGTGCCACATGCTTATGATACAGAATAGGCAGATAGAAGGGATGCCACGGCAAGGACAAAAGTAGGAAACATTAGGAATGATTGAAAAGATAGGAAGTTTGTTTCTGAGATGATGAAAACAAAGCACTGCTGAGATTTCAACTCAGTGTCTCTTGTTTACAAGACAGGCGCTTTAACCAACTAAGCCACAGTGCCACATGCTTATGATACAGAATAGGCAGATAGAAGGAATGCCACGGCAAGGACAAAAGTAGGAAACATTAGGAATGATTGAAAAGATAGGAAGTTTGTTTCTGAGATGATGAAAACAAAGCACTGCTGAGATTTCAACTCAGTGTCTCTTGTTTACAAGACAGTCGCCTTAACCAACTAAGCCACAGGGTCACATGCATTAAAACCTGAGCACTGGTTCATTTCTTATGCAGAAGAAACTCTTAATCTCACAATTGCACTACCAGTAGAGACGTAGCCATGCCAAGTTTGTGAGATGATGGAAACAAGGCACTGCTGAGATTCGAACTCAGGGTCTCCTGTTTACAAGACAGGCGCTTTAACCAACTAAGCCACAGTGCCACATGCTTATGATACAGAATAGGCAGATAGAAGGAATGCCACGGCAAGGACAAAAGTAGGAAACATTAGGAATGATTGCAAAGATAGGAACTTTGTTTCTGAGATGATGAAAACAAAGCACTGCTGAGATTTCAACTCAGTGTCTCTTGTTTACAAGACAGGAGCCTTAACCAACTAAGCCACAGGGTCACATGCATTAAAACCTGAGCACTGGTTCATTTCATATGCAGAAGAAACTCTTAATCTCACAATTGCACTATCAGTAGAGACGTAGCCATGCCAAGTTTGTGAGATGATGATGGAGACAAGGCACTGCTGAGATTCGAACTCAGGGTCTCCTGTTGACAAGACAGGCGCTTTAACCAACTAAGCCACAGTGCCACATGCTTATGATACAGAATAGGCAGATAGAAGGAATGCCACGGCAAGGACAAAAGTAGGAAACATTAGAAATGAGTGAAAAGATAGGAAGTTTGTTTCTGAGATGATGAAAACAAAGCACTGCTGAGATTTCAACTCAGTGTCTCTTGTTTACAAGACAGTCGCCTTAACCAACTAAGCCACAGGGTCACATGCTTACGATACAGAGTAGGCATGATAGAAAAGATAGGAGGTTTGTTTCTGAGATGATGAAAACAAAGCACTGCTGAGATTTGAACTCAGGGTCTCACGTTTACAAGACAGGTGCTTTAACCAACTAAGCCACAGGGTCACATGCTTATGATACAGAATAGGCAGATAGAAGGAATGCCACGGCAAGGACAAAAGTAGGAAACATTAGGAATGATTGAAAAGATATGAAGTTTGTTTCTGAGATGATGAAAACAAAGCACTGCTGAGATTTCAACTCAGTGTCACTTGTTTACAAGACAGGCACTTTAACCAACTAAGCCACAGTGCCACATGCTTATGATACAGAATAGGCAGATAGAAGGAATGCCATGGCAAGGACAAAAGTAGGAAACATTAGGAATGATTGAAAAGATAGAAAGTTTGTTTCTGAGATGATGAAAACAAAGCACTGCTGAGATTTCAACTCAGTGTCTCTTGTTTACAAGACAGTCGCCTTAACCAACTAAGCCACAGCGTCACATGCTTACGATACAGAGTAGGCATGATAGAAAAGATAGGAGGTTTGTTTCTGGGATGATGACAACAAAGCACTGCTGAGATTTGAACTCAGGGTCTCACGTTTACAAGACAGGTGCTTTAACCAACTAAGCCACAGGGTCACATGCTTACAACATGTATTGAAACCTGAGCACTGGTTCATTTCTTATGCAGAAGAAACTCTTAATCTCACAATTGCACTATCAGTAGAGACGTAGCCATGCCAAATTTGTGAGATGATGATGGAAGCAAGGCACTGCTGAGATTCGAACTCAGGGTCCCCTGTTTACAAGACAGGCGCTTTAACCAACTAAGCCACAGTGCCACATGCTTATGATACAGAATAGGCAGATAGAAGGAATGCCACGGCAAGGACAAAAGTAGGAAAAATTAGGAATGATTGAAAAGATAGGAAGTTTGTTTCTGAGATGATGAAAACAAAGCACTGCTGAGATTTCAACTCAGTGTCTCTTGTTTACAAGACAGGCGCTTTAACCAACTAAGCCACAGTGCCACATGCTTATGATACAGAATAGGCAGATAGAAGGAATGCCACGGCAAGGACAAAAGTAGGAAAAATTAGGAATGATTGAAAAGATAGGAAGTTTGTTTCTGAGATGATGAAAACAAAGCACTGCTGAGATTTCAACTCAGTGTCTCTTGTTTACAAGACAGGCGCTTTAACCAACTAAGCCACAGTGCCACATGCTTATGATACAGAATAGGCAGATAGAAGGAATGCCACGGCAAGGACAAAAGTAGGAAACATTAGGAATGATTGCAAAGATAGGAAGTTTGTTTCTGAGATGATGAAAACAAAGCACTGCTGAGATTTCAACTCAGTGTCTCTTGTTTACAAGACAGTCGCCTTAACCAACTAAGCCACAGGGTCACATGCTTACGATACAGAGTAGGCATGATAGAAAAGATAGGAGGTTTGTTTCTGAGATGATGAAAACAAAGCACTGCTGAGATTTGAACTCAGGGTCTCACGTTTACAAGACAGGTGCTTTAACCAACTAAGCCACAGGGTCACATGCTTATGATACAGAATAGGCAGATAGAAGGAATGCCACGGCAAGGACAAAAGTAGGAAACATTAGGAATGATTGAAAAGATATGAAGTTTGTTTCTGAGATGATGAAAACAAAGCACTGCTGAGATTTCAACTCAGTGTCACTTGTTTACAAGACAGGCACTTTAACCAACTAAGCCACAGTGCCACATGCTTATGATACAGAATAGGCAGATAGAAGGAATGCCATGGCAAGGACAAAAGTAGGAAACATTAGGAATGATTGAAAAGATAGAAAGTTTGTTTCTGAGATGATGAAAACAAAGCACTGCTGAGATTTCAACTCAGTGTCTCTTGTTTACAAGACAGTCGCCTTAACCAACTAAGCCACAGGGTCACATGCTTACGATACAGAGTAGGCATGATAGAAAAGATAGGAGGTTTGTTTCTGGGATGATGACAACAAAGCACTGCTGAGATTTGAACTCAGGGTCTCACGTTTACAAGACAGGTGCTTTAACCAACTAAGCCACAGGGTCACATGCTTACAACATGTATTGAAACCTGAGCACTGGTTCATTTCTTATGCAGAAGAAACTCTTAATCTCACAATTGCACTATCAGTAGAGACGTAGCCATGCCAAGTTTGTGAGATGATGATGGAAACAAGGCACTGCTGAGATTCGAACTCAGGGTCCCCTGTTTACAAGACAGGCGCTTTAACCAACTAAGCCACAGTGCCACATGCTTATGATACAGAATAGGCAGATAGAAGGAATGCCACGGCAAGGACAAAAGTAGGAAAAATTAGGAATGATTGAAAAGATAGGAAGTTTGTTTCTGAGATGATGAAAACAAAGCACTGCTGAGATTTCAACTCAGTGTCTCTTGTTTACAAGACAGGCGCTTTAACCAACTAAGCCACAGTGCCACATGCTTATGATACAGAATAGGCAGATAGAAGGAATGCCACGGCAAGGACAAAAGTAGGAAACATTAGGAATGATTGCAAAGATAGGAACTTTGTTTCTGAGATGATGAAAACAAAGCACTGCTGAGATTTCAACTCAGTGTCTCTTGTTTACAAGACAGGAGCCTTAACCAACTAAGCCACAGGGTCACATGCATTAAAACCTGAGCACTGGTTCATTTCATATGCAGAAGAAACTCTTAATCTCACAATTGCACTATCAGTAGAGACGTAGCCATGCCAAGTTTGTGAGATGATGATGGAGACAAGGCACTGCTGAGATTCGAACTCAGGGTCTCCTGTTGACAAGACAGGCGCTTTAACCAACTAAGCCACAGTGCCACATGCTTATGATACAGAATAGGCAGATAGAAGGAATGCCACGGCAAGGACAAAAGTAGGAAACATTAGAAATGAGTGAAAAGATAGGAAGTTTGTTTCTGAGATGATGAAAACAAAGCACTGCTGAGATTTCAACTCAGTGTCTCTTGTTTACAAGACAGTCGCCTTAACCAACTAAGCCACAGGGTCACATGCTTACGATACAGAGTAGGCATGATAGAAAAGATAGGAGGTTTGTTTCTGAGATGATGAAAACAAAGCACTGCTGAGATTTGAACTCAGGGTCTCACGTTTACAAGACAGGTGCTTTAACCAACTAAGCCACAGGGTCACATGCTTATGATACAGAATAGGCAGATAGAAGGAATGCCACGGCAAGGACAAAAGTAGGAAACATTAGGAATGATTGAAAAGATATGAAGTTTGTTTCTGAGATGATGAAAACAAAGCACTGCTGAGATTTCAACTCAGTGTCACTTGTTTACAAGACAGGCACTTTAACCAACTAAGCCACAGTGCCACATGCTTATGATACAGAATAGGCAGATAGAAGGAATGCCATGGCAAGGACAAAAGTAGGAAACATTAGGAATGATTGAAAAGATAGAAAGTTTGTTTCTGAGATGATGAAAACAAAGCACTGCTGAGATTTCAACTCAGTGTCTCTTGTTTACAAGACAGTCGCCTTAACCAACTAAGCCACAGGGTCACATGCTTACGATACAGAGTAGGCATGATAGAAAAGATAGGAGGTTTGTTTCTGGGATGATGACAACAAAGCACTGCTGAGATTTGAACTCAGGGTCTCACGTTTACAAGACAGGTGCTTTAACCAACTAAGCCACAGGGTCACATGCTTACGACATGTATTGAAACCTGAGCACTGGTTCATTTCTTATGCAGAAGAAACTCTTAATCTCACTATCAGTAGAGACGTAGCCATGCCAAGTTTGTGAGATGATGATGGAAACAAGGCACTGCTGAGATTCGAACTCAGGGTCCCCTGTTTACAAGACAGGCGCTTTAACCAACTAAGCCACAGTGCCACATGCTTATGATACAGAATAGGCAGATAGAAGGAATGCCACGGCAAGGACAAAAGTAGGAAAAATTAGGAATGATTGAAAAGATAGGAAGTTTGTTTCTGAGATGATGAAAACAAAGCACTGCTGAGATTTCAACTCAGTGTCTCTTGTTTACAAGACAGGCGCTTTAACCAACTAAGCCACAGTGCCACATGCTTATGATACAGAATAGGCAGATAGAAGGAATGCCACGGCAAGGACAAAAGTAGGAAACATTAGGAATGATTGCAAAGATAGGAAGTTTGTTTCTGAGATGATGAAAACAAAGCACTGCTGAGATTTCAACTCAGTGTCTCTTGTTTACAAGACAGGCGCTTTAACCAACTAAGCCACAGTGCCACATGCTTATGATACAGAATAGGCAGATAGAAGGAATGCCACGGCAAGGACAAAAGTAGGAAACATTAGGAATGATTGCAAAGATAGGAAGTTTGTTTCTGAGATGATGAAAACAAAGCACTGCTGAGATTTCAACTCAGTGTCTCTTGTTTACAAGACAGGCGCTTTAACCAACTAAGCCACAGTGCCACATGCTTATGATACAGAATAGGCAGATAGAAGGAATGCCACGGCAAGGACAAAAGTAGGAAACATTAGGAATGATTGCAAAGATAGGAAGTTTGTTTCTGAGATGATGAAAACAAAGCACTGCTGAGATTTCAACTCAGTGTCTCTTGTTTACAAGACAGGAGCCTTAACCAACTAAGCCACAGGGTCACATGCATTAAAACCTGAGCACTGGTTCATTTCATATGCAGAAGAAACTCTTAATCTCACAATTGCACTATCAGTAGAGACGTAGCCATGCCAAGTTTGTGAGATGATGATGGAAACAAGGCACTGCTGAGATTCGAACTCAGGGTCTCCTGTTTACAAGACAGGCGCTTTAACCAACTAAGCCACAGTGCCACATGCTTATGATACAGAATAGGCAGATAGAAGGAATGCCACGGCAAGGACAAAAGTAGGAAACATTAGGAATGATTGAAAAGATAGGAAGTTTGTTTCTGAGATGATGAAAACAAAGCACTGCTGAGATTTCAACTCAGTGTCTCTTGTTTACAAGACAGGCGCCTTAACCAACTAAGCCACAGGGTCACATGCATTAAAACCTGAGCACTGGTTCATTTCTTATGCAGAAGAAACTCTTAATCTCACAATTGCACTATTAGTAGAGACGTAGCCATGGCAAGTTTGTGAGATGATGATGGAAACAAGGCACTGCTGAGATTCGAACTCAGGGTCTCCTGTTTACAAGACAGGCACTTTAACCAACTAAGCCACAGCGCCACATGCTTAAGATACAGAATAGGCAGATAGAAGGAATGCCACGGCAAGGACAAATGTAGGAAACATTAGGAATGATTGAAAAGATAGGAAGTTTGTTTCTGAGATGATGAAAACAAAGCACTGCTGAGATTTCAACTCAGTGTCTCTTGTTTACAAGACAGGCGCTTTAACCAACTAAGCCACAGTGCCACATGCTTATGATACAGAATAGGCAGATAGAAGGAATGCCACGGCAAGGACAAAAGTAGGAAACATTAGGAATGATTGAAAAGATAGGAAGTTTGTTTCTGAGATGATGAAAACAAGGCACTGCTGAGATTTCAACTCAGTGTCTCTTGTTTACAAGACACGCGCTTTAACCAACTAAGCCACAGTGCCACATGCTTATGATACAGAATAGGCAGATAGAAGGAATGCCACGGCAAGGACAAAAGTAGGAAACATTAGGAATGATTGAAAAGATAGGAAGTTTGTTTCTGAGATGATGAAAACAAAGCACTGCTGAGATTTCAACTCAGTGTCTCTTGTTTACAAGACAGGCGCTTTAACCAACTAAGCCACAGTGCCACATGCTTATGATACAGAATAGGCAGATAGAAGGAATGCCACGGCAAGGACAAAAGTAGGAAACATTAGGAATGATTGAAAAGATAGGAAGTTTGTTTCTGAGATGATGAAAACAAAGCACTGCTGAGATTTCAACTCAGTGTCTCTTGTTTACAAGACACGCGCTTTAACCAACTAAGCCACAGTGCCACATGCTTATGATACAGAATAGGCATGATAGAAAAGATAGGAGGTTTGTTTCTGAGATGATGAAAACAAAGCACTGCTGAGATTTCAACTGAGTGTCTCTTGTTTACAAGACAGGCGCTTTAACCAACTAAGCCACAGTGCCACATGCTTATGATACAGAATAGGCAGATAGAAGGAATGCCACGGCAAGGACAAAAGTAGGAAACATTAGGAATGATTGAAAAGATAGGAAGTTTGTTTCTGAGATGATGAAAACAAAGCACTGCTGAGATTTCAACTCAGTGTCTCTTGTTTACAAGACAGGCGCTTTAACCAACTAAGCCACAGTGCCACATGCTTATGATACAGAATAGGCAGATAGAAGGAATGCCACGGCAAGGACAAAAGTAGGAAACATTAGGAATGATTGAAAAGATAGGAAGTTTGTTTCTGAGATGATGAAAACAAAGCACTGCTGAGATTTCAACTCAGTGTCTCTTGTTTACAAGACAGTCGCCTTAACCAACTAAGCCACAGGGTCACATGCTTACCACATGTATTAAAACCTGAGCACTGGTTCATTTCTTATGCAGAAGAAACTCTTAATCTCACAATTGCTCTATCAGTAGAGACGTAGCCATGCCAAGTTTGTGAGATGATGATGGAAACAAGGCACTGCTGAGATTCGAACTCAGGGTCTCCTGTTTACAAGACAGGCGCATTAACCAACTAAGCCACAGTGCCACATGCTTATGATACAGAATAGGCAGATAGAAGGAATGCCACGGCAAGGACAAAAGTAGGAAACATTAGGAATGATTGAAAAGATAGGAAGTTTGTTTCTGAGATGATGAAAACAAAGCACTGCTGAGATTTCAACTCAGTGTCTCTTGCTTACAAGACAGGCGCCTTAACCAACTAAGCCACAGGGTCACATGCATTAAAACCTGAGCACTGGTTCATTTCTTATGCAGAAGAAACTCTTAATCTCACAATTGCTCTATCAGTAGAGACGTAGCCATGCCAAGTTTGTGAGATGATGGAAACAAGGCACTGCTGAGATTCGAACTCAGGGTCTCCTGTTTACAAGACAGGCGCATTAACCAACTAAGCCACAGTGCCACATGCTTATGATACAGAATAGGCAGATAGAAGGAATGCCACGGCAAGGACAAAAGTAGGAAACATTAGGAATGATTGAAAAGATAGGAAGTTTGTTTCTGAGATGATGAAAACAAAGCACTGCTGAGATTTAAACTCAGTGTCTCTTGTTTACAAGACAGTCGCCTTAACCAACTAAGCCACAGGGTCACATGCATTAAAACCTGAGCACTGGTTCATTTCTTATGCAGAAGAAACTCTTAATCTCACAATTGCTCTATCAGTAGAGACGTAGCCATGCCAAGTTTGTGAGATGATGGAAACAAGGCACTGCTGAGATTCGAACTCAGGGTCTCCTGTTTACAAGACAGGCGCATTAACCAACTAAGCCACAGTGCCACATGCTTATGATACAGAATAGGCAGATAGAAGGAATGCCACGGCAAGGACAAAAGTAGGAAACATTAGGAATGATTGAAAAGATAGGAAGTTTGTTTCTGAGATGATGAAAACAAAGCACTGCTGAGATTTCAACTCAGTGTCTCTAGTTTACAAGACAGGCGCTTTAACCAACTAAGCCACAGTGCCACATGCTTATGATACAGAATAGGCAGATAGAAGGAATGCCACGGCAAGGACAAAAGTAGGAAACATTAGGAATGATTGAAAAGATAGGAAGTTTGTTTCTGAGATGATGAAAACAAAGCACTGCTGAGATTTCAACTCAGTGTCTCTTGTTTACAAGACAGTCGCCTTAACCAACTAAGCCACAGGGTAACATGCTTACCACATGTATTAAAACCTGAGCACTGGTTCATTTCTTATGCAGAAGAAACTCTTAATCTCACAATTGCTCTATCAGTAGAGACGTAGCCATGCCAAGTTTGTGAGATGATGATGGAAACAAGGCACTGCTGAGATTCGAACTCAGGGTCTCCTGTTTACAAGACAGGCGCATTAACCAACTAAGCCACAGTGCCACATGCTTATGATACAGAATAGGCAGATAGAAGGAATGCCACGGCAAGGACAAAAGTAGGAAACATTAGGAATGATTGAAAAGATAGGAAGTTTGTTTCTGAGATGATGAAAACAAAGCACTGCTGAGATTTCAACTCAGTGTCTCTTGCTTACAAGACAGGCGCCTTAACCAACTAAGCCACAGGGTCACATGCATTAAAACCTGAGCACTGGTTCATTTCTTATGCAGAAGAAACTCTTAATCTCACAATTGCTCTATCAGTAGAGACATAGCCATGCCAAGTTTGTGAGATGATGGAAACAAGGCACTGCTGAGATTCGAACTCAGGGTCTCCTGTTTACAAGACAGGCGCATTAACCAACTAAGCCACAGTGCCACATGCTTATGATACAGAATAGGCAGATAGAAGGAATGCCACGGCAAGGACAAAAGTAGGAAACATTAGGAATGATTGAAAAGATAGGAAGTTTGTTTCTGAGATGATGAAAACAAAGCACTGCTGAGATTTAAACTCAGTGTCTCTTGTTTACAAGACAGTCGCCTTAACCAACTAAGCCACAGGGTCACATGCATTAAAACCTGAGCACTGGTTCATTTTTTATGCAGAAGAAACTCTTAATCTCACAATTGCACTACCAGTAGAGACGTAGCCATGGCAAGTTTGTGAGACGATGATGGAAACAAGGCACTGCTGAGATTCGAACTCAGGGTCTCCTGTGTACAAGACAGGCGCTTTAACCAGCTAAGCCACAGTGCCACATGCTTATGATACAGAATAGGCAGATAGAAGGAATGCCACGGCAAGGACAAAAGTAGGAAACATTAGGAATGATTGAAAAGATAGGAAGTTTCTTTCTGAGATGATGAAAACAAAGCACTGCTGAGATTTCAACTCAGTGTCTCTTGTTTACAAGACAGGCGCCTTAACCAACTAAGCCACAGGGTCACATGCATTAAAACCTGAGCACTGGTTCATTTCTTATGCAGAAGAAACTCTTAATCTCACAATTGCACTATTAGTAGAGACGTAGCCATGGCAAGTTTGTGAGATGATGATGGAAACAAGGCACTGCTGAGATTCGAACTCAGGGTCTCCTGTTTACAAGACAGGCGCTTTAACCAACTAAGCCACAGCGCCACATGCTTAAGATACAGAATAGGCAGATAGAAGGAATGCCACGGCAAGGACAAATGTAGGAAACATTAGGAATGATTGAAAAGATAGGAAGTTTGTTTCTGAGATGATGAAAACAAAGCACTGCTGAGATTTCAACTCAGTGTCTCTTGTTTACAAGACAGGCGCTTTAACCAACTAAGCCACAGTGCCACATGCTTATGATACAGAATAGGCAGATAGAAGGAATGCCACGGCAAGGACAAAAGTAGGAAACATTAGGAATGATTGAAAAGATAGGAAGTTTGTTTCTGAGATGATGAAAACAAGGCACTGCTGAGATTTCAACTCAG
Organism: Ranitomeya variabilis; assembly: GCF_051348905.1. Taxonomy (NCBI): domain Eukaryota; kingdom Metazoa; phylum Chordata; class Amphibia; order Anura; family Dendrobatidae; genus Ranitomeya; species Ranitomeya variabilis. The sequence continues at coordinate 92,691,240 of NC_135238.1, read as the reverse complement.
TGTCTCTTGTTTACAAGACACGCGCTTTAACCAACTAAGCCACAGTGCCACATGCTTATGATACAGAATAGGCAGATAGAAGGAATGCCACGGCAAGGACAAAAGTAGGAAACATTAGGAATGATTGAAAAGATAGGAAGTTTGTTTCTGAGATGATGAAAACAAAGCACTGCTGAGATTTCAACTCAGTGTCTCTTGTTTACAAGACAGGCGCTTTAACCAACTAAGCCACAGTGCCACATGCTTATGATACAGAATAGGCATGATAGAAAAGATAGGAGGTTTGTTTCTGAGATGATGAAAACAAAGCACTGCTGAGATTTCAACTCAGTGTCTCTTGTTTACAAGACAGGCGCTTTAACCAACTAAGCCACAGTGCCACATGCTTATGATACAGAATAGGCAGATAGAAGGAATGCCACGGCAAGGACAAAAGTAGGAAACATTAGGAATGATTGAATAGATAGGAAGTTTGTTTCTGAGATGATGAAAACAAAGCACTGCTGAGATTTCAACTCAGTGTCTCTTGTTTACAAGACAGTCGCCTTAACCATCTAAGCCACAGGGTCACATGCAGTAAAACCTGAGCACTGGTTCATTTCTTATGCAGAAGAAACTCTTAATCTCACAATTGCACTATTAGTAGAGACGTAGCCATGCCAAGTTTGTGAGATGATGATGGAAACAAGGCACTGCTGAGACTCGAAGTCAGGGTCTCCTGTTTACAAGACAGGCGCTTTAACCAACTAAGCCACAGTGCCACATGCTTAAGATATAGAATAGGCAGATAGAAGGAATGCCACGGCAAGGACAAAAGTAGGAAACATTAGGAATGATTGAAAAGATAGGAAGTTTGTTTCTGAGATGATGAAAAAGCACTGCTGAGATTTCAACTCAGTGTCTCTTGTTTACAAGACAGGCGCTTTAACCAACTAAGCCACAGTGCCACATGCTTATGATACAGAATAGGCAGATAGAAGGAATGCCACGGCAAGGACAAAAGTAGGAAACATTAGGAATGATTGAAAAGATAGGAAGTTTGTTTCTGAGATGATGAAAACAAAGCACTGCTGAGATTTCAACTCAGTGTCTCTTGTTTACAAGACACGCGCTTTAACCAACTAAGCCACAGTGCCACATGCTTATGATACAGAATAGGCAGATAGAAGGAATGCCACGGCAAGGACAAAAGTAGGAAACATTAGGAATGATTGAAAAGATAGGAAGTTTGTTTCTGAGATGATGAAAACAAAGCACTGCTGAGATTTCAACTCAGTGTCTCTTGTTTACAAGACAGGCGCTTTAACCAACTAAGCCACAGTGCCACATGCTTATGATACAGAATAGGCAGATAGAAGGAATGCCACGGCAAGGACAAAAGTAGGAAACATTAGGAATGATTGAAAAGATAGGAAGTTTGTTTCTGAGATGATGAAAACAAAGCACTGCTGAGATTTCAACTCAGTGTCTCTTGTTTACAAGACACGCGCTTTAACCAACTAAGCCACAGTGCCACATGCTTATGATACAGAATAGGCAGATAGAAGGAATGCCACGGCAAGGACAAAAGTAGGAAACATTAGGAATGATTGAAAAGATAGGAAGTTTGTTTCTGAGATGATGAAAACAAAGCACTGCTGAGATTTCAACTCAGTGTCTCTTGTTTACAAGACAGGCGCTTTAACCAACTAAGCCACAGTGCCACATGCTTATGATACAGAATAGGCATGATAGAAAAGATAGGAGGTTTGTTTCTGAGATGATGAAAACAAAGCACTGCTGAGATTTCAACTCAGTGTCTCTTGTTTACAAGACAGGCGCTTTAACCAACTAAGCCACAGTGCCACATGCTTATGATACAGAATAGGCAGATAGAAGGAATGCCACGGCAAGGACAAAAGTAGGAAACATTAGGAATGATTGAATAGATAGGAAGTTTGTTTCTGAGATGATGAAAACAAAGCACTGCTGAGATTTCAACTCAGTGTCTCTTGTTTACAAGACAGGCGCTTTAACCAACTAAGCCACAGTGCCACATGCATTAAAACCTGAGCACTGGTTCATTTCTTATGCAGAAGAAACTCTTAATCTCACAATTGCACTACCAGTAGAGACATAGCCATGGCAAGTTTGTGAGATGATGATGGAAACAAGGCACTGCTGATATTCGAACTCAGGGTCTCCTGTTTACAAGACAGGCGCTTTAACCAACTAAGCCACAGTGCCACATGCTTATGATACAGAATAGGCAGATAGAAGGAATGCCACGGCAAGGACAAAAGTAGGAAACATTAGGAATGATTGAAAAGATAGGAAGTTTGTTTCTGAGATGATGAAAACAAAGCACTGCTGAGATTTCAACTCAGTGTCTCTTGTTTACAAGACTGTCGCCTTAACCAACTAAGCCACAGGGTCACATGCATTAAAACCTGAGCACTGGTTCATTTCTTATGCAGAAGAAACTCTTAATCTCACAATTGCACTACCAGTAGAGACGTAGCCATGGCAAGTTTGTGAGATAATGATGGAAACAAGGCACTGCTGAGATTCGAACTCAGGGTCTCCTGTTTACAAGACAGGTGCTTTAACCAACTAAGCCACAGTGCCACATGCTTATGATACAGAATAGGCAGATAGAAGGAATGCCACGGCAAGGACAAAAGTAGGAAACATTAGGAATGATTGAAAAGATAGGAAGTTTGTTTCTTAGATGATGAAAACAAAGCACTGCTGAGATTTCAACTCAGTGTCTCTTGTTTACAAGACAGGCGCTTTAACCAACAAAGCCACAGTGCCACATGCTTATGATACAGAATAGGCAGATAGAAGGAATGCCACGGCAAGGACAAAAGTAGGAAACATTAGGAATGATTGAAAAGATAGGAAGTTTGTTTCTGAGATGATGAAAACAAAGCACTGCTGAGATTTCAACTCAGTGTCTCTTGTTTACAAGACAGGCGCTTTAACCAACTAAGCCACAGTGCCACATGCTTATGATACAGAATAGGCAGATAGAAGGAATGCCACGGCAAGGACAAAAGTAGGAAACATTAGGAATGATTGAAAAGATAGGAAGTTTGTTTCTGAGATGATGAAAACAAAGCACTGCTGAGATTTCAACTCAGTGTCTCTTGTTTACAAGACAGTCGCCTTAACCAACTAAGCCACAGGGTCACATGCTTACCACATGTATTAAAACCTGAGCACTGGTTCATTTCTTATGCAGAAGAAACTCTTAATCTCACAATTGCACTATCAGTAGAGACGTAGCCATGGTAAATTTGTGAGATGATGGAAACAAAGAACTGCTGAGATTTAAACTCAGTGTCTCCTGTTTACAAGACAGGCGCTTTAACCAACTAAGCCACAGCGCCACATGCTTACGATACAGAGTAGGTATGATAGAAAAGATAGGAGGTTTGTTTCTGAGATGATGAAAACAAAGCACTGCTGAGATTTGAACTCAGGGTCTCACGTTTACAAGACAGGCGCCTTAACCAACTAAGCCACAGCGCCACATGCTTACGATACAGAGTAGGCATGATAGAAAAGATAGGAGGTTTGTTTCTGAGATGATGAAAACAAAGCACTGCTGAGATTTGAACTCAGGGTCTCACGTTTATAAGACAGGTGCTTTAACCAACTAAGCCACAGGGTCACATGCTTACCACATGTATTAAAACCTGAGCACTGGTTCATTTCTTATGCAGAAGAAACTCTTAATCTCACAATTGCACTATTAGTAGAGACGTAGCCATGCCAAGTTTGTGAGATGATGATGGAAACAAGGCACTGCTGAGATTCGAACTCAGGGTCCCCTGTTTACAAGACAGGCGCTTTAACCAACTAAGCCACAGTGCCAAAAGCTTATGATACAGAATAGGCAGATAGAAGGAATGCCACGGCAACGACAAAAGTAGGAAACATTAGGAATGATTGAAAAGATAGGAAGTTTGTTTCTGAGATGATGAAAACAAAGCACTGCTGAGATTTCAACTCAGTGTCTCTTGTTTACAAGACAGGCGCTTTAACCAACTAAGCTACAGTGCCACATGCATTAAAACCTGAGCACTGGTTCATTTCTTATGCAGAAGAAACTCTTAATCTCACAATTGCACTACCAGTAGAGACATAGCCATGGCAAGTTTGTGAGATGATGATGGAAACAAGGCACTGCTGATATTCGAACTCAGGGTCTCCTGTTTACAAGACAGGCGCTTTAACCAACTAAGCCACAGTGCCACATGCTTATGATACAGAATAGGCAGATAGAAGGAATGCCACGGCAAGGACAAAAGTAGGAAACATTAGGAATGATTGAAAAGATAGGAAGTTTGTTTCTGAGATGATGAAAACAAAGCACTGCTGAGATTTCAACTCAGTGTCTCTTGTTTACAAGACTGTCGCCTTAACCAACTAAGCCACAGGGTCACATGCATTAAAACCTGAGCACTGGTTCATTTCTTATGCAGAAGAAACTCTTAATCTCACAATTGCACTACCAGTAGAGACGTAGCCATGGCAAGTTTGTGAGATAATGATGGAAACAAGGCACTGCTGAGATTCGAACTCAGGGTCTCCTGTTTACAAGACAGGTGCTTTAACCAACTAAGCCACAGTGCCACATGCTTATGATACAGAATAGGCAGATAGAAGGAATGCCACGGCAAGGACAAAAGTAGGAAACATTAGGAATGATTGAAAAGATAGGAAGTTTGTTTCTTAGATGATGAAAACAAAGCACTGCTGAGATTTCAACTCAGTGTCTCTTGTTTACAAGACAGGCACTTTAACCAACAAAGCCACAGTGCCACATGCTTATGATACAGAATAGGCAGATAGAAGGAATGCCACGGCAAGGACAAAAGTAGGAAACATTAGGAATGATTGAAAAGATAGGAAGTTTGTTTCTGAGATGATGAAAACAAAGCACTGCTGATATTTCAACTCAGTGTCTCTTGTTTACAAGACAGGCGCTTTAACCAACTAAGCCACAGTGCCACATGCTTATGATACAGAATAGGCAGATAGAAGGAATGCCACGGCAAGGACAAAAGTAGGAAACATTAGGAATGATTGAAAAGATAGGAAGTTTGTTTCTGAGATGATGAAAACAAAGCACTGCTGAGATTTCAACTCAGTGTCTCTTGTTTACAAGACAGTCGCCTTAACCAACTAAGCCACAGGGTCACATGCTTACCACATGTATTAAAACCTGAGCACTGGTTCATTTCTTATGCAGAAGAAACTCTTAATCTCACAATTGCACTATCAGTAGAGACGTAGCCATGGTAAATTTGTGAGATGATGGAAACAAAGAACTGCTGAGATTTAAACTCAGTGTCTCCTGTTTACAAGACAGGCGCTTTAACCAACTAAGCCACAGCGCCACATGCTTACGATACAGAGTAGGTATGATAGAAAAGATAGGAGGTTTGTTTCTGAGATGATGAAAACAAAGCACTGCTGAGATTTGAACTCAGGGTCTCACGTTTACAAGACAGGCGCCTTAACCAACTAAGCCACAGCGCCACATGCTTACGATACAGAGTAGGCATGATAGAAAAGATAGGAGGTTTGTTTCTGAGATGATGAAAACAAAGCACTGCTGAGATTTGAACTCAGGGTCTCACGTTTATAAGACAGGTGCTTTAACCAACTAAGCCACAGGGTCACATGCTTACCACATGTATTAAAACCTGAGCACTGGTTCATTTCTTATGCAGAAGAAACTCTTAATCTCACAATTGCACTATCAGTAGAGACGTAGCCATGGAAAATTTGTGAGATGATGATGGAAACAAAGAACTGCTGAGATTCAAACTCAGTGTCTCCTGTTTACAAGACAGGCGCTTTAACCAACTAAGCCACAGCACCACATGCTTACGATACAGAGTAGGTATGATAGAAAAGATAGGAGGTTTGTTTCTGAGATGATGAAAACAAAGCTCTGCTGAGATTTGAACTCAGGGTCTCACGTTTACAAGACAGGCGCCTTAACCAACTAAGCCACAGCGCCACATGCTTACGATACAGAGTAGGCATGATAGAAAAGATAGGAGGTTTGTTTCTGAGATGATGAAAACAAAGCACTGCTGAGATTTGAACTCAGTGTCTCTTGTTTACAAGACAGGCGCTTTAACCAACTAAGCCACAGTGCCACATGCTTATGATACAGAATAGGCAGATAGAAGGAATGCCACGGCAAGGACAAAAGTAGGAAACATTAGGAATGATTGAAAAGATAGGAAGTTTGTTTCTGAGATGATGAAAACAAAGCACTGCTGAGATTTCAACTCAGTGTCTCTTGTTTACAAGACACGCGCTTTAACCAACTAAGCCACAGTGCCACATGCTTATGATACAGAATAGGCAGATAGAAGGAATGCCACGGCAAGGACAAAAGTAGGAAACATTAGGAATGATTGAAAAGATAGGAAGTTTGTTTCTGAGATGATGAAAACAAAGCACTGCTGAGATTTCAACTCAGTGTCTCTTGTTTACAAGACAGGCGCTTTAACCAACTAAGCCACAGTGCCACATGCTTATGATACAGAATAGGCATGATAGAAAAGATAGGAGGTTTGTTTCTGAGATGATGAAAACAAAGCACTGCTGAGATTTCAACTCAGTGTCTCTTGTTTACAAGACAGGCGCTTTAACCAACTAAGCCACAGTGCCACATGCTTATGATACAGAATAGGCAGATAGAAGGAATGCCACGGCAAGGACAAAAGTAGGAAACATTAGGAATGATTGAATAGATAGGAAGTTTGTTTCTGAGATGATGAAAACAAAGCACTGCTGAGATTTCAACTCAGTGTCTCTTGTTTACAAGACAGGCGCTTTAACCAACTAAGCCACAGTGCCACATGCATTAAAACCTGAGCACTGGTTCATTTCTTATGCAGAAGAAACTCTTAATCTCACAATTGCACTACCAGTAGAGACATAGCCATGGCAAGTTTGTGAGATGATGATGGAAACAAGGCACTGCTGATATTCGAACTCAGGGTCTCCTGTTTACAAGACAGGAGCTTTAACCAACTAAGCCACAGTGCCACATGCTTATGATACAGAATAGGCAGATAGAAGGAATGCCACGGCAAGGACAAAAGTAGGAAACATTAGGAATGATTGAAAAGATAGGAAGTTTGTTTCTGAGATGATGAAAACAAAGCACTGCTGAGATTTCAACTCAGTGTCTCTTGTTTACAAGACTGTCGCCTTAACCAACTAAGCCACAGGGACACATGCATTAAAACCTGAGCACTGGTTCATTTCTTATGCAGAAGAAACTCTTAATCTCACAATGGCACTACCAGTAGAGACGTAGCCATGGCAAGTTTGTGAGATGATGATGGAAACAAGACACTGCTGAGATTTGAACTCAGGGTCTCCTGTTTACAAGACAGGCGCTTTAACCAACTACGCCACAGTGCCACATGCTTATGATACAGAATAGGCAGATAGAAGGAATGCCACGGCAAGGACAAAAGTAGGAAACATTAGGAATGATTGAAAAGATAGGAAGTTTGTTTCTGAGATGATGAAAACAAAGCACTGCTGAGATTTCAACTCAGTGTCTCTTGTTTACAAGACAGGCGCTATAACCAACAAAGCCACAGTGCCACATGCTTATGATACAGAATAGGCAGATAGAAGGAATGCCACGGCAAGGACAAAAGTAGGAAACATTAGGAATGATTGAAAAGATAGGAAGTTTGTTTCTGAGATGATGAAAACAAAGCACTGCTGAGATTTCAACTCAGTGTCTCTTGTTTACAAGACAGGCGCTTTAACCAACTAAGCCACAGTGCCACATGCTTATGATACAGAATAGGCAGATAGAAGGAATGCCACGGCAAGAACAAAAGTAGGAAACATTAGGAATGATTGAAAAGATAGGAAGTTTGTTTCTGAGATGATGAAAACAAAGCACTGCTGAGATTTCAACTCAGTGTCTTTTGTTTACAAGACAGTCGCCTTAACCAACTAAGCCACAGGGTCACATGCTTACCACATGTATTAAAACCTGAGCACTGGTTCATTTCTTATGCAGAAGAAACTCTTAATCTCACAATTGCACTATCAGTAGAGACGTAGCCATGGTAAATTTGTGAGATGATGGAAACAAAGAACTGCTGAGATTTAAACTCAGTGTCTCCTGTTTACAAGACAGGCGCTTTAACCAACTAAGCCACAGCGCCACATGCTTACGATACAGAGTAGGTATGATAGAAAAGATAGGAGGTTTGTTTCTGAGATGATGAAAACAAAGCACTGCTGAGATTTCAACTCAGTGTCTCTTGTTTACAAGACAGGCGCTTTAACCAACTAAGCCACAGTGCCACATGCTTATGATACAGAATAGGCAGATAGAAGGAATGCCACGGCAAGGACAAAAGTAGGAAACATTAGGAATGATTGAAAAGATAGGAAGTTTGTTTCTGAGATGATGAAAACAAAGCACTGCTGAGATTTGAACTCAGGGTCTCACGTTTACAAGACAGGGACCTTAACCAACTAAGCCACAGCGCCACATGCTTACGATACAGAGTAGGCATGATAGAAAAGATAGGAGGTTTGTTTCTGAGATGATGAAAACAAAGCACTGCTGAGATTTGAACTCAGGGTCTCACGTTTGTAAGACAGGTGCTTTAACCAACTAAGCCACAGGGTCACATGCTTACAACATGTATTGAAACCTGAGCACTGGTTCATTTCTTATGCAGAAGAAACTCTTAATCTCACAATTGCACTACCAGTAGAGACGTAGCCATGGCAAGTTTGTGAGATGATGATGGAAACAAGACACTGCTGAGATTTGAACTCAGGGTCTCCTGTTTACAAGACAGGCGCTTTAACCAACTACGCCACAGTGCCACATGCTTATGATACAGAATAGGCAGATAGAAGGAATGCCACGGCAAGGACAAAAGTAGGAAACATTAGGAATGATTGAAAAGATAGGAAGTTTGTTTCTGAGATGATGAAAACAAAGCACTGCTGAGATTTCAACTCAGTGTCTCTTGTTTACAAGACAGGCGCTTTAACCAACTAAGCCACAGTGCCACATGCTTATGATACAGAATAGGCAGATAGAAGGAATGCCACGGCAAGGACAAAAGTAGGAAACATTGGGAATGATTGAAAAGATAGGAAGTTTGTTTCTGAGATGATGAAAACAAAGCACTGCTGAGATTTCAACTCAGTGTCTCTTGTTTACAAGACAGTCGCCTTAACCAACTAAGCCACAGGGTCACATGCTTACCACATGTATTAAAACCTGAGCACTGGTTCATTTCTTATGCAGAAGAAACTCTTAATCTCACAATTGCACTACCAGTAGAGACATAGCCATGGCAAGTTTGTGAGATGATGATGGAAACAAGGCACTGCTGATATTCGAACTCAGGGTCTCCTGTTTACAAGACAGGCGCTTTAACCAACTAAGCCACAGTGCCACATGCTTATGATACAGAATAGGCAGATAGAAGGAATGCCACGGCAAGGACAAAAGTAGGAAACATTAGGAATGATTGAAAAGATAGGAAGTTTGTTTCTGAGATGATGAAAACAAAGCACTGCTGAGATTTCAACTCAGTGTCTCTTGTTTACAAGACTGTCGCCTTAACCAACTAAGCCACAGGGTCACATGCATTAAAACCTGAGCACTGGTTCATTTCTTATGCAGAAGAAACTCTTAATCTCACAATTGCACTACCAGTAGAGACGTAGCCATGGCAAGTTTGTGAGATAATGATGGAAACAAGGCACTGCTGAGATTCGAACTCAGGGTCTCCTGTTTACAAGACAGGTGCTTTAACCAACTAAGCCACAGTGCCACATGCTTATGATACAGAATAGGCAGATAGAAGGAATGCCACGGCAAGGACAAAAGTAGGAAACATTAGGAATGATTGAAAAGATAGGAAGTTTGTTTCTGAGATGATGAAAACAAAGCACTGCTGAGATTTCAACTCAGTGTCTCTTGTTTACAAGACAGGCGCTATAACCAACAAAGCCACAGTGCCACATGCTTATGATACAGAATAGGCAGATAGAAGGAATGCCACGGCAAGGACAAAAGTAGGAAACATTAGGAATGATTGAAAAGATAGGAAGTTTGTTTCTGAGATGATGAAAACAAAGCACTGCTGAGATTTCAACTCAGTGTCTCTTGTTTACAAGACAGGCGCTTTAACCAACTAAGCCACAGTGCCACATGCTTATGATACAGAATAGGCAGATAGAAGGAATGCCACGGCAAGAACAAAAGTAGGAAACATTAGGAATGATTGAAAAGATAGGAAGTTTGTTTCTGAGATGATGAAAACAAAGCACTGCTGAGATTTCAACTCAGTGTCTCTTGTTTACAAGACAGTCGCCTTAACCAACTAAGCCACAGGGTCACATGCTTACCACATGTATTAAAACCTGAGCACTGGTTCATTTCTTATGCAGAAGAAACTCTTAATCTCACAATTGCACTATCAGTAGAGACGTAGCCATGGTAAATTTGTGAGATGATGGAAACAAAGAACTGCTGAGATTTAAACTCAGTGTCTCCTGTTTACAAGACAGGCGCTTTAACCAACTAAGCCACAGCGCCACATGCTTACGATACAGAGTAGGTATGATAGAAAAGATAGGAGGTTTGTTTCTGAGATGATGAAAACAAAGCACTGCTGAGATTTCAACTCAGTGTCTCTTGTTTACAAGACAGGCGCTTTAACCAACTAAGCCACAGTGCCACATGCTTATGATACAGAATAGGCAGATAGAAGGAATGCCACGGCAAGGACAAAAGTAGGAAACATTAGGAATGATTGAAAAGATAGGAAGTTTGTTTCTGAGATGATGAAAACAAAGCACTGCTGAGATTTGAACTCAGGGTCTCACGTTTACAAGACAGGCACCTTAACCAACTAAGCCACAGCGCCACATGCTTACGATACAGAGTAGGCATGATAGAAAAGATAGGAGGTTTGTTTCTGAGATGATGAAAACAAAGCACTGCTGAGATTTGAACTCAGGGTCTCACGTTTATAAGACAGGTGCTTTAACCAACTAAGCCACAGGGTCACATGCTTACAACATGTATTGAAACCTGAGCACTGGTTCATTTCTTATGCAGAAGAAACTCTTAATCTCACAATTGCACTACCAGTAGAGACGTAGCCATGGCAAGTTTGTGAGATGATGATGGAAACAAGACACTGCTGAGATTTGAACTCAGGGTCTCCTGTTTACAAGACAGGCGCCTTAACCAACTACGCCACAGTGCCACATGCTTATGATACAGAATAGGCAGATAGAAGGAATGCCACGGCAAGGACAAAAGTAGGAAACATTAGGAATGATTGAAAAGATAGGAAGTTTGTTTCTGAGATGATGAAAACAAAGCACTGCTGAGATTTCAACTCAGTGTCTCTTGTTTACAAGACAGGCGCTTTAACCAACTAAGCCACAGTGCCACATGCTTATGATACAGAATAGGCAGATAGAAGGAATGCCACGGCAAGGACAAAAGTAGGAAACATTGGGAATGATTGAAAAGATAGGAAGTTTGTTTCTGAGATGATGAAAACAAAGCACTGCTGAGATTTCAACTCAGTGTCTCTTGTTTACAAGACAGTCGCCTTAACCAACTAAGCCACAGGGTCACATGCTTACCACATGTATTAAAACCTGAGCACTGGTTCATTTCTTATGCAGAAGAAACTCTTAATCTCACAATTGCACTATCAGTAGAGACGTAGCCATGGTAAATTTGTGAGATGACGATGGAAACAAAGAACTGCTGAGATTCAAACTCAGTGTCTCCTGTTTACAAGACAGGTGCTTTAACCAACTAAGCCACAGCGCCACATGCTTACGATACAGAGTAGGCATGATAGAAAAGATAGGAGGTTTGTTTCTGAGATGATGAAAACACAGCACTGCTGAGATTTGAACTCAGGGTCTCACGTTTACAAGACAGGTGCTTTAACCAACTAAGCCACAGGGTCACATGCTTACAACATGCATTAAAACCTGAGCACTGGTTCATTTCTTATGCAGAAGAAACTCTTAATCTCACAATTGCACTATCAGTAGAGACGTAGCCATGGTAAATTTGTGAGATGATGATGGAAACAAAGAACTGCTGAGATTCAAACTCAGTGTCTCCTGTTTACAAGACAGGCGCTTTAACCAACTAAGCCACAGCGCCACATGCTTACGATACAGAGTAGGCGTGATAGAAAAGATAGGAGGTTTGTTTCTGAGATGATGAAAACACAGCACTGCTGAGATTTGAACTCAGGGTCTCACGTTTACAAGACAGGTGCTTTAACCAACTAAGCCACAGGGTCACATGCTTACAACATGCATTAAAACCTGAGCACTGGTTCATTTCTTATGCAGAAGAAACTCTTAATCTCACAATTGCACTACCAGTAGAGACGTAGCCATGGCAAGTTTGTGAGATGATGACGGAAACAAGGCACTGTTGAGATTCGAACTCAGGGTCTCCTGTTTACAAGACAGGCGCTTTAACCAACTAAGCCACAGTGCCACATGCTTATGATACAGAATAGGCAGATAGAAGGAATGCCACGGCAAGGACAAAAGTAGGAAACATTAGGAATGATTGAAAAGATAGGAAGTTTGTTTCTGAGATGATGAAAACAAAGCACTGCTGAGATTTCAACTCAGTGTCTCTTGTTTACAAGACAGGCGCTTTAACCAACTAAGCCACAGTGCCACATGCTTATGATACAGAATAGGCAGATAGAAGGAATGCCACGGCAAGGACAAAAGTAGGAAACATTAGGAATGATTGAAAAGATAGGAAGTTTGTTTCTGAGATGATGAAAACAAAGCACTGCTGAGATTTCAACTCAGTGTCTCTTGTTTACAAGACAGTCGCCTTAACCAACTAAGCCAAAGGGTCACATGCTTACCACATGTATTAAAACCTGAGCACTGGTTCATTTCTTATGCAGAAGAAACTCTTAATCTCACAATTGCACTATCAGTAGAGACGTAGCCATGGTAAATTTGTGAGATGACGATGGAAACAAAGAACTGCTGAGATTCAAACTCAGTGTCTCCTGTTTACAAGACAGGTGCTTTAACCAACTAAGCCACAGCGCCACATGCTTACGATACAGAGTAGGCATGATAGAAAAGATAGGAGGTTTGTTTCTGAGATGATGAAAACACAGCACTGCTGAGATTTGAACTCAGGGTCTCACGTTTACAAGACAGGTGCTTTAACCAACTAAGCCACAGGGTCACATGCTTACAACATGCATTAAAACCTGAGCACTGGTTCATTTCTTATGCAGAAGAAACTCTTAATCTCACAATTGCACTATCAGTAGATACATAGCCATGGCAAGTTTGTGAGATGATGACGGAAACAAGGCACTGCTGAGATTCGAACTCAGGGTCTCCTGTTTACAAACCTGAGCACTGGTTCATTTCTTATGCAGAAGAAACTCTTAATCTCACAATTGCACTATCAGTAGAGATGTAGCCATGGCAAGTTTGTGAGATAATGATGGAAACAAGGCACTGCTGAGATTCGAACTCAAGGTCTACTGTTTACAAGACAGGCGCTTTAACCAACTAAGCCACAGTGCCACATGCTTATGATACAGAATAGGCAGATAGAAGGAATGCCATGGCAAGGACAAAAGTAGGAAACATTAGGAATGATTGAAAAGATAGGAAGTTTGTTTCTGAGATGATGAAAACACAGTACTGCTGAGATTTGAACTCAGGGTCTCACGTTTACAAGACAGGTGCTTTAACCAACTAAGCCACAGGGTCACATGCTTACAACATGCATTAAAACCTGAGCACTGGTTCATTTCTTATGCAGAAGAAACTCTTAATCTCACAATTGCACTACCAGTAGAGATGTAGCCATGGCAAGTTTGTGAGATGATGACGGAAACAAGGCACTGTTGAGATTCGAACTCAGGGTCTCCTGTTTACAAGACAGGCGCTTTAACCAACTAAGCCACAGTGCCACATGCTTATGATACAGAATAGGCAGATAGAAGGAATGCCACGGCAAGGACAAAAGTAGGAAACATTAGGAATGATTGAAAAGATAGGAAGTTTGTTTCTGAGATGATGAAAACAAAGCACTGCTGAGATTTCAACTCAGTGTCTCTTGTTTACAAGACAGTCGCCTTAACCAACTAAGCCACAGGGTCACATGCTTACCACATGTATTAAAACCTGAGCACTGGTTCATTTCTTATGCAGAAGAAACTCTTAATCTCACAATTGCACTATCAGTAGAGACGTAGCCATGGTAAATTTGTGAGATGACGATGGAAACAAAGAACTGCTGAGATTCAAACTCAGTGTCTCCTGTTTACAAGACAGGTGCTTTAACCAACTAAGCCACAGCGCCACATGCTTACGATACAGAGTAGGCATGATAGAAAAGATAGGAGGTTTGTTTCTGAGATGATGAAAACACAGCACTGCTGAGATTTGAACTCAGGGTCTCACGTTTACAAGACAGGTGCTTTAACCAACTAAGCCACAGGGTCACATGCTTACAACATGCATTAAAACCTGAGCACTGGTTCATTTCTTATGCAGAAGAAACTCTTAATCTCACAATTGCACTATCAGTAGATACATAGCCATGGCAAGTTTGTGAGATGATGACGGAAACAAGGCACTGCTGAGATTCGAACTCAGGGTCTCCTGTTTACAAGACAGGCGCTTTAACCAACTAAGCCACAGTGCCACATGCTTATGATATAGAATATGCAGATAGAAGGAATGCCACGGCAAGGACAAAAGTAGGAAACATTAGTAATGATTGAAAAGATAGGAAGTTTGTTTCTGAGATGATGAAAACAAAGCACTGCTGAGATTTCAACTCAGTGTCTCTTGTTTACAAGACAGGCGCTTTAACCAACTAAGCCACAGTGCCACATGCTTATGATACAGAATAGGCAGATAGAAGGAATGCCACGGCAAGGACAAAAGTAGGAAACATTAGGAATGATTGAAAAGATAGGAAGTTTGTTTCTGAGATGATGAAAACACAGTACTGCTGAGATTTGAACTCAGGGTCTCACGTTTACAAGACAGGTGCTTTAACCAACTAAGCCACAGGGTCACATGCTTACAACATGCATTAAAACCTGAGCACTGGTTCATTTCTTATGCAGAAGAAACTCTTAATCTCACAATTGCACTATCAGTAGAGACGTAGCCATGGTAAATTTGTGAGATGACGATGGAAACAAAGCACTGCTGAGATTCAAACTCAGTGTCTCTTGTTTACAAGACAGGCGCTTTAACCAACTAAGCCACAGTGCCACATGCTTATGATACAGAATAGGCAGATAGAAGGAATGCCACGGCAAGGACAAAAGTAGGAAACATTAGGAATGATTGAAAAGATAGGAAGTTTGTTTCTGAGATGATGAAAACAGAGCACTGCTGAGATTTCAACTCAGTGTCTCTTGTTTACAAGACAAACGCCTTAACCAACTAAGCCACAGCGCCACATGCTTATGATACAGAGTAGGCATGATAGAAAAGATAGGAGGTTTGTTTCTGAGATGATGAAAACACAGTACTGCTGAGATTTGAACTCAGGGTCTCACGTTTACAAGACAGGTGCTTTAACCAACTAAGCCACAGGGTCACATGCTTACAACATGCATTAAAACCTGAGCACTGGTTCATTTCTTATGCAGAAGAAACTCTTAATCTCACAATTGCACTATCAGTAGAGACGTAGCCATGGTAAATTTGTGAGATGATGATGGAAACAAAGAACTGCTGAGATTCAAACTCAGTGTCTCCTGTTTAAAAGACAGGCGCTTTAACCAACTAAGCCACAGCGCCACATGCTTACGATACAGAGTAGGCATGATAGAAAAGATAGGAGGTTTGTTTCTGAGATGATGAAAACAAAGCACTGCTGAGATTTGAACTCAGGGTCTCACGTTTACAAGACAGGTGCTTTAACCAACTAAGCCACAGGGTCACATGCATTAAAACCTGAGCACTGGTTCATTTCTTATGCAGAAGAAACTCTTAATCTCACAATTGCACTATCTGTAGATACGTAGCCATGGCAAGTTTGTGAGATGATGACGGAAACAAGGCACTGTTGAGATTCGAACTCAGGGTCTCCTGTTTACAAGACAGGCGCTTTAACCAATTAAGCCACAGTGCCACATGCTTATGATACAGAATAGGCAGATAGAAGGAATGCCACGGCAAGGACAAAAGTAGGAAACATTAGGAATGATTGAAAAGATAGGAAGTTTGTTTCTGAGATGATGAAAACAAAGCACTGCTGAGATTTCAACTCAGTGTCTCTTGTTTACAAGACAGGCGCTTTAACCAACTAAGCCACAGTGCCACATGCTTATGATACAGAATAGGCAGATAGAAGGAATGCCACGGCAACGACAAAAGTAGGAAACATTAGGAATGATTGAAAAGATAGGAAGTTTGTTTCTGAGATGATGAAAACAAAGCACTGCTGAGATTTCAACTCAGTGTCTCTTGTTTACAAGACAGGCGCTTTAACCAACTAAGCCACAGTGCCACATGCTTATGATACAGAATAGGCAGATAGAAGGAATGCCACGGCAAGGACAAAAGTAGGAAACATTAGGAATGATTGAAAAGATAGGAAGTTTGTTTCTGAGATGATGAAAACAAAGCACTGCTGAGATTTCAACTCAGTGTCTCTTGTTTACAAGACAGTCGCCTTAACCAACTAAGCCACAGGGTCACATGCTTACCACATGTATTAAAACCTGAGCACTGGTTCATTTCTTATGCAGAAGAAACTCTTAATCTCACAATTGCACTATCAGTAGAGACGTAGCCATGGTAAATTTGTGAGATGATGATGGAAACAAAGAACTGCTGAGATTCAAACTCAGTGTCTCCTGTTTAAAAGACAGGCGCTTTAACCAACTAAGCCACAGCGCCACATGCTTACGATACAGAGTAGGCATGATAGAAAAGATAGGAGGTTTGTTTCTGAGATGATGAAAACAAAGCACTGCTGAGATTTGAACTCAGGGTCTCACGTTTACAAGACAGGTGCTTTAACCAACTAAGCCACAGGGTCACATGCTTACAACATGTATTGAAACCTGAGCACTGGTTCATTTCTTATGCAGAAGAAACTCTTAATCTCACAATTGCACTATCAGTAGAGACGTAGCCATGGCAAGTTTGTGAGATGATGACGGAAACAAGGCACTGTTGAGATTCGAACTCAGGGTCTCCTGTTTACAAGACAGGCGCTTTAACCAACTAAGCCACAGTGCCACATGCTTATGATATAGAATATGCAGATAGAAGGAATGCCACGGCAAGGACAAAAGTAGGAAACATTAGGAATGATTGAAAAGATAGGAAGTTTGTTTCTGAGATGATGAAAACAAAGCACTGCTGAGATTTCAACTCAGTGTCTCTTGTTTACAAGACAGTCGCCTTAACCAACTAAGCCACAGGGTCACATGCTTACAACATGTATTGAAACCTGAGCACTGGTTCATTTCTTATGCAGAAGAAACTCTTAATCTCACAATTGCACTATCAGTAGAGACGTAGCCATGGCAAGTTTGTGAGATGATGACGGAAACAAGGCACTGTTGAGATTCGAACTCAGGGTCTCATGTTTACAAGACAGGCGCTTTAACCAACTAAGCCACAGTGCCAAAAGCTTATGATACAGAATAGGCAGATAGAAGGAATGCCACGGCAAGGACAAAAGTAGGAAACATTAGGAATGATTGAAAAGATAGGAAGTTTGTTTCTGAGATGATGAAAACAAAGCACTGCTGAGATTTCAACTCAGTGTCTCTTGTTTACAAGACAGTCGCCTTAACCAACTAAGCCACAGGGTCACATGCATTAAAACCTGAGCACTGGTTCATTTCTTATGCAGAAGAAACTCTTAATCTCACAATTGCACTATCAGTAGAGACGTAGCCATGGCAAGTTTGTGAGATGATGACGGAAACAAGGCACTGTTGAGATTCGAACTCAGGGTCTCCTGTTTACAAGACAGGCGCTTTAACCAACTAAGCCACAGTGCCACATGCCTATGATACAGAATAGGCAGATAGAAGGAATGCCACGGCAAGGACAAAAGTAGGAAACATTAGGAATGATTGAAAAGATAGGAAGTTTGTTTCTGAGATGATGAAAACAAAGCACTGCTGAGATTTCAACTCAGTGTCTCTTGTTTACAAGACAGTCGCCTTAACCAACTAAGCCACAGGGTCACATGCTTACCACATGTATTAAAACCTGAGCACTGGTTCATTTCTTATGCAGAAGAAACTCTTAATCTCACAATTGCACTATCAGTAGAGACGTAGCCATGGTAAATTTGTGAGATGATGATGGAAACAAAGAACTGCTGAGATTCAAACTCAGTGTCTCCTGTTTAAAAGACAGGCGCTTTAACCAACTAAGCCACAGCGCCACATGCTTACGATACAGAGTAGGCATGATAGAAAAGATAGGAGGTTTGTTTCTGAGATGATGAAAACAAAGCACTGCTGAGATTTGAACTCAGGGTCTCACGTTTACAAGACAGGTGCTTTAACCAACTAAGCCACAGGGTCACATGCTTACAACATGTATTGAAACCTGAGCACTGGTTCATTTCTTATGCAGAAGAAACTCTTAATCTCACAATTGCACTATCAGTAGAGACGTAGCCATGGCAAGTTTGTGAGATGATGACGGAAACAAGGCACTGTTGAGATTCGAACTCAGGGTCTCCTGTTTACAAGACAGGCGCTTTAACCAACTAAGCCACAGTGCCAAAAGCTTATGATACAGAATAGGCAGATAGAAGGAATGCCACGGCAAGGACAAAAGTAGGAAACATTAGGAATGATTGAAAAGATAGGAAGTTTGTTTCTGAGATGATGAAAACAAAGCACTGCTGAGATTTCAACTCAGTGTCTCTTGTTTACAAGACAGTCGCCTTAACCAACTAAGCCACAGGGTCACATGCTTACCACATGTATTAAAACCTGAGCACTGGTTCATTTCTTATGCAGAAGAAACTCTTAATCTCACAATTGCACTATCAGTAGATACGTAGCCATGGCAAGTTTGTGAGATGATGACGGAAACAAGGCACTGTTGAGATTCGAACTCAGGGTCTCCTGTTTACAAGACAGGCGCTTTAACCAACTAAGCCACAGTGCCACATGCTTATGATAGAGAATAGGCAGATAGAAGGAATGCCACGGCAAGGACAAAAGTAGGAAACATTAGGAATGATTGAAAAGATAGGAAGTTTGTTTCTGAGATGATGAAAACAAAGCACTGCTGAGATTTCAACTCAGTGTCTCTTGTTTACAAGACAGGCACTTTAACCAACTAAGCCACAGTGCCACATGCTTATGATACAGAATAGGCAGATAGAAGGAATGCCACGGCAAGGACAAAAGTAGGAAACATTAGGAATGATTGAAAAGATAGGAAGTTTGTTTCTGAGATGATGAAAACAAAGCACTGCTGAGATTTCAACTCAGTGTCTCTTGTTTACAAGACAGTCGCCTTAACCAACTAAGCCACAGGGTCACATGCTTACCACATGTATTAAAACCTGAGCACTGGTTCATTTCTTATGCAGAAGAAACTCTTAATCTCACAATTGCACTATCAGTAGATACGTAGCCATGGCAAGTTTGTGAGATGATGACGGAAACAAGGCACTGTTGAGATTCGAACTCAGGGTCTCCTGTTTACAAGACAGGCGCTTTAACCAACTAAGCCACAGTGCCACATGCTTATGATAGAGAATAGGCAGATAGAAGGAATGCCACGGCAAGGACAAAAGTAGGAAACATTAGGAATGATTGAAAAGATAGGAAGTTTGTTTCTGAGATGATGAAAACAAAGCACTGCTGAGATTTCAACTCAGTGTCTCTTGTTTACAAGACAGTCGCCTTAACCAACTAAGCCACAGGGTCACATGCTTACCACATGTATTAAAACCTGAGCACTGGTTCATTTCTTATGCAGAAGAAACTCTTAATCTCACAATTGCACTATCAGTAGAGACGTAGCCATGGTAAATTTGTGAGATGATGATGGAAACAAAGAACTGCTGAGATTCAAACTCAGTGTCTCCTGTTTAAAAGACAGGCGCTTTAACCAACTAAGCCACAGCGCCACATGCTTACGATACAGAGTAGGCATGATAGAAAAGATAGGAGGTTTGTTTCTGAGATGATGAAAACAAAGCACTGCTGAGATTTGAACTCAGGGTCTCACGTTTACAAGACAGGTGCTTTAACCAACTAAGCCACAGGGTCACATGCTTACAACATGCATTAAAACCTGAGCACTGGTTCATTTCTTATGCAGAAGAAACTCTTAATCTCACAATTGCACTATCAGTAGATACGTAGCCATGGCAAGTTTGTGAGATGATGACGGAAACAAGGCACTGTTGAGATTCGAACTCAGGGTCTCCAGTTTACAAGACAGGCGCTTTAACCAACTAAGCCACAGTGCCACATGCATATGATATAGAATATGCAGATAGAAGGAATGCCACGGCAAGGACAAAAGTAGGAAACATTAGGAATGATTGAAAAGATAGGAAGTTTGTTTCTGAGATGATGAAAACAAAGCACTGCTGAGATTTCAACTCAGTGTCTCTTGTTTACAAGACAGTCGCCTTAACCAACTAAGCCACAGGGTCACATGCTTACAACATGTATTGAAACCTGAGCACTGGTTCATTTCTTATGCAGAAGAAACTCTTAATCTCACAATTGCACTATCAGTAGAGACGTAGCCATGGCAAGTTTGTGAGATGATGATGGAAACAAGGCACTGTTGAGATTCGAACTCAGGGTCTCCTGTTTACAAGACAGGCGCTTTAACCAACTAAGCCACAGTGCCACATGCTTATGATAGAGAATAGGCAGATAGAAGGAATGCCACGGCAAGGACAAAAGTAGGAAACATTAGGAATGATTGAAAAGATAGGAAGTTTGTTTCTGAGATGATGAAAACAAAGCACTGCTGAGATTTCAACTCAGTGTCTCTTGTTTACAAGACAGGCGCTTTAACCAACTAAGCCACAGTGCCACATGCTTATGATACAGAATAGGCAGATAGAAGGAATGCCACGGCAAGGACAAAAGTAGGAAACATTAGGAATGATTGAAAAGATAGGAAGTTTGTTTCTGAGATGATGAAAACAAAGCACTGCTGAGATTTCAACTCAGTGTCTCTTGTTTACAAGACAGTCGCCTTAACCAACTAAGCCACAGGGTCACATGCATTAAAACCTGAGCACTGGTTCATTTCTTATGCAGAAGAAACTCTTAATCTCACAATTGCACTATCAGTAGAGACGTAGCCATGGTAAATTTGTGAGATGATGATGGAAACAAAGAACTGCTGAGATTCAAACTCAGTGTCTCCTGTTTACAAGACAGGCGCTTTAACCAAATAAGCCACAGCGCCACATGCTTACGATACAGAGTAGGCATGATAGAAAAGATAGGAGGTTTGTTTCTGAGATGATGAAAACAAAGCACTGCTGAGATTTGAACTCAGGGTCTCCTGTTTAAAAGACAGGCGCTTTAACCAACTAAGCCACAGCACCACATGCTTACGATACAGAGTAGGCATGATAGAAAAGATAGGAGGTTTGTTTCTGAGATGATGAAAACAAAGCACTGCTGAGATTTGAACTCAGGGTCTCACGTTTACAAGACAGGTGCTTTAACCAACTAAGCCACAGGGTCACATGCTTACAACATGTATTGAAACCTGAGCACTGGTTCATTTCTTATGCAGAAGAAACTCTTAATCTCACAATTGCACTATCAGTAGAGACGTAGCCATGGCAAGTTTGTGAGATGATGACGGAAACAAGGCACTGTTGAGATTCGAACTCAGGGTCTCCTGTTTACAAGACAGGCGCTTTAACCAACTAAGCCACAGTGCCACATGCTTATGATATAGAATATGCAGATAGAAGGAATGCCACGGCAAGGACAAAAGTAGGAAACATTAGGAATGATTGAAAAGATAGGAAGTTTGTTTCTGAGATGATGAAAACAAAGCACTGCTGAGATTTCAACTCAGTGTCTCTTGTTTACAAGACAGTCGCCTTAACCAACTAAGCCACAGGGTCACATGCTTACAACATGTATTGAAACCTGAGCACTGGTTCATTTCTTATGCAGAAGAAACTCTTAATCTCACAATTGCACTATCAGTAGAGACGTAGCCATGGCAAGTTTGTGAGATGATGACGGAAACAAGGCACTGTTGAGATTCGAACTCAGGGTCTCATGTTTACAAGACAGGCGCTTTAACCAACTAAGCCACAGTGCCAAAAGCTTATGATACAGAATAGGCAGATAGAAGGAATGCCACGGCAAGGACAAAAGTAGGAAACATTAGGAATGATTGAAAAGATAGGAAGTTTGTTTCTGAGATGATGAAAACAAAGCACTGCTGAGATTTCAACTCAGTGTCTCTTGTTTACAAGACAGTCGCCTTAACCAACTAAGCCACAGGGTCACATGCATTAAAACCTGAGCACTGGTTCATTTCTTATGCAGAAGAAACTCTTAATCTCACAATTGCACTATCAGTAGAGACGTAGCCATGGCAAGTTTGTGAGATGATGACGGAAACAAGGCACTGTTGAGATTCGAACTCAGGGTCTCCTGTTTACAAGACAGGCGCTTTAACCAACTAAGCCACAGTGCCACATGCCTATGATACAGAATAGGCAGATAGAAGGAATGCCACGGCAAGGACAAAAGTAGGAAACATTAGGAATGATTGAAAAGATAGGAAGTTTGTTTCTGAGATGATGAAAACAAAGCACTGCTGAGATTTCAACTCAGTGTCTCTTGTTTACAAGACAGTCGCCTTAACCAACTAAGCCACAGGGTCACATGCTTACCACATGTATTAAAACCTGAGCACTGGTTCATTTCTTATGCAGAAGAAACTCTTAATCTCACAATTGCACTATCAGTAGAGACGTAGCCATGGTAAATTTGTGAGATGATGATGGAAACAAAGAACTGCTGAGATTCAAACTCAGTGTCTCCTGTTTAAAAGACAGGCGCTTTAACCAACTAAGCCACAGCGCCACATGCTTACGATACAGAGTAGGCATGATAGAAAAGATAGGAGGTTTGTTTCTGAGATGATGAAAACAAAGCACTGCTGAGATTTGAACTCAGGGTCTCACGTTTACAAGACAGGTGCTTTAACCAACTAAGCCACAGGGTCACATGCTTACAACATGTATTGAAACCTGAGCACTGGTTCATTTCTTATGCAGAAGAAACTCTTAATCTCACAATTGCACTATCAGTAGAGACGTAGCCATGGCAAGTTTGTGAGATGATGACGGAAACAAGGCACTGTTGAGATTCGAACTCAGGGTCTCCTGTTTACAAGACAGGCGCTTTAACCAACTAAGCCACAGTGCCAAAAGCTTATGATACAGAATAGGCAGATAGAAGGAATGCCACGGCAAGGACAAAAGTAGGAAACATTAGGAATGATTGAAAAGATAGGAAGTTTGTTTCTGAGATGATGAAAACAAAGCACTGCTGAGATTTCAACTCAGTGTCTCTTGTTTACAAGACAGTCGCCTTAACCAACTAAGCCACAGGGTCACATGCTTACCACATGTATTAAAACCTGAGCACTGGTTCATTTCTTATGCAGAAGAAACTCTTAATCTCACAATTGCACTATCAGTAGATACGTAGCCATGGCAAGTTTGTGAGATGATGACGGAAACAAGGCACTGTTGAGATTCGAACTCAGGGTCTCCTGTTTACAAGACAGGCGCTTTAACCAACTAAGCCACAGTGCCACATGCTTATGATAGAGAATAGGCAGATAGAAGGAATGCCACGGCAAGGACAAAAGTAGGAAACATTAGGAATGATTGAAAAGATAGGAAGTTTGTTTCTGAGATGATGAAAACAAAGCACTGCTGAGATTTCAACTCAGTGTCTCTTGTTTACAAGACAGGCACTTTAACCAACTAAGCCACAGTGCCACATGCTTATGATACAGAATAGGCAGATAGAAGGAATGCCACGGCAAGGACAAAAGTAGGAAACATTAGGAATGATTGAAAAGATAGGAAGTTTGTTTCTGAGATGATGAAAACAAAGCACTGCTGAGATTTCAACTCAGTGTCTCTTGTTTACAAGACAGTCGCCTTAACCAACTAAGCCACAGGGTCACATGCTTACCACATGTATTAAAACCTGAGCACTGGTTCATTTCTTATGCAGAAGAAACTCTTAATCTCACAATTGCACTATCAGTAGATACGTAGCCATGGCAAGTTTGTGAGATGATGACGGAAACAAGGCACTGTTGAGATTCGAACTCAGGGTCTCCTGTTTACAAGACAGGCGCTTTAACCAACTAAGCCACAGTGCCACATGCTTATGATAGAGAATAGGCAGATAGAAGGAATGCCACGGCAAGGACAAAAGTAGGAAACATTAGGAATGATTGAAAAGATAGGAAGTTTGTTTCTGAGATGATGAAAACAAAGCACTGCTGAGATTTCAACTCAGTGTCTCTTGTTTACAAGACAGTCGCCTTAACCAACTAAGCCACAGGGTCACATGCTTACCACATGTATTAAAACCTGAGCACTGGTTCATTTCTTATGCAGAAGAAACTCTTAATCTCACAATTGCACTATCAGTAGAGACGTAGCCATGGTAAATTTGTGAGATGATGATGGAAACAAAGAACTGCTGAGATTCAAACTCAGTGTCTCCTGTTTAAAAGACAGGCGCTTTAACCAACTAAGCCACAGCGCCACATGCTTACGATACAGAGTAGGCATGATAGAAAAGATAGGAGGTTTGTTTCTGAGATGATGAAAACAAAGCACTGCTGAGATTTGAACTCAGGGTCTCACGTTTACAAGACAGGTGCTTTAACCAACTAAGCCACAGGGTCACATGCTTACAACATGCATTAAAACCTGAGCACTGGTTCATTTCTTATGCAGAAGAAACTCTTAATCTCACAATTGCACTATCAGTAGATACGTAGCCATGGCAAGTTTGTGAGATGATGACGGAAACAAGGCACTGTTGAGATTCGAACTCAGGGTCTCCTGTTTACAAGACAGGCGCTTTAACCAACTAAGCCACAGTGCCACATGCTTATGATAGAGAATAGGCAGATAGAAGGAATGCCACGGCAAGGACAAAAGTAGGAAACATTAGGAATGATTGAAAAGATAGGAAGTTTGTTTCTGAGATGATGAAAACAAAGCACTGCTGAGATTTCAACTCAGTGTCTCTTGTTTACAAGACAGGCACTTTAACCAACTAAGCCACAGTGCCACATGCTTATGATACAGAATAGGCAGATAGAAGGAATGCCACGGCAAGGACAAAAGTAGGAAACATTAGGAATGATTGAAAAGATAGGAAGTTTGTTTCTGAGATGATGAAAACAAAGCACTGCTGAGATTTCAACTCAGTGTCTCTTGTTTACAAGACAGTCGCCTTAACCAACTAAGCCACAGGGTCACATGCTTACCACATGTATTAAAACCTGAGCACTGGTTCATTTCTTATGCAGAAGAAACTCTTAATCTCACAATTGCACTATCAGTAGATACGTAGCCATGGCAAGTTTGTGAGATGATGACGGAAACAAGGCACTGTTGAGATTCGAACTCAGGGTCTCCTGTTTACAAGACAGGCGCTTTAACCAACTAAGCCACAGTGCCACATGCTTATGATAGAGAATAGGCAGATAGAAGGAATGCCACGGCAAGGACAAAAGTAGGAAACATTAGGAATGATTGAAAAGATAGGAAGTTTGTTTCTGAGATGATGAAAACAAAGCACTGCTGAGATTTCAACTCAGTGTCTCTTGTTTACAAGACAGTCGCCTTAACCAACTAAGCCACAGGGTCACATGCTTACCACATGTATTAAAACCTGAGCACTGGTTCATTTCTTATGCAGAAGAAACTCTTAATCTCACAATTGCACTATCAGTAGAGACGTAGCCATGGTAAATTTGTGAGATGATGATGGAAACAAAGAACTGCTGAGATTCAAACTCAGTGTCTCCTGTTTAAAAGACAGGCGCTTTAACCAACTAAGCCACAGCGCCACATGCTTACGATACAGAGTAGGCATGATAGAAAAGATAGGAGGTTTGTTTCTGAGATGATGAAAACAAAGCACTGCTGAGATTTGAACTCAGGGTCTCACGTTTACAAGACAGGTGCTTTAACCAACTAAGCCACAGGGTCACATGCTTACAACATGCATTAAAACCTGAGCACTGGTTCATTTCTTATGCAGAAGAAACTCTTAATCTCACAATTGCACTATCAGTAGAGACGTAGCCATGGCAAGTTTGTGAGATGATGACGGAAACAAGGCACTGTTGAGATTCGAACTCAGGGTCTCCTGTTTACAAGACAGGCGCTTTAACCAACTAAGCCACAGTGCCACATGCATATGATATAGAATATGCAGATAGAAGGAATGCCACGGCAAGGACAAAAGTAGGAAACATTAGGAATGATTGAAAAGATAGGAAGTTTGTTTCTGAGATGATGAAAACAAAGCACTGCTGAGATTTCAACTCAGTGTCTCTTGTTTACAAGACAGTCGCCTTAACCAACTAAGCCACAGGGTCACATGCTTACAACATGTATTGAAACCTGAGCACTGGTTCATTTCTTATGCAGAAGAAACTCTTAATCTCACAATTGCACTATCAGTAGAGACGTAGCCATGGCAAGTTTGTGAGATGATGATGGAAACAAGGCACTGTTGAGATTCGAACTCAGGGTCTCCTGTTTACAAGACAGGCGCTTTAACCAACTAAGCCACAGTGCCACATGCTTATGATAGAGAATAGGCAGATAGAAGGAATGCCACGGCAAGGACAAAAGTAGGAAACATTAGGAATGATTGAAAAGATAGGAAGTTTGTTTCTGAGATGATGAAAACAAAGCACTGCTGAGATTTCAACTCAGTGTCTCTTGTTTACAAGACAGGCGCTTTAACCAACTAAGCCACAGTGCCACATGCTTATGATACAGAATAGGCAGATAGAAGGAATGCCACGGCAAGGACAAAAGTAGGAAACATTAGGAATGATTGAAAAGATAGGAAGTTTGTTTCTGAGATGATGAAAACAAAGCACTGCTGAGATTTCAACTCAGTGTCTCTTGTTTACAAGACAGTCGCCTTAACCAACTAAGCCACAGGGTCACATGCATTAAAACCTGAGCACTGGTTCATTTCTTATGCAGAAGAAACTCTTAATCTCACAATTGCACTATCAGTAGAGACGTAGCCATGGTAAATTTGTGAGATGATGATGGAAACAAAGAACTGCTGAGATTCAAACTCAGTGTCTCCTGTTTACAAGACAGGCGCTTTAACCAAATAAGCCACAGCGCCACATGCTTACGATACAGAGTAGGCATGATAGAAAAGATAGGAGGTTTGTTTCTGAGATGATGAAAACAAAGCACTGCTGAGATTTGAACTCAGGGTCTCCTGTTTAAAAGACAGGCGCTTTAACCAACTAAGCCACAGCACCACATGCTTACGATACAGAGTAGGCATGATAGAAAAGATAGGAGGTTTGTTTCTGAGATGATGAAAACAAAGCACTGCTGAGATTTGAACTCAGGGTCTCACGTTTACAAGACAGGTGCTTTAACCAACTAAGCCACAGGGTCACATGCTTACAACATGTATTGAAACCTGAGCACTGGTTCATTTCTTATGCAGAAGAAACTCTTAATCTCACAATTGCACTATCAGTAGAGACGTAGCCATGGCAAGTTTGTGAGATGATGACGGAAACAAGGCACTGTTGAGATTCGAACTCAGGGTCTCCTGTTTACAAGACAGGCGCTTTAACCAACTAAGCCACAGTGCCACATGCTTATGATATAGAATATGCAGATAGAAGGAATGCCACGGCAAGGACAAAAGTAGGAAACATTAGGAATGATTGAAAAGATAGGAAGTTTGTTTCTGAGATGATGAAAACAAAGCACTGCTGAGATTTCAACTCAGTGTCTCTTGTTTACAAGACAGTCGCCTTAACCAACTAAGCCACAGGGTCACATGCTTACAACATGTATTGAAACCTGAGCACTGGTTCATTTCTTATGCAGAAGAAACTCTTAATCTCACAATTGCACTATCAGTAGAGACGTAGCCATGGCAAGTTTGTGAGATGATGACGGAAACAAGGCACTGTTGAGATTCGAACTCAGGGTCTCATGTTTACAAGACAGGCGCTTTAACCAACTAAGCCACAGTGCCAAAAGCTTATGATACAGAATAGGCAGATAGAAGGAATGCCACGGCAAGGACAAAAGTAGGAAACATTAGGAATGATTGAAAAGATAGGAAGTTTGTTTCTGAGATGATGAAAACAAAGCACTGCTGAGATTTCAACTCAGTGTCTCTTGTTTACAAGACAGTCGCCTTAACCAACTAAGCCACAGGGTCACATGCATTAAAACCTGAGCACTGGTTCATTTCTTATGCAGAAGAAACTCTTAATCTCACAATTGCACTATCAGTAGAGACGTAGCCATGGCAAGTTTGTGAGATGATGACGGAAACAAGGCACTGTTGAGATTCGAACTCAGGGTCTCCTGTTTACAAGACAGGCGCTTTAACCAACTAAGCCACAGTGCCACATGCCTATGATACAGAATAGGCAGATAGAAGGAATGCCACGGCAAGGACAAAAGTAGGAAACATTAGGAATGATTGAAAAGATAGGAAGTTTGTTTCTGAGATGATGAAAACAAAGCACTGCTGAGATTTCAACTCAGTGTCTCTTGTTTACAAGACAGTCGCCTTAACCAACTAAGCCACAGGGTCACATGCTTACCACATGTATTAAAACCTGAGCACTGGTTCATTTCTTATGCAGAAGAAACTCTTAATCTCACAATTGCACTATCAGTAGAGACGTAGCCATGGTAAATTTGTGAGATGATGATGGAAACAAAGAACTGCTGAGATTCAAACTCAGTGTCTCCTGTTTAAAAGACAGGCGCTTTAACCAACTAAGCCACAGCGCCACATGTTTACGATACAGAGTAGGCATGATAGAAAAGATAGGAGGTTTGTTTCTGAGATGATGAAAACAAAGCACTGCTGAGATTTGAACTCAGGGTCTCACGTTTACAAGACAGGTGCTTTAACCAACTAAGCCACAGGGTCACATGCTTACAACATGCATTAAAACCTGAGCACTGGTTCATTTCTTATGCAGAAGAAACTCTTAATCTCACAATTGCACTATCAGTAGATACGTAGCCATGGCAAGTTTGTGAGATGATGACGGAAACAAGGCACTGTTGAGATTCGAACTCAGGGTCTCCTGTTTACAAGACAGGCGCTTTAACCAACTAAGCCACAGTGCCACATGCTTATGATATAGAATATGCAGATAGAAGGAATGCCACGGCAAGGACAAAAGTAGGAAACATTAGGAATGATTGAAAAGATAGGAAGTTTGTTTCTGAGATGATGAAAACAAAGCACTGCTGAGATTTCAACTCAGTGTCTCTTGTTTACAAGACAGTCGCCTTAACCAACTAAGCCACAGGGTCACATGCTTACAACATGTATTGAAACCTGAGCACTGGTTCATTTCTTATGCAGAAGAAACTCTTAATCTCACAATTGCACTATCAGTAGATACGTAGCCATGGCAAGTTTGTGAGATGATGACGGAAACAAGGCACTGTTGAGATTCGAACTCAGGGTCTCCTGTTTACAAGACAGGCGCTTTAACCAACTAAGCCACAGTGCCACATGCTTATGATATAGAATATGCAGATAGAAGGAATGCCACGGCAAGGACAAAAGTAGGAAACATTAGGAATGATTGAAAAGATAGGAAGTTTGTTTCTGAGATGATGAAAACAAAGCACTGCTGAGATTTCAACTCAGTGTCTCTTGTTTACAAGACAGTCGCCTTAACCAACTAAGCCACAGGGTCACATGCATTAAAACCTGAGCACTGGTTCATTTCTTATGCAGAAGAAACTCTTAATCTCACAATTGCACTATCAGTAGAGACGTAGCCATGGCAAGTTTGTGAGATGATGACGGAAACAAGGCACTGTTGAGATTCAAACTCAGTGTCTCCTGTTTAAAAGACAGGCGCTTTAACCAACTAAGCCACAGCGCCACATGCTTACGATACAGAGTAGGCATGATAGAAAAGATAGGAGGTTTGTTTCTGAGATGATGAAAACAAAGCACTGCTGAGATTTGAACTCAGGGTCTCACGTTTACAAGACAGGTGCTTTAACCAACTAAGCCACAGGGTCACATGCTTACAACATGCATTAAAACCTGAGCACTGGTTCATTTCTTATGCAGAAGAAACTCTTAATCTCACAATTGCACTATCAGTAGAGACGTAGCCATGGCAAGTTTGTGAGATGATGACGGAAACAAGGCACTGTTGAGATTCGAACTCAGGGTCTCACGTTTACAAGACAGGTGCTTTAACCTACTAAGCCACAGGGTCACATGCTTACAACATGCATTAAAACCTGAGCACTGGTTCATTTCTTATGCAGAAGAAACTCTTAATCTCACAATCAGTAGATACGTAGCCATGGCAAGTTTGTGAGATGATAACGGAAACAAGGCACTGTTGAGATTCGAACTCAGGGTCTCACGTTTACAAGACAGGTGCTTTAACCAACTAAGCCACAGGGTCACATGCTTACAACATGCATTAAAACCTGAGCACTGGTTCATTTCTTATGCAGAAGAAACTCTTAATCTCACAATCAGTAGATACGTAGCCATGGCAAGTTTGTGAGATGATAACGGAAACAAGGCACTGTTGAGATTCGAACTCAGGGTCTCCTGTTTACAAGACAGGCGCTTTAACCAACTAAGCCACAGTGCCACATGCTTATGATATAGAATAGGCAGATAGAAGGAATGCCACGGCAAGGACAAAAGTAGGAAACATTAGGAATGATTGAAAAGATAGGAAGTTTGTTTCTGAGATGATGAAAACAAAGCACTGCTGAGATTTCAACTCAGTGTCTCTTGTTTACAAGACAGTCGCCTTAACCAACTAAGCCACAGGGTCACATGCATTAAAACCTGAGCACTGGTTCATTTCTTATGCAGAAGAAACTCTTAATCTCACAATTGCACTATCAGTAGAGACGTAGCCATGGTAAATTTGTGAGATGATGATGGAAACAAAGAACTGCTGAGATTCAAACTCAGTGTCTCCTGTTTACAAGACAGGCGCTTTAACCAAATAAGCCACAGCGCCACATGCTTACGATACAGAGTAGGCATGATAGAAAAGATAGGAGGTTTGTTTCTGAGATGATGAAAACAAAGCACTGCTGAGATTTGAACTCAGGGTCTCACGTTTACAAGACAGGTGCTTTAACCAACTAAGCCACAGGGTCACATGCTTACAACATGTATTGAAACCTGAGCACTGGTTCATTTCTTATGCAGAAGAAACTCTTAATCTCACAATTGCACTATCAGTAGAGACGTAGCCATGGCAAGTTTGTGAGATGATGACGGAAACAAGGCACTGTTGAGATTCGAACTCAGGGTCTCCTGTTTACAAGACAGGCGCTTTAACCAACTAAGCCACAGTGCCACATGCTTATGATATAGAATATGCAGATAGAAGGAATGCCACGGCAAGGACAAAAGTAGGAAACATTAGGAATGATTGAAAAGATAGGAAGTTTGTTTCTGAGATGATGAAAACAAAGCACTGCTGAGATTTCAACTCAGTGTCTCTTGTTTACAAGACAGTCGCCTTAACCAACTAAGCCACAGGGTCACATGCATTAAAACCTGAGCACTGGTTCATTTCTTATGCAGAAGAAACTCTTAATCTCACAATTGCACTATCAGTAGATACGTAGCCATGGCAAGTTTGTGAGATGATGACGGAAACAAGGCACTGTTGAGATTCGAACTCAGGGTCTCCTGTTTACAAGACAGGCGCTTTAACCAACTAAGCCACAGTGCCACATGCTTATGATATAGAATATGCAGATAGAAGGAATGCCAC
This sequence comes from Ranitomeya variabilis, assembly GCF_051348905.1. Taxonomy (NCBI): domain Eukaryota; kingdom Metazoa; phylum Chordata; class Amphibia; order Anura; family Dendrobatidae; genus Ranitomeya; species Ranitomeya variabilis. The sequence continues at coordinate 92,659,089 of NC_135238.1, read as the reverse complement.
GGCAAGGACAAAAGTAGGAAACATTAGGAATGATTGAAAAGATAGGAAGTTTGTTTCTGAGATGATGAAAACAAAGCACTGCTGAGATTTCAACTCAGTGTCTCTTGTTTACAAGACAGTCGCCTTAACCAACTAAGCCACAGGGTCACATGCATTAAAACCTGAGCACTGGTTCATTTCTTATGCAGAAGAAACTCTTAATCTCACAATTGCACTATCAGTAGAGACGTAGCCATAGTAAATTTGTGAGATGATGATGGAAACAAAGAACTGCTGAGATTCAAACTCAGTGTCTCCTGTTTAAAAGACAGGCGCTTTAACCAACTAAGCCACAGCGCCACATGCTTACGATACAGAGTAGGCATGATAGAAAAGATAGGAGGTTTGTTTCTGAGATGATGAAAACAAAGCACTGCTGAGATTTGAACTCAGGGTCTCACGTTTACAAGACAGGTGCTTTAACCAACTAAGCCACAGGGTCACATGCATTAAAACCTGAGCACTGGTTCATTTCTTATGCAGAAGAAACTCTTAATCTCACAATTGCACTATCAGTAGATACGTAGCCATGGCAAGTTTGTGAGATGATGACGGAAACAAGGCACTTTTGAGATTTGAACTCAGGGTCTCCTGTTTACAAGACAGGCGCTTTAACCAACTAAGCCACAGTGCCACATGCTTATGATATAGAATATGCAGATAGAAGGAATGCCACGGCAAGGACAAAAGTAGGAAACATTAGGAATGATTGAAAAGATAGGAAGTTTGTTTCTGAGATGATGAAAACAAAGCACTGCTGAGATTTCAACTCAGTGTCTCTTGTTTACAAGACAGTCGCCTTAACCAACTAAGCCACAGGGTCACATGCTTACCACATGTATTAAAACCTGAGCACTGGTTCATTTCTTATGCAGAAGAAACTCTTAATCTCACAATTGCACTATCAGTAGAGACGTAGCCATGGCAAGTTTGTGAGATGATGATGGAAACAAGGCACTGCTGAAATTCGAACTCAGGGTCTCCTGTTTACAAGACAGGTGCTTTAACCAACTAAGCCACAGTGCCACATGCTTATGATATAGAATATGCAGATAGAAGGAATGCCACGGCAAGGACAAAAGTAGGAAACATTAGGAATGATTGAAAAGATAGGAAGTTTGTTTCTGAGATGATGAAAACAAAGCACTGCTGAGATTTCAACTCAGTGTCTCTTGTTTACAAGACAGTCGCCTTAACCAACTAAGCCACAGGGTCACATGCTTACCACATGTATTAAAACCTGAGCACTGGTTCATTTCTTATGCAGAAGAAACTCTTAATCTCACAATTGCACTATCAGTAGAGACGTAGCCATGGTAAATTTGTGAGATGATGATGGAAACAAAGAACTGCTGAGATTCAAACTCAGTGTCTCCTGTTTAAAAGACAGGCGCTTTAACCAACTAAGCCACAGCACCACATGCTTACGATACAGAGTAGGCATGATAGAAAAGATAGGAGGTTTGTTTCTGAGATGATGAAAACAAAGCACTGCTGAGATTTGAACTCAGGGTCTCACGTTTACAAGACAGGTGCTTTAACCAACTAAGCCACAGGGTCACATGCATTAAAACCTGAGCACTGGTTCATTTCTTATGCAGAAGAAACTCTTAATCTCACAATTGCACTATCAGTAGATACGTAGCCATGGCAAGTTTGTGAGATGATGACGGAAACAAGGCACTTTTGAGATTTGAACTCAGGGTCTCCTGTTTACAAGACAGGCGCTTTAACCAACTAAGCCACAGTGCCACATGCTTATGATATAGAATATGCAGATAGAAGGAATGCCACGGCAAGGACAAAAGTAGGAAACATTAGGAATGATTGAAAAGATAGGAAGTTTGTTTCTGAGATGATGAAAACAAAGCACTGCTGAGATTTCAACTCAGTGTCTCTTGTTTACAAGACAGTCGCCTTAACCAACTAAGCCACAGGGTCACATGCATTAAAACCTGAGCACTGGTTCATTTCTTATGCAGAAGAAACTCTTAATCTCACAATTGCACTATCAGTAGAGACGTAGCCATGGCAAGTTTGTGAGATAACGATGGAAACAAGGCACTGCTGAGATTCGAACTCAGGGTCTACTGTTTACAAGACAGGCGCTTTAACCAACTAAGCCACAGTGCCACATGCTTATGATACAGAATATGCAGATAGAAGGAATGCCACGGCAAGGACAAAAGTAGGAAACATTAGGAATGATTGAAAAGATAGGAAGTTTGTTTCTGAGATGATGAAAACAAAGCACTGCTGAGATTTCAACTCAGTGTCTCTTGTTTACAAGACAGTCGCCTTAACCAACTAAGCCACAGGGTCACATGCTTACCACATGTATTAAAACCTGAGCACTGGTTCATTTCTTATGCAGAAGAAACTCTTAATCTCACAATTGCACTATCAGTAGAGACGTAGCCATGGTAAATTTGTGACATGATGATGGAAACAAAGAACTGCTGAGATTCAAACTCAGTGTCTCCTGTTTACAAGACAGGCGCTTTAACCAAATAAGCCACAGCGCCACATGCTTACGATACAGAGTAGGCATGATAGAAAAGATAGGAGGTTTGTTTCTGAGATGATGAAAACAAAGCACTGCTGAGATTTGAGCTCAGGGTCTCACGTTTACAAGACAGGTGCTTTAACCAACTAAGCCACAGGGTCACATGCATTAAAACCTGAGCACTGGTTCATTTCTTATGCAGAAGAAACTCTTAATCTCACAATTGCACTATCAGTAGAGACGTAGCCATGGTAAATTTGTGACATGATGATGGAAACAAAGAACTGCTGAGATTCAAACTCAGTGTCTCCTGTTTACAAGACAGGCGCTTTAACCAAATAAGCCACAGCGCCACATGCTTACGATACAGAGTAGGCATGATAGAAAAGATAGGAGGTTTGTTTCTGAGATGATGAAAACAAAGCACTGCTGAGATTTGAACTCAGGGTCTCACGTTTACAAGACAGGTGCTTTAACCAACTAAGCCACAGGGTCACATGCTTACAACATGTATTGAAACCTGAGCACTGGTTCATTTCTTATGCAGAAGAAACTCTTAATCTCACAATTGCACTATCAGTAGAGACGTAGCCATGGCAAGTTTGTGAGATGATGACGGAAACAAGGCACTGTTGAGATTCGAACTCAGGGTCTCCTGTTTACAAGACAGGCGCTTTAACCAACTAAGCCACAGTGCCACATGCTTATGATATAGAATATGCAGATAGAAGGAATGCCACGGCAAGGACAAAAGTAGGAAACATTAGGAATGATTGAAAAGATAGGAAGTTTGTTTCTGAGATGATGAAAACAAAGCACTGCTGAGATTTCAACTCAGTGTCTCTTGTTTACAAGACAGTCGCCTTAACCAACTAAGCCACAGGGTCACATGCATTAAAACCTGAGCACTGGTTCATTTCTTATGCAGAAGAAACTCTTAATCTCACAATTGCACTATCAGTAGATACGTAGCCATGGCAAGTTTGTGAGATGATGACGGAAACAAGGCACTGTTGAGATTCGAACTCAGGGTCTCCTGTTTACAAGACAGGCGCTTTAACCAACTAAGCCACAGTGCCACATGCTTATGATATAGAATATGCAGATAGAAGGAATGCCACGGCAAGGACAAAAGTAGGAAACATTAGGAATGATTGAAAAGATAGGAAGTTTGTTTCTGAGATGATGAAAACAAAGCACTGCTGAGATTTCAACTCAGTGTCTCTTGTTTACAAGACAGTCGCCTTAACCAACTAAGCCACAGCGCCACATGCTTACGATACAGAGTAGGCATGATAGAAAAGATAGGAGGTTTGTTTCTGAGATGATGAAAACAAAGCACTGCTGAGATTTGAACTCAGGGTCTCACGTTTACAAGACAGGTGCTTTAACCAACTAAGCCACAGGGTCACATGCATTAAAACCTGAGCACTGGTTCATTTCTTATGCAGAAGAAACTCTTAATCTCACAATTGCACTATCAGTAGATACGTAGCCATGGCAAGTTTGTGAGATGATGACGGAAACAAGGCACTTTTGAGATTTGAACTCAGGGTCTCCTGTTTACAAGACAGGCGCTTTAACCAACTAAGCCACAGTGCCACATGCTTATGATATAGAATATGCAGATAGAAGGAATGCCACGGCAAGGACAAAAGTAGGAAACATTAGGAATGATTGAAAAGATAGGAAGTTTGTTTCTGAGATGATGAAAACAAAGCACTGCTGAGATTTCAACTCAGTGTCTCTTGTTTACAAGACAGTCGCCTTAACCAACTAAGCCACAGGGTCACATGCTTACCACATGTATTAAAACCTGAGCACTGGTTCATTTCTTATGCAGAAGAAACTCTTAATCTCACAATTGCACTATCAGTAGAGACGTAGCCATGGCAAGTTTGTGAGATGATGATGGAAACAAGGCACTGCTGAGATTCGAACTCAGGGTCTCCTGTTTACAAGACAGGTGCTTTAACCAACTAAGCCACAGTGCCACATGCTTATGATATAGAATATGCAGATAGAAGGAATGCCACGGCAAGGACAAAAGTAGGAAACATTAGGAATGATTGAAAAGATAGGAAGTTTGTTTCTGAGATGATGAAAACAAAGCACTGCTGAGATTTCAACTCAGTGTCTCTTGTTTACAAGACAGTCGCCTTAACCAACTAAGCCACAGGGTCACATGCTTACCACATGTATTAAAACCTGAGCACTGGTTCATTTCTTATGCAGAAGAAACTCTTAATCTCACAATTGCACTATCAGTAGAGACGTAGCCATGGTAAATTTGTGAGATGATGATGGAAACAAAGAACTGCTGAGATTCAAACTCAGTGTCTCCTGTTTAAAAGACAGGCGCTTTAACCAACTAAGCCACAGCACCACATGCTTACGATACAGAGTAGGCATGATAGAAAAGATAGGAGGTTTGTTTCTGAGATGATGAAAACAAAGCACTGCTGAGATTTGAACTCAGGGTCTCACGTTTACAAGACAGGTGCTTTAACCAACTAAGCCACAGGGTCACATGCTTACAACATGCATTAAAACCTGAGCACTGGTTCATTTCTTATGCAGAAGAAACTCTTAATCTCACAATTGCACTATCAGTAGATACGTAGCCATGGCAAGTTTGTGAGATGATGACGGAAACAAGGTACTGTTGAGATTCGAACTCAGGGTCTCCTGTTTACAAGACAGGCGCTTTAACCAACTAAGCCACAGTGCCACATGCTTATGATATAGAATATGCAGATAGAAGGAATGCCACGGCAAGGACAAAAGTAGGAAACATTAGGAATGATTGAAAAGATAGGAAGTTTGTTTCTGAGATGATGAAAACAAAGCACTGCTGAGATTTCAACTCAGTGTCTCTTGTTTACAAGACAGTCGCCTTAACCAACTAAGCCACAGGGTCACATGCTTACCACATGTATTAAAACCTGAGCACTGGTTCATTTCTTATGCAGAAGAAACTCTTAATCTCACAATTGCACTATCAGTAGAGACGTAGCCATGGTAAATTTGTGACATGATGATGGAAACAAAGAACTGCTGAGATTCAAACTCAGTGTCTCCTGTTTACAAGACAGGCGCTTTAACCAAATAAGCCACAGCGCCACATGCTTACGATACAGAGTAGGCATGATAGAAAAGATAGGAGGTTTGTTTCTGAGATGATGAAAACAAAGCACTGCTGAGATTTGAGCTCAGGGTCTCACGTTTACAAGACAGGTGCTTTAACCAACTAAGCCACAGGGTCACATGCATTAAAACCTGAGCACTGGTTCATTTCTTATGCAGAAGAAACTCTTAATCTCACAATTGCACTATCAGTAGAGACGTAGCCATGGTAAATTTGTGACATGATGATGGAAACAAAGAACTGCTGAGATTCAAACTCAGGGTCTCCTGTTTACAAGACAGGCGCTTTAACCAAATAAGCCACAGCGCCACATGCTTACGATACAGAGTAGGCATGATAGAAAAGATAGGAGGTTTGTTTCTGAGATGATGAAAACAAAGCACTGCTGAGATTTGAGCTCAGGGTCTCACGTTTACAAGACAGGTGCTTTAACCAACTAAGCCACAGGGTCACATGCTTACAACATGTATTGAAACCTGAGCACTGGTTCATTTCTTATGCAGAAGAAACTCTTAATCTCACAATTGCACTATCAGTAGAGACGTAGCCATGGCAAGTTTGTGAGATGATGACGGAAACAAGGCACTGTTGAGATTCGAACTCAGGGTCTCCTGTTTACAAGACAGGCGCTTTAACCAACTAAGCCACAGTGCCACATGCTTATGATATAGAATATGCAGATAGAAGGAATGCCACGGCAAGGACAAAAGTAGGAAACATTAGGAATGATTGAAAAGATAGGAAGTTTGTTTCTGAGATGATGAAAACAAAGCACTGCTGAGATTTCAACTCAGTGTCTCTTGTTTACAAGACAGTCGCCTTAACCAACTAAGCCACAGGGTCACATGCTTACCACATGTATTAAAACCTGAGCACTGGTTCATTTCTTATGCAGAAGAAACTCTTAATCTCACAATTGCACTATCAGTAGAGACGTAGCCATGGTAAATTTGTGAGATGATGATGGAAACAAAGAACTGCTGAGATTCAAACTCAGTGTCTCCTGTTTACAAGACAGGCGCTTTAACCAACTAAGCCACAGCACCACATGCTTACGATACAGAGTAGGCATGATAGAAAAGATAGGAGGTTTGTTTCTGAGATGATGAAAACAAAGCACTGCTGAGATTTGAACTCAGGGTCTCACGTTTACAAGACAGGTGCTTTAACCAACTAAGCCACAGGGTCACATTCTTACAACATGCATTAAAACCTGAGCACTGGTTCATTTCTTATGCAGAAGAAACTCTTAATCTCACAATTGCACTATCAGTAGTTACGTAGCCATGGCAAGTTTGTGAGATGATGACGGAAACAAGGCACTGTTGAGATTCGAACTCAGGGTCTCCTGTTTACAAGACAGGCGCTTTAACCAACTAAGCCACAGTGCCACATGCTTATGATATAGAATAGGCAGATAGAAGGAATGCCACGGCAAGGACAAAAGTAGGAAACATTAGGAATGATTGAAAAGATAGGAAGTTTGTTTCTGAGATGATGAAAACAAAGCACTGCTGAGATTTCAACTCAGTGTCTCTTGTTTACAAGACAGGCGCCTTAACCAACTAAGCCACAGGGTCACATGCTTACCACATGTATTAAAACCTGAGCACTGGTTCATTTCTTATGCAGAAGAAACTCTTAATCTCACAATTGCACTATCAGTAGAGACGTAGCCATGGTAAATTTGTGAGATGATGATGGAAACAAAGAACTGCTGAGATTCAAACTCAGTGTCTCCTGTTTACAAGACAGGCGCTTTAACCAACTAAGCCACAGCACCACATGCTTACGATACAGAGTAGGCATGATAGAAAAGATAGGAGGTTTGTTTCTGAGATGATGAAAACAAAGCACTGCTGAGATTTGAACTCAGGGTCTCACGTTTACAAGACAGGTGCTTTAACCAACTAAGCCACAGGGTCACATTCTTACAACATGCATTAAAACCTGAGCACTGGTTCATTTCTTATGCAGAAGAAACTCTTAATCTCACAATTGCACTATCAGTAGTTACGTAGCCATGGCAAGTTTGTGAGATGATGACGGAAACAAGGCACTGTTGAGATTCGAACTCAGGGTCTCCTGTTTACAAGACAGGCGCTTTAACCAACTAAGCCACAGTGCCACATGCTTATGATATAGAATAGGCAGATAGAAGGAATGCCACGGCAAGGACAAAAGTAGGAAACATTAGGAATGATTGAAAAGATAGGAAGTTTGTTTCTGAGATGATGAAAACAAAGCACTGCTGAGATTTCAACTCAGTGTCTCTTGTTTACAAGACAGTCGCCTTAACCAACTAAGCCACAGGGTCACATGCATTAAAACCTGAGCACTGGTTCATTTCTTATGCAGAAGAAACTCTTAATCTCACAATTGCACTATCAGTAGAGACGTAGCCATGGTAAATTTGTGACATGATGATGGAAACAAAGAACTGCTGAGATTCAAACTCAGTGTCTCCTGTTTACAAGACAGGCGCTTTAACCAAATAAGCCACAGCGCCACATGCTTACGATACAGAGTAGGCATGATAGAAAAGATAGGAGGTTTGTTTCTGAGATGATGAAAACAAAGCACTGCTGAGATTTGAGCTCAGGGTCTCACGTTTACAAGACAGGTGCTTTAACCAACTAAGCCACAGGGTCACATGCTTACAACATGTATTGAAACCTGAGCACTGGTTCATTTCTTATGCAGAAGAAACTCTTAATCTCACTATTGCACTATCAGTAGAGACGTAGCCATGGCAAGTTTGTGAGATGATGACGGAAACAAGGCACTGTTGAGATTCGAACTCAGGGTCTCCTGTTTACAAGACAGGCGCTTTAACCAACTAAGCTACAGTGCCACATGCTTATGATATAGAATATGCAGATAGAAGGAATGCCACGGCAAGGACAAAAGTAGGAAACATTAGGAATGATTGAAAAGATAGGAAGTTTGTTTCTGAGATGATGAAAACAAAGCACTGCTGAGATTTCAACTCAGTGTCTCTTGTTTACAAGACAGTCGCCTTAACCAACTAAGCCACAGGGTCACATGCTTACCACATGTATTAAAACCTGAGCACTGGTTCATTTCTTATGCAGAAGAAACTCTTAATCTCACAATTGCACTATCAGTAGAGACGTAGCCATGGTAAATTTGTGAGATGATGATGGAAACAAAGAACTGCTGAGATTCAAACTCAGTGTCTCCTGTTTACAAGACAGGCGCTTTAACCAACTAAGCCACAGCACCACATGCTTACGATACAGAGTAGGCATGATAGAAAAGATAGGAGGTTTGTTTCTGAGATGATGAAAACAAAGCACTGCTGAGATTTGAACTCAGGGTCTCACGTTTACAAGACAGGTGCTTTAACCAACTAAGCCACAGGGTCACATTCTTACAACATGCATTAAAACCTGAGCACTGGTTCATTTCTTATGCAGAAGAAACTCTTAATCTCACAATTGCACTATCAGTAGTTACGTAGCCATGGCAAGTTTGTGAGATGATGACGGAAACAAGGCACTGTTGAGATTCGAACTCAGGGTCTCCTGTTTACAAGACAGGCGCTTTAACCAACTAAGCCACAGTGCCACATGCTTATGATATAGAATAGGCAGATAGAAGGAATGCCACGGCAAGGACAAAAGTAGGAAACATTAGGAATGATTGAAAAGATAGGAAGTTTGTTTCTGAGATGATGAAAACAAAGCACTGCTGAGATTTCAACTCAGTGTCTCTTGTTTACAAGACAGGCGCCTTAACCAACTAAGCCACAGGGTCACATGCTTACCACATGTATTAAAACCTGAGCACTGGTTCATTTCTTATGCAGAAGAAACTCTTAATCTCACAATTGCACTATCAGTAGAGACGTAGCCATGGTAAATTTGTGAGATGATGATGGAAACAAAGAACTGCTGAGATTCAAACTCAGTGTCTCCTGTTTACAAGACAGGCGCTTTAACCAACTAAGCCACAGCACCACATGCTTACGATACAGAGTAGGCATGATAGAAAAGATAGGAGGTTTGTTTCTGAGATGATGAAAACAAAGCACTGCTGAGATTTGAACTCAGGGTCTCACGTTTACAAGACAGGTGCTTTAACCAACTAAGCCACAGGGTCACATTCTTACAACATGCATTAAAACCTGAGCACTGGTTCATTTCTTATGCAGAAGAAACTCTTAATCTCACAATTGCACTATCAGTAGTTACGTAGCCATGGCAAGTTTGTGAGATGATGACGGAAACAAGGCACTGTTGAGATTCGAACTCAGGGTCTCCTGTTTACAAGACAGGCGCTTTAACCAACTAAGCCACAGTGCCACATGCTTATGATATAGAATAGGCAGATAGAAGGAATGCCACGGCAAGGACAAAAGTAGGAAACATTAGGAATGATTGAAAAGATAGGAAGTTTGTTTCTGAGATGATGAAAACAAAGCACTGCTGAGATTTCAACTCAGTGTCTCTTGTTTACAACACAGGCGCCTTAACCAACTAAGCCACAGGGTCACATGCTTACCACATGTATTAAAACCTGAGCACTGGTTCATTTCTTATGCAGAAGAAACTCTTAATCTCACAATTGCACTATCAGTAGAGACGTAGCCATGGTAAATTTGTGAGATGATGATGGAAACAAAGAACTGCTGAGATTCAAACTCAGTGTCTCCTGTTTAAAAGACAGGCGCTTTAACCAACTAAGCCACAGCGCCACATGCTTACGATACAGAGTAGGCATGATAGAAAAGATAGGAGGTTTGTTTCTGAGATGATGAAAACAAAGCACTGCTGAGATTTGAACTCAGGGTCTCACGTTTACAAGACAGGTGCTTTAACCAACTAAGCCACAGGGTCACATGCATTAAAACCTGAGCACTGGTTCATTTCTTATGCAGAAGAAACTCTTAATCTCACAATTGCACTATCAGTAGATACGTAGCCATGGCAAGTTTGTGAGATGATGACGGAAACAAGGCACTTTTGAGATTCGAACTCAGGGTCTCCTGTTTACAAGACAGGCGCTTTAACCAACTAAGCCACAGTGCCACATGCTTATGATATAGAATATGCAGATAGAAGGAATGCCACGGCAAGGACAAAAGTAGGAAACATTAGGAATGATTGAAAAGATAGGAAGTTTGTTTCTGAGATGATGAAAACAAAGCACTGCTGAGATTTCAACTCAGTGTCTCTTGTTTACAAGACAGTCGCCTTAACCAACTAAGCCACAGGGTCACATGCTTACCACATGTATTAAAACCTGAGCACTGGTTCATTTCTTATGCAGAAGAAACTCTTAATCTCACAATTGCACTATCAGTAGAGACGTAGCCATGGCAAGTTTGTGAGATGATGATGGAAACAAGGCACTGCTGAGATTCGAACTCAGGGTCTCCTGTTTACAAGACAGGTGCTTTAACCAACTAAGCCACAGTGCCACATGCTTATGATATAGAATATGCAGATAGAAGGAATGCCACGGCAAGGACAAAAGTAGGAAACATTAGGAATGATTGAAAAGATAGGAAGTTTGTTTCTGAGATGATGAAAACAAAGCACTGCTGAGATTTCAACTCAGTGTCTCTTGTTTACAAGACAGTCGCCTTAACCAATTAAGCCACAGGGTCACATGCTTACCACATGTATTAAAACCTGAGCACTGGTTCATTTCTTATGCAGAAGAAACTCTTAATCTCACAATTGCACTATCAGTAGAGACGTAGCCATGGTAAATTTGTGAGATGATGATGGAAACAAAGAACTGCTGAGATTCAAACTCAGTGTCTCCTGTTTAAAAGACAGGCGCTTTAACCAACTAAGCCACAGCACCACATGCTTACGATACAGAGTAGGCATGATAGAAAAGATAGGAGGTTTGTTTCTGAGATGATGAAAACAAAGCACTGCTGAGATTTGAACTCAGGGTCTCACGTTTACAAGACAGGTGCTTTAACCAACTAAGCCACAGGGTCACATGCTTACAACATGCATTAAAACCTGAGCACTGGTTCATTTCTTATGCAGAAGAAACTCTTAATCTCACAATTGCACTATCAGTAGATACGTAGCCATGGCAAGTTTGTGAGATGATGACGGAAACAAGGTACTGTTGAGATTCGAACTCAGGGTCTCCTGTTTACAAGACAGGCGCTTTAACCAACTAAGCCACAGTGCCACATGCTTATGATATAGAATATGCAGATAGAAGGAATGCCACGGCAAGGACAAAAGTAGGAAACATTAGGAATGATTGAAAAGATAGGAAGTTTGTTTCTGAGATGATGAAAACAAAGTACTGCTGAGATTTCAACTCAGTGTCTCTTGTTTACAAGACAGTCGCCTTAACCAACTAAGCCACAGGGTCACATGCATTAAAACCTGAGCACTGGTTCATTTCTTATGCAGAAGAAACTCTTAATCTCACAATTGCACTATCAGTAGAGACGTAGCCATGGCAAGTTTGTGAAATAACGATGGAAACAAGGCATTGCTGAGATTCGAACTCAGGGTCTACTGTTTACAAGACAGGCGCTTTAACCAACTAAGCCACAGTGCCACATGCTTATGATACAGAATATGCAGATAGAAGGAATGCCACGGCAAGGACAAAAGTAGGAAACATTAGGAATGATTGAAAAGATAGGAAGTTTGTTTCTGAGATGATGAAAACAAAGCACTGCTGAGATTTCAACTCAGTGTCTCTTGTTTACAAGACAGTCGCCTTAACCAACTTAGCCACAGGGTCACATGCTTACCACATGTATTAAAACCTGAGCACTGGTTCATTTCTTATGCAGAAGAAACTCTTAATCTCACAATTGCACTATCAGTAGAGACGTAGCCATGGTAAATTTGTGAGATGATGATGGAAACAAAGAACTGCTGAGATTCAAACTCAGTGTCTCCTGTTTACAAGACAGGCGCTTTAACCAACTAAGCCACAGCACCACATGCTTACGATACAGAGTAGGCATGATAGAAAAGATAGGAGGTTTGTTTCTGAGATGATGAAAACAAAGCACTGCTGAGATTTGAACTCAGGGTCTCACGTTTACAAGACAGGTGCTTTAACCAACTAAGCCACAGGGTCACATTCTTACAACATGCATTAAAACCTGAGCACTGGTTCATTTCTTATGCAGAAGAAACTCTTAATCTCACAATTGCACTATCAGTAGAGACGTAGCCATGGCAAGTTTGTGAGATGATGATGGAAACAAGGCACTGCTGAGATTCGAACTCAGGGTCTCCTGTTTACAAGACAGGTGCTTTAACCAACTAAGCCACAGTGCCACATGCTTATGATATAGAATATGCAGATAGAAGGAATGCCACGGCAAGGACAAAAGTAGGAAACATTAGGAATGATTGAAAAGATAGGAAGTTTGTTTCTGAGATGATGAAAACAAAGCACTGCTGAGATTTCAACTCAGTGTCTCTTGTTTACAAGACAGTCGCCTTAACCAACTAAGCCACAGGGTCACATGCTTACCACATGTATTAAAACCTGAGCACTGGTTCATTTCTTATGCAGAAGAAACTCTTAATCTCACAATTGCACTATCAGTAGAGACGTAGCCATGGTAAATTTGTGAGATGATGATGGAAACAAAGAACTGCTGAGATTCAAACTCAGTGTCTCCTGTTTACAAGACAGGCGCTTTAACCAACTAAGCCACAGCACCACATGCTTACGATACAGAGTAGGCATGATAGAAAAGATAGGAGGTTTGTTTCTGAGATGATGAAAACAAAGCACTGCTGAGATTTGAACTCAGGGTCTCACGTTTACAAGACAGGTGCTTTAACCAACTAAGCCACAGGGTCACATTCTTACAACATGCATTAAAACCTGAGCACTGGTTCATTTCTTATGCAGAAGAAACTCTTAATCTCACAATTGCACTATCAGTAGTTACGTAGCCATGGCAAGTTTGTGAGATGATGACGGAAACAAGGCACTGTTGAGATTCGAACTCAGGGTCTCCTGTTTACAAGACAGGCGCTTTAACCAACTAAGCCACAGTGCCACATGCTTATGATATAGAATAGGCAGATAGAAGGAATGCCACGGCAAGGACAAAAGTAGGAAACATTAGGAATGATTGAAAAGATAGGAAGTTTGTTTCTGAGATGATGAAAACAAAGCACTGCTGAGATTTCAACTCAGTGTCTCTTGTTTACAAGACAGGCGCCTTAACCAACTAAGCCACAGGGTCACATGCTTACCACATGTATTAAAACCTGAGCACTGGTTCATTTCTTATGCAGAAGAAACTCTTAATCTCACAATTGCACTATCAGTAGAGACGTAGCCATGGTAAATTTGTGAGATGATGATGGAAACAAAGAACTGCTGAGATTCAAACTCAGTGTCTCCTGTTTAAAAGACAGGCGCTTTAACCAACTAAGCCACAGCGCCACATGCTTACGATACAGAGTAGGCATGATAGAAAAGATAGGAGGTTTGTTTCTGAGATGATGAAAACAAAGCACTGCTGAGATTTGAACTCAGGGTCTCACGTTTACAAGACAGGTGCTTTAACCAACTAAGCCACAGGGTCACATGCATTAAAACCTGAGCACTGGTTCATTTCTTATGCAGAAGAAACTCTTAATCTCACAATTGCACTATCAGTAGATACGTAGCCATGGCAAGTTTGTGAGATGATGACGGAAACAAGGCACTTTTGAGATTCGAACTCAGGGTCTCCTGTTTACAAGACAGGCGCTTTAACCAACTAAGCCACAGTGCCACATGCTTATGATATAGAATATGCAGATAGAAGGAATGCCACGGCAAGGACAAAAGTAGGAAACATTAGGAATGATTGAAAAGATAGGAAGTTTGTTTCTGAGATGATGAAAACAAAGCACTGCTGAGATTTCAACTCAGTGTCTCTTGTTTACAAGACAGTCGCCTTAACCAACTAAGCCACAGGGTCACATGCTTACCACATGTATTAAAACCTGAGCACTGGTTCATTTCTTATGCAGAAGAAACTCTTAATCTCACAATTGCACTATCAGTAGAGACGTAGCCATGGCAAGTTTGTGAGATGATGATGGAAACAAGGCACTGCTGAGATTCGAACTCAGGGTCTCCTGTTTACAAGACAGGTGCTTTAACCAACTAAGCCACAGTGCCACATGCTTATGATATAGAATATGCAGATAGAAGGAATGCCACGGCAAGGACAAAAGTAGGAAACATTAGGAATGATTGAAAAGATAGGAAGTTTGTTTCTGAGATGATGAAAACAAAGCACTGCTGAGATTTCAACTCAGTGTCTCTTGTTTACAAGACAGTCGCCTTAACCAATTAAGCCACAGGGTCACATGCTTACCACATGTATTAAAACCTGAGCACTGGTTCATTTCTTATGCAGAAGAAACTCTTAATCTCACAATTGCACTATCAGTAGAGACGTAGCCATGGTAAATTTGTGAGATGATGATGGAAACAAAGAACTGCTGAGATTCAAACTCAGTGTCTCCTGTTTAAAAGACAGGCGCTTTAACCAACTAAGCCACAGCACCACATGCTTACGATACAGAGTAGGCATGATAGAAAAGATAGGAGGTTTGTTTCTGAGATGATGAAAACAAAGCACTGCTGAGATTTGAACTCAGGGTCTCACGTTTACAAGACAGGTGCTTTAACCAACTAAGCCACAGGGTCACATGCTTACAACATGCATTAAAACCTGAGCACTGGTTCATTTCTTATGCAGAAGAAACTCTTAATCTCACAATTGCACTATCAGTAGATACGTAGCCATGGCAAGTTTGTGAGATGATGACGGAAACAAGGTACTGTTGAGATTCGAACTCAGGGTCTCCTGTTTACAAGACAGGCGCTTTAACCAACTAAGCCACAGTGCCACATGCTTATGATATAGAATATGCAGATAGAAGGAATGCCACGGCAAGGACAAAAGTAGGAAACATTAGGAATGATTGAAAAGATAGGAAGTTTGTTTCTGAGATGATGAAAACAAAGTACTGCTGAGATTTCAACTCAGTGTCTCTTGTTTACAAGACAGTCGCCTTAACCAACTAAGCCACAGGGTCACATGCATTAAAACCTGAGCACTGGTTCATTTCTTATGCAGAAGAAACTCTTAATCTCACAATTGCACTATCAGTAGAGACGTAGCCATGGCAAGTTTGTGAAATAACAATGGAAACAAGGCATTGCTGAGATTCGAACTCAGGGTCTACTGTTTACAAGACAGGCGCTTTAACCAACTAAGCCACAGTGCCACATGCTTATGATACAGAATATGCAGATAGAAGGAATGCCACGGCAAGGACAAAAGTAGGAAACATTAGGAATGATTGAAAAGATAGGAAGTTTGTTTCTGAGATGATGAAAACAAAGCACTGCTGAGATTTCAACTCAGTGTCTCTTGTTTACAAGACAGTCGCCTTAACCAACTTAGCCACAGGGTCACATGCTTACCACATGTATTAAAACCTGAGCACTGGTTCATTTCTTATGCAGAAGAAACTCTTAATCTCACAATTGCACTATCAGTAGAGACGTAGCCATGGTAAATTTGTGAGATGATGATGGAAACAAAGAACTGCTGAGATTCAAACTCAGTGTCTCCTGTTTACAAGACAGGCGCTTTAACCAACTAAGCCACAGCACCACATGCTTACGATACAGAGTAGGCATGATAGAAAAGATAGGAGGTTTGTTTCTGAGATGATGAAAACAAAGCACTGCTGAGATTTGAACTCAGGGTCTCACGTTTACAAGACAGGTGCTTTAACCAACTAAGCCACAGGGTCACATTCTTACAACATGCATTAAAACCTGAGCACTGGTTCATTTCTTATGCAGAAGAAACTCTTAATCTCACAATTGCACTATCAGTAGTTACGTAGCCATGGCAAGTTTGTGAGATGATGACGGAAACAAGGCACTGTTGAGATTCGAACTCAGGGTCTCCTGTTTACAAGACAGGCGCTTTAACCAACTAAGCCACAGTGCCACATGCTTATGATATAGAATAGGCAGATAGAAGGAATGCCACGGCAAGGACAAAAGTAGGAAACATTAGGAATGATTGAAAAGATAGGAAGTTTGTTTCTGAGATGATGAAAACAAAGCACTGCTGAGATTTCAACTCAGTGTCTCTTGTTTACAAGACAGGCGCCTTAACCAACTAAGCCACAGGGTCACATGCTTACCACATGTATTAAAACCTGAGCACTGGTTCATTTCTTATGCAGAAGAAACTCTTAATCTCACAATTGCACTATCAGTAGAGACGTAGCCATGGTAAATTTGTGAGATGATGATGGAAACAAAGAACTGCTGAGATTCAAACTCAGTGTCTCCTGTTTACAAGACAGGCGCTTTAACCAACTAAGCCACAGCACCACATGCTTACGATACAGAGTAGGCATGATAGAAAAGATAGGAGGTTTGTTTCTGAGATGATGAAAACAAAGCACTGCTGAGATTTGAACTCAGGGTCTCACGTTTACAAGACAGGTGCTTTAACCAACTAAGCCACAGGGTCACATTCTTACAACATGCATTAAAACCTGAGCACTGGTTCATTTCTTATGCAGAAGAAACTCTTAATCTCACAATTGCACTATCAGTAGTTACGTAGCCATGGCAAGTTTGTGAGATGATGACGGAAACAAGGCACTGTTGAGATTCGAACTCAGGGTCTCCTGTTTACAAGACAGGCGCTTTAACCAACTAAGCCACAGTGCCACATGCTTATGATATAGAATAGGCAGATAGAAGGAATGCCACGGCAAGGACAAAAGTAGGAAACATTAGGAATGATTGAAAAGATAGGAAGTTTGTTTCTGAGATGATGAAAACAAAGCACTGCTGAGATTTCAACTCAGTGTCTCTTGTTTACAAGACAGGCGCCTTAACCAACTAAGCCACAGGGTCACATGCTTACCACATGTATTAAAACCTGAGCACTGGTTCATTTCTTATGCAGAAGAAACTCTTAATCTCACAATTGCACTATCAGTAGAGACGTAGCCATGGTAAATTTGTGAGATGATGATGGAAACAAAGAACTGCTGAGATTCAAACTCAGTGTCTCCTGTTTAAAAGACAGGCGCTTTAACCAACTAAGCCACAGCGCCACATGCTTACGATACAGAGTAGGCATGATAGAAAAGATAGGAGGTTTGTTTCTGAGATGATGAAAACAAAGCACTGCTGAGATTTGAACTCAGGGTCTCACGTTTACAAGACAGGTGCTTTAACCAACTAAGCCACAGGGTCACATGCATTAAAACCTGAGCACTGGTTCATTTCTTATGCAGAAGAAACTCTTAATCTCACAATTGCACTATCAGTAGATACGTAGCCATGGCAAGTTTGTGAGATGATGACGGAAACAAGGCACTTTTGAGATTCGAACTCAGGGTCTCCTGTTTACAAGACAGGCGCTTTAACCAACTAAGCCACAGTGCCACATGCTTATGATATAGAATATGCAGATAGAAGGAATGCCACGGCAAGGACAAAAGTAGGAAACATTAGGAATGATTGAAAAGATAGGAAGTTTGTTTCTGAGATGATGAAAACAAAGCACTGCTGAGATTTCAACTCAGTGTCTCTTGTTTACAAGACAGTCGCCTTAACCAACTAAGCCACAGGGTCACATGCTTACCACATGTATTAAAACCTGAGCACTGGTTCATTTCTTATGCAGAAGAAACTCTTAATCTCACAATTGCACTATCAGTAGAGACGTAGCCATGGCAAGTTTGTGAGATGATGATGGAAACAAAGAACTGCTGAGATTCAAACTCAGTGTCTCCTGTTTAAAAGACAGGCGCTTTAACCAACTAAGCCACAGCGCCACATGCTTACGATACAGAGTAGGCATGATAGAAAAGATAGGAGGTTTGTTTCTGAGATGATGAAAACAAAGCACTGCTGAGATTTGAACTCAGGGTCTCACGTTTACAAGACAGGTGCTTTAACCAACTAAGCCACAGGGTCACATGCATTAAAACCTGAGCACTGGTTCATTTCTTATGCAGAAGAAACTCTTAATCTCACAATTGCACTATCAGTAGATACGTAGCCATGGCAAGTTTGTGAGATGATGACGGAAACAAGGCACTTTTGAGATTCGAACTCAGGGTCTCCTGTTTACAAGACAGGCGCTTTAACCAACTAAGCCACAGTGCCACATGCTTATGATATAGAATATGCAGATAGAAGGAATGCCACGGCAAGGACAAAAGTAGGAAACATTAGGAATGATTGAAAAGATAGGAAGTTTGTTTCTGAGATGATGAAAACAAAGCACTGCTGAGATTTCAACTCAGTGTCTCTTGTTTACAAGACAGTCGCCTTAACCAACTAAGCCACAGGGTCACATGCTTACCACATGTATTAAAACCTGAGCACTGGTTCATTTCTTATGCAGAAGAAACTCTTAATCTCACAATTGCACTATCAGTAGAGACGTAGCCATGGCAAGTTTGTGAGATGATGATGGAAACAAGGCACTGCTGAGATTCGAACTCAGGGTCTCCTGTTTACAAGACAGGTGCTTTAACCAACTAAGCCACAGTGCCACATGCTTATGATATAGAATATGCAGATAGAAGGAATGCCACGGCAAGGACAAAAGTAGGAAACATTAGGAATGATTGAAAAGATAGGAAGTTTGTTTCTGAGATGATGAAAACAAAGCACTGCTGAGATTTCAACTCAGTGTCTCTTGTTTACAAGACAGTCGCCTTAACCAATTAAGCCACAGGGTCACATGCTTACCACATGTATTAAAACCTGAGCACTGGTTCATTTCTTATGCAGAAGAAACTCTTAATCTCACAATTGCACTATCAGTAGAGACGTAGCCATGGTAAATTTGTGAGATGATGATGGAAACAAAGAACTGCTGAGATTCAAACTCAGTGTCTCCTGTTTAAAAGACAGGCGCTTTAACCAACTAAGCCACAGCACCACATGCTTACGATACAGAGTAGGCATGATAGAAAAGATAGGAGGTTTGTTTCTGAGATGATGAAAACAAAGCACTGCTGAGATTTGAACTCAGGGTCTCACGTTTACAAGACAGGTGCTTTAACCAACTACGCCACAGGGTCACATGCTTACAACATGCATTAAAACCTGAGCACTGGTTCATTTCTTATGCAGAAGAAACTCTTAATCTCACAATTGCACTATCAGTAGATACGTAGCCATGGCAAGTTTGTGAGATGATGACGGAAACAAGGTACTGTTGAGATTCGAACTCAGGGTCTCCTGTTTACAAGACAGGCGCTTTAACCAACTAAGCCACAGTGCCACATGCTTATGATATAGAATATGCAGATAGAAGGAATGCCACGGCAAGGACAAAAGTAGGAAACATTAGGAATGATTGAAAAGATAGGAAGTTTGTTTCTGAGATGATGAAAACAAAGTACTGCTGAGATTTCAACTCAGTGTCTCTTGTTTACAAGACAGTCGCCTTAACCAACTAAGCCACAGGGTCACATGCATTAAAACCTGAGCACTGGTTCATTTCTTATGCAGAAGAAACTCTTAATCTCACAATTGCACTATCAGTAGAGACGTAGCCATGGCAAGTTTGTGAAATAACGATGGAAACAAGGCATTGCTGAGATTCGAACTCAGGGTCTACTGTTTACAAGACAGGCGCTTTAACCAACTAAGCCACAGTGCCACATGCTTATGATACAGAATATGCAGATAGAAGGAATGCCACGGCAAGGACAAAAGTAGGAAACATTAGGAATGATTGAAAAGATAGGAAGTTTGTTTCTGAGATGATGAAAACAAAGCACTGCTGAGATTTCAACTCAGTGTCTCTTGTTTACAAGACAGTCGCCTTAACCAACTTAGCCACAGGGTCACATGCTTACCACATGTATTAAAACCTGAGCACTGGTTCATTTCTTATGCAGAAGAAACTCTTAATCTCACAATTGCACTATCAGTAGAGACGTAGCCATGGTAAATTTGTGAGATGATGATGGAAACAAAGAACTGCTGAGATTCAAACTCAGTGTCTCCTGTTTAAAAGACAGGCGCTTTAACCAACTAAGCCACAGCACCACATGCTTACGATACAGAGTAGGCATGATAGAAAAGATAGGAGGTTTGTTTCTGAGATGATGAAAACAAAGCACTGCTGAGATTTGAACTCAGGGTCTCACGTTTACAAGACAGGTGCTTTAACCAACTAAGCCACAGGGTCACATTCTTACAACATGCATTAAAACCTGAGCACTGGTTCATTTCTTATGCAGAAGAAACTCTTAATCTCACAATTGCACTATCAGTAGTTACGTAGCCATGGCAAGTTTGTGAGATGATGACGGAAACAAGGCACTGTTGAGATTCGAACTCAGGGTCTCCTGTTTACAAGACAGGCGCTTTAACCAACTAAGCCACAGTGCCACATGCTTATGATATAGAATAGGCAGATAGAAGGAATGCCACGGCAAGGACAAAAGTAGGAAACATTAGGAATGATTGAAAAGATAGGAAGTTTGTTTCTGAGATGATGAAAACAAAGCACTGCTGAGATTTCAACTCAGTGTCTCTTGTTTACAAGACAGGCGCCTTAACCAACTAAGCCACAGGGTCACATGCTTACCACATGTATTAAAACCTGAGCACTGGTTCATTTCTTATGCAGAAGAAACTCTTAATCTCACAATTGCACTATCAGTAGATACGTAGCCATGGCAAGTTTGTGAGATGATGACGGAAACAAGGCACTTTTGAGATTCGAACTCAGGGTCTCCTGTTTACAAGACAGGCGCTTTAACCAACTAAGCCACAGTGCCACATGCTTATGATATAGAATATGCAGATAGAAGGAATGCCACGGCAAGGACAAAAGTAGGAAACATTAGGAATGATTGAAAAGATAGGAAGTTTGTTTCTGAGATGATGAAAACAAAGCACTGCTGAGATTTCAACTCAGTGTCTCTTGTTTACAAGACAGTCGCCTTAACCAACTAAGCCACAGGGTCACATGCTTACCACATGTATTAAAACCTGAGCACTGGTTCATTTCTTATGCAGAAGAAACTCTTAATCTCACAATTGCACTATCAGTAGAGACGTAGCCATGGCAAGTTTGTGAGATGATGATGGAAACAAAGAACTGCTGAGATTCAAACTCAGTGTCTCCTGTTTAAAAGACAGGCGCTTTAACCAACTAAGCCACAGCGCCACATGCTTACGATACAGAGTAGGCATGATAGAAAAGATAGGAGGTTTGTTTCTGAGATGATGAAAACAAAGCACTGCTGAGATTTGAACTCAGGGTCTCACGTTTACAAGACAGGTGCTTTAACCAACTAAGCCACAGGGTCACATGCATTAAAACCTGAGCACTGGTTCATTTCTTATGCAGAAGAAACTCTTAATCTCACAATTGCACTATCAGTAGATACGTAGCCATGGCAAGTTTGTGAGATGATGACGGAAACAAGGCACTTTTGAGATTCGAACTCAGGGTCTCCTGTTTACAAGACAGGCGCTTTAACCAACTAAGCCACAGTGCCACATGCTTATGATATAGAATATGCAGATAGAAGGAATGCCACGGCAAGGACAAAAGTAGGAAACATTAGGAATGATTGAAAAGATAGGAAGTTTGTTTCTGAGATGATGAAAACAAAGCACTGCTGAGATTTCAACTCAGTGTCTCTTGTTTACAAGACAGTCGCCTTAACCAACTAAGCCACAGGGTCACATGCTTACCACATGTATTAAAACCTGAGCACTGGTTCATTTCTTATGCAGAAGAAACTCTTAATCTCACAATTGCACTATCAGTAGAGACGTAGCCATGGCAAGTTTGTGAGATGATGATGGAAACAAGGCACTGCTGAGATTCGAACTCAGGGTCTCCTGTTTACAAGACAGGTGCTTTAACCAACTAAGCCACAGTGCCACATGCTTATGATATAGAATATGCAGATAGAAGGAATGCCACGGCAAGGACAAAAGTAGGAAACATTAGGAATGATTGAAAAGATAGGAAGTTTGTTTCTGAGATGATGAAAACAAAGCACTGCTGAGATTTCAACTCAGTGTCTCTTGTTTACAAGACAGTCGCCTTAACCAATTAAGCCACAGGGTCACATGCTTACCACATGTATTAAAACCTGAGCACTGGTTCATTTCTTATGCAGAAGAAACTCTTAATCTCACAATTGCACTATCAGTAGAGACGTAGCCATGGTAAATTTGTGAGATGATGATGGAAACAAAGAACTGCTGAGATTCAAACTCAGTGTCTCCTGTTTAAAAGACAGGCGCTTTAACCAACTAAGCCACAGCACCACATGCTTACGATACAGAGTAGGCATGATAGAAAAGATAGGAGGTTTGTTTCTGAGATGATGAAAACAAAGCACTGCTGAGATTTGAACTCAGGGTCTCACGTTTACAAGACAGGTGCTTTAACCAACTACGCCACAGGGTCACATGCTTACAACATGCATTAAAACCTGAGCACTGGTTCATTTCTTATGCAGAAGAAACTCTTAATCTCACAATTGCACTATCAGTAGATACGTAGCCATGGCAAGTTTGTGAGATGATGACGGAAACAAGGTACTGTTGAGATTCGAACTCAGGGTCTCCTGTTTACAAGACAGGCGCTTTAACCAACTAAGCCACAGTGCCACATGCTTATGATATAGAATATGCAGATAGAAGGAATGCCACGGCAAGGACAAAAGTAGGAAACATTAGGAATGATTGAAAAGATAGGAAGTTTGTTTCTGAGATGATGAAAACAAAGTACTGCTGAGATTTCAACTCAGTGTCTCTTGTTTACAAGACAGTCGCCTTAACCAACTAAGCCACAGGGTCACATGCATTAAAACCTGAGCACTGGTTCATTTCTTATGCAGAAGAAACTCTTAATCTCACAATTGCACTATCAGTAGAGACGTAGCCATGGCAAGTTTGTGAAATAACGATGGAAACAAGGCATTGCTGAGATTCGAACTCAGGGTCTACTGTTTACAAGACAGGCGCTTTAACCAACTAAGCCACAGTGCCACATGCTTATGATACAGAATATGCAGATAGAAGGAATGCCACGGCAAGGACAAAAGTAGGAAACATTAGGAATGATTGAAAAGATAGGAAGTTTGTTTCTGAGATGATGAAAACAAAGCACTGCTGAGATTTCAACTCAGTGTCTCTTGTTTACAAGACAGTCGCCTTAACCAACTTAGCCACAGGGTCACATGCTTACCACATGTATTAAAACCTGAGCACTGGTTCATTTCTTATGCAGAAGAAACTCTTAATCTCACAATTGCACTATCAGTAGAGACGTAGCCATGGTAAATTTGTGAGATGATGATGGAAACAAAGAACTGCTGAGATTCAAACTCAGTGTCTCCTGTTTAAAAGACAGGCGCTTTAACCAACTAAGCCACAGCACCACATGCTTACGATACAGAGTAGGCATGATAGAAAAGATAGGAGGTTTGTTTCTGAGATGATGAAAACAAAGCACTGCTGAGATTTGAACTCAGGGTCTCACGTTTACAAGACAGGTGCTTTAACCAACTAAGCCACAGGGTCACATTCTTACAACATGCATTAAAACCTGAGCACTGGTTCATTTCTTATGCAGAAGAAACTCTTAATCTCACAATTGCACTATCAGTAGTTACGTAGCCATGGCAAGTTTGTGAGATGATGACGGAAACAAGGCACTGTTGAGATTCGAACTCAGGGTCTCCTGTTTACAAGACAGGCGCTTTAACCAACTAAGCCACAGTGCCACATGCTTATGATATAGAATAGGCAGATAGAAGGAATGCCACGGCAAGGACAAAAGTAGGAAACATTAGGAATGATTGAAAAGATAGGAAGTTTGTTTCTGAGATGATGAAAACAAAGCACTGCTGAGATTTCAACTCAGTGTCTCTTGTTTACAAGACAGGCGCCTTAACCAACTAAGCCACAGGGTCACATGCTTACCACATGTATTAAAACCTGAGCACTGGTTCATTTCTTATGCAGAAGAAACTCTTAATCTCACAATTGCACTATCAGTAGAGACGTAGCCATGGTAAATTTGTGAGATGATGATGGAAACAAAGAACTGCTGAGATTCAAACTCAGTGTCTCCTGTTTACAAGACAGGCGCTTTAACCAACTAAGCCACAGCACCACATGCTTACGATACAGAGTAGGCATGATAGAAAAGATAGGAGGTTTGTTTCTGAGATGATGAAAACAAAGCACTGCTGAGATTTGAACTCAGGGTCTCACGTTTACAAGACAGGTGCTTTAACCAACTAAGCCACAGGGTCACATTCTTACAACATGCATTAAAACCTGAGCACTGGTTCATTTCTTATGCAGAAGAAACTCTTAATCTCACAATTGCACTATCAGTAGTTACGTAGCCATGGCAAGTTTGTGAGATGATGACGGAAACAAGGCACTGTTGAGATTCGAACTCAGGGTCTCCTGTTTACAAGACAGGCGCTTTAACCAACTAAGCCACAGTGCCACATGCTTATGATATAGAATAGGCAGATAGAAGGAATGCCACGGCAAGGACAAAAGTAGGAAACATTAGGAATGATTGAAAAGATAGGAAGTTTGTTTCTGAGATGATGAAAACAAAGCACTGCTGAGATTTCAACTCAGTGTCTCTTGTTTACAAGACAGGCGCCTTAACCAACTAAGCCACAGGGTCACATGCTTACCACATGTATTAAAACCTGAGCACTGGTTCATTTCTTATGCAGAAGAAACTCTTAATCTCACAATTGCACTATCAGTAGAGACGTAGCCATGGTAAATTTGTGAGATGATGATGGAAACAAAGAACTGCTGAGATTCAAACTCAGTGTCTCCTGTTTAAAAGACAGGCGCTTTAACCAACTAAGCCACAGCGCCACATGCTTACGATACAGAGTAGGCATGATAGAAAAGATAGGAGGTTTGTTTCTGAGATGATGAAAACAAAGCACTGCTGAGATTTGAACTCAGGGTCTCACGTTTACAAGACAGGTGCTTTAACCAACTAAGCCACAGGGTCACATGCATTAAAACCTGAGCACTGGTTCATTTCTTATGCAGAAGAAACTCTTAATCTCACAATTGCACTATCAGTAGATACGTAGCCATGGCAAGTTTGTGAGATGATGACGGAAACAAGGCACTTTTGAGATTCGAACTCAGGGTCTCCTGTTTACAAGACAGGCGCTTTAACCAACTAAGCCACAGTGCCACATGCTTATGATATAGAATATGCAGATAGAAGGAATGCCACGGCAAGGACAAAAGTAGGAAACATTAGGAATGATTGAAAAGATAGGAAGTTTGTTTCTGAGATGATGAAAACAAAGCACTGCTGAGATTTCAACTCAGTGTCTCTTGTTTACAAGACAGTCGCCTTAACCAACTAAGCCACAGGGTCACATGCTTACCACATGTATTAAAACCTGAGCACTGGTTCATTTCTTATGCAGAAGAAACTCTTAATCTCACAATTGCACTATCAGTAGAGACGTAGCCATGGCAAGTTTGTGAGATGATGATGGAAACAAAGAACTGCTGAGATTCAAACTCAGTGTCTCCTGTTTAAAAGACAGGCGCTTTAACCAACTAAGCCACAGCGCCACATGCTTACGATACAGAGTAGGCATGATAGAAAAGATAGGAGGTTTGTTTCTGAGATGATGAAAACAAAGCACTGCTGAGATTTGAACTCAGGGTCTCACGTTTACAAGACAGGTGCTTTAACCAACTAAGCCACAGGGTCACATGCATTAAAACCTGAGCACTGGTTCATTTCTTATGCAGAAGAAACTCTTAATCTCACAATTGCACTATCAGTAGATACGTAGCCATGGCAAGTTTGTGAGATGATGACGGAAACAAGGCACTTTTGAGATTCGAACTCAGGGTCTCCTGTTTACAAGACAGGCGCTTTAACCAACTAAGCCACAGTGCCACATGCTTATGATATAGAATATGCAGATAGAAGGAATGCCACGGCAAGGACAAAAGTAGGAAACATTAGGAATGATTGAAAAGATAGGAAGTTTGTTTCTGAGATGATGAAAACAAAGCACTGCTGAGATTTCAACTCAGTGTCTCTTGTTTACAAGACAGTCGCCTTAACCAACTAAGCCACAGGGTCACATGCTTACCACATGTATTAAAACCTGAGCACTGGTTCATTTCTTATGCAGAAGAAACTCTTAATCTCACAATTGCACTATCAGTAGAGACGTAGCCATGGCAAGTTTGTGAGATGATGATGGAAACAAGGCACTGCTGAGATTCGAACTCAGGGTCTCCTGTTTAAAAGACAGGCGCTTTAACCAACTAAGCCACAGCACCACATGCTTACGATACAGAGTAGGCATGATAGAAAAGATAGGAGGTTTGTTTCTGAGATGATGAAAACAAAGCACTGCTGAGATTTGAACTCAGGGTCTCACGTTTACAAGACAGGTGCTTTAACCAACTACGCCACAGGGTCACATGCTTACAACATGCATTAAAACCTGAGCACTGGTTCATTTCTTATGCAGAAGAAACTCTTAATCTCACAATTGCACTATCAGTAGATACGTAGCCATGGCAAGTTTGTGAGATGATGACGGAAACAAGGTACTGTTGAGATTCGAACTCAGGGTCTCCTGTTTACAAGACAGGCGCTTTAACCAACTAAGCCACAGTGCCACATGCTTATGATATAGAATATGCAGATAGAAGGAATGCCACGGCAAGGACAAAAGTAGGAAACATTAGGAATGATTGAAAAGATAGGAAGTTTGTTTCTGAGATGATGAAAACAAAGTACTGCTGAGATTTCAACTCAGTGTCTCTTGTTTACAAGACAGTCGCCTTAACCAACTAAGCCACAGGGTCACATGCATTAAAACCTGAGCACTGGTTCATTTCTTATGCAGAAGAAACTCTTAATCTCACAATTGCACTATCAGTAGAGACGTAGCCATGGTAAATTTGTGACATGATGATGGAAACAAAGAACTGCTGAGATTCAAACTCAGTGTCTCCTGTTTAAAAGACAGGCGCTTTAACCAACTAAGCCACAGCACCACATGCTTACGATATAGAGTAGGCATGATAGAAAAGATAGGAGGTTTGTTTCTGAGATGATGAAAACAAAGCACTGCTGAGATTTGAACTCAGGGTCTCACGTTTACGAGACAGGTGCTTTAACCAACTAAGCCACAGGGTCACATGCTTACAACATGTATTGAAACCTGAGCACTGGTTCATTTCTTATGCAGAAGAAACTCTTAATCTCACAATTGCACTATCAGTAGAGACGTAGCCATGGCAAGTTTGTGAGATGATGACGGAAACAAGGCACTGTTGAGATTCGAACTCAGGGTCTCCTGTTTACAAGACAGGCGCTTTAACCAACTAAGCCACAGTGCCACATGCTTATGATATAGAATATGCAGATAGAAGGAATGCCACGGCAAGGACAAAAGTAGGAAACATTAGGAATGATTGAAAAGATAGGAAGTTTGTTTCTGAGATGATGAAAACAAAGCACTGCTGAGATTTCAACTCAGTGTCTCTTGTTTACAAGACAGTCGCCTTAACCAACTAAGCCACAGGGTCACATGCTTACCACATGTATTAAAACCTGAGCACTGGTTCATTTCTTATGCAGAAGAAACTCTTAATCTCACAATTGCACTATCAGTAGAGACGTAGCCATGGTAAATTTGTGAGATGATGATGGAAACAAAGAACTGCTGAGATTCAAACTCAGTGTCTCCTGTTTACAAGACAGGCGCTTTAACCAACTAAGCCACAGCACCACATGCTTACGATACAGAGTAGGCATGATAGAAAAGATAGGAGGTTTGTTTCTGAGATGATGAAAACAAAGCACTGCTGAGATTTGAACTCAGGGTCTCACGTTTACAAGACAGGTGCTTTAACCAACTAAGCCACAGGGTCACATGCTTACAACATGCATTAAAACCTGAGCACTGGTTCATTTCTTATGCAGAAGAAACTCTTAATCTCACAATTGCACTATCAGTAGATACGTAGCCATGGCAAGTTTGTGAGATGATGACGGAAACAAGGTACTGTTGAGATTCGAACTCAGGGTCTCCTGTTTACAAGACAGGCGCTTTAACCAACTAAGCCACAGTGCCACATGCTTATGATATAGAATATGCAGATAGAAGGAATGCCACGGCAAGGACAAAAGTAGGAAACATTAGGAATGATTGAAAAGATAGGAAGTTTGTTTCTGAGATGATGAAAACAAAGCACTGCTGAGATTTCAACTCAGTGTCTCTTGTTTACAAGACAGTCGCCTTAACCAACTAAGCCACAGGGTCACATGCATTAAAACCTGAGCACTGGTTCATTTCTTATGCAGAAGAAACTCTTAATCTCACAATTGCACTATCAGTAGAGACGTAGCCATGGCAAGTTTGTGAGATAACGATGGAAACAAGGCACTGCTGAGATTCGAACTCAGGGTCTACTGTTTACAAGACAGGCGCTTTAACCAACTAAGCCACAGTGCCACATGCTTATGATACAGAATATGCAGATAGAAGGAATGCCACGGCAAGGACAAAAGTAGGAAACATTAGGAATGATTGAAAAGATAGGAAGTTTGTTTCTGAGATGATGAAAACAAAGCACTGCTGAGATTTCAACTCAGTGTCTCTTGTTTACAAGACAGTCGCCTTAACCAACTAAGCCACAGGGTCACATGCTTACCACATGTATTAAAACCTGAGCACTGGTTCATTTCTTATGCAGAAGAAACTCTTAATCTCACAATTGCACTATCAGTAGAGACGTAGCCATGGTAAATTTGTGAGATGATGATGGAAACAAAGAACTGCTGAGATTCAAACTCAGTGTCTCCTGTTTAAAAGACAGGCGCTTTAACCAACTAAGCCACAGCACCACATGCTTACGATACAGAGTAGGCATGATAGAAAAGATAGGAGGTTTGTTTCTGAGATGATGAAAACAAAGCACTGCTGAGATTTGAACTCAGGGTCTCACGTTTACAAGACAGGTGCTTTAACCAACTAAGCCACAGGGTCACATGCTTACAACATGTATTGAAACCTGAGCACTGGTTCATTTCTTATGCAGAAGAAACTCTTAATCTCACAATTGCACTATCAGTAGAGACGTAGCCATGGCAAGTTTGTGAGATGATGACGGAAACAAGGCACTGTTGAGATTCGAACTCAGGGTCTCCTGTTTACAAGACAGGCGCTTTAACCAACTAAGCCACAGTGCCACATGCTTATGATATAGAATATGCAGATAGAAGGAATGCCACGGCAAGGACAAAAGTAGGAAACATTAGGAATGATTGAAAAGATAGGAAGTTTGTTTCTGAGATGATGAAAACAAAGCACTGCTGAGATTTCAACTCAGTGTCTCTTGTTTACAAGACAGTCGCCTTAACCAACTAAGCCACAGGGTCAAATGCATTAAAACCTGAGCACTGGTTCATTTCTTATGCAGAAGAAACTCTTAATCTCACAATTGCACTATCAGTAGAGACGTAGCCATGGTAAATTTGTGACATGATGATGGAAACAAAGAACTGCTGAGATTCAAACTCAGTGTCTCCTGTTTACAAGACAGGCGCTTTAACCAAATAAGCCACAGCGCCACATGCTTACGATACAGAGTAGGCATGATAGAAAAGATAGGAGGTTTGTTTCTGAGATGATGAAAACAAAGCACTGCTGAGATTTGAACTCAGGGTCT
Organism: Ranitomeya variabilis; assembly: GCF_051348905.1. Taxonomy (NCBI): domain Eukaryota; kingdom Metazoa; phylum Chordata; class Amphibia; order Anura; family Dendrobatidae; genus Ranitomeya; species Ranitomeya variabilis. The sequence goes on along the minus strand of NC_135238.1, from coordinate 92,628,598 downwards.
CACGTTTACAAGACAGGTGCTTTAACCAACTAAGCCACAGGGTCACATGCTTACAACATGTATTGAAACCTGAGCACTGGTTCATTTCTTATGCAGAAGAAACTCTTAATCTCACAATTGCACTATCAGTAGAGACGTAGCCATGGCAAGTTTGTGAGATGATGACGGAAACAAGGCACTGTTGAGATTCGAACTCAGGGTCTCCTGTTTACAAGACAGGCGCTTTAACCAACTAAGCCACAGTGCCACATGCTTATGATATAGAATATGCAGATAGAAGGAATGCCACGGCAAGGACAAAAGTAGGAAACATTAGGAATGATTGAAAAGATAGGAAGTTTGTTTCTGAGATGATGAAAACAAAGCACTGCTGAGATTTCAACTCAGTGTCTCTTGTTTACAAGACAGTCGCCTTAACCAACTAAGCCACAGGGTCACATGCTTACCACATGTATTAAAACCTGAGCACTGGTTCATTTCTTATGCAGAAGAAACTCTTAATCTCACAATTGCACTATCAGTAGAGACGTAGCCATGGTAAATTTGTGAGATGATGATGGAAACAAAGAACTGCTGAGATTCAAACTCAGTGTCTCCTGTTTACAAGACAGGCGCTTTAACCAACTAAGCCACAGCACCACATGCTTACGATACAGAGTAGGCATGATAGAAAAGATAGGAGGTTTGTTTCTGAGATGATGAAAACAAAGCACTGCTGAGATTTGAACTCAGGGTCTCACGTTTACAAGACAGGTGCTTTAACCAACTAAGCCACAGGGTCACATGCTTACAACATGCATTAAAACCTGAGCACTGGTTCATTTCTTATGCAGAAGAAACTCTTAATCTCACAATTGCACTATCAGTAGATACGTAGCCATGGCAAGTTTGTGAGATGATGACGGAAACAAGGTACTGTTGAGATTCGAACTCAGGGTCTCCTGTTTACAAGACAGGCGCTTTAACCAACTAAGCCACAGTGCCACATGCTTATGATATAGAATATGCAGATAGAAGGAATGCCACGGCAAGGACAAAAGTAGGAAACATTAGGAATGATTGAAAAGATAGGAAGTTTGTTTCTGAGATGATGAAAACAAAGCACTGCTGAGATTTCAACTCAGTGTCTCTTGTTTACAAGACAGTCGCCTTAACCAACTAAGCCACAGGGTCACATGCATTAAAACCTGAGCACTGGTTCATTTCTTATGCAGAAGAAACTCTTAATCTCACAATTGCACTATCAGTAGAGACGTAGCCATGGCAAGTTTGTGAGATAACGATGGAAACAAGGCACTGCTGAGATTCGAACTCAGGGTCTACTGTTTACAAGACAGGCGCTTTAACCAACTAAGCCACAGTGCCACATGCTTATGATACAGAATATGCAGATAGAAGGAATGCCACGGCAAGGACAAAAGTAGGAAACATTAGGAATGATTGAAAAGATAGGAAGTTTGTTTCTGAGATGATGAAAACAAAGCACTGCTGAGATTTCAACTCAGTGTCTCTTGTTTACAAGACAGTCGCCTTAACCAACTAAGCCACAGGGTCACATGCTTACCACATGTATTAAAACCTGAGCACTGGTTCATTTCTTATGCAGAAGAAACTCTTAATCTCACAATTGCACTATCAGTAGAGACGTAGCCATGGTAAATTTGTGAGATGATGATGGAAACAAAGAACTGCTGAGATTCAAACTCAGTGTCTCCTGTTTAAAAGACAGGCGCTTTAACCAACTAAGCCACAGCACCACATGCTTACGATACAGAGTAGGCATGATAGAAAAGATAGGAGGTTTGTTTCTGAGATGATGAAAACAAAGCACTGCTGAGATTTGAACTCAGGGTCTCACGTTTACAAGACAGGTGCTTTAACCAACTAAGCCACAGGGTCACATGCTTACAACATGTATTGAAACCTGAGCACTGGTTCATTTCTTATGCAGAAGAAACTCTTAATCTCACAATTGCACTATCAGTAGAGACGTAGCCATGGCAAGTTTGTGAGATGATGACGGAAACAAGGCACTGTTGAGATTCGAACTCAGGGTCTCCTGTTTACAAGACAGGCGCTTTAACCAACTAAGCCACAGTGCCACATGCTTATGATATAGAATATGCAGATAGAAGGAATGCCACGGCAAGGACAAAAGTAGGAAACATTAGGAATGATTGAAAAGATAGGAAGTTTGTTTCTGAGATGATGAAAACAAAGCACTGCTGAGATTTCAACTCAGTGTCTCTTGTTTACAAGACAGTCGCCTTAACCAACTAAGCCACAGGGTCAAATGCATTAAAACCTGAGCACTGGTTCATTTCTTATGCAGAAGAAACTCTTAATCTCACAATTGCACTATCAGTAGAGACGTAGCCATGGTAAATTTGTGACATGATGATGGAAACAAAGAACTGCTGAGATTCAAACTCAGTGTCTCCTGTTTACAAGACAGGCGCTTTAACCAAATAAGCCACAGCGCCACATGCTTACGATACAGAGTAGGCATGATAGAAAAGATAGGAGGTTTGTTTCTGAGATGATGAAAACAAAGCACTGCTGAGATTTGAACTCAGGGTCTCACGTTTACAAGACAGGTGCTTTAACCAACTAAGCCACAGGGTCACATGCTTACAACATGTATTGAAACCTGAGCACTGGTTCATTTCTTATGCAGAAGAAACTCTTAATCTCACAATTGCACTATCAGTAGAGACGTAGCCATGGCAAGTTTGTGAGATGATGACGGAAACAAGGCACTGTTGAGATTCGAACTCAGGGTCTCCTGTTTACAAGACAGGCGCTTTAACCAACTAAGCCACAGTGCCACATGCTTATGATATAGAATATGCAGATAGAAGGAATGCCACGGCAAGGACAAAAGTAGGAAACATTAGGAATGATTGAAAAGATAGGAAGTTTGTTTCTGAGATGATGAAAACAAAGCACTGCTGAGATTTCAACTCAGTGTCTCTTGTTTACAAGACAGTCGCCTTAACCAACTAAGCCACAGGGTCACATGCTTACCACATGTATTAAAACCTGAGCACTGGTTCATTTCTTATGCAGAAGAAACTCTTAATCTCACAATTGCACTATCAGTAGAGACGTAGCCATGGTAAATTTGTGAGATGATGATGGAAACAAAGAACTGCTGAGATTCAAACTCAGTGTCTCCTGTTTACAAGACAGGCGCTTTAACCAACTAAGCCACAGCACCACATGCTTACGATACAGAGTAGGCATGATAGAAAAGATAGGAGGTTTGTTTCTGAGATGATGAAAACAAAGCACTGCTGAGATTTGAACTCAGGGTCTCACGTTTACAAGACAGGTGCTTTAACCAACTAAGCCACAGGGTCACATGCTTACAACATGCATTAAAACCTGAGCACTGGTTCATTTCTTATGCAGAAGAAACTCTTAATCTCACAATTGCACTATCAGTAGATACGTAGCCATGGCAAGTTTGTGAGATGATGACGGAAACAAGGTACTGTTGAGATTCGAACTCAGGGTCTCCTGTTTACAAGACAGGCGCTTTAACCAACTAAGCCACAGTGCCACATGCTTATGATATAGAATATGCAGATAGAAGGAATGCCACGGCAAGGACAAAAGTAGGAAACATTAGGAATGATTGAAAAGATAGGAAGTTTGTTTCTGAGATGATGAAAACAAAGCACTGCTGAGATTTCAACTCAGTGTCTCTTGTTTACAAGACAGTCGCCTTAACCAACTAAGCCACAGGGTCACATGCATTAAAACCTGAGCACTGGTTCATTTCTTATGCAGAAGAAACTCTTAATCTCACAATTGCACTATCAGTAGAGACGTAGCCATGGCAAGTTTGTGAGATAACGATGGAAACAAGGCACTGCTGAGATTCGAACTCAGGGTCTACTGTTTACAAGACAGGCGCTTTAACCAACTAAGCCACAGTGCCACATGCTTATGATACAGAATATGCAGATAGAAGGAATGCCACGGCAAGGACAAAAGTAGGAAACATTAGGAATGATTGAAAAGATAGGAAGTTTGTTTCTGAGATGATGAAAACAAAGCACTGCTGAGATTTCAACTCAGTGTCTCTTGTTTACAAGACAGTCGCCTTAACCAACTAAGCCACAGGGTCACATGCTTACCACATGTATTAAAACCTGAGCACTGGTTCATTTCTTATGCAGAAGAAACTCTTAATCTCACAATTGCACTATCAGTAGAGACGTAGCCATGGTAAATTTGTGAGATGATGATGGAAACAAAGAACTGCTGAGATTCAAACTCAGTGTCTCCTGTTTAAAAGACAGGCGCTTTAACCAACTAAGCCACAGCACCACATGCTTACGATACAGAGTAGGCATGATAGAAAAGATAGGAGGTTTGTTTCTGAGATGATGAAAACAAAGCACTGCTGAGATTTGAACTCAGGGTCTCACGTTTACAAGACAGGTGCTTTAACCAACTACGCCACAGGGTCACATGCTTACAACATGCATTAAAACCTGAGCACTGGTTCATTTCTTATGCAGAAGAAACTCTTAATCTCACAATTGCACTATCAGTAGATACGTAGCCATGGCAAGTTTGTGAGATGATGACGGAAACAAGGTACTGTTGAGATTCGAACTCAGGGTCTCCTGTTTACAAGACAGGCGCTTTAACCAACTAAGCCACAGTGCCACATGCTTATGATATAGAATATGCAGATAGAAGGAATGCCACGGCAAGGACAAAAGTAGGAAACATTAGGAATGATTGAAAAGATAGGAAGTTTGTTTCTGAGATGATGAAAACAAAGTACTGCTGAGATTTCAACTCAGTGTCTCTTGTTTACAAGACAGTCGCCTTAACCAACTAAGCCACAGGGTCACATGCATTAAAACCTGAGCACTGGTTCATTTCTTATGCAGAAGAAACTCTTAATCTCACAATTGCACTATCAGTAGAGACGTAGCCATGGCAAGTTTGTGAAATAACGATGGAAACAAGGCATTGCTGAGATTCGAACTCAGGGTCTACTGTTTACAAGACAGGCGCTTTAACCAACTAAGCCACAGTGCCACATGCTTATGATACAGAATATGCAGATAGAAGGAATGCCACGGCAAGGACAAAAGTAGGAAACATTAGGAATGATTGAAAAGATAGGAAGTTTGTTTCTGAGATGATGAAAACAAAGCACTGCTGAGATTTCAACTCAGTGTCTCTTGTTTACAAGACAGTCGCCTTAACCAACTTAGCCACAGGGTCACATGCTTACCACATGTATTAAAACCTGAGCACTGGTTCATTTCTTATGCAGAAGAAACTCTTAATCTCACAATTGCACTATCAGTAGAGACGTAGCCATGGTAAATTTGTGAGATGATGATGGAAACAAAGAACTGCTGAGATTCAAACTCAGTGTCTCCTGTTTACAAGACAGGCGCTTTAACCAACTAAGCCACAGCACCACATGCTTACGATACAGAGTAGGCATGATAGAAAAGATAGGAGGTTTGTTTCTGAGATGATGAAAACAAAGCACTGCTGAGATTTGAACTCAGGGTCTCACGTTTACAAGACAGGTGCTTTAACCAACTAAGCCACAGGGTCACATTCTTACAACATGCATTAAAACCTGAGCACTGGTTCATTTCTTATGCAGAAGAAACTCTTAATCTCACAATTGCACTATCAGTAGTTACGTAGCCATGGCAAGTTTGTGAGATGATGACGGAAACAAGGCACTGTTGAGATTCGAACTCAGGGTCTCCTGTTTACAAGACAGGCGCTTTAACCAACTAAGCCACAGTGCCAAATGCTTATGATATAGAATAGGCAGATAGAAGGAATGCCACGGCAAGGACAAAAGTAGGAAACATTAGGAATGATTGAAAAGATAGGAAGTTTGTTTCTGAGATGATGAAAACAAAGCACTGCTGAGATTTCAACTCAGTGTCTCTTGTTTACAAGACAGGCGCCTTAACCAACTAAGCCACAGGGTCACATGCTTACCACATGTATTAAAACCTGAGCACTGGTTCATTTCTTATGCAGAAGAAACTCTTAATCTCACAATTGCACTATCAGTAGAGACGTAGCCATGGTAAATTTGTGAGATGATGATGGAAACAAAGAACTGCTGAGATTCAAACTCAGTGTCTCCTGTTTAAAAGACAGGCGCTTTAACCAACTAAGCCACAGCGCCACATGCTTACGATACAGAGTAGGCATGATAGAAAAGATAGGAGGTTTGTTTCTGAGATGATGAAAACAAAGCACTGCTGAGATTTGAACTCAGGGTCTCACGTTTACAAGACAGGTGCTTTAACCAACTAAGCCACAGGGTCACATGCATTAAAACCTGAGCACTGGTTCATTTCTTATGCAGAAGAAACTCTTAATCTCACAATTGCACTATCAGTAGATACGTAGCCATGGCAAGTTTGTGAGATGATGACGGAAACAAGGCACTTTTGAGATTCGAACTCAGGGTCTCCTGTTTACAAGACAGGCGCTTTAACCAACTAAGCCACAGTGCCACATGCTTATGATATAGAATATGCAGATAGAAGGAATGCCACGGCAAGGACAAAAGTAGGAAACATTAGGAATGATTGAAAAGATAGGAAGTTTGTTTCTGAGATGATGAAAACAAAGCACTGCTGAGATTTCAACTCAGTGTCTCTTGTTTACAAGACAGTCGCCTTAACCAACTAAGCCACAGGGTCACATGCTTACCACATGTATTAAAACCTGAGCACTGGTTCATTTCTTATGCAGAAGAAACTCTTAATCTCACAATTGCACTATCAGTAGAGACGTAGCCATGGCAAGTTTGTGAGATGATGATGGAAACAAAGAACTGCTGAGATTCAAACTCAGTGTCTCCTGTTTAAAAGACAGGCGCTTTAACCAACTAAGCCACAGCGCCACATGCTTACGATACAGAGTAGGCATGATAGAAAAGATAGGAGGTTTGTTTCTGAGATGATGAAAACAAAGCACTGCTGAGATTTGAACTCAGGGTCTCACGTTTACAAGACAGGTGCTTTAACCAACTAAGCCACAGGGTCACATGCATTAAAACCTGAGCACTGGTTCATTTCTTATGCAGAAGAAACTCTTAATCTCACAATTGCACTATCAGTAGATACGTAGCCATGGCAAGTTTGTGAGATGATGACGGAAACAAGGCACTTTTGAGATTCGAACTCAGGGTCTCCTGTTTACAAGACAGGCGCTTTAACCAACTAAGCCACAGTGCCACATGCTTATGATATAGAATATGCAGATAGAAGGAATGCCACGGCAAGGACAAAAGTAGGAAACATTAGGAATGATTGAAAAGATAGGAAGTTTGTTTCTGAGATGATGAAAACAAAGTACTGCTGAGATTTCAACTCAGTGTCTCTTGTTTACAAGACAGTCGCCTTAACCAACTAAGCCACAGGGTCACATGCTTACCACATGTATTAAAACCTGAGCACTGGTTCATTTCTTATGCAGAAGAAACTCTTAATCTCACAATTGCACTATCAGTAGAGACGTAGCCATGGCAAGTTTGTGAGATGATGATGGAAACAAGGCACTGCTGAGATTCGAACTCAGGGTCTCCTGTTTACAAGACAGGTGCTTTAACCAACTAAGCCACAGTGCCACATGCTTATGATATAGAATATGCAGATAGAAGGAATGCCACGGCAAGGACAAAAGTAGGAAACATTAGGAATGATTGAAAAGATAGGAAGTTTGTTTCTGAGATGATGAAAACAAAGCACTGCTGTGCTGAGATTTCAACTCAGTGTCTCTTGTTTACAAGACAGTCGCCTTAACCAATTAAGCCACAGGGTCACATGCTTACCACATGTATTAAAACCTGAGCACTGGTTCATTTCTTATGCAGAAGAAACTCTTAATCTCACAATTGCACTATCAGTAGAGACGTAGCCATGGTAAATTTGTGAGATGATGATGGAAACAAAGAACTGCTGAGATTCAAACTCAGTGTCTCCTGTTTAAAAGACAGGCGCTTTAACCAACTAAGCCACAGCACCACATGCTTACGATACAGAGTAGGCATGATAGAAAAGATAGGAGGTTTGTTTCTGAGATGATGAAAACAAAGCACTGCTGAGATTTGAACTCAGGGTCTCACGTTTACAAGACAGGTGCTTTAACCAACTACGCCACAGGGTCACATGCTTACAACATGCATTAAAACCTGAGCACTGGTTCATTTCTTATGCAGAAGAAACTCTTAATCTCACAATTGCACTATCAGTAGATACGTAGCCATGGCAAGTTTGTGAGATGATGACGGAAACAAGGTACTGTTGAGATTCGAACTCAGGGTCTCCTGTTTACAAGACAGGCGCTTTAACCAACTAAGCCACAGTGCCACATGCTTATGATATAGAATATGCAGATAGAAGGAATGCCACGGCAAGGACAAAAGTAGGAAACATTAGGAATGATTGAAAAGATAGGAAGTTTGTTTCTGAGATGATGAAAACAAAGTACTGCTGAGATTTCAACTCAGTGTCTCTTGTTTACAAGACAGTCGCCTTAACCAACTAAGCCACAGGGTCACATGCATTAAAACCTGAGCACTGGTTCATTTCTTATGCAGAAGAAACTCTTAATCTCACAATTGCACTATCAGTAGAGACGTAGCCATGGTAAATTTGTGAGATGATGATGGAAACAAAGAACTGCTGAGATTCAAACTCAGTGTCTCCTGTTTAAAAGACAGGCGCTTTAACCAACTAAGCCACAGCACCACATGCTTACGATATAGAGTAGGCATGATAGAAAAGATAGGAGGTTTGTTTCTGAGATGATGAAAACAAAGCACTGCTGAGATTTGAACTCAGGGTCTCACGTTTACGAGACAGGTGCTTTAACCAACTAAGCCACAGGGTCACATGCTTACAACATGTATTGAAACCTGAGCACTGGTTCATTTCTTATGCAGAAGAAACTCTTAATCTCACAATTGCACTATCAGTAGAGACGTAGCCATGGCAAGTTTGTGAGATGATGACGGAAACAAGGCACTGTTGAGATTCGAACTCAGGGTCTCCTGTTTACAAGACAGGCGCTTTAACCAACTAAGCCACAGTGCCACATGCTTATGATATAGAATATGCAGATAGAAGGAATGCCACGGCAAGGACAAAAGTAGGAAACATTAGGAATGATTGAAAAGATAGGAAGTTTGTTTCTGAGATGATGAAAACAAAGCACTGCTGAGATTTCAACTCAGTGTCTCTTGTTTACAAGACAGTCGCCTTAACCAACTAAGCCACAGGGTCACATGCTTACCACATGTATTAAAACCTGAGCACTGGTTCATTTCTTATGCAGAAGAAACTCTTAATCTCACAATTGCACTATCAGTAGAGACGTAGCCATGGTAAATTTGTGAGATGATGATGGAAACAAAGAACTGCTGAGATTCAAACTCAGTGTCTCCTGTTTACAAGACAGGCGCTTTAACCAACTAAGCCACAGCACCACATGCTTACGATACAGAGTAGGCATGATAGAAAAGATAGGAGGTTTGTTTCTGAGATGATGAAAACAAAGCACTGCTGAGATTTGAACTCAGGGTCTCACGTTTACAAGACAGGTGCTTTAACCAACTAAGCCACAGGGTCACATGCTTACAACATGCATTAAAACCTGAGCACTGGTTCATTTCTTATGCAGAAGAAACTCTTAATCTCACAATTGCACTATCAGTAGATACGTAGCCATGGCAAGTTTGTGAGATGATGACGGAAACAAGGTACTGTTGAGATTCGAACTCAGGGTCTCCTGTTTACAAGACAGGCGCTTTAACCAACTAAGCCACAGTGCCACATGCTTATGATATAGAATATGCAGATAGAAGGAATGCCACGGCAAGGACAAAAGTAGGAAACATTAGGAATGATTGAAAAGATAGGAAGTTTGTTTCTGAGATGATGAAAACAAAGCACTGCTGAGATTTCAACTCAGTGTCTCTTGTTTACAAGACAGTCGCCTTAACCAACTAAGCCACAGGGTCACATGCATTAAAACCTGAGCACTGGTTCATTTCTTATGCAGAAGAAACTCTTAATCTCACAATTGCACTATCAGTAGAGACGTAGCCATGGCAAGTTTGTGAGATAACGATGGAAACAAGGCACTGCTGAGATTCGAACTCAGGGTCTACTGTTTACAAGACAGGCGCTTTAACCAACTAAGCCACAGTGCCACATGCTTATGATACAGAATATGCAGATAGAAGGAATGCCACGGCAAGGACAAAAGTAGGAAACATTAGGAATGATTGAAAAGATAGGAAGTTTGTTTCTGAGATGATGAAAACAAAGCACTGCTGAGATTTCAACTCAGTGTCTCTTGTTTACAAGACAGTCGCCTTAACCAACTAAGCCACAGGGTCACATGCTTACCACATGTATTAAAACCTGAGCACTGGTTCATTTCTTATGCAGAAGAAACTCTTAATCTCACAATTGCACTATCAGTAGAGACGTAGCCATGGTAAATTTGTGAGATGATGATGGAAACAAAGAACTGCTGAGATTCAAACTCAGTGTCTCCTGTTTAAAAGACAGGCGCTTTAACCAACTAAGCCACAGCACCACATGCTTACGATACAGAGTAGGCATGATAGAAAAGATAGGAGGTTTGTTTCTGAGATGATGAAAACAAAGCACTGCTGAGATTTGAACTCAGGGTCTCACGTTTACAAGACAGGTGCTTTAACCAACTAAGCCACAGGGTCACATGCTTACAACATGTATTGAAACCTGAGCACTGGTTCATTTCTTATGCAGAAGAAACTCTTAATCTCACAATTGCACTATCAGTAGAGACGTAGCCATGGCAAGTTTGTGAGATGATGACGGAAACAAGGCACTGTTGAGATTCGAACTCAGGGTCTCCTGTTTACAAGACAGGCGCTTTAACCAACTAAGCCACAGTGCCACATGCTTATGATATAGAATATGCAGATAGAAGGAATGCCACGGCAAGGACAAAAGTAGGAAACATTAGGAATGATTGAAAAGATAGGAAGTTTGTTTCTGAGATGATGAAAACAAAGCACTGCTGAGATTTCAACTCAGTGTCTCTTGTTTACAAGACAGTCGCCTTAACCAACTAAGCCACAGGGTCAAATGCATTAAAACCTGAGCACTGGTTCATTTCTTATGCAGAAGAAACTCTTAATCTCATAATTGCACTATCAGTAGAGACGTAGCCATGGTAAATTTGTGACATGATGATGGAAACAAAGAACTGCTGAGATTCAAACTCAGTGTCTCCTGTTTACAAGACAGGCGCTTTAACCAAATAAGCCACAGCGCCACATGCTTACGATACAGAGTAGGCATGATAGAAAAGATAGGAGGTTTGTTTCTGAGATGATGAAAACAAAGCACTGCTGAGATTTGAACTCAGGGTCTCACGTTTACAAGACAGGTGCTTTAACCAACTAAGCCACAGGGTCACATGCTTACAACATGTATTGAAACCTGAGCACTGGTTCATTTCTTATGCAGAAGAAACTCTTAATCTCACAATTGCACTATCAGTAGAGACGTAGCCATGGCAAGTTTGTGAGATGATGACGGAAACAAGGCACTGTTGAGATTCGAACTCAGGGTCTCCTGTTTACAAGACAGGCGCTTTAACCAACTAAGCCACAGTGCCACATGCTTATGATATAGAATATGCAGATAGAAGGAATGCCACGGCAAGGACAAAAGTAGGAAACATTAGGAATGATTGAAAAGATAGGAAGTTTGTTTCTGAGATGATGAAAACAAAGCACTGCTGAGATTTCAACTCAGTGTCTCTTGTTTACAAGACAGTCGCCTTAACCAACTAAGCCACAGGGTCACATGCTTACCACATGTATTAAAACCTGAGCACTGGTTCATTTCTTATGCAGAAGAAACTCTTAATCTCACAATTGCACTATCAGTAGAGACGTAGCCATGGTAAATTTGTGAGATGATGATGGAAACAAAGAACTGCTGAGATTCAAACTCAGTGTCTCCTGTTTACAAGACAGGCGCTTTAACCAACTAAGCCACAGCACCACATGCTTACGATACAGAGTAGGCATGATAGAAAAGATAGGAGGTTTGTTTCTGAGATGATGAAAACAAAGCACTGCTGAGATTTGAACTCAGGGTCTCACGTTTACAAGACAGGTGCTTTAACCAACTAAGCCACAGGGTCACATGCTTACAACATGCATTAAAACCTGAGCACTGGTTCATTTCTTATGCAGAAGAAACTCTTAATCTCACAATTGCACTATCAGTAGATACGTAGCCATGGCAAGTTTGTGAGATGATGACGGAAACAAGGTACTGTTGAGATTCGAACTCAGGGTCTCCTGTTTACAAGACAGGCGCTTTAACCAACTAAGCCACAGTGCCACATGCTTATGATATAGAATATGCAGATAGAAGGAATGCCACGGCAAGGACAAAAGTAGGAAACATTAGGAATGATTGAAAAGATAGGAAGTTTGTTTCTGAGATGATGAAAACAAAGCACTGCTGAGATTTCAACTCAGTGTCTCTTGTTTACAAGACAGTCGCCTTAACCAACTAAGCCACAGGGTCACATGCATTAAAACCTGAGCACTGGTTCATTTCTTATGCAGAAGAAACTCTTAATCTCACAATTGCACTATCAGTAGAGACGTAGCCATGGCAAGTTTGTGAGATAACGATGGAAACAAGGCACTGCTGAGATTCGAACTCAGGGTCTACTGTTTACAAGACAGGCGCTTTAACCAACTAAGCCACAGTGCCACATGCTTATGATACAGAATATGCAGATAGAAGGAATGCCACGGCAAGGACAAAAGTAGGAAACATTAGGAATGATTGAAAAGATAGGAAGTTTGTTTCTGAGATGATGAAAACAAAGCACTGCTGAGATTTCAACTCAGTGTCTCTTGTTTACAAGACAGTCGCCTTAACCAACTAAGCCACAGGGTCACATGCTTACCACATGTATTAAAACCTGAGCACTGGTTCATTTCTTATGCAGAAGAAACTCTTAATCTCACAATTGCACTATCAGTAGAGACGTAGCCATGGTAAATTTGTGAGATGATGATGGAAACAAAGAACTGCTGAGATTCAAACTCAGTGTCTCCTGTTTAAAAGACAGGCGCTTTAACCAACTAAGCCACAGCACCACATGCTTACGATACAGAGTAGGCATGATAGAAAAGATAGGAGGTTTGTTTCTGAGATGATGAAAACAAAGCACTGCTGAGATTTGAACTCAGGGTCTCACGTTTACAAGACAGGTGCTTTAACCAACTAAGCCACAGGGTCACATGCTTACAACATGTATTGAAACCTGAGCACTGGTTCATTTCTTATGCAGAAGAAACTCTTAATCTCACAATTGCACTATCAGTAGAGACGTAGCCATGGCAAGTTTGTGAGATGATGACGGAAACAAGGCACTGTTGAGATTCGAACTCAGGGTCTCCTGTTTACAAGACAGGCGCTTTAACCAACTAAGCCACAGTGCCACATGCTTATGATATAGAATATGCAGATAGAAGGAATGCCACGGCAAGGACAAAAGTAGGAAACATTAGGAATGATTGAAAAGATAGGAAGTTTGTTTCTGAGATGATGAAAACAAAGCACTGCTGAGATTTCAACTCAGTGTCTCTTGTTTACAAGACAGTCGCCTTAACCAACTAAGCCACAGGGTCACATGCTTACCACATGTATTAAAACCTGAGCACTGGTTCATTTCTTATGCAGAAGAAACTCTTAATCTCACAATTGCACTATCAGTAGAGACGTAGCCATGGTAAATTTGTGAGATGATGATGGAAACAAAGAACTGCTGAGATTCAAACTCAGTGTCTCCTGTTTACAAGACAGGCGCTTTAACCAACTAAGCCACAGCACCACATGCTTACGATACAGAGTAGGCATGATAGAAAAGATAGGAGGTTTGTTTCTGAGATGATGAAAACAAAGCACTGCTGAGATTTGAACTCAGGGTCTCACGTTTACAAGACAGGTGCTTTAACCAACTAAGCCACAGGGTCACATGCTTACAACATGCATTAAAACCTGAGCACTGGTTCATTTCTTATGCAGAAGAAACTCTTAATCTCACAATTGCACTATCAGTAGATACGTAGCTATGGCAAGTTTGTGAGATGATGACGGAAACAAGGTACTGTTGAGATTCGAACTCAGGGTCTCCTGTTTACAAGACAGGCGCTTTAACCAACTAAGCCACAGTGCCACATGCTTATGATATAGAATATGCAGATAGAAGGAATGCCACGGCAAGGACAAAAGTAGGAAACATTAGGAATGATTGAAAAGATAGGAAGTTTGTTTCTGAGATGATGAAAACAAAGCACTGCTGAGATTTCAACTCAGTGTCTCTTGTTTACAAGACAGTCGCCTTAACCAACTAAGCCACAGGGTCACATGCATTAAAACCTGAGCACTGGTTCATTTCTTATGCAGAAGAAACTCTTAATCTCACAATTGCACTATCAGTAGAGACGTAGCCATGGCAAGTTTGTGAGATAACGATGGAAACAAGGCACTGCTGAGATTCGAACTCAGGGTCTACTGTTTACAAGACAGGCGCTTTAACCAACTAAGCCACAGTGCCACATGCTTATGATACAGAATATGCAGATAGAAGGAATGCCACGGCAAGGACAAAAGTAGGAAACATTAGGAATGATTGAAAAGATAGGAAGTTTGTTTCTGAGATGATGAAAACAAAGCACTGCTGAGATTTCAACTCAGTGTCTCTTGTTTACAAGACAGTCGCCTTAACCAACTAAGCCACAGGGTCACATGCTTACCACATGTATTAAAACCTGAGCACTGGTTCATTTCTTATGCAGAAGAAACTCTTAATCTCACAATTGCACTATCAGTAGAGACGTAGCCATGGTAAATTTGTGAGATGATGATGGAAACAAAGAACTGCTGAGATTCAAACTCAGTGTCTCCTGTTTAAAAGACAGGCGCTTTAACCAACTAAGCCACAGCACCACATGCTTACGATACAGAGTAGGCATGATAGAAAAGATAGGAGGTTTGTTTCTGAGATGATGAAAACAAAGCACTGCTGAGATTTGAACTCAGGGTCTCACGTTTACAAGACAGGTGCTTTAACCAACTAAGCCACAGGGTCACATGCTTACAACATGTATTGAAACCTGAGCACTGGTTCATTTCTTATGCAGAAGAAACTCTTAATCTCACAATTGCACTATCAGTAGAGACGTAGCCATGGCAAGTTTGTGAGATGATGACGGAAACAAGGCACTGTTGAGATTCGAACTCAGGGTCTCCTGTTTACAAGACAGGCGCTTTAACCAACTAAGCCACAGTGCCACATGCTTATGATATAGAATATGCAGATAGAAGGAATGCCACGGCAAGGACAAAAGTAGGAAACATTAGGAATGATTGAAAAGATAGGAAGTTTGTTTCTGAGATGATGAAAACAAAGCACTGCTGAGATTTCAACTCAGTGTCTCTTGTTTACAAGACAGTCGCCTTAACCAACTAAGCCACAGGGTCACATGCTTACCACATGTATTAAAACCTGAGCACTGGTTCATTTCTTATGCAGAAGAAACTCTTAATCTCACAATTGCACTATCAGTAGAGACGTAGCCATGGTAAATTTGTGAGATGATGATGGAAACAAAGAACTGCTGAGATTCAAACTCAGTGTCTCCTGTTTACAAGACAGGCGCTTTAACCAACTAAGCCACAGCACCACATGCTTACGATACAGAGTAGGCATGATAGAAAAGATAGGAGGTTTGTTTCTGAGATGATGAAAACAAAGCACTGCTGAGATTTGAACTCAGGGTCTCACGTTTACAAGACAGGTGCTTTAACCAACTAAGCCACAGGGTCACATGCTTACAACATGCATTAAAACCTGAGCACTGGTTCATTTCTTATGCAGAAGAAACTCTTAATCTCACAATTGCACTATCAGTAGATACGTAGCTATGGCAAGTTTGTGAGATGATGACGGAAACAAGGTACTGTTGAGATTCGAACTCAGGGTCTCCTGTTTACAAGACAGGCGCTTTAACCAACTAAGCCACAGTGCCACATGCTTATGATATAGAATATGCAGATAGAAGGAATGCCACGGCAAGGACAAAAGTAGGAAACATTAGGAATGATTGAAAAGATAGGAAGTTTGTTTCTGAGATGATGAAAACAAAGCACTGCTGAGATTTCAACTCAGTGTCTCTTGTTTACAAGACAGTCGCCTTAACCAACTAAGCCACAGGGTCACATGCATTAAAACCTGAGCACTGGTTCATTTCTTATGCAGAAGAAACTCTTAATCTCACAATTGCACTATCAGTAGAGACGTAGCCATGGCAAGTTTGTGAGATAACGATGGAAACAAGGCACTGCTGAGATTCGAACTCAGGGTCTACTGTTTACAAGACAGGCGCTTTAACCAACTAAGCCACAGTGCCACATGCTTATGATACAGAATATGCAGATAGAAGGAATGCCACGGCAAGGACAAAAGTAGGAAACATTAGGAATGATTGAAAAGATAGGAAGTTTGTTTCTGAGATGATGAAAACAAAGCACTGCTGAGATTTCAACTCAGTGTCTCTTGTTTACAAGACAGTCGCCTTAACCAACTAAGCCACAGGGTCACATGCTTACCACATGTATTAAAACCTGAGCACTGGTTCATTTCTTATGCAGAAGAAACTCTTAATCTCACAATTGCACTATCAGTAGAGACGTAGCCATGGTAAATTTGTGAGATGATGATGGAAACAAAGAACTGCTGAGATTCAAACTCAGTGTCTCCTGTTTAAAAGACAGGCGCTTTAACCAACTAAGCCACAGCACCACATGCTTACGATACAGAGTAGGCATGATAGAAAAGATAGGAGGTTTGTTTCTGAGATGATGAAAACAAAGCACTGCTGAGATTTGAACTCAGGGTCTCACGTTTACAAGACAGGTGCTTTAACCAACTAAGCCACAGGGTCACATGCTTACAACATGTATTGAAACCTGAGCACTGGTTCATTTCTTATGCAGAAGAAACTCTTAATCTCACAATTGCACTATCAGTAGAGACGTAGCCATGGCAAGTTTGTGAGATGATGACGGAAACAAGGCACTGTTGAGATTCGAACTCAGGGTCTCCTGTTTACAAGACAGGCGCTTTAACCAACTAAGCCACAGTGCCACATGCTTATGATATAGAATATGCAGATAGAAGGAATGCCACGGCAAGGACAAAAGTAGGAAACATTAGGAATGATTGAAAAGATAGGAAGTTTGTTTCTGAGATGATGAAAACAAAGCACTGCTGAGATTTCAACTCAGTGTCTCTTGTTTACAAGACAGTCGCCTTAACCAACTAAGCCACAGGGTCACATGCTTACCACATGTATTAAAACCTGAGCACTGGTTCATTTCTTATGCAGAAGAAACTCTTAATCTCACAATTGCACTATCAGTAGAGACGTAGCCATGGTAAATTTGTGAGATGATGATGGAAACAAAGAACTGCTGAGATTCAAACTCAGTGTCTCCTGTTTACAAGACAGGCGCTTTAACCAACTAAGCCACAGCACCACATGCTTACGATACAGAGTAGGCATGATAGAAAAGATAGGAGGTTTGTTTCTGAGATGATGAAAACAAAGCACTGCTGAGATTTGAACTCAGGGTCTCACGTTTACAAGACAGGTGCTTTAACCAACTAAGCCACAGGGTCACATGCTTACAACATGCATTAAAACCTGAGCACTGGTTCATTTCTTATGCAGAAGAAACTCTTAATCTCACAATTGCACTATCAGTAGATACGTAGCCATGGCAAGTTTGTGAGATGATGACGGAAACAAGGTACTGTTGAGATTCGAACTCAGGGTCTCCTGTTTACAAGACAGGCGCTTTAACCAACTAAGCCACAGTGCCACATGCTTATGATATAGAATATGCAGATAGAAGGAATGCCACGGCAAGGACAAAAGTAGGAAACATTAGGAATGATTGAAAAGATAGGAAGTTTGTTTCTGAGATGATGAAAACAAAGCACTGCTGAGATTTCAACTCAGTGTCTCTTGTTTACAAGACAGTCGCCTTAACCAACTAAGCCACAGGGTCACATGCATTAAAACCTGAGCACTGGTTCATTTCTTATGCAGAAGAAACTCTTAATCTCACAATTGCACTATCAGTAGAGACGTAGCCATGGCAAGTTTGTGAGATAACGATGGAAACAAGGCACTGCTGAGATTCGAACTCAGGGTCTACTGTTTACAAGACAGGCGCTTTAACCAACTAAGCCACAGTGCCACATGCTTATGATACAGAATATGCAGATAGAAGGAATGCCACGGCAAGGACAAAAGTAGGAAACATTAGGAATGATTGAAAAGATAGGAAGTTTGTTTCTGAGATGATGAAAACAAAGCACTGCTGAGATTTCAACTCAGTGTCTCTTGTTTACAAGACAGTCGCCTTAACCAACTAAGCCACAGGGTCACATGCATTAAAACCTGAGCACTGGTTCATTTCTTATGCAGAAGAAACTCTTAATCTCACAATTGCACTATCAGTAGAGACGTAGCCATGGTAAATTTGTGAGATGATGATGGAAACAAAGAACTGCTGAGATTCAAACTCAGTGTCTCCTGTTTAAAAGACAGGCGCTTTAACCAACTAAGCCACAGCACCACATGCTTACGATACAGAGTAGGCATGATAGAAAAGATAGGAGGTTTGTTTCTGAGATGATGAAAACAAAGCACTGCTGAGATTTGAACTCAGGGTCTCACGTTTACAAGACAGGTGCTTTAACCAACTAAGCCACAGGGTCACATGCTTACAACATGTATTGAAACGTGAGCACTGGTTCATTTCTTATGCAGAAGAAACTCTTAATCTCACAATTGCACTATCAGTAGAGACGTAGCCATGGCAAGTTTGTGAGATGATGACGGAAACAAGGCACTGTTGAGATTCGAACTCAGGGTCTCCTGTTTACAAGACAGGCGCTTTAACCAACTAAGCCACAGTGCCACATGCTTATGATATAGAATATGCAGATAGAAGGAATGCCACGGCAAGGACAAAAGTAGGAAACATTAGGAATGATTGAAAAGATAGGAAGTTTGTTTCTGAGATGATGAAAACAAAGCACTGCTGAGATTTCAACTCAGTGTCTCTTGTTTACAAGACAGTCGCCTTAACCAACTAAGCCACAGGGTCACATGCTTACCACATGTATTAAAACCTGAGCACTGGTTCATTTCTTATGCAGAAGAAACTCTTAAACTCACAATTGCACTATCAGTAGAGACGTAGCCATGGCAAGTTTGTGAGATGATGATGGAAACAAGGCACTGCTGAGATTCGAACTCGGGGTCTCCTGTTATGACCCCAATGGCGAGGGTCTCAGCGGAACGTGGAAGTCTGCAGAATACAAAAATCCAGCTCATAGTGCAATGGTAACTGGGTTGACCATATATCTACTCCTAACGCCAACACTAGAAGTAGCCGGGGATCATTCCTACGTTGATTCTAGATGACACGCGCCAGCCGGAGAATCTAGCTACCCCTAGTAGAGGAAAACAAAGACCTTTCTTGCCTCCAGAGAAGGGGACCCCAAAGCTGGATAGAAGCCCCCCACAAATAATGACGGTGAGGTAAGAGGAAATGACAAACACAGCACAGAGAGGCCCGCTTACTGATAGCAGAATAAAGAAAGGTAACTTATATGGTCAACAAAAACCCTATCAAAATCCACACTGGAAATTCAAGAACCCCCGAACCGTCTAACGGTCCGGGGGGAGAACACCAGCCCCCTAGAGCTTCCAGCAAAGGTCAGGATATAGATTAGGAACAAGCTGGACAAAAATACAAAACCAAAACAAATAGCAAAAAGCAAAAGGCAGACTTAGCTGATATAACTGGAACCAGGATCAGTAGACAAGAGCACAGCAGACTAGCTCTGATAACTACGTTGCCAGGCATTGAACTGAAGGTCCAGGGAGCTTATATAGCAACACCCCTAACTAACGACCCAGGTGCGGATAAAAGGAATGACAGAAAAACCAGAGTCAAAAAACTAGTAACCACTAGAGGGAGCAAAAAGCAAATTCACAACAGTACCCCCCCCTTAGTGAGGGGTCACCGAACCCTCACCACGACCACCAGGGTGATCAGGATGAGCGGCATGAAAGGCACGAACTAAATCGGCCGCATGAACATCAGAGGCGACCACCCAGGAATTATCCTCCTGACCATAGCTGTTGTGAATTTGGATTCTGGGCTCCCCCGGTGGCCGCTTGTGGAATTGGACTTGTCATCCTCTTTCCTGTTTCACCTGGTTCCATCAGTAGTGGGTGTCGCTATTTAAGCTCATTTCTCTGGTGGTTTCTTGCCGGTCAACAATGTTATCTGATGCCTCTCAGTGCTTGTTCCTGCTTCTAGACAACTACTAGATAAGTTGGACTTTTGTCCATGTTTTGTTTTGCCTATTTGTTCCAGTTCACAGCTGAAGTTTTGTTACTGTGTCTGGAAAGCTCTCGTTGATCAGGGATTGCTACTCTGGCGTTATGAGTTAATGCCAGAGTTTAAGGTAATCTCTGGATGGTGTTTTGTTAGTGTTTTTCTGCTGACCATGAAAGTATACTATCTGTCTTCTGCTATTTAGTAAGCGGACCTCAAATTTGCTAAGACTATTTTCCTGCTGCGTTTGTTGTTTCATCTGAACTCACCGTCATTATATGTGGGGGGCTACTGTCTTCTTTGGAATATTTCTCTAGAGGTGAGCCAGGTCTTATATTTCCCTCTGCTAGCTATTTAGGTCTTAGGCCAGAGCTGGGCATCTAGCGATAAATAGGAAATGCTACCTGGCTATTTCTAGTTGCGCGGCAGGCTTAGTTCATGGTCAGTATAGTTCCATCTTCCGAGAGCTTGTCCCTCTATAGGCTTGCTATGATCTCTGCCTGCAGAGATCATGACAGTTTGACCGGCCCCTAAAGTGTTAAAGACCCAGGTTGAGAAAGGAGAGTTATAAGAAGTCTGCTGGAATTTTTTTTTTTTTTCCTTCAGTCTGCCTTGCTGCAGTCTTTTTTCTCTCTCTCCTCCTAATCTCTGTATGCTCTGTGTGCACCTGACAATAATGGATCTCCAGAGTGTGACTGTGGGTTTGAATAATCTCATCACGAAAGTACAAAATTTACAAGATTTTGTGGTACATGCTCCGGTATCTGAGCCGAGAATTCCTTTGCCGGAGTTCTTTACAGGGAATAGAGCTAGCTTCCAGAATTTCCGAAATAATTGTAAGCTTTATTTGTCCCTGAAGTCTCGTTCAGCTGGAGACCCTGCTCAGCAGGTTAGGATTGTGATTTCCTTGCTCAGGGGTGACCCTCAAGATTGGGCCTTCTCATTGCCAGCAGGGGATCCTGCGTTACGCGATGTGGATGCGTTTTTTCTGGCCTTGGGCTTGCTTTATGAGGAACCTCATTTGGAACTTCAGGCAGAAAAAACTTTGATGGCACTATCTCAGGGGCAAGACGAAGCTGAAGTTTTCTGCCAAAAATTCCGTAAATGGTCTGTGCTTACTCAGTGGAATGAGTGCGCCCTGGCGGCAACTTTCAGAGAAGGTCTCTCTGATGCCGTTAAGGATGTTATGGTGGGGTTCCCTTTGCCTGCAGGTCTGAATGAGTCCATGACAATGGCTATTCAGATTGATAGGCGTCTGCGGGAGCGCAAACCGGTGCACCATCTGGCGGTGTCTATGGAAAAGACGCCAGAAAGTATGCAGTGTGATAGAATTCTGTCCAGGAGCGAGCGACAGAATTTTAGACGGAAGAATGGATTGTGTTTCTATTGTGGGGATTCTACTCATGTTATATCAGCATGCTCTAGGCGTACAAAGAAGCTTGATAAGTCTGTTTCCATTGGCACCATTCAGTCTAAGTTTATTTTGTCTGTAACCCTGATTTGCTCTTTGTCATCCATTGCCACGGACGCCTATGTTGACTCTGGCGCCGCTCTGAGTCTTATGGATTGGTCCTTTGCCAATCATTGTGGTTTTGATTTAGAGCCTTTGGAGACTCTTATTCCTCTGAAGGGGATTGACTCCACCCCATTGGCTAATAATAAACCACAATACTGGACACAAGTAACCATGCGTATCAATCCGGATCACCAGGAGATTATTCGTTTCCTGGTGCTGTATAATTTACATGACGATTTGGTACTGGGATTGCCATGGTTGCAGTCTCACAACCCAGTCTTGGACTGGAGAGCAATGTCTGTGTTGAGCTGGGGATGTAAGGGTATTCATGGGGACGTACCTTTGGTTTCTATTTCGTCGTCCATTCCCTCTGAAGTCCCTGAGTTCCTCTCTGATTATCAAGACGTCTTTGACGAACCCAAGCTTGGGTCGTTACCTCCGCACCGTGAGTGCGATTGTGCCATAGATTTGATACCGGGTTGTAAATATCCAAAGGGTCGTTTGTTTAATTTGTCTGTGCCGGAACATGCTGCTATGCGGGAATATATAAAGGAGTCTTTGGAAAAGGGACATATTCGTCCATCTTCTTCTCCCTTGGGAGCTGGGTTTTTCTTTGTCTCAAAAAAAGACGGCTCTTTGAGACCATGTATTGATTATCGGCTTCTGAATAAGATCACTGTTAAGTATCAATACCCATTGCCATTGCTTACTGATTTGTTTGCTCGTATAGAGGGTGCTAAGTGGTTCTCTAAAATTGATCTTCGTGGGGCGTATAATTTGGTGCGGATCAGGCAGGGGGATGAGTGGAAGACCGCATTTAATACGCCCGAGGGCCACTTTGAGTATTTGGTCATGCCTTTTGGTCTTTCTAATGCCCCTTCAGTTTTCCAGTCTTTTATGCATGATATTTTCCGCGATTTTCTGGATAAATTTATGATAATATATCTGGATGATATTCTGATTTTTTCTGATGACTGGGACTCTCATGTCCAGCAGGTCAGGAGAGTTTTTCAGGTTCTGCGGTCTAATTCTTTATGTGTGAAGGGGTCTAAGTGCGTTTTTGGGGTCCAGAAAATTTCCTTTTTGGGGTATATTTTTTCTCCCTCTTCCATTGAGATGGATCCCGTCAAGGTGCAAGCTATTTGTGACTGGACTCAGCCCTCCTCTCTTAAGGGTCTTCAGAGATTTTTGGGCTTTGCCAACTTTTACCGCCGATTTATTGCTGGTTTTTCGGATGTCGTTAAACCACTGACTGATTTGACCAGACAAGGCGCTGATGTTGCTAATTGGTCCTCTCATGCTGTAGAGGCCTTTCAGGAGCTTAAGCGCCGTTTTGCCTCTGCCCCTGTGTTGCGTCAGCCTGATGTGAATCTGCCTTTTCAGGTTGAGGTTGACGCTTCGGAGATCGGAGCTGGGGCAGTGTTGTCGCAGAAAGGTTCCGACTGCTCCGTCATTAGGCCTTGTGCCTTCTTTTCTCGCAAATTTTCGCCCGCAGAGCGGAATTATGATGTTGGGAATCGGGAGCTTTTGGCCATGAAGTGGGCGTTTGAGGAGTGGCGCCATTGGCTCGAGGGGGCTAGGCATCAGGTGGTGGTATTGACTGACCACAAAAATTTGATTTATCTTGAGACTGCCAGACGCCTGAATCCTAGACAGGCGCGCTGGTCTTTATTTTTTTCTCGCTTTAATTTTGTGGTGTCATACCTACCGGGTTCTAAGAATGTTAAGGCAGATGCCCTTTCTAGGAGTTTTGACCCGGACTCTCCTGGTAATTCTGAACCCACAGGTATCCTTAGGGAGGGAGTAATTTTGTCGGCCGTTTCTCCTGATCTGCGGCGGTCCTTGCAAGAGTTTCAGGCGGATAGACCGGATCGTTGTCCGCCTGATAGACTGTTTGTTCCGGATGATTGGACCAGCAGAGTCATCTCTGAGGTACATTCTTCTGCATTGGCAGGTCATCCCGGAATTTTTGGTACCAGGGATTTGGTGGCAAGATCCTTCTGGTGGCCTTCCCTGTCACGAGATGTGCGAGTCTTTGTGCAGTCATGTGACGTTTGTGCTCGGGCCAAGTCTTGTAGTTCTCGGGCTAGCGGACTGCTGTTGCCCTTGCCTATTCCTAAGAGGCCTTGGACACACATCTCGATGGATTTTATTTCAGATCTGCCTGTTTCCCAGAAGATGTCTGTCATCTGGGTGGTCTGTGACCGTTTCTCTAAAATGGTCCATTTGGTTCCTCTGCCCAAGTTGCCTTCTTCTTCTGAGTTGGTTCCTCTGTTTTTTCAGAATGTTGTCCGATTGCACGGTATTCCTGAGAATATTGTTTCTGACAGAGGTACCCAATTTGTGTCTAGATTTTGGCGGGCATTCTGTGCTAGGATGGGCATAGATTTGTCTTTTTCATCTGCTTTTCACCCTCAGACTAATGGCCAGACCGAGCGGACTAATCAGACCCTTGAGACATATCTGAGGTGTTTTGTCTCTGCTGACCAGGATGATTGGGTTGCTTTTTTGCCATTGGCAGAGTTCGCCCTCAATAATCGGGCCAGTTCTTCCACCTTGGTGTCCCCGTTTTTCTGTAATTCGGGGTTTCACCCTCGATTTTCCTCCGGTCAGGTGGAATCCTCGGATTGTCCTGGAGTGGATGCGGTGGTGGAGAGATTGCATCACATCTGGGGGCAGGTTATGGACAATTTGAAGTTGTCCCAGGAGAAGACTCAGCGTTTTGCCAACCGTCATCGTCGTGTTGGTTCTCGGCTTTGTGTTGGAGATTTAGTGTGGTTGTCTTCTCGTTTTGTCCCTATGAGGGTCTCTTCTCCTAAGTTTAAACCTCGGTTCATCGGCCCTTATAGAATATTGGAGATTCTTAATCCTGTTTCTTTCCGTTTGGACCTCCCTGCGTCCTTTTCCATTCATAACGTTTTTCATCGGTCGTTATTGCGCAGGTATGAGGTACCTGTTGTACCTTCAGTTGAGCCTCCTGCTCCGGTGTTGGTTGAGGGTGAGTTGGAGTACGTTGTGGAGAAAATTTTGGACTCTCGTGTTTCCAGACGGAAACTCCAGTATCTGGTCAACTGGAAGGGTTACGGCCAGGAGGATAATTCTTGGGTCAATGCATCTGATGTTCATGCTTCTGATCTTGTTCGTGCCTTCCATAGGGCTCATCCTGGTCGCCCTGGTGGATCTGGTGAGGGTTCGGTGCCCCCTCCTTGAGGGGGGGGTACTGTTGTGAATTTGGATTCTGGGCTCCCCCGGTGGCCGCTTGTGGAATTGGACTTGTCATCCTCTTTCCTGTTTCACCTGGTTCCATCAGTAGTGGGTGTCGCTATTTAAGCTCATTTCTCTGGTGGTTTCTTGCCGGTCAACAATGTTATCTGATGCCTCTCAGTGCTTGTTCCTGCTTCTAGACAACTACTAGATAAGTTGGACTTTTGTCCATGTTTTGTTTTGCCTATTTGTTCCAGTTCACAGCTGAAGTTTTGTTACTGTGTCTGGAAAGCTCTCGTTGATCAGGGATTGCTACTCTGGCGTTATGAGTTAATGCCAGAGTTTAAGGTAATCTCTGGATGGTGT
Organism: Ranitomeya variabilis; assembly: GCF_051348905.1. Taxonomy (NCBI): domain Eukaryota; kingdom Metazoa; phylum Chordata; class Amphibia; order Anura; family Dendrobatidae; genus Ranitomeya; species Ranitomeya variabilis. The sequence continues at coordinate 92,602,978 of NC_135238.1, read as the reverse complement.
TTTGTTAGTGTTTTTCTGCTGACCATGAAAGTATACTATCTGTCTTCTGCTATTTAGTAAGCGGACCTCAAATTTGCTAAGACTATTTTCCTGCTGCGTTTGTTGTTTCATCTGAACTCACCGTCATTATATGTGGGGGGCTACTGTCTTCTTTGGAATATTTCTCTAGAGGTGAGCCAGGTCTTATATTTCCCTCTGCTAGCTATTTAGGTCTTAGGCCAGAGCTGGGCATCTAGCGATAAATAGGAAATGCTACCTGGCTATTTCTAGTTGCGCGGCAGGCTTAGTTCATGGTCAGTATAGTTCCATCTTCCGAGAGCTTGTCCCTCTATAGGCTTGCTATGATCTCTGCCTGCAGAGATCATGACACATAGCCCTTCCACTTGACCAGGTACTGAAGCCTCCGCCTGGAGAGGCGAGAATCCAAGATCTTCTCCACCACGTACTCCAACTCGCCCTCAACCAACACCGGAGCAGGAGGCTCAGCAGAAGGAACTACAGGCACAATGTACCGCCGCAACAAGGACCTATGAAATACATTGTGAATAGCAAACGACACAGGAAGATCCAGACGAAAAGATACAGGATTAAGGATTTCCAATATCTTGTAAGGCCCAATAAAACGAGGTTTAAATTTGGGAGAGGAGACCTTCATAGGAACAAAGCGGGAAGAAAGCCATACCAAATCCCCAACGCGTAGTCGGGGACCCACACCGCGGCGGCGGTTGGCAAAGCGCTGAGCCTTCTCCTGTGACAACTTCAAGTTGTCCACCACATGATTCCAGATCTGCTGCAACCTATCCACCACAGAATCCACCCCAGGACAGTCAGAAGGCTCCACATGACCCGAAGAAAAGCGAGGATGGAAACCAGAGTTGCAGAAAAAAGGCGAAACCAAGGTGGCGGAACTAGCCCGATTATTAAGGGCAAACTCAGCCAACGGCAAGAATGTCACCCAATCGTCCTGATCAGCAGAGACAAAACACCTCAAATAAGCCTCCAAAGTCTGATTGGTTCGCTCCGTCTGTCCATTAGTCTGAGGATGGAAAGCAGACGAAAACGACAAATCAATGCCCATCCTACTACAAAAGGATCGCCAGAACCTGGAAACGAACTGGGATCCTCTGTCTGACACAATATTCTCAGGGATGCCGTGCAAACGAACCACGTTCTGGAAAAACACAGGAACCAGATCGGAAGAGGAAGGCAGCTTAGGCAAAGGAACCAAATGGACCATCTTGGAGAAGCGATCACATATCACCCAGATAACGGACATGCCCTGAGATAGCGGAAGATCAGAAATGAAATCCATGGAGATATGTGTCCAAGGTCTCTTCGGGACAGGCAAGGGCAAGAGAAAACCGCTGGCACGAGAACAGCAAGGCTTAGCTCGAGCACAAGTCCCACAGGACTGCACAAATGACCGCACATCCCTTGACAAGGAAGGCCACCAAAAGGACCTGGCCACCAGATCTCTGGTGCCAAAAATTCCCGGGTGACCTGCCAACACCGAGGAATGAACCTCGGAAATAACTCTGCTGGTCCACTTATCCGGGACAAACAGTCTGTCAGGTGGACAAGACTCAGGCCTATCAGCCTGAAATCTCTGCAACACACGTCGCAGATCCGGAGAAATAGCTGACAAGATAACTCCATCTTTAAGAATACCAACAGGATCCGCGACTCCAGGAGCATCAGGCACAAAGCTCCTAGAAAGAGCATCGGCCTTCACATTCTTTGAACCTGGTAAATACGAGACAACAAAATCAAAGCGGGAGAAAAACAATGACCAGCGGGCCTGTCTCGGATTAAGGCGTTTAGCAGACTCGAGATACATCAGATTTTTGTGATCAGTCAAGACCACCACACGATGCTTAGCACCCTCGAGCCAATGACGCCACTCCTCAAATGCCCATTTCATGGCCAACAACTCCCGATTGCCCACATCATAATTTCGCTCGGCAGGCGAAAACTTCCTAGAGAAAAAGGCACAAGGTTTCATAACAGAGCAACCAGGGCCTCTCTGCGACAAAACGGCCCCTGCCCCAATCTCCGAAGCATCCACCTCAACCTGAAAGGGAAGTGAGACGTCAGGCTGGCACAAAACAGGCGCCGAAGTAAACCGGCGTTTCAACTCCTGGAAAGCCTCCACGGCAGCAGGAGCCCAGTTAGCTACATCGGAGCCCTTCTTGGTCATATCCGTCAAAGGTTTCACAATGCTAGAAAAATTAGCGATAAAACGACGGTAGAAGTTAGCGAAGCCCAAGAACTTCTGAAGACTCTTAACTGACGAGGGCTGAGTCCAATCAAGAATAGCTCGGACCTTGACTGGGTCCATCTCCACAGCAGAAGGGGAAAAAATGAACCCCAAAAAGGGAACCTTGTGTACACCAAAGAGACACTTTGAGCCCTTGACAAACAAAGAATTTTCACGCAAAATTTTAAAGACCAACCTGACCTGCTCCACATGCGAATCCCAATTATCAGAAAAAACCAAAATATCATCCAGATAAACAATCAAAAATTTATCCAGATACTTCCTGAAAATGTCATGCATAAAGGACTGAAAAACTGAAGGCGCATTGGAGAGCCCAAAAGGCATCACCAAGTACTCAAAATGACCTTCGGGCGTATTGAATGCGGTTTTCCATTCATCACCTTGCTTAATGCGCACAAGGTTGTACGCACCACGAAGGTCTATCTTGGTGAACCACTTGGCACCCTTAATCCGGGCAAACAAGTCAGACAACAGCGGTAAAGGATACTGAAATTTGACAGTGATCTTATTTAAAAGCCGATAATCAATACAAGGTCTCAAAGATCCGTCCTTTTTTGCCACAAAAAAGAATCCCGCACCAAGAGGGGAAGAAGACGGACGAATATGTCCTTTCTCCAGAGACTCCTTGATATATGAACGCATAGCGGTATGTTCAGATACCGACAGATTAAACAGTCTTCCCTTAGGAAATTTACTGCCTGGGATCAAATCTATAGCACAGTCACAGTCCCTATGAGGAGGCAGTGCACTGGACTCAGACTCACTGAAGACATCCTGATAATCAGACAAATACTCCGGAATTTCCGAAGGCGTAGAAGAAGCAATAGACACAGGCAGGGAATCCCCATGAATACCACGACAGCCCCAACTTGAGACTGACATAGCTTTCCAGTCCAGGACTGGATTATGGGTCTGTAACCATGGCAGCCCTAAAACAACCAAATCATGCATTTTATGTAAAACCAGGAAACGTATCACCTCGCGGTGTTCAGGAGTCATGCACATGGTAACCTGTGTCCAATACTGCGGTTTATTTGCTGCCAATGGTGTAGCATCAATACCCCTAAGAGGAATAGGATTTTCTAATGGTTCAAGAGTAAAACCACAGCGCTTAGCAAATGAGAGATCCATGAGACTCAGGGCAGCACCTGAATCTACAAACGCCATGACAGGATAAGATGACAGTGAGCAAATCAAAGTTACAGACAGAATAAATTTAGGTTGCAAATTACCAACGGTGACAGGACTAACAACCTTAGCTATACGTTTAGAGCATGCTGAGATAACATGTGTAGAATCACCACAGTAGTAGCACAAGCCATTCCGGCGTCTATGAATTTTCCGCTCATTTCTAGTCAGGATTCTATCACATTGCATTAAATCAGGTGTCTGTTCAGACAACACCATGAGGGAATTAGCGGTTTTTCTATCACATTGCACCGAATTAGGTGTCTGTTCAGACAACACCATGAGGGAATTTGCGGTCTTGCGCTCCCGCAACCGCCGGTCAATTTGAATAGCCAGTGCCATAGTATCATTCAGACCTGTGGGAATGGGAAAACCCACCATCACATTCTTAATGGCTTCAGAAAGGCCATTTCTAAAATTAGCGGCCAGTGCACACTCGTTCCAATGTGTCAGCACGGACCATTTCCGAAATTTTTGGCAATTCCCTTCAGCCTCGTCCTGCCCCTGAGACATAGCCAGCAAGGCCTTTTCTGCCTGAATCTCAAGATTGGGTTCTTCATAAAGTAAACCGAGCGCCAGAAAAAACGCATCAAGATCAGCCAATGCCGGATCTCCTGGCGCCAGCGAAAAAGCCCAATCCTGAGGGTCGCCCCGTAAGAACGAAATAACAATTTTTACTTGCTGAGCAGAATCTCCAGATGAACAGAGTCTCAGGGACAAAAACAATTTACAATTATTCACGAAATTCCTAAACTTAAACCTGTCTCCGGAAAACAGTTCAGGAATCGGTATTTTAGGTTCTGACCTAGGATTTCTGATAACATAGTCTTGTATGCCCTGCACACGAGTAGCCAGCTGGTCCACACTTGTAATCAAGGTCTGGACATTCATGTCTGCAGCAAGCATAGCCACTCTGAGGTAAAGGGGAAGAAGAAAAAAAAAAAAAAACTCAGAATCTTCTTTCTTATAATCCCTCTTCTGCAATGCATTAAACATTTAATACTGGCCTGGCAAACTGTTATGACCCCAATGGCGAGGGTCTCAGCGGAACGTGGAAGTCTGCAGAATACAAAAATCCAGCTCATAGGGCAGTGGTAACTGGGTTGACCATATATCTACTCCTAACGCCAACACTAGAAGTAGCCGGGGATCATTCCTACGTTGATTCTAGATGACACGCGCCAGCCGGAGAATCTAGCTACCCCTAGTAGAGGAAAACAAAGACCTTTCTTGCCTCCAGAGAAGGGGACCCCAAAGCTGGATAGAAGCCCCCCACAAATAATGACGGTGAGGTAAGAGGAAATGACAAACACAGAAATGAACCAGGTTTAGCACAGAGAGGCCCGCTTACTGATAGCAGAATAAAGAAAGGTAACTTATATGGTCAACAAAAACCCTATCAAAATCCACACTGGAAATTCAAGAACCCCCGAACCGTCTAACGGTCCGGGGGGAGAACACCAGCCCCATAGAGCTTCCAGCAAAGGTCAGGATATAGATTAGGAACAAGCTGGACAAAAATACAAAACCAAAACAAATAGCAAAAAGCAAAAGGCAGACTTAGCTGATATAACTGGAACCAGGATCAGTAGACAAGAGCACAGCAGACTAGCTCTGATAACTACGTTGCCAGGCATTGAACTGAAGGTCCAGGGAGCTTATATAGCAACACCCCTAACTAACGACCCAGGTGCGGATAAAAGGAATGACAGAAAAACCAGAGTCAAAAAACTAGTAACCACTAGAGGGAGCAAAAAGCAAATTCACAACAGTCTCCTGTTTACAAGACAGGTGCTTTAACCAACTAAGCCACAGGGTCACATGCTTACAACATGTATTGAAACCTGAGCACTGGTTCATTTCTTATGCAGAAGAAACTCTTAATCTCACAATTGCACTATCAGTAGAGACGTAGCCATGGCAAGTTTGTGAGATGATGATGGAAACAAGGCACTGCTGAGATTCGAACTCAGGGTCTCCTGTTTACAAGACAGGTGCTTTAACCAACTAAGCCACAGTGCCACATGCTTATGATACAGAATAGGCAGATAGAAGGAATGCCACGGCAAGGACAAAAGTAGGAAACATTAGGAATGATTGAAAAGATAGGAAGTTTGTTTCTGAGATGATGAAAGCAAAGCACTGCTGAGATTTCAACTCAGTGTCTCTTGTTTACAAGACAGTCGCCTTAACCAACTAAGCCACAGGGTCACATGCTTACCACATGTATTAAAACCTGAGCACTGGTTCATTTCTTATGCAGAAGAAACTCTTAATCTCACAATTGCACTATCAGTAGAGACGTAGCCATGGTAAATTTGTGAGATGACGATGGAAACAAAGAACTGCTGAGATTCAAACTCAGTGACTCCTGTTTACAAGACAGGTGCTTTAACCAACTAAGCCACAGCGCCACATGCTTACGATACAGAGTAGGCATGATAGAAAAGATAGGAGGTTTGTTTCTGAGATGATGAAAACACAGCACTGCTGAGATTTGAACTCAGGGTCTCACGTTTACAAGACAGGTGCTTTAACCAACTAAGCCACAGGGTCACATGCTTACAACATGCATTAAAACCTGAGCACTGGTTCATTTCTTATGCAGAAGAAACTCTTAATATCACAATTGCACTATCAGTAGAGACGTAGCCATGGTAAATTTGTGAGATGATGATGGAAACAAAGAACTGCTGAGATTCAAACTCAGTGTCTCCTGTTTAAAAGACAGGCGCTTTAACCAACTAAGCCACAGCGCCACATGCTTACGATACAGAGTAGGCATGATAGAAAAGATAGGAGGTTTGTTTCTGAGATGATGAAAACAAAGCACTGCTGAGATTTGAACTCAGGGTCTCACGTTTACAAGACAGGTGCTTTAACCAACTAAGCCACAGGGTCACATGCATTAAAACCTGAGCACTGGTTCATTTCTTATGCAGAAGAAACTCTTAATCTCACAATTGCACTATCAGTAGAGACGTAGCCATGGTAAATTTGTGAGATGATGATGGAAACAAAGAACTGCTGAGATTCAAACTCAGTGTCTCCTGTTTACAAGACAGGCGCTTTAACCAACTAAGCCACAGTGCCACATGCTTATGATAAAGAATAGGCAGATAGAAGGAATGCCACGGCAAGGACAAAAGTAGGAAACATTAGGAATGATTGAAAAGATAGGAAGTTTGTTTCTGAGATGATGAAAACAAAGCACTGCTGAGATTTCAACTCAGTGTCTCTTGTTTACAAGACAGGCGCTTTAACCAACTAAGCCACAGTGCCACATGCTTATGATACAGAATAGGCAGATAGAAGGAATGCCACGGCAAGGACAAAAGTAGGAAACATTAGGAATGATTGAAAAGATAGGAAGTTTGTTTCTGAGATGATGAAAACAAAGCACTGCTGAGATTTCAACTCAGTGTCTCTTGTTTACAAGACAGTCGCCATAACCAACTAAGCCACAGGGTCACATGCATTAAAACTAGAGCACTGGTTCATTTCTTATGCAGAAGAAACTCTTAATCTCACAATTGCACTATCAGTAGAGACGTAGCCATGGCAAGTTTGTGAGATAATGATGGAAACAAGGCACTGCTGAGATTCGAACTCAGGGTCTACTGTTTACAAGACAGGCGCTTTAACCAACTAAGCCACAGTGCCACATGCTTATGATACAGAATATGCAGATAGAAGGAATGCCACGGCAAGGACAAAAGTAGGAAACATTATGTTGTGAATTTGCTTTTTGCTCCCTCTAGTGGTTACTAGTTTTTTGACTCTGGTTTTTCTGTCTTTCCTTTTATCCGCACCTGGGTCGTTAGTTAGGGTTGTTGCTATATAAGCTCCCTGGACCTTCAGTTCAATGCCTGGCAACGTAGTTATCAGAGCTAGTCTGCTCTGCTCTTGTCTACTGATCCTGGTTCCAGTTATATCAGCTAAGTCTGCCTTTTGCTTTTTGCTATTTGTTTTGGTTTTGTATTTTTGTCCAGCTTGTTCCAAATCTATATCCTGACCTTTGCTGGAAGCTTTAGGGGGCTGGTGTTCTCCCCCCGGACCGTTAGACGGTTCGGGGGTTCTTGAATTTCCAGTGTGGATTTTGATAGGGTTTTTGTTGACCATATAAGTTACCTTTCTTTATTCTGCTATCAGTAAGCGGGCCTCTCTGTGCTAAACCTGGTTCATTTCTGTGTTTGTCATTTCCTCTTACCTCACCGTCATTATTTGTGGGGGGCTTCTATCCAGCTTTGGGGTCCCCTTCTCTGGAGGCAAGAAAGGTCTTTGTTTTCCTCTACTAGGGGTAGCTAGATTCTCCGGCTGGCGCGTGTCATCTAGAATCAACGTAGGAATGATCCCCGGCTACTTCTAGTGTTGGCGTTAGGAGTAGATATATGGTCAACCCAGTTACCACTGCCCTATGAGCTGGATTTTTGTATTCTGCAGACTTCCACGTTCCTCTGAGACCCTCGCCATTGGGGTCATAACAGTACTTCCACGTTCCTCTGAGACCCTCGCCATTGGGGTCATAACAGTTTGCCAGGCCAGTATTAAATGTTTAATGCATTGCAGAAGAGGGATTATAAGAAAGAAGATTCTGAGTTTTTTTTTTCTCCTTCCCCTTTACCTCAGAGTGGCTATGCTTGCTGCAGACATGAATGTCCAGACCTTGATTACAAGTGTGGACCAGCTGGCTACTCGTGTGCAGGGCATACAAGACTATGTTATCAGAAATCCTAGGTCAGAACCTAAAATACCGATTCCTGAACTGTTTTCCGGAGACAGGTTTAAGTTTAGGAATTTCGTGAATAATTGTAAATTGTTTTTGTCCCTGAGACCCTGTTCATCAGGAGATTCTGCTCAGCAAGTAAAAATTGTTATTTCGTTCTTACGGGGCGACCCTCAGGATTGGGCTTTTTCGCTGGCGCCAGGAGATCCGGCATTGGCTGATCTTGATGCGTTTTTTCTGGCACTCGGTTTACTTTATGAGGAACCCAATCTTGAGATTCAGGCAGAAAAGGCCTTGCTGTCTATGTCTCAGGGGCAGGACGAGGCTGAAGTGTATTGCCAAAAATTTCGGAAATGGTCCGTGCTGACACATTGGAACGAGTGTGCACTGGCCGCTAATTTTAGAAATGGCCTTTCTGAAGCCATTAAGAATGTTATGAAGCCTTGTGCCTTTTTCTCTAGGAAGTTTTCGCCTGCCGAGCGAAATTATGATGTGGGCAATCGGGAGTTGTTGGCCATGAAATGGGCATTTGAGGAGTGGCGTCATTGGCTCGAGGGTGCTAAGCATCGTGTGGTGGTCTTGACTGATCACAAAAATCTGATGTATCTCGAGTCTGCTAAACGCCTTAATCCGAGACAGGCCCGCTGGTCATTGTTTTTCTCCCGCTTTGATTTTGTTGTCTCGTATTTACCAGGTTCAAAGAATGTGAAGGCCGATGCTCTTTCTAGGAGCTTTGTGCCTGATGCTCCTGGAGTCGCTGATCCTGTTGGTATTCTTAAAGATGGAGTTATCTTGTCAGCTATTTCTCCGGATCTGCGACGTGTGTTGCAGAGATTTCAGGCTGATAGGCCTGAGTCTTGTCCACCTGACAGACTGTTTGTCCCGGATAAGTGGACCAGCAGAGTCATTTCCGAGGTTCATTCCTCGGTGTTGGCAGGTCACCCGGGAATTTTTGGCACCAGAGATCTGGTGGCCAGGTCCTTTTGGTGGCCTTCCTTGTCAAGGGATGTGCGGTCATTTGTGCAGTCCTGTGGGACTTGTGCTCGAGCTAAGCCTTGCTGTTCTCGTGCCAGCGGTTTGCTCTTGCCCTTGCCTGTCCCGAAGAGACCTTGGACACATATCTCCATGGATTTCATTTCTGATCTTCCGCTATCTCAGGGCATGTCCGTTATCTGGGTGATATGTGATCGCTTCTCCAAGATGGTCCATTTGGTTCCTTTGCCTAAGCTGCCTTCCTCTTCCGATCTGGTTCCTGTGTTTTTCCAGAACGTGGTTCGTTTGCACGGCATCCCTGAGAATATTGTGTCAGACAGAGGATCCCAGTTCGTTTCCAGGTTCTGGCGATCCTTTTGTAGTAGGATGGGCATTGATTTGTCGTTTTCGTCTGCTTTCCATCCTCAGACTAATGGACAGACGGAGCGAACCAATCAGACTTTGGAGGCTTATTTGAGGTGTTTTGTCTCTGCTGATCAGGACGATTGGGTGACATTCTTGCCGTTGGCTGAGTTTGCCCTTAATAATCGGGCTAGTTCCGCCACCTTGGTTTCGCCTTTTTTCTGCAACTCTGGTTTCCATCCTCGCTTTTCTTCGGGTCATGTGGAGCCTTCTGACTGTCCTGGGGTGGATTCTGTGGTGGATAGGTTGCAGCAGATCTGGAATCATGTGGTGGACAACTTGAAGTTGTCACAGGAGAAGGCTCAGCGCTTTGCCAACCGCCGCCGCGGTGTGGGTCCCCGACTACGCGTTGGGGATTTGGTGTGGCTTTCTTCCCGCTTTGTTCCTATGAAGGTCTCCTCTCCCAAATTTAAACCTCGTTTTATTGGGCCTTACAAGATATTGGAAATCCTTAATCCTGTATCTTTTCGTCTGGATCTTCCTGTGTCGTTTGCTATTCACAATGTATTTCATAGGTCCTTGTTGCGGCGGTACATTGTGCCTGTAGTTCCTTCTGCTGAGCCTCCTGCTCCGGTGTTGGTTGAGGGCGAGTTGGAGTACGTGGTGGAGAAGATCTTGGATTCTCGCCTCTCCAGGCGGAGGCTTCAGTACCTGGTCAAGTGGAAGGGCTATGGTCAGGAGGATAATTCCTGGGTGGTCGCCTCTGATGTTCATGCGGCCGATTTAGTTCGTGCCTTTCATGCCGCTCATCCTGATCGCCCTGGTGGTCGTGGTGAGGGTTCGGTGACCCCTCACTAAGGGGGGGGTACTGTTGTGAATTTGCTTTTTGCTCCCTCTAGTGGTTACTAGTTTTTTGACTCTGGTTTTTCTGTCTTTCCTTTTATCCGCACCTGGGTCGTTAGTTAGGGGTGTTGCTATATAAGCTCCCTGGACCTTCAGTTCAATGCCTGGCAACGTAGTTATCAGAGCTAGTCTGCTGTGCTCTTGTCTACTGATCCTGGTTCCAGTTATATCAGCTAAGTCTGCCTTTTGCTTTTTGCTATTTGTTTTGGTTTTGTATTTTTGTCCAGCTTGTTCCAAATCTATATCCTGACCTTTGCTGGAAGCTTTAGGGGGCTGGTGTTCTCCCCCGGACCGTTAGACGGTTCGGGGGTTCTTGAATTTCCAGTGTGGATTTTGATAGGGTTTTTGTTGACCATATAAGTTACCTTTCTTTATTCTGCTATCAGTAAGCGGGCCTCTCTGTGCTAAACCTGGTTCATTTCTGTGTTTGTCATTTCCTCTTACCTCACCGTCATTATTTGTGGGGGGCTTCTATCCAGCTTTGGGGTCCCCTTCTCTGGAGGCAAGAAAGGTCTTTGTTTTCCTCTACTAGGGGTAGCTAGATTCTCCGGCTGGCGCGTGTCATCTAGAATCAACGTAGGAATGATCCCCGGCTACTTCTAGTGTTGGCGTTAGGAGTAGATATATGGTCAACCCAGTTACCACTGCCCTATGAGCTGGATTTTTGTATTCTGCAGACTTCCACGTTCCTCTGAGACCCTCGCCATTGGGGTCATAACACATTAGGAATGATTGAAAAGATAGGAAGTTTGTTTCTGAGATGATGAAAACAAAGCACTGCTGAGATTTCAACTCAGTGTCTCTTGTTTACAAGACAGTCGCCTTAACCAACTAAGCCACAGGGTCACATGCTTACCACATGTATTAAAACCTGAGCACTGGTTCATTTCTTATGCAGAAGAAACTCTTAATCTCACAATTGCACTATCAGTAGAGACGTAGCCATGGTAAATTTGTGAGATGATGATGGAAACAAAGAACTGCTGAGATTCAAACTCAGTGTCCCCTGTTTAAAAGACAGGCGCTTTAACCAACTAAGCCACAGCGCCACATGCTTACGATACAGAGTAGGCATGATAGAAAAGATAGGAGGTTTGTTTCTGAGATGATGAAAACAAAGCACTGCTGAGATTTGAACTCAGGGTCTCACGTTTACAAGACAGGTGCTTTAACCAACTAAGCCACAGGGTCACATGCTTACAACATGCATTAAAACCTGAGCACTGGTTCATTTCTTATGCAGAAGAAACTCTTAATCTCACAATTGCACTATCAGTAGAGACGTAGCCATGGTAAATTTGTGAGATGATGATGGAAACAAAGAACTGCTGAGATTCAAACTCAGTGTCTCCTGTTTAAAAGACAGGCGCTTTAACCAACTAAGCCACAGCGCCACATGCTTACGATACAGAGTAGGCATGATAGAAAAGATAGGAGGTTTGTTTCTGAGATGATGAAAACAAAGCACTGCTGAGATTTCAACTCAGTGTCTCTTGTTTACAAGACAGTCGCCTTAACCAACTAAGCCACAGGGTCACATGCATTAAAACCTGAGCACTGGTTCATTTCTTATGCAGAAGAAACTCTTAATCTCACAATTGCACTATCAGTAGAGACGTAGCCATGGCAAGTTTGTGAGATAATGATGGAAACAAGGCACTGCTGAGATTCGAACTCAGGGTCTACTGTTTACAAGACAGGCGCTTTAACCAACTAAGCCACAGTGCCACATGCTTATGATATAGAATATGCAGATAGAAGGAATGCCACGGCAAGGACAAAAGTAGGAAACATTAGGAATGATTGAAAAGATAGGAAGTTTGTTTCTGAGATGATGAAAACAAAGCACTGCTGAGATTTCAACTCAGTGTCTCTTGTTTACAAGACAGTCGCCTTAACCAACTAAGCCACAGGGTCACATGCATTAAAACCTGAGCACTGGTTCATTTCTTATGCAGAAGAAACTCTTAATCTCACAATTGCACTATCAGTAGAGACGTAGCCATGGTAAATTTGTGAGATGATGATGGAAACAAAGAACTCCTGAGATTCAAACTCAGTGTCTCCTGTTTACAAGACAGGCGCTTTAACCAACTAAGCCACAGCACCACATGCTTACGATACAGAGTAGGCATGATAGAAAAGATAGGAGGTTTGTTTCTGAGATGATGAAAACAAAGCACTGCTGAGATTTGAACTCAGGGTCTCACGTTTACAAGACAGGTGCTTTAACCAACTAAGCCACAGGGTCACATGCTTACAACATGTATTGAAACCTGAGCACTGGTTCATTTCTTATGCAGAAGAAACTCTTAATCTCACAATTGCACTATCAGTAGAGACGTAGCCATGGCAAGTTTGTGAGATGATGATGGAAACAAGGCACTGTTGAGATTCGAACTCAGAGTCTCCTGTTTACAAGACAGGCGCTTTAACCAACTAAGCCACAGTGCCACATGCTTATGATATAGAATATGCAGATAGAAGGAATGCCACGGCAAGGACAAAAGTAGGAAACATTAGGAATGATTGCAAAGATAGGAAGTTTGTTTCTGAGATGATGAAAACAAAGCACTGCTGAGATTTCAACTCAGTGTCTCTTGTTTACAAGACAGTCGCCTTAACCAACTAAGCCACAGGGTCACATGCTTACCACATGTATTAAAACCTGAGCACTGGTTCATTTCTTATGCAGAAGAAACTCTTAATCTCACAATTGCACTATCAGTAGAGACGTAGCCATGGTAAATTTGTGAGATGATGATGGAAACAAGGCACTGTTGAGATTCGAACTCAGAGTCTCCTGTTTACAAGACAGGCGCTTTAACCAACTAAGCCACAGTGCCACATGCTTATGATATAGAATATGCAGATAGAAGGAATGCCACGGCAAGGACAAAAGTAGGAAACATTAGGAATGATTGCAAAGATAGGAAGTTTGTTTCTGAGATGATGGAAACAAAGAACTGCTGAGATTCAAACTCAGTGTCTCCTGTTTACAAGACAGGCGCTTTAACCAACTAAGCCACAGCACCACATGCTTACGATACAGAGTAGGCATGATAGAAAAGAATGGAGGTTTGTTTCTGAGATGATGAAAAAAAAGCACTGCTGAGATTTGAACTCAGGGTCTCCTGTTTACAAGACAGGTGCTTTAACCAACTAAGCCACAGTGCCACATGCTTATGATACAGAATAGGCAGATAAAAGGAATGCCACGGCAAGGACAAAAGTAGGAAACATTAGGAATGATTGAAAAGATAGGAAGTTTGTTTCTGAGATGATGAAAACAAAGCACTGCTGAGATTTCAACTCAGTGTCTCTTGTTTACAAGACAGTCGCCTTAACCAACTAAGCCACAGGGTCACATGCTTACCACATGTATTAAAACCTGAGCACTGGTTCATTTCTTATGCAGAAGAAACTCTTAATCTCACAATTGCACTATCAGTAGAGACGTAGCCATGGCAAGTTTGTGAGATGATGATGGAAACAAGGCACTGCTGAGATTTGAACTCAGGGTCTCCTGTTTACAAGACAGGTGCTTTAACCAACTAAGCCACAGTGCCACATGCTTATGATACAGAATAGGCAGATAAAAGCAATGCCACGGCAAGGACAAAAGTAGGAAACATTAGAAATGATTGAAAAGATAGGAAGTTTGTTTCTGAGATGATGAAAACAAAGCACTGCTGAGATTTCAACTCAGTGTCTCTTGTTTACAAGACAGTCGCCTTAACCAACTAAGCCACAGGGTCACATGCATTAAAACCTGAGCACTGGTTCATTTCTTATGCAGAAGAAACTCTTAATCTCACAATTGCACTATCAGTAGAGACGTGGCCATGGTAAATTTGTGAGATGATGATGGAAACAAAGAACTGCTGAGATTCAAACTCAGTGTCTCCTGTTTACAAGACAGGCGCTTTAACCAACTAAGCCACAGCACCACATGCTTACGATACAGAGTAGGCATGATAGAAAAGATAGGAGGTTTGTTTCTGAGATGATGAAAACAAAGCACTGCTGAGATTTGAACTCAGGGTCTCCTGTTTACAAGACAGGTGCTTTAACCAACTAAGCCACAGTGCCACATGCTTATGATACAGAATAGGCAGATAAAAGGAATGCCACGGCAAGGACAAAAGTAGGAAACATTAGGAATGATTGAAAAGATAGGAAGTTTGTTTCTGAGATGATGAAAACAAAGCACTGCTGAGATTTCAACTCAGTGTCTCTTGTTTACAAGACAGTCGCCTTAACCAACTAAGCCACAGGGTCACATGCTTACCACATGTATTAAAACCTGAGCACTGGTTCATTTCTTATGCAGAAGAAACTCTTAATCTCACAATTGCACTATCAGTAGAGACGTAGCCATGGTAAATTTGTGAGATGATGATGGAAACAAAGAACTGCTGAGATTCAAACTCAGTGTCTCCTGTTTAAAAGACAGGCGCTTTAACCAACTAAGCCACAGCACCACATGCTTACGATACTGAGTAGGCATGATAGAAAAGATAGGAGGTTTGTTTCTGAGATGATGAAAACAAAGCACTGCTGAGATTTGAACTCAGGGTCTCACGTTTACAAGACAGGTGCTTTAACCAACTAAGCCACAGGGTCACATGCATTAAAACCTGAGCACTGGTTCATTTCTTATGCAGAAGAAACTCTTAATCTCACAATTGCACTATCAGTAGATACGTAGCCATGGCAAGTTTGTGAGATGATGACGGAAACAAGGCACTGTTGAGATTCGAACTCAGGGTCTCCTGTTTACAAGACAGGCGCTTTAACCAACTAAGCCACAGTGCCACATGCTTATGATATAGAATATGCAGATAGAAGGAATGCCACGGCAAGGACAAAAGTAGGAAACATTAGGAATGATTGAAAAGATAGGAAGTTTGTTTCTGAGATGATGAAAACAAAGCACTGCTGAGATTTCAACTCAGTGTCTCTTGTTTACAAGACAGTCGCCTTAACCAACTAAGCCACAGGGTCACATGCTTACCACATGTATTAAAACCTGAGCACTGGTTCATTTCTTATGCAGAAGAAACTCTTAATCTCACAATTGCACTATCAGTAGAGACGTAGCCATGGTAAATTTGTGAGATGACGATGGAAACAAAGAACTGCTGAGATTCAAACTCAGTGTCTCCTGTTTACAAGACAGGTGCTTTAACCAACTAAGCCACAGCGCCACATGCTTACGATACAGAGTAGGCATGATAGAAAAGATAGGAGGTTTGTTTCTGAGATGATGAAAACACAGCACTGCTGAGATTTGAACTCAGGGTCTCACGTTTACAAGACAGGTGCTTTAACCAACTAAGCCACAGGGTCACATGCTTACAACATGCATTAAAACTTGAGCACTGGTTCATTTCTTATGCAGAAGAAACTCTTAATCTCACAATTGCACTATCAGTAGAGACGTAGCCATGGTAAATTTGTGAGATGATGATGGAAACAAAGAACTGCTGAGATTCAAACTCAGTGTCTCCTGTTTAAAAGACAGGCGCTTTAACCAACTAAGCCACAGCACCACATGCTTACGATACAGAGTAGGCATGATAGAAAAGATAGGAGGTTTGTTTCTGAGATGATGAAAACAAAGCACTGCTGAGATTTGAACTCAGGGTCTCACGTTTACAAGACAGGTGCTTTAACCAACTAAGCCACAGGGTCACATGCATTAAAACCTGAGCACTGGTTCATTTCTTATGCAGAAGAAACTCTTAATCTCACAATTGCACTATCAGTAGATACGTAGCCATGGCAAGTTTGTGAGATGATGACGGAAACAAGGCACTGTTGAGATTCGAACTCAGGGTCTCCTGTTTACAAGACAGGCGCTTTAACCAACTAAGCCACAGTGCCACATGCTTATGATACAGAATAGGCAGATAGAAGGAATGCCACGGCAAGGACAAAAGTAGGAAACATTAGGAATGATTGAAAAGATAGGAAGTTTGTTTCTGAGATGATGAAAACAAAGCACTGCTGAGATTTCAACTCAGTGTCTCTTGTTTACAAGACAGTCGCCTTAACCAACTAAGCCACAGGGTCACATGCATAAAAAACCTGAGCACTGGTTCATTTCTTATGCAGAAGAAACTCTTAATCTCACAATTGCACTATCAGTAGAGACGTAGCCATGGCAAGTTTGTGAGATGATGATGGAAACAAGGCACTGCTGAGATTCGAACTCAGGGTCTGCCGGTTTACTAGACAGGCGCTTTAACCAACTAAGCCACAGTGCCACATGCTTATGATACAGAATAGGCAGATAGAAGGAATGCCACGGCAAGGACAAAAGTAGGAAACATTAGGAATGATTGAAAAGATAGGAAGTTTGTTTCTGAGATGATGAAAACAAAGCACTGCTGAGATTTCAACTCAGTGTCTCTTGTTTACAAGACAGTCGCCTTAACCAACTAAGCCACAGGGTCACATGCATAAAAAACCTGAGCACTGGTTCATTTCTTATGCAGAAGAAACTCTTAATCTCACAATTGCACTATCAGTAGAGACGTAGCCATGGCAAGTTTGTGAGATGATGATGGAAACAAGGCACTGCTGAGATTCGAACTCAGGGTCTGCCGGTTTACTAGACAGGCGCTTTAACCAACTAAGCCACAGTGCCACATGCTTATGATACAGAATAGGCAGATAGAAGGAATGCCACGGCAAGGACAAAAGTAGGAAACATTAGGAATGATTGAAAAGATAGGAAGTTTGTTTCTGAGATGATGAAAACAAAGCACTGCTGAGATTTCAACTCAGTGTCTCTTGTTTACAAGACAGTCGCCTTAACCAACTAAGCCACAGGGTCACATGCATTAAAACCTGAGCACTGGTTCATTTCTTATGCAGAAGAAACTCTTAATCTCACAATTGCACTATCAGTAGAGACGTAGCCATGGTAAATTTGTGAGATGATGATGGAAACAAAGAACTGCTGAGATTCAAACTCAGTGTCTCCTGTCTAGAAGACAGGCGCTTTAACCAACTAAGCCACAGCACCACATGCTTACGATACTGAGTAGGCATGATAGAAAAGATAGGAGGTTTGTTTCTGAGATGATGAAAACAAAGCACTGCTGAGATTTGAACTCAGGGTCTCACGTTTACAAGACAGGTGCTTTAACCAACTAAGCCACAGGGTCACATGCTTACAACATGTATTGAAACCTGAGCACTGGTTCATTTCTTATGCAGAAGAAACTCTTAATCTCACAATTGCACTATCAGTAGAGACGTAGCCATGGCAAGTTTGTGAGATGATGATGGAAACAAGGCACTGCTGAGATTCGAACTCAGGGTCTCCTGTTTACAAGACAGGTGCTTTAACCAACTAAGCCACAGTGCCACATGCTTATGATACAGAATAGGCAGATAGAAGGAATGCCACGGCAAGGACAAAAGTAGGAAACATTAGGAATGATTGAAAAGATAGGAAGTTTGTTTCTGAGATGATGAAAACAAAGCACTGCTGAGATTTTAACTCAGTGTCTCTTGTTTACAAGACAGTCGCCTTAACCAACTAAGCCACAGGGTCACATGCATAAAAAACCTGAGCACTGGTTCATTTCTTATGCAGAAGAAACTCTTAATCTCACAATTGCACTATCAGTAGAGACGTAGCCATGGTAAATTTGTGAGATGACGATGGAAACAAAGAACTGCTGAGATTCAAACTCAGTGTCTCCTGTTTACAAGACAGGCGCTTTAACCAACTAAGCCACAGTGCCACATGCCTATGATACAGAATAGGCAGATAGAAGGAATGCCACGGCAAGGACAAAAGTAGGAAACATTAGGAATGATTGAAAAGATAGGAAGTTTGTTTCTGAGATGATGAAAACAAAGCACTGCTGAGATTTCAACTCAGTGTCTCTTGTTTACAAGACAGGCGCTTTAACCAACTAAGCCACAGTGCCACATGCTTCTGATACAGAATAGGCAGATAGAAGGAATGCCACGGCAAGGACAAAAGTAGGAAACATTAGGAATGATTGAAAAGATAGGAAGTTTGTTTCTGAGATGATGAAAACAAAGCACTGCTGAGATTTCAACTCAGTGTCTCTTGTTTACAAGACAGTCGCCTTAACCAACTAAGCCACAGGGTCACATGCTTACCACATGTATTAAAACCTGAGCACTGGTTCATTTCTTATGCAGAAGAAACTCTTAATCTCACAATTGCACTATCAGTAGAGACGTAGCCATGGCAAGTTTGTGAGATGATGATGGAAACAAGGCACTGCTGAGATTCGAACTCAGGGTCTCCTGTTTACAAGACAGGCGCTTTAACCAACTAAGCCACAGTGCCACATGCCTATGATACAGAATAGGCAGATAGAAGGAATGCCACGGCAAGGACAAAAGTAGGAAACATTAGGAATGATTGAAAAGATAGGAAGTTTGTTTCTGAGATGATGAAAACCAAGCACTGCTGAGATTTCAACTCAGTGTCTCTTGTTTACAAGACAGGCGCTTTAACCAACTAAGCCACAGTGCCACATGCTTATGATACAGAATAGGCAGATAGAAGGAATGCCACGGCAAGGACAAAAGTAGGAAACATTAGGATTGATTGAAAAGATAGGAAGTTTGTTTCTGAGATGATGAAAACAAAGCACTGCTGAGATTTCAACTCAGTGTCTCTTGTTTACAAGACAGTCGCCTTAACCAACTAAGCCACAGGGTCACATGCATAAAAAACCTGAGCACTGGTTCATTTCTTATGCAGAAGAAACTCTTAATCTCACAATTGCACTATCAGTAGAGACGTAGCCATGGCAAGTTTGTGAGATGATGATGGAAACAAGGCACTGCTGAGATTCGAACTCAGGGTCTGCCGGTTTACTAGACAGGCGCTTTAACCAACTAAGCCACAGTGCCACATGCTTATGATACAGAATAGGCAGATAGAAGGAATGCCACGGCAAGGACAAAAGTAGGAAACATTAGGAATGATTGAAAAGATAGGAAGTTTGTTTCTGAGATGATGAAAACCAAGCACTGCTGAGATTTCAACTCAGTGTCTCTTGTTTACAAGACAGGCGCTTTAACCAACTAAGCCACAGTGCCACATGCTTATGATACAGAATAGGCAGATAGAAGGAATGCCACGGCAAGGACAAAAGTAGGAAACATTAGGATTGATTGAAAAGATAGGAAGTTTGTTTCTGAGATGATGAAAACAAAGCACTGCTGAGATTTCAACTCAGTGTCTCTTGTTTACAAGACAGTCGCCTTAACCAACTAAGCCACAGGGTCACATGCATAAAAAACCTGAGCACTGGTTCATTTCTTATGCAGAAGAAACTCTTAATCTCACAATTGCACTATCAGTAGAGACGTAGCCATGGCAAGTTTGTGAGATGATGATGGAAACAAGGCACTGCTGAGATTCGAACTCAGGGTCTGCCGGTTTACTAGACAGGCGCTTTAACCAACTAAGCCACAGTGCCACATGCTTATGATACAGAATAGGCAGATAGAAGGAATGCCACGGCAAGGACAAAAGTAGGAAACATTAGGAATGATTGAAAAGATAGGAAGTTTGTTTCTGAGATGATGAAAACAAAGCACTGCTGAGATTTCAACTCAGTGTCTCTTGTTTACAAGACAGTCGCCTTAACCAACTAAGCCACAGGGTCACATGCATTAAAACCTGAGCACTGGTTCATTTCTTATGCAGAAGAAACTCTTAATCTCACAATTGCACTATCAGTAGAGACGTAGCCATGGTAAATTTGTGAGATGATGATGGAAACAAAGAACTGCTGAGATTCAAACTCAGTGTCTCCTGTCTAGAAGACAGGCGCTTTAACCAACTAAGCCACAGCACCACATGCTTACGATACTGAGTAGGCATGATAGAAAAGATAGGAGGTTTGTTTCTGAGATGATGAAAACAAAGCACTGCTGAGATTTGAACTCAGGGTCTCACGTTTACAAGACAGGTGCTTTAACCAACTAAGCCACAGGGTCACATGCTTACAACATGTATTGAAACCTGAGCACTGGTTCATTTCTTATGCAGAAGAAACTCTTAATCTCACAATTGCACTATCAGTAGAGACGTAGCCATGGCAAGTTTGTGAGATGATGATGGAAACAAGGCACTGTTGAGATTCGAACTCAGGGTCTCCTGTTTACAAGACAGGTGCTTTAACCAACTAAGCCACAGTGCCACATGCTTATGATACAGAATAGGCAGATAGAAGGAATGCCACGGCAAGGACAAAAGTAGGAAACATTAGGAATGATTGAAAAGATAGGAAGTTTGTTTCTGAGATGATGAAAACAAAGCACTGCTGAGATTTTAACTCAGTGTCTCTTGTTTACAAGACAGTCGCCTTAACCAACTAAGCCACAGGGTCACATGCATAAAAAACCTGAGCACTGGTTCATTTCTTATGCAGAAGAAACTCTTAATCTCACAATTGCACTATCAGTAGAGACGTAGCCATGGTAAATTTGTGAGATGACGATGGAAACAAAGAACTGCTGAGATTCAAACTCAGTGTCTCCTGTTTACAAGACAGGCGCTTTAACCAACTAAGCCACAGTGCCACATGCCTATGATACAGAATAGGCAGATAGAAGGAATGCCACGGCAAGGACAAAAGTAGGAAACATTAGGAATGATTGAAAAGATAGGAAGTTTGTTTCTGAGATGATGAAAACAAAGCACTGCTGAGATTTCAACTCAGTGTCTCTTGTTTACAAGACAGGCGCTTTAACCAACTAAGCCACAGTGCCACATGCTTCTGATACAGAATAGGCAGATAGAAGGAATGCCACGGCAAGGACAAAAGTAGGAAACATTAGGAATGATTGAAAAGATAGGAAGTTTGTTTCTGAGATGATGAAAACAAAGCACTGCTGAGATTTCAACTCAGTGTCTCTTGTTTACAAGACAGTCGCCTTAACCAACTAAGCCACAGGGTCACATGCTTACCACATGCATAAAAAACCTGAGCACTGGTTCATTTCTTATGCAGAAGAAACTCTTAATCTCACAATTGCACTA
This sequence comes from Ranitomeya variabilis, assembly GCF_051348905.1. Taxonomy (NCBI): domain Eukaryota; kingdom Metazoa; phylum Chordata; class Amphibia; order Anura; family Dendrobatidae; genus Ranitomeya; species Ranitomeya variabilis. The sequence goes on along the minus strand of NC_135238.1, from coordinate 92,581,492 downwards.
TCAGTAGAGACGTAGCCATGGCAAGTTTGTGAGATGATGATGGAAACAAGGCACTGCTGAGATTCGAACTCAGGGTCTGCCGGTTTACTAGACAGGCGCTTTAACCAACTAAGCCACAGTGCCACATGCTTATGATACAGAATAGGCAGATAGAAGGAATGCCACGGCAAGGACAAAAGTAGGAAACATTAGGAATGATTGAAAAGATAGGAAGTTTGTTTCTGAGATGATGAAAACCAAGCACTGCTGAGATTTCAACTCAGTGTCTCTTGTTTACAAGACAGGCGCTTTAACCAACTAAGCCACAGTGCCACATGCTTATGATACAGAATAGGCAGATAGAAGGAATGCCACGGCAAGGACAAAAGTAGGAAACATTAGGATTGATTGAAAAGATAGGAAGTTTGTTTCTGAGATGATGAAAACAAAGCACTGCTGAGATTTCAACTCAGTGTCTCTTGTTTACAAGACAGTCGCCTTAACCAACTAAGCCACAGGGTCACATGCATAAAAAACCTGAGCACTGGTTCATTTCTTATGCAGAAGAAACTCTTAATCTCACAATTGCACTATCAGTAGAGACGTAGCCATGGCAAGTTTGTGAGATGATGATGGAAACAAGGCACTGCTGAGATTCGAACTCAGGGTCTGCCGGTTTACTAGACAGGCGCTTTAACCAACTAAGCCACAGTGCCACATGCTTATGATACAGAATAGGCAGATAGAAGGAATGCCACGGCAAGGACAAAAGTAGGAAACATTAGGAATGATTGAAAAGATAGGAGGTTTGTTTCTGAGATGATGAAAACAAAGCACTGCTGAGATTTGAACTCAGGGTCTCACGTTTACAAGACAGGTGCTTTAACCAACTAAGCCACAGGGTCACATGCTTACAACATGTATTGAAACCTGAGCACTGGTTCATTTCTTATGCAGAAGAAACTCTTAATCTCACAATTGCACTATCAGTAGAGACGTAGCCATGGCAAGTTTGTGAGATGATGATGGAAACAAGGCACTGCTGAGATTCGAACTCAGGGTCTGCCGGTTTACTAGACAGGCGCTTTAACCAACTAAGCCACAGTGCCACATGCTTATGATACAGAATAGGCAGATAGAAGGAATGCCACGGCAAGGACAAAAGTAGGAAACATTAGGAATGATTGAAAAGATAGGAAGTTTGTTTCTGAGATGATGAAAACAAAGCACTGCTGAGATTTCAACTCAGTGTCTCTTGTTTACAAGACAGTCGCCTTAACCAACTAAGCCACAGGGTCACATGCATTAAAACCTGAGCACTGGTTCATTTCTTATGCAGAAGAAACTCTTAATCTCACAATTGCACTATCAGTAGAGACGTAGCCATGGTAAATTTGTGAGATGATGATGGAAACAAAGAACTGCTGAGATTCAAAGTCAGTGTCTCCTGTCTACAAGACAGGCGCTTTAACCAACTAAGCCACAGTGCCACATGCTTATGATACAGAATAGGCAGATAGAAGGAATGCCACGGCAAGGACAAAAGTAGGAAACATTAGGAATGATTGAAAAGATAGGAAGTTTGTTTCTGAGATGATGAAAACAAAGTACTGCTGAGATTTCAACTCAGTGTCTCTTGTTTACAAGACAGTCGCCTTAACCAACTAAGCCACAGGGTCACATGCATAAAAAACCTGAGCACTGGTTCATTTCTTATGCAGAAGAAACTCTTAATCTCACAATTGCACTATTAGTAGAGACGTAGCCATGGCAAGTTTGTGAGATAATGATGGAAACAAGGCACTGCTGAGATTTGAACTCAGGGTCTCCTGTTTACAAGACAGGCGCTTGTAACCAACTAAGCCACAGCACCACATGCTTATGATACAGAGTAGGCATGATAGAAAAGATAGGAGGTTTGTTTCTGAGATGATGAAAACAAAGCACTGCTGAGATTTGAACTCAGGGTCTCACGTTTACAAGACAGGTGCTTTAACCAACTAAGCCACAGGGTCACATGCTTACAACATGTATTGAAACCTGAGCACTGGTTCATTTCTTATGCAGAAGAAACTCTTAATCTCACAATTGCACTATCAGTAGAGACGTAGCCATGGCAAGTTTGTGAGATGATGATGGAAACAAGGCAGTGCTGAGATTCGAACTCAGGGTCTCCTGTTTACAAGACAGGTGCTTTAACCAACTAAGCCACAGTGCCACATGCTTATGATACAGAATAGGCAGATAGAAGGAATGCCACGGCAAGGACAAAAGTAGGAAACATTAGGAATGATTGAAAAGATAGGAAGTTTGTTTCTGAGATGATGAAAACCAAGCACTGCTGAGATTTGAACTCAGTGTCTCTTGTTTACAAGACAGGCGCTTTAACCAACTAAGCCACAGTGCCACATGCTTATGATACAGAATAGGCAGATAGAAGGAATGCCACGGCAAGGACAAAAGTAGGAAACATTAGGAATGATTGAAAAGATAGGAAGTTTGTTTCTGAGATGATGAAAACAAAGCACTGCTGAGATTTCAACTCAGTGTCTCTTGTTTACAAGACAGTCGCCTTAACCAACTAAGCCACAGGGTCACATGCATAAAAAACCTGAGCACTGGTTCATTTCTTATGCAGAAGAAACTCTTAATCTCACAATTGCACTATTAGTAGAGACGTAGCCATGGCAAGTTTGTGAGATAATGATGGAAACAAGGCACTGCTGAGATTTGAACTCAGGGTCTCCTGTTTACAAGACAGGCGCTTGTAACCAACTAAGCCACAGCACCACATGCTTATGATACAGAGTAGGCATGATAGAAAAGATAGGAGGTTTGTTTCTGAGATGATGAAAACAAAGCACTGCTGAGATTTGAACTCAGGGTCTCACGTTTACAAGACAGGTGCTTTAACCAACTAAGCCACAGGGTCACATGCTTACAACATGTATTGAAACCTGAGCACTGGTTCATTTCTTATGCAGAAGAAACTCTTAATCTCACAATTGCACTATCAGTAGAGATGTAGCCATGGCAAGTTTGTGAGATGATGATGGAAACAAGGCACTGCTGAGATTCGAACTCAGGGTCTCCGGTATACAAGACAGGTGCTTTAACCAACTAAGCCACAGTGCCACATGCTTATGATACAGAATAGGCAGATAGAAGGAATGCCACGGCAAGGACAAAAGTAGGAAACATTAGGAATGATTGAAAAGATAGGAAGTTTGTTTCTGAGATGATGAAAACAGAGCACTGCTGAGATTTCAACTCAGTGTCTCTTGTTTACAAGACAGTCGCCTTAACCAACTAAGCCACAGGGTCGCATGCTTACCACATGTATTGAAACCTGAGCACTGGTTCATTTCTTATGCAGAAGAAACTCTTAAGGTACCGTCACACTAGGCGATATCGCCAGCAATCCGTGACGTTGCAGCGACCTGGATGGCGATATCGCTGTATTTGACACGCAGCAGCGATCTGGATCCCGCTGTGAAATTGCTGGTCGCTGCTAGAAGGTCTGCACATTATTTGGTCGCTAGGTCGCCGTGTATCGCCGTGTTTGACAGCAAAAGCGACGATACCAGCGATATTTTACACTGGTAACCAGGGTAAACATCGGGTTACTAAGCGCAGGGCCGCGCTTAGTAACCCGATGTTTACCCTGGTTACCAGCGTAAAAGTTAAAAAAACAAACAGTACATACTCACCTGCGCGTCCCCCAGCCTCTGCTTCCTGACACTTACTGAGCGCCGGCCCTAAACTGAAAGTGAAAGCAACAGCGGTGACGTCACCGCTCTGCTGTTAGGGCCGGAGCTCAGTCAGCGTCAGGATGCAGAGGCTGGGGGACGAGCAGGTGAGCATGTACTGTTTGTTTTTTTTAACTTTTACGCTGGTAACCAGGGTAAACATCGGGTTACTAAGCGCGGCCCTGCGCTTAGCAACCCGATGTTTACCCTGGTTACCCGGGGACCTCGGCATCGCTGGTCGCTGGAGAGCGGTCTGTGTGACAGCTCTCCAGCGACCACACAGCGACGCTGCAGCGATCGGCATTGCTGTCGCTATCGCTGCAGCGTCGCTTAGTGTGACGGTACCTTTAATCTCACAATTGCACTATCAGTAGAGACGTAGCCATGGCAAGTTTGTGAGATGATGATGGAAACAAGGCACTGCTGAGATTCAAACTCAGGGTCTCCTGTTTACAAGACAGATGCTTTAAGCAACTAAGCCACAGTGCCACATGCTTATGATACAGAATAGGCAGATAGAAGGAATGCCACGGCAAGGACAAAAGTAGGAAACATTAGGAATGATTGAAAAGATAGGAAGTTTGTTTCTGAGATGATGAAAACAAAGCACTGCTGAGATTTCAACTCAGTGTCTCTTGTTTGCAAGACAGTCGCCTTAACCAACTAAGCCACAGGGTCACATGCATTAAAACCTGAGCACTGGTTCATTTCTTATGCAGAAGAAACTCTTAATCTCACAATTGCACTATTAGTAGAGACGTAGCCATGGCAAGTTTGTGAGATAATGATGGAAACAAGGCACTGCTGAGATTTGAACTCAGGGTCTCCTGTTTACAAGACAGGCGCTTGTAACCAACTAAGCCACAGCACCACATGCTTATGATACAGAGTAGGCAGATAGAAGGAATGCCACGGCAAGGACAAAAGTAGGAAACATTAGGAATGATTGAAAAGATAGGAAGTTTGTTTCTGAGATGATGAAAACCAAGCACTGCTGAGATTTGAACTCAGTGTCTCTTGTTTACAAGACAGGCGCTTTAACCAACTAAGCCACAGTGCCACATGCTTATGATACAGAATAGGCAGATAGAAGGAATGCCACGGCAAGGACAAAAGTAGGAAACATTAGGAATGATTGAAAAGATAGGAAGTTTGTTTCTGAGATGATGAAAACAAAGCACTGCTGAGATTTGAACTCAGGGTCTCACGTTTACAAGACAGGTGCTTTAACCAACTAAGCCACAGGGTCACATGCTTACAACATGTATTGAAACCTGAGCACTGGTTCATTTCTTATGCAGAAGAAACTCTTAATCTCACAATTGCACTATCAGTAGAGACGTAGCCATGGCAAGTTTGTGAGATGATGATGGAAACAAGGCACTGCTGAGATTCGAACTCAGGGTCTCCGGTATACAAGACAGGTGCTTTAACCAACTAAGCCACAGTGCCACATGCTTATGATACAGAATAGGCAGATAGAAGGAATGCCACGGCAAGGACAAAAGTAGGAAACATTAGGAATGATTGAAAAGATAGGAAGTTTGTTTCTGAGATGATGAAAACAGAGCACTGCTGAGATTTCAACTCAGTGTCTCTTGTTTACAAGACAGTCGCCTTAACCAACTAAGCCACAGGGTCACATGCTTACCACATGTATTGAAACCTGAGCACTGGTTCATTTCTTATGCAGAAGAAACTCTTAATCTCACAATTGCACTATCAGTAGAGACGTAGCCATGGCAAGTTTGTGAGATGATGATGGAAACAAGGCACTGCTGAGATTCAAACTCAGGGTCTCCTGTTTACAAGACAGGTGCTTTAACCAACTAAGCCACAGTGCCACATGCTTATGATACAGAATAGGCAGTTAGAAGGAATGCCACGGCAAGGACAAAAGTAGGAAACATTAGGAATGATTGAAAAGATAGGAAGTTTGTTTCTGAGATGATGAAAACGAAGCACTGCTGAGATTTCAACTCAGTGTCTCTTGTTTACAAGACAGTCGCCTTAACCAACTAAGCCACAGGGTCACATGCATAAAAAACCTGAGCACTGGTTCATTTCTTATGCAGAAGAAACTCTTAATCTCACAATTGCACTATTAGTAGAGACGTAGCCATGGCAAGTTTGTGAGATAATGATGGAAACAAGGCACTGCTGAGATTTGAACTCAGGGTCTCCTGTTTACAAGACAGGCGCTTGTAACCAACTAAGCCACAGCACCACATGCTTATGATACAGAGTAGGCATGATAGAAAAGATAGGAGGTTTGTTTCTGAGATGATGAAAACAAAGCACTGCTGAGATTTGAACTCAGGGTCTCACGTTTACAAGACAGGTGCTTTAACCAACTAAGCCACAGGGTCACATGCTTACAACATGTATTGAAACCTGAGCACTGGTTCATTTCTTATGCAGAAGAAACTCTTAATCTCACAATTGCACTATCAGTAGAGACGTAGCCATGGCAAGTTTGTGAGATGATGATGGAAACAAGGCACTGCTGAGATTCGAACTCAGGGTCTCCGGTATACAAGACAGGTGCTTTAACCAACTAAGCCACAGTGCCACATGCTTATGATACAGAATAGGCAGATAGAAGGAATGCCACGGCAAGGACAAAAGTAGGAAACATTAGGAATGATTGAAAAGATAGGAAGTTTGTTTCTGAGATGATGAAAACAGAGCACTGCTGAGATTTCAACTCAGTGTCTCTTGTTTACAAGACAGTCGCCTTAACCAACTAAGCCACAGGGTCACATGCTTACCACATGTATTGAAACCTGAGCACTGGTTCATTTCTTATGCAGAAGAAACTCTTAATCTCACAATTGCACTATCAGTAGAGACGTAGCCATGGCAAGTTTGTGAGATGATGATGGAAACAAGGCACTGCTGAGATTCAAACTCAGGGTCTCCTGTTTACAAGACAGGTGCTTTAACCAACTAAGCCACAGTGCCACATGCTTATGATACAGAATAGGCAGATAGAAGGAATGCCACGGCAAGGACAAAAGTAGGAAACATTAGGAATGATTGAAAAGATAGGAAGTTTGTTTCTGAGATGATGAAAACAAAGCACTGCTGAGATTTCAACTCAGTGTCTCTTGTTTGCAAGACAGTCGCCTTAACCAACTAAGCCACAGGGTCACATGCATTAAAACCTGAGCACTGGTTCATTTCTTATGCAGAAGAAACTCTTAATCTCACAATTGCACTATTAGTAGAGACGTAGCCATGGCAAGTTTGTGAGATAATGATGGAAACAAGGCACTGCTGAGATTTGAACTCAGGGTCTCCTGTTTACAAGACAGGCGCTTGTAACCAACTAAGCCACAGCACCACATGCTTATGATACAGAGTAGGCAGATAGAAGGAATGCCACGGCAAGGACAAAAGTAGGAAACATTAGGAATGATTGAAAAGATAGGAAGTTTGTTTCTGAGATGATGAAAACCAAGCACTGCTGAGATTTGAACTCAGTGTCTCTTGTTTACAAGACAGGCGCTTTAACCAACTAAGCCACAGTGCCACATGCTTATGATACAGAATAGGCAGATAGAAGGAATGCCACGGCAAGGACAAAAGTAGGAAACATTAGGAATGATTGAAAAGATAGGAAGTTTGTTTCTGAGATGATGAAAACAAAGCACTGCTGAGATTTCAACTCAGTGTCTCTTGTTTACAAGACAGTCGCCTTAACCAACTAAGCCACATGCATAAAAAACCTGAGCACTGGTTCATTTCTTATGCAGAAGAAACTCTTAATCTCACAATTGCACTATCAGTAGAGACGTAGCCATGGCAAGTTTGTGAGATGATGGAAACAAGGCACTGCTGAGATTCGAACTCAGGGTCTGCCGGTTTACTAGACAGGCGCTTTAACCAACTAAGCCACAGTGCCACATGCCTATGATACAGAATAGGCAGATAGAAGGAATGCCACGGCAAGGACAAAAGTATGAAACATTAGGAATGATTGAAAAGATAGGAAGTTTGTTTCTGAGATGATGAAAACAAAGCACTGCTGAGATTTCAACTCAGTGTCTCTTGTTTACAAGACAGTCGCCTTAACCAACTAAGCCACAGGGTCACATGCATTAAAACCTGAGCACTGGTTCATTTCTTATGCAGAAGAAACTCTTAATCTCACAATTGCACTATCAGTAGAGACGTAGCCATGGCAAGTTTGTGAGATGATGATGGAAACAAGGCACTGCTGAGATTCAAACTCAGGGTCTCCTGTTTACAAGACAGGTGCTTTAACCAACTAAGCCACAGTGCCACATGCTTATGATACAGAATAGGCAGATAGAAGGAATGCCACGGCAAGGACAAAAGTAGGAAACATTAGGAATGATTGAAAAGATAGGAAGTTTGTTTCTGAGATGATGAAAACAAAGCACTGCTGAGATTTCAACTCAGTGTCTCTTGTTTGCAAGACAGTCGCCTTAACCAACTAAGCCACAGGGTCACATGCATTAAAACCTGAGCACTGGTTCATTTCTTATGCAGAAGAAACTCTTAATCTCACAATTGCACTATTAGTAGAGACGTAGCCATGGCAAGTTTGTGAGATAATGATGGAAACAAGGCACTGCTGAGATTTGAACTCAGGGTCTCCTGTTTACAAGACAGGCGCTTGTAACCAACTAAGCCACAGCACCACATGCTTATGATACAGAGTAGGCAGATAGAAGGAATGCCACGGCAAGGACAAAAGTAGGAAACATTAGGAATGATTGAAAAGATAGGAAGTTTGTTTCTGAGATGATGAAAACCAAGCACTGCTGAGATTTGAACTCAGTGTCTCTTGTTTACAAGACAGGCGCTTTAACCAACTAAGCCACAGTGCCACATGCTTATGATACAGAATAGGCAGATAGAAGGAATGCCACGGCAAGGACAAAAGTAGGAAACATTAGGAATGATTGAAAAGATAGGAAGTTTGTTTCTGAGATGATGAAAACAAAGCACTGCTGAGATTTCAACTCAGTGTCTCTTGTTTACAAGACAGTCGCCTTAACCAACGAAGCCACATGCATAAAAAACCTGAGCACTGGTTCATTTCTTATGCAGAAGAAACTCTTAATCTCACTATCAGTAGAGACGTAGCCATGGCAAGTTTGTGAGATGATGGAAACAAGGCACTGCTGAGATTCGAACTCAGGGTCTGCCGGTTTACTAGACAGGCGCTTTAACCAACTAAGCCACAGTGCCACATGCCTATGATACAGAATAGGCAGATAGAAGGAATGCCACGGCAAGGACAAAAGTATGAAACATTAGGAATGATTGAAAAGATAGGAAGTTTGTTTCTGAGATGATGAAAACAAAGCACTGCTGAGATTTCAACTCAGTGTCTCTTGTTTACAAGACAGTCGCCTTAACCAACTAAGCCACAGGGTCACATGCATAAAAAACCTGAGCACTGGTTCATTTCTTATGCAGAAGAAACTCTTAATCTCACAATTGCACTATCAGTAGAGACGTAGCCATGGCAAGTTTGTGAGATGATGATGGAAACAAGGCACTGCTGAGATTCGAACTCAGGGTCTCCTGTTTACAAGACAGGCGCTTTAACCAACTAAGCCACAGTGCCACATGCCTATGATACAGAATAGGCAGATAGAAGGAATGCCACGGCAAGGACAAAAGTAGGAAACATTAGGAATGATTGAAAAGATAGGAAGTTTGTTTCTGAGATGATGAAAACCAAGCACTGCTGAGATTTCAACTCAGTGTCTCTTGTTTACAAGACAGGCGCTTTAACCAACTAAGCCACAGTGCCACATGCTTATGATACAGAATAGGCAGATAGAAGGAATGCCACGGCAAGGACAAAAGTAGGAAACATTAGGATTGATTGAAAAGATAGGAAGTTTGTTTCTGAGATGATGAAAACAAAGCACTGCTGAGATTTCAACTCAGTGTCTCTTGTTTACAAGACAGTCGCCTTAACCAACTAAGCCACAGGGTCACATGCATAAAAAACCTGAGCACTGGTTCATTTCTTATGCAGAAGAAACTCTTAATCTCACAATTGCACTATCAGTAGAGACGTAGCCATGGCAAGTTTGTGAGATGATGGAAACAAGGCACTGCTGAGATTCGAACTCAGGGTCTGCCGGTTTACTAGACAGGCGCTTTAACCAACTAAGCCACAGTGCCACATGCTTATGATACAGAATAGGCAGATAGAAGGAATGCCACGGCAAGGACAAAAGTAGGAAACATTAGGAATGATTGAAAAGATAGGAAGTTTGTTTCTGAGATGATGAAAACAAAGCACTGCTGAGATTTCAACTCAGTGTCTCTTGTTTACAAGACAGTCGCCTTAACCAACTAAGCCACAGGGTCACATGCATTAAAACCTGAGCACTGGTTCATTTCTTATGCAGAAGAAACTCTTAATCTCACAATTGCACTTATAAGTAGAGACGTAGCCATGGTAAATTTGTGAGATGATGATGGAAACAAAGAACTGCTGAGATTCAAACTCAGTGTCTCCTGTCTAGAAGACAGGCGCTTTAACCAACTAAGCCACAGTGCCACATGCTTATGATACAGAATAGGCAGATAGAAGGAATGCCACGGCAAGGACAAAAGTAGGAAACATTAGGAATGATTGAAAAGATAGGAAGTTTGTTTCTGAGATGATGAAAACAAAGTACTGCTGAGATTTCAACTCAGTGTCTCTTGTTTACAAGACAGTCGCCTTAACCAACTAAGCCACAGGGTCACATGCATTAAAACCTGAGCACTGGTTCATTTCTTATGCAGAAGAAACTCTTAATCTCACAATTGCACTATCAGTAGAGACGTAGCCATGGCAAGTTTGTGAGATGATGATGGAAACAAGGCACTGCTGAGATTCAAACTCAGGGTCTCCTGTTTACAAGACAGGTGCTTTAACCAACTAAGCCACAGTGCCACATGCTTATGATACAGAATAGGCAGATAGAAGGAATGCCACGGCAAGGACAAAAGTAGGAAACATTAGGAATGATTGAAAAGATAGGAAGTTTGTTTCTGAGATGATGAAAACAGAGCACTGCTGAGATTTCAACTCAGTGTCTCTTGTTTACAAGACAGTCGCCTTAACCAACTAAGCCACAGGGTCACATGCTTACCACATGTATTGAAACCTGAGCACTGGTTCATTTCTTATGCAGAAGAAACTCTTAATCTCACAATTGCACTATCAGTAGAGACGTAGCCATGGCAAGTTTGTGAGATGATGATGGAAACAAGGCACTGCTGAGATTCAAACTCAGGGTCTCCTGTTTACAAGACAGGTGCTTTAACCAACTAAGCCACAGTGCCACATGCTTATGATACAGAATAGGCAGTTAGAAGGAATGCCACGGCAAGGACAAAAGTAGGAAACATTAGGAATGATTGAAAAGATAGGAAGTTTGTTTCTGAGATGATGAAAACGAAGCACTGCTGAGATTTCAACTCAGTGTCTCTTGTTTACAAGACAGTCGCCTTAACCAACTAAGCCACAGGGTCACATGCATAAAAAACCTGAGCACTGGTTCATTTCTTATGCAGAAGAAACTCTTAATCTCACAATTGCACTATTAGTAGAGACGTAGCCATGGCAAGTTTGTGAGATAATGATGGAAACAAGGCACTGCTGAGATTTGAACTCAGGGTCTCCTGTTTACAAGACAGGCGCTTGTAACCAACTAAGCCACAGCACCACATGCTTATGATACAGAGTAGGCATGATAGAAAAGATAGGAGGTTTGTTTCTGAGATGATGAAAACAAAGCACTGCTGAGATTTGAACTCAGGGTCTCACGTTTACAAGACAGGTGCTTTAACCAACTAAGCCACAGGGTCACATGCTTACAACATGTATTGAAACCTGAGCACTGGTTCATTTCTTATGCAGAAGAAACTCTTAATCTCACAATTGCACTATCAGTAGAGACGTAGCCATGGCAAGTTTGTGAGATGATGATGGAAACAAGGCACTGCTGAGATTCGAACTCAGGGTCTCCGGTATACAAGACAGGTGCTTTAACCAACTAAGCCACAGTGCCACATGCTTATGATACAGAATAGGCAGATAGAAGGAATGCCACGGCAAGGACAAAAGTAGGAAACATTAGGAATGATTGAAAAGATAGGAAGTTTGTTTCTGAGATGATGAAAACAGAGCACTGCTGAGATTTCAACTCAGTGTCTCTTGTTTACAAGACAGTCGCCTTAACCAACTAAGCCACAGGGTCACATGCTTACCACATGTATTGAAACCTGAGCACTGGTTCATTTCTTATGCAGAAGAAACTCTTAATCTCACAATTGCACTATCAGTAGAGACGTAGCCATGGCAAGTTTGTGAGATGATGATGGAAACAAGGCACTGCTGAGATTCAAACTCAGGGTCTCCTGTTTACAAGACAGGTGCTTTAACCAACTAAGCCACAGTGCCACATGCTTATGATACAGAATAGGCAGATAGAAGGAATGCCACGGCAAGGACAAAAGTAGGAAACATTAGGAATGATTGAAAAGATAGGAAGTTTGTTTCTGAGATGATGAAAACAAAGCACTGCTGAGCTTTCAACTCAGTGTCTCTTGTTTGCAAGACAGTCGCCTTAACCAACTAAGCCACAGGGTCACATGCATTAAAACCTGAGCACTGGTTCATTTCTTATGCAGAAGAAACTCTTAATCTCACAATTGCACTATTAGTAGAGACGTAGCCATGGCAAGTTTGTGAGATAATGATGGAAACAAGGCACTGCTGAGATTTGAACTCAGGGTCTCCTGTTTACAAGACAGGCGCTTGTAACCAACTAAGCCACAGCACCACATGCTTATGATACAGAGTAGGCAGATAGAAGGAATGCCACGGCAAGGACAAAAGTAGGAAACATTAGGAATGATTGAAAAGATAGGAAGTTTGTTTCTGAGATGATGAAAACCAAGCACTGCTGAGATTTGAACTCAGTGTCTCTTGTTTACAAGACAGGCGCTTTAACCAACTAAGCCACAGTGCCACATGCTTATGATACAGAATAGGCAGATAGAAGGAATGCCACGGCAAGGACAAAAGTAGGAAACATTAGGAATGATTGAAAAGATAGGAAGTTTGTTTCTGAGATGATGAAAACAAAGCACTGCTGAGATTTCAACTCAGTGTCTCTTGTTTACAAGACAGTCGCCTTAACCAACTAAGCCACATGCATAAAAAACCTGAGCACTGGTTCATTTCTTATGCAGAAGAAACTCTTAATCTCACAATTGCACTATCAGTAGAGACGTAGCCATGGCAAGTTTGTGAGATGATGGAAACAAGGCACTGCTGAGATTCGAACTCAGGGTCTGCCGGTTTACTAGACAGGCGCTTTAACCAACTAAGCCACAGTGCCACATGCCTATGATACAGAATAGGCAGATAGAAGGAATGCCACGGCAAGGACAAAAGTATGAAACATTAGGAATGATTGAAAAGATAGGAAGTTTGTTTCTGAGATGATGAAAACAAAGCACTGCTGAGATTTCAACTCAGTGTCTCTTGTTTACAAGACAGTCGCCTTAACCAACTAAGCCACAGGGTCACATGCATTAAAACCTGAGCACTGGTTCATTTCTTATGCAGAAGAAACTCTTAATCTCACAATTGCACTATCAGTAGAGACGTAGCCATGGCAAGTTTGTGAGATGATGATGGAAACAAGGCACTGCTGAGATTCAAACTCAGGGTCTCCTGTTTACAAGACAGGTGCTTTAACCAACTAAGCCACAGTGCCACATGCTTATGATACAGAATAGGCAGATAGAAGGAATGCCACGGCAAGGACAAAAGTAGGAAACATTAGGAATGATTGAAAAGATAGGAAGTTTGTTTCTGAGATGATGAAAACAAAGCACTGCTGAGATTTCAACTCAGTGTCTCTTGTTTGCAAGACAGTCGCCTTAACCAACTAAGCCACAGGGTCACATGCATTAAAACCTGAGCACTGGTTCATTTCTTATGCAGAAGAAACTCTTAATCTCACAATTGCACTATTAGTAGAGACGTAGCCATGGCAAGTTTGTGAGATAATGATGGAAACAAGGCACTGCTGAGATTTGAACTCAGGGTCTCCTGTTTACAAGACAGGCGCTTGTAACCAACTAAGCCACAGCACCACATGCTTATGATACAGAGTAGGCAGATAGAAGGAATGCCACGGCAAGGACAAAAGTAGGAAACATTAGGAATGATTGAAAAGATAGGAAGTTTGTTTCTGAGATGATGAAAACCAAGCACTGCTGAGATTTGAACTCAGTGTCTCTTGTTTACAAGACAGGCGCTTTAACCAACTAAGCCACAGTGCCACATGCTTATGATACAGAATAGGCAGATAGAAGGAATGCCACGGCAAGGACAAAAGTAGGAAACATTAGGAATGATTGAAAAGATAGGAAGTTTGTTTCTGAGATGATGAAAACAAAGCACTGCTGAGATTTCAACTCAGTGTCTCTTGTTTACAAGACAGTCGCCTTAACCAACGAAGCCACATGCATAAAAAACCTGAGCACTGGTTCATTTCTTATGCAGAAGAAACTCTTAATCTCACTATCAGTAGAGACGTAGCCATGGCAAGTTTGTGAGATGATGGAAACAAGGCACTGCTGAGATTCGAACTCAGGGTCTGCCGGTTTACTAGACAGGCGCTTTAACCAACTAAGCCACAGTGCCACATGCCTATGATACAGAATAGGCAGATAGAAGGAATGCCACGGCAAGGACAAAAGTATGAAACATTAGGAATGATTGAAAAGATAGGAAGTTTGTTTCTGAGATGATGAAAACAAAGCACTGCTGAGATTTCAACTCAGTGTCTCTTGTTTACAAGACAGTCGCCTTAACCAACTAAGCCACAGGGTCACATGCATAAAAAACCTGAGCACTGGTTCATTTCTTATGCAGAAGAAACTCTTAATCTCACAATTGCACTATCAGTAGAGACGTAGCCATGGCAAGTTTGTGAGATGATGATGGAAACAAGGCACTGCTGAGATTCGAACTCAGGGTCTCCTGTTTACAAGACAGGCGCTTTAACCAACTAAGCCACAGTGCCACATGCCTATGATACAGAATAGGCAGATAGAAGGAATGCCACGGCAAGGACAAAAGTAGGAAACATTAGGAATGATTGAAAAGATAGGAAGTTTGTTTCTGAGATGATGAAAACCAAGCACTGCTGAGATTTCAACTCAGTGTCTCTTGTTTACAAGACAGGCGCTTTAACCAACTAAGCCACAGTGCCACATGCTTATGATACAGAATAGGCAGATAGAAGGAATGCCACGGCAAGGACAAAAGTAGGAAACATTAGGATTGATTGAAAAGATAGGAAGTTTGTTTCTGAGATGATGAAAACAAAGCACTGCTGAGATTTCAACTCAGTGTCTCTTGTTTACAAGACAGTCGCCTTAACCAACTAAGCCACAGGGTCACATGCATAAAAAACCTGAGCACTGGTTCATTTCTTATGCAGAAGAAACTCTTAATCTCACAATTGCACTATCAGTAGAGACGTAGCCATGGCAAGTTTGTGAGATGATGGAAACAAGGCACTGCTGAGATTCGAACTCAGGGTCTGCCGGTTTACTAGACAGGCGCTTTAACCAACTAAGCCACAGTGCCACATGCTTATGATACAGAATAGGCAGATAGAAGGAATGCCACGGCAAGGACAAAAGTAGGAAACATTAGGAATGATTGAAAAGATAGGAAGTTTGTTTCTGAGATGATGAAAACAAAGCACTGCTGAGATTTCAACTCAGTGTCTCTTGTTTACAAGACAGTCGCCTTAACCAACTAAGCCACAGGGTCACATGCATTAAAACCTGAGCACTGGTTCATTTCTTATGCAGAAGAAACTCTTAATCTCACAATTGCACTTATAAGTAGAGACGTAGCCATGGTAAATTTGTGAGATGATGATGGAAACAAAGAACTGCTGAGATTCAAACTCAGTGTCTCCTGTCTAGAAGACAGGCGCTTTAACCAACTAAGCCACAGCACCACATGCTTACGATACTGAGTAGGCATGATAGAAAAGATAGGAGGTTTGTTTCTGAGATGATGAAAACAAAGCACTGCTGAGATTTGAACTCAGGGTCTCACGTTTACAAGACAGGTGCTTTAACCAACTAAGCCACAGGGTCACATGCTTACAACATGTATTGAAACCTGAGCACTGGTTCATTTCTTATGCAGAAGAAACTCTTAATCTCACAATTGCACTATCAGTAGAGACGTAGCCATGGCAAGTTTGTGAGATGATGATGGAAACAAGGCACTGCTGAGATTCGAACTCAGGGTCTGCCGGTTTACTAGACAGGCGCTTTAACCAACTAAGCCACAGTGCCACATGCTTATGATACAGAATAGGCAGATAGAAGGAATGCCACGGCAAGGACAAAAGTAGGAAACATTAGGAATGATTGAAAAGATAGGAAGTTTGTTTCTGAGATGATGAAAACAAAGCACTGCTGAGATTTCAACTCAGTGTCTCTTGTTTACAAGACAGTCGCCTTAACCAACTAAGCCACAGGGTCACATGCATTAAAACCTGAGCACTGGTTCATTTCTTATGCAGAAGAAACTCTTAATCTCACAATTGCACTATCAGTAGAGACGTAGCCATGGTAAATTTGTGAGATGATGATGGAAACAAAGAACTGCTGAGATTCAAACTCAGTGTCTCCTGTCTACAAGACAGGCGCTTTAACCAACTAAGCCACAGTGCCACATGCTTATGATACAGAATAGGCAGATAGAAGGAATGCCACGGCAAGGACAAAAGTAGGAAACATTAGGAATGATTGAAAAGATAGGAAGTTTGTTTCTTTGATGATGAAAACAAAGTACTGCTGAGATTTCAACTCAGTGTCTCTTGTTTACAAGACAGTCGCCTTAACCAACTAAGCCACAGGGTCACATGCATAAAAAACCTGAGCACTGGTTCATTTCTTATGCAGAAGAAACTCTTAATCTCACAATTGCACTATCAGTAGAGACGTAGCCATGGCAAGTTTGTGAGATGATGATGGAAACAAGGCACTGCTGAGATTCAAACTCAGGGTCTCCTGTTTACAAGACAGGTGCTTTAACCAACTAAGCCACAGTGCCACATGCTTATGATACAGAATAGGCAGATAGAAGGAATGCCACGGCAAGGACAAAAGTAGGAAACATTAGGAATGATTGAAAAGATAGGAAGTTTGTTTCTGAGATGATGAAAACAAAGCACTGCTGAGATTTCAACTCAGTGTCTCTTGTTTGCAAGACAGTCGCCTTAACCAACTAAGCCACAGGGTCACATGCATTAAAACCTGAGCACTGGTTCATTTCTTATGCAGAAGAAACTCTTAATCTCACAATTGCACTATTAGTAGAGACGTAGCCATGGCAAGTTTGTGAGATAATGATGGAAACAAGGCACTGCTGAGATTTGAACTCAGGGTCTCCTGTTTACAAGACAGGCGCTTGTAACCAACTAAGCCACAGCACCACATGCTTATGATACAGAGTAGGCAGATAGAAGGAATGCCACGGCAAGGACAAAAGTAGGAAACATTAGGAATGATTGAAAAGATAGGAAGTTTGTTTCTGAGATGATGAAAACCAAGCACTGCTGAGATTTGAACTCAGTGTCTCTTGTTTACAAGACAGGCGCTTTAACCAACTAAGCCACAGTGCCACATGCTTATGATACAGAATAGGCAGATAGAAGGAATGCCACGGCAAGGACAAAAGTAGGAAACATTAGGAATGATTGAAAAGATAGGAAGTTTGTTTCTGAGATGATGAAAACAAAGCACTGCTGAGATTTCAACTCAGTGTCTCTTGTTTACAAGACAGTCGCCTTAACCAACTAAGCCACAGGGTCACATGCATAAAAAACCTGAGCACTGGTTCATTTCTTATGCAGAAGAAACTCTTAATCTCACAATTGCACTATTAGTAGAGACGTAGCCATGGCAAGTTTGTGAGATAATGATGGAAACAAGGCACTGCTGAGATTTGAACTCAGGGTCTCCTGTTTACAAGACAGGCGCTTGTAACCAACTAAGCCACAGCACCACATGCTTATGATACAGAGTAGGCATGATAGAAAAGATAGGAGGTTTGTTTCTGAGATGATGAAAACAAAGCACTGCTGAGATTTGAACTCAGGGTCTCACGTTTATAAGACAGGTGCTTTAACCAACTAAGCCACAGGCTTACAACATGTATTGAAACCTGAGCACTGGTTCATTTCTTATGCAGAAGAAACTCTTAATCTCACAATTGCACTATCAGTAGAGACGTAGCCATGGCAAGTTTGTGAGATGATGATGGAAACAAGGCACTGCTGAGATTCGAACTCAGGGTCTCCGGTATACAAGACAGGTGCTTTAACCAACTAAGCCACAGTGCCACATGCTTATGATACAGAATAGGCAGATAGAAGGAATGCCACGGCAAGGACAAAAGTAGGAAACATTAGGAATGATTGAAAAGATAGGAAGTTTGTTTCTGAGATGATGAAAACAGAGCACTGCTGAGATTTCAACTCAGTGTCTCTTGTTTACAAGACAGTCGCCATAACCAACTAAGCCACAGGGTCACATGCTTACCACATGTATTGAAACCTGAGCACTGGTTCATTTCTTATGCAGAAGAAACTCTTAATCTCACAATTGCACTATCAGTAGAGACGTAGCCATGGCAAGTTTGTGAGATGATGATGGAAACAAGGCACTGCTGAGATTGAAACTCAGGGTCTCCTGTTTACAAGACAGGTGCTTTAACCAACTAAGCCACAGTGCCACATGCTTATGATACAGAATAGGCAGATAGAAGGAATGCCACGGCAAGGACAAAAGTAGGAAACATTAGGAATGATTGAAAAGATAGGAACTTTGTTTCTGAGATGATGAAAACAAAGCACTGCTGAGATTTCAACTCAGTGTCTCTTGTTTGCAAGACAGTCGCCTTAACCAACTAAGCCACAGGGTCACATGCATTAAAACCTGAGCACTGGTTCATTTCTTATGCAGAAGAAACTCTTAATCTCACAATTGCACTATCAGTAGAGACGTAGCCATGGTAAATTTGTGAGATGATGATGGAAACAAATAACTGCTGAGATTCAAACTCAGTGTCTCCTGTCTACAAGACAGGCGCTTTAACCAACTAAGCCACAGCACCACATGCTTACGATACTGAGTAGGCATGATAGAAAAGATAGGAGGTTTGTTTCTGAGATGATGAAAACAAAGCACTGCTGAGATTTGAACTCAGGGTCTCACGTTTACAAGACAGGTGCTTTAACCAACTAAGCCACAGGGTCACATGCTTACAACATGTATTGAAACCTGAGCACTGGTTCATTTCTTATGCAGAAGAAACTCTTAATCTCACAATTGCACTATCAGTAGAGACGTAGCCATGGCAAGTTTGTGAGATGATGATGGAAACAAGGCACTGCTGAGATTCGAACTCAGGGTCTGCCGGTTTACTAGACAGGCGCTTTAACCAACTAAGCCACAGTGCCACATGCTTATGATACAGAATAGGCAGATAGAAGGAATGCCACGGCAAGGACAAAAGTAGGAAACATTAGGAATGATTGAAAAGATAGGAAGTTTGTTTCTGAGATGATGAAAACAAAGCACTGCTGAGATTTCAACTCAGTGTCTCTTGTTTACAAGACAGTCGCCTTAACCAACTAAGCCACAGGGTCACATGCATTAAAACCTGAGCACTGGTTCATTTCTTATGCAGAAGAAACTCTTAATCTCACAATTGCACTATCAGTAGAGACATAGCCATGGTAAATTTGTGAGATGATGATGGAAACAAAGAACTGCTGAGATTCAAACTCAGTGTCTCCTGTCTACAAGACAGGCGCTTTAACCAACTAAGCCACAGCACCACATGCTTACGATACTGAGTAGGCATGATAGAAAAGATAGGAGGTTTGTTTCTGAGATGATGAAAACAAAGCACTGCTGAGATTTGAACTCAGTGTCTCTTGTTTACAAGACAGGCGCTTTAACCAACTAAGCCACAGTGCCACATGCTTATGATACAGAATAGGCAGATAGAAGGAATGCCACGGCAAGGACAAAAGTAGGAAACATTAGGAATGATTGAAAAGATAGGAAGTTTGTTTCTGAGATGATGAAAACAAAGCACTGCTGAGATTTCAACTCAGTGTCTCTTGTTTACAAGACAGTCGCCTTAACCAACTAAGCCACAGGGTCACATACATAAAAAACCTGAGCACTGGTTCATTTCTTATGCAGAAGAAACTCTTAATCTCACAATTGCACTATTAGTAGAGACGTAGCCATGGCAAGTTTGTGAGATAATGATGGAAACAAGGCACTGCTGAGATTTGAACTCAGGGTCTCCTGTTTACAAGACAGGCGCTTGTAACCAACTAAGCCACAGCACCACATGCTTATGATACAGAGTAGGCATGATAGAAAAGATAGGAGGTTTGTTTCTGAGATGATGAAAACAAAGCACTGCTGAGATTTGAACTCAGGGTCTCACGTTTACAAGACAGGTGCTTTAACCAACTAAGCCACAGGGTCACATGCTTACAACATGTATTGAAACCTGAGCACTGGTTCATTTCTTATGCAGAAGAAACTCTTAATCTCACAATTGCACTATCAGTAGAGACGTAGCCATGGCAAGTTTGTGAGATGATGATGGAAACAAGGCACTGCTGAGATTCGAACTCAGGGTCTCCGGTATACAAGACAGGTGCTTTAACCAACTAAGCCACAGTGCCACATGCTTATGATACAGAATAGGCAGATAGAAGGAATGCCACGGCAAGGACAAAAGTAGGAAACATTAGGAATGATTGAAAAGATAGGAAGTTTGTTTCTGAGATGATGAAAACAGAGCACTGCTGAGATTTCAACTCAGTGTCTCTTGTTTACAAGACAGTCGCCTTAACCAACTAAGCCACAGGGTCACATGCTTACCACATGTATTGAAACCTGAGCACTGGTTCATTTCTTATGCAGAAGAAACTCTTAATCTCACAATTGCACTATCAGTAGAGACGTAGCCATGGCAAGTTTGTGAGATGATGATGGAAACAAGGCACTGCTGAGATTCAAACTCAGGGTCTCCTGTTTACAAGACAGGTGCTTTAACCAACTAAGCCACAGTGCCACATGCTTATGATACAGAATAGGCAGATAGAAGGAATGCCACGGCAAGGACAAAAGTAGGAAACATTAGGAATGATTGAAAAGATAGGAAGTTTGTTTCTGAGATGATGAAAACAAAGCACTGCTGAGCTTTCAACTCAGTGTCTCTTGTTTGCAAGACAGTCGCCTTAACCAACTAAGCCACAGGGTCACATGCATTAAAACCTGAGCACTGGTTCATTTCTTATGCAGAAGAAACTCTTAATCTCACAATTGCACTATTAGTAGAGACGTAGCCATGGCAAGTTTGTGAGATGATGATGGAAACAAGGCACTGCTGAGATTCAAACTCAGGGTCTCCTGTTTACAAGACAGGTGCTTTAACCAACTAAGCCACAGTGCCACATGCTTATGATACAGAATAGGCAGATAGAAGGAATGCCACGGCAAGGACAAAAGTAGGAAACATTAGGAATGATTGAAAAGATAGGAAGTTTGTTTCTGAGATGATGAAAACAAAGCACTGCTGAGATTTCAACTCAGTGTCTCTTGTTTGCAAGACAGTCGCCTTAACCAACTAAGCCACAGGGTCACATGCATTAAAACCTGAGCACTGGTTCATTTCTTATGCAGAAGAAACTCTTAATCTCACAATTGCACTATTAGTAGAGACGTAGCCATGGCAAGTTTGTGAGATAATGATGGAAACAAGGCACTGCTGAGATTTGAACTCAGGGTCTCCTGTTTACAAGACAGGCGCTTGTAACCAACTAAGCCACAGCACCACATGCTTATGATACAGAGTAGGCAGATAGAAGGAATGCCACGGCAAGGACAAAAGTAGGAAACATTAGGAATGATTGAAAAGATAGGAAGTTTGTTTCTGAGATGATGAAAACCAAGCACTGCTGAGATTTGAACTCAGTGTCTCTTGTTTACAAGACAGGCGCTTTAACCAACTAAGCCACAGTGCCACATGCTTATGATACAGAATAGGCAGATAGAAGGAATGCCACGGCAAGGACAAAAGTAGGAAACATTAGGAATGATTGAAAAGATAGGAAGTTTGTTTCTGAGATGATGAAAACAAAGCACTGCTGAGATTTCAACTCAGTGTCTCTTGTTTACAAGACAGTCGCCTTAACCAACTAAGCCACAGGGTCACATGCATAAAAAACCTGAGCACTGGTTCATTTCTTATGCAGAAGAAACTCTTAATCTCACAATTGCACTATTAGTAGAGACGTAGCCATGGCAAGTTTGTGAGATAATGATGGAAACAAGGCACTGCTGAGATTTGAACTCAGGGTCTCCTGTTTACAAGACAGGCGCTTGTAACCAACTAAGCCACAGCACCACATGCTTATGATACAGAGTAGGCATGATAGAAAAGATAGGAGGTTTGTTTCTGAGATGATGAAAACAAAGCACTGCTGAGATTTGAACTCAGGGTCTCACGTTTATAAGACAGGTGCTTTAACCAACTAAGCCACAGGCTTACAACATGTATTGAAACCTGAGCACTGGTTCATTTCTTATGCAGAAGAAACTCTTAATCTCACAATTGCACTATCAGTAGAGACGTAGCCATGGCAAGTTTGTGAGATGATGATGGAAACAAGGCACTGCTGAGATTCGAACTCAGGGTCTCCGGTATACAAGACAGGTGCTTTAACCAACTAAGCCACAGTGCCACATGCTTATGATACAGAATAGGCAGATAGAAGGAATGCCACGGCAAGGACAAAAGTAGGAAACATTAGGAATGATTGAAAAGATAGGAAGTTTGTTTCTGAGATGATGAAAACAGAGCACTGCTGAGATTTCAACTCAGTGTCTCTTGTTTACAAGACAGTCGCCATAACCAACTAAGCCACAGGGTCACATGCTTACCACATGTATTGAAACCTGAGCACTGGTTCATTTCTTATGCAGAAGAAACTCTTAATCTCACAATTGCACTATCAGTAGAGACGTAGCCATGGCAAGTTTGTGAGATGATGATGGAAACAAGGCACTGCTGAGATTGAAACTCAGGGTCTCCTGTTTACAAGACAGGTGCTTTAACCAACTAAGCCACAGTGCCACATGCTTATGATACAGAATAGGCAGATAGAAGGAATGCCACGGCAAGGACAAAAGTAGGAAACATTAGGAATGATTGAAAAGATAGGAACTTTGTTTCTGAGATGATGAAAACAAAGCACTGCTGAGATTTCAACTCAGTGTCTCTTGTTTGCAAGACAGTCGCCTTAACCAACTAAGCCACAGGGTCACATGCATTAAAACCTGAGCACTGGTTCATTTCTTATGCAGAAGAAACTCTTAATCTCACAATTGCACTATCAGTAGAGACGTAGCCATGGTAAATTTGTGAGATGATGATGGAAACAAATAACTGCTGAGATTCAAACTCAGTGTCTCCTGTCTACAAGACAGGCGCTTTAACCAACTAAGCCACAGCACCACATGCTTACGATACTGAGTAGGCATGATAGAAAAGATAGGAGGTTTGTTTCTGAGATGATGAAAACAAAGCACTGCTGAGATTTGAACTCAGGGTCTCACGTTTACAAGACAGGTGCTTTAACCAACTAAGCCACAGGGTCACATGCTTACAACATGTATTGAAACCTGAGCACTGGTTCATTTCTTATGCAGAAGAAACTCTTAATCTCACAATTGCACTATCAGTAGAGACGTAGCCATGGCAAGTTTGTGAGATGATGATGGAAACAAGGCACTGCTGAGATTCGAACTCAGGGTCTGCCGGTTTACTAGACAGGCGCTTTAACCAACTAAGCCACAGTGCCACATGCTTATGATACAGAATAGGCAGATAGAAGGAATGCCACGGCAAGGACAAAAGTAGGAAACATTAGGAATGATTGAAAAGATAGGAAGTTTGTTTCTGAGATGATGAAAACAAAGCACTGCTGAGATTTCAACTCAGTGTCTCTTGTTTACAAGACAGTCGCCTTAACCAACTAAGCCACAGGGTCACATGCATTAAAACCTGAGCACTGGTTCATTTCTTATGCAGAAGAAACTCTTAATCTCACAATTGCACTATCAGTAGAGACATAGCCATGGTAAATTTGTGAGATGATGATGGAAACAAAGAACTGCTGAGATTCAAACTCAGTGTCTCCTGTCTACAAGACAGGCGCTTTAACCAACTAAGCCACAGCACCACATGCTTACGATACTGAGTAGGCATGATAGAAAAGATAGGAGGTTTGTTTCTGAGATGATGAAAACAAAGCACTGCTGAGATTTGAACTCAGTGTCTCTTGTTTACAAGACAGGCGCTTTAACCAACTAAGCCACAGTGCCACATGCTTATGATACAGAATAGGCAGATAGAAGGAATGCCACGGCAAGGACAAAAGTAGGAAACATTAGGAATGATTGAAAAGATAGGAAGTTTGTTTCTGAGATGATGAAAACAAAGCACTGCTGAGATTTCAACTCAGTGTCTCTTGTTTACAAGACAGTCGCCTTAACCAACTAAGCCACAGGGTCACATACATAAAAAACCTGAGCACTGGTTCATTTCTTATGCAGAAGAAACTCTTAATCTCACAATTGCACTATTAGTAGAGACGTAGCCATGGCAAGTTTGTGAGATAATGATGGAAACAAGGCACTGCTGAGATTTGAACTCAGGGTCTCCTGTTTACAAGACAGGCGCTTGTAACCAACTAAGCCACAGCACCACATGCTTATGATACAGAGTAGGCATGATAGAAAAGATAGGAGGTTTGTTTCTGAGATGATGAAAACAAAGCACTGCTGAGATTTGAACTCAGGGTCTCACGTTTACAAGACAGGTGCTTTAACCAACTAAGCCACAGGGTCACATGCTTACAACATGTATTGAAACCTGAGCACTGGTTCATTTCTTATGCAGAAGAAACTCTTAATCTCACAATTGCACTATCAGTAGAGACGTAGCCATGGCAAGTTTGTGAGATGATGATGGAAACAAGGCACTGCTGAGATTCGAACTCAGGGTCTCCGGTATACAAGACAGGTGCTTTAACCAACTAAGCCACAGTGCCACATGCTTATGATACAGAATAGGCAGATAGAAGGAATGCCACGGCAAGGACAAAAGTAGGAAACATTAGGAATGATTGAAAAGATAGGAAGTTTGTTTCTGAGATGATGAAAACAGAGCACTGCTGAGATTTCAACTCAGTGTCTCTTGTTTACAAGACAGTCGCCTTAACCAACTAAGCCACAGGGTCACATGCTTACCACATGTATTGAAACCTGAGCACTGGTTCATTTCTTATGCAGAAGAAAATCTTAATCTCACAATTGCACTATCAGTAGAGACGTAGCCATGGCAAGTTTGTGAGATGATGATGGAAACAAGGCACTGCTGAGATTCAAACTCAGGGTCTCCTGTTTACAAGACAGGTGCTTTAACCAACTAAGCCACAGTGCCACATGCTTATGATACAGAATAGGCAGATAGAAGGAATGCCACGGCAAGGACAAAAGTAGGAAACATTAGGAATGATTGAAAAGATAGGAAGTTTGTTTCTGAGATGATGAAAACAAAGCACTGCTGAGCTTTCAACTCAGTGTCTCTTGTTTGCAAGACAGTCGCCTTAACCAACTAAGCCACAGGGTCACATGCATTAAAACCTGAGCACTGGTTCATTTCTTATGCAGAAGAAACTCTTAATCTCACAATTGCACTATTAGTAGAGACGTAGCCATGGCAAGTTTGTGAGATAATGATGGAAACAAGGCACTGCTGAGATTTGAACTCAGGGTCTCCTGTTTACAAGACAGGCGCTTGTAACCAACTAAGCCACAGCACCACATGCTTATGATACAGAGTAGGCAGATAGAAGGAATGCCACGGCAAGGACAAAAGTAGGAAACATTAGGAATGATTGAAAAGATAGGAAGTTTGTTTCTGAGATGATGAAAACCAAGCACTGCTGAGATTTGAACTCAGTGTCTCTTGTTTACAAGACAGGCGCTTTAACCAACTAAGCCACAGTGCCACATGCTTAAGATACAGAATAGGCAGATAGAAGGAATGCCACGGCAAGGACAAAAGTAGGAAACATTAGGAATGATTGAAAAGATAGGAAGTTTGTTTCTGAGATGATGAAAACAAAGCACTGCTGAGATTTCAACTCAGTGTCTCTTGTTTACAAGACAGTCGCCTTAACCAACTAAGCCACAGGGTCACATGCATAAAAAACCTGAGCACTGGTTCATTTCTTATGCAGAAGAAACTCTTAATCTCACAATTGCACTATTAGTAGAGACGTAGCCATGGCAAGTTTGTGAGATAATGATGGAAACAAGGCACTGCTGAGATTTGAACTCAGGGTCTCCTGTTTACAAGACAGGCGCTTGTAACCAACTAAGCCACAGCACCACATGCTTATGATACAGAGTAGGCATGATAGAAAAGATAGGAGGTTTGTTTCTGAGATGATGAAAACAAAGCACTGCTGAGATTTGAACTCAGGGTCTCACGTTTACAAGACAGGTGCTTTAACCAACTAAGCCACAGGCTTACAACATGTATTGAAACCTGAGCACTGGTTCATTTCTTATGCAGAAGAAACTCTTAATCTCACAATTGCACTATCAGTAGAGACGTAGCCATGGCAAGTTTGTGAGATGATGATGGAAACAAGGCACTGCTGAGATTCGAACTCAGGGTCTCCGGTATACAAGACAGGTGCTTTAACCAACTAAGCCACAGTGCCACATGCTTATGATACAGAATAGGCAGATAGAAGGAATGCCACGGCAAGGACAAAAGTAGGAAACATTAGGAATGATTGAAAAGATAGGAAGTTTGTTTCTGAGATGATGAAAACAGAGCACTGCTGAGATTTCAACTCAGTGTCTCTTGTTTACAAGACAGTCGCCTTAACCAACTAAGCCACAGGGTCACATGCTTACCACATGTATTGAAACCTGAGCACTGGTTCATTTCTTATGCAGAAGAAACTCTTAATCTCACAATTGCACTATCAGTAGAGACGTAGCCATGGCAAGTTTGTGAGATGATGATGGAAACAAGGCACTGCTGAGATTCAAACTCAGGGTCTCCTGTTTACAAGACAGGTGCTTTAACCAACTAAGCCACAGTGCCACATGCTTATGATACAGAATAGGCAGATAGAAGGAATGCCACGGCAAGGACAAAAGTAGGAAACATTAGGAATGATTGAAAAGATAGGAAGTTTGTTTCTGAGATGATGAAAACAAAGCACTGCTGAGATTTCAACTCAGTGTCTCTTGTTTGCAAGACAGTCGCCTTAACCAACTAAGCCACAGGGTCACATGCATTAAAACCTGAGCACTGGTTCATTTCTTATGCAGAAGAAACTCTTAATCTCACAATTGCACTATCAGTAGAGACGTAGCCATGGTAAATTTGTGAGATGATGATGGAAACAAATAACTGCTGAGATTCAAACTCAGTGTCTTCTGTCTACAAGACAGGCGCTTTAACCAACTAAGCCACAGCACCACATGCTTACGATACTGAGTAGGCATGATAGAAAAGATAGGAGGTTTGTTTCTGAGATGATGAAAACAAAGCACTGCTGAGATTTGAACTCAGGGTCTCACGTTTACAAGACAGGTGCTTTAACCAACTAAGCCACAGGGTCACATGCTTACAACATGTATTGAAACCTGAGCACTGGTTCATTTCTTATGCAGAAGAAACTCTTAATCTCACAATTGCACTATCAGTAGAGACGTAGCCATGGCAAGTTTGTGAGATGATGATGGAAACAAGGCACTGCTGAGATTCGAACTCAGGGTCTGCCGGTTTACTAGACAGGCGCTTTAACCAACTAAGCCACAGTGCCACATGCTTATGATACAGAATAGGCAGATAGAAGGAATGCCACGGCAAGGACAAAAGTAGGAAACATTAGGAATGATTGAAAAGATAGGAAGTTTGTTTCTGAGATGATGAAAACAAAGCACTGCTGAGATTTCAACTCAGTGTCTCTTGTTTACAAGACAGTCGCCTTAACCAACTAAGCCACAGGGTCACATGCATAAAAAACCTGAGCACTGGTTCATTTCTTATGCAGAAGAAACTCTTAATCTCACAATTGCACTATTAGTAGAGACGTAGCCATGGCAAGTTTGTGAGATAATGATGGAAACAAGGCACTGCTGAGATTTGAACTCAGGGTCTCCTGTTTACAAGACAGGCGCTTGTAACCAACTAAGCCACAGCACCACATGCTTATGATACAGAGTAGGCATGATAGAAAAGATAGGAGGTTTGTTTCTGAGATGATGAAAACAAAGCACTGCTGAGATTTGAACTCAGGGTCTCACGTTTACAAGACAGGTGCTTTAACCAACTAAGCCACAGGGTCACATGCTTACCACATGTATTAAAACCTGAGCACTGGTTCATTTCTTATGCAGAAGAAACTCTTAATCTCACAATTGCACTATCAGTAGAGACGTAGCCATGGCAAGTTTGTGAGATGATGATGGAAACAAAGAACTGCTGAGATTCAAACTCAGTGTCTCCTGTCTACAAGACAGGCGCTTTAACCAACTAAGCCACAGCACCACATGCTTACGATACTGAGTAGGCATGATAGAAAAGATAGGAGGTTTGTTTCTGAGATGATGAAAACAAAGCACTGCTGAGATTTGAACTCAGGGTCTCACGTTTACAAGACAGGTGCTTTAACCAACTAAGCCACAGGGTCACATGCTTACAACATGTATTGAAACCTGAGCACTGGTTCATTTCTTATGCAGAAGAAACTCTTAATCTCACAATTGCACTACCAGTAGAGACGTAGCCATGGCAAGTTTGTGAGATGATGATGGAAACAAGGCACTGCTGAGATTCGAACTCAGGGTCTCCGGTATACAAGACAGGTGCTTTAACCAACTAAGCCACAGTGCCACATGCTTATGATACAGAATAGGCAGATAGAAGGAATGCCACGGCAAGGACAAAAGTAGGAAACATTAGGAATGATTGAAAAGATAGGAAGTTTGTTTCTGAGATGATGAAAACAAAGCACTGCTGAGATTTCAACTCAGTGTCTCTTGTTTACAAGACAGTCGCCTTAACCAACTAAGCCACAGGGTCACATGCATAAAAAACCTGAGCACTGGTTCATTTCTTATGCAGAAGAAACTCTTAATCTCACAATTGCACTATCAGTAGAGACGTAGCCATGGCAAGTTTGTGAGATAATGATGGAAACAAGGCACTGCTGAGATTCAAACTCAGGGTCTCCTGTTTACAAGACAGGCGCTTTAACCAACTAAGCCACAGTGCCACATGCTTATGATACAGAATATGCAGATAGAAGGAATGCCACGGCAAGGACAAAAGTAGGAAACATTAGGAATGATTGAAAAGATAGGAAGTTTGTTTCTGAGATGATGAAAACAGAGCACTGCTGAGATTTCAACTCAGTGTCTCTTGTTTACAAGACAGTCGCCTTAACCAACTAAGCCACAGGGTCACATGCTTACCACATGTATTAAAACCTGAGCACTGGTTCATTTCTTATGCAGAAGAAACTCTTAATCTCACAATTGCACTATCAGTAGAGACGTAGCCATGGCAAGTTTGTGAGATGATGATGGAAACAAAGAACTGCTGAGATTCAAACTCAGTGTCTCCTGTTTACAAGACAGGCGCTTTAACCAACTAAGCCACAGCACCACATGCTTACGATACAGAGTAGGCATGATAGAAAAGATAGGAGGTTTGTTTCTGAGATGAAAACAAAGCACTGCTGAGATTTGAACTCAGGGTCTCACGTTTACAAGACAGGTGCTTTAACCAACTAAGCCACAGATAACATGCTTACAACATGTATTGAAACCTGAGCACTGGTTCATTTCTTATGCAGAAGAAACTCTTAATCTCACAATTGCACTATCAGTAGAGACGTAGCCATGGCAAGTTTGTGAGATGATGATGGAAACAAGGCACTGCTGAGATTCGAACTCAGGGTCTCCGGTATACAAGACAGGTGCTTTAACCAACTAAGCCACAGTGCCACATGCTTATGATACAGAATAGGCAGATAGAAGGAATGCCACGGCAAGGACAAAAGTAGGAAACATTAGGAATGATTGAAAAGATAGGAAGTTTGTTTCTGAGATGATGAAAACAAAGCACTGCTGAGATTTCAACTCAGTGTCTCTTGTTTACAAGACAGTCGCCTTAACCAACTAAGCCACAGGGTCACATGCATAAAAAACCTGAGCACTGGTTCATTTCTTATGCAGAAGAAACTCTTAATCTCACAATTGCACTATCAGTAGAGACGTAGCCATGGCAAGTTTGTGAGATAATGATGGAAACAAGGCACTGCTGAGATTCGAACTCAGGGTCTCCTGTTTACAAGACAGGCGCTTTAACCAACTAAGCCACAGTGCCACATGCTTATGATACAGAATATGCAGATAGAAGGAATGCCACGGCAAGGACAAAAGTAGGAAACATTAGGAATGATTGAAAAGATAGGAAGTTTGTTTCTGAGATGATGAAAACAAAGCACTGCTGAGATTTGAACTCAGGGTCTCACGTTTACAAGACAGGTGCTTTAACCAACTAAGCCACAGGGTCACATGCTTACGATACTGAGTAGGCATGATAGAAAAGATAGGAGGTTTGTTTCTGAGATGATGAAAACAAAGCACTGCTGAGATGTGAACTCAGGGTCTCACGTTTACAAGACAGGTGCTTTAACCAACTAAGCCACAGGGTCACATGCTTACAACATGTATTGAAACCTGAGCACTGGTTCATTTCTTATGCAGAAGAAACTCTTAATCTCACAATTGCACTATCAGTAGAGACGTAGCCATGGCAAGTTTGTGAGATGATGATGGAAACAAAGAACTGCTGAGATTCAAACTCAGTGTCTCCTGTTTACAAGACAGGCGCTTTAACCAACTAAGCCACAGCACCACATGCTTACGATACAGAGTAGGCATGATAGAAAAGATAGGAGGTTTGTTTCTGAGATGATGAAAACAAAGCACTGCTGAGATTTGAACTCAGGGTCTCACGTTTACAAGACAGGTGCTTTAACCAACTAAGCCACAGGGTCACATGCTTACAACATGTATTAAAACCTGAGCACTGGTTCATTTCTTATGCAGAAGAAGCTCTTAATCTCACAATTGCACTATCAGTAGAGACGTAGCCATGGTAAATTTGTGAGATGATGATGGAAACAAAGAACTGCTGAGATTCAATCTCAGTGTCTCCTGTTTACAAGACAGGCGCTTTAACCAACTAAGCCACAGCACCACATGCTTACGATACAGAGTAGGCATGATAGAAAAGATAGGAGGTTTGTTTCTGAGATGATGAAAACAAAGCACTGCTGAGATTTGAACTCAGGGTCTCACGTTTACAAGACAGGTGCTTTAACCAACTAAGCCACAGTGCCACATGCTTATGATACAGAATAGGCAGATAGAAGGAATGTCACGGCAAGGACAAAAGTAGGAAACATTAGGAATGATTGAAAAGATAGGAAGTTTGTTTCTGAGATGATGAAAACAAAGCACTGCTGAGATTTCAACTCAGTGTCTCTTGTTTACAAGACAGTCGCCTTAACCAACTAAGCCACAGGGTCACATGCATTAAAACCTGAGCACTGGTTCATTTCTTATGCAGAAGAAACTCTTAATCTCACAATTGCACTATTAGTAGAGACGTAGCCATGGCAAGTTTGTGAGATAATGATGGAAACAAGGCACTGCTGAGATTTGAACTCAGGGTCTCCTGTTTACAAGACAGGCGCTTGTAACCAACTAAGCCACAGCACCACATGCTTATGATACAGAGTAGGCATGATAGAAAAGATAGGAGGTTTGTTTCTGAGATGATGAAAACAAAGCACTGCTGAGATTTGAACTCAGGGTCTCACGTTTACAAGACAGGTGCTTTAACCAACTAAGCCACAGGGTCACATGCTTACCACATGTATTAAAACCTGAGCACTGGTTCATTTCTTATGCAGAAGAAACTCTTAATCTCACAATTGCACTATCAGTAGAGACGTAGCCATGGCAAGTTTGTGAGATGATGATGGAAACAAAGAACTGCTGAGATTCAAACTCAGTGTCTCCTGTCTACAAGACAGGCGCTTTAACCAACTAAGCCACAGCACCACATGCTTACGATACTGAGTAGGCATGATAGAAAAGATAGGAGGTTTGTTTCTGAGATGATGAAAACAAAGCACTGCTGAGATTTGAACTCAGGGTCTCACGTTTACAAGACAGGTGCTTTAACCAACTAAGCCACAGGGTCACATGCTTACAACATGTATTGAAACCTGAGCACTGGTTCATTTCTTATGCAGAAGAAACTCTTAATCTCACAATTGCACTACCAGTAGAGACGTAGCCATGGCAAGTTTGTGAGATGATGATGGAAACAAGGCACTGCTGAGATTCGAACTCAGGGTCTCCGGTATACAAGACAGGTGCTTTAACCAACTAAGCCACAGTGCCACATGCTTATGATACAGAATAGGCAGATAGAAGGAATGCCACGGCAAGGACAAAAGTAGGAAACATTAGGAATGATTGAAAAGATAGGAAGTTTGTTTCTGAGATGATGAAAACAAAGCACTGCTGAGATTTCAACTCAGTGTCTCTTGTTTACAAGACAGTCGCCTTAACCAACTAAGCCACAGGGTCACATGCATAAAAAACCTGAGCACTGGTTCATTTCTTATGCAGAAGAAACTCTTAATCTCACAATTGCACTATCAGTAGAGACGTAGCCATGGCAAGTTTGTGAGATAATGATGGAAACAAGGCACTGCTGAGATTCAAACTCAGGGTCTCCTGTTTACAAGACAGGCGCTTTAACCAACTAAGCCACAGTGCCACATGCTTATGATACAGAATATGCAGATAGAAGGAATGCCACGGCAAGGACAAAAGTAGGAAACATTAGGAATGATTGAAAAGATAGGAAGTTTGTTTCTGAGATGATGAAAACAGAGCACTGCTGAGATTTCAACTCAGTGTCTCTTGTTTACAAGACAGTCGCCTTAACCAACTAAGCCACAGGGTCACATGCTTACCACATGTATTAAAACCTGAGCACTGGTTCATTTCTTATGCAGAAGAAACTCTTAATCTCACAATTGCACTATCAGTAGAGACGTAGCCATGGCAAGTTTGTGAGATGATGATGGAAACAAAGAACTGCTGAGATTCAAACTCAGTGTCTCCTGTTTACAAGACAGGCGCTTTAACCAACTAAGCCACAGCACCACATGCTTACGATACAGAGTAGGCATGATAGAAAAGATAGGAGGTTTGTTTCTGAGATGAAAACAAAGCACTGCTGAGATTTGAACTCAGGGTCTCACGTTTACAAGACAGGTGCTTTAACCAACTAAGCCACAGATAACATGCTTACAACATGTATTGAAACCTGAGCACTGGTTCATTTCTTATGCAGAAGAAACTCTTAATCTCACAATTGCACTATCAGTAGAGACGTAGCCATGGCAAGTTTGTGAGATGATGATGGAAACAAGGCACTGCTGAGATTCGAACTCAGGGTCTCCGGTATACAAGACAGGTGCTTTAACCAACTAAGCCACAGTGCCACATGCTTATGATACAGAATAGGCAGATAGAAGGAATGCCACGGCAAGGACAAAAGTAGGAAACATTAGGAATGATTGAAAAGATAGGAAGTTTGTTTCTGAGATGATGAAAACAAAGCACTGCTGAGATTTCAACTCAGTGTCTCTTGTTTACAAGACAGTCGCCTTAACCAACTAAGCCACAGGGTCACATGCATAAAAAACCTGAGCACTGGTTCATTTCTTATGCAGAAGAAACTCTTAATCTCACAATTGCACTATCAGTAGAGACGTAGCCATGGCAAGTTTGTGAGATAATGATGGAAACAAGGCACTGCTGAGATTCGAACTCAGGGTCTCCTGTTTACAAGACAGGCGCTTTAACCAACTAAGCCACAGTGCCACATGCTTATGATACAGAATATGCAGATAGAAGGAATGCCACGGCAAGGACAAAAGTAGGAAACATTAGGAATGATTGAAAAGATAGGAAGTTTGTTTCTGAGATGATGAAAACAAAGCACTGCTGAGATTTGAACTCAGGGTCTCACGTTTACAAGACAGGTGCTTTAACCAACTAAGCCACAGGGTCACATGCTTACGATACTGAGTAGGCATGATAGAAAAGATAGGAGGTTTGTTTCTGAGATGATGAAAACAAAGCACTGCTGAGATGTGAACTCAGGGTCTCACGTTTACAAGACAGGTGCTTTAACCAACTAAGCCACAGGGTCACATGCTTACAACATGTATTGAAACCTGAGCACTGGTTCATTTCTTATGCAGAAGAAACTCTTAATCTCACAATTGCACTATCAGTAGAGACGTAGCCATGGCAAGTTTGTGAGATGATGATGGAAACAAAGAACTGCTGAGATTCAAACTCAGTGTCTCCTGTTTACAAGACAGGCGCTTTAACCAACTAAGCCACAGCACCACATGCTTACGATACAGAGTAGGCATGATAGAAAAGATAGGAGGTTTGTTTCTGAGATGATGAAAACAAAGCACTGCTGAGATTTGAACTCAGGGTCTCACGTTTACAAGACAGGTGCTTTAACCAACTAAGCCACAGGGTCACATGCTTACAACATGTATTAAAACCTGAGCACTGGTTCATTTCTTATGCAGAAGAAGCTCTTAATCTCACAATTGCACTATCAGTAGAGACGTAGCCATGGTAAATTTGTGAGATGATGATGGAAACAAAGAACTGCTGAGATTCAATCTCAGTGTCTCCTGTTTACAAGACAGGCGCTTTAACCAACTAAGCCACAGCACCACATGCTTACGATACAGAGTAGGCATGATAGAAAAGATAGGAGGTTTGTTTCTGAGATGATGAAAACAAAGCACTGCTGAGATTTGAACTCAGGGTCTCACGTTTACAAGACAGGTGCTTTAACCAACTAAGCCACAGTGCCACATGCTTATGATACAGAATAGGCAGATAGAAGGAATGTCACGGCAAGGACAAAAGTAGGAAACATTAGGAATGATTGAAAAGATAGGAAGTTTGTTTCTGAGATGATGAAAACAAAGCACTGCTGAGATTTCAACTCAGTGTCTCTTGTTTACAAGACAGTCGCCTTAACCAACTAAGCCACAGGGTCACATGCATTAAAACCTGAGCACTGGTTCATTTCTTATGCAGAAGAAACTCTTAATCTCACAATTGCACTATCAGTAGAGACGTAGCCATGGCAAGTTTGTGAGATGATGATGGAAACAAGGCACTGCTGAGATTCGAACTCAGGGTCTCCGGTTTACAAGACAGGTGCTTTAACCAACTAAGCCACAGTGCCACATGCTTATAATACAGAATAGGCAGATAGAAGGAATGCCACGGCAAGGACAAAAGTAGGAAACATTAGGAATGATTGAAAAGATAGGAAGTTTGTTTCTGAGATGATGAAAACAAAGCACTGCTAAGATTTCAACTCAGTGTCTCTTGTTTACAAGACAGTCGCCTTAACCAAGTCAGCCACAGGGTCACATGCTTACCACATGTATTAAAACCTGAGCACTGGTTCATTTCTTATGCAGAAGAAGCTCTTAATCTCACAATTGCACTATCAGTAGAGACGTAGCCATGGTAAATTTGTGAGATGATGATGGAAACAAAAAACTGCTGAGATTCAAACTCAGTGTCTCCTGTTTACAAGACAGGCGCTTTAACCAACTAAGCCACAGCACCACATGCTTACGATACAGAGTAGGCATGATAGAAAAGATAGGAGGTTTGTTTCTGAGATGATGAAAACAAAGCACTGCTGGGATTTGAACTCAGGGTCTCACGTTTACAAGACAGGTGCTTTAACCAACTAAGCTACAGGGTCACATGCTTACAACATGTATTGAAACCTGAGCACTGGTTCATTTCTTATGCAGAAGAAACTCTTAATCTCACAATTGCACTATCAGTAGAGACGTAGCCATGGCAAGTTTGTGAGATGATGGAAACAAGGCACTGCTGAGATTCGAACTCAGGGTCTCTGGTATACAAGACAGGTGCTTTAACCAACTAAGCCACAGTGCCACATGCTTATGATACAGAATAGGCAGATAGAAGGAATGCCACGGCAAGGACAAAAGTAGGAAACATTAGGAATGATTGAAAAGATAGGAAGTTTGTTTCTGAGATGATGAAAACAAAGCACTGCTGAGATTTCAACTCAGTGTCTCTTGTTTACAAGACAGTCGCCTTAACCAACTAAGCCACAGGGTCACATGCATAAAAAACCTGAGCACTGGTTCATTTCTTATGCAGAAGAAACTCTTAATCTCACAATTGCACTATTAGTAGAGACGTAGCCATGGCAAGTTTGTGAGATAATGATGGAAACAAGGCACTGCTGAGATTTGAACTCAGGGTCTCCTGTTTACAAGACAGGAGCTTGTAACCAACTAAGCCACAGCACCACATGCTTATGATACAGAGTAGGCATGATAGAAAAGATAGGAGGTTTGTTTCTGAGATGATGAAAACAAAGCACTGCTGAGATTTGAACTCAGGGTCTCACGTTTACAAGACAGGTGCTTTAACCAACTAAGCCACAGGGTCACATGCTTAAAACATGTATTGAAACCTGAGCACTGGTTCATTTCTTATGCAGAAGAAACTCTTAATCTCACAATTGCACTATCAGTAGAGACGTAGCCATGGCAAGTTTGTGAGATGATGATGGAAACAAGGCACTGCTGAGATTCGAACTCAGGGTCTCCGGTATACAAGACAGGCGCTTTAACCAACTAAGCCACAGCACCACATGCTTACGATACAGAGTAGGCATGATAGAAAAGATAGGAGGTTTGTTTCTGAGATGATGAAAACAAAGCACTGCTGAGTAGGGTTGAGCGAAACGGGTCGTTCATTTTCATAAGTCGCCGACTTTTGGCAAAGTCGGCGTCTCATGAAACCCGATCCGATCCCAGTGTGGGTCGGCCACGTGGAACGCGAACTTGGCGCCAAAGTCGCGTTTCGAATGATGCCTTCCCCGCCATTTTTTTGAGCCAATTAATTGTGGGCAGCGTGATGACATAGGTTCCGGCTCCTGCGGCATCATAGTGCTATGTTACGTTTTCGGACGTAGTAATTTCCGGAGTCAAAAAATAACATATGCCTTGCACGGAGGAGAGAGAGAGAGAGAGAGAGAGAGAGAGAGAGAGAGAGAGAATAAAAAAAATAATTTCATTGACATACATTGGGTTTCGTGTTCCGGGTCCGGAACCCGACTTTACAGTAGAATCGGCCGATTCCATACGATCCGACATCCGAGAAGGTCGGGTTTCACAAAACCCACCTCGATCCTAAAAAAGCTAAGGTCGCTCAACCCTACTGCTGAGATTTGAACTCAGGGTCTCACGTTTACAAGACAGGTGCTTTAACCAACTAAGCCACAGGGTCACATGCTTACAACATGTATTGAAACCTGAGCACTGGTTCATTTCTTATGCAGAAGAAGCTCTTAATCTCACAATTGTACTATCAGTAGAGACGTAGCCATGGTAAATTTGTGAGATGATGATGGAAACAAAGAACTGCTGAGATTCAATCTCAGTGTCTCCTGTTTACAAGACAGGCGCTTTAACCAACTAAGCCACAGCACCACATGCTTACGATACAGAGTAGGCATGATAGAAAAGATAGGAGGTTTGTTTCTGAGATGATGAAAACAAAGCACTGCTGAGATTTCAACTCAGTGTCTCTTGTTTACAAGACAGTCGCCTTAACCAACTAAGCCACAGGGTCACATGCATTAAAACCTGAGCACTGGTTCATTTCTTATGCAGAAGAAACTCTTAATCTCACAATTGCACTATCAGTAGATACGTAGCCATGGCAAGTTTGTGAGATGATGACGGAAACAAGGCACTTTTGAGATTTGAACTCAGGGTCTCCTGTTTACAAGACAGGCGCTTTAACCAACTAACCCACAGTGCCACATGCTTATGATATAGAATATGCAGATAGAAGGAATGCCACGGCAAGGACAA
The DNA here is from genome assembly GCF_051348905.1 of Ranitomeya variabilis. Classification (NCBI taxonomy): domain Eukaryota; kingdom Metazoa; phylum Chordata; class Amphibia; order Anura; family Dendrobatidae; genus Ranitomeya; species Ranitomeya variabilis. The sequence continues at coordinate 92,543,463 of NC_135238.1, read as the reverse complement.
AAGTAGGAAACATTAGGAATGATTGAAAAGATAGGAAGTTTGTTTCTGAGATGATGAAAACAAAGACCTGCTGAGATTTCAACTCAGTGTCTCTTGTTTACAAGACAGTCGCCTTAACCAACTAAGCCACAGGGTCACATGCTTACCACATGTATTAAAACCTGAGCACTGGTTCATTTCTTATGCAGAAGAAACTCTTAATCTCACAATTGCACTATCAGTAGAGACGTAGCCATGGCAAGTTTGTGAGATGATGATGGAAACAAGGCACTGCTGAGATTCGAACTCAGGGTCTCCTGTTTACAAGACAGGTGCTTTAACCAACTAAGCCACAGTGCCACATGCTTATGATATAGAATATGCAGATAGAAGGAATGCCACGGCAAGGACAAAAGTAGGAAACATTAGGAATGATTGAAAAGATAGGAAGTTTGTTTCTGAGATGATGAAAACAAAGCACTGCTGAGATTTCAACTCAGTGTCTCTTGTTTACAAGACAGTCGCCTTAACCAACTAAGCCACAGCGCCACATGCTTACGATACAGAGTAGGCATGATAGAAAAGATAGGAGGTTTGTTTCTGAGATGATGAAAACAAAGCACTGCTGAGATTTGAACTCAGGGTCTCACGTTTACAAGACAGGTGCTTTAACCAACTAAGCCACAGGGTCACATACTTACAACATGTATTGAAACCTGAGCACTGGTTCATTTCTTATGCAGAAGAAACTCTTAATCGCACAATTGCACTATCAGTAGAGACGTAGCCATGGCAAGTTTGTGAGATAATGATGGAAACAAGGCACTGCTGAGATTCGAACTCAGGGTCTCCTGTTTACAAGACAGGCGCTTTAACCAACTAAGCCACAGTGCCACATGCTTATGATACAGAATATGCAGATAGAAGGAATGCCACGGCAAGGACAAAAGTAGGAAACATTAGGAATGATTGAAAAGATAGGAGGTTTGTTTCTGAGATGATGAAAACAAAGCACTGCTGAGATTTCAACTCAGTGTCTCTTGTTTACAAGACAGTCGCCTTAACCAACTAAGCCACAGGGTCACATGCATTAAAACCTGAGCACTGGTTCATTTCTTATGCAGAAGAAACTCTTAATCTCACAATTGCACTATCAGTAGAGACGTAGCCATGGCAAGTTTGTGAGATAATGATGGAAACAAGGCACTGCTGAGATTCGAACTCAGGGTCTCCTGTTTACAAGACAGGCGCTTTAACCAACTAAGCCACAGTGCCACATGCTTATGATACAGAATATGCAGATAGAAGGAATGCCACGGCAAGGACAAAAGTAGGAAACATTAGGAATGATTGAAAAGATAGGAAGTTTGTTTCTGAGATGATGAAAACAAAGCACTGCTAAGATTTCAACTCAGTGTCTCTTGTTTACAAGACAGTCGCCTTAACCAACTAAGCCACAGGGTCACATGCATTAAAACCTGAGCACTGGTTCATTTCTTATGCAGAAGAAACTCTTAATCTCACAATTGCACTATCAGTAGAGATGTAGCCATGGTAAATTTGTGAGATGATGATGGAAACAAAGAACTGCTGAGATTCAAACTCAGTGTCTCCTGTTTACAAGACAGGCGCTTTAACCAACTAAGCCACAGCGCCACATGCTTACGATACAGAGTAGGCATGATAGAAAAGATAGGAGGTTTGTTTCTGAGATGATGAAAACAAAGCACTGCTGAGATTTGAACTCAGGGTCTCACGTTTACAAGACAGGTGCTTTAACCAACTAAGCCACAGGGTCACATGCTTACAACATGCATTAAAACCTGAGCACTGGTTCATTTCTTACGCAGAAGAAACTCTTAATCTCACAATTGCACTATCAGTAGAGACATAGCCATGGTCAATTTGTGAGATGATGATGGAAACAAGGCACTGCTGAGATTCGAACTCAGGGTCTCCTGTTTACAAGACAGGCGCTTTAACCAACTAAGCCACAGTGCCACATGCTTATGATACAGAATATGCAGATAGAAGGAATGCCACGGCAAGGACAAAAGTAGGAAACATTAGGAATGATTGAAAAGATAGGAAGTTTGTTTCTGAGATGATGAAAACAAAGCACTGCTGAGATTTCAACTCAGTGTCTCTTGTTTACAAGACAGGCGCTTTAACCAACTAAGCCACAGTGCCACATGCTTATGATACAGAATATGCAGATAGAAGGAATGCCACGGCAAGGACAAAAGTAGGAAACATTAGGAATGATTGAAAAGATAGGAAGTTTGTTTCTGAGATGATGAAAACAAAGCACTGCTGAGATTTCAACTCAGTGTCTCTTGTTTACAAGACAGTCGCCTTAACCAAATAAGCCACAGGGTCACATGCATTAAAACCTGAGCACTGGTTCATTTCTTATGCAGAAGAAACTCTTAATCTCACAATTGCACTATCAGTAGAGACGTAGCCATGGTAAATTTGTGAGATGATGATGGAAACAAAGAACTGCTGAGATTCAAACTCAGTGTCTCCTGTTTACAAGGCAGGCGCTTTAACCAACTAAGCCACAGTGCCACATGCTTATGATACAGAATAGGCAGATAGAAGGAATGCCACGGCAAGGACAAAAGTAGGAAACATTAGGAATGATTGAAAAGATAGCAAGTTTGTTTCTGAGATGATGAAAACAAAGCACTGCTGAGATTTCAACTCAGTGTCTCTTGTTTACAAGACAGGCGCTTTAACCAACTAAGCCACAGTGCCACATGCTTATGATACAGAATAGGCAGATAGAAGGAATGCCACGGCAACGACAAAAGTAGGAAACATTAGGAATGATTGAAAAGATTGGAAGTTTGTTTCTGAGATGATGAAAACAAAGCTCTGCTGATATTTCAACTCAGTGTCTCTTGTTTACAAGACAGTCGCCTTAACCAACTAAGCCACAGGGTCACATGCATTAAAACCTGAGCACTGGTTCATTTCTTATGCAGAAGAAAATCTTAATCTCACAATTGCACTATCAGTAGAGACGTAGCCATGGTAAATTTGTGAGATGATGATGGAAACAAAGAACTGCTGAGATTCAAACTCAGTGTCTCCTGTTTACAAGACAGGCGCTTTAACCAACTAAGCCACAGCACCACATGCTTACGATACAGAGTAGGCATGATAGAAAAGATAGGAGGTTTGTTTCTGAGATGATGAAAACAAAGCACTGCTGAGATTTGAACTCAGGGTCTCACGTTTACAAGACAGGTGCTTTAACCAACTAAGCCACATGCTTACAACATGCATTAAAACCTGAGCACTGGTTCATTTCTTATGCAGAAGAAACTCTTAATCTCACAATTGCACTATCAGTAGAGACGTAGCCATGGCAAGTTTGTGAGATGATGATGGAAACAAGGCACTGCTGAGATTCGAACTCAGGGTCTCCGGTTTACAAGACAGGTGCTTTAACCAACTAAGCCACAGTGCCACATGCTTATGATACAGAATAGGCAGATAGAAGGAATACCACGGCAAGGACAAAAGTAGGAAACATTAGGAATGATTGAAAAGATAGGAAGTTTGTTTCTGAGATGATGAAAACAAAGCACTGCTGAGATTTCAACTCAGTGTCTCTTGTTTACAAGACAGTTGCCTTAACCAACTAAGCCACAGGGTCACATGCATTAAAACCTGAGCACTGGTTCATTTCTTATGCAGAAGAAACTCTTAATCTCACAATTGCACTATCAGTAGAGACATAGCCATGGCAAGTTTGTGAGATAATGATGGAAACAAGGCACTGCTGAGATTCGAACTCAGGGTCTCCGGTTTACAAGACAGGTGCTTTAACCAACTAAGCCACAGTGCCACATGCTTATGATACAGAATAGGCAGATAGAAGGAATGCCACGGCAAGGACAAAAGTAGGAAACATTAGGAATGATTGAAAAGATAGGAAGTTTGTTTCTGAGATGATGAAAACAAAGCACTGCTGAGATTTCAACTCAGTGTCTCTTGTTTACAAGACAGGCGCTTTAACCAACTAAGCCACAGTGCCACATGCTTATGATACAGAATATGCAGATAGAAGGAATGCCACGGCAAGGACAAAAGTAGGAAACATTAGGAATGATTGAAAAGATAGGAAGTTTGTTACTGAGATGATGAAAACAAAGCACTGCTGAGATTTCAACTCAGTGTCTCTTGTTTACAAGACAGTCGCCTTAACCAAATAAGCCACAGGGTCACATGCATTAAAACCTGAGCACTGGTTCATTTCTTATGCAGAAGAAACTCTTAATCTCACAATTGCACTATCAGTAGAGACGTAGCCATGGTAAATTTGTGAGATGATGATGGAAACAAAGAACTGCTGAGATTCAAACTCAGTGTCTCCTGTTTACAAGGCAGGCGCTTTAACCAACTAAGCCACAGTGCCACATGCTTATGATACAGAATAGGCAGATAGAAGGAATGCCACGGCAAGGACAAAAGTAGGAAACATTAGGAATGATTGAAAAGATAGCAAGTTTGTTTCTGAGATGATGAAAACAAAGCACTGCTGAGATTTCAACTCAGTGTCTCTTGTTTACAAGACAGGCGCTTTAACCAACTAAGCCACAGTGCCACATGCTTATGATACAGAATAGGCAGATAGAAGGAATGCCACGGCAACGACAAAAGTAGGAAACATTAGGAATGATTGAAAAGATTGGAAGTTTGTTTCTGAGATGATGAAAACAAAGCTCTGCTGATATTTCAACTCAGTGTCTCTTGTTTACAAGACAGTCGCCTTAACCAACTAAGCCACAGGGTCACATGCATTAAAACCTGAGCACTGGTTCATTTCTTATGCAGAAGAAAATCTTAATCTCACAATTGCACTATCAGTAGAGACGTAGCCATGGTAAATTTGTGAGATGATGATGGAAACAAAGAACTGCTGAGATTCAAACTCAGTGTCTCCTGTTTACAAGACAGGCGCTTTAACCAACTAAGCCACAGCACCACATGCTTACGATACAGAGTAGGCATGATAGAAAAGATAGGAGGTTTGTTTCTGAGATGATGAAAACAAAGCACTGCTGAGATTTGAACTCAGGGTCTCACGTTTACAAGACAGGTGCTTTAACCAACTAAGCCACATGCTTACAACATGCATTAAAACCTGAGCACTGGTTCATTTCTTATGCAGAAGAAACTCTTAATCTCACAATTGCACTATCAGTAGAGACGTAGCCATGGCAAGTTTGTGAGATGATGATGGAAACAAGGCACTGCTGAGATTCGAACTCAGGGTCTCCGGTTTACAAGACAGGTGCTTTAACCAACTAAGCCACAGTGCCACATGCTTATGATACAGAATAGGCAGATAGAAGGAATGCCACGGCAAGGACAAAAGTAGGAAACATTAGGAATGATTGAAAAGATAGGAAGTTTGTTTCTGAGATGATGAAAACAAAGCACTGCTGAGATTTCAACTCAGTGTCTCTTGTTTACAAGACAGTTGCCTTAACCAACTAAGCCACAGGGTCACATGCATTAAAACCTGAGCACTGGTTCATTTCTTATGCAGAAGAAACTCTTAATCTCACAATTGCACTATCAGTAGAGACATAGCCATGGCAAGTTTGTGAGATAATGATGGAAACAAGGCACTGCTGAGATTCGAACTCAGGGTCTCCGGTTTACAAGACAGGTGCTTTAACCAACTAAGCCACAGTGCCACATGCTTATGATACAGAATAGGCAGATAGAAGGAATGCCACGGCAAGGACAAAAGTAGGAAACATTAGGAATGATTGAAAAGATAGGAAGTTTGTTTCTGAGATGATGAAAACAAAGCACTGCTGAGATTTCAACTCAGTGTCTCTTGTTTACAAGACAGGCGCTTTAACCAACTAAGCCACAGTGCCACATGCTTATGATACAGAATATGCAGATAGAAGGAATGCCACGGCAAGGACAAAAGTAGGAAACATTAGGAATGATTGAAAAGATAGGAAGTTTGTTTCTGAGATGATGAAAACAAAGCACTGCTGAGATTTCAACTCAGTGTCTCTTGTTTACAAGACAGTCGCCTTAACCAACTAAGCCACAGGGTCACATGCTTACCACAAGTATTAAAACCCGAGCACTGGTTCATTTCTTATGCAGAAGAAACTCTTAATCTCACAATTGCACTATCAGTAGAGACGTAGCCATGGTAAATTTGTGAGATGATGATGGAAACAAAGAACTGCTGAGATTCAAACTCAGTGTCGCCTGTTTACAAGACAGGCGCTTTAACCAACTAAGCCACAGCGCCACATGCTTACGATACAGAGTAGGCATGATAGAAAAGATAGGAGGTTTGTTTCTGAGATGATGAAAACAAAGCACTGCTGAGATTTGAACTCAGGGTCTCACGTTTACAAGACAGGTGCTTTAACCAACTAAGCCACAGGGTCACATGCTTACAACATGTATTGAAACCTGAGCACTGGTTCATTTCTTATGCAGAAGAAACTCTTAATCTCACAATTGCACTATCAGTAGATACGTAGCCATGGTAAATTTGTGAGATGATGATGGAAACAAAGAACTGCTGAGATTCAAACTCAGTGTCTCCTGTTTACAAGACAGGCGCTTTAACCAACTAAGCCACAGTGCCACATGCTTATGATACAGAATAGGCAGATAGAAGGAATGCCACGGCAAGGACAAAAGTAGGAAACATTAGGAATGATTGAAAAGATAGCAAGTTTGTTTCTGAGATGATGAAAACAAAGCACTGCTGAGATTTCAACTCAGTGTCTCTTGTTTACAAGACAGGCGCTTTAACCAACTAAGCCACAGTGCCACATGCTTATGATACAGAATAGGCAGATAGAAGGAATGCCACGGCAACGACAAAAGTAGGAAACATTAGGAATGATTGAAAAGATAGGAAGTTTGTTTCTGAGATGATGAAAACAAAGCACTGCTGAGATTTCAACTCAGTGTCTCTTGTTTACAAGACAGGCGCTTTAACCAACTAAGCCACAGGGTCACGTGCTTACCACATGTATTAAAACCTGAGCACTGGTTCATTTCTCATGCAGAAGAAACTCTTAATCTCACAATTGCACTATCAGTAGATACGTAGCCATGGTAAATTTGTGAGATGATGATGGAAACAAAGAACTGCTGAGTTTCAAACTCAGTGTCTCCTGTTTACAAGACAGGCGCTTTAACCAACTAAGCCACAGTGCCACATGCTTATGATACAGAATAGGCAGATAGAAGGAATGCCACGGCAAGGACAAAAGTAGGAAACATTAGGAATGATTGAAAAGATAGCAAGTTTGTTTCTGAGAGGATGAAAACAAAGCACTGCTGAGATTTCAACTCAGTGTCTCTTGTTTACAAGACAGGCGCTTTAACCAACGAAGCCACAGTGCCACATGCTTATGATACAGAATAGGCAGATAGAAGGAATGCCACGGCAAGGACAAAAGTAGGAAACATTAGGAATGATTGAAAAGATAGGAAGTTTGTTTCTGAGATGATGAAAACAAAGCACTGCTGAGATTTCAACTCAGTGTCTCTTGTTTACAAGACAGTCGCCTTAACCAACTAAGCCACAGGGTCACATGCTTACCACAAATATTAAAACCTGAGCACTGGTTCATTTCTTATGCAGAAGAAACTCTTAATCTCACAATTGCACTATCAGTAGAGACGTAGCCATGGTAAATTTGTGAGATGATGATGGAAACAAAGAACTGCTGAGATTCAAACTCAGTGTCTCCTGTTTACAAGACAGGCGCTTTAACCAACTAAGCCACAGCGCCACATGCTTACGATACAGAGTAGGCATGATAGAAAAGATAGGAGGTTTGTTTCTGAGATGATGAAAACAAAGCACTGCTGAGATTTGAACTCAGGGTCTCACGTTTACAAGACAGGTGCTTTAACCAACTAAGCCACAGGGTCACATGCTTACAACATGTATTGAAACCTGAGCACTGGTTCATTTCTTATGCAGAAGAAACTCTTAATCTCACAATTGCACTATCAGTAGCGACGTAGCCATGGCAAGTTTGTGAGATAATGATGGAAACAAGGCACTGTTGAGATTCGAACTCAGGGTCTCCTGTTTACAAGACAGGCGCTTTAACCAACTAAGCCACAGTGCCACATGCTTATGATACAGAATATGCAGATAGAAGGAATGCCACGGCAAGGACAAAAGTAGGAAACATTAGGAATGATTGAAAAGATAGGAAGTTTGTTTCTGAGATGATGAAAACAAAGCACTGCTGAGATTTCAACTCAGTGTCTCTTGTTTACAAGACAGTCGCCTTAACCAACTAAGCCACAGGGTCACATGCATTAAAACCTGAGCACTGGTTCATTTCTTTTGCAGAAGAAACTCTTAATCTCACAATTGCACTATCAGTAGAGACGTAGCCATGGCAAGTTTGTGAGATGATGGAAACAAGGCACTGCTGAGATTCGAATTCAGGGTCTCCTGTTTACAAGACAGGCGCTTTAACCAACTAAGCCACAGTGCCACATGCTTATGATACAGAATATGCAGATAGAAGGAATGCCACGGCAAGGACAAAAGTAGGAAACATTAGGAATGATTGAAAAGATAGGAAGTTTGTTTCTGAGATGATGAAAACAAAGCACTGCTGAGATTTCAACTCAGTGTCTCTTGTTTACAAGACAGTCGCCTTAACCAACTAAGCCACAGGGTCACATGCATTAAAATCTGAGCACTGGTTCATTTCTTATGCAGAAGAAACTCTTAATCTCACAATTGCACTATCAGTAGAGACGTAGCCATGGCAAGTTTGTGAGATAATGATGGAAACAAGGCACTGTTGAGATTCGAACTCAGGGTCTCCTGTTTACAAGACAGGCGCTTTAACCAACTAAGCCACAGTGCCACATGCTTATGATACAGAATATGCAGATAGAAGGAATGCCACGGCAAGGACAAAAGTAGGAAACATTAGGAATGATTGAAAAGATAGGAAGTTTGTTTCTGAGATGATGAAAACAAAGCACTGCTGAGATTTCAACTCAGTGTCTCTTGTTTACAAGACAGGCGCTTTAACCAACTAAGCCACAGTTCCACATGCTTATGATACAGAATAGGCAGATAGAAGGAATGCCACGGCAAGGACAAAAGTAGGAAACATTAGGAATGATTGAAAAGGTAGGAAGTTTGTTTCTGAGATGATGAAAACAAAGCACTGCTGAGATTTCAACTCAGTGTCTCTTGTTTACAAGACAGTCGCCTTAACCAACTAAGCCACAGGGTCACATGCTTACGATACAGAGTAGGCATGATAGAAAAGATAGGAGGTTTGTTTCTGAGATGATGAAAACAAAGCACTGCTGAGATTTCAACTCAGTGTCTCTTGTTTACAAGACAGGCGCTTTAACCAACTAAGCCACAGTGCCACATGCTTATGATACAGAATAGGCAGATAGAAGGAATGCCACGGCAACGACAAAAGTAGGAAACATTAGGAATGATTGAAAAGATAGGAAGTTTGTTTCTGAGATGATGAAAACAAAGCACTGCTGAGATTTCAACTCAGTGTCTCTTGTTTACAAGACAGGCGCTTTAACCAACTAAGCCACAGGGTCACGTGCTTACCACATGTATTAAAACCTGAGCACTGGTTCATTTCTCATGCAGAAGAAACTCTTAATCTCACAATTGCACTATCAGTAGATATGTAGCCATGGTAAATTTGTGAGATGATGATGGAAACAAAGAACTGCTGAGTTTCAAACTCAGTGTCTCCTGTTTACAAGACAGGCGCTTTAACCAACTAAGCCACAGTGCCACATGCTTATGATACAGAATAGGCAGATAGAAGGAATGCCACGGCAAGGACAAAAGTAGGAAACATTAGGAATGATTGAAAAGATAGCAAGTTTGTTTCTGAGAGGATGAAAACAAAGCACTGCTGAGATTTCAACTCAGTGTCTCTTGTTTACAAGACAGGCGCTTTAACCAACTAAGCCACAGTGCCACATGCTTATGATACAGAATAGGCAGATAGAAGGAATGCCACGGCAAGGACAAAAGTAGGAAACATTAGGAATGATTGAAAAGATAGGAAGTTTGTTTCTGAGATGATGAAAACAAAGCACTGCTGAGATTTCAACTCAGTGTCTCTTGTTTACAAGACAGTCGCCTTAACCAACTAAGCCACAGGGTCACATGCTTACCACAAGTATTAAAACCTGAGCACTGGTTCATTTCTTATGCAGAAGAAACTCTTAATCTCACAATTGCACTATCAGTAGAGACGTAGCCATGGTAAATTTGTGAGATGATGATGGAAACAAAGAACTGCTGAGATTCAAACTCAGTGTCTCCTGTTTACAAGACAGGCGCTTTAACCAACTAAGCCACAGCACCACATGCTTACGATACAGAGTAGGCATGATAGAAAAGATAGGAGGTTTGTTTCTGAGATGATGAAAACAAAGCACTGCTGAGATTTGAACTCAGGGTCTCACGTTTACAAGACAGGTGCTTTAACCAACTAAGCCACAGGGTCACATGCTTACAACCTGAGCACTGGTTCATTTCTTATGCAGAAGAAACTCTTAATCTCACAATTGCACTATCAGTAGAGACGTAGCCATGGCAAGTTTGTGAGATAATGATGGAAACAAGGCACTGCTGAGATTCGAACTCAGGGTCTCCTGTTTACAAGACAGGCGCTTTAACCAACTAAGCCACAGTGCCACATGTTTATGATACAGAATAGGCAGATAGAAGGAATGCCACGGCAAGGACAAAAGTAGGAAACATTAGGAATGATTGAAAAGATAGGAAGTTTGTTTCTGAGATGATGAAAACAAAGCACTGCTGAGATTTCAACTCAGTGTCTCTTGTTTACAAGACAGGCGCTTTAACCAACTAAGCCACAGTGCCACATGCTTATGATACAGAATATGCAGATAGAAGGAATGCCACGGCAAGGACAAAAGTAGGAAACATTAGGAATGATTGAAAAGATAGCAAGTTTGTTTCTGAGATGATGAAAACAAAGCACTGCTGAGATTTCAACTCAGTGTCTCTTGTTTACAAGACAGGCGCTTTAACCAACTAAGCCACAGTGCCACATGCTTATGATACAGAATAGGCAGATAGAAGGAATGCCACGGCAAGGACAAAAGTAGGAAACATTAGGAATGATTGAAAAGATAGCAAGTTTGTTTCTGAGATGATGAAAACAAAGCACTGCTGATATTTCAACTCAGTGTCTCTTGTTTACAAGACAGTCGCCTTAACCAACTAAGCCACAGGGTCACATGCTTACCACATGTATTAAAACCTGAGCACTGGTTCATTTCTTATGCAGAAGAAACTCTTAATCTCACAATTGCACTATCAGTAGATACGTAGCCATGGTAAATTTGTGAGATGATGATGGAAACAAAGAACTGCTGAGATTCAAACTCAGTGTCTCCTGTTTACAAGACAGGCGCTTTAACCAACTAAGCCACAGTGCCACATGCTTATGATACAGAATAGGCAGATAGAAGGAATGCCACGGCAAGGACAAAAGTAGGAAACATTAGGAATGATTGAAAAGATAGCAAGTTTGTTTCTGAGATGATGAAAACAAAGCACTGCTGAGATTTCAACTCAGTGTCTCTTGTTTACAAGACAGGCGCTTTAACCAACTAAGCCACAGTGCCACATGCTTATGATACAGAATAGGCAGATAGAAGGAATGCCACGGCAACGACAAAAGTAGGAAACATTAGGAATGATTGAAAAGATAGGAAGTTTGTTTCTGAGATGATGAAAACAAAGCACTGCTGAGATTTCAACTCAGTGTCTCTTGTTTACAAGACAGGCGCTTTAACCAACTAAGCCACAGGGTCACGTGCTTACCACATGTATTAAAACCTGAGCACTGGTTCATTTCTCATGCAGAAGAAACTCTTAATCTCACAATTGCACTATCAGTAGATACGTAGCCATGGTAAATTTGTGAGATGATGATGGAAACAAAGAACTGCTGAGTTTCAAACTCAGTGTCTCCTGTTTACAAGACAGGCGCTTTAACCAACTAAGCCACAGTGCCACATGCTTATGATACAGAATAGGCAGATAGAAGGAATGCCACGGCAAGGACAAAAGTAGGAAACATTAGGAATGATTGAAAAGATAGCAAGTTTGTTTCTGAGATGATGAAAACAAAGCACTGCTGAGATTTCAACTCAGTGTCTCTTGTTTACAAGACAGGCGCTTTAACCAACTAAGCCACAGTGCCACATGCTTATGATACAGAATAGGCAGATAGAAGGAATGCCACGGCAAGGACAAAAGTAGGAAACATTAGGAATGATTGAAAAGATAGGAAGTTTGTTTCTGAGATGATGAAAACAAAGCACTGCTGAGATTTCAACTCAGTGTCTCTTGTTTACAAGACAGGCGCTTTAACCAACTAAGCCACAGTGCCACATGCTTAAGATACAGAATATGCAGATAGAAGGAATGCCACGGCAAGGACAAAAGTAGGAAACATTAGGAATGATTGAAAAGATAGCAAGTTTGTTTCTGAGATGATGAAAACAAAGCACTGCTGAGATTTCAACTCAGTGTCTCTTGTTTACAAGACAGGCGCTTTAACCAACTAAGCCACAGTGCCACATGCTTATGATACAGAATAGGCAGATAGAAGGAATGCCACGGCAAGGACAAAAGTAGGAAACATTAGGAATGATTGAAAAGATAGCAAGTTTGTTTCTGAGATGATGAAAACAAAGCTCTGCTGATATTTCAACTCAGTGTCTCTTGTTTACAAGACAGTCGCCTTAACCAACTAAGCCACAGGGTCACATGCTTACCACAAGTATTAAAACCTGAGCACTGGTTCATTTCTTATGCAGAAGAAACTCTTAATCTCACAATTGCACTATCAGTAGAGACGTAGCCATGGTCAATTTGTGAGATGATAATGGAAACAAAGAACTGCTGAGATTCAAACTCAGTGTCTCCTGTTTACAAGACAGGCGCTTTAACCAACTAAGCCACAGCGCCACATGCTTACGATACAGAGTAGGCATGATAGAAAAGATAGGAGGTTTGTTTCTGAGATGATGAACACAAAGCACTGCTGAGATTTGAACTCAGGGTCTCACGTTTACAAGACAGGTGCTTTAACCAACTAAGCCACAGGGTCACATGCTTACCACATGTATTAAAACCTGAGCACTGGTTCATTTCTTATGCAGAAGAAACTCTTATTCTCACAATTGCACTATCAGTAGATACGTAGCCATGGTAAATTTGTGAGATGATGATGGAAACAAAGAACTGCTGAGATTCAAACTCAGTGTCTCCTGTTTACAAGACAGGCGCTTTAACCAACTAAGCCACAGTGCCACATGCTTATGATACAGAATAGGCAGATAGAAGGAATGCCACGGCAAGGACAAAAGTAGGAAACATTAGGAATGATTGAAAAGATAGCAAGTTTGTTTCTGAGATGATAAAACAAAGCACTGCTGAGATTTCAACTCAGTGTCTCTTGTTTACAAGACAGTCGCCTTAACCAACTAAGCCACAGTGCCACATGCTTATGATACAGAATAGGCAGATAGAAGGAATGCCACGGCAAGGACAAAAGTAGGAAACATTAGGAATGATTGAAAAGATAGCAAGTTTGTTTCTGAGATGATGAAAACAAAGCACTGCTGAGATTTCAACTCAGTGTCTCTTGTTTACAAGACAGGCGCTTTAACCAACTAAGCCACAGGGTCACGTGCTTACCACATGTATTAAAACCTGAGCACTGGTTCATTTCTTATGCAGAAGAAACTCTTAATCTCACAATTGCACTATCAGTAGAGACATAGCCATGGTAAATTTGTGAGATCATGATGGAAACAAAGAACTGCTGAGATTCAAACTCAGTGTCTCCTTTTTACAAGACAGGCGCTTTAACCAAATAAGCCACAGCACCACATGCTTACGATACAGAGTAGGCATGATAGAAAAGATAGGAGGTTTGTTTCTGAGATGATGAAAACAAAGCACTGCTGAGATTTGAACTCGGGGTCTCACGTTTACAAGACAGGTGCTTTAACCAACTAAGCCACATGGGTCACATGCTTACAACATGCATTAAAACCTGAGCACTGGTTCATTTCTTATGCAGAAGAAACTCTTAATCTCACAATTGCACTATCAGTAGAGACGTAGCCATGGTAAATTTGTGAGATGATGATGGAAACAAAGAACTGCTGAGATTCAAACTCAGTGTCTCCTGTTTACAAGACAGGCGCTTTAACCAACTAAGCCACAGTGCCACATGCTTATGATACAGAATAGGCAGATAGAAGGAATGCCACGGCAAGGACAAAAGTAGGAAACATTAGGAATGATTGAAAAGATAGCAAGTTTGTTTCTGAGATGATGAAAACAAAGCACTGCTGAGATTTCAACTCAGTGTCTCTTGTTTACAAGACAGGCGCTTTAACCAACTAAGCCACAGTGCCACATGCTTATGATACAGAATAGGCAGATAGAAGGAATGCCACGGCAAGGACAAAAGTAGGAAACATTAGGAATGATTGAAAAGATAGCAAGTTTGTTTCTGAGATGATGAAAACAAAGCTCTGCTGATATTTCAACTCAGTGTCTCTTGTTTACAAGACAGTCGCCTTAACCAACTAAGCCACAGGGTCACATGCTTACCACATGTATTAAAACCTGAGCACTGGTTCATTTCTTATGCAGAAGAAACTCTTAATCTCACAATTGCACTATCAGTAGAGACGTAGCCATGGTAAATTTGTGAGATGATGATGGAAACAAAGAACTGCTGAGATTCAAACTCAGTGTCTCCTGTTTACAAGACAGGCGCTTTAACCAACTAAGCCACAGCACCACATGCTTACGATACAGAGTAGGCATGATAGAAAAGATAGGAGGTTTGTTTCTGAGATGATGAAAACAAAGCACTGCTGAGATTTGAACTCAGGGTCTCACGTTTACAAGACAGGTGCTTTAACCAACTAAGCCACAGGGTCACATGCTTACAACATGCATTAAAACCTGAGCACTGGTTCATTTCTTATGCAGAAGAAACTCTTAATCTCACAATTGCACTATCAGTAGAGACGTAGCCATGGTCAATTTGTGAGATGATAATGGAAACAAAGAACTGCTGAGATTCAAACTCAGTGTCTCCTGTTTACAAGACAGGCGCTTTAACCAACTAAGCCACAGCGCCACATGCTTACGATACAGAGTAGGCATGATAGAAAAGATAGGAGGTTTGTTTCTGAGATGATGAAAACAAAGCACTGCTGAGATTTGAACTCAGGGTCTCACGTTTACAAGACAGGTGCTTTAACCAACTAAGCCACAGGGTCACATGCTTACCACATGTATTAAAACCTGAGCACTGGTTCATTTCTTATGCAGAAGAAACTCTTAATCTCACAATTGCACTATCAGTAGAGACGTAGCCATGGCAAGTTTGTGAGATAATGATGGAAACAAGGCACTGCTGAGATTCGAACTCAGGGTCTCCTGTTTACAAGACAGGCGCTTTAACCAACTAAGCCACAGTGCCACATGTTTATGATACAGAATAGGCAGATAGAAGGAATGCCACGGCAAGGACAAAAGTAGGAAACATTAGGAATGATTGAAAAGATAGGAAGTTTGTTTCTGAGATGATGAAAACAAAGCTCTGCTGAGATTTCAACTCAGTGTCTCTTGTTTACAAGACAGTTGCCTTAACCAACTAAGCCACAGGGTCACATGCTTACCACATGTATTAAAACCTGAGCACTGGTTCATTTCTTATGCAGAAGAAACTCTTAATCTCACAATTGCACTATCAGTAGATATGTAGCCATGGCAAGTTTGTGAGATGATGATGGAAACAAGGCACTGCTGAGATTCGAACTCAGGGTCTCCTGTTTACAAGACAGGCGCTTTAACCAACTAAGCCACAGTGCCACATGTTTATGATACAGAATAGGCAGATAGAAGGAATGCCACGGCAAGGACAAAAGTAGGAAACATTAGGAATGATTGAAAAGATAGGAAGTTTGTTTCTGAGATGATGAAAACAAAGCTCTGCTGAGATTTCAACTCAGTGTCTCTTGTTTACAAGACAGTTGCCTTAACCAACTAAGCCACAGGGTCACATGCTTACCACATGTATTAAAACCTGAGCACTGGTTCATTTCTTATGCAGAAGAAACTCTTAATCTCACAATTGCACTATCAGTAGAGACGTAGCCATGGTCAATTTGTGAGATGATAATGGAAAGAAAGAACTGCTGAGATTCAAACTCAGTGTCTCCTGTTTACAAGACAGGCGCTTTAACCAACTAAGCCACAGTGCCACATGCTTATGATACAGAATATGCAGATAGAAGGAATGCCACGGCTAGGACAAAAGTAGGAAACATTAGGAATGATTGAAAAGATAGGAAGTTTGTTTCTGAGATGATGAAAACAAAGCACTGCTGCGATTTCAACTCAGTGTTTCTTGTTTACAAGACAGGCGCTTTAACCAACTAAGCCACAGTTCCACATGCTTATGATACAGAATAGGCAGATAGAAGGAATGCCACGGCAAGGACAAAAGTAGGAAACATTAGGAATGATTGAAAAGATAGGAAGTTTGTTTCTGAGATGATGAAAACAAAGCACTGCTGAGACTTCAACTCAGTGTCTCTTGTTTACAAGACAGTCGCCTTAACCAACTAAGCCACAGGGTCACATGCATTAAAACCTGAGCACTGGTTCATTTCTTATGCAGAAGAAACTCTTAATCTCACAATTGCACTATCAGTAGAGACGTAGCCATGGTCAATTTGTGAGATGATAATGGAAAGAAAGAACTGCTGAGATTCAAACTCAGTGTCTCCTGTTTACAAGACAGGCGCTTTAACCAACTAAGCCACAGTGCCACATGCTTATGATACAGAATATGCAGATAGAAGGAATGCCACGGCAAGGACAAAAGTAGGAAACATTAGGAATGATTGAAAAGATAGGAAGTTTGTTTCTGAGATGATGAAAACAAAGCACTGCTGAGATTTCAACTCAGTGTCTCTTGTTTACAAGACAGTCGCCTTAACCAACTAAGCCACAGGGTCACATGCTTACCACAAGTTTTAAAACCTGAGCACTGGTTCATTTCTTATGCAGAAGAAACTCTTAATCTCACAATTGCACTATCAGTAGATACATAGCCATGGCAAGTTTGTGAGATGATGATGGAAACAAGGCACTTTTGAGATTCGAACTCAGGGTCTCCTGTTTACAAGACAGGCGCTTTAACCAACTAAGCCACAGTGCCACATGCTTATGATACAGAATAGGCAGATAGAAGGAATGCCACGGCAAGGACAAAAGTAGGAAACATTAGGAATGATTGAAAAGATAGGAAGTTTGTTTCTGAGATGATGAAAACAAAGCACTGCTGAGATTTCAACTCAGTGTCTCTTGTTTACAAGACAGGTGCTTTAACCAACTAAGCCACAGTGCCACATGCTTATGATACAGAATAGGCAGATAGAAGGAATGCCACAGCAAGGACAAAAGTAGGAAACATTAGGAATGATTGAAAAGATAGGAAGTTTGTTTCTGAGATGATGAAAACAAAGCACTGCTGAGATTTCAACTCAGTGTCTCTTGTTTACAAGACAGTCGCCTTAACCAACTAAGCCACAGGGTCACATGCTTACCACATGTATTAAAACCTGAGCACTGGTTCATTTCTTATGCAGAAGAAACTCTTAATCTCACAATTGCACTATCAGTAGAGACGTAGCCATGGTAAATTTGTGAGATGATGATGGAAACAAAGAACTGCTGAGATTCAAACTCAGTGTCTCCTGTTTACAAGACAGGCGCTTTAACCAACTAAGCCACAGCACCACATGCTTACGATACAGAGTAGGCATGATAGAAAAGATAGGAGGTTTGTTTCTGAGATGATGAAAACAAAGCACTGCTGAGATTTGAACTCAGGGTCTCACGTTTACAAGACAGGTGCTTTAACCAACTAAGCCACAGGGTCACATGCTTACAACATGTCTTGAAACCTGAGCACTGGTTCATTTCTTATGCAGAAGAAACTCTTCATCTCACAATTGCACTATCAGTAGAGACGTAGCAATGGCAAATTTGTGAGATAATTATGGAAACAAGGCACTGCTGAGATTCGAACTCAGGGTCTCCTGTTTACAAGACAGGTGCTTTAACCAACTAAGCCACAGTGCCACATGCTTATGATACAGAATATGCAGATAGAAGGAATGCCACGGCTAGGACAAAAGTAGGAAACATTAGGAATGATTGAAAAGATAGGAAGTTTGTTTCTGAGATGATGAAAACAAAGCACTGCTGCGATTTCAACTCAGTGTTTCTTGTTTACAAGACAGGCGCTTTAACCAACTAAGCCACAGTTCCACATGCTTATGATACAGAATAGGCAGATAGAAGGAATGCCACGGCAAGGACAAAAGTAGGAAACATTAGGAATGATTGAAAAGATAGGAAGTTTGTTTCTGAGATGATGAAAACAAAGCACTGCTGAGACTTCAACTCAGTGTCTCTTGTTTACAAGACAGTCGCCTTAACCAACTAAGCCACAGGGTCACATGCATTAAAACCTGAGCACTGATTCATTTCTTATGCAGAAGAAACTCTTAATCTCACAATTGCACTATCAGTAGAGACGTAGCCATGGTCAATTTGTGAGATGATAATGGAAAGAAAGAACTGCTGAGATTCAAACTCAGTGTCTCCTGTTTACAAGACAGGCGCTTTAACCAACTAAGCCACAGTGCCACATGCTTATGATACAGAATATGCAGATAGAAGGAATGCCACGGCAAGGACAAAAGTAGGAAACATTAGGAATGATTGAAAAGATAGGAAGTTTGTTTCTGAGATGATGAAAACAAAGCACTGCTGAGATTTCAACTCAGTGTCTCTTGTTTACAAGACAGTCGCCTTAACCAACTAAGCCACAGGGTCACATGCTTACCACAAGTTTTAAAACCTGAGCACTGGTTCATTTCTTATGCAGAAGAAACTCTTAATCTCACAATTGCACTATCAGTAGAGACGTAGCAATGGCAAGTTTGTGAGATAATTATGGAAACAAGGCACTGCTGAGATTCGAACTCAGGGTCTCCTGTTTACAAGACAGGTGCTTTAACCAACTAAGCCACAGTGCCACATGCTTATGATACAGAATATGCAGATAGAAGGAATGCCACGGCTAGGACAAAAGTAGGAAACATTAGGAATGATTGAAAAGATAGGAAGTTTGTTTCTGAGATGATGAAAACAAAGCACTGCTGCGATTTCAACTCAGTGTTTCTTGTTTACAAGACAGGCGCTTTAACCAACTAAGCCACAGTTCCACATGCTTATGATACAGAATAGGCAGATAGAAGGAATGCCACGGCAAGGACAAAAGTAGGAAACATTAGGAATGATTGAAAAGATAGGAAGTTTGTTTCTGAGATGATGAAAACAAAGCACTGCTGAGACTTCAACTCAGTGTCTCTTGTTTACAAGACAGTCGCCTTAACCAACTAAGCCACAGGGTCACATGCATTAAAACCTGAGCACTGGTTCATTTCTTATGCAGAAGAAACTCTTAATCTCACAATTGCACTATCAGTAGAGACGTAGCCATGGTCAATTTCTGAGATGATAATGGAAAGAAAGAACTGCTGAGATTCAAACTCAGTGTCTCCTGTTTACAAGACAGGCGCTTTAACCAACTAAGCCACAGCGCCACATGCTTACGATACAGAGTAGGCATGATAGAAAAGATAGGAGGTTTGTTTCTGAGATGATGAAAACAAAGCACTGCTGAGATTTCAACTCAGTGTCTCTTGTTTACAAGACAGTCGCCTTAACCAACTAAGCCACAGGGTCACATGCATTAAAACCTGAGCACTGGTTCATTTCTTATGCAGAAGAAACTCTTAATCTCACAATTGCACTGTCAGTAGAGACGTAGCCATGGTAAATTTGTGAGATGATGATGGAAACAAAGAACTGCTGAGATTCAAACTCAGTGTCTCCTGTTTACAAGACAGGCGCTTTAACCAACTAAGCCACAGCGCCACATGCTTACGATACAGAGTAGGCATGATAGAAAAGATAGGAGGTTTGTTTCTGAGATGATGAAAACAAAGCACTGCTGAGATTTGAACTCAGGGTCTCACGTTTACAAGACAGGTGCTTTAACCAACTAAGCCACAGTGCCACATGCTTATGATACAGAATAGGCAGATAGAAGGAATGCCACGGCAAGGACAAAAGTAGGAAACATTAGGAATGATTGAAAAGATAGGAAGTTTGTTTCTGAGATGATGAAAACAAAGCACTGCTGAGATTTCAACTCAGGGTCTCACGTTTACAAGACAGGTGCTTTAACCAACTAAGCCACAGGGTCACATGCTTACAACATGCATTAAAACCTGAGCACTGGTTCATTTCTTATGCAGAAGATACTCTTAATCTCACAATTGCACTATCAGTAGAGACGTAGCCATGGCAAGTTTGTGAGATAATGATGGAAACAAGGCACTGCTGAGATTCGAACTCAGGGTCTCCTGTTTACAAGACAGGCGCTTTAACCAACTAAGCCACAGTGCCACATGCTTATGATACAGAATATGCAGATAGAAGGAATGCCACGGCAAGGACAAAAGTAGGAAACATTAGGAATGATTGAAAAGATAGGAAGTTTGTTTCTGAGATGATGAAAACAAAGCACTGCTGAGATTTCAACTCAGTGTCTCTTGTTTACAAGACAGTCGCCTTAACCAACTAAGCCACAGGGTCACATGCATTAAAACCTGAGCACTGGTTCATTTCTTATGCAGAAGAAACTCTTAATCTCACAATTGCACTGTCAGTAGAGACGTAGCCATGGTAAATTTGTGAGATGATGATGGAAACAAAGAACTACTGAGATTCAAACTCAGTGTCTCCTGTTTACAAGACAGGCGCTTTAACCAACTAAGCCACAGCGCCACATGCTTACGATACAGAGTAGGCATGATAGAAAAGATAGGAGGTTTGTTTCTGAGATGATGAAAACAAAGCACTGCTGAGATTTGAACTCAGGGTCTCACGTTTACAAGACAGGTGCTTTAACCAACTAAGCCACAGGGTCACATGCTTACAACATGTATTGAAACCTGAGCACTGGTTCATTTCTTATGCAGAAGAAACTCTCAATATCACAATTGCACTATCAGTAGAGACGTAGCCATGGCAAGTTTGTGAGATGATGGAAACAAGGCACTGCTGAGATTCGAACTCAGGGTCTCCTGTTTACAAGACAGGCGCTTTAACCAACTAAGCCACAGTGCCACATGCTTACGATACAGAATAAGCAGATAGAAAAGATAGGAAGTTTGTTTCTGAGATGATGAAAACAAAGCACTGCTGAGATTTCAACTCAGTGTCTCTTGTTTACAAGACAGGCGCTTTAACCAACTAAGCCACAGTTCCACATGCTTATGATACAGAATAGGCAGATAGAAGGAATGCCACGGCAAGGACAAAAGTAGGAAACATTAGGAATGATTGAAAAGATAGGAAGTTTGTTTCTGAGATGATGAAAACAAAGCACTGCTGAGATTTCAACTCAGTGTCTCTTGTTTACAAGATAGGCGCTTTAACCAACTAAGCCACAGTTCCACATGCTTATGATACAGAATAGGCAGATAGAAGGAATGCCACGGCAAGGACAAAAGTAGGAAACATTAGGAATGATTGAAAAGATAGGAAGTTTGTTTCTGAGATGATGAAAACAAAGCACTGCTGAGATTTCAACTCAGTGTCTCTTGTTTACAAGACAGGCGCTTTAACCAACTAAGCCACAGTTCCACATGCTTATGATACAGAATAGGCAGATAGAAGGAATGCCACGGCAAGGACAAAAGTAGGAAACATTAGGAATGATTGAAAAGGTAGGAAGTTTGTTTCTCAGATGATGAAAACAAAGCACTGCTGAGATTTCAACTCAGTGTCTCTTGTTTAAAAGACAGTCGCCTTAACCAACTAAGCCACAGGGTCACATGCTTACGATACAGAGTAGGCATGATAAAAAAGATAGGAGGTTTGTTTCTGAGATGATGAAAACAAAGCACTGCTGAGATTTCAACTCAGTGTCTCTTGTTTACAAGACAGGCGCTTTAACCAACTAAGCCACAGTGCCACATGCTTATGATACAGAATAGGCAGATAGAAGGAATGCCACGGCAAGGACAAAAGTAGGAAACATTAGGAATGATTGAAAAGATAGCAAGTTTGTTTCTGAGATGATGAAAACAAAGCTCTGCTGATATTTCAACTCAGTGTCTCTTGTTTACAAGACAGTCGCCTTAACCAACTAAGCCACAGGGTCACATGCTTACCACATGTATTAAAACCTGAGCACTGGTTCATTTCTTATGCAGAAGAAACTCTTAATCTCACAATTGCAATATCAGTAGAGACGTAGCCATGGTAAATTTGTGAGGTGATGATGGAAACAAAGAACTGCTGAGATTCAAACTCAGTGTCTCCTGTTTACAAGACAGGCGCTTTAACCAACTAAGCCACAGCACCACATGCTTACGATACAGAGTAGGCATGATAGAAAAGATAGGAGGTTTGTTTCTGAGATGATGAAAACAAAGCACTGCTGAGATTTGAACTCAGGGTCTCACGTTTACAAGACAGGTGCTTTAACCAACTAAGCCACAGGGTCACATGCTTACAACCTGAGCACTGGTTCATTTCTTACGCAGAAGAAACTCTTAATCTCACAATTGCACTATCAGTAGAGACGTAGCCATGGCAAGTTTGTGAGATAATGATGGAAACAAGGCACTGCTGAGATTCGAACTCAGGGTCTCCTGTTTACAAGACAGGCGCTTTAACCAACTAAGCCACAGTGCCACATGTTTATGATACAGAATAGGCAGATAGAAGGAATGCCACGGCAAGGACAAAAGTAGGAAACATTAGGAATGATTGAAAAGATAGCAAGTTTGTTTCTGAGATGATGAAAACAAAGCACTGCTGAGATTTCAACTCAGTGTCTCTTGTTTACAAGACAGGCGCTTTAACCAACTAAGCCACAGGGTCACGTGCTTACCACATGTATTAAAACCTGAGCACTGGTTCATTTCTTATGCAGAAGAAACTCTTAATCTCACAATTGCACTATCAGTAGATACGTAGCCATGGTAAATTTGTGAGATGATGATGGAAACAAAGAACTGCTGAATTTCAAACTCAGTGTCTCCTGTTTACAAGACAGGCGCTTTAACCAACTAAGCCACAGTGCCACATGCTTATGATACAGAATAGGCAGATAGAAGGAATGCCACGGCAAGGACAAAAGTAGGAAACATTAGGAATGATTGAAAAGATAGCAAGTTTGTTTCTGAGATGATGAAAACAAAGCACTGCTGAGATTTCAACTCAGTGTCTCTTGTTTACAAGACAGGCGCTTTAACCAACTAAGCCACAGTGCCACATGCTTATGATACAGAATAGGCAGATAGAAGGAATGCCACGGCAAGGACAAAAGTAGGAAACATTAGGAATGATTGAAAAGATAGGAAGTTTGTTTCTGAGATGATGAAAACAAAGCACTGCTGAGATTTCAACTCAGTGTCTCTTGTTTACAAGACAGGCGCTTTAACCAACTAAGCCACAGTGCCACATGCTTATGATACAGAATATGCAGATAGAAGGAATGCCACGGCAAGGACAAAAGTAGGAAACATTAGGAATGATTGAAAAGATAGCAAGTTTGTTTCTGAGATGATGAAAACAAAGCACTGCTGAGATTTCAACTCAGTGTCTCTTGTTTACAAGACAGGCGCTTTAACCAACTAAGCCACAGGGTCACGTGCTTACCACATGTATTAAAACCTGAGCACTGGTTCATTTCTTATGCAGAAGAAACTCTTAATCTCACAATTGCACTATCAGTAGATACGTAGCCATGGTAAATTTGTGAGATGATGATGGAAACAAAGAACTGCTGAATTTCAAACTCAGTGTCTCCTGTTTACAAGACAGGCGCTTTAACCAACTAAGCCACAGTGCCACATGCTTATGATACAGAATAGGCAGATAGAAGGAATGCCACGGCAAGGACAAAAGTAGGAAACATTAGGAATGATTGAAAAGATAGCAAGTTTGTTTCTGAGATGATGAAAACAAAGCACTGCTGAGATTTCAACTCAGTGTCTCTTGTTTACAAGACAGGCGCTTTAACCAACTAAGCCACAGTGCCACATGCTTATGATACAGAATAGGCAGATAGAAGGAATGCCACGGCAAGGACAAAAGTAGGAAACATTAGGAATGATTGAAAAGATAGGAAGTTTGTTTCTGAGATGATGAAAACAAAGCACTGCTGAGATTTCAACTCAGTGTCTCTTGTTTACAAGACAGGCGCTTTAACCAACTAAGCCACAGTGCCACATGCTTAAGATACAGAATATGCAGATAGAAGGAATGCCACGGCAAGGACAAAAGTAGGAAACATTAGGAATGATTGAAAAGATAGCAAGTTTGTTTCTGAGATGATGAAAACAAAGCACTGCTGAGATTTCAACTCAGTGTCTCTTGTTTACAAGACAGGCGCTTTAACCAACTAAGCCACAGTGCCACATGCTTATGATACAGAATAGGCAGATAGAAGGAATGCCACGGCAAGGACAAAAGTAGGAAACATTAGGAATGATTGAAAAGATAGCAAGTTTGTTTCTGAGATGATGAAAACAAAGCTCTGCTGATATTTCAACTCAGTGTCTCTTGTTTACAAGACAGTCGCCTTAACCAACTAAGCCACAGGGTCACATGCTTACCACAAGTATTAAAACCTGAGCACTGGTTCATTTCTTATGCAGAAGAAACTCTTAATCTCACAATTGCACTATCAGTAGAGACGTAGCCATGGTCAATTTGTGAGATGATAATGGAAACAAAGAACTGCTGAGATTCAAACTCAGTGTCTCCTGTTTACAAGACAGGCGCTTTAACCAACTAAGCCACAGCGCCACATGCTTACGATACAGAGTAGGCATGATAGAAAAGATAGGAGGTTTGTTTCTGAGATGATGAACACAAAGCACTGCTGAGATTTGAACTCAGGGTCTCACGTTTACAAGACAGGTGCTTTAACCAACTAAGCCACAGGGTCACATGCTTACCACATGTATTAAAACCTGAGCACTGGTTCATTTCTTATGCAGAAGAAACTCTTATTCTCACAATTGCACTATCAGTAGATACGTAGCCATGGTAAATTTGTGAGATGATGATGGAAACAAAGAACTGCTGAGATTCAAACTCAGTGTCTCCTGTTTACAAGACAGGCGCTTTAACCAACTAAGCCACAGTGCCACATGCTTATGATACAGAATAGGCAGATAGAAGGAATGCCACGGCAAGGACAAAAGTAGGAAACATTAGGAATGATTGAAAAGATAGCAAGTTTGTTTCTGAGATGATAAAACAAAGCACTGCTGAGATTTCAACTCAGTGTCTCTTGTTTACAAGACAGTCGCCTTAACCAACTAAGCCACAGTGCCACATGCTTATGATACAGAATAGGCAGATAGAAGGAATGCCACGGCAAGGACAAAAGTAGGAAACATTAGGAATGATTGAAAAGATAGCAAGTTTGTTTCTGAGATGATGAAAACAAAGCACTGCTGAGATTTCAACTCAGTGTCTCTTGTTTACAAGACAGGCGCTTTAACCAACTAAGCCACAGGGTCACGTGCTTACCACATGTATTAAAACCTGAGCACTGGTTCATTTCTTATGCAGAAGAAACTCTTAATCTCACAATTGCACTATCAGTAGAGACGTAGCCATGGTAAATTTGTGAGATCATGATGGAAACAAAGAACTGCTGAGATTCAAACTCAGTGTCTCCTTTTTACAAGACAGGCGCTTTAACCAAATAAGCCACAGCACCACATGCTTACGATACAGAGTAGGCATGATAGAAAAGATAGGAGGTTTGTTTCTGAGATGATGAAAACAAAGCACTGCTGAGATTTGAACTCAGGGTCTCACGTTTACAAGACAGGTGCTTTAACCAACTAAGCCACATGGGTCACATGCTTACAACATGCATTAAAACCTGAGCACTGGTTCATTTCTTATGCAGAAGAAACTCTTAATCTCACAATTGCACTATCAGTAGAGACGTAGCCATGGTAAATTTGTGAGATGATGATGGAAACAAAGAACTGCTGAGATTCAAACTCAATGTCTCCTGTTTACAAGACAGGCGCTTTAACCAACTAAGCCACAGCACCACATGCTTACGATACAGAGTAGGCATGATAGAAAAGATAGGAGGTTTGTTTCTGAGATGATGAAAACAAAGCACTGCTGAGATTTGAACTCAGGGTCTCACGTTTACAAGACAGGTGCTTTAACCAACTAAGCCACAGGGTCACATGCTTACAACATGCATTAAAACCTGAGCACTGGTTCATTTCTTATGCAGAAGAAACTCTTAATCTCACAATTGCACTATCAGTAGAGACGTAGCCATGGTAAATTTGTGAGATGATGATGGAAACAAAGAACTGCTGAGATTCAAACTCAGTGTCTCCTGTTTACAAGACAGGCGCTTTAACCAACTAAGCCACAGTGCCACATGCTTATGATACAGAATAGGCAGATAGAAGGAATGCCACGGCAAGGACAAAAGTAGGAAACATTAGGAATGATTGAAAAGATAGCAAGTTTGTTTCTGAGATGATGAAAACAAAGCACTGCTGAGATTTCAACTCAGTGTCTCTTGTTTACAAGACAGGCGCTTTAACCAACTAAGCCACAGTGCCACATGCTTATGATACAGAATAGGCAGATAGAAGGAATGCCACGGCAAGGACAAAAGTAGGAAACATTAGGAATGATTGAAAAGATAGCAAGTTTGTTTCTGAGATGATGAAAACAAAGCTCTGCTGATATTTCAACTCAGTGTCTCTTGTTTACAAGACAGTCGCCTTAACCAACTAAGCCACAGGGTCACATGCTTACCACATGTATTAAAACCTGAGCACTGGTTCATTTCTTATGCAGAAGAAACTCTTAATCTCACAATTGCACTATCAGTAGAGACGTAGCCATGGTAAATTTGTGAGATGATGATGGAAACAAAGAACTGCTGAGATTCAAACTCAGTGTCTCCTGTTTACAAGACAGGCGCTTTAACCAACTAAGCCACAGCACCACATGCTTACGATACAGAGTAGGCATGATAGAAAAGATAGGAGGTTTGTTTCTGAGATGATGAAAACAAAGCACTGCTGAGATTTGAACTCAGGGTCTCACGTTTACAAGACAGGTGCTTTAACCAACTAAGCCACAGGGTCACATGCTTACAACATGCATTAAAACCTGAGCACTGGTTCATTTCTTATGCAGAAGAAACTCTTAATCTCACAATTGCACTATCAGTAGAGACGTAGCCATGGTCAATTTGTGAGATGATAATGGAAACAAAGAACTGCTGAGATTCAAACTCAGTGTCTCCTGTTTACAAGACAGGCGCTTTAACCAACTAAGCCACAGCGCCACATGCTTACGATACAGAGTAGGCATGATAGAAAAGATAGGAGGTTTGTTTCTGAGATGATGAAAACAAAGCACTGCTGAGATTTGAACTCAGGGTCTCACGTTTACAAGACAGGTGCTTTAACCAACTAAGCCACAGGGTCACATGCTTACCACATGTATTAAAACCTGAGCACTGGTTCATTTCTTATGCAGAAGAAACTCTTAATCTCACAATTGCACTATCAGTAGAGACGTAGCCATGGCAAGTTTGTGAGATAATGATGGAAACAAGGCACTGCTGAGATTCGAACTCAGGGTCTCCTGTTTACAAGACAGGCGCTTTAACCAACTAAGCCACAGTGCCACATGTTTATGATACAGAATAGGCAGATAGAAGGAATGCCACGGCAAGGACAAAAGTAGGAAACATTAGGAATGATTGAAAAGATAGGAAGTTTGTTTCTGAGATGATGAAAACAAAGCTCTGCTGAGATTTCAACTCAGTGTCTCTTGTTTACAAGACAGTTGCCTTAACCAACTAAGCCACAGGGTCACATGCTTACCACATGTATTAAAACCTGAGCACTGGTTCATTTCTTATGCAGAAGAAACTCTTAATCTCACAATTGCACTATCAGTAGAGACGTAGCCATGGTAAATTTGTGAGATGATGATGGAAACAAAGAACTGCTGAGATTCAAACTCAGTGTCTCCTGTTTACAAGACAGGCGCTTTAACCAACTAAGCCACAGCACCACATGCTTACGATACAGAGTAGGCATGATAGAAAAGATAGGAGGTTTGTTTCTGAGATGATGAAAACAAAGCACTGCTGAGATTTGAACTCAGGGTCTCACGTTTACAAGACAGGTGCTTTAACCAACTAAGCCACAGGGTCACATGCTTACAACATGCATTAAAACCTGAGCACTGGTTCATTTCTTATGCAGAAGAAACTCTTAATCTCACAATTGCACTATCAGTAGAGACGTAGCCATGGTCAATTTGTGAGATGATAATGGAAACAAAGAACTGCTGAGATTCAAACTCAGTGTCTCCTGTTTACAAGACAGGCGCTTTAACCAACTAAGCCACAGCGCCACATGCTTACGATACAGAGTAGGCATGATAGAAAAGATAGGAGGTTTGTTTCTGAGATGATGAAAACAAAGCACTGCTGAGATTTGAACTCAGGGTCTCACGTTTACAAGACAGGTGCTTTAACCAACTAAGCCACAGGGTCACATGCTTACCACATGTATTAAAACCTGAGCACTGGTTCATTTCTTATGCAGAAGAAACTCTTAATCTCACAATTGCACTATCAGTAGAGACGTAGCCATGGCAAGTTTGTGAGATAATGATGGAAACAAGGCACTGCTGAGATTCGAACTCAGGGTCTCCTGTTTACAAGACAGGCGCTTTAACCAACTAAGCCACAGTGCCACATGTTTATGATACAGAATAGGCAGATAGAAGGAATGCCACGGCAAGGACAAAAGTAGGAAACATTAGGAATGATTGAAAAGATAGGAAGTTTGTTTCTGAGATGATGAAAACAAAGCTCTGCTGAGATTTCAACTCAGTGTCTCTTGTTTACAAGACAGTTGCCTTAACCAACTAAGCCACAGGGTCACATGCTTACCACATGTATTAAAACCTGAGCACTGGTTCATTTCTTATGCAGAAGAAACTCTTAATCTCACAATTGCACTATCAGTAGATATGTAGCCATGGCAAGTTTGTGAGATGATGATGGAAACAAGGCACTGCTGAGATTCGAACTCAGGGTCTCCTGTTTACAAGACAGGCGCTTTAACCAACTAAGCCACAGTGCCACATGTTTATGATACAGAATAGGCAGATAGAAGGAATGCCACGGCAAGGACAAAAGTAGGAAACATTAGGAATGATTGAAAAGATAGGAAGTTTGTTTCTGAGATGATGAAAACAAAGCTCTGCTGAGATTTCAACTCAGTGTCTCTTGTTTACAAGACAGTTGCCTTAACCAACTAAGCCACAGGGTCACATGCTTACCACATGTATTAAAACCTGAGCACTGGTTCATTTCTTATGCAGAAGAAACTCTTAATCTCACAATTGCACTATCAGTAGAGACGTAGCCATGGTCAATTTGTGAGATGATAATGGAAAGAAAGAACTGCTGAGATTCAAACTCAGTGTCTCCTGTTTACAAGACAGGCGCTTTAACCAACTAAGCCACAGTGCCACATGCTTATGATACAGAATATGCAGATAGAAGGAATGCCACGGCTAGGACAAAAGTAGGAAACATTAGGAATGATTGAAAAGATAGGAAGTTTGTTTCTGAGATGATGAAAACAAAGCACTGCTGCGATTTCAACTCAGTGTTTCTTGTTTACAAGACAGGCGCTTTAACCAACTAAGCCACAGTTCCACATGCTTATGATACAGAATAGGCAGATAGAAGGAATGCCACGGCAAGGACAAAAGTAGGAAACATTAGGAATGATTGAAAAGATAGGAAGTTTGTTTCTGAGATGATGAAAACAAAGCACTGCTGAGACTTCAACTCAGTGTCTCTTGTTTACAAGACAGTCGCCTTAACCAACTAAGCCACAGGGTCACATGCATTAAAACCTGAGCACTGGTTCATTTCTTATGCAGAAGAAACTCTTAATCTCACAATTGCACTATCAGTAGAGACGTAGCCATGGTCAATTTGTGAGATGATAATGGAAAGAAAGAACTGCTGAGATTCAAACTCAGTGTCTCCTGTTTACAAGACAGGCGCTTTAACCAACTAAGCCACAGTGCCACATGCTTATGATACAGAATATGCAGATAGAAGGAATGCCACGGCAAGGACAAAAGTAGGAAACATTAGGAATGATTGAAAAGATAGGAAGTTTGTTTCTGAGATGATGAAAACAAAGCACTGCTGAGATTTCAACTCAGTGTCTCTTGTTTACAAGACAGTCGCCTTAACCAACTAAGCCACAGGGTCACATGCTTACCACAAGTTTTAAAACCTGAGCACTGGTTCATTTCTTATGCAGAAGAAACTCTTAATCTCACAATTGCACTATCAGTAGATACATAGCCATGGCAAGTTTGTGAGATGATGATGGAAACAAGGCACTTTTGAGATTCGAACTCAGGGTCTCCTGTTTACAAGACAGGCGCTTTAACCAACTAAGCCACAGTGCCACATGCTTATGATACAGAATAGGCAGATAGAAGGAATGCCACGGCAAGGACAAAAGTAGGAAACATTAGGAATGATTGAAAAGATAGGAAGTTTGTTTCTGAGATGATGAAAACAAAGCACTGCTGAGATTTCAACTCAGTGTCTCTTGTTTACAAGACAGGTGCTTTAACCAACTAAGCCACAGTGCCACATGCTTATGATACAGAATAGGCAGATAGAAGGAATGCCACAGCAAGGACAAAAGTAGGAAACATTAGGAATGATTGAAAAGATAGGAAGTTTGTTTCTGAGATGATGAAAACAAAGCACTGCTGAGATTTCAACTCAGTGTCTCTTGTTTACAAGACAGTCGCCTTAACCAACTAAGCCACAGGGTCACATGCTTACCACATGTATTAAAACCTGAGCACTGGTTCATTTCTTATGCAGAAGAAACTCTTAATCTCACAATTGCACTATCAGTAGAGACGTAGCCATGGTAAATTTGTGAGATGATGATGGAAACAAAGAACTGCTGAGATTCAAACTCAGTGTCTCCTGTTTACAAGACAGGCGCTTTAACCAACTAAGCCACAGCACCACATGCTTACGATACAGAGTAGGCATGATAGAAAAGATAGGAGGTTTGTTTCTGAGATGATGAAAACAAAGCACTGCTGAGATTTGAACTCAGGGTCTCACATTTACAAGACAGGTGCTTTAACCAACTAAGCCACAGGGTCACATGCTTACAACATGTCTTGAAACCTGAGCACTGGTTCATTTCTTATGCAGAAGAAACTCTTCATCTCACAATTGCACTATCAGTAGAGACGTAGCAATGGCAAATTTGTGAGATAATTATGGAAACAAGGCACTGCTGAGATTCGAACTCAGGGTCTCCTGTTTACAAGACAGGTGCTTTAACCAACTAAGCCACAGTGCCACATGCTTATGATACAGAATATGCAGATAGAAGGAATGCCACGGCTAGGACAAAAGTAGGAAACATTAGGAATGATTGAAAAGATAGGAAGTTTGTTTCTGAGATGATGAAAACAAAGCACTGCTGCGATTTCAACTCAGTGTTTCTTGTTTACAAGACAGGCGCTTTAACCAACTAAGCCACAGTTCCACATGCTTATGATACAGAATAGGCAGATAGAAGGAATGCCACGGCAAGGACAAAAGTAGGAAACATTAGGAATGATTGAAAAGATAGGAAGTTTGTTTCTGAGATGATGAAAACAAAGCACTGCTGAGACTTCAACTCAGTGTCTCTTGTTTACAAGACAGTCGCCTTAACCAACTAAGCCACAGGGTCACATGCATTAAAACCTGAGCACTGATTCATTTCTTATGCAGAAGAAACTCTTAATCTCACAATTGCACTATCAGTAGAGACGTAGCCATGGTCAATTTGTGAGATGATAATGGAAAGAAAGAACTGCTGAGATTCAAACTCAGTGTCTCCTGTTTACAAGACAGGCGCTTTAACCAACTAAGCCACAGTGCCACATGCTTATGATACAGAATATGCAGATAGAAGGAATGCCACGGCAAGGACAAAAGTAGGAAACATTAGGAATGATTGAAAAGATAGGAAGTTTGTTTCTGAGATGATGAAAACAAAGCACTGCTGAGATTTCAACTCAGTGTCTCTTGTTTACAAGACAGTCGCCTTAACCAACTAAGCCACAGGGTCACATGCTTACCACAAGTTTTAAAACCTGAGCACTGGTTCATTTCTTATGCAGAAGAAACTCTTAATCTCACAATTGCACTATCAGTAGAGACGTAGCAATGGCAAGTTTGTGAGATAATTATGGAAACAAGGCACTGCTGAGATTCGAACTCAGGGTCTCCTGTTTACAAGACAGGTGCTTTAACCAACTAAGCCACAGTGCCACATGCTTATGATACAGAATATGCAGATAGAAGGAATGCCACGGCTAGGACAAAAGTAGGAAACATTAGGAATGATTGAAAAGATAGGAAGTTTGTTTCTGAGATGATGAAAACAAAGCACTGCTGCGATTTCAACTCAGTGTTTCTTGTTTACAAGACAGGCGCTTTAACCAACTAAGCCACAGTTCCACATGCTTATGATACAGAATAGGCAGATAGAAGGAATGCCACGGCAAGGACAAAAGTAGGAAACATTAGGAATGATTGAAAAGATAGGAAGTTTGTTTCTGAGATGATGAAAACAAAGCACTGCTGAGACTTCAACTCAGTGTCTCTTGTTTACAAGACAGTCGCCTTAACCAACTAAGCCACAGGGTCACATGCATTAAAACCTGAGCACTGGTTCATTTCTTATGCAGAAGAAACTCTTAATCTCACAATTGCACTATCAGTAGAGACGTAGCCATGGTCAATTTCTGAGATGATAATGGAAAGAAAGAACTGCTGAGATTCAAACTCAGTGTCTCCTGTTTACAAGACAGGCGCTTTAACCAACTAAGCCACAGCGCCACATGCTTACGATACAGAGTAGGCATGATAGAAAAGATAGGAGGTTTGTTTCTGAGATGATGAAAACAAAGCACTGCTGAGATTTCAACTCAGTGTCTCTTGTTTACAAGACAGTCGCCTTAACCAACTAAGCCACAGGGTCACATGCATTAAAACCTGAGCACTGGTTCATTTCTTATGCAGAAGAAACTCTTAATCTCACAATTGCACTGTCAGTAGAGACGTAGCCATGGTAAATTTGTGAGATGATGATGGAAACAAAGAACTGCTGAGATTCAAACTCAGTGTCTCCTGTTTACAAGACAGGCGCTTTAACCAACTAAGCCACAGCGCCACATGCTTACGATACAGAGTAGGCATGATAGAAAAGATAGGAGGTTTGTTTCTGAGATGATGAAAACAAAGCACTGCTGAGATTTGAACTCAGGGTCTCACGTTTACAAGACAGGCGCTTTAACCAACTAAGCCACAGTGCCACATGCTTATGATACAGAATATGCAGATAGAAGGAATGCCACGGCAAGGACAAAAGTAGGAAACATTAGGAATGATTGAAAAGATAGGAAGTTTGTTTCTGAGATGATGAAAACAAAGCACTGCTGAGATTTCAACTCAGTGTCTCTTGTTTACAAGACAGTCGCCTTAACCAACTAAGCCACAGGGTCACATGCATTAAAACCTGAGCACTGGTTCATTTCTTATGCAGAAGAAACTCTTAATCTCACAATTGCACTGTCAGTAGAGACGTAGCCATGGTAAATTTGTGAGATGATGATGGAAACAAAGAACTACTGAGATTCAAACTCAGTGTCTCCTGTTTACAAGACAGGCGCTTTAACCAACTAAGCCACAGCGCCACATGCTTACGATACAGAGTAGGCATGATAGAAAAGATAGGAGGTTTGTTTCTGAGATGATGAAAACAAAGCACTGCTGAGATTTGAACTCAGGGTCTCACGTTTACAAGACAGGTGCTTTAACCAACTAAGCCACAGGGTCACATGCTTACAACATGTATTGAAACCTGAGCACTGGTTCATTTCTTATGCAGAAGAAACTCTCAATATCACAATTGCACTATCAGTAGAGACGTAGCCATGGCAAGTTTGTGAGATGATGGAAACAAGGCACTGCTGAGATTCGAACTCAGGGTCTCCTGTTTACAAGACAGGCGCTTTAACCAACTAAGCCACAGTGCCACATGCTTACGATACAGAATAAGCAGATAGAAAAGATAGGAAGTTTGTTTCTGAGATGATGAAAACAAAGCACTGCTGAGATTTCAACTCAGTGTCTCTTGTTTACAAGACAGGCGCTTTAACCAACTAAGCCACAGTTCCACATGCTTATGATACAGAATAGGCAGATAGAAGGAATGCCACGGCAAGGACAAAAGTAGGAAACATTAGGAATGATTGAAAAGATAGGAAGTTTGTTTCTGAGATGATGAAAACAAAGCACTGCTGAGATTTCAACTCAGTGTCTCTTGTTTACAAGATAGGCGCTTTAACCAACTAAGCCACAGTTCCACATGCTTATGATACAGAATAGGCAGATAGAAGGAATGCCACGGCAAGGACAAAAGTAGGAAACATTAGGAATGATTGAAAAGATAGGAAGTTTGTTTCTGAGATGATGAAAACAAAGCACTGCTGAGATTTCAACTCAGTGTCTCTTGTTTACAAGACAGTTGCCTTAACCAACTAAGCCACAGGGTCACATGCATTAAAACCTGAGCACTGGTTCATTTCTTATGCAGAAGAAACTCTTAATCTCACAATTGCACTATCAGTAGAGACGTAGCCATGGCAAGTTTGTGAGATAATGATGGAAACAAGGCACTGCTGAGATTTGAACTCAGGGTCTCCTGTTTACAAGACAGGCGCTTTAACCAACTAAGCCACAGTGCCACATGCTTATGATACAGAATATGCAGATAGAAGGAATGCCACGGCAAGGACAAAAGTAGGAAACATTAGGAATGATTGAAAAGATAGGAAGTTTGTTTCTGAGATGATGAAAACAAAGCACTGCTGAGATTTCAACTCAGTGTCTCTTGTTTACAAGACAGTCGCCTTAACCAACTAAGCCACAGGGTCACATGCTTACGATACAGAGTAGGCATGATAGAAAAGATAGGAGGTTTGTTTCTGAGATGATGAAAACAAAGCACTGCTGAGATTTCAACTCAGTGTCTCTTGTTTACAAGACAGGCGCTTTAACCAACTAAGCCACAGTTCCACATGCTTATGATACAGAATAGGCAGATAGAAAAGATAGGAGGTTTGTTTCTGAGATGATGAAAACAAAGCACTGCTGAGATTTCAACTCAGTGTCTCTTGTTTACAAGACAATCGCCTTAACCAACTAAGCCACAGGGTCACATGCTTACCACAAATATTAAAACCTGAGCACTGGTTCATTTCTTATGCAGAAGAAACTCTTAATCTCACAATTGCACTATCAGTAGAGACGTAGCCATGGTAAATTTGTGAGATGATGATGGAAACAAAGAACTGCTGAGATTCAAACTCAGTGTCTCCTGTTTACAAGACAGGCGCTTTAACCAACTAAGCCACAGCGCCACATGCTTACGATACAGAGTAGGCATGATAGAAAAGATAGGAGGTTTGTTTCTGAGATGATGAAAACAAAGCACTGCTGAGATTTGAACTCAGGGTCTCACGTTTACAAGACAGGTGCTTTAACCAACTAAGCCACAGGGTCACATGCTTACAACATGTATTGAAACCTGAGCACTGGTTCATTTCTTATGCAGAAGAAACTCTTAATCTCACAATTGCACTATCAGTAGCGACGTAGCCATGGCAAGTTTGTGAGATAATGATGGAAACAAGGCACTGTTGAGATTCGAACTCAGGGTCTCCTGTTTACAAGACAGGCGCTTTAACCAACTAAGCCACAGTGCCACATGCTTATGATACAGAATATGCAGATAGAAGGAATGCCACGGCAAGGACAAAAGTAGGAAACATTAGGAATGATTGAAAAGATAGGAAGTTTGTTTCTGAGATGATGAAAACAAAGCACTGCTGAGATTTCAACTCAGTGTCTCTTGTTTACAAGACAGTCGCCTTAACCAACTAAGCCACAGGGTCACATGCATTAAAACCTGAGCACTGGTTCATTTCTTTTGCAGAAGAAACTCTTAATCTCACAATTGCACTATCAGTAGAGACGTAGCCATGGCAAGTTTGTGAGATGATGGAAACAAGGCACTGCTGAGATTCGAATTCAGGGTCTCCTGTTTACAAGACAGGCGCTTTAACCAACTAAGCCACAGTGCCACATGCTTATGATACAGAATATGCAGATAGAAGGAATGCCACGGCAAGGACAAAAGTAGGAAACATTAGGAATGATTGAAAAGATAGGAAGTTTGTTTCTGAGATGATGAAAACAAAGCACTGCTGAGATTTCAACTCAGTGTCTCTTGTTTACAAGACAGTCGCCTTAACCAACTAAGCCACAGGGTCACATGCATTAAAATCTGAGCACTGGTTCATTTCTTATGCAGAAGAAACTCTTAATCTCACAATTGCACTATCAGTAGAGACGTAGCCATGGCAAGTTTGTGAGATAATGATGGAAACAAGGCACTGTTGAGATTCGAACTCAGGGTCTCCTGTTTACAAGACAGGCGCTTTAACCAACTAAGCCACAGTGCCACATGCTTATGATACAGAATATGCAGATAGAAGGAATGCCACGGCAAGGACAAAAGTAGGAAACATTAGGAATGATTGAAAAGATAGGAAGTTTGTTTCTGAGATGATGAAAACAAAGCACTGCTGAGATTTCAACTCAGTGTCTCTTGTTTACAAGACAGGCGCTTTAACCAACTAAGCCACAGTTCCACATGCTTATGATACAGAATAGGCAGATAGAAGGAATGCCACGGCAAGGACAAAAGTAGGAAACATTAGGAATGATTGAAAAGGTAGGAAGTTTGTTTCTGAGATGATGAAAACAAAGCACTGCTGAGATTTCAACTCAGTGTCTCTTGTTTACAAGACAGTCGCCTTAACCAACTAAGCCACAGGGTCACATGCTTACGATACAGAGTAGGCATGATAGAAAAGATAGGAGGTTTGTTTCTGAGATGATGAAAACAAAGCACTGCTGAGATTTCAACTCAGTGTCTCTTGTTTACAAGACAGGCGCTTTAACCAACTAAGCCACAGTGCCACATGCTTATGATACAGAATAGGCAGATAGAAGGAATGCCACGGCAACGACAAAAGTAGGAAACATTAGGAATGATTGAAAAGATAGGAAGTTTGTTTCTGAGATGATGAAAACAAAGCACTGCTGAGATTTCAACTCAGTGTCTCTTGTTTACAAGACAGGCGCTTTAACCAACTAAGCCACAGGGTCACGTGCTTACCACATGTATTAAAACCTGAGCACTGGTTCATTTCTCATGCAGAAGAAACTCTTAATCTCACAATTGCACTATCAGTAGATATGTAGCCATGGTAAATTTGTGAGATGATGATGGAAACAAAGAACTGCTGAGTTTCAAACTCAGTGTCTCCTGTTTACAAGACAGGCGCTTTAACCAACTAAGCCACAGTGCCACATGCTTATGATACAGAATAGGCAGATAGAAGGAATGCCACGGCAAGGACAAAAGTAGGAAACATTAGGAATGATTGAAAAGATAGCAAGTTTGTTTCTGAGAGGATGAAAACAAAGCACTGCTGAGATTTCAACTCAGTGTCTCTTGTTTACAAGACAGGCGCTTTAACCAACTAAGCCACAGTGCCACATGCTTATGATACAGAATAGGCAGATAGAAGGAATGCCACGGCAAGGACAAAAGTAGGAAACATTAGGAATGATTGAAAAGATAGGAAGTTTGTTTCTGAGATGATGAAAACAAAGCACTGCTGAGATTTCAACTCAGTGTCTCTTGTTTACAAGACAGTCGCCTTAACCAACTAAGCCACAGGGTCACATGCTTACCACAAGTATTAAAACCTGAGCACTGGTTCATTTCTTATGCAGAAGAAACTCTTAATCTCACAATTGCACTATCAGTAGAGACGTAGCCATGGTAAATTTGTGAGATGATGATGGAAACAAAGAACTGCTGAGATTCAAACTCAGTGTCTCCTGTTTACAAGACAGGCGCTTTAACCAACTAAGCCACAGCACCACATGCTTACGATACAGAGTAGGCATGATAGAAAAGATAGGAGGTTTGTTTCTGAGATGATGAAAACAAAGCACTGCTGAGATTTGAACTCAGGGTCTCACGTTTACAAGACAGGTGCTTTAACCAACTAAGCCACAGGGTCACATGCTTACAACCTGAGCACTGGTTCATTTCTTATGCAGAAGAAACTCTTAATCTCACAATTGCACTATCAGTAGAGACGTAGCCATGGCAAGTTTGTGAGATAATGATGGAAACAAGGCACTGCTGAGATTCGAACTCAGGGTCTCCTGTTTACAAGACAGGCGCTTTAACCAACTAAGCCACAGTGCCACATGTTTATGATACAGAATAGGCAGATAGAAGGAATGCCACGGCAAGGACAAAAGTAGGAAACATTAGGAATGATTGAAAAGATAGGAAGTTTGTTTCTGAGATGATGAAAACAAAGCACTGCTGAGATTTCAACTCAGTGTCTCTTGTTTACAAGACAGGCGCTTTAACCAACTAAGCCACAGTGCCACATGCTTATGATACAGAATATGCAGATAGAAGGAATGCCACGGCAAGGACAAAAGTAGGAAACATTAGGAATGATTGAAAAGATAGCAAGTTTGTTTCTGAGATGATGAAAACAAAGCACTGCTGAGATTTCAACTCAGTGTCTCTTGTTTACAAGACAGGCGCTTTAACCAACTAAGCCACAGTGCCACATGCTTATGATACAGAATAGGCAGATAGAAGGAATGCCACGGCAAGGACAAAAGTAGGAAACATTAGGAATGATTGAAAAGATAGCAAGTTTGTTTCTGAGATGATGAAAACAAAGCACTGCTGATATTTCAACTCAGTGTCTCTTGTTTACAAGACAGTCGCCTTAACCAACTAAGCCACAGGGTCACATGCTTACCACATGTATTAAAACCTGAGCACTGGTTCATTTC
Organism: Ranitomeya variabilis; assembly: GCF_051348905.1. NCBI lineage: Eukaryota > Metazoa > Chordata > Amphibia > Anura > Dendrobatidae > Ranitomeya > Ranitomeya variabilis. The sequence goes on along the minus strand of NC_135238.1, from coordinate 92,504,107 downwards.
TTATGCAGAAGAAACTCTTAATCTCACAATTGCACTATCAGTAGATACGTAGCCATGGTAAATTTGTGAGATGATGATGGAAACAAAGAACTGCTGAGATTCAAACTCAGTGTCTCCTGTTTACAAGACAGGCGCTTTAACCAACTAAGCCACAGTGCCACATGCTTATGATACAGAATAGGCAGATAGAAGGAATGCCACGGCAAGGACAAAAGTAGGAAACATTAGGAATGATTGAAAAGATAGCAAGTTTGTTTCTGAGATGATGAAAACAAAGCACTGCTGAGATTTCAACTCAGTGTCTCTTGTTTACAAGACAGGCGCTTTAACCAACTAAGCCACAGGGTCACGTGCTTACCACATGTATTAAAACCTGAGCACTGGTTCATTTCTCATGCAGAAGAAACTCTTAATCTCACAATTGCACTATCAGTAGATACGTAGCCATGGTAAATTTGTGAGATGATGATGGAAACAAAGAACTGCTGAGTTTCAAACTCAGTGTCTCCTGTTTACAAGACAGGCGCTTTAACCAACTAAGCCACAGTGCCACATGCTTATGATACAGAATAGGCAGATAGAAGGAATGCCACGGCAAGGACAAAAGTAGGAAACATTAGGAATGATTGAAAAGATAGCAAGTTTGTTTCTGAGATGATGAAAACAAAGCACTGCTGAGATTTCAACTCAGTGTCTCTTGTTTACAAGACAGGCGCTTTAACCAACTAAGCCACAGTGCCACATGCTTATGATACAGAATAGGCAGATAGAAGGAATGCCACGGCAAGGACAAAAGTAGGAAACATTAGGAATGATTGAAAAGATAGGAAGTTTGTTTCTGAGATGATGAAAACAAAGCACTGCTGAGATTTCAACTCAGTGTCTCTTGTTTACAAGCCAGGCGCTTTAACCAACTAAGCCACAGTGCCACATGCTTATGATACAGAATATGCAGATAGAAGGAATGCCACGGCAAGGACAAAAGTAGGAAACATTAGCAATGATTGAAAAGATAGGAAGTTTGTTTCTGAGATGATGAAAACAAAGCACTGCTGAGATTTCAACTCAGTGTCTCTTGTTTACAAGACAGTCGCCTTAACCAACTAAGCCACAGGGTCACATGCTTACCACAAGTATTAAAACCTGAGCACTGGTTCATTTCTTATGCAGAAGAAACTCTTAATCTCACAATTGCACTATCAGTAGAGACGTAGCCATGGTCAATTTGTGAGATGATAATGGAAACAAAGAACTGCTGAGATTCAAACTCAGTGTCTCCTGTTTACAAGACAGGCGCTTTAACCAACTAAGCCACAGCGCCACATGCTTACGATACAGAGTAGGCATGATAGAAAAGATAGGAGGTTTGTTTCTGAGATGATGAAAACAAAGCACTGCTGAGATTTGAACTCAGGGTCTCACGTTTACAAGACAGGTGCTTTAACCAACTAAGCCACAGGGTCACATGCTTACCACATGTATTAAAACCTGAGCACTGGTTCATTTCTTATGCAGAAGAAACTCTTAATCTCACAATTGCACTATCAGTAGATACGTAGCCATGGTAAATTTGTGAGATGATGATGGAAACAAAGAACTGCTGAGATTCAAACTCAGTGTCTCCTGTTTACAAGACAGGCGCTTTAACCAACTAAGCCACAGTGCCACATGCTTATGATACAGAATATGCAGATAGAAGGAATGCCACGGCAAGGACAAAAGTAGGAAACATTAGGAATGATTGAAAAGATAGGAAGTTTGTTTCTGAGATGATGAAAACAAAGCACTGCTGAGATTTCAACTCAGTGTCTCTTGTTTACAAGACAGGCGCTTTAACCAACTAAGCCACAGTTCCACATGCTTATGATACAGAATAGGCAGATAGAAGGAATGCCACGGCAAGGACAAAAGTAGGAAACATTAGGAATGATTGAAAAGGTAGGAAGTTTGTTTCTCAGATGATGAAAACAAAGCACTGCTGAGATTTCAACTCAGTGTCTCTTGTTTAAAAGACAGTCGCCTTAACCAACTAAGCCACAGGGTCACATGCTTACGATACAGAGTAGGCATGATAAAAAAGATAGGAGGTTTGTTTCTGAGATGATGAAAACAAAGCACTGCTGAGATTTCAACTCAGTGTCTCTTGTTTACAAGACAGGCGCTTTAACCAACTAAGCCACAGTGCCACATGCTTATGATACAGAATAGGCAGATAGAAGGAATGCCACGGCAAGGACAAAAGTAGGAAACATTAGGAATGATTGAAAAGATAGCAAGTTTGTTTCTGAGATGATGAAAACAAAGCTCTGCTGATATTTCAACTCAGTGTCTCTTGTTTACAAGACAGTCGCCTTAACCAACTAAGCCACAGGGTCACATGCTTACCACATGTATTAAAACCTGAGCACTGGTTCATTTCTTATGCAGAAGAAACTCTTAATCTCACAATTGCAATATCAGTAGAGACGTAGCCATGGTAAATTTGTGAGGTGATGATGGAAACAAAGAACTGCTGAGATTCAAACTCAGTGTCTCCTGTTTACAAGACAGGCGCTTTAACCAACTAAGCCACAGTGCCACATGCTTATGATACAGAATAGGCAGATAGAAGGAATGCCACGGCAAGGACAAAAGTAGGAAACATTAGGAATGATTGAAAAGATAGCAAGTTTGTTTCTGAGATGATGAAAACAAAGCACTGCTGAGATTTCAACTCAGTGTCTCTTGTTTACAAGACAGGCGCTTTAACCAACTAAGCCACAGGGTCACGTGCTTACCACATGTATTAAAACCTGAGCACTGGTTCATTTCTTATGCAGAAGAAACTCTTAATCTCACAATTGCACTATCAGTAGATACGTAGCCATGGTAAATTTGTGAGATGATGATGGAAACAAAGAACTGCTGAATTTCAAACTCAGTGTCTCCTGTTTACAAGACAGGCGCTTTAACCAACTAAGCCACAGTGCCACATGCTTATGATACAGAATAGGCAGATAGAAGGAATGCCACGGCAAGGACAAAAGTAGGAAACATTAGGAATGATTGAAAAGATAGCAAGTTTGTTTCTGAGATGATGAAAACAAAGCACTGCTGAGATTTCAACTCAGTGTCTCTTGTTTACAAGACAGGCGCTTTAACCAACTAAGCCACAGTGCCACATGCTTATGATACAGAATAGGCAGATAGAAGGAATGCCACGGCAAGGACAAAAGTAGGAAACATTAGGAATGATTGAAAAGATAGGAAGTTTGTTTCTGAGATGATGAAAACAAAGCACTGCTGAGATTTCAACTCAGTGTCTCTTGTTTACAAGACAGGCGCTTTAACCAACTAAGCCACAGTGCCACATGCTTAAGATACAGAATATGCAGATAGAAGGAATGCCACGGCAAGGACAAAAGTAGGAAACATTAGGAATGATTGAAAAGATAGCAAGTTTGTTTCTGAGATGATGAAAACAAAGCACTGCTGAGATTTCAACTCAGTGTCTCTTGTTTACAAGACAGGCGCTTTAACCAACTAAGCCACAGTGCCACATGCTTATGATACAGAATAGGCAGATAGAAGGAATGCCACGGCAAGGACAAAAGTAGGAAACATTAGGAATGATTGAAAAGATAGCAAGTTTGTTTCTGAGATGATGAAAACAAAGCTCTGCTGATATTTCAACTCAGTGTCTCTTGTTTACAAGACAGTCGCCTTAACCAACTAAGCCACAGGGTCACATGCTTACCACAAGTATTAAAACCTGAGCACTGGTTCATTTCTTATGCAGAAGAAACTCTTAATCTCACAATTGCACTATCAGTAGAGACGTAGCCATGGTCAATTTGTGAGATGATAATGGAAACAAAGAACTGCTGAGATTCAAACTCAGTGTCTCCTGTTTACAAGACAGGCGCTTTAACCAACTAAGCCACAGCGCCACATGCTTACGATACAGAGTAGGCATGATAGAAAAGATAGGAGGTTTGTTTCTGAGATGATGAACACAAAGCACTGCTGAGATTTGAACTCAGGGTCTCACGTTTACAAGACAGGTGCTTTAACCAACTAAGCCACAGGGTCACATGCTTACCACATGTATTAAAACCTGAGCACTGGTTCATTTCTTATGCAGAAGAAACTCTTATTCTCACAATTGCACTATCAGTAGATACGTAGCCATGGTAAATTTGTGAGATGATGATGGAAACAAAGAACTGCTGAGATTCAAACTCAGTGTCTCCTGTTTACAAGACAGGCGCTTTAACCAACTAAGCCACAGTGCCACATGCTTATGATACAGAATAGGCAGATAGAAGGAATGCCACGGCAAGGACAAAAGTAGGAAACATTAGGAATGATTGAAAAGATAGCAAGTTTGTTTCTGAGATGATAAAACAAAGCACTGCTGAGATTTCAACTCAGTGTCTCTTGTTTACAAGACAGTCGCCTTAACCAACTAAGCCACAGTGCCACATGCTTATGATACAGAATAGGCAGATAGAAGGAATGCCACGGCAAGGACAAAAGTAGGAAACATTAGGAATGATTGAAAAGATAGCAAGTTTGTTTCTGAGATGATGAAAACAAAGCACTGCTGAGATTTCAACTCAGTGTCTCTTGTTTACAAGACAGGCGCTTTAACCAACTAAGCCACAGTGCCACATGCTTAAGATACAGAATATGCAGATAGAAGGAATGCCACGGCAAGGACAAAAGTAGGAAACATTAGGAATGATTGAAAAGATAGCAAGTTTGTTTCTGAGATGATGAAAACAAAGCACTGCTGAGATTTCAACTCAGTGTCTCTTGTTTACAAGACAGGCGCTTTAACCAACTAAGCCACAGTGCCACATGCTTATGATACAGAATAGGCAGATAGAAGGAATGCCACGGCAAGGACAAAAGTAGGAAACATTAGGAATGATTGAAAAGATAGCAAGTTTGTTTCTGAGATGATGAAAACAAAGCTCTGCTGATATTTCAACTCAGTGTCTCTTGTTTACAAGACAGTCGCCTTAACCAACTAAGCCACAGGGTCACATGCTTACCACAAGTATTAAAACCTGAGCACTGGTTCATTTCTTATGCAGAAGAAACTCTTAATCTCACAATTGCACTATCAGTAGAGACGTAGCCATGGTCAATTTGTGAGATGATAATGGAAACAAAGAACTGCTGAGATTCAAACTCAGTGTCTCCTGTTTACAAGACAGGCGCTTTAACCAACTAAGCCACAGCGCCACATGCTTACGATACAGAGTAGGCATGATAGAAAAGATAGGAGGTTTGTTTCTGAGATGATGAACACAAAGCACTGCTGAGATTTGAACTCAGGGTCTCACGTTTACAAGACAGGTGCTTTAACCAACTAAGCCACAGGGTCACATGCTTACCACATGTATTAAAACCTGAGCACTGGTTCATTTCTTATGCAGAAGAAACTCTTATTCTCACAATTGCACTATCAGTAGATACGTAGCCATGGTAAATTTGTGAGATGATGATGGAAACAAAGAACTGCTGAGATTCAAACTCAGTGTCTCCTGTTTACAAGACAGGCGCTTTAACCAACTAAGCCACAGTGCCACATGCTTATGATACAGAATAGGCAGATAGAAGGAATGCCACGGCAAGGACAAAAGTAGGAAACATTAGGAATGATTGAAAAGATAGCAAGTTTGTTTCTGAGATGATAAAACAAAGCACTGCTGAGATTTCAACTCAGTGTCTCTTGTTTACAAGACAGTCGCCTTAACCAACTAAGCCACAGTGCCACATGCTTATGATACAGAATAGGCAGATAGAAGGAATGCCACGGCAAGGACAAAAGTAGGAAACATTAGGAATGATTGAAAAGATAGCAAGTTTGTTTCTGAGATGATGAAAACAAAGCACTGCTGAGATTTCAACTCAGTGTCTCTTGTTTACAAGACAGGCGCTTTAACCAACTAAGCCACAGGGTCACGTGCTTACCACATGTATTAAAACCTGAGCACTGGTTCATTTCTTATGCAGAAGAAACTCTTAATCTCACAATTGCACTATCAGTAGAGACGTAGCCATGGTAAATTTGTGAGATGATGATGGAAACAAAGAACTGCTGAGATTCAAACTCAGTGTCTCCTTTTTACAAGACAGGCGCTTTAACCAAATAAGCCACAGCACCACATGCTTACGATACAGAGTAGGCATGATAGAAAAGATAGGAGGTTTGTTTCTGAGATGATGAAAACAAAGCACTGCTGAGATTTGAACTCGGGGTCTCACGTTTACAAGACAGGTGCTTTAACCAACTAAGCCACATGGGTCACATGCTTACAACATGCATTAAAACCTGAGCACTGGTTCATTTCTTATGCAGAAGAAACTCTTAATCTCACAATTGCACTATCAGTAGAGACGTAGCCATGGTAAATTTGTGAGATGATGATGGAAACAAAGAACTGCTGAGATTCAAACTCAATGTCTCCTGTTTACAAGACAGGCGCTTTAACCAACTAAGCCACAGCACCACATGCTTACGATACAGAGTAGGCATGATAGAAAAGATAGGAGGTTTGTTTCTGAGATGATGAAAACAAAGCACTGCTGAGATTTGAACTCAGGGTCTCACGTTTACAAGACAGGTGCTTTAACCAACTAAGCCACAGGGTCACATGCTTACAACATGCATTAAAACCTGAGCACTGGTTCATTTCTTATGCAGAAGAAACTCTTAATCTCACAATTGCACTATCAGTAGAGACGTAGCCATGGTAAATTTGTGAGATGATGATGGAAACAAAGAACTGCTGAGATTCAAACTCAGTGTCTCCTGTTTACAAGACAGGCGCTTTAACCAACTAAGCCACAGTGCCACATGCTTATGATACAGAATAGGCAGATAGAAGGAATGCCACGGCAAGGACAAAAGTAGGAAACATTAGGAATGATTGAAAAGATAGCAAGTTTGTTTCTGAGATGATGAAAACAAAGCACTGCTGAGATTTCAACTCAGTGTCTCTTGTTTACAAGACAGGCGCTTTAACCAACTAAGCCACAGTGCCACATGCTTATGATACAGAATAGGCAGATAGAAGGAATGCCACGGCAAGGACAAAAGTAGGAAACATTAGGAATGATTGAAAAGATAGCAAGTTTGTTTCTGAGATGATGAAAACAAAGCTCTGCTGATATTTCAACTCAGTGTCTCTTGTTTACAAGACAGTCGCCTTAACCAACTAAGCCACAGGGTCACATGCTTACCACATGTATTAAAACCTGAGCACTGGTTCATTTCTTATGCAGAAGAAACTCTTAATCTCACAATTGCACTATCAGTAGAGACGTAGCCATGGTAAATTTGTGAGATGATGATGGAAACAAAGAACTGCTGAGATTCAAACTCAGTGTCTCCTGTTTACAAGACAGGCGCTTTAACCAACTAAGCCACAGCACCACATGCTTACGATACAGAGTAGGCATGATAGAAAAGATAGGAGGTTTGTTTCTGAGATGATGAAAACAAAGCACTGCTGAGATTTGAACTCAGGGTCTCACGTTTACAAGACAGGTGCTTTAACCAACTAAGCCACAGGGTCACATGCTTACAACATGCATTAAAACCTGAGCACTGGTTCATTTCTTATGCAGAAGAAACTCTTAATCTCACAATTGCACTATCAGTAGAGACGTAGCCATGGTCAATTTGTGAGATGATAATGGAAACAAAGAACTGCTGAGATTCAAACTCAGTGTCTCCTGTTTACAAGACAGGCGCTTTAACCAACTAAGCCACAGCGCCACATGCTTACGATACAGAGTAGGCATGATAGAAAAGATAGGAGGTTTGTTTCTGAGATGATGAAAACAAAGCACTGCTGAGATTTGAACTCAGGGTCTCACGTTTACAAGACAGGTGCTTTAACCAACTAAGCCACAGGGTCACATGCTTACCACATGTATTAAAACCTGAGCACTGGTTCATTTCTTATGCAGAAGAAACTCTTAATCTCACAATTGCACTATCAGTAGATACGTAGCCATGGTAAATTTGTGAGATGATGATGGAAACAAAGAACTGCTGAGATTCAAACTCAGTGTCTCCTGTTTACAAGACAGGCGCTTTAACCAACTAAGCCACAGTGCCACATGCTTATGATACAGAATATGCAGATAGAAGGAATGCCACGGCAAGGACAAAAGTAGGAAACATTAGGAATGATTGAAAAGATAGGAAGTTTGTTTCTGAGATGATGAAAACAAAGCACTGCTGAGATTTCAACTCAGTGTCTCTTGTTTACAAGACAGGCGCTTTAACCAACTAAGCCACAGTTCCACATGCTTATGATACAGAATAGGCAGATAGAAGGAATGCCACGGCAAGGACAAAAGTAGGAAACATTAGGAATGATTGAAAAGGTAGGAAGTTTGTTTCTCAGATGATGAAAACAAAGCACTGCTGAGATTTCAACTCAGTGTCTCTTGTTTAAAAGACAGTCGCCTTAACCAACTAAGCCACAGGGTCACATGCTTACGATACAGAGTAGGCATGATAAAAAAGATAGGAGGTTTGTTTCTGAGATGATGAAAACAAAGCACTGCTGAGATTTCAACTCAGTGTCTCTTGTTTACAAGACAGGCGCTTTAACCAACTAAGCCACAGTGCCACATGCTTATGATACAGAATAGGCAGATAGAAGGAATGCCACGGCAAGGACAAAAGTAGGAAACATTAGGAATGATTGAAAAGATAGCAAGTTTGTTTCTGAGATGATGAAAACAAAGCTCTGCTGATATTTCAACTCAGTGTCTCTTGTTTACAAGACAGTCGCCTTAACCAACTAAGCCACAGGGTCACATGCTTACCACATGTATTAAAACCTGAGCACTGGTTCATTTCTTATGCAGAAGAAACTCTTAATCTCACAATTGCAATATCAGTAGAGACGTAGCCATGGTAAATTTGTGAGGTGATGATGGAAACAAAGAACTGCTGAGATTCAAACTCAGTGTCTCCTGTTTACAAGACAGGCGCTTTAACCAACTAAGCCACAGTGCCACATGCTTATGATACAGAATAGGCAGATAGAAGGAATGCCACGGCAAGGACAAAAGTAGGAAACATTAGGAATGATTGAAAAGATAGCAAGTTTGTTTCTGAGATGATGAAAACAAAGCACTGCTGAGATTTCAACTCAGTGTCTCTTGTTTACAAGACAGGCGCTTTAACCAACTAAGCCACAGGGTCACGTGCTTACCACATGTATTAAAACCTGAGCACTGGTTCATTTCTTATGCAGAAGAAACTCTTAATCTCACAATTGCACTATCAGTAGATACGTAGCCATGGTAAATTTGTGAGATGATGATGGAAACAAAGAACTGCTGAATTTCAAACTCAGTGTCTCCTGTTTACAAGACAGGCGCTTTAACCAACTAAGCCACAGTGCCACATGCTTATGATACAGAATAGGCAGATAGAAGGAATGCCACGGCAAGGACAAAAGTAGGAAACATTAGGAATGATTGAAAAGATAGCAAGTTTGTTTCTGAGATGATGAAAACAAAGCACTGCTGAGATTTCAACTCAGTGTCTCTTGTTTACAAGACAGGCGCTTTAACCAACTAAGCCACAGTGCCACATGCTTATGATACAGAATAGGCAGATAGAAGGAATGCCACGGCAAGGACAAAAGTAGGAAACATTAGGAATGATTGAAAAGATAGGAAGTTTGTTTCTGAGATGATGAAAACAAAGCACTGCTGAGATTTCAACTCAGTGTCTCTTGTTTACAAGACAGGCGCTTTAACCAACTAAGCCACAGTGCCACATGCTTAAGATACAGAATATGCAGATAGAAGGAATGCCACGGCAAGGACAAAAGTAGGAAACATTAGGAATGATTGAAAAGATAGCAAGTTTGTTTCTGAGATGATGAAAACAAAGCACTGCTGAGATTTCAACTCAGTGTCTCTTGTTTACAAGACAGGCGCTTTAACCAACTAAGCCACAGTGCCACATGCTTATGATACAGAATAGGCAGATAGAAGGAATGCCACGGCAAGGACAAAAGTAGGAAACATTAGGAATGATTGAAAAGATAGCAAGTTTGTTTCTGAGATGATGAAAACAAAGCTCTGCTGATATTTCAACTCAGTGTCTCTTGTTTACAAGACAGTCGCCTTAACCAACTAAGCCACAGGGTCACATGCTTACCACAAGTATTAAAACCTGAGCACTGGTTCATTTCTTATGCAGAAGAAACTCTTAATCTCACAATTGCACTATCAGTAGAGACGTAGCCATGGTCAATTTGTGAGATGATAATGGAAACAAAGAACTGCTGAGATTCAAACTCAGTGTCTCCTGTTTACAAGACAGGCGCTTTAACCAACTAAGCCACAGCGCCACATGCTTACGATACAGAGTAGGCATGATAGAAAAGATAGGAGGTTTGTTTCTGAGATGATGAACACAAAGCACTGCTGAGATTTGAACTCAGGGTCTCACGTTTACAAGACAGGTGCTTTAACCAACTAAGCCACAGGGTCACATGCTTACCACATGTATTAAAACCTGAGCACTGGTTCATTTCTTATGCAGAAGAAACTCTTATTCTCACAATTGCACTATCAGTAGATACGTAGCCATGGTAAATTTGTGAGATGATGATGGAAACAAAGAACTGCTGAGATTCAAACTCAGTGTCTCCTGTTTACAAGACAGGCGCTTTAACCAACTAAGCCACAGTGCCACATGCTTATGATACAGAATAGGCAGATAGAAGGAATGCCACGGCAAGGACAAAAGTAGGAAACATTAGGAATGATTGAAAAGATAGCAAGTTTGTTTCTGAGATGATAAAACAAAGCACTGCTGAGATTTCAACTCAGTGTCTCTTGTTTACAAGACAGTCGCCTTAACCAACTAAGCCACAGTGCCACATGCTTATGATACAGAATAGGCAGATAGAAGGAATGCCACGGCAAGGACAAAAGTAGGAAACATTAGGAATGATTGAAAAGATAGCAAGTTTGTTTCTGAGATGATGAAAACAAAGCACTGCTGAGATTTCAACTCAGTGTCTCTTGTTTACAAGACAGGCGCTTTAACCAACTAAGCCACAGTGCCACATGCTTAAGATACAGAATATGCAGATAGAAGGAATGCCACGGCAAGGACAAAAGTAGGAAACATTAGGAATGATTGAAAAGATAGCAAGTTTGTTTCTGAGATGATGAAAACAAAGCACTGCTGAGATTTCAACTCAGTGTCTCTTGTTTACAAGACAGGCGCTTTAACCAACTAAGCCACAGTGCCACATGCTTATGATACAGAATAGGCAGATAGAAGGAATGCCACGGCAAGGACAAAAGTAGGAAACATTAGGAATGATTGAAAAGATAGCAAGTTTGTTTCTGAGATGATGAAAACAAAGCTCTGCTGATATTTCAACTCAGTGTCTCTTGTTTACAAGACAGTCGCCTTAACCAACTAAGCCACAGGGTCACATGCTTACCACAAGTATTAAAACCTGAGCACTGGTTCATTTCTTATGCAGAAGAAACTCTTAATCTCACAATTGCACTATCAGTAGAGACGTAGCCATGGTCAATTTGTGAGATGATAATGGAAACAAAGAACTGCTGAGATTCAAACTCAGTGTCTCCTGTTTACAAGACAGGCGCTTTAACCAACTAAGCCACAGCGCCACATGCTTACGATACAGAGTAGGCATGATAGAAAAGATAGGAGGTTTGTTTCTGAGATGATGAACACAAAGCACTGCTGAGATTTGAACTCAGGGTCTCACGTTTACAAGACAGGTGCTTTAACCAACTAAGCCACAGGGTCACATGCTTACCACATGTATTAAAACCTGAGCACTGGTTCATTTCTTATGCAGAAGAAACTCTTATTCTCACAATTGCACTATCAGTAGATACGTAGCCATGGTAAATTTGTGAGATGATGATGGAAACAAAGAACTGCTGAGATTCAAACTCAGTGTCTCCTGTTTACAAGACAGGCGCTTTAACCAACTAAGCCACAGTGCCACATGCTTATGATACAGAATAGGCAGATAGAAGGAATGCCACGGCAAGGACAAAAGTAGGAAACATTAGGAATGATTGAAAAGATAGCAAGTTTGTTTCTGAGATGATAAAACAAAGCACTGCTGAGATTTCAACTCAGTGTCTCTTGTTTACAAGACAGTCGCCTTAACCAACTAAGCCACAGTGCCACATGCTTATGATACAGAATAGGCAGATAGAAGGAATGCCACGGCAAGGACAAAAGTAGGAAACATTAGGAATGATTGAAAAGATAGCAAGTTTGTTTCTGAGATGATGAAAACAAAGCACTGCTGAGATTTCAACTCAGTGTCTCTTGTTTACAAGACAGGCGCTTTAACCAACTAAGCCACAGGGTCACGTGCTTACCACATGTATTAAAACCTGAGCACTGGTTCATTTCTTATGCAGAAGAAACTCTTAATCTCACAATTGCACTATCAGTAGAGACGTAGCCATGGTAAATTTGTGAGATGATGATGGAAACAAAGAACTGCTGAGATTCAAACTCAGTGTCTCCTTTTTACAAGACAGGCGCTTTAACCAAATAAGCCACAGCACCACATGCTTACGATACAGAGTAGGCATGATAGAAAAGATAGGAGGTTTGTTTCTGAGATGATGAAAACAAAGCACTGCTGAGATTTGAACTCGGGGTCTCACGTTTACAAGACAGGTGCTTTAACCAACTAAGCCACATGGGTCACATGCTTACAACATGCATTAAAACCTGAGCACTGGTTCATTTCTTATGCAGAAGAAACTCTTAATCTCACAATTGCACTATCAGTAGAGACGTAGCCATGGTAAATTTGTGAGATGATGATGGAAACAAAGAACTGCTGAGATTCAAACTCAATGTCTCCTGTTTACAAGACAGGCGCTTTAACCAACTAAGCCACAGCACCACATGCTTACGATACAGAGTAGGCATGATAGAAAAGATAGGAGGTTTGTTTCTGAGATGATGAAAACAAAGCACTGCTGAGATTTGAACTCAGGGTCTCACGTTTACAAGACAGGTGCTTTAACCAACTAAGCCACAGGGTCACATGCTTACAACATGCATTAAAACCTGAGCACTGGTTCATTTCTTATGCAGAAGAAACTCTTAATCTCACAATTGCACTATCAGTAGAGACGTAGCCATGGTAAATTTGTGAGATGATGATGGAAACAAAGAACTGCTGAGATTCAAACTCAGTGTCTCCTGTTTACAAGACAGGCGCTTTAACCAACTAAGCCACAGTGCCACATGCTTATGATACAGAATAGGCAGATAGAAGGAATGCCACGGCAAGGACAAAAGTAGGAAACATTAGGAATGATTGAAAAGATAGCAAGTTTGTTTCTGAGATGATGAAAACAAAGCACTGCTGAGATTTCAACTCAGTGTCTCTTGTTTACAAGACAGGCGCTTTAACCAACTAAGCCACAGTGCCACATGCTTATGATACAGAATAGGCAGATAGAAGGAATGCCACGGCAAGGACAAAAGTAGGAAACATTAGGAATGATTGAAAAGATAGCAAGTTTGTTTCTGAGATGATGAAAACAAAGCTCTGCTGATATTTCAACTCAGTGTCTCTTGTTTACAAGACAGTCGCCTTAACCAACTAAGCCACAGGGTCACATGCTTACCACATGTATTAAAACCTGAGCACTGGTTCATTTCTTATGCAGAAGAAACTCTTAATCTCACAATTGCACTATCAGTAGAGACGTAGCCATGGTAAATTTGTGAGATGATGATGGAAACAAAGAACTGCTGAGATTCAAACTCAGTGTCTCCTGTTTACAAGACAGGCGCTTTAACCAACTAAGCCACAGCACCACATGCTTACGATACAGAGTAGGCATGATAGAAAAGATAGGAGGTTTGTTTCTGAGATGATGAAAACAAAGCACTGCTGAGATTTGAACTCAGGGTCTCACGTTTACAAGACAGGTGCTTTAACCAACTAAGCCACAGGGTCACATGCTTACAACATGCATTAAAACCTGAGCACTGGTTCATTTCTTATGCAGAAGAAACTCTTAATCTCACAATTGCACTATCAGTAGAGACGTAGCCATGGTCAATTTGTGAGATGATAATGGAAACAAAGAACTGCTGAGATTCAAACTCAGTGTCTCCTGTTTACAAGACAGGCGCTTTAACCAACTAAGCCACAGCGCCACATGCTTACGATACAGAGTAGGCATGATAGAAAAGATAGGAGGTTTGTTTCTGAGATGATGAAAACAAAGCACTGCTGAGATTTGAACTCAGGGTCTCACGTTTACAAGACAGGTGCTTTAACCAACTAAGCCACAGGGTCACATGCTTACCACATGTATTAAAACCTGAGCACTGGTTCATTTCTTATGCAGAAGAAACTCTTAATCTCACAATTGCACTATCAGTAGAGACGTAGCCATGGCAAGTTTGTGAGATAATGATGGAAACAAGGCACTGCTGAGATTCGAACTCAGGGTCTCCTGTTTACAAGACAGGCGCTTTAACCAACTAAGCCACAGTGCCACATGTTTATGATACAGAATAGGCAGATAGAAGGAATGCCACGGCAAGGACAAAAGTAGGAAACATTAGGAATGATTGAAAAGATAGGAAGTTTGTTTCTGAGATGATGAAAACAAAGCTCTGCTGAGATTTCAACTCAGTGTCTCTTGTTTACAAGACAGTTGCCTTAACCAACTAAGCCACAGGGTCACATGCTTACCACATGTATTAAAACCTGAGCACTGGTTCATTTCTTATGCAGAAGAAACTCTTAATCTCACAATTGCACTATCAGTAGAGACGTAGCCATGGCAAGTTTGTGAGATAATGATGGAAACAAGGCACTGCTGAGATTCGAACTCAGGGTCTCCTGTTTACAAGACAGGCGCTTTAACCAACTAAGCCACAGTGCCACATGTTTATGATACAGAATAGGCAGATAGAAGGAATGCCACGGCAAGGACAAAAGTAGGAAACATTAGGAATGATTGAAAAGATAGGAAGTTTGTTTCTGAGATGATGAAAACAAAGCACTGCTGAGATTTCAACTCAGTGTCTCTTGTTTACAAGACAGGCGCTTTAACCAACTAAGCCACAGTGCCACATGCTTATGATACAGAATATGCAGATAGAAGGAATGCCACGGCAAGGACAAAAGTAGGAAACATTAGGAATGATTGAAAAGATAGGAAGTTTGTTTCTGAGATGATGAAAACAAAGCACTGCTGAGATTTCAACTCAGTGTCTCTTGTTTACAAGACAGTCGCCTTAACCAACTAAGCCACAGGGTCACATGCTTACCACAAGTATTAAAACCTGAGCACTGGTTCATTTCTTATGCAGAAGAAACTCTTAATCTCACAATTGCACTATCAGTAGAGACGTAGCCATGGTAAATTTGTGAGATGATGATGGAAACAAAGAACTGCTGAGATTCAAACTCAGTGTCTCCTGTTTACAAGACAGGCGCTTTAACCAACTAAGCCACAGCACCACATGCTTACGATACAGAGTAGGCATGATAGAAAAGATAGGAAGTTTGTTTCTGAGATGATGAAAACAAAGCACTGCTGAGACTTCAACTCAGTGTCTCTTGTTTACAAGACAGTCGCCTTAACCAACTAAGCCACAGGGTCACATGCATTAAAACCTGAGCACTGGTTCATTTCTTATGCAGAAGAAACTCTTAATCTCACAATTGCACTATCAGTAGAGACGTAGCCATGGTCAATTTGTGAGATGATAATGGAAAGAAAGAACTGCTGAGATTCAAACTCAGTGTCTCCTGTTTACAAGACAGGCGCTTTAACCAACTAAGCCACAGTGCCACATGCTTATGATACAGAATATGCAGATAGAAGGAATGCCACGGCAAGGACAAAAGTAGGAAACATTAGGAATGATTGAAAAGATAGGAAGTTTGTTTCTGAGATGATGAAAACAAAGCACTGCTGAGATTTCAACTCAGTGTCTCTTGTTTACAAGACAGTCGCCTTAACCAACTAAGCCACAGGGTCACATGCTTACCACAAGTTTTAAAACCTGAGCACTGGTTCATTTCTTATGCAGAAGAAACTCTTAATCTCACAATTGCACTATCAGTAGAGACGTAGCCATGGTCAATTTGTGAGGTGATAATGGAAAGAAAGAACTGCTGAGATTCAAACTCAGTGTCTCCTGTTTACAAGACAGGCGCTTTAACCAACTAAGCCACAGTGCCACATGCTTATGATACAGAATATGCAGATAGAAGGAATGCCACGGCAAGGACAAAAGTAGGAAACATTAGGAATGATTGAAAAGATAGGAAGTTTGTTTCTGAGATGATGAAAACAAAGCACTGCTGAGATTTCAACTCAGTGTCTCTTGTTTACAAGACAGTCGCCTTAACCAACTAAGCCACAGGGTCACATGCTTACCACATGTATTAAAACCTGAGCACTGGTTCATTTCTTATGCAGAAGAAACTCTTAATCTCACAATTGCACTATCAGTAGATACATAGCCATGGCAAGTTTGTGAGATGATGATGGAAACAAGGCACTTTTGAGATTCGAACTCAGGGTCTCCTGTTTACAAGACAGGCGCTTTAACCAACTAAGCCACAGTGCCACATGCTTATGATACAGAATAGGCAGATAGAAGGAATGCCACGGCAAGGACAAAAGTAGGAAACATTAGGAATGATTGAAAAGATAGGAAGTTTGTTTCTGAGATGATGAAAACAAAGCACTGCTGAGATTTCAACTCAGTGTCTCTTGTTTACAAGACAGGTGCTTTAACCAACTAAGCCACAGTGCCACATGCTTATGATACAGAATAGGCAGATAGAAGGAATGCCACAGCAAGGACAAAAGTAGGAAACATTAGGAATGATTGAAAAGATAGGAAGTTTGTTTCTGAGATGATGAAAACAAAGCACTGCTGAGATTTCAACTCAGTGTCTCTTGTTTACAAGACAGTCGCCTTAACCAACTAAGCCACAGGGTCACATGCTTACCACATGTATTAAAACCTGAGCACTGGTTCATTTCTTATGCAGAAGAAACTCTTAATCTCACAATTGCACTATCAGTAGAGACGTAGCCATGGTAAATTTGTGAGATGATGATGGAAACAAAGAACTGCTGAGATTCAAACTCAGTGTCTCCTGTTTACAAGACAGGCGCTTTAACCAACTAAGCCACAGCACCACATGCTTACGATACAGAGTAGGCATGATAGAAAAGATAGGAGGTTTGTTTCTGAGATGATGAAAACAAAGCACTGCTGAGATTTGAACTCAGGGTCTCACGTTTACAAGACAGGTGCTTTAACCAACTAAGCCACAGGGTCACATGCTTACAACATGTCTTGAAACCTGAGCACTGGTTCATTTCTTATGCAGAAGAAACTCTTCATCTCACAATTGCACTATCAGTAGAGACGTAGCAATGGCAAATTTGTGAGATAATTATGGAAACAAGGCACTGCTGAGATTCGAACTCAGGGTCTCCTGTTTACAAGACAGGTGCTTTAACCAACTAAGCCACAGTGCCACATGCTTATGATACAGAATATGCAGATAGAAGGAATGCCACGGCTAGGACAAAAGTAGGAAACATTAGGAATGATTGAAAAGATAGGAAGTTTGTTTCTGAGATGATGAAAACAAAGCACTGCTGCGATTTCAACTCAGTGTTTCTTGTTTACAAGACAGGCGCTTTAACCAACTAAGCCACAGTTCCACATGCTTATGATACAGAATAGGCAGATAGAAGGAATGCCACGGCAAGGACAAAAGTAGGAAACATTAGGAATGATTGAAAAGATAGGAAGTTTGTTTCTGAGATGATGAAAACAAAGCACTGCTGAGACTTCAACTCAGTGTCTCTTGTTTACAAGACAGTCGCCTTAACCAACTAAGCCACAGGGTCACATGCATTAAAACCTGAGCACTGATTCATTTCTTATGCAGAAGAAACTCTTAATCTCACAATTGCACTATCAGTAGAGACGTAGCCATGGTCAATTTGTGAGATGATAATGGAAAGAAAGAACTGCTGAGATTCAAACTCAGTGTCTCCTGTTTACAAGACAGGCGCTTTAACCAACTAAGCCACAGTGCCACATGCTTATGATACAGAATATGCAGATAGAAGGAATGCCACGGCAAGGACAAAAGTAGGAAACATTAGGAATGATTGAAAAGATAGGAAGTTTGTTTCTGAGATGATGAAAACAAAGCACTGCTGAGATTTCAACTCAGTGTCTCTTGTTTACAAGACAGTCGCCTTAACCAACTAAGCCACAGGGTCACATGCTTACCACAAGTTTTAAAACCTGAGCACTGGTTCATTTCTTATGCAGAAGAAACTCTTAATCTCACAATTGCACTATCAGTAGAGACGTAGCAATGGCAAGTTTGTGAGATAATTATGGAAACAAGGCACTGCTGAGATTCGAACTCAGGGTCTCCTGTTTACAAGACAGGTGCTTTAACCAACTAAGCCACAGTGCCACATGCTTATGATACAGAATATGCAGATAGAAGGAATGCCACGGCTAGGACAAAAGTAGGAAACATTAGGAATGATTGAAAAGATAGGAAGTTTGTTTCTGAGATGATGAAAACAAAGCACTGCTGCGATTTCAACTCAGTGTTTCTTGTTTACAAGACAGGCGCTTTAACCAACTAAGCCACAGTTCCACATGCTTATGATACAGAATAGGCAGATAGAAGGAATGCCACAGCAAGGACAAAAGTAGGAAACATTAGGAATGATTGAAAAGATAGGAAGTTTGTTTCTGAGATGATGAAAACAAAGCACTGCTGAGATTTCAACTCAGTGTCTCTTGTTTACAAGACAGTCGCCTTAACCAACTAAGCCACAGGGTCACATGCTTACCACAAGTTTTAAAACCTGAGCACTGGTTCATTTCTTATGCAGAAGAAACTCTTAATCTCACAATTGCACTATCAGTAGATACATAGCCATGGCAAGTTTGTGAGATGATGATGGAAACAAGGCACTTTTGAGATTCGAACTCAGGGTCTCCTGTTTACAAGACAGGCGCTTTAACCAACTAAGCCACAGTGCCACATGCTTATGATACAGAATAGGCAGATAGAAGGAATGCCACGGCAAGGACAAAAGTAGGAAACATTAGGAATGATTGAAAAGATAGGAAGTTTGTTTCTGAGATGATGAAAACAAAGCACTGCTGAGATTTCAACTCAGTGTCTCTTGTTTACAAGACAGGTGCTTTAACCAACTAAGCCACAGTGCCACATGCTTATGATACAGAATAGGCAGATAGAAGGAATGCCACAGCAAGGACAAAAGTAGGAAACATTAGGAATGATTGAAAAGATAGGAAGTTTGTTTCTGAGATGATGAAAACAAAGCACTGCTGAGATTTCAACTCAGTGTCTCTTGTTTACAAGACAGTCGCCTTAACCAACTAAGCCACAGGGTCACATGCTTACCACATGTATTAAAACCTGAGCACTGGTTCATTTCTTATGCAGAAGAAACTCTTAATCTCACAATTGCACTATCAGTAGAGACGTAGCCATGGTAAATTTGTGAGATGATGATGGAAACAAAGAACTGCTGAGATTCAAACTCAGTGTCTCCTGTTTACAAGACAGGCGCTTTAACCAACTAAGCCACAGCACCACATGCTTACGATACAGAGTAGGCATGATAGAAAAGATAGGAGGTTTGTTTCTGAGATGATGAAAACAAAGCACTGCTGAGATTTGAACTCAGGGTCTCACGTTTACAAGACAGGTGCTTTAACCAACTAAGCCACAGGGTCACATGCTTACAACATGTCTTGAAACCTGAGCACTGGTTCATTTCTTATGCAGAAGAAACTCTTCATCTCACAATTGCACTATCAGTAGAGACGTAGCAATGGCAAATTTGTGAGATAATTATGGAAACAAGGCACTGCTGAGATTCGAACTCAGGGTCTCCTGTTTACAAGACAGGTGCTTTAACCAACTAAGCCACAGTGCCACATGCTTATGATACAGAATATGCAGATAGAAGGAATGCCACGGCTAGGACAAAAGTAGGAAACATTAGGAATGATTGAAAAGATAGGAAGTTTGTTTCTGAGATGATGAAAACAAAGCACTGCTGCGATTTCAACTCAGTGTTTCTTGTTTACAAGACAGGCGCTTTAACCAACTAAGCCACAGTTCCACATGCTTATGATACAGAATAGGCAGATAGAAGGAATGCCACGGCAAGGACAAAAGTAGGAAACATTAGGAATGATTGAAAAGATAGGAAGTTTGTTTCTGAGATGATGAAAACAAAGCACTGCTGAGACTTCAACTCAGTGTCTCTTGTTTACAAGACAGTCGCCTTAACCAACTAAGCCACAGGGTCACATGCATTAAAACCTGAGCACTGATTCATTTCTTATGCAGAAGAAACTCTTAATCTCACAATTGCACTATCAGTAGAGACGTAGCCATGGTCAATTTGTGAGATGATAATGGAAAGAAAGAACTGCTGAGATTCAAACTCAGTGTCTCCTGTTTACAAGACAGGCGCTTTAACCAACTAAGCCACAGTGCCACATGCTTATGATACAGAATATGCAGATAGAAGGAATGCCACGGCAAGGACAAAAGTAGGAAACATTAGGAATGATTGAAAAGATAGGAAGTTTGTTTCTGAGATGATGAAAACAAAGCACTGCTGAGATTTCAACTCAGTGTCTCTTGTTTACAAGACAGTCGCCTTAACCAACTAAGCCACAGGGTCACATGCTTACCACAAGTTTTAAAACCTGAGCACTGGTTCATTTCTTATGCAGAAGAAACTCTTAATCTCACAATTGCACTATCAGTAGAGACGTAGCAATGGCAAGTTTGTGAGATAATTATGGAAACAAGGCACTGCTGAGATTCGAACTCAGGGTCTCCTGTTTACAAGACAGGTGCTTTAACCAACTAAGCCACAGTGCCACATGCTTATGATACAGAATATGCAGATAGAAGGAATGCCACGGCTAGGACAAAAGTAGGAAACATTAGGAATGATTGAAAAGATAGGAAGTTTGTTTCTGAGATGATGAAAACAAAGCACTGCTGCGATTTCAACTCAGTGTTTCTTGTTTACAAGACAGGCGCTTTAACCAACTAAGCCACAGTTCCACATGCTTATGATACAGAATAGGCAGATAGAAGGAATGCCACGGCAAGGACAAAAGTAGGAAACATTAGGAATGATTGAAAAGATAGGAAGTTTGTTTCTGAGATGATGAAAACAAAGCACTGCTGAGACTTCAACTCAGTGTCTCTTGTTTACAAGACAGTCGCCTTAACCAACTAAGCCACAGGGTCACATGCATTAAAACCTGAGCACTGGTTCATTTCTTATGCAGAAGAAACTCTTAATCTCACAATTGCACTATCAGTAGAGACGTAGCCATGGTCAATTTCTGAGATGATAATGGAAAGAAAGAACTGCTGAGATTCAAACTCAGTGTCTCCTGTTTACAAGACAGGCGCTTTAACCAACTAAGCCACAGTGCCACATGCTTATGATACAGAATATGCAGATAGAAGGAATGCCACGGCAAGGACAAAAGTAGGAAACATTAGGAATGATTGAAAAGATAGGAAGTTTGTTTCTGAGATGATGAAAACAAAGCACTGCTGAGATTTCAACTCAGTGTCTCTTGTTTACAAGACAGTCGCCTTAACCAACTAAGCCACAGGGTCACATGCTTACCACAAGTTTTAAAACCTGAGCACTGGTTCATTTCTTATGCAGAAGAAACTCTTAATCTCACAATTGCACTATCAGTAGAGACGTAGCCATGGTCAATTTGTGAGATGATAATGGAAAGAAAGAACTGCTGAGATTCAAACTCAGTGTCTCCTGTTTACAAGACAGGCGCTTTAACCAACTAAGCCACAGCGCCACATGCTTACGATACAGAGTAGGCATGATAGAAAAGATAGGAGGTTTGTTTCTGAGATGATGAAAACAAAGCACTGCTGAGATTTCAACTCAGTGTCTCTTGTTTACAAGACAGTCGCCTTAACCAACTAAGCCACAGGGTCACATGCATTAAAACCTGAGCACTGGTTCATTTCTTATGCAGAAGAAACTCTTAATCTCACAATTGCACTGTCAGTAGAGACGTAGCCATGGTAAATTTGTGAGATGATGATGGAAACAAAGAACTGCTGAGATTCAAACTCAGTGTCTCCTGTTTACAAGACAGGCGCTTTAACCAACTAAGCCACAGCGCCACATGCTTACGATACAGAGTAGGCATGATAGAAAAGATAGGAGGTTTGTTTCTGAGATGATGAAAACAAAGCACTGCTGAGATTTGAACTCAGGGTCTCACGTTTACAAGACAGGTGCTTTAACCAACTAAGCCACAGTGCCACATGCTTATGATACAGAATAGGCAGATAGAAGGAATGCCACGGCAAGGACAAAAGTAGGAAACATTAGGAATGATTGAAAAGATAGGAAGTTTGTTTCTGAGATGATGAAAACAAAGCACTGCTGAGATTTCAACTCAGGGTCTCACGTTTACAAGACAGGTGCTTTAACCAACTAAGCCACAGGGTCACATGCTTACAACATGCATTAAAACCTGAGCACTGGTTCATTTCTTATGCAGAAGATACTCTTAATCTCACAATTGCACTATCAGTAGAGACGTAGCCATGGCAAGTTTGTGAGATAATGATGGAAACAAGGCACTGCTGAGATTCGAACTCAGGGTCTCCTGTTTACAAGACAGGCGCTTTAACCAACTAAGCCACAGTGCCACATGCTTATGATACAGAATATGCAGATAGAAGGAATGCCACGGCAAGGACAAAAGTAGGAAACATTAGGAATGATTGAAAAGATAGGAAGTTTGTTTCTGAGATGATGAAAACAAAGCACTGCTGAGATTTCAACTCAGTGTCTCTTGTTTACAAGACAGTCGCCTTAACCAACTAAGCCACAGGGTCACATGCATTAAAACCTGAGCACTGGTTCATTTCTTATGCAGAAGAAACTCTTAATCTCACAATTGCACTGTCAGTAGAGACGTAGCCATGGTAAATTTGTGAGATGATGATGGAAACAAAGAACTGCTGAGATTCAAACTCAGTGTCTCCTGTTTACAAGACAGGCGCTTTAACCAACTAAGCCACAGCGCCACATGCTTACGATACAGAGTAGGCATGATAGAAAAGATAGGAGGTTTGTTTCTGAGATGATGAAAACAAAGCACTGCTGAGATTTGAACTCAGGGTCTCACGTTTACAAGACAGGTGCTTTAACCAACTAAGCCACAGGGTCACATGCTTACAACATGTATTGAAACCTGAGCACTGGTTCATTTCTTATGCAGAAGAAACTCTCAATATCACAATTGCACTATCAGTAGAGACGTAGCCATGGCAAGTTTGTGAGATGATGGAAACAAGGCACTGCTGAGATTCGAACTCAGGGTCTCCTGTTTACAAGACAGGCGCTTTAACCAACTAAGCCACAGTGCCACATGCTTACGATACAGAATAAGCAGATAGAAAAGATAGGAAGTTTGTTTCTGAGATGATGAAAACAAAGCACTGCTGAGATTTCAACTCAGTGTCTCTTGTTTACAAGACAGGCGCTTTAACCAACTAAGCCACAGTTCCACATGCTTATGATACAGAATAGGCAGATAGAAGGAATGCCACGGCAAGGACAAAAGTAGGAAACATTAGGAATGATTGAAAAGATAGGAAGTTTGTTTCTGAGATGATGAAAACAAAGCACTGCTGAGATTTCAACTCAGTGTCTCTTGTTTACAAGATAGGCGCTTTAACCAACTAAGCCACAGTTCCACATGCTTATGATACAGAATAGGCAGATAGAAGGAATGCCACGGCAAGGACAAAAGTAGGAAACATTAGGAATGATTGAAAAGATAGGAAGTTTGTTTCTGAGATGATGAAAACAAAGCACTGCTGAGATTTCAACTCAGTGTCTCTTGTTTACAAGACAGTTGCCTTAACCAACTAAGCCACAGGGTCACATGCATTAAAACCTGAGCACTGGTTCATTTCTTATGCAGAAGAAACTCTTAATCTCACAATTGCACTATCAGTAGAGACGTAGCCATGGCAAGTTTGTGAGATAATGATGGAAACAAGGCACTGCTGAGATTTGAACTCAGGGTCTCCTGTTTACAAGACAGGCGCTTTAACCAACTAAGCCACAGTGCCACATGCTTATGATACAGAATATGCAGATAGAAGGAATGCCACGGCAAGGACAAAAGTAGGAAACATTAGGAATGATTGAAAAGATAGGAAGTTTGTTTCTGAGATGATGAAAACAAAGCACTGCTGAGATTTCAACTCAGTGTCTCTTGTTTACAAGACAGTCGCCTTAACCAACTAAGCCACAGGGTCACATGCATTAAAACCTGAGCACTGGTTCATTTCTTATGCAGAAGAAACTCTTAATCTCACAATTGCACTATCAGTAGAGACGTAGCCATGGTAAATTTGTGAGATGATGATGGAAACAAAGAACTGCTGAGATTCAAACTCAGTGTCTCCTGTTTACAAGACAGGCGCTTTAACCAACTAAGCCACAGCGCCACATGCTTACGATACAGAGTAGGCATGATAGAAAAGATAGGAGGTTTGTTTCTGAGATGATGAAAACAAAGCACTGCTGAGATTTGAACTCAGGGTCTCACGTTTACAAGACAGGTGCTTTAACCAACTAAGCCACAGGGTCACATGCTTACAACATGTATTGAAACCTGAGCACTGGTTCATTTCTTATGCAGAAGAAACTCTTAATCTCACAATTGCACTATCAGTAGAGACGTAGCCATGGCAAGTTTGTGAGATGATGATGGAAACAAGGCACTGCTGAGATTTGAACTCAGGGTCTCCGGTTTACAAGACAGGTGCTTTAACCAACTAAGCCACAGTGCCACATGCTTATGATACAGAATAGGCAGATAGAAGGAATGCCACGGCAAGGACAAAAGTAGGAAACATTAGGAATGATTGAAAAGATAGGAAGTTTGTTTCTGAGATGATGAAAACAAAGCACTGCTGAGATTTCAACTCAGTGTCTCTTGTTTACAAGACAGGCCCTTTAACCAACTAAGCCACAGTTCCACATGCTTATGATACAGAATAGGCAGATAGAAGGAATGCCACGGCAAGGACAAAAGTAGGAAACATTAGGAATGATTGAAAAGATAGGAAGTTTGTTTGTGAGATGATGAAAACAAAGCACTGCTGAGATTTCAACTCAGGGTCTCACGTTTACAAGACAGGTGCTTTAACCAACTAAGCCACAGGGTCACATGCTTACAACATGCATTGAAACCTGAGCACTGGTTCATTTCTTATGCAGAAGAAACTCTTAATCTCACAATTGCACTATCAGTAGAGACGTAGCCATGGCAAGTTTGTGAGATGATGGAAACAAGGCACTGCTGAGATTCGAACTCAGGGTCTCCTGTTTACAAGACAGGCGCTTTAACCAACTAAGCCACAGTGCCACATGCTTACGATACAGAATAAGCAGATAGAAAAGATAGGAAGTTTGTTTCTGAGATGATGAAAGCAAAGCACTGCTGAGATTTCAACTCAGTGTCTCTTGTTTACAAGACAGGCGCTTTAACCAACTAAGCCACAGTTCCACATGCTTATGATACAGAATAGGCAGATAGAAGGAATGCCACGGCAAGGACAAAAGTAGGAAACATTAGGAATGATTGAAAAGATAGGAAGTTTGTTTCTGAGATGATGAAAACAAAGCACTGCTGAGATTTCAACTCAGTGTCTCTTGTTTACAAGATAGGCGCTTTAACCAACTAAGCCACAGTTCCACATGCTTATGATACAGAATATGCAGATAGAAGGAATGCCACGGCAAGGACAAAAGTAGGAAACATTAGGAATGATTGAAAAGATAGGAAGTTTGTTTCTGAGATGATGAAAACAAAGCACTGCTGAGATTTCAACTCAGTGTCTCTTGTTTACAAGACAGTCGCCTTAACCAACTAAGCCACAGGGTCACATGCATTAAAACCTGAGCACTGGTTCATTTCTTATGCAGAAGAAACTCTTAATCTCACAATTGCACTGTCAGTAGAGACGTAGCCATGGTAAATTTGTGAGATGATGATGGAAACAAAGAACTGCTGAGATTCAAACTCAGTGTCTCCTGTTTACAAGACAGGCGCTTTAACCAACTAAGCCACAGCGCCACATGCTTACGATACAGAGTAGGCATGATAGAAAAGATAGGAGGTTTGTTTCTGAGATGATGAAAACAAAGCACTGCTGAGATTTGAACTCAGGGTCTCACGTTTACAAGACAGGTGCTTTAACCAACTAAGCCACAGGGTCACATGCTTACAACATGTATTGAAACCTGAGCACTGGTTCATTTCTTATGCAGAAGAAACTCTCAATCTCACAATTGCACTATCAGTAGAGACGTAGCCATGGCAAGTTTGTAAGATGATGGAAACAAGGCACTGCTGAGATTCGAACTCAGGGTCTCCTGTTTACAAGACAGGCGCTTTAACCAACTAAGCCACAGTGCCACATGCTTACGATACAGAATAAGCAGATAGAAAAGATAGGAAGTTTGTTTCTGAGATGATGAAAACAAAGCACTGCTGAGATTTCAACTCAGTGTCTCTTGTTTACAAGACAGGCGCTTTAACCAACTAAGCCACAGTTCCACATGCTTATGATACAGAATAGGCAGATAGAAGGAATGCCACGGCAAGGACAAAAGTAGGAAACATTAGGAATGATTGAAAAGATAGGAAGTTTGTTTCTGAGATGATGAAAACAAAGCACTGCTGAGATTTCAACTCAGTGTCTCTTGTTTACAAGATAGGCGCTTTAACCAACTAAGCCACAGTTCCACATGCTTATGATACAGAATAGGCAGATAGAAGGAATGCCACGGCAAGGACAAAAGTAGGAAACATTAGGAATGATTGAAAAGATAGGAAGTTTGTTTCTGAGATGATGAAAACAAAGCACTGCTGAGATTTCAACTCAGTGTCTCTTGTTTACAAGACAGTTGCCTTAACCAACTAAGCCACAGGGTCACATGCATTAAAACCTGAGCACTGGTTCATTTCTTATGCAGAAGAAACTCTTAATCTCACAATTGCACTATCAGTAGAGACGTAGCCATGGCAAGTTTGTGAGATAATGATGGAAACAAGGCACTGCTGAGATTCGAACTCAGGGTCTCCTGTTTACAAGACAGGCGCTTTAACCAACTAAGCCACAGTGCCACATCCTTATGATACAGAATATGCAGATAGAAGGAATGCCACGGCAAGGACAAAAGTAGGAAACATTAGGAATGATTGAAAAGATAGGAAGTTTGTTTCTGAGATGATGAAAACAAAGCACTGCTGAGATTTCAACTCAGTGTCTCTTGTTTACAAGACAGTCGCCTTAACCAACTAAGCCACAGGGTCACATGCATTAAAACCTGAGCACTGGTTCATTTCTTATGCAGAAGAAACTCTTAATCTCACAATTGCACTGTCAGTAGAGACGTAGCCATGGTAAATTTGTGAGATGATGATGGAAACAAAGAACTGCTGAGATTCAAACTCAGTGTCTCCTGTTTACAAGACAGGCGCTTTAACCAACTAAGCCACAGCGCCACATGCTTACGATACAGAGTAGGCATGATACAAAAGATAGGAGGTTTGTTTCTGAGATGATGAAAACAAAGCACTGCTGAGATTTGAACTCAGGGTCTCACGTTTACAAGACAGGTGCTTTAACCAACTAAGCCACAGGGTCACATGCTTACAACATGTATTGAAACCTGAGCACTGGTTCATTTCTTATGCAGAAGAAACTCTCAATCTCACAATTGCACTATCAGTAGAGACGTAGCCATGGCAAGTTTGTGAGATGATGGAAACAAGGCACTGCTGAGATTCGAACTCAGGGTCTCCTGTTTACAAGACAGGCGCTTTAACCAACTAAGCCACAGTGCCACATGCTTACAATACAGAATAAGCAGATAGAAAAGATAGGAAGTTTGTTTCTGAGATGATGAAAACAAAGCACTGCTGAGATTTCAACTCAGTGTCTCTTGTTTACAAGACAGGCGCTTTAACCAACTAAGCCACAGTTCCACATGCTTATGATACAGAATAGGCAGATAGAAGGAATGCCACGGCAAGGACAAAAGTAGGAAACATTAGGAATGATTGAAAAGATAGGAAGTTTGTTTCTGAGATGATGAAAACAAAGCACTGCTGAGATTTCAACTCAGTGTCTCTTGTTTACAAGATAGGCGCTTTAACCAACTAAGCCACAGTTCCACATGCTTATGATACAGAATAGGCAGATAGAAGGAATGCCACGGCAAGGACAAAAGTAGGAAACATTAGGAATGATTGAAAAGATAGGAAGTTTGTTTCTGAGATGATGAAAACAAAGCACTGCTGAGATTTCAACTCAGTGTCTCTTGTTTACAAGACAGTTGCCTT
This sequence comes from Ranitomeya variabilis, assembly GCF_051348905.1. Taxonomy (NCBI): domain Eukaryota; kingdom Metazoa; phylum Chordata; class Amphibia; order Anura; family Dendrobatidae; genus Ranitomeya; species Ranitomeya variabilis. Next base: position 92,475,534 of record NC_135238.1, on the reverse strand, counting down.
AACCAACTAAGCCACAGGGTCACATGCATTAAAACCTGAGCACTGGTTCATTTCTTATGCAGAAGAAACTCTTAATCTCACAATTGCACTATCAGTAGAGACGTAGCCATGGCAAGTTTGTGAGATAATGATGGAAACAAGGCACTGCTGAGATTCGAACTCAGGGTCTCCTGTTTACAAGACAGGCGCTTTAACCAACTAAGCCACAGTGCCACATGCTTATGATACAGAATATGCAGATAGAAGGAATGCCACGGCAAGGACAAAAGTAGGAAACATTAGGAATGATTGAAAAGATAGGAAGTTTGTTTCTGAGATGATGAAAACAAAGCACTGCTGAGATTTCAACTCAGTGTCTCTTGTTTACAAGACAGTCGCCTTAACCAACTAAGCCACAGGGTCACATGCATTAAAACCTGAGCACTGGTACATTTCTTATGCAGAAGAAACTCTTAATCTCACAATTGCACTATCAGTAGAGACGTAGCCATGGTAAATTTGTGAGATGATGATGGAAACAAAGAACTGCTGAGATTCAAACTCAGTGTCTCCTGTTTACAAGACAGGCGCTTTAACCAACTAAGCCACAGCGCCACATGCTTACGATACAGAGTAGGCATGATAGAAAAGATAGGAGGTTTGTTTCTGAGATGATGAAAACAAAGCACTGCTGAGATTTGAACTCAGGGTCTCACGTTTACAAGACAGGTGCTTTAACCAACTAAGCCACAGGGTCACATGCTTACAACATGTATTGAAACCTGAGCACTGGTTCATTTCTAATGCAGAAGAAACTCTTAATCTCACAATTGCACTATCAGTAGAGACGTAGCCATGGCAAGTTTGTGAGATGATGATGGAAACAAGGCACTGCTGAGATTTGAACTCAGGGTCTCCGGTTTACAAGACAGGTGCTTTAACCAACTAAGCCACAGTGCCACATGCTTATGATACGGAATAGGCAGATAGAAGGAATGCCACGGCAAGGACAAAAGTAGGAAACATTAGGAATGATTGAAAAGATAGGAAGTTTGTTTCTGAGATGATGAAAACAAAGCACTGCTGAGATTTCAACTCAGTGTCTCTTGTTTACAAGACAGGCCCTTTAACCAACTAAGCCACAGTTCCACATGCTTATGATACAGAATAGGCAGATAGAAGGAATGCCACGGCAAGGACAAAAGTAGGAAACATTAGGAATGATTGAAAAGATAGGAAGTTTGTTTCTGAGATGATGAAAACAAAGCACTGCTGAGATTTCAACTCAGTGTCTCTTGTTTACAAGACAGTTGCTTTAACCAACTAAGCCACAGGGTCACATGCATTAAAACCTGAGCACTGGTTCATTTCTTATGCAGAGGAAACTCTTAATCTCACAATTGCACTATCAGTAGAGACGTAGCCATGGCAAGTTTGTGAGATAATGATGGAAACAAGGCACTGCTGAGATTCGAACTCAGGGTCTCCTGTTTACAAGACAGGCGCTTTAACCAACTAAGCCACAGTGCCACATGCTTATGATACAGAATATGCAGATAGAAGGAATGCCACGGCAAGGACAAAAGTAGGAAACATTAGGAATGATTGAAAAGATAGGAATTTTGTTTCTGAGATGATGAAAACAAAGCACTGCTGAGATTTCAACTCAGTGTCTCTTGTTTACAAGACAGTCGCCTTAACCAACTAAGCCACAGGGTCACATGCATTAAAACCTGAGCACTGGTTCATTTATTATGCAGAAGAAACTCTTAATCTCACAATTGCACTATCAGTAGAGACGTAGCCATGGCAAGTTTGTGAGATAATGATGGAAACAAGGCACTGCTGAGATTCGAACTCAGGGTCTCCTGTTTACAAGACAGGCGCTTTAACCAACTAAGCCACAGTGCCACATGCTTATGATACAGAATAGGCAGATAGAAGGAATGCCACGGCAAGGACAAAAGTAGGAAACATTAGGAATGATTGAAAAGATAGGAAGTTTGTTTCTGAGATGATGAAAACAAAGCACTGCTGAGATTTCAACTCAGTGTCTCTTGTTTACAAGACAGGCCCTTTAACCAACTAAGCCACAGTTCCACATGCTTATGATACAGAATAGGCAGATAGAAGGAATGCCACGGCAAGGACAAAAGTAGGAAACATTAGGAATGATTGAAAAGATAGGAAGTTTGTTTCTGAGATGATGAAAACAAAGCACTGCTGAGATTTCAACTCAGTGTCTCTTGTTTACAAGACAGTTGCCTTAACCAACTAAGCCACAGGGTCACATGCATTAAAACCTGAGCACTGGTTCATTTCTTATGCAGAAGAAACTCTTAATCTCACAATTGCACTATCAGTAGAGACGTAGCCATGGCAAGTTTGTGAGATAATGATGGAAACAAGGCACTGCTGAGATTCGAACTCAGGGTCTCCTGTTTACAAGACAGGCGCTTTAACCAACTAAGCCACAGTTCCACATGCTTATGATACAGAATAGGCAGATAGAAGGAATGCCACGGCAAGGACAAAAGTAGGAAACATTAGGAATGATTGAAAAGATAGGAAGTTTGTTTCTGAGATGATGAAAACAAAGCACTGCTGAGATTTCAACTCAGTGTCTCTTGTTTACAAGATAGGCGCTTTAACCAACTAAGCCACAGTTCCACATGCTTATGATACAGAATAGGCAGATAGAAGGAATGCCACGGCAAGGACAAAAGTAGGAAACATTAGGAATGATTGAAAAGATAGGAAGTTTGTTTCTGAGATGATGAAAACAAAGCACTGCTGAGATTTCAACTCAGTGTCTCTTGTTTACAAGACAGTTGCCTTAACCAACTAAGCCACAGGGTCACATGCATTAAAACCTGAGCACTGGTTCATTTCTTATGCAGAAGAAACTCTTAATCTCACAATTGCACTGTCAGTAGAGACGTAGCCATGGTAAATTTGTGAGATGATGATGGAAACAAAGAACTGCTGAGATTCAAACTCAGTGTCTCCTGTTTACAAGACAGGCGCTTTAACCAACTAAGCCACAGCGCCACATGCTTACGATACAGAGTAGGCATGATAGAAAAGATAGGAGGTTTGTTTCTGAGATGATGAAAACAAAGCACTGCTGAGATTTGAACTCAGGGTCTCACGTTTACAAGACAGGTGCTTTAACCAACTAAGCCACAGGGTCACATGCTTACAACATGTATTGAAACCTGAGCACTGGTTCATTTCTTATGCAGAAGAAACTCTTAAACTCACAATTGCACTATCAGTAGAGACGTAGCCATGGCAAGTTTGTGAGATGATGGAAACAAGGCACTGCTGAGATTCAAACTCAGTGTCTCTTGTTTACAACACAGGCGCTTTAACCAACTAGACCGCAGCGCCACATGCTTACGATACAGAGTAGGTATGATAGAAAAGATAGGAGGTTTGTTTCTGAGATGATGAAAACAAAGCACTGCTGAGATTTGAACTCAGTGTCTCTTGTTTACAAGACAGTCGCCTTAACCAACTAAGCCACAGGGTCACATGCATTAAAACCTGAGCACAGGTTCATTTCTTATGCAGAAGAAACTCTCAATCTCACAATTGCACTGTCAGTAGAGACGTAGCCATGGCAAGTTTGTGAGATGATGGAAACAAGGCACTGCTGAGATTAAAACTCAGTGTCTCCTGTTTACAAGACAGGCGCTTTAACCAACTAAGCCACAGCGCCACATGCTTACGATACAGAGTAGGCATGATAGAAAAGATAGGAGGTTTGTTTCTGAGATGATGAAAACAAAGCACTGCTGAGATTTGAACTCAGGGTCTCACGTTTACAAGACAGGTGCTTTAACCAACTAAGCCACAGGGTCACATGCTTACAACATGTATTGAAACCTGAGCACTGGTTCATTTCTAATGCAGAAGAAACTCTTAATCTCACAATTGCACTATCAGTAGAGATGTAGCCATGGCAAGTTTGTGAGATGATGATGGAAACAAGGCACTGCTGAGATTTGAACTCAGGGTCTCCGGTTTACAAGACAGGTGCTTTAACCAACTAAGCCACAGTGCCACATGCTTATGATACAGAATAGGCAGATAGAAGGAATGCCACGGCAAGGACAAAAGTAGGAAACATTAGGAATGATTGAAAAGATAGGAAGTTTGTTTCTGAGATGATGAAAACAAAGCACTGCTGAGATTTCAACTCAGTGTCTCTTGTTTACAAGACAGGCCCTTTAACCAACTAAGCCACAGTTCCACATGCTTATGATACAGAATAGGCAGATAGAAGGAATGCCACGGCAAGGACAAAAGTAGGAAACATTAGGAATGATTGAAAAGATAGGAAGTTTGTTTCTGAGATGATGAAAACAAAGCACTGCTGAGATTTCAACTCAGTGTCTCTTGTTTACAAGACAGTTGCTTTAACCAACTAAGCCACAGGGTCACATGCATTAAAACCTGAGCACTGGTTCATTTCTTATGCAGAAGAAACTCTTAATCTCACAATTGCACTATCAGTAGAGACGTAGCCATGGCAAGTTTGTGAGATAATGATGGAAACAAGGCACTGCTGAGATTCGAACTCAGGGTCTCCTGTTTACAAGACAGGCGCTTTAACCAACTAAGCCACAGTGCCACATGCTTATGATACAGAATATGCAGATAGAAGGAATGCCACGGCAAGGACAAAAGTAGGAAACATTAGGAATGATTGAAAAGATAGGAATTTTGTTTCTGAGATGATGAAAACAAAGCACTGCTGAGATTTCAACTCAGTGTCTCTTGTTTACAAGACAGTCGCCTTAACCAACTAAGCCACAGGGTCACATGCATTAAAACCTGAGCACTGGTTCATTTATTATGCAGAAGAAACTCTTAATCTCACAATTGCACTATCAGTAGAGACGTAGCCATGGCAAGTTTGTGAGATAATGATGGAAACAAGGCACTGCTGAGATTCGAACTCAGGGTCTCCTGTTTACAAGACAGGCGCTTTAACCAACTAAGCCACAGTGCCACATGCTTATGATACAGAATAGGCAGATAGAAGGAATGCCACGGCAAGGACAAAAGTAGGAAACATTAGGAATGATTGAAAAGATAGGAAGTTTGTTTCTGAGATGATGAAAACAAAGCACTGCTGAGATTTCAACTCAGTGTCTCTTGTTTACAAGACAGGCCCTTTAACCAACTAAGCCACAGTTCCACATGCTTATGATACAGAATAGGCAGATAGAAGGAATGCCACGGCAAGGACAAAAGTAGGAAACATTAGGAATGATTGAAAAGATAGGAAGTTTGTTTCTGAGATGATGAAAACAAAGCACTGCTGAGATTTCAACTCAGTGTCTCTTGTTTACAAGACAGTTGCCTTAACCAACTAAGCCACAGGGTCACATGCATTAAAACCTGAGCACTGGTTCATTTCTTATGCAGAAGAAACTCTTAATCTCACAATTGCACTATCAGTAGAGACGTAGCCATGGCAAGTTTGTGAGATAATGATGGAAACAAGGCACTGCTGAGATTCGAACTCAGGGTCTCCTGTTTACAAGACAGGCGCTTTAACCAACTAAGCCACAGTTCCACATGCTTATGATACAGAATAGGCAGATAGAAGGAATGCCACGGCAAGGACAAAAGTAGGAAACATTAGGAATGATTGAAAAGATAGGAAGTTTGTTTCTGAGATGATGAAAACAAAGCACTGCTGAGATTTCAACTCAGTGTCTCTTGTTTACAAGATAGGCGCTTTAACCAACTAAGCCACAGTTCCACATGCTTATGATACAGAATAGGCAGATAGAAGGAATGCCACGGCAAGGACAAAAGTAGGAAACATTAGGAATGATTGAAAAGATAGGAAGTTTGTTTCTGAGATGATGAAAACAAAGCACTGCTGAGATTTCAACTCTGTGTCTCTTGTTTACAAGACAGTTGCCTTAACCAACTAAGCCACAGGGTCACATGCATTAAAACCTGAGCACTGGTTCATTTCTTATGCAGAAGAAACTCTTAATCTCACAATTGCACTGTCAGTAGAGACGTAGCCATGGTAAATTTGTGAGATGATGATGGAAACAAAGAACTGCTGAGATTCAAACTCAGTGTCTCCTGTTTACAAGACAGGCGCTTTAACCAACTAAGCCACAGCGCCACATGCTTACGATACAGAGTAGGCATGATAGAAAAGATAGGAGGTTTGTTTCTGAGATGATGAAAACAAAGCACTGCTGAGATTTGAACTCAGGGTCTCACGTTTACAAGACAGGTGCTTTAACCAACTAAGCCACAGGGTCACATGCTTACAACATGTATTGAAACCTGAGCACTGGTTCATTTCTTATGCAGAAGAAACTCTTAAACTCACAATTGCACTATCAGTAGAGACGTAGCCATGGCAAGTTTGTGAGATGATGGAAACAAGGCACTGCTGAGATTCAAACTCAGTGTCTCTTGTTTACAACACAGGCGCTTTAACCAACTAGACCGCAGCGCCACATGATTACGATACAGAGTAGGTATGATAGAAAAGATAGGAGGTTTGTTTCTGAGATGATGAAAACAAAGCACTGCTGAGATTTGAACTCAGTGTCTCTTGTTTACAAGACAGTCGCCTTAACCAACTAAGCCACAGGGTCACATGCATTAAAACCTGAGCACAGGTTCATTTCTTATGCAGAAGAAACTCTCAATCTCACAATTGCACTGTCAGTAGAGACGTAGCCATGGCAAGTTTGTGAGATGATGGAAACAAGGCACTGCTGAGATTCAAACTCAGTGTCTCCTGTTTACAAGACAGGCGCTTTAACCAACTAAGCCACAGCGCCACATGCTTACGATACAGAGTAGGCATGATAGAAAAGATAGGAGGTTTGTTTCTGAGATGATGAAAACAAAGCACTGCTGAGATTTGAACTCAGGGTCTCACGTTTACAAGACAGGTGCTTTAACCAACTAAGCCACAGGGTCACATGCTTACAACATGTATTGAAACCTGAGCACTGGTTCATTTCTTATGCAGAAGAAACTCTTAATCTCACAATTGCACTATCAGTAGAGACGTAGCCATGGCAAGTTTGTGAGATGATGATGGAAACAAGGCACTGCTGAGATTTGAACTCAGGGTCTCCGGTTTACAAGACAGGTGCTTTAACCAACTAAGCCACAGTGCCACATGCTTATGATACAGAATAGGCAGATAGAAGGAATGCCACGGCAAGGACAAAAGTAGGAAACATTAGGAATGATTGAAAAGATAGGAAGTTTGTTTCTGAGATGATGAAAACAAAGCACTGCTGAGATTTCAACTCAGTGTCTCTTGTTTACAAGATAGGCGCTTTAACCAACTAAGCCACAGTTCCACATGCTTATGATACAGAATAGGCAGATAGAAGGAATGCCACGGCAAGGACAAAAGTAGGAAACATTAGGAATGATTGAAAAGATAGGAAGTTTGTTTCTGAGATGATGAAAACAAAGCACTGCTGAGATTTCAACTCAGTGTCTCTTGTTTACAAGACAGTCGCCTTAACCAACTAAGCCACAGGGTCACATGCATTAAAACCTGAGCACTGGTTCATTTCTTATGCAGAAGAAACTCTTAATCTCACAATTGCACTATCAGTAGAGACGTAGCCATGGCAAGTTTGTGAGATAATGATGGAAACAAGGCACTGCTGAGATTCGAACTCAGGGTCTCCTGTTTACAAGACAGGCGCTTTAACCAACTAAGCCACAGTGCCACATGCTTATGATACAGAATAGGCAGATAGAAGGAATGCCACGGCAAGGACAAAAGTAGGAAACATTAGGAATGATTGAAAAGATAGGAAGTTTGTTTCTGAGATGATGAAAACAAAGCACTGCTGAGATTTCAACTCAGTGTCTCTTGTTTACAAGACAGGCCCTTTAACCAACTAAGCCACAGTTCCACATGCTTATGATACAGAATAGGCAGATAGAAGGAATGCCACGGCAAGGACAAAAGTAGGAAACATTAGGAATGATTGAAAAGATAGGAAGTTTGTTTCTGAGATGATGAAAACAAAGCACTGCTGAGATTTCAACTCAGTGTCTCTTGTTTACAAGACAGTTGCCTTAACCAACTAAGCCACAGGGTCACATGCATTAAAACCTGAGCACTGGTTCATTTCTTATGCAGAAGAAACTCTTAATCTCACAATTGCACTATCAGTAGAGACGTAGCCATGGCAAGTTTGTGAGATAATGATGGAAACAAGGCACTGCTGAGATTCGAACTCAGGGTCTCCTGTTTACAAGACAGGCGCTTTAACCAACTAAGCCACAGTTCCACATGCTTATGATACAGAATAGGCAGATAGAAGGAATGCCACGGCAAGGACAAAAGTAGGAAACATTAGGAATGATTGAAAAGATAGGAAGTTTGTTTCTGAGATGATGAAAACAAAGCACTGCTGAGATTTCAACTCAGTGTCTCTTGTTTACAAGATAGGCGCTTTAACCAACTAAGCCACAGTTCCACATGCTTATGATACAGAATAGGCAGATAGAAGGAATGCCACGGCAAGGACAAAAGTAGGAAACATTAGGAATGATTGAAAAGATAGGAAGTTTGTTTCTGAGATGATGAAAACAAAGCACTGCTGAGATTTCAACTCAGTGTCTCTTGTTTACAAGACAGTTGCCTTAACCAACTAAGCCACAGGGTCACATGCATTAAAACCTGAGCACTGGTTCATTTCTTATGCAGAAGAAACTCTTAATCTCACAATTGCACTGTCAGTAGAGACGTAGCCATGGTAAATTTGTGAGATGATGATGGAAACAAAGAACTGCTGAGATTCAAACTCAGTGTCTCCTGTTTACAAGACAGGCGCTTTAACCAACTAAGCCACAGCGCCACATGCTTACGATACAGAGTAGGCATGATAGAAAAGATAGGAGGTTTGTTTCTGAGATGATGAAAACAAAGCACTGCTGAGATTTGAACTCAGGGTCTCACGTTTACAAGACAGGTGCTTTAACCAACTAAGCCACAGGGTCACATGCTTACAACATGTATTGAAACCTGAGCACTGGTTCATTTCTTATGCAGAAGAAACTCTTAAACTCACAATTGCACTATCAGTAGAGACGTAGCCATGGCAAGTTTGTGAGATGATGGAAACAAGGCACTGCTGAGATTCAAACTCAGTGTCTCTTGTTTACAACACAGGCGCTTTAACCAACTAGACCGCAGCGCCACATGCTTACGATACAGAGTAGGTATGATAGAAAAGATAGGAGGTTTGTTTCTGAGATGATGAAAACAAAGCACTGCTGAGATTTGAACTCAGTGTCTCTTGTTTACAAGACAGTCGCCTTAACCAACTAAGCCACAGGGTCACATGCATTAAAACCTGAGCACAGGTTCATTTCTTATGCAGAAGAAACTCTCAATCTCACAATTGCACTGTCAGTAGAGACGTAGCCATGGCAAGTTTGTGAGATGATGGAAACAAGGCACTGCTGAGATTCAAACTCAGTGTCTCCTGTTTACAAGACAGGCGCTTTAACCAACTAAGCCACAGCACCACATGCTTACGATACAGAGTAGGCATGATAGAAAAGATAGGAGGTTTGTTTCTGAGATGATGAAAACAAAGCACTGCTGAGATTTGAACTCAGGGTCTCACGTTTACAAGACAGGTGCTTTAACCAACTAAGCCACAGGGTCACATGCTTACAACATGCATTAAAACCTGAGCACTGGTTCATTTCTTATGCAGAAGAAACTCTTAATCTCACAATTGCACTATCAGTAGAGACGTAGCCATGGCAAGTTTGTGAGATAATGATGGAAACAAGGCACTGCTGAGATTCGAACTCAGGGTCTCCTGTTTACAAGACAGGCGCTTTAACCAACTAAGCCACAGTTCCACATGCTTATGATACAGAATAGGCAGATAGAAGGAATGCCACGGCAAGGACAAAAGTAGGAAACATTAGGAATGATTGAAAAGATAGGAAGTTTGTTTCTGAGATGATGAAAACAAAGCACTGCTGAGATTTCAACTCAGTGTCTCTTGTTTACAAGACAGTCGCCTTAACCAACTAAGCCACAGGGTCACATGCATTAAAACCTGAGCACTGGTTCATTTCTTATGCAGAAGAAACTCTTAATCTCACAATTGCACTGTCAGTAGAGACGTAGCCATGGTAAATTTGTGAGATGATGATGGAAACAAAGAACTGCTGAGATTCAAACTCAGTGTCTCCTGTTTACAAGACAGGCACTTTAACCAACTAAGCCACAGCGCCACATGCTTACGATACAGAGTAGGCATGATAGAAAAGATAGGAGGTTTGTTTCTGAGATGATGAAAACAAAGCACTGCTGAGATTTGAACTCAGGGTCTCACGTTTACAAGACAGGTGCTTTAACCAACTAAGCCACAGGGTCACATGCTTACAACATGTATTGAAACCTGAGCACTGGTTCATTTCTTATGCAGAAGAAACTCTCAATCTCACAATTGCACTATCAGTAGAGACGTAGCCATGGCAAGTTTGTGAGATAATGATGGAAACAAGGCACTGCTGAGATTCGAACTCAGGGTCTCCTGTTTACAAGACAGGCGCTTTAACCAACTAAGCCACAGCGCCACATGCTTACGATACAGAGTAGGCATGATAGAAAAGATAGGAGGTTTGTTTCTGAGATGATGAAAACAAAGCACTGCTGAGATTTCAACTCAGTGTCTCTTGTTTACAAGACAGGCCCTTTAACCAACTAAGCCACAGTTCCACATGCTTATGATACAGAATAGGCAGATAGAAGGAATGCCACGGCAAGGACAAAAGTAGGAAACATTAGGAATGATTGAAAAGATAGGAAGTTTGTTTCTGAGATGATGAAAACAAAGCACTGCTGAGATTTCAACTCAGTGTCTCTTGTTTACAAGACAGTTGCCTTAACCAACTAAGCCACAGGGTCACATGCATTAAAACCTGAGCACTGGTTCATTTCTTATGCAGAAGAAACTCTTAATCTCACAATTGCACTATCAGTAGAGACGTAGCCATGGCAAGTTTGTGAGATAATGATGGAAACAAGGCACTGCTGAGATTCGAACTCAGGGTCTCCTGTTTACAAGACAGGCGCTTTAACCAACTAAGCCACAGTTCCACATGCTTATGATACAGAATAGGCAGATAGAAGGAATGCCACGGCAAGGACAAAGGTAGGAAACATTAGGAATGATTGAAAAGATAGGAAGTTTGTTTCTGAGATGATGAAAACAAAGCACTGCTGAGATTTCAACTCAGTGTCTCTTGTTTACAAGACAGTTGCCTTAACCAGCTAAGCCACAGGGTCACATGCATTAAAACCTGAGCACTGGTTCATTTCTTATGCAGAAGAAACTCTTAATCTCACAATTGCACTATCAGTAGAGACGTAGCCATGGCAAGTTTGTGAGATGATGGAAACAAGGCACTGCTGAGATTCGAACTCAGGGTCTCCTGTTTACAAGACAGGCGCTTTAACCAACTAAGCCACAGTGCCACATGCTTACGATACAGAATAAGCAGATAGAAAAGATAGGAAGTTTGTTTCTGAGATGATGAAAACAAAGCACTGCTGAGATTTCAACTCAGTGTCTCTTGTTTACAAGACAGGCGCTTTAACCAACTAAGCCACAGTTCCACATGCTTATGATACAGAATAGGCAGATAGAAGGAATGCCACGGCAAGGACAAAAGTAGGAAACATTAGGAATGATTGAAAAGATAGGAAGTTTGTTTCTGAGATGATGAAAACAAAGCACTGCTGAGATTTCAACTCAGTGTCTCTTGTTTACAAGATAGGCGCTTTAACCAACTAAGCCACAGTTCCACATGCTTATGATACAGAATAGGCAGATAGAAGGAATGCCACGGCAAGGACAAAAGTAGGAAACATTAGGAATGATTGAAAAGATAGGAAGTTTGTTTCTGAGATGATGAAAACAAAGCACTGCTGAGATTTCAACTCAGTGTCTCTTGTTTACAAGACAGTTGCCTTAACCAACTAAGCCACAGGGTCACATGCATTAAAACCTGAGCACTGGTTCATTTCTTATGCAGAAGAAACTCTTAATCTCACTATCAGTAGAGACGTAGCCATGGCAAGTTTGTGAGATAATGATGGAAACAAGGCACTGCTGAGATTCGAACTCAGGGTCTCCTGTTTACAAGACAGGCGCTTTAACCAACTAAGCCACAGTGCCACATGCTTATGATACAGAATATGCAGATAGAAGGAATGCCACGGCAAGGACAAAAGTAGGAAACATTAGGAATGATTGAAAAGATAGGAATTTTGTTTCTGAGATGATGAAAACAAAGCACTGCTGAGATTTCAACTCAGTGTCTCTTGTTTACAAGACAGTTGCCTTAACCAACTAAGCCACAGGGTCACATGCATTAAAACCTGAGCACTGGTTCATTTCTTATGCAGAAGAAACTCTTAATCTCACAATTGCACTGTCAGTAGAGACGTAGCCATGGTAAATTTGTGAGATGATGATGGAAACAAAGAACTGCTGAGATTCAAACTCAGTGTCTCCTGTTTACAAGACAGGCGCTTTAACCAACTAAGCCACAGCGCCACATGCTTACGATTCAGAGTAGGCATGATAGAAAAGATAGGAGGTTTGTTTCTGAGATGATGAAAACAAAGCACTGCTGAGATTTGAACTCAGGGTCTCACGTTTACAAGACAGGTGCTTTAACCAACTAAGCCACAGGGTCACATGCTTACAACATGTATTGAAACCTGAGCACTGGTTCATTTCTTATGCAGAAGAAACTCTTAAACTCACAATTGCACTATCAGTAGAGACGTAGCCATGGCAAGTTTGTGAGATGATGGAAACAAGGCACTGCTGAGATTCAAACTCAGTGTCTCTTGTTTACAACACAGGCGCTTTAACCAACTAGACCGCAGCGCCACATGCTTACGATACAGAGTAGGTATGATAGAAAAGATAGGTTTGTTTCTGAGATGATGAAAACAAAGCACTGCTGAGATTTGAACTCAGTGTCTCTTGTTTACAAGACAGTCGCCTTAACCAACTAAGCCACAGGGTCACATGCATTAAAACCTGAGCACAGGTTCATTTCTTATGCAGAAGAAACTCTCAATCTCACAATTGCACTGTCAGTAGAGATGTAGCCATGGCAAGTTTGTGAGATGATGGAAACAAGGCACTGCTGAGATTCAAACTCAGTATCTCCTGTTTACAAGACAGGCGCTTTAACCAACTAAGCCACAGCGCCACATGCTTACGATACAGAGTAGGCATGATAGAAAAGATAGGAGGTTTGTTTCTGAGATGATGAAAACAAAGCACTGCTGAGATTTGAACTCAGGGTCTCACGTTTACAAGACAGGTGCTTTAACCAACTAAGCCACAGGGTCACATGCTTACAACATGTATTGAAACCTGAGCACTGGTTCATTTCTTATGCAGAAGAAACTCTTAATCTCACTATCAGTAGAGACGTAGCCATGGCAAGTTTGTGAGATAATGATGGAAACAAGGCACTGCTGAGATTCGAACTCAGGGTCTCCTGTTTACAAGACAGGCGCTTTAACCAACTAAGCCACAGTGCCACATGCTTATGATACAGAATATGCAGATAGAAGGAATGCCACGGCAAGGACAAAAGTAGGAAACATTAGGAATGATTGAAAAGATAGGAATTTTGTTTCTGAGATGATGAAAACAAAGCACTGCTGAGATTTCAACTCAGTGTCTCTTGTTTACAAGACAGTCGCCTTAACCAACTAAGCCACAGGGTCACATGCATTAAAACCTGAGCACTGGTTCATTTCTTATGCAGAAGAAACTCTTAATCTCACAATTGCACTGTCAGTAGAGACGTAGCCATGGCAAGTTTGTGAGATGATGGAAACAAGGCACTGCTGAGATTCGAACTCAGGGTCTCCTGTTTACAAGACAGGCGCTTTAACCAACTAAGCCACAGTGCCACATGCTTACGATACAGAATAAGCAGATAGAAAAGATAGGAAGTTTGTTTCTGAGATGATGAAAACAAAGCACTGCTGAGATTTCAACTCAGTGTCTCTTGTTTACAAGACAGGCGCTTTAACCAACTAAGCCACAGTTCCACATGCTTATGATACAGAATAGGCAGATAGAAGGAATGCCACGGCAAGGACAAAAGTAGGAAACATTAGGAATGATTGAAAAGATAGGAAGTTTGTTTCTGAGATGATGAAAACAAAGCACTGCTGAGATTTCAACTCAGTGTCTCTTGTTTACAAGATAGGCGCTTTAACCAACTAAGCCACAGTTCCACATGCTTATGATACAGAATAGGCAGATAGAAGGAATGCCACGGCAAGGACAAAAGTAGGAAACATTAGGAATGATTGAAAAGATAGGAAGTTTGTTTCTGAGATGATGAAAACAAAGCACTGCTGAGATTTCAACTCAGTGTCTCTTGTTTACAAGACAGTTGCCTTAACCAACTAAGCCACAGGGTCACATGCATTAAAACCTGAGCACTGGTTCATTTCTTATGCAGAAGAAACTCTTAATCTCACTATCAGTAGAGACGTAGCCATGGCAAGTTTGTGAGATAATGATGGAAACAAGGCACTGCTGAGATTCGAACTCAGGGTCTCCTGTTTACAAGACAGGCGCTTTAACCAACTAAGCCACAGTGCCACATGCTTATGATACAGAATATGCAGATAGAAGGAATGCCACGGCAAGGACAAAAGTAGGAAACATTAGGAATGATTGAAAAGATAGGAATTTTGTTTCTGAGATGATGAAAACAAAGCACTGCTGAGATTTCAACTCAGTGTCTCTTGTTTACAAGACAGTTGCCTTAACCAACTAAGCCACAGGGTCACATGCATTAAAACCTGAGCACTGGTTCATTTCTTATGCAGAAGAAACTCTTAATCTCACAATTGCACTGTCAGTAGAGACGTAGCCATGGTAAATTTGTGAGATGATGATGGAAACAAAGAACTGCTGAGATTCAAACTCAGTGTCTCCTGTTTACAAGACAGGCGCTTTAACCAACTAAGCCACAGCGCCACATGCTTACGATTCAGAGTAGGCATGATAGAAAAGATAGGAGGTTTGTTTCTGAGATGATGAAAACAAAGCACTGCTGAGATTTGAACTCAGGGTCTCACGTTTACAAGACAGGTGCTTTAACCAACTAAGCCACAGGGTCACATGCTTACAACATGTATTGAAACCTGAGCACTGGTTCATTTCTTATGCAGAAGAAACTCTTAAACTCACAATTGCACTATCAGTAGAGACGTAGCCATGGCAAGTTTGTGAGATGATGGAAACAAGGCACTGCTGAGATTCAAACTCAGTGTCTCTTGTTTACAACACAGGCGCTTTAACCAACTAGACCGCAGCGCCACATGCTTACGATACAGAGTAGGTATGATAGAAAAGATAGGTTTGTTTCTGAGATGATGAAAACAAAGCACTGCTGAGATTTGAACTCAGTGTCTCTTGTTTACAAGACAGTCGCCTTAACCAACTAAGCCACAGGGTCACATGCATTAAAACCTGAGCACAGGTTCATTTCTTATGCAGAAGAAACTCTCAATCTCACAATTGCACTGTCAGTAGAGACGTAGCCATGGCAAGTTTGTGAGATGATGGAAACAAGGCACTGCTGAGATTCAAACTCAGTATCTCCTGTTTACAAGACAGGCGCTTTAACCAACTAAGCCACAGCGCCACATGCTTACGATACAGAGTAGGCATGATAGAAAAGATAGGAGGTTTGTTTCTGAGATGATGAAAACAAAGCACTGCTGAGATTTGAACTCAGGGTCTCACGTTTACAAGACAGGTGCTTTAACCAACTAAGCCACAGGGTCACATGCTTACAACATGTATTGAAACCTGAGCACTGGTTCATTTCTTATGCAGAAGAAACTCTTAATCTCACTATCAGTAGAGACGTAGCCATGGCAAGTTTGTGAGATAATGATGGAAACAAGGCACTGCTGAGATTCGAACTCAGGGTCTCCTGTTTACAAGACAGGCGCTTTAACCAACTAAGCCACAGTGCCACATGCTTACGATACAGAATAAGCAGATAGAAAAGATAGGAAGTTTGTTTCTGAGATGATGAAAACAAAGCACTGCTGAGATTTCAACTCAGTGTCTCTTGTTTACAAGACAGGCGCTTTAACCAACTAAGCCACAGTTCCACATGCTTATGATACAGAATAGGCAGATAGAAGGAATGCCACGGCAAGGACAAAAGTAGGAAACATTAGGAATGATTGAAAAGATAGGAAGTTTGTTTCTGAGATGATGAAAACAAAGCACTGCTGAGATTTCAACTCAGTGTCTCTTGTTTACAAGACAGTCGCCTTAACCAACTAAGCCACAGGGTCACATGCATTAAAACCTGAGCACTGGTTCATTTCTTATGCAGAAGAAACTCTTAATCTCACAATTGCACTATCAGTAGAGACGTAGCCATGGCAAGTTTGTGAGATAATGATGGAAACAAGGCACTGCTGAGATTCGAACTCAGGGTCTCCTGTTTACAAGACAGGCGCTTTAACCAACTAAGCCACAGTGCCACATGCTTATGATACAGAATAGGCAGATAGAAGGAATGCCACGGCAAGGACAAAAGTAGGAAACATTAGGAATGATTGAAAAGATAGGAAGTTTGTTTCTGAGATGATGAAAACAAAGCACTGCTGAGATTTCAACTCAGTGTCTCTTGTTTACAAGACAGTTGCCTTAACCAACTAAGCCACAGGGTCACATGCATTAAAACCTGAGCACTGGTTCATTTCTTATGCAGAAGAAACTCTTAATCTCACAATTGCACTATCAGTAGAGACGTAGCCATGGTAAATTTGTGAGATGATGATGGAAACAAAGAACTGCTGAGATTCAAACTCAGTGTCTCCTGTTTACAAGACAGGCGCTTTAACCAACTAAGCCACAGCGCCACATGCTTACGATACAGAGTAGGCATGATAGAAAAGATAGGAGGTTTGTTTCTGAGATGATGAAAACAAAGCACTGCTGAGATTTGAACTCAGGGTCTCACGTTTACAAGACAGGTGCTTTAACCAACTAAGCCACAGGGTCACATGCTTACAACATGTATTGAAACCTGAGCACTGGTTCATTTCTTATGCAGAAGAAACTCTTAAACTCACAATTGCACTATCAGTAGAGACGTAGCCATGGCAAGTTTGTGAGGTGATGGAAACAAGGCACTGCTGAGATTCAAACTCAGTGTCTCTTGTTTACAACACAGGCGCTTTAACCAACTAGACCGCAGCGCCACATGCTTACGATACAGAGTAGGTATGATAGAAAAGATAGGAGGTTTGTTTCTGAGATGATGAAAACAAAGCACTGCTGAGATTTGAACTCAGTGTCTCTTGTTTACAAGACAGTCGCCTTAACCAACTAAGCCACAGGGTCACATGCATTAAAACCTGAGCACAGGTTCATTTCTTATGCAGAAGAAACTCTCAATCTCACAATTGCACTGTCAGTAGAGACGTAGCCATGGCAAGTTTGTGAGATGATGGAAACAAGGCACTGCTGAGATTCAAACTCAGTGTCTCCTGTTTACAAGACAGGCGCTTTAACCAACTAAGCCACAGCGCCACATGCTTACGATACAGAGTAGGCATGATAGAAAAGATAGGAGGTTTGTTTCTGAGATGATGAAAACAAAGCACTGCTGAGATTTGAACTCAGGGTCTCACGTTTACAAGACAGGTGCTTTAACCAACTAAGCCACAGGGTCACATGCTTACAACATGTATTGAAACCTGAGCACTGGTTCATTTCTTATGCAGAAGAAACTCTTAAACTCACAATTGCACTATCAGTAGAGACGTAGCCATGGCAAGTTTGTGAGGTGATGGAAACAAGGCACTGCTGAGATTCAAACTCAGTGTCTCTTGTTTACAACACAGGCGCTTTAACCAACTAGACCGCAGCGCCACATGCTTACGATACAGAGTAGGTATGATAGAAAAGATAGGAGGTTTGTTTCTGAGATGATGAAAACAAAGCACTGCTGAGATTTGAACTCAGTGTCTCTTGTTTACAAGACAGTCGCCTTAACCAACTAAGCCACAGGGTCACATGCATTAAAACCTGAGCACAGGTTCATTTCTTATGCAGAAGAAACTCTCAATCTCACAATTGCACTGTCAGTAGAGACGTAGCCATGGCAAGTTTGTGAGATGATGGAAACAAGGCACTGCTGAGATTCAAACTCAGTGTCTCCTGTTTACAAGACAGGCGCTTTAACCAACTAAGCCACAGCGCCACATGCTTACGATACAGAGTAGGCATGATAGAAAAGATAGGAGGTTTGTTTCTGAGATGATGAAAACAAAGCACTGCTGAGATTTGAACTCAGGGTCTCACGTTTACAAGACAGGTGCTTTAACCAACTAAGCCACAGGGTCACATGCTTACAACATGTATTGAAACCTGAGCACTGGTTCATTTCTTATGCAGAAGAAACTCTTAATCTCACAATTGCACTATCAGTAGAGACGTAGCCATGGCAAGTTTGTGAGATGATGATGGAAACAAGGCACTGCTGAGATTTGAACTCAGGGTCTCCGGTTTACAAGACAGGTGCTTTAACCAACTAAGCCACAGTGCCACATGCTTATGATACAGAATAGGCAGATAGAAGGAATGCCACGGCAAGGACAAAAGTAGGAAACATTAGGAATGATTGAAAAGATAGGAAGTTTGTTTCTGAGATGATGAAAACAAAGCACTGCTGAGATTTCAACTCAGTGTCTCTTGTTTACAAGACAGGCCCTTTAACCAACTAAGCCACAGTTCCACATGCTTATGATACAGAATAGGCAGATAGAAGGAATGCCACGGCAAGGACAAAAGTAGGAAACATTAGGAATGATTGACAAGATAGGAAGTTTGTTTCTGAGATGATGAAAACAAAGCACTGCTGAGATTTCAACTCAGTGTCTCTTGTTTACAAGACAGTTGCCTTAACCAACTAAGCCACAGGGTCACATGCATTAAAACCTGAGCACTGGTTCATTTCTTATGCAGAAGAAACTCTTAATCTCACAATTGCACTATCAGTAGAGACGTAGCCATGGCAAGTTTGTGAGATAATGATGGAAACAAGGCACTGCTGAGATTCGAACTCAGGGTCTCCTGTTTACAAGACAGGCGCTTTAACCAACTAAGCCACAGTGTTACATGCTTATGATACAGAATATGCAGATAGAAGGAATGCCACGGCAAGGACAAAAGTAGGAAACATTAGGAATGATTGAAAAGATAGGAAGTTTGTTTCTGAGATGATGAAAACAAAGCACTGCTGAGATTTCAACTCAGTGTCTCTTGTTTACAAGACAGGCCCTTTAACCAACTAAGCCACAGTTCCACATGCTTATGATACAGAATAGGCAGATAGAAGGAATGCCACGGCAAGGACAAAAGTAGGAAACATTAGGAATGATTGAAAAGATAGGAAGTTTGTTTCTGAGATGATGAAAACAAAGCACTGCTGAGATTTCAACTCAGTGTCTCTTGTTTACAAGACAGTTGCCTTAACCAACTAAGCCACAGGGTCACATACATTAAAACCTGAGCACTGGTTCATTTCTTATGCAGAAGAAACTCTTAATCTCACAATTGCACTATCAGTAGAGACGTAGCCATGGCAAGTTTGTGAGATAATGATGGAAACAAGGCACTGCTGAGATTCGAACTCAGGGTCTCCTGTTTACAAGACAGGCGCTTTAACCAACTAAGCCACAGTGCCACATGCTTATGATACAGAATATGCAGATAGAAGGAATGCCACGGCAAGGACAAAAGTAGGAAACATTAGGAATGATTGAAAAGATAGGAATTTTGTTTCTGAGATGATGAAAACAAAGCACTGCTGAGATTTCAACTCAGTGTCTCTTGTTTACAAGACAGTTGCCTTAACCAGCTAAGCCACAGGGTCACATGCATTAAAACCTGAGCACTGGTTCATTTCTTATGCAGAAGAAACTCTTAATCTCACAATTGCACTATCAGTAGAGACGTAGCCATGGCAAGTTTGTGAGATAATGATGGAAACAAGGCACTGCTGAGATTCGAACTCAGGGTCTCCTGTTTACAAGACAGGCGCTTTAACCAACTAAGCCACAGCGCCACATGCTTACGATACAGAGTAGGCATGATAGAAAAGATAGGAGGTTTGTTTCTGAGATGATGAAAACAAAGCACTGCTGAGATTTCAACTCAGTGTCTCTTGTTTACAAGACAGGCCCTTTAACCAACTAAGCCACAGTTCCACATGCTTATGATACAGAATAGGCAGATAGAAGGAATGCCACGGCAAGGACAAAAGTAGGAAACATTAGGAATGATTGAAAAGATAGGAAGTTTGTTTCTGAGATGATGAAAACAAAGCACTGCTGAGATTTCAACTCAGTGTCTCTTGTTTACAAGACAGTTGCCTTAACCAACTAAGCCACAGGGTCACATGCATTAAAACCTGAGCACTGGTTCATTTCTTATGCAGAAGAAACTCTTAATCTCACAATTGCACTATCAGTAGAGACGTAGCCATGGCAAGTTTGTGAGATAATGATGGAAACAAGGCACTGCTGAGATTCGAACTCAGGGTCTCCTGTTTACAAGACAGGCGCTTTAACCAACTAAGCCACAGTTCCACATGCTTATGATACAGAATAGGCAGATAGAAGGAATGCCACGGCAAGGACAAAGGTAGGAAACATTAGGAATGATTGAAAAGATAGGAAGTTTGTTTCTGAGATGATGAAAACAAAGCACTGCTGAGATTTCAACTCAGTGTCTCTTGTTTACAAGACAGTTGCCTTAACCAGCTAAGCCACAGGGTCACATGCATTAAAACCTGAGCACTGGTTCATTTCTTATGCAGAAGAAACTCTTAATCTCACAATTGCACTATCAGTAGAGACGTAGCCATGGCAAGTTTGTGAGATGATGGAAACAAGGCACTGCTGAGATTCGAACTCAGGGTCTCCTGTTTACAAGACAGGCGCTTTAACCAACTAAGCCACAGTGCCACATGCTTACGATACAGAATAAGCAGATAGAAAAGATAGGAAGTTTGTTTCTGAGATGATGAAAACAAAGCACTGCTGAGATTTCAACTCAGTGTCTCTTGTTTACAAGACAGGCGCTTTAACCAACTAAGCCACAGTTCCACATGCTTATGATACAGAATAGGCAGATAGAAGGAATGCCACGGCAAGGACAAAAGTAGGAAACATTAGGAATGATTGAAAAGATAGGAAGTTTGTTTCTGAGATGATGAAAACAAAGCACTGCTGAGATTTCAACTCAGTGTCTCTTGTTTACAAGATAGGCGCTTTAACCAACTAAGCCACAGTTCCACATGCTTATGATACAGAATAGGCAGATAGAAGGAATGCCACGGCAAGGACAAAAGTAGGAAACATTAGGAATGATTGAAAAGATAGGAAGTTTGTTTCTGAGATGATGAAAACAAAGCACTGCTGAGATTTCAACTCAGTGTCTCTTGTTTACAAGACAGTTGCCTTAACCAACTAAGCCACAGGGTCACATGCATTAAAACCTGAGCACTGGTTCATTTCTTATGCAGAAGAAACTCTTAATCTCACTATCAGTAGAGACGTAGCCATGGCAAGTTTGTGAGATAATGATGGAAACAAGGCACTGCTGAGATTCGAACTCAGGGTCTCCTGTTTACAAGACAGGCGCTTTAACCAACTAAGCCACAGTGCCACATGCTTATGATACAGAATATGCAGATAGAAGGAATGCCACGGCAAGGACAAAAGTAGGAAACATTAGGAATGATTGAAAAGATAGGAATTTTGTTTCTGAGATGATGAAAACAAAGCACTGCTGAGATTTCAACTCAGTGTCTCTTGTTTACAAGACAGTTGCCTTAACCAACTAAGCCACAGGGTCACATGCATTAAAACCTGAGCACTGGTTCATTTCTTATGCAGAAGAAACTCTTAATCTCACAATTGCACTGTCAGTAGAGACGTAGCCATGGTAAATTTGTGAGATGATGATGGAAACAAAGAACTGCTGAGATTCAAACTCAGTGTCTCCTGTTTACAAGACAGGCGCTTTAACCAACTAAGCCACAGCGCCACATGCTTACGATTCAGAGTAGGCATGATAGAAAAGATAGGAGGTTTGTTTCTGAGATGATGAAAACAAAGCACTGCTGAGATTTGAACTCAGGGTCTCACGTTTACAAGACAGGTGCTTTAACCAACTAAGCCACAGGGTCACATGCTTACAACATGTATTGAAACCTGAGCACTGGTTCATTTCTTATGCAGAAGAAACTCTTAAACTCACAATTGCACTATCAGTAGAGACGTAGCCATGGCAAGTTTGTGAGATGATGGAAACAAGGCACTGCTGAGATTCAAACTCAGTGTCTCTTGTTTACAACACAGGCGCTTTAACCAACTAGACCGCAGCGCCACATGCTTACGATACAGAGTAGGTATGATAGAAAAGATAGGTTTGTTTCTGAGATGATGAAAACAAAGCACTGCTGAGATTTGAACTCAGTGTCTCTTGTTTACAAGACAGTCGCCTTAACCAACTAAGCCACAGGGTCACATGCATTAAAACCTGAGCACAGGTTCATTTCTTATGCAGAAGAAACTCTCAATCTCACAATTGCACTGTCAGTAGAGATGTAGCCATGGCAAGTTTGTGAGATGATGGAAACAAGGCACTGCTGAGATTCAAACTCAGTATCTCCTGTTTACAAGACAGGCGCTTTAACCAACTAAGCCACAGCGCCACATGCTTACGATACAGAGTAGGCATGATAGAAAAGATAGGAGGTTTGTTTCTGAGATGATGAAAACAAAGCACTGCTGAGATTTGAACTCAGGGTCTCACGTTTACAAGACAGGTGCTTTAACCAACTAAGCCACAGGGTCACATGCTTACAACATGTATTGAAACCTGAGCACTGGTTCATTTCTTATGCAGAAGAAACTCTTAATCTCACTATCAGTAGAGACGTAGCCATGGCAAGTTTGTGAGATAATGATGGAAACAAGGCACTGCTGAGATTCGAACTCAGGGTCTCCTGTTTACAAGACAGGCGCTTTAACCAACTAAGCCACAGTGCCACATGCTTATGATACAGAATATGCAGATAGAAGGAATGCCACGGCAAGGACAAAAGTAGGAAACATTAGGAATGATTGAAAAGATAGGAATTTTGTTTCTGAGATGATGAAAACAAAGCACTGCTGAGATTTCAACTCAGTGTCTCTTGTTTACAAGACAGTCGCCTTAACCAACTAAGCCACAGGGTCACATGCATTAAAACCTGAGCACTGGTTCATTTCTTATGCAGAAGAAACTCTTAATCTCACAATTGCACTGTCAGTAGAGACGTAGCCATGGCAAGTTTGTGAGATGATGGAAACAAGGCACTGCTGAGATTCGAACTCAGGGTCTCCTGTTTACAAGACAGGCGCTTTAACCAACTAAGCCACAGTGCCACATGCTTACGATACAGAATAAGCAGATAGAAAAGATAGGAAGTTTGTTTCTGAGATGATGAAAACAAAGCACTGCTGAGATTTCAACTCAGTGTCTCTTGTTTACAAGACAGGCGCTTTAACCAACTAAGCCACAGTTCCACATGCTTATGATACAGAATAGGCAGATAGAAGGAATGCCACGGCAAGGACAAAAGTAGGAAACATTAGGAATGATTGAAAAGATAGGAAGTTTGTTTCTGAGATGATGAAAACAAAGCACTGCTGAGATTTCAACTCAGTGTCTCTTGTTTACAAGATAGGCGCTTTAACCAACTAAGCCACAGTTCCACATGCTTATGATACAGAATAGGCAGATAGAAGGAATGCCACGGCAAGGACAAAAGTAGGAAACATTAGGAATGATTGAAAAGATAGGAAGTTTGTTTCTGAGATGATGAAAACAAAGCACTGCTGAGATTTCAACTCAGTGTCTCTTGTTTACAAGACAGTTGCCTTAACCAACTAAGCCACAGGGTCACATGCATTAAAACCTGAGCACTGGTTCATTTCTTATGCAGAAGAAACTCTTAATCTCACTATCAGTAGAGACGTAGCCATGGCAAGTTTGTGAGATAATGATGGAAACAAGGCACTGCTGAGATTCGAACTCAGGGTCTCCTGTTTACAAGACAGGCGCTTTAACCAACTAAGCCACAGTGCCACATGCTTATGATACAGAATATGCAGATAGAAGGAATGCCACGGCAAGGACAAAAGTAGGAAACATTAGGAATGATTGAAAAGATAGGAATTTTGTTTCTGAGATGATGAAAACAAAGCACTGCTGAGATTTCAACTCAGTGTCTCTTGTTTACAAGACAGTTGCCTTAACCAACTAAGCCACAGGGTCACATGCATTAAAACCTGAGCACTGGTTCATTTCTTATGCAGAAGAAACTCTTAATCTCACAATTGCACTGTCAGTAGAGACGTAGCCATGGTAAATTTGTGAGATGATGATGGAAACAAAGAACTGCTGAGATTCAAACTCAGTGTCTCCTGTTTACAAGACAGGCGCTTTAACCAACTAAGCCACAGCGCCACATGCTTACGATTCAGAGTAGGCATGATAGAAAAGATAGGAGGTTTGTTTCTGAGATGATGAAAACAAAGCACTGCTGAGATTTGAACTCAGGGTCTCACGTTTACAAGACAGGTGCTTTAACCAACTAAGCCACAGGGTCACATGCTTACAACATGTATTGAAACCTGAGCACTGGTTCATTTCTTATGCAGAAGAAACTCTTAAACTCACAATTGCACTATCAGTAGAGACGTAGCCATGGCAAGTTTGTGAGATGATGGAAACAAGGCACTGCTGAGATTCAAACTCAGTGTCTCTTGTTTACAACACAGGCGCTTTAACCAACTAGACCGCAGCGCCACATGCTTACGATACAGAGTAGGTATGATAGAAAAGATAGGTTTGTTTCTGAGATGATGAAAACAAAGCACTGCTGAGATTTGAACTCAGTGTCTCTTGTTTACAAGACAGTCGCCTTAACCAACTAAGCCACAGGGTCACATGCATTAAAACCTGAGCACAGGTTCATTTCTTATGCAGAAGAAACTCTCAATCTCACAATTGCACTGTCAGTAGAGACGTAGCCATGGCAAGTTTGTGAGATGATGGAAACAAGGCACTGCTGAGATTCAAACTCAGTATCTCCTGTTTACAAGACAGGCGCTTTAACCAACTAAGCCACAGCGCCACATGCTTACGATACAGAGTAGGCATGATAGAAAAGATAGGAGGTTTGTTTCTGAGATGATGAAAACAAAGCACTGCTGAGATTTGAACTCAGGGTCTCACGTTTACAAGACAGGTGCTTTAACCAACTAAGCCACAGGGTCACATGCTTACAACATGTATTGAAACCTGAGCACTGGTTCATTTCTTATGCAGAAGAAACTCTTAATCTCACTATCAGTAGAGACGTAGCCATGGCAAGTTTGTGAGATAATGATGGAAACAAGGCACTGCTGAGATTCGAACTCAGGGTCTCCTGTTTACAAGACAGGCGCTTTAACCAACTAAGCCACAGTGCCACATGCTTACGATACAGAATAAGCAGATAGAAAAGATAGGAAGTTTGTTTCTGAGATGATGAAAACAAAGCACTGCTGAGATTTCAACTCAGTGTCTCTTGTTTACAAGACAGGCGCTTTAACCAACTAAGCCACAGTTCCACATGCTTATGATACAGAATAGGCAGATAGAAGGAATGCCACGGCAAGGACAAAAGTAGGAAACATTAGGAATGATTGAAAAGATAGGAAGTTTGTTTCTGAGATGATGAAAACAAAGCACTGCTGAGATTTCAACTCAGTGTCTCTTGTTTACAAGACAGTCGCCTTAACCAACTAAGCCACAGGGTCACATGCATTAAAACCTGAGCACTGGTTCATTTCTTATGCAGAAGAAACTCTTAATCTCACAATTGCACTATCAGTAGAGACGTAGCCATGGCAAGTTTGTGAGATAATGATGGAAACAAGGCACTGCTGAGATTCGAACTCAGGGTCTCCTGTTTACAAGACAGGCGCTTTAACCAACTAAGCCACAGTGCCACATGCTTATGATACAGAATAGGCAGATAGAAGGAATGCCACGGCAAGGACAAAAGTAGGAAACATTAGGAATGATTGAAAAGATAGGAAGTTTGTTTCTGAGATGATGAAAACAAAGCACTGCTGAGATTTCAACTCAGTGTCTCTTGTTTACAAGACAGTTGCCTTAACCAACTAAGCCACAGGGTCACATGCATTAAAACCTGAGCACTGGTTCATTTCTTATGCAGAAGAAACTCTTAATCTCACAATTGCACTATCAGTAGAGACGTAGCCATGGTAAATTTGTGAGATGATGATGGAAACAAAGAACTGCTGAGATTCAAACTCAGTGTCTCCTGTTTACAAGACAGGCGCTTTAACCAACTAAGCCACAGCGCCACATGCTTACGATACAGAGTAGGCATGATAGAAAAGATAGGAGGTTTGTTTCTGAGATGATGAAAACAAAGCACTGCTGAGATTTGAACTCAGGGTCTCACGTTTACAAGACAGGTGCTTTAACCAACTAAGCCACAGGGTCACATGCTTACAACATGTATTGAAACCTGAGCACTGGTTCATTTCTTATGCAGAAGAAACTCTTAAACTCACAATTGCACTATCAGTAGAGACGTAGCCATGGCAAGTTTGTGAGGTGATGGAAACAAGGCACTGCTGAGATTCAAACTCAGTGTCTCTTGTTTACAACACAGGCGCTTTAACCAACTAGACCGCAGCGCCACATGCTTACGATACAGAGTAGGTATGATAGAAAAGATAGGAGGTTTGTTTCTGAGATGATGAAAACAAAGCACTGCTGAGATTTGAACTCAGTGTCTCTTGTTTACAAGACAGTCGCCTTAACCAACTAAGCCACAGGGTCACATGCATTAAAACCTGAGCACAGGTTCATTTCTTATGCAGAAGAAACTCTCAATCTCACAATTGCACTGTCAGTAGAGACGTAGCCATGGCAAGTTTGTGAGATGATGGAAACAAGGCACTGCTGAGATTCAAACTCAGTGTCTCCTGTTTACAAGACAGGCGCTTTAACCAACTAAGCCACAGCGCCACATGCTTACGATACAGAGTAGGCATGATAGAAAAGATAGGAGGTTTGTTTCTGAGATGATGAAAACAAAGCACTGCTGAGATTTGAACTCAGGGTCTCACGTTTACAAGACAGGTGCTTTAACCAACTAAGCCACAGGGTCACATGCTTACAACATGTATTGAAACCTGAGCACTGGTTCATTTCTTATGCAGAAGAAACTCTTAAACTCACAATTGCACTATCAGTAGAGACGTAGCCATGGCAAGTTTGTGAGGTGATGGAAACAAGGCACTGCTGAGATTCAAACTCAGTGTCTCTTGTTTACAACACAGGCGCTTTAACCAACTAGACCGCAGCGCCACATGCTTACGATACAGAGTAGGTATGATAGAAAAGATAGGAGGTTTGTTTCTGAGATGATGAAAACAAAGCACTGCTGAGATTTGAACTCAGTGTCTCTTGTTTACAAGACAGTCGCCTTAACCAACTAAGCCACAGGGTCACATGCATTAAAACCTGAGCACAGGTTCATTTCTTATGCAGAAGAAACTCTCAATCTCACAATTGCACTGTCAGTAGAGACGTAGCCATGGCAAGTTTGTGAGATGATGGAAACAAGGCACTGCTGAGATTCAAACTCAGTGTCTCCTGTTTACAAGACAGGCGCTTTAACCAACTAAGCCACAGCGCCACATGCTTACGATACAGAGTAGGCATGATAGAAAAGATAGGAGGTTTGTTTCTGAGATGATGAAAACAAAGCACTGCTGAGATTTGAACTCAGGGTCTCACGTTTACAAGACAGGTGCTTTAACCAACTAAGCCACAGGGTCACATGCTTACAACATGTATTGAAACCTGAGCACTGGTTCATTTCTTATGCAGAAGAAACTCTTAATCTCACAATTGCACTATCAGTAGAGACGTAGCCATGGCAAGTTTGTGAGATGATGATGGAAACAAGGCACTGCTGAGATTTGAACTCAGGGTCTCCGGTTTACAAGACAGGTGCTTTAACCAACTAAGCCACAGTGCCACATGCTTATGATACAGAATAGGCAGATAGAAGGAATGCCACGGCAAGGACAAAAGTAGGAAACATTAGGAATGATTGAAAAGATAGGAAGTTTGTTTCTGAGATGATGAAAACAAAGCACTGCTGAGATTTCAACTCAGTGTCTCTTGTTTACAAGACAGGCCCTTTAACCAACTAAGCCACAGTTCCACATGCTTATGATACAGAATAGGCAGATAGAAGGAATGCCACGGCAAGGACAAAAGTAGGAAACATTAGGAATGATTGACAAGATAGGAAGTTTGTTTCTGAGATGATGAAAACAAAGCACTGCTGAGATTTCAACTCAGTGTCTCTTGTTTACAAGACAGTTGCCTTAACCAACTAAGCCACAGGGTCACATGCATTAAAACCTGAGCACTGGTTCATTTCTTATGCAGAAGAAACTCTTAATCTCACAATTGCACTATCAGTAGAGACGTAGCCATGGCAAGTTTGTGAGATAATGATGGAAACAAGGCACTGCTGAGATTCGAACTCAGGGTCTCCTGTTTACAAGACAGGCGCTTTAACCAACTAAGCCACAGTGTTACATGCTTATGATACAGAATAGGCAGATAGAAGGAATGCCACGGCAAGGACAAAAGTAGGAAACATTAGGAATGATTGAAAAGATAGGAAGTTTGTTTCTGAGATGATGAAAACAAAGCACTGCTGAGATTTCAACTCAGTGTCTCTTGTTTACAAGACAGGCCCTTTAACCAACTAAGCCACAGTTCCACATGCTTATGATACAGAATAGGCAGATAGAAGGAATGCCACGGCAAGGACAAAAGTAGGAAACATTAGGAATGATTGAAAAGATAGGAAGTTTGTTTCTGAGATGATGAAAACAAAGCACTGCTGAGATTTCAACTCAGTGTCTCTTGTTTACAAGACAGTTGCCTTAACCAACTAAGCCACAGGGTCACATACATTAAAACCTGAGCACTGGTTCATTTCTTATGCAGAAGAAACTCTTAATCTCACAATTGCACTATCAGTAGAGACGTAGCCATGGCAAGTTTGTGAGATAATGATGGAAACAAGGCACTGCTGAGATTCGAACTCAGGGTCTCCTGTTTACAAGACAGGCGCTTTAACCAACTAAGCCACAGTGCCACATGCTTATGATACAGAATATGCAGATAGAAGGAATGCCACGGCAAGGACAAAAGTAGGAAACATTAGGAATGATTGAAAAGATAGGAATTTTGTTTCTGAGATGATGAAAACAAAGCACTGCTGAGATTTCAACTCAGTGTCTCTTGTTTACAAGACAGTCGCCTTAACCAACTAAGCCACAGGGTCACATGCATTAAAACCTGAGCACTGGTTCATTTATTATGCAGAAGAAACTCTTAATCTCACAATTGCACTATCAGTAGAGACGTAGCCATGGTAAATTTGTGAGATGATGATGGAAACAAAGAACTGCTGAGATTCAAACTCAGTGTCTCCTGTTTACAAGACAGGCGCTTTAACCAACTAAGCCACAGCGCCACATGCTTACGATACAGAGTAGGCATGATAGAAAAGATAGGAGGTTTGTTTCTGAGATGATGAAAACAAAGCACTGCTGAGATTTGAACTCAGGGTCTCACGTTTACAAGACAGGTGCTTTAACCAACTAAGCCACAGGGTCACATGCTTACAACATGTATTGAAACCTGAGCACTGGTTCATTTCTTATGCAGAAGAAACTCTTAAACTCACAATTGCACTATCAGTAGAGACGTAGCCATGGCAAGTTTGTGAGGTGATGGAAACAAGGCACTGCTGAGATTCAAACTCAGTGTCTCTTGTTTACAACACAGGCGCTTTAACCAACTAGACCGCAGCGCCACATGCTTACGATACAGAGTAGGTATGATAGAAAAGATAGGAGGTTTGTTTCTGAGATGATGAAAACAAAGCACTGCTGAGATTTGAACTCAGTGTCTCTTGTTTACAAGACAGTCGCCTTAACCAACTAAGCCACAGGGTCACATGCATTAAAACCTGAGCACAGGTTCATTTCTTATGCAGAAGAAACTCTCAATCTCACAATTGCACTGTCAGTAGAGACGTAGCCATGGCAAGTTTGTGAGATGATGGAAACAAGGCACTGCTGAGATTCAAACTCAGTGTCTCCTGTTTACAAGACAGGCGCTTTAACCAACTAAGCCACAGCGCCACATGCTTACGATACAGAGTAGGCATGATAGAAAAGATAGGAGGTTTGTTTCTGAGATGATGAAAACAAAGCACTGCTGAGATTTGAACTCAGGGTCTCACGTTTACAAGACAGGTGCTTTAACCAACTAAGCCACAGGGTCACATGCTTACAACATGTATTGAAACCTGAGCACTGGTTCATTTCTTATGCAGAAGAAACTCTTAATCTCACAATTGCACTATCAGTAGAGACGTAGCCATGGCAAGTTTGTGAGATGATGATGGAAACAAGGCACTGCTGAGATTTGAACTCAGGGTCTCCGGTTTACAAGACAGGTGCTTTAACCAACTAAGCCACAGTGCCACATGCTTATGATACAGAATAGGCAGATAGAAGGAATGCCACGGCAAGGACAAAAGTAGGAAACATTAGGAATGATTGAAAAGATAGGAAGTTTGTTTCTGAGATGATGAAAACAAAGCACTGCTGAGATTTCAACTCAGTGTCTCTTGTTTACAAGACAGGCCCTTTAACCAACTAAGCCACAGTTCCACATGCTTATGATACAGAATAGGCAGATAGAAGGAATGCCACGGCAAGGACAAAAGTAGGAAACATTAGGAATGATTGACAAGATAGGAAGTTTGTTTCTGAGATGATGAAAACAAAGCACTGCTGAGATTTCAACTCAGTGTCTCTTGTTTACAAGACAGTTGCCTTAACCAACTAAGCCACAGGGTCACATGCATTAAAACCTGAGCACTGGTTCATTTCTTATGCAGAAGAAACTCTTAATCTCACAATTGCACTATCAGTAGAGACGTAGCCATGGCAAGTTTGTGAGATAATGATGGAAACAAGGCACTGCTGAGATTCGAACTCAGGGTCTCCTGTTTACAAGACAGGCGCTTTAACCAACTAAGCCACAGTGTTACATGCTTATGATACAGAATAGGCAGATAGAAGGAATGCCACGGCAAGGACAAAAGTAGGAAACATTAGGAATGATTGAAAAGATAGGAAGTTTGTTTCTGAGATGATGAAAACAAAGCACTGCTGAGATTTCAACTCAGTGTCTCTTGTTTACAAGACAGGCCCTTTAACCAACTAAGCCACAGTTCCACATGCTTATGATACAGAATAGGCAGATAGAAGGAATGCCACGGCAAGGACAAAAGTAGGAAACATTAGGAATGATTGAAAAGATAGGAAGTTTGTTTCTGAGATGATGAAAACAAAGCACTGCTGAGATTTCAACTCAGTGTCTCTTGTTTACAAGACAGTTGCCTTAACCAACTAAGCCACAGGGTCACATACATTAAAACCTGAGCACTGGTTCATTTCTTATGCAGAAGAAACTCTTAATCTCACAATTGCACTATCAGTAGAGACGTAGCCATGGCAAGTTTGTGAGATAATGATGGAAACAAGGCACTGCTGAGATTCGAACTCAGGGTCTCCTGTTTACAAGACAGGCGCTTTAACCAACTAAGCCACAGTGCCACATGCTTATGATACAGAATATGCAGATAGAAGGAATGCCACGGCAAGGACAAAAGTAGGAAACATTAGGAATGATTGAAAAGATAGGAATTTTGTTTCTGAGATGATGAAAACAAAGCACTGCTGAGATTTCAACTCAGTGTCTCTTGTTTACAAGACAGTCGCCTTAACCAACTAAGCCACAGGGTCACATGCATTAAAACCTGAGCACTGGTTCATTTATTATGCAGAAGAAACTCTTAATCTCACAATTGCACTATCAGTAGAGACGTAGCCATGGTAAATTTGTGAGATGATGATGGAAACAAAGAACTGCTGAGATTCAAACTCAGTGTCTCCTGTTTACAAGACAGGCGCTTTAACCAACTAAGCCACAGCGCCACATGCTTACGATACAGAGTAGGCATGATAGAAAAGATAGGAGGTTTGTTTCTGAGATGATGAAAACAAAGCACTGCTGAGATTTGAACTCAGGGTCTCACGTTTACAAGACAGGTGCTTTAACCAACTAAGCCACAGGGTCACATGCTTACAACATGTATTGAAACCTGAGCACTGGTTCATTTCTTATGCAGAAGAAACTCTCAATATCACAATTGCACTATCAGTAGAGACGTAGCCATGGCAAGTTTGTGAGATGATGGAAACAAGGCACTGCTGAGATTCGAACTCAGGGTCTCCGGTTTACAAGACAGGTGCTTTAACCAACTAAGCCACAGTGCCACATGCTTATGATACAGAATAGGCAGATAGAAGGAATGCCACGGCAAGGACAAAAGTAGGAAACATTAGGAATGATTGAAAAGATAGGAAGTTTGTTTCTGAGATGATGAAAACAAAGCACTGCTGAGATTTCAACTCAGTGTCTCTTGTTTACAAGACAGGCCCTTTAACCAACTAAGCCACAGTTCCACATGCTTATGATACAGAATAGGCAGATAGAAGGAATGCCACGGCAAGGACAAAAGTAGGAAACATTAGGAATGATTGAAAAGATAGGAAGTTTGTTTCTGAGATGATGAAAACAAAGCACTGCTGAGATTTCAACTCAGTGTCTCTTGTTTACAAGACAGGCCCTTTAACCAACTAAGCCACAGTTCCACATGCTTATGATACAGAATAGGCAGATAGAAGGAATGCCACGGCAAGGACAAAAGTAGGAAACATTAGGAATGATTGAAAAGATAGGAAGTTTGTTTCTGAGATGATGAAAACAAAGCACTGCTGAGATTTCAACTCAGTGTCTCTTGTTTACAAGACAGTTGCCTTAACCAACTAAGCCACAGGGTCACATGCATTAAAACCTGAGCACTGGTTCATTTCTTATGCAGAAGAAACTCTTAATCTCACAATTGCACTATCAGTAGAGACGTAGCCATGGCAAGTTTGTGAGATAATGATGGAAACAAGGCACTGCTGAGATTCGAACTCAGGGTCTCCTGTTTACAAGACAGGCGCTTTAACCAACTAAGCCACAGTTCCACATGCTTATGATACAGAATAGGCAGATAGAAGGAATGCCACGGCAAGGACAAAAGTAGGAAACATTAGGAATGATTGAAAAGATAGGAAGTTTGTTTCTGAGATGATGAAAACAAAGCACTGCTGAGATTTCAACTCAGTGTCTCTTGTTTACAAGATAGGCGCTTTAACCAACTAAGCCACAGTTCCACATGCTTATGATACAGAATAGGCAGATAGAAGGAATGCCACGGCAAGGACAAAAGTAGGAAACATTAGGAATGATTGAAAAGATAGCAAGTTTGTTTCTGAGATGATGAAAACAAAGCACTGCTGAGATTTCAACTCAGTGTCTCTTGTTTACAAGACAGTCGCCTTAACCAACTAAGCCACAGGGTCACATGCATTAAAACCTGAGCACTGGTTCATTTATTATGCAGAAGAAACTCTTAATCTCACAATTGCACTATCAGTAGAGACGTAGCCATGGTAAATTTGTGAGATGATGATGGAAACAAAGAACTGCTGAGATTCAAACTCAGTGTCTCCTGTTTACAAGACAGGCGCTTTAACTAACTAAGCCACAGCGCCACATGCTTACGATACAGAGTAGGCATGATAGAAAAGATAGGAGGTTTGTTTCTGAGATGATGAAAACAAAGCACTGCTGAGATTTGAACTCAGGGTCTCACGTTTACAAGACAGGTGCTTTAACCAACTAAGCCACAGGGTCACATGCTTACAACATGTATTGAAACCTGAGCACTGGTTCATTTCTTATGCAGAAGAAACTCTTAATCTCACAATTGCACTATCAGTAGAGACGTAGCCATGGCAAGTTTGTGAGATGATGATGGAAACAAGGCACTGCTGAGATTTGAACTCAGGGTCTCCTGTTTACAAGACAGGTGCTTTAACCAACTAAGCCACAGTGCCACTTGCTTATGAGACAGAATAGGCAGATAGAAGGAATGCCACGGCAAGGGCAAAAGTAGGAAACATTAAGAATGATTGAAAAGATAGGAAGTTTGTTTCTGAGATGATGAAAACAAAGCACTGCTGAGATTTCAACTCAGTGTCTCTTGTTTACAAGACAGGCGCTTTAACCAACTAAGCCACAGTTCCACATGCTTATGATACAGAATAGGCAGATAGAAGGAATGCCACGGCAAGGACAAAAGTAGGAAACATTAGGAATGATTGAAAAGATAGGAAGTTTGTTTCTGAGATGATGAAAACAAAGCACTGCTGAGATTTCAACTCAGTGTCTCTTGTTTACAAGATAGGCGCTTTAACCAACTAAGCCACAGTTCCACATGCTTATGATACAGAATAGGCAGATAGAAGGAATGCCACGGCAAGGACAAAAGTAGGAAACATTAGGAATGATTGAAAAGATAGGAAGTTTGTTTCTGAGATGATGAAAACAAAGCACTGCTGAGATTTCAACTCAGTGTCTCTTGTTTACAAGATAGGCGCTTTAACCAACTAAGCCACAGTTCCACATGCTTATGATACAGAATAGGCAGATAGAAGGAATGCCACGGCAAGGACAAAAGTAGGAAACATTAGGAATGATTGAAAAGATAGGAAGTTTGTTTCTGAGATGATGAAAACAAAGCACTGCTGAGATTTCAACTCAGTGTCTCTTGTTTACAAGATAGGCGCTTTAACCAACTAAGCCACAGTTCCACATGCTTATGATACAGAATAGGCAGATAGAAGGAATGCCACGGCAAGGACAAAAGTAGGAAACATTAGGAATGATTGAAAAGATAGGAAGTTTGTTTCTGAGATGATGAAAACAAAGCACTGCTGAGATTTCAACTCAGTGTCTCTTGTTTACAAGACAGTTGCCTTAACCAACTAAGCCACAGGGTCACATGCATTAAAACCTGAGCACTGGTTCATTTCTTATGCAGAAGAAACTCTTAATCTCACAATTGCACTATCAGTAGAGACGTAGCCATGGCAAGTTTGTGAGATAATGATGGAAACAAGGCACTGCTGAGATTCGAACTCAGGGTCTCCTGTTTACAAGACAGGCGCTTTAACCAACTAAGCCACAGTGCCACATGCTTATGATACAGAATATGCAGATAGAAGGAATGCCACGGCAAGGACAAAAGTAGGAAACATTAGGAATGATTGAAAAGATAGGAAGTTTGTTTCTGAGATGATGAAAACAAAGCACTGCTGAGATTTCAACTCAGTGTCTCTTGTTTACAAGACAGTCGCCTTAACCAACTAAGCCACAGGGTCACATGCATTAAAACCTGAGCACTGGTTCATTTCTTATGCAGAAGAAACTCTTAATCTCACAATTGCACTATCAGTAGAGACGTAGCCATGGTAAATTTGTGAGATGATGATGGAAACAAAGAACTGCTGAGATTCAAACTCAGTGTCTCCTGTTTACAAGACAGGCGCTTTAACCAACTAAGCCACAGCGCCACATGCTTACGATACAGAGTAGGCATGATAGAAAAGATAGGAGGTTTGTTTCTGAGATGATGAAAACAAAGCACTGCTGAGATTTGAACTCAGGGTCTCACGTTTACAAGACAGGTGCTTTAACCAACTAAGCCACAGGGTCACATGCTTACAACATGTATTGAAACCTGAGCACTGGTTCATTTCTTATGCAGAAGAAACTCTTAATCTCACAATTGCACTATCAGTAGAGACGTAGCCATGGCAAGTTTGTGAGATGATGATGGAAACAAGGCACTGCTGAGATTTGAACTCAGGGTCTCCGGTTTACAAGACAGGTGCTTTAACCAACTAAGCCACAGTGCCACATGCTTATGATACAGAATAGGCAGATAGAAGGAATGCCACGGCAAGGACAAAAGTAGGAAACATTAGGAATGATTGAAAAGATAGGAAGTTTGTTTCTGAGATGATGAAAACAAAGCACTGCTGAGATTTCAACTCAGTGTCTCTTGTTTACAAGACAGGCCCTTTAACCAACTAAGCCACAGTTCCACATGCTTATGATACAGAATAGGCAGATAGAAGGAATGCCACGGCAAGGACAAAAGTAGGAAACATTAGGAATGATTGAAAAGATAGGAAGTTTGTTTCTGAGATGATGAAAACAAAGCACTGCTGAGATTTCAACTCAGTGTCTCTTGTTTACAAGACAGTTGCCTTAACCAACTAAGCCACAGGGTCACATGCATTAAAACCTGAGCACTGGTTCATTTCTTATGCAGAAGAAACTCTTAATCTCACAATTGCACTATCAGTAGAGACGTAGCCATGGCAAGTTTGTGAGATGATGATGGAAACAAGGCACTGCTGAGATTTGAACTCAGGGTCTCCGGTTTACAAGACAGGTGCTTTAACCAACTAAGCCACAGTGCCACATGCTTATGATACAGAATAGGCAGATAGAAGGAATGCCACGGCAAGGACAAAAGTAGGAAACATTAGGAATGATTGAAAAGATAGGAAGTTTGTTTCTGAGATGATGAAAACAAAGCACTGCTGAGATTTCAACTCAGTGTCTCTTGTTTACAAGACAGGCCCTTTAACCAACTAAGCCACAGTTCCACATGCTTATGATACAGAATAGGCAGATAGAAGGAATGCCACGGCAAGGACAAAAGTAGGAAACATTAGGAATGATTGAAAAGATAGGAAGTTTGTTTCTGAGATGATGAAAACAAAGCACTGCTGAGATTTCAACTCAGTGTCTCTTGTTTACAAGACAGTTGCCTTAACCAACTAAGCCACAGGGTCACATGCATTAAAACCTGAGCACTGGTTCATTTCTTATGCAGAAGAAACTCTTAATCTCACAATTGCACTATCAGTAGAGACGTAGCCATGGCAAGTTTGTGAGATAATGATGGAAACAAGGCACTGCTGAGATTCGAACTCAGGGTCTCCTGTTTACAAGACAGGCGCTTTAACCAACTAAGCCACAGTGCCACATGCTTATGATACAGAATATGCAGATAGAAGGAATGCCACGGCAAGGACAAAAGTAGGAAACATTAGGAATGATTGAAAAGATAGGAATTTTGTTTCTGAGATGATGAAAACAAAGCACTGCTGAGATTTCAACTCAGTGTCTCTTGTTTACAAGACAGTCGCCTTAACCAACTAAGCCACAGGGTCACATGCATTAAAACCTGAGCACTGGTTCATTTATTATGCAGAAGAAACTCTTAATCTCACAATTGCACTATCAGTAGAGACGTAGCCATGGTAAATTTGTGAGATGATGATGGAAACAAAGAACTGCTGAGATTCAAACTCAGTGTCTCCTGTTTACAAGACAGGCGCTTTAACCAACTAAGCCACAGCGCCACATGCTTACGATACAGAGTAGGCATGATAGAAAAGATAGGAGGTTTGTTTCTGAGATGATGAAAACAAAGCACTGCTGAGATTTGAACTCAGGGTCTCACGTTTACAAGACAGGTGCTTTAACCAACTAAGCCACAGGGTCACATGCTTACAACATGTATTGAAACCTGAGCACTGGTTCATTTCTTATGCAGAAGAAACTCTTAATCTCACAATTGCACTATCAGTAGAGACGTAGCCATGGCAAGTTTGTGAGATGATGATGGAAACAAGGCACTGCTGAGATTTGAACTCAGGGTCTCCGGTTTACAAGACAGGTGCTTTAACCAACTAAGCCACAGTGCCACATGCTTATGATACAGAATAGGCAGATAGAAGGAATGCCACGGCAAGGACAAAAGTAGGAAACATTAGGAATGATTGAAAAGATAGGAAGTTTGTTTCTGAGATGATGAAAACAAAGCACTGCTGAGATTTCAACTCAGTGTCTCTTGTTTACAAGACAGGCCCTTTAACCAACTAAGCCACAGTTCCACATGCTTATGATACAGAATAGGCAGATAGAAGGAATGCCACGGCAAGGACAAAAGTAGGAAACATTAGGAATGATTGAAAAGATAGGAAGTTTGTTTCTGAGATGATGAAAACAAAGCACTGCTGAGATTTCAACTCAGTGTCTCTTGTTTACAAGACAGTTGCCTTAACCAACTAAGCCACAGGGTCACATGCATTAAAACCTGAGCACTGGTTCATTTCTTATGCAGAAGAAACTCTTAATCTCACAATTGCACTATCAGTAGAGACGTAGCCATGGCAAGTTTGTGAGATAATGATGGAAACAAGGCACTGCTGAGATTCGAACTCAGGGTCTCCTGTTTACAAGACAGGCGCTTTAACCAACTAAGCCACAGTTCCACATGCTTATGATACAGAATAGGCAGATAGAAGGAATGCCACGGCAAGGACAAAAGTAGGAAACATTAGGAATGATTGAAAAGATAGGAAGTTTGTTTCTGAGATGATGAAAACAAAGCACTGCTGAGATTTCAACTCAGTGTCTCTTGTTTACAAGATAGGCGCTTTAACCAACTAAGCCACAGTTCCACATGCTTATGATACAGAATAGGCAGATAGAAGGAATGCCACGGCAAGGACAAAAGTAGGAAACATTAGGAATGATTGAAAAGATAGCAAGTTTGTTTCTGAGATGATGAAAACAAAGCACTGCTGAGATTTCAACTCAGTGTCTCTTGTTTACAAGACAGTCGCCTTAACCAACTAAGCCACAGGGTCACATGCATTAAAACCTGAGCACTGGTTCATTTATTATGCAGAAGAAACTCTTAATCTCACAATTGCACTATCAGTAGAGACGTAGCCATGGTAAATTTGTGAGATGATGATGGAAACAAAGAACTGCTGAGATTCAAACTCAGTGTCTCCTGTTTACAAGACAGGCGCTTTAACTAACTAAGCCACAGCGCCACATGCTTACGATACAGAGTAGGCATGATAGAAAAGATAGGAGGTTTGTTTCTGAGATGATGAAAACAAAGCACTGCTGAGATTTGAACTCAGGGTCTCACGTTTACAAGACAGGTGCTTTAACCAACTAAGCCACAGGGTCACATGCTTACAACATGTATTGAAACCTGAGCACTGGTTCATTTCTTATGCAGAAGAAACTCTTAATCTCACAATTGCACTATCAGTAGAGACGTAGCCATGGCAAGTTTGTGAGATGATGATGGAAACAAGGCACTGCTGAGATTTGAACTCAGGGTCTCCTGTTTACAAGACAGGTGCTTTAACCAACTAAGCCACAGTGCCACTTGCTTATGAGACAGAATAGGCAGATAGAAGGAATGCCACGGCAAGGGCAAAAGTAGGAAACATTAAGAATGATTGAAAAGATAGGAAGTTTGTTTCTGAGATGATGAAAACAAAGCACTGCTGAGATTTCAACTCAGTGTCTCTTGTTTACAAGACAGGCGCTTTAACCAACTAAGCCACAGTTCCACATGCTTATGATACAGAATAGGCAGATAGAAGGAATGCCACGGCAAGCACAAAAGTAGGAAACATTAGGAATGATTGAAAAGATAGGAAGTTTGTTTCTGAGATGATGAAAACAAAGCACTGCTGAGATTTCAACTCAGTGTCTCTTGTTTACAAGATAGGCGCTTTAACCAACTAAGCCACAGTTCCACATGCTTATGATACAGAATAGGCAGATAGAAGGAATGCCACGGCAAGGACAAAAGTAGGAAACATTAGGAATGATTGAAAAGATAGGAAGTTTGTTTCTGAGATGATGAAAACAAAGCACTGCTGAGATTTCAACTCAGTGTCTCTTGTTTACAAGATAGGCGCTTTAACCAACTAAGCCACAGTTCCACATGCTTATGATACAGAATAGGCAGATAGAAGGAATGCCACGGCAAGGACAAAAGTAGGAAACATTAGGAATGATTGAAAAGATAGGAAGTTTGTTTCTGAGATGATGAAAACAAAGCACTGCTGAGATTTCAACTCAGTGTCTCTTGTTTACAAGATAGGCGCTTTAACCAACTAAGCCACAGTTCCACATGCTTATGATACAGAATAGGCAGATAGAAGGAATGCCACGGCAAGGACAAAAGTAGGAAACATTAGGAATGATTGAAAAGATAGGAAGTTTGTTTCTGAGATGATGAAAACAAAGCACTGCTGAGATTTCAACTCAGTGTCTCTTGTTTACAAGACAGTCGCCTTAACCAACTAAGCCACAGGGTCACATGCATTAAAACCTGAGCACTGGTTCATTTCTTATGCAGAAGAAACTCTTAATCTCACAATTGCACTATCAGTAGAGACGTAGCCATGGTAAATTTGTGAGATGATGATGGAAACAAAGAACTGCTGAGATTCAAACTCAGTGTCTCCTGTTTACAAGACAGGCGCTTTAACCAACTAAGCCACAGCGCCACATGCTTACGATACAGAGTAGGCATGATAGAAAAGATAGGAGGTTTGTTTCTGAGATGATGAAAACAAAGCACTGCTGAGATTTGAACTCAGGGTCTCACATTTACAAGACAGGTGCTTTAACCAACTAAGCCACAGGGTCACATGCTTACAACATGTATTGAAACCTGAGCACTGGTTCATTTCTTATGCAGAAGAAACTCTTAATCTCACAATTGCACTATCAGTAGAGACGTAGCCATGGCAAGTTTGTGAGATGATGATGGAAACAAGGCACTGCTGAGATTTGAACTCAGGGTCTCCTGTTTACAAGACATGTGCTTTAACCAACTAAGCCACAGTGCCACTTGCTTATGAGACAGAATAGGCAGATAGAAGGAATACCACGGCAAGGGCAAAAG
The DNA here is from genome assembly GCF_051348905.1 of Ranitomeya variabilis. NCBI lineage: Eukaryota > Metazoa > Chordata > Amphibia > Anura > Dendrobatidae > Ranitomeya > Ranitomeya variabilis. The sequence goes on along the minus strand of NC_135238.1, from coordinate 92,434,464 downwards.
TAGGAAACATTAAGAATGATTGAAAAGATAGGAAGTTTGTTTCTGAGATGATGAAAACAAAGCACTGCTGAGATTTCAACTCAGTGTCTCTTGTTTACAAGACAGGCGCTTTAACCAACTAAGCCACAGTGCCACTTGCTTATGAGACAGAATAGGCAGATAGAAGGAATGCCACGGCAAGGGCAAAAGTAGGAAACATTAAGAATGATTGAAAAGATAGGAAGTTTGTTTCTGAGATGATGAAAACAAAGCACTGCTGAGATTTCAACTCAGTGTCTCTTGTTTACAAGACAGGCGCTTTAACCAACTAAGCCACAGTTCCACATGCTTATGATACAGAATAGGCAGATAGAAGGAATGCCACGGCAAGGACAAAAGTAGGAAACATTAGGAATGATTGAAAAGATAGGAAGTTTGTTTCTGAGATGATGAAAACAAAGCACTGCTGAGATTTCAACTCAGTGTCTCTTGTTTACAAGATAGGCGCTTTAACCAACTAAGCCACAGTTCCACATGCTTATGATACAGAATAGGCAGATAGAAGGAATGCCACGGCAAGGACAAAAGTAGGAAACATTAGGAATGATTGAAAAGATAGGAAGTTTGTTTCTGAGATGATGAAAACAAAGCACTGCTGAGATTTCAACTCAGTGTCTCTTGTTTACAAGATAGGCGCTTTAACCAACTAAGCCACAGTTCCACATGCTTATGATACAGAATAGGCAGATAGAAGGAATGCCACGGCAAGGACAAAAGTAGGAAACATTAGGAATGATTGAAAAGATAGGAAGTTTGTTTCTGAGATGATGAAAACAAAGCACTGCTGAGATTTCAACTCAGTGTCTCTTGTTTACAAGATAGGCGCTTTAACCAACTAAGCCACAGTTCCACATGCTTATGATACAGAATAGGCAGATAGAAGGAATGCCACGGCAAGGACAAAAGTAGGAAACATTAGGAATGATTGAAAAGATAGGAAGTTTGTTTCTGAGATGATGAAAACAAAGCACTGCTGAGATTTCAACTCAGTGTCTCTTGTTTACAAGACAGTCGCCTTAACCAACTAAGCCACAGGGTCACATGCATTAAAACCTGAGCACTGGTTCATTTCTTATGCAGAAGAAACTCTTAATCTCACAATTGCACTATCAGTAGAGACGTAGCCATGGTAAATTTGTGAGATGATGATGGAAACAAAGAACTGCTGAGATTCAAACTCAGTGTCTCCTGTTTACAAGACAGGCGCTTTAACCAACTAAGCCACAGCGCCACATGCTTACGATACAGAGTAGGCATGATAGAAAAGATAGGAGGTTTGTTTCTGAGATGATGAAAACAAAGCACTGCTGAGATTTGAACTCAGGGTCTCACGTTTACAAGACAGGTGCTTTAACCAACTAAGCCACAGGGTCACATGCTTACAACATGTATTGAAACCTGAGCACTGGTTCATTTCTTATGCAGAAGAAACTCTTAATCTCACAATTGCACTATCAGTAGAGACGTAGCCATGGCAAGTTTGTGAGATGATGATGGAAACAAGGCACTGCTGAGATTTGAACTCAGGGTCTCCTGTTTACAAGACAGGTGCTTTAACCAACTAAGCCACAGTGCCACTTGCTTATGAGACAGAATAGGCAGATAGAAGGAATGCCACGGCAAGGGCAAAAGTAGGAAACATTAAGAATGATTGAAAAGATAGGAAGTTTGTTTCTGAGATGATGAAAACAAAGCACTGCTGAGATTTCAACTCAGTGTCTCTTGTTTACAAGACAGGCGCTTTAACCAACTAAGCCACAGTTCCACATGCTTATGATACAGAATAGGCAGATAGAAGGAATGCCACGGCAAGGACAAAAGTAGGAAACATTAGGAATGATTGAAAAGATAGGAAGTTTGTTTCTGAGATGATGAAAACAAAGCACTGCTGAGATTTCAACTCAGTGTCTCTTGTTTACAAGATAGGCGCTTTAACCAACTAAGCCACAGTTCCACATGCTTATGATACAGAATAGGCAGATAGAAGGAATGCCACGGCAAGGACAAAAGTAGGAAACATTAGGAATGATTGAAAAGATAGGAAGTTTGTTTCTGAGATGATGAAAACAAAGCACTGCTGAGATTTCAACTCAGTGTCTCTTGTTTACAAGATAGGCGCTTTAACCAACTAAGCCACAGTTCCACATGCTTATGATACAGAATAGGCAGATAGAAGGAATGCCACGGCAAGGACAAAAGTAGGAAACATTAGGAATGATTGAAAAGATAGGAAGTTTGTTTCTGAGATGATGAAAACAAAGCACTGCTGAGATTTCAACTCAGTGTCTCTTGTTTACAAGATAGGCGCTTTAACCAACTAAGCCACAGTTCCACATGCTTATGATACAGAATAGGCAGATAGAAGGAATGCCACGGCAAGGACAAAAGTAGGAAACATTAGGAATGATTGAAAAGATAGGAAGTTTGTTTCTGAGATGATGAAAACAAAGCACTGCTGAGATTTCAACTCAGTGTCTCTTGTTTACAAGACAGTTGCCTTAACCAACTAAGCCACAGGGTCACATGCATTAAAACCTGAGCACTGGTTCATTTCTTATGCAGAAGAAACTCTTAATCTCACAATTGCACTATCAGTAGAGACGTAGCCATGGCAAGTTTGTGAGATAATGATGGAAACAAGGCACTGCTGAGATTCGAACTCAGGGTCTCCTGTTTACAAGACAGGCGCTTTAACCAACTAAGCCACAGTGCCACATGCTTATGATACAGAATATGCAGATAGAAGGAATGCCACGGCAAGGACAAAAGTAGGAAACATTAGGAATGATTGAAAAGATAGGAAGTTTGTTTCTGAGATGATGAAAACAAAGCACTGCTGAGATTTCAACTCAGTGTCTCTTGTTTACAAGATAGGCGCTTTAACCAACTAAGCCACAGTTCCACATGCTTATGATACAGAATAGGCAGATAGAAGGAATGCCACGGCAAGGACAAAAGTAGGAAACATTAGGAATGATTGAAAAGATAGGAAGTTTGTTTCTGAGATGATGAAAACAAAGCACTGCTGAGATTTCAACTCAGTGTCTCTTGTTTACAAGACAGTTGCCTTAACCAACTAAGCCACAGGGTCACATGCATTAAAACCTGAGCACTGGTTCATTTCTTATGCAGAAGAAACTCTTAATCTCACAATTGCACTATCAGTAGAGACGTAGCCATGGCAAGTTTGTGAGATAATGATGGAAACAAGGCACTGCTGAGATTCGAACTCAGGGTCTCCTGTTTACAAGACAGGCGCTTTAACCAACTAAGCCACAGTGCCACATGCTTATGATACAGAATATGCAGATAGAAGGAATGCCACGGCAAGGACAAAAGTAGGAAACATTAGGAATGATTGAAAAGATAGGAAGTTTGTTTCTGAGATGATGAAAACAAAGCACTGCTGAGATTTCAACTCAGTGTCTCTTGTTTACAAGACAGTCGCCTTAACCAACTAAGCCACAGGGTCACATGCATTAAAACCTGAGCACTGGTTCATTTCTTATGCAGAAGAAACTCTTAGTCTCACAATTGCACTATCAGTAGAGACGTAGCCATGGTAAATTTGTGAGATGATGATGGAAACAAAGAACTGCTGAGATTCAAACTCAGTGTCTCCTGTTTACAAGACAGGCGCTTTAACCAACTAAGCCACAGCGCCACATGCTTACGATACAGAGTAGGCATGATAGAAAAGATAGGAGGTTTGTTTCTGAGATGATGAAAACAAAGCACTGCTGAGATTTGAACTCAGGGTCTCACGTTTACAAGACAGGTGCTTTAACCAACTAAGCCACAGGGTCACATGCTTACAACATGTATTGAAACCTGAGCACTGGTTCATTTCTTATGCAGAAGAAACTCTTAATCTCACAATTGCACTATCAGTAGAGACGTAGCCATGGCAAGTTTGTGAGATGATGATGGAAACAAGGCACTGCTGAGATTTGAACTCAGGGTCTCCGGTTTACAAGACAGGTGCTTTAACCAACTAAGCCACAGTGCCACATGCTTATGATACAGAATAGGCAGATAGAAGGAATGCCACGGCAAGGACAAAAGTAGGAAACATTAGGAATGATTGAAAAGATAGGAAGTTTGTTTCTGAGATGATGAAAACAAAGCACTGCTGAGATTTCAACTCAGTGTCTCTTGTTTACAAGACAGTTGCCTTAACCAACTAAGCCACAGGGTCACATGCATTAAAACCTGAGCACTGGTTCATTTCTTATGCAGAAGAAACTCTTAATCTCACAATTGCACTATCAGTAGAGACGTAGCCATGGCAAGTTTGTGAGATGATGATGGAAACAAGGCACTGCTGAGATTTGAACTCAGGGTCTCCGGTTTACAAGACAGGTGCTTTAACCAACTAAGCCACAGTGCCACATGCTTATGATACAGAATAGGCAGATAGAAGGAATGCCACGGCAAGGACAAAAGTAGGAAACATTAGGAATGATTGAAAAGATAGGAAGTTTGTTTCTGAGATGATGAAAACAAAGCACTGCTGAGATTTCAACTCAGTGTCTCTTGTTTACAAGACAGGCCCTTTAACCAACTAAGCCACAGTTCCACATGCTTATGATACAGAATAGGCAGATAGAAGGAATGCCACGGCAAGGACAAAAGTAGGAAACATTAGGAATGATTGAAAAGATAGGAAGTTTGTTTCTGAGATGATGAAAACAAAGCACTGCTGAGATTTCAACTCAGTGTCTCTTGTTTACAAGACAGTTGCCTTAACCAACTAAGCCACAGGGTCACATGCATTAAAACCTGAGCACTGGTTCATTTCTTATGCAGAAGAAACTCTTAATCTCACAATTGCACTATCAGTAGAGACGTAGCCATGGCAAGTTTGTGAGATAATGATGGAAACAAGGCACTGCTGAGATTCGAACTCAGGGTCTCCTGTTTACAAGACAGGCGCTTTAACCAACTAAGCCACAGTGCCACATGCTTATGATACAGAATATGCAGATAGAAGGAATGCCACGGCAAGGACAAAAGTAGGAAACATTAGGAATGATTGAAAAGATAGGAATTTTGTTTCTGAGATGATGAAAACAAAGCACTGCTGAGATTTCAACTCAGTGTCTCTTGTTTACAAGACAGTCGCCTTAACCAACTAAGCCACAGGGTCACATGCATTAAAACCTGAGCACTGGTTCATTTATTATGCAGAAGAAACTCTTAATCTCACAATTGCACTATCAGTAGAGACGTAGCCATGGTAAATTTGTGAGATGATGATGGAAACAAAGAACTGCTGAGATTCAAACTCAGTGTCTCCTGTTTACAAGACAGGCGCTTTAACCAACTAAGCCACAGCGCCACATGCTTACGATACAGAGTATGCATGATAGAAAAGATAGGAGGTTTGTTTCTGAGATGATGAAAACAAAGCACTGCTGAGATTTGAACTCAGGGTCTCACGTTTACAAGACAGGTGCTTTAACCAACTAAGCCACAGGGTCACATGCTTACAACATGTATTGAAACCTGAGCACTGGTTCATTTCTTATGCAGAAGAAACTCTTAATCTCACAATTGCACTATCAGTAGAGACGTAGCCATGGCAAGTTTGTGAGATGATGATGGAAACAAGGCACTGCTGAGATTTGAACTCAGGGTCTCCGGTTTACAAGACAGGTGCTTTAACCAACTAAGCCACAGTGCCACATGCTTATGATACAGAATAGGCAGATAGAAGGAATGCCACGGCAAGGACAAAAGTAGGAAACATTAGGAATGATTGAAAAGATAGGAAGTTTGTTTCTGAGATGATGAAAACAAAGCACTGCTGAGATTTCAACTCAGTGTCTCTTGTTTACAAGATAGGCGCTTTAACCAACTAAGCCACAGTTCCACATGCTTATGATACAGAATAGGCAGATAGAAGGAATGCCACGGCAAGGACAAAAGTAGGAAACATTAGGAATGATTGAAAAGATAGGAAGTTTGTTTCTGAGATGATGAAAACAAAGCACTGCTGAGATTTCAACTCAGTGTCTCTTGTTTACAAGACAGTTGCCTTAACCAACTAAGCCACAGGGTCACATGCATTAAAACCTGAGCACTGGTTCATTTCTTATGCAGAAAAAACTCTTAATCTCACAATTGCAATATCAGTAGAGACGTAGCCATGGCAAGTTTGTGAGATAATGATGGAAACAAGGCACTGCTGAGATTTGAACTCAGGGTCTCCGGTTTACAAGACAGGTGCTTTAACCAACTAAGCCACAGTGCCACATGCTTATGATACAGAATAGGCAGATAGAAGGAATGCCACGGCAAGGACAAAAGTAGGAAACATTAGGAATGATTGAAAAGATAGGAAGTTTGTTTCTGAGATGATGAAAACAAAGCACTGCTGAGATTTCAACTCAGTGTCTCTTGTTTACAAGATAGGCGCTTTAACCAACTAAGCCACAGTTCCACATGCTTATGATACAGAATAGGCAGATAGAAGGAATGCCACGGCAAGGACAAAAGTAGGAAACATTAGGAATGATTGAAAAGATAGGAAGTTTGTTTCTGAGATGATGAAAACAAAGCACTGCTGAGATTTCAACTCAGTGTCTCTTGTTTACAAGATAGGCGCTTTAACCAACTAAGCCACAGTTCCACATGCTTATGATACAGAATAGGCAGATAGAAGGAATGCCACGGCAAGGACAAAAGTAGGAAACATTAGGAATGATTGAAAAGATAGGAAGTTTGTTTCTGAGATGATGAAAACAAAGCACTGCTGAGATTTCAACTCAGTGTCTCTTGTTTACAAGATAGGCGCTTTAACCAACTAAGCCACAGTTCCACATGCTTATGATACAGAATAGGCAGATAGAAGGAATGCCACGGCAAGGACAAAAGTAGGAAACATTAGGAATGATTGAAAAGATAGGAAGTTTGTTTCTGAGATGATGAAAACAAAGCACTGCTGAGATTTCAACTCAGTGTCTCTTGTTTACAAGACAGTTGCCTTAACCAACTAAGCCACAGGGTCACATGCATTAAAACCTGAGCACTGGTTCATTTCTTATGCAGAAGAAACTCTTAATCTCACAATTGCACTATCAGTAGAGACGTAGCCATGGCAAGTTTGTGAGATAATGATGGAAACAAGGCACTGCTGAGATTCGAACTCAGGGTCTCCTGTTTACAAGACAGGCGCTTTAACCAACTAAGCCACAGTGCCACATGCTTATGATACAGAATATGCAGATAGAAGGAATGCCACGGCAAGGACAAAAGTAGGAAACATTAGGAATGATTGAAAAGATAGGAAGTTTGTTTCTGAGATGATGAAAACAAAGCACTGCTGAGATTTCAACTCAGTGTCTCTTGTTTACAAGACAGTCGCCTTAACCAACTAAGCCACAGGGTCACATGCATTAAAACCTGAGCACTGGTTCATTTCTTATGCAGAAGAAACTCTTAATCTCACAATTGCACTATCAGTAGAGACGTAGCCATGGTAAATTTGTGAGATGATGATGGAAACAAAGAACTGCTGAGATTCAAACTCAGTGTCTCCTGTTTACAAGACAGGCGCTTTAACCAACTAAGCCACAGCGCCACATGCTTACGATACAGAGTAGGCATGATAGAAAAGATAGGAGGTTTGTTTCTGAGATGATGAAAACAAAGCACTGCTGAGATTTGAACTCAGGGTCTCACGTTTACAAGACAGGTGCTTTAACCAACTAAGCCACAGTGCCACTTGCTTATGAGACAGAATAGGCAGATAGAAGGAATGCCACGGCAAGGGCAAAAGTAGGAAACATTAGGAATGATTGAAAAGATAGGAAGTTTGTTTCTGAGATGATGAAAACAAAGCACTGCTGAGATTTGAACTCAGGATCTCACGTTTACAAGACAGGTGCTTTAACCAACTAAGCCACAGGGTCACATGCTTACAACATGCATTAAAACCTGAGCACTGGTTCATTTCTTATGCAGAAGAAACTCTTAATCTCACAATTGCACTATCAGTAGAGACGTAGCCATGGCAAGTTTGTGAGATAATGATGGAAACAAGGCACTGCTGAGATTCAAACTCAGTGTCTCCTGTTTACAACACAGGCGCTTTAACCAACTAAGCCGCAGCACCACATGCTTACGATACAGAGTAGGCATGATAGAAAAGATAGGAGGTTTGTTTCTGAGATGATGAAAACAAAGCACTGCTGAGATTTGAACTCAGGGTCTAACGTTTACAAGACAGGTGCTTTAACCAACTAAGCCACAGGGTCACATGCTTACAACAAGTATTGAAACCTGAGCACTGGTTCATTTCTTATGCAGAAGAAACTCTTAATCTCACTATCAGTAGAGACGTAGCCATGGCAAGTTTGTGAGATGATGGAAACAAGGCACTGCTGAGATTCGAACTCAGGGTCTCCTGTTTACAAGACAGGCGCTTTAACCAACTAAGCCACAGTGCCACATGCTTATGATACAGAATAAGCAGATAAAAGGAATGCCACGGCAAGGACAAAAGTATTAAACATTAGGAATGATTGAAAAGATAGGAAGTTTGTTTCTGAGATGATGAAAACAAAGCACTGCTGAGATTTCAACTCAGTGTCTCTTGTTTACAAGACAGGCGCTTTAACCAACTAAGCCACAGTTCCACATGCTTATGATACAGAATAGGCAGATAGAAGGAATGCCACGGCAAGGACAAAAGTAGGAAACATTAGGAATGATTGAAAAGATAGGAAGTTTGTTTCTGAGATGATGAAAACAAAGCACTGCTGAGATTTCAACTCAGTGTCTCTTGTTTACAAGACAGTCGCCTTAACCAACTAAGCCACAGGGTCACATGCATTAAAACCTGAGCACTGGTTCATTTATTATGCAGAAGAAACTCTTAATCTCACAATTGCACTATCAGTAGAGACGTAGCCATGGTAAATTTGTGAGATGATGATGGAAACAAAGAACTGCTGAGATTCAAACTCAGTGTCTCCTGTTTACAAGACAGGCGCTTTAACTAACTAAGCCACAGCGCCACATGCTTACGATACAGAGTAGGCATGATAGAAAAGATAGGAGGTTTGTTTCTGAGATGATGAAAACAAAGCACTGCTGAGATTTGAACTCAGGGTCTCACGTTTACAAGACAGGTGCTTTAACCAACTAAGCCACAGTGCCACTTGCTTATGAGACAGAATAGGCAGATAGAAGGAATGCCACGGCAAGGGCAAAAGTAGGAAACATTAGGAATGATTGAAAAGATAGGAAGTTTGTTTCTGAGATGATGAAAACAAAGCACTGCTGAGATTTGAACTCAGGATCTCACGTTTACAAGACAGGTGCTTTAACCAACTAAGCCACAGGGTCACATGCTTACAACATGCATTAAAACCTGAGCACTGGTTCATTTCTTATGCAGAAGAAACTCTTAATCTCACAATTGCACTATCAGTAGAGATGTAGCCATGGCAAGTTTGTGAGATAATGATGGAAACAAGGCACTGCTGAGATTCAAACTCAGTGTCTCCTGTTTACAACACAGGCGCTTTAACCAACTAAGCCGCAGCACCACATGCTTACGATACAGAGTAGGCATGATAGAAAAGATAGGAGGTTTGTTTCTGAGATGATGAAAACAAAGCACTGCTGAGATTTGAACTCAGGGTCTAACGTTTACAAGACAGGTGCTTTAACCAACTAAGCCACAGGGTCACATGCTTACAACAAGTATTGAAACCTGAGCACTGGTTCATTTCTTATGCAGAAGAAACTCTTAATCTCACTATCAGTAGAGACGTAGCCATGGCAAGTTTGTGAGATGATGGAAACAAGGCACTGCTGAGATTCGAACTCAGGGTCTCCTGTTTACAAGACAGGCGCTTTAACCAACTAAGCCACAGTGCCACATGCTTATGATACAGAATAAGCAGATAAAAGGAATGCCACGGCAAGGACAAAAGTATTAAACATTAGGAATGATTGAAAAGATAGGAAGTTTGTTTCTGAGATGATGAAAACAAAGCACTGCTGAGATTTCAACTCAGTGTCTCTTGTTTACAAGACAGGCGCTTTAACCAACTAAGCCACAGTTCCACATGCTTATGATACAGAATAGGCAGATAGAAGGAATGCCACGGCAAGGACAAAAGTAGGAAACATTAGGAATGATTGAAAAGATAGGAAGTTTGTTTCTGAGATGATGAAAACAAAGCACTGCTGAGATTTCAACTCAGTGTCTCTTGTTTACAAGACAGTCGCCTTAACCAACTAAGCCACAGGGTCACATGCTTACCACATGTATTAAAACCTGAGCACTGGTTCATTTCTTATGCAGAAGAAACTCTCAATCTCACAATTGCACTATCAGTAGAGACGTAGCCATGGCAAGTTTGTGAGATAATGATGGAAACAAGGCACTGCTGAGATTCGAACTCAGGGTCTCCTGTTTACAAGACAGGCGCTTTAACCAACTAAGCCACAGTGCCACATGCTTATGATACAGAATATGCAGATAGAAGGAATGCCACGGCAAGGACAAAAGTAGGAAACATTAGGAATGATTGAAAAGATAGGAAGTTTGTTTCTGAGATGATGAAAACAAAGCACTGCTGAGATTTCAACTCAGTGTCTCTTGTTTACAAGACAGGCGCTTTAACCAACTAAGCCACAGTTCCACATGCTTATGATACAGAATAGGCAGATAGAAGGAATGCCACGGCAAGGACAAAAGTAGGAAACATTAGGAATGATTGAAAAGATAGGAAGTTTGTTTCTGAGATGATGAAAACAAAGCACTGCTGAGATTTCAACTCAGTGTCTCTTGTTTACAAGACAGTCGCCTTAACCAACTAAGCCACATGCATTAAAACCTGAGCACTGGTTCATTTCTTATGGAGAAGAAACTCTCAATCTCACAATTGCACTATCAGTAGAGACGTAGCCATGGCAAGTTTGTGAGATGATGGAAACAAGGCACTGCTAAGATTCAAACTCAGTGTCTCCTGTTTACAACACAGGCGCTTTAACCAACTAAGCCGCAGCGCCACATGCTTACGATACAGAGTAGGTATGATAGAAAAGATAGGAGGTTTGTTTCTGAGATGATGAAAACAAAGCACTGCTGAGATTTGAACTCAGGGTCTAACGTTTACAAGACAGGTGCTTTAACCAACTAAGCCACAGGGTCACATGCTTACAACATGTATTGAAACCTGAGCACTGGTTCATTTCTTATGCAGAAGAAACTCTTAATCTCACTATCAGTAGAGACGTAGCCATGGCAAGTTTGTGAGATGATGGAAACAAGGCACTGCTGAGATTCGAACTCAGGGTCTCCTGTTTACAAGACAGGCGCTTTAACCAACTAAGCCACAGTGCCACATGCTTATGATACAGAATAAGCAGATAGAAGGAATGCCACGGCAAGGACAAAAGTATTAAACATTAGGAATGATTGAAAAGATAGGAAGTTTGTTTCTGAGATGATGAAAACAAAGCACTGCTGAGATTTCAACTCAGTGTCTCTTGTTTACAAGACAGGCGCTTTAACCAACTAAGCCACAGTTCCACATGCTTATGATACAGAATAGGCAGATAGAAGGAATGCCACGGCAAAGACAAAAGTAGGAAACATTAGGAATGATTGAAAAGATAGGAAGTTTGTTTCTGAGATGATGAAAACAAAGCACTGCTGAGATTTCAACTCAGTGTCTCTTGTTTACAAGACAGTCGCCTTAACCAACTAAGCCACAGGGTCACATGCATTAAAACCTGAGCTCAGGTTCATTTCTTATGCAGAAGAAACTCTCAATCTCACAATTGCACTATCAGTAGAGACGTAGCCATGGCAAGTTTGTGAGATGATGGAAACAAGGCACTGCTGAGATTCGAACTCAGGGTCTCCTGTTTACAAGACAGGCGCTTTAACCAACTAAGCCACAGTGCCACATGCTTATGATACAGAATATGCAGATAGAAGGAATGCCACGGCAAGGACAAAAGTAGGAAACATTAGGAATGATTGAAAAGATAGGAAGTTTGTTTCTGAGATGATGAAAACAAAGCACTGCTGAGATTTCAACTCAGTGTCTCTTGTTTACAAGACAGTCGCCTTAACCAACTAAGCCACAGGGTCACATGCATTAAAACCTGAGCACTGGTTCATTTCTTATGCAGAAGAAACTCTTAATCTCACAATTGCACTATCAGTAGAGACGTAGCCATGGTAAATTTGTGAGATGATGATGGAAACAAAGAACTGCTGAGATTCAAACTCAGTGTCTCCTGTTTACAAGACAGGCGCTTTAACCAACTAAGCCACAGCGCCACATGCTTACGATACAGAGTAGGCATGATAGAAAAGATAGGAGGTTTGTTTCTGAGATGATGAAAACAAAGCACTGCTGAGATTTGAACTCAGGGTCTCACGTTTACAAGACAGGTGCTTTAACCAACTAAGCCACAGGGTCACATGCTTACAACATGTATTGAAACCTGAGCACTGGTTCATTTCTTATGCAGAAGAAACTCTTAATCTCACAATTGCACTATCAGTAGAGACGTAGCCATGGCAAGTTTGTGAGATGATGATGGAAACAAGGCACTGCTGAGATTTGAACTCAGGGTCTCCGGTTTACAAGACAGGTGCTTTAACCAACTAAGCCACAGTGCCACATGCTTATGATACAGAATAGGCAGATAGAAGGAATGCCACGGCAAGGACAAAAGTAGGAAACATTAGGAATGATTGAAAAGATAGGAAGTTTGTTTCTGAGATGATGAAAACAAAGCACTGCTGAGATTTCAACTCAGTGTCTCTTGTTTACAAGACAGGCCCTTTAACCAACTAAGCCACAGTTCCACATGCTTATGATACAGAATAGGCAGATAGAAGGAATGCCACGGCAAGGACAAAAGTAGGAAACATTAGGAATGATTGAAAAGATAGGAAGTTTGTTTCTGAGATGATGAAAACAAAGCACTGCTGAGATTTCAACTCAGTGTCTCTTGTTTACAAGACAGTTGCCTTAACCAACTAAGCCACAGGGTCACATGCATTAAAACCTGAGCACTGGTTCATTTCTTATGCAGAAGAAACTCTTAATCTCACAATTGCACTATCAGTAGAGATGTAGCCATGGCAAGTTTGTGAGATAATGATGGAAACAAGGCACTGCTGAGATTCGAACTCAGGGTCTCCTGTTTACAAGACAGGCGCTTTAACTAACTAAGCCACAGTTCCACATGCTTATGATACAGAATAGGCAGATAGAAGGAATGCCACGGCAAGGACAAAAGTAGGAAACATTAGGAATGATTGAAAAGATAGGAAGTTTGTTTCTGAGATGATGAAAACAAAGCACTGCTGAGATTTCAACTCAGTGTCTCTTGTTTACAAGATAGGCGCTTTAACCAACTAAGCCACAGTTCCACATGCTTATGATACAGAATAGGCAGATAGAAGGAATGCCACGGCAAGGACAAAAGTAGGAATTATTAGGAATGATTGAAAAGATAGCAAGTTTGTTTCTGAGATGATGAAAACAAAGCACTGCTGAGATTTCAACTCAGTGTCTCTTGTTTACAAGACAGTCGCCTTAACCAACTAAGCCACAGGGTCACATGCATTAAAACCTGAGCACTGGTTCATTTATTATGCAGAAGAAACTCTTAATCTCACAATTGCACTATCAGTAGAGACGTAGCCATGGTAAATTTGTGAGATGATGATGGAAACAAAGAACTGCTGAGATTCAAACTCAGTGTCTCCTGTTTACAAGACAGGCGCTTTAACTAACTAAGCCACAGCGCCACATGCTTACGATACAGAGTAGGCATGATAGAAAAGATAGGAGGTTTGTTTCTGAGATGATGAAAACAAAGCACTGCTGAGATTTGAACTCAGGGTCTCACGTTTACAAGACAGGTGCTTTAACCAACTAAGCCACAGGGTCACATGCTTACAACATGTATTGAAACCTGAGCACTGGTTCATTTCTTATGCAGAAGAAACTCTTAATCTCACAATTGCACTATCAGTAGAGACGTAGCCATGGCAAGTTTGTGAGATGATGATGGAAACAAGGCATTGCTGAGATTTGAACTCAGGGTCTCCTGTTTACAAGACAGGTGCTTTAACCAACTAAGCCACAGTGCCACTTGCTTATGAGACAGAATAGGCAGATAGAAGGAATGCCACGGCAAGGGCAAAAGTAGGAAACATTAGGAATGATTGAAAAGATAGGAAGTTTGTTTCTGAGATGATGAAAACAAAGCACTGCTGAGATTTCAACTCAGTGTCTCTTGTTTACAAGACAGGCGCTTTAACCAACTAAGCCACAGTTCCACATGCTTATGATACAGAATAGGCAGATAGAAGGAATGTCACGGCAAGGACAAAAGTAGGAAACATTAGGAATGATTGAAAAGATAGGAAGTTTGTTTCTGAGATGATGAAAACAAAGCACTGCTGAGATTTCAACTCAGTGTCTCTTGTTTACAAGATAGGCGCTTTAACCAACTAAGCCACAGTTCCACATGCTTATGATACAGAATAGGCAGATAGAAGGAATGCCACGGCAAGGACAAAAGTAGGAAACATTAGGAATGATTGAAAAGATAGGAAGTTTGTTTCTGAGATGATGAAAACAAAGCACTGCTGAGATTTCAACTCAGTGTCTCTTGTTTACAAGACAGTCGCCTTAACCAACTAAGCCACAGGGTCACATGCATTAAAACCTGAGCACTGGTTCATTTCTTATGCAGAAGAAACTCTTAATCTCACAATTGCACTATCAGTAGAGACGTAGCCATGGCAAGTTTGTGAGATAATGATGGAAACAAGGCACTGCTGAGATTCGAACTCAGGGTCTCCTGTTTACAAGACAGGCGCTTTAACCAACTAAGCCACAGCGCCACATGCTTACGATACAGAGTAGGCATGATAGAAAAGATAGGAGGTTTGTTTCTGAGATGATGAAAACAAAGCACTGCTGAGATTTGAACTCAGGGTCTCCTGTTTACAAGACAGGTGCTTTAACCAACTAAGCCACAGTGCCACTTGCTTATGAGACAGAATAGGCAGATAGAAGGAATGCCACGGCAAGGGCAAAAGTAGGAAACATTAGGAATGATTGAAAAGATAGGAAGTTTGTTTCTGAGATGATGAAAACAAAGCACTGCTGAGATTTGAACTCAGGATCTCACGTTTACAAGACAGGTGCTTTAACCAACTAAGCCACAGGGTCACATGCTTACAACATGCATTAAAACCTGAGCACTGGTTCATTTCTTATGCAGAAGAAACTCTTAATCTCACAATTGCACTATCAGTAGAGACGTAGCCATGGCAAGTTTGTGAGATAATGATGGAAACAAGGCACTGCTGAGATTCAAACTCAGTGTCTCCTGTTTACAACACAGGCGCTTTAACCAACTAAGCCGCAGCACCACATGCTTACGATACAGAGTAGGCATGATAGAAAAGATAGGAGGTTTGTTTCTGAGATGATGAAAACAAAGCACTGCTGAGATTTGAACTCAGTGTCTAACGTTTACAAGACAGGTGCTTTAACCAACTAAGCCACAGGGTCACATGCTTACAACAAGTATTGAAACCTGAGCACTGGTTCATTTCTTATGCAGAAGAAACTCTTAATCTCACTATCAGTAGAGACGTAGCCATGGCAAGTTTGTGAGATGATGGAAACAAGGCACTGCTGAGATTCGAACTCAGGGTCTCCTGTTTACAAGACAGGCGCTTTAACCAACTAAGCCACAGTGCCACATGCTTATGATACAGAATAAGCAGATAAAAGGAATGCCACGGCAAGGACAAAAGTATTAAACATTAGGAATGATTGAAAAGATAGGAAGTTTGTTTCTGAGATGATGAAAACAAAGCACTGCTGAGATTTCAACTCAGTGTCTCTTGTTTACAAGACAGGCGCTTTAACCAACTAAGCCACAGTTCCACATGCTTATGATACAGAATAGGCAGATAGAAGGAATGCCACGGCAAGGACAAAAGTAGGAAACATTAGGAATGATTGAAAAGATAGGAAGTTTGTTTCTGAGATGATGAAAACAAAGCACTGCTGAGATTTCAACTCAGTGTCTCTTGTTTACAAGACAGTCGCCTTAACCAACTAAGCCACAGGGTCACATGCTTACCACATGTATTAAAACCTGAGCACTGGTTCATTTCTTATGCAGAAGAAACTCTCAATCTCACAATTGCACTATCAGTAGAGACGTAGCCATGGCAAGTTTGTGAGATAATGATGGAAACAAGGCACTGCTGAGATTCGAACTCAGGGTCTCCTGTTTACAAGACAGGCGCTTTAACCAACTAAGCCACAGTGCCACATGTTTATGATACAGAATATGCAGATAGAAGGAATGCCACGGCAAGGACAAAAGTAGGAAACATTAGGAATGATTGAAAAGATAGGAAGTTTGTTTCTGAGATGATGAAAACAAAGCACTGCTGAGATTTCAACTCAGTGTCTCTTGTTTACAAGACAGGCGCTTTAACCAACTAAGCCACAGTTCCACATGCTTATGATACAGAATAGGCAGATAGAAGGAATGCCACGGCAAGGACAAAAGTAGGAAACATTAGGAATGATTGAAAAGATAGGAAGTTTGTTTCTGAGATGATGAAAACAAAGCACTGCTGAGATTTCAACTCAGTGTCTCTTGTTTACAAGACAGTCGCCTTAACCAACTAAGCCACATGCATTAAAACCTGAGCACTGGTTCATTTCTTATGGAGAAGAAACTCTCAATCTCACAATTGCACTATCAGTAGAGACGTAGCCATGGCAAGTTTGTGAGATGATGGAAACAAGGCACTGCTAAGATTCAAACTCAGTGTCTCCTGTTTACAACACAGGCGCTTTAACCAACTAAGCCGCAGCGCCACATGCTTACGATACAGAGTAGGTATGATAGAAAAGATAGGAGGTTTGTTTCTGAGATGATGAAAACAAAGCACTGCTGAGATTTGAACTCAGGGTCTAACGTTTACAAGACAGGTGCTTTAACCAACTAAGCCACAGGGTCACATGCTTACAACATGTATTGAAACCTGAGCACTGGTTCATTTCTTATGCAGAAGAAACTCTTAATCTCACTATCAGTAGAGACGTAGCCATGGCAAGTTTGTGAGATGATGGAAACAAGGCACTGCTGAGATTCGAACTCAGGGTCTCCTGTTTACAAGACAGGCGCTTTAACCAACTAAGCCACAGTGCCACATGCTTATGATACAGAATAAGCAGATAGAAGGAATGCCACGGCAAGGACAAAAGTATTAAACATTAGGAATGATTGAAAAGATAGGAAGTTTGTTTCTGAGATGATGAAAACAAAGCACTGCTGAGATTTCAACTCAGTGTCTCTTGTTTACAAGACAGGCGCTTTAACCAACTAAGCCACAGTTCCACATGCTTATGATACAGAATAGGCAGATAGAAGGAATGCCACGGCAAAGACAAAAGTAGGAAACATTAGGAATGATTGAAAAGATAGGAAGTTTGTTTCTGAGATGATGAAAACAAAGCACTGCTGAGATTTCAACTCAGTGTCTCTTGTTTACAAGACAGTCGCCTTAACCAACTAAGCCACAGGGTCACATGCATTAAAACCTGAGCTCAGGTTCATTTCTTATGCAGAAGAAACTCTCAATCTCACAATTGCACTATCAGTAGAGACGTAGCCATGGCAAGTTTGTGAGATGATGGAAACAAGGCACTGCTGAGATTCGAACTCAGGGTCTCCTGTTTACAAGACAGGCGCTTTAACCAACTAAGCCACAGTGCCACATGCTTATGATACAGAATAAGCAGATAGAAGGAATGCCACGGCAAGGACAAAAGTATTAAACATTAGGAATGATTGAAAAGATAGGAGGTTTGTTTCTGAGATGATGAAAACAAAGCACTGCTGAGACTTCAACTCAGTGTCTCTTGTTTACAAGACAGACGCTTTAACCAACTAAGCCACAGTTCCACATGCTTATGATACAGAATAGGCAGATAGAAGGAATGCCACGGCAAGGACAAAAGTAGGAAACATTAGGAATGATTGAAAAGATAGGAAGTTTGTTTCTGAGATGATGAAAACAAAGCACTGCTGAGATTTCAACTCAGTGTCTCTTGTTTACAAGACAGTCGCCTTAACCAACTAAGCCACAGGGTCACATGCATTAAAACCTGAGCACTGGTTCATTTCTTATGCAGAAGAAACTCTTAATCTCACAATTGCACTAGTGCAATTGTGAGATTAAGAATTTCTTCTGTATAGGGGCCAAAAAGGAAGGAAGATGGCATCAAGCATAACAACATACAACCAGTGGATTTTGTCCTTTAGCTTAGTTGGTCAAAGCGCCTGTTTAGTAAACAGAAAATCTTGATTTCGAATGTCAGCAGTGCTTTTCTTTCTTCACCTCAGTTTGGGCCATTTTAGCCAAAAAAAGAGGACTTTTGTTCTTGTATGACATTAAACCTGTCTTTACCACAGTCCTAACATAGTGCAGTTGAGAGAAAAAAATCTCTGCTGTCGAAGTGCTTAAAAAGGAATTAGATGATATAATTTTCTTTAGAGAATAAAGGATGCATCAAGCATTAAAAGATAAAACCAGTGGAATTACACTTCTGACTCTGCAAAGTTTGATAGCAGCTTTCTTAAAAAGGAAGATAAACTTTCAAGCTTGAAGTATCTACCGCTTGGGCTAGAAAAGAAATCAAAACAATACAATGTGTAACAAGCAGATTAAACCGACGAGGATGGGATTCGAACCCATGCATGCAGAGCACAATGGATTAGCAGTCCATCGCCTTAACCACTCGGCCACCTCGTCTACATGGCGCTCATGCGCTAAGGAGATAAGATGTAATGATTATTTTTACCAGTCAGTGTGCTTTCTCTGAAGATTTTATGTCAGCTTTTGTCAGAGTGGCCTTATATTATCTCCTACAGTGTCTATTTTTTAAAGTTAGATTGGGGCAAACTCTGTAAGAAATAAACCAGTGCTCAGGGTTTTAATACCAACTTTTCAATCATTCCTAATTTTTCCTCCTTTGGCCCTGCCGTGGAATTCCTTCAATCCGCCTATTTTGTGTCATAACTTGGAAGAAAAATAAGTCCCAAATTAAAGCTGGACTTCATGACTGAGAATTACATCCTGTTCCTCGTTTCTGTGTGCATGGAATGAAACTCAACTCAATGTTGTCTTGCTAAGTTAACCACTTGAAAGTTTTGATTGGTGCTGACATCTTCCCTAGATTTCATAGGCTTTCCAGCTTGTGGTGCTGTGGCTTAGTTGGTTAAAGCGCCTGTCTAGTAAACAGGAGATCCTGAGTTCGAATCTCAGCAGTGCCTTGTTTTCATCATCTGAAAAACAAACTTCCTATCTTAAAAATGGGAATTTCACTTGCGTAAAACCTCAAATTTACCTTGGCTGCGTCTCTACTGATAGTGCAATTGTGAGATTAAGAATTTCTTCTGTATAGGGGCCAAAAAGGAAGGAAGATGGCATCAAGCATAACAACATAAAACCGGTGGATTTTGTCCTTTAGCTTAGTTGGTCAAAGCGCCTGTTTAGTAAACAGAAAATCTTGATTTCGAATGTCAGCAGTGCTTTTCTTTCTTCACCTCAGTTTGGGCCATTTTAGCCAAAAAAAGAGGACTTTTGTTCTTGTATGACATTAAACCTGTCTTTACCACAGTCCTAACATAGTGCAGTTGAGAGAAAAAAATCTCTGCTGTCGAAGTGCTTAAAAAGGAATTAGATGATATAATTTTCTTTAGAGAATAAAGGATGCATCAAGCATTAAAAGATAAAACCAGTGGAATTACACTTCTGACTCTGCAAAGTTTGATAGCAGCTTTCTTAAAAAGGAAGATAAACTTTCAAGCTTGAAGTATCTACCGCTTGGGCTAGAAAAGAAATCAAAACAATACAACGTGTAACAAGCAGATTAAACCGACGAGGATGGGATTCGAACCCATGCATGCAGAGCACAATGGATTAGCAGTCCATCGCCTTAACCACTCGGCCACCTCGTCTACATGGCGCTCATGCGCTAAGGAGATAAGATGTAATGATTATTTTTACCAGTCAGTGTGCTTTCTCTGAAGATTTTATGTCAGCTTTTGTCAGAGTGGCCTTATATTATCTCCTACAGTGTCTATTTTTTAAAGTTAGAATGGGGCAAACTCTGTAAGAAATAAACCAGTGCTCAGGGTTTTAATACCAACTTTTCAATCATTCCTAATTTTTCCTCCTTTGGCCCTGCCGTGGAATTCCTTCAATCCGCCTATTTTGTGTCATAACTTGGAAGAAAAATAAGTCCCAAATTAAAGCTGGACTTCATGACTGAGAATTACATCCTGTTCCTCGTTTCTGTGTGCATGGAATGAAACTCAACTCAATGTTGTCTTGCTAAGTTAACCACTTGAAAGTTTTGATTGGTGCTGACATCTTCCCTAGATTTCATAGGCTTTCCAGCTTGTGGTGCTGTGGCTTAGTTGGTTAAAGCGCCTGTCTAGTAAACAGGAGATCCTGAGTTTGAATCTCAGCAGTGCCTTGTTTTCATCATCTGAAAAACAAACTTCCTATCTTAAAAATGGGAATTTCACTTGCGTAAAACCTCAAATTTACCTTGGCTGCGTCTCTACTGATAGTGCAATTGTGAGATTAAGAATTTCTTCTGTATAGGGGCCAAAAAGGAAGGAAGATGGCATCAAGCATAACAACATAAAACCGGTGGATTTTGTCCTTTAGCTTAGTTGGTCAAAGCGCCTGTTTAGTAAACAGAAAATCTTGATTTCGAATGTCAGCAGTGCTTTTCTTTCTTCACCTCAGTTTGGGCCATTTTAGCCAAAAAAAGAGGACTTTTGTTCTTGTATGACATTAAACCTGTCTTTACCACAGTCCTAACATAGTGCAGTTGAGAGAAAAAAATCTCTGCTGTCGAAGTGCTTAAAAAGGAATTAGATGATATAATTTTCTTTAGAGAATAAAGGATGCATCAAGCATTAAAAGATAAAACCAGTGGAATTACACTTCTGACTCTGCAAAGTTTGATAGCAGCTTTCTTAAAAAGGAAGATAAACTTTCAAGCTTGAAGTATCTACCGCTTGGGCTAGAAAAGAAATCAAAACAATACAACGTGTAACAAGCAGATTAAACCGACGAGGATGGGATTCGAACCCATGCATGCAGAGCACAATGGATTAGCAGTCCATCGCCTTAACCACTCGGCCACCTCGTCTACATGGCGCTCATGCGCTAAGGAGATAAGATGTAATGATTATTTTTACCAGTCAGTGTGCTTTCTCTGAAGATTTTATGTCAGCTTTTGTCAGAGTGGCCTTATATTATCTCCTACAGTGTCTATTTTTTAAAGTTAGAATGGGGCAAACTCTGTAAGAAATAAACCAGTGCTCAGGGTTTTAATACCAACTTTTCAATCATTCCTAATTTTTCCTCCTTTGGCCCTGCCGTGGAATTCCTTCAATCCGCCTATTTTGTGTCATAACTTGGAAGAAAAATAAGTCCCAAATTAAAGCTGGACTTCATGACTGAGAATTACATCCTGTTCCTCGTTTCTGTGTGCATGGAATGAAACTCAACTCAATGTTGTCTTGCTAAGTTAACCACTTGAAAGTTTTGATTGGTGCTGACATCTTCCCTAGATTTCATTGGCTTTCCAGCTTGTGGTGCTGTGGCTTAGTTGGTTAAAGCGCCTGTCTAGTAAACAGGAGATCCTGAGTTCGAATCTCAGCAGTGCCTTGTTTTCATCATCTGAAAAACAAACTTCCTATCTTAGGCTACGTTCACATTTGCGTTGTGCGCTGCAGCGCACAACGCAAACAAAAACGCGGCAAAACGCATGCACAACGCTGCGTTTTGCGCCGCATGCGTCCTTTTTTTCATTGATTTCGGACGCAGCAAAAATGCAACTTGCTGCGTCCTCTGCGCCCCGACGCGGGCGCCGCAGGGACGCATGCGGCGCCAAACGCAAGTGCACCGCATGTACATGCGCCCCCATGTTAAATATAGGGGCGCATGATGCATGCGGCGCCGCTGCGGCGCCCGACGCTGCGGCGAGGACCGCAAATGTGAACGTAGCCTTAAAAATGGGAATTTCACTTGCGTAAAACCTCAAATTTACCTTGGCTGCGTCTCTACTGATAGTGCAATTGTGAGATTAAGAATTTCTTCTGTATAGGGGCCAAAAAGGAAGGAAGATGGCATCAAGCATAACAACATAAAACCAGTGGATTTTGTCTTTAGCTTAGTTGGTCAAAGCGCCTGTTTAGTAAACAGAAAATCTTGATTTCGAATGTCAGCAGTGCTTTTCTTTCTTCACCTCAGTTTGGGCCATTTTAGCCAAAAAAAGAGGACTTTTGTTCTTGTATGACATTAAACCTGTCTTTACCACAGTCCTAACATAGTGCAGTTGAGAGAAAAAAATCTCTGCTGTCGAAGTGCTTAAAAAGGAATTAGATGATATAATTTTCTTTAGAGAATAAAGGATGCATCAAGCATTAAAAGATAAAACCAGTGGAATTACACTTCTGACTCTGCAAAGTTTGATAGCAGCTTTCTTAAAAAGGAAGATAAACTTTCAAGCTTGAAGTATCTACCGCTTGGGCTAGAAAAGAAATCAAAACAATACAACGTGTAACAAGCAGATTAAACCGACGAGGATGGGATTCGAACCCATGCATGCAGAGCACAATGGATTAGCAGTCCATCGCCTTAACCACTCGGCCACCTCGTCTACATGGCGCTCATGCGCTAAGGAGATAAGATGTAATGATTATTTTTACCAGTCAGTGTGCTTTCTCTGAAGATTTTATGTCAGCTTTTGTCAGAGTGGCCTTATATTATCTCCTACAGTGTCTATTTTTTAAAGTTAGATTGGGGCAAACTCTGTAAGAAATAAACCAGTGCTCAGGGTTTTAATACCAACTTTTCAATCATTCCTAATTTTTCCTCCTTTGGCCCTGCCGTGGAATTCCTTCAATCCGCCTATTTTGTGTCATAACTTGGAAGAAAAATAAGTCCCAAATTAAAGCTGGACTTCATGACTGAGAATTACATCCTGTTCCTCGTTTCTGTGTGCATGGAATGAAACTCAACTCAATGTTGTCTTGCTAAGTTAACCACTTGAAAGTTTTGATTGGTGCTGACATCTTCCCTAGATTTCATAGGCTTTCCAGCTTGTGGTGCTGTGGCTTAGTTGGTTAAAGCGCCTGTCTAGTAAACAGGAGATCCTGAGTTCGAATCTCAGCAGTGCCTTGTTTTCATCATCTGAAAAACAAACTTCCTATCTTAGGCTACGTTCACATTTGCGTTGTGCGCTGCAGCGCACAACGCAAACAAAAACGCGGCAAAACGCATGCACAACGCTGCGTTTTGCGCCGCATGCGTCCTTTTTTTCATTGATTTCGGACGCAGCAAAAATGCAACTTGCTGCGTCCTCTGCGCCCCGACGCGGGCGCCGCAGGGACGCATGCGGCGCCAAACGCAAGTGCACCGCATGTACATGCGCCCCCATGTTAAATATAGGGGCGCATGATGCATGCGGCGCCGCTGCGGCGCCCGACGCTGCGGCGAGGACCGCAAATGTGAACGTAGCCTTAAAAATGGGAATTTCACTTGCGTAAAACCTCAAATTTACCTTGGCTGCGTCTCTACTGATAGTGCAATTGTGAGATTAAGAATTTCTTCTGTATAGGGGCCAAAAAGGAAGGAAGATGGCATCAAGCATAACAACATAAAACCAGTGGATTTTGTCTTTAGCTTAGTTGGTCAAAGCGCCTGTTTAGTAAACAGAAAATCTTGATTTCGAATGTCAGCAGTGCTTTTCTTTCTTCACCTCAGTTTGGGCCATTTTAGCCAAAAAAAGAGGACTTTTGTTCTTGTATGACATTAAACCTGTCTTTACCACAGTCCTAACATAGTGCAGTTGAGAGAAAAAAATCTCTGCTGTCGAAGTGCTTAAAAAGGAATTAGATGATATAATTTTCTTTAGAGAATAAAGGATGCATCAAGCATTAAAAGATAAAACCAGTGGAATTACACTTCTGACTCTGCAAAGTTTGATAGCAGCTTTCTTAAAAAGGAAGATAAACTTTCAAGCTTGAAGTATCTACCGCTTGGGCTAGAAAAGAAATCAAAACAATACAACGTGTAACAAGCAGATTAAACCGACGAGGATGGGATTCGAACCCATGCATGCAGAGCACAATGGATTAGCAGTCCATCGCCTTAACCACTCGGCCACCTCGTCTACATGGCGCTCATGCGCTAAGGAGATAAGATGTAATGATTATTTTTACCAGTCAGTGTGCTTTCTCTGAAGATTTTATGTCAGCTTTTGTCAGAGTGGCCTTATATTATCTCCTACAGTGTCTATTTTTTAAAGTTAGATTGGGGCAAACTCTGTAAGAAATAAACCAGTGCTCAGGGTTTTAATACCAACTTTTCAATCATTCCTAATTTTTCCTCCTTTGGCCCTGCCGTGGAATTCCTTCAATCCGCCTATTTTGTGTCATAACTTGGAAGAAAAATAAGTCCCAAATTAAAGCTGGACTTCATGACTGAGAATTACATCCTGTTCCTCGTTTCTGTGTGCATGGAATGAAACTCAACTCAATGTTGTCTTGCTAAGTTAACCACTTGAAAGTTTTGATTGGTGCTGACATCTTCCCTAGATTTCATAGGCTTTCCAGCTTGTGGTGCTGTGGCTTAGTTGGTTAAAGCGCCTGTCTAGTAAACAGGAGATCCTGAGTTCGAATCTCAGCAGTGCCTTGTTTTCATCATCTGAAAAACAAACTTCCTATCTTAGGCTACGTTCACATTTGCGTTGTGCGCTGCAGCGCACAACGCAAA
This sequence comes from Ranitomeya variabilis, assembly GCF_051348905.1. Classification (NCBI taxonomy): domain Eukaryota; kingdom Metazoa; phylum Chordata; class Amphibia; order Anura; family Dendrobatidae; genus Ranitomeya; species Ranitomeya variabilis. The sequence continues at coordinate 92,409,527 of NC_135238.1, read as the reverse complement.
CAAAAACGCGGCAAAACGCATGCACAACGCTGCGTTTTGCGCCGCATGCGTCCTTTTTTTCATTGATTTCGGACGCAGCAAAAATGCAACTTGCTGCGTCCTCTGCGCCCCGACGCGGGCGCCGCAGGGACGCATGCGGCGCCAAACGCAAGTGCACCGCATGTACATGCGCCCCCATGTTAAATATAGGGGCGCATGATGCATGCGGCGCCGCTGCGGCGCCCGACGCTGCGGCGAGGACCGCAAATGTGAACGTAGCCTTAAAAATGGGAATTTCACTTGCGTAAAACCTCAAATTTACCTTGGCTGCGTCTCTACTGATAGTGCAATTGTGAGATTAAGAATTTCTTCTGTATAGGGGCCAAAAAGGAAGGAAGATGGCATCAAGCATAACAACATAAAACCAGTGGATTTTGTCTTTAGCTTAGTTGGTCAAAGCGCCTGTTTAGTAAACAGAAAATCTTGATTTCGAATGTCAGCAGTGCTTTTCTTTCTTCACCTCAGTTTGGGCCATTTTAGCCAAAAAAAGAGGACTTTTGTTCTTGTATGACATTAAACCTGTCTTTACCACAGTCCTAACATAGTGCAGTTGAGAGAAAAAAATCTCTGCTGTCGAAGTGCTTAAAAAGGAATTAGATGATATAATTTTCTTTAGAGAATAAAGGATGCATCAAGCATTAAAAGATAAAACCAGTGGAATTACACTTCTGACTCTGCAAAGTTTGATAGCAGCTTTCTTAAAAAGGAAGATAAACTTTCAAGCTTGAAGTATCTACCGCTTGGGCTAGAAAAGAAATCAAAACAATACAACGTGTAACAAGCAGATTAAACCGACGAGGATGGGATTCGAACCCATGCATGCAGAGCACAATAGATTAGCAGTCCATCGCCTTAACCACTCGGCCACCTCGTCTACATGGCGCTCATGCGCTAAGGAGATAAGATGTAATGATTATTTTTACCAGTCAGTGTGCTTTCTCTGAAGATTTTATGTCAGCTTTTGTCAGAGTGGCCTTATATTATCTCCTACAGTGTCTATTTTTTAAAGTTAGATTGGGGCAAACTCTGTAAGAAATAAACCAGTGCTCAGGGTTTTAATACCAACTTTTCAATCATTCCTAATTTTTCCTCCTTAGGCCCTGCCGTGGAATTCCTTCAATCCGCCTATTTTGTGTCATAACTTGGAAGAAAAAAAAGTCCCAAATTAAAGCTGGACTTCATGACTGAGAATTACATCCTGTTCCTCGTTTCTGTGTGCATGGAATGAAACTCAACTCAATGTTGTCTTGCTAAGTTAACCACTTGAAAGTTTTGATTGGTGCTGACATCTTCCCTAGATTTCGTAGGCTTTCCAGCTTGTGGTGCTGTGGCTTAGTTGGTTAAAGCGCCTGTCTAGTAAACAGGAGATCCTGAGTTCGAATCTCAGCAGTGCCTTGTTTTCATCATCTGAAAAACAAACTTCCTATCTTAGGCTACGTTCACATTTGCGTTGTGCGCCGCAGCGCACAACGCAAACAAAAACGCGGCAAAACGCATGCACAACGCTGCGTTTTGCGCCGCATGCGTCCTTTTTTTCATTGATTTCGGACGCAGCAAAAATGCAACTTGCTGCGTCCTCTGCGCCCCGACGCGGGCGCCGCAGGGACGCATGCGGCGCCAAACGCAAGTGCACCGCATGTACATGCGCCCCCATGTTAAATATAGGGGCGCATGATGCATGCGGCGCCGCTGCGGCGCCCGACGCTGCGGCGAGGACCGCAAATGTGAACGTAGCCTTAAAAATGGGAATTTCACTTGCGTAAAACCTCAAATTTACCTTGGCTGCGTCTCTACTGATAGTGCAATTGTGAGATTAAGAATTTCTTCTGTATAGGGGCCAAAAAGGAAGGAAGATGGCATCAAGCATAACAACATAAAACCAGTGGATTTTGTCTTTAGCTTAGTTGGTCAAAGCGCCTGTTTAGTAAACAGAAAATCTTGATTTCGAATGTCAGCAGTGCTTTTCTTTCTTCACCTCAGTTTGGGCCATTTTAGCCAAAAAAAGAGGACTTTTGTTCTTGTATGACATTAAACCTGTCTTTACCACAGTCCTAACATAGTGCAGTTGAGAGAAAAAAATCTCTGCTGTCGAAGTGCTTAAAAAGGAATTAGATGATATAATTTTCTTTAGAGAATAAAGGATGCATCAAGCATTAAAAGATAAAACCAGTGGAATTACACTTCTGACTCTGCAAAGTTTGATAGCAGCTTTCTTAAAAAGGAAGATAAACTTTCAAGCTTGAAGTATCTACCGCTTGGGCTAGAAAAGAAATCAAAACAATACAACGTGTAACAAGCAGATTAAACCGACGAGGATGGGATTCGAACCCATGCATGCAGAGCACAATGGATTAGCAGTCCATCGCCTTAACCACTCGGCCACCTCGTCTACATGGCGCTCATGCGCTAAGGAGATAAGATGTAATGATTATTTTTACCAGTCAGTGTGCTTTCTCTGAAGATTTTATGTCAGCTTTTGTCAGAGTGGCCTTATATTATCTCCTACAGTGTCTATTTTTTAAAGTTAGATTGGGGCAAACTCTGTAAGAAATAAACCAGTGCTCAGGGTTTTAATACCAACTTTTCAATCATTCCTAATTTTTCCTCCTTTGGCCCTGCCGTGGAATTCCTTCAATCCGCCTATTTTGTGTCATAACTTGGAAGAAAAATAAGTCCCAAATTAAAGCTGGACTTCATGACTGAGAATTACATCCTGTTCCTCGTTTCTGTGTGCATGGAATGAAACTCAACTCAATGTTGTCTTGCTAAGTTAACCACTTGAAAGTTTTGATTGGTGCTGACATCTTCCCTAGATTTCATAGGCTTTCCAGCTTGTGGTGCTGTGGCTTAGTTGGTTAAAGCGCCTGTCTAGTAAACAGGAGATCCTGAGTTCGAATCTCAGCAGTGCCTTGTTTTCATCATCTGAAAAACAAACTTCCTATCTTAAAAATGGGAATTTCACTTGCGTAAAACCTCAAATTTACCTTGGCTGCGTCTCTACTGATAGTGCAATTGTGAGATTAAGAATTTCTTCTGTATAGGGGCCAAAAAGGAAGGAAGATGGCATCAAGCATAACAACATAAAACCGGTGGATTTTGTCCTTTAGCTTAGTTGGTCAAAGCGCCTGTTTAGTAAACAGAAAATCTTGATTTCGAATGTCAGCAGTGCTTTTCTTTCTTCACCTCAGTTTGGGCCATTTTAGCCAAAAAAAGAGGACTTTTGTTCTTGTATGACATTAAACCTGTCTTTACCACAGTCCTAACATAGTGCAGTTGAGAGAAAAAAATCTCTGCTGTCGAAGTGCTTAAAAAGGAATTAGATGATATAATTTTCTTTAGAGAATAAAGGATGCATCAAGCATTAAAAGATAAAACCAGTGGAATTACACTTCTGACTCTGCAAAGTTTGATAGCAGCTTTCTTAAAAAGGAAGATAAACTTTCAAGCTTGAAGTATCTACCGCTTGGGCTAGAAAAGAAATCAAAACAATACAACGTGTAACAAGCAGATTAAACCGACGAGGATGGGATTCGAACCCATGCATGCAGAGCACAATGGATTAGCAGTCCATCGCCTTAACCACTCGGCCACCTCGTCTACATGGCGCTCATGCGCTAAGGAGATAAGATGTAATGATTATTTTTACCAGTCAGTGTGCTTTCTCTGAAGATTTTATGTCAGCTTTTGTCAGAGTGGCCTTATATTATCTCCTACAGTGTCTATTTTTTAAAGTTAGAATGGGGCAAACTCTGTAAGAAATAAACCAGTGCTCAGGGTTTTAATACCAACTTTTCAATCATTCCTAATTTTTCCTCCTTTGGCCCTGCCGTGGAATTCCTTCAATCCGCCTATTTTGTGTCATAACTTGGAAGAAAAATAAGTCCCAAATTAAAGCTGGACTTCATGACTGAGAATTACATCCTGTTCCTCGTTTCTGTGTGCATGGAATGAAACTCAACTCAATGTTGTCTTGCTAAGTTAACCACTTGAAAGTTTTGATTGGTGCTGACATCTTCCCTAGATTTCATAGGCTTTCCAGCTTGTGGTGCTGTGGCTTAGTTGGTTAAAGCGCCTGTCTAGTAAACAGGAGATCCTGAGTTTGAATCTCAGCAGTGCCTTGTTTTCATCATCTGAAAAACAAACTTCCTATCTTAAAAATGGGAATTTCACTTGCGTAAAACCTCAAATTTACCTTGGCTGCGTCTCTACTGATAGTGCAATTGTGAGATTAAGAATTTCTTCTGTATAGGGGCCAAAAAGGAAGGAAGATGGCATCAAGCATAACAACATAAAACCGGTGGATTTTGTCCTTTAGCTTAGTTGGTCAAAGCGCCTGTTTAGTAAACAGAAAATCTTGATTTCGAATGTCAGCAGTGCTTTTCTTTCTTCACCTCAGTTTGGGCCATTTTAGCCAAAAAAAGAGGACTTTTGTTCTTGTATGACATTAAACCTGTCTTTACCACAGTCCTAACATAGTGCAGTTGAGAGAAAAAAATCTCTGCTGTCGAAGTGCTTAAAAAGGAATTAGATGATATAATTTTCTTTAGAGAATAAAGGATGCATCAAGCATTAAAAGATAAAACCAGTGGAATTACACTTCTGACTCTGCAAAGTTTGATAGCAGCTTTCTTAAAAAGGAAGATAAACTTTCAAGCTTGAAGTATCTACCGCTTGGGCTAGAAAAGAAATCAAAACAATACAACGTGTAACAAGCAGATTAAACCGACGAGGATGGGATTCGAACCCATGCATGCAGAGCACAATGGATTAGCAGTCCATCGCCTTAACCACTCGGCCACCTCGTCTACATGGCGCTCATGCGCTAAGGAGATAAGATGTAATGATTATTTTTACCAGTCAGTGTGCTTTCTCTGAAGATTTTATGTCAGCTTTTGTCAGAGTGGCCTTATATTATCTCCTACAGTGTCTATTTTTTAAAGTTAGAATGGGGCAAACTCTGTAAGAAATAAACCAGTGCTCAGGGTTTTAATACCAACTTTTCAATCATTCCTAATTTTTCCTCCTTTGGCCCTGCCGTGGAATTCCTTCAATCCGCCTATTTTGTGTCATAACTTGGAAGAAAAATAAGTCCCAAATTAAAGCTGGACTTCATGACTGAGAATTACATCCTGTTCCTCGTTTCTGTGTGCATGGAATGAAACTCAACTCAATGTTGTCTTGCTAAGTTAACCACTTGAAAGTTTTGATTGGTGCTGACATCTTCCCTAGATTTCATTGGCTTTCCAGCTTGTGGTGCTGTGGCTTAGTTGGTTAAAGCGCCTGTCTAGTAAACAGGAGATCCTGAGTTCGAATCTCAGCAGTGCCTTGTTTTCATCATCTGAAAAACAAACTTCCTATCTTAGGCTACGTTCACATTTGCGTTGTGCGCTGCAGCGCACAACGCAAACAAAAACGCGGCAAAACGCATGCACAACGCTGCGTTTTGCGCCGCATGCGTCCTTTTTTTCATTGATTTCGGACGCAGCAAAAATGCAACTTGCTGCGTCCTCTGCGCCCCGACGCGGGCGCCGCAGGGACGCATGCGGCGCCAAACGCAAGTGCACCGCATGTACATGCGCCCCCATGTTAAATATAGGGGCGCATGATGCATGCGGCGCCGCTGCGGCGCCCGACGCTGCGGCGAGGACCGCAAATGTGAACGTAGCCTTAAAAATGGGAATTTCACTTGCGTAAAACCTCAAATTTACCTTGGCTGCGTCTCTACTGATAGTGCAATTGTGAGATTAAGAATTTCTTCTGTATAGGGGCCAAAAAGGAAGGAAGATGGCATCAAGCATAACAACATAAAACCAGTGGATTTTGTCTTTAGCTTAGTTGGTCAAAGCGCCTGTTTAGTAAACAGAAAATCTTGATTTCGAATGTCAGCAGTGCTTTTCTTTCTTCACCTCAGTTTGGGCCATTTTAGCCAAAAAAAGAGGACTTTTGTTCTTGTATGACATTAAACCTGTCTTTACCACAGTCCTAACATAGTGCAGTTGAGAGAAAAAAATCTCTGCTGTCGAAGTGCTTAAAAAGGAATTAGATGATATAATTTTCTTTAGAGAATAAAGGATGCATCAAGCATTAAAAGATAAAACCAGTGGAATTACACTTCTGACTCTGCAAAGTTTGATAGCAGCTTTCTTAAAAAGGAAGATAAACTTTCAAGCTTGAAGTATCTACCGCTTGGGCTAGAAAAGAAATCAAAACAATACAACGTGTAACAAGCAGATTAAACCGACGAGGATGGGATTCGAACCCATGCATGCAGAGCACAATGGATTAGCAGTCCATCGCCTTAACCACTCGGCCACCTCGTCTACATGGCGCTCATGCGCTAAGGAGATAAGATGTAATGATTATTTTTACCAGTCAGTGTGCTTTCTCTGAAGATTTTATGTCAGCTTTTGTCAGAGTGGCCTTATATTATCTCCTACAGTGTCTATTTTTTAAAGTTAGATTGGGGCAAACTCTGTAAGAAATAAACCAGTGCTCAGGGTTTTAATACCAACTTTTCAATCATTCCTAATTTTTCCTCCTTTGGCCCTGCCGTGGAATTCCTTCAATCCGCCTATTTTGTGTCATAACTTGGAAGAAAAATAAGTCCCAAATTAAAGCTGGACTTCATGACTGAGAATTACATCCTGTTCCTCGTTTCTGTGTGCATGGAATGAAACTCAACTCAATGTTGTCTTGCTAAGTTAACCACTTGAAAGTTTTGATTGGTGCTGACATCTTCCCTAGATTTCATAGGCTTTCCAGCTTGTGGTGCTGTGGCTTAGTTGGTTAAAGCGCCTGTCTAGTAAACAGGAGATCCTGAGTTCGAATCTCAGCAGTGCCTTGTTTTCATCATCTGAAAAACAAACTTCCTATCTTAGGCTACGTTCACATTTGCGTTGTGCGCTGCAGCGCACAACGCAAACAAAAACGCGGCAAAACGCATGCACAACGCTGCGTTTTGCGCCGCATGCGTCCTTTTTTTCATTGATTTCGGACGCAGCAAAAATGCAACTTGCTGCGTCCTCTGCGCCCCGACGCGGGCGCCGCAGGGACGCATGCGGCGCCAAACGCAAGTGCACCGCATGTACATGCGCCCCCATGTTAAATATAGGGGCGCATGATGCATGCGGCGCCGCTGCGGCGCCCGACGCTGCGGCGAGGACCGCAAATGTGAACGTAGCCTTAAAAATGGGAATTTCACTTGCGTAAAACCTCAAATTTACCTTGGCTGCGTCTCTACTGATAGTGCAATTGTGAGATTAAGAATTTCTTCTGTATAGGGGCCAAAAAGGAAGGAAGATGGCATCAAGCATAACAACATAAAACCAGTGGATTTTGTCTTTAGCTTAGTTGGTCAAAGCGCCTGTTTAGTAAACAGAAAATCTTGATTTCGAATGTCAGCAGTGCTTTTCTTTCTTCACCTCAGTTTGGGCCATTTTAGCCAAAAAAAGAGGACTTTTGTTCTTGTATGACATTAAACCTGTCTTTACCACAGTCCTAACATAGTGCAGTTGAGAGAAAAAAATCTCTGCTGTCGAAGTGCTTAAAAAGGAATTAGATGATATAATTTTCTTTAGAGAATAAAGGATGCATCAAGCATTAAAAGATAAAACCAGTGGAATTACACTTCTGACTCTGCAAAGTTTGATAGCAGCTTTCTTAAAAAGGAAGATAAACTTTCAAGCTTGAAGTATCTACCGCTTGGGCTAGAAAAGAAATCAAAACAATACAACGTGTAACAAGCAGATTAAACCGACGAGGATGGGATTCGAACCCATGCATGCAGAGCACAATGGATTAGCAGTCCATCGCCTTAACCACTCGGCCACCTCGTCTACATGGCGCTCATGCGCTAAGGAGATAAGATGTAATGATTATTTTTACCAGTCAGTGTGCTTTCTCTGAAGATTTTATGTCAGCTTTTGTCAGAGTGGCCTTATATTATCTCCTACAGTGTCTATTTTTTAAAGTTAGATTGGGGCAAACTCTGTAAGAAATAAACCAGTGCTCAGGGTTTTAATACCAACTTTTCAATCATTCCTAATTTTTCCTCCTTTGGCCCTGCCGTGGAATTCCTTCAATCCGCCTATTTTGTGTCATAACTTGGAAGAAAAATAAGTCCCAAATTAAAGCTGGACTTCATGACTGAGAATTACATCCTGTTCCTCGTTTCTGTGTGCATGGAATGAAACTCAACTCAATGTTGTCTTGCTAAGTTAACCACTTGAAAGTTTTGATTGGTGCTGACATCTTCCCTAGATTTCATAGGCTTTCCAGCTTGTGGTGCTGTGGCTTAGTTGGTTAAAGCGCCTGTCTAGTAAACAGGAGATCCTGAGTTCGAATCTCAGCAGTGCCTTGTTTTCATCATCTGAAAAACAAACTTCCTATCTTAGGCTACGTTCACATTTGCGTTGTGCGCTGCAGCGCACAACGCAAACAAAAACGCGGCAAAACGCATGCACAACGCTGCGTTTTGCGCCGCATGCGTCCTTTTTTTCATTGATTTCGGACGCAGCAAAAATGCAACTTGCTGCGTCCTCTGCGCCCCGACGTGGGCGCCGCAGGGACGCATGCGGCGCCAAACGCAAGTGCACCGCATGTACATGCGCCCCCATGTTAAATATAGGGGCGCATGATGCATGCGGCGCCGCTGCGGCGCCCGACGCTGCGGCGAGGACCGCAAATGTGAACGTAGCCTTAAAAATGGGAATTTCACTTGCGTAAAACCTCAAATTTACCTTGGCTGCGTCTCTACTGATAGTGCAATTGTGAGATTAAGAATTTCTTCTGTATAGGGGCCAAAAAGGAAGGAAGATGGCATCAAGCATAACAACATAAAACCAGTGGATTTTGTCTTTAGCTTAGTTGGTCAAAGCGCCTGTTTAGTAAACAGAAAATCTTGATTTCGAATGTCAGCAGTGCTTTTCTTTCTTCACCTCAGTTTGGGCCATTTTAGCCAAAAAAAGAGGACTTTTGTTCTTGTATGACATTAAACCTGTCTTTACCACAGTCCTAACATAGTGCAGTTGAGAGAAAAAAATCTCTGCTGTCGAAGTGCTTAAAAAGGAATTAGATGATATAATTTTCTTTAGAGAATAAAGGATGCATCAAGCATTAAAAGATAAAACCAGTGGAATTACACTTCTGACTCTGCAAAGTTTGATAGCAGCTTTCTTAAAAAGGAAGATAAACTTTCAAGCTTGAAGTATCTACCGCTTGGGCTAGAAAAGAAATCAAAACAATACAACGTGTAACAAGCAGATTAAACCGACGAGGATGGGATTCGAACCCATGCATGCAGAGCACAATAGATTAGCAGTCCATCGCCTTAACCACTCGGCCACCTCGTCTACATGGCGCTCATGCGCTAAGGAGATAAGATGTAATGATTATTTTTACCAGTCAGTGTGCTTTCTCTGAAGATTTTATGTCAGCTTTTGTCAGAGTGGCCTTATATTATCTCCTACAGTGTCTATTTTTTAAAGTTAGATTGGGGCAAACTCTGTAAGAAATAAACCAGTGCTCAGGGTTTTAATACCAACTTTTCAATCATTCCTAATTTTTCCTCCTTAGGCCCTGCCGTGGAATTCCTTCAATCCGCCTATTTTGTGTCATAACTTGGAAGAAAAAAAAGTCCCAAATTAAAGCTGGACTTCATGACTGAGAATTACATCCTGTTCCTCGTTTCTGTGTGCATGGAATGAAACTCAACTCAATGTTGTCTTGCTAAGTTAACCACTTGAAAGTTTTGATTGGTGCTGACATCTTCCCTAGATTTCGTAGGCTTTCCAGCTTGTGGTGCTGTGGCTTAGTTGGTTAAAGCGCCTGTCTAGTAAACAGGAGATCCTGAGTTCGAATCTCAGCAGTGCCTTGTTTTCATCATCTGAAAAACAAACTTCCTATCTTAGGCTACGTTCACATTTGCGTTGTGCGCCGCAGCGCACAACGCAAACAAAAACGCGGCAAAACGCATGCACAACGCTGCGTTTTGCGCCGCATGCGTCCTTTTTTTCATTGATTTCGGACGCAGCAAAAATGCAACTTGCTGCGTCCTCTGCGCCCCGACGCGGGCGCCGCAGGGACGCATGCGGCGCCAAACGCAAGTGCACCGCATGTACATGCGCCCCCATGTTAAATATAGGGGCGCATGATGCATGCGGCGCCGCTGCGGCGCCCGACGCTGCGGCGAGGACCGCAAATGTGAACGTAGCCTTAAAAATGGGAATTTCACTTGCGTAAAACCTCAAATTTACCTTGGCTGCGTCTCTACTGATAGTGCAATTGTGAGATTAAGAATTTCTTCTGTATAGGGGCCAAAAAGGAAGGAAGATGGCATCAAGCATAACAACATAAAACCAGTGGATTTTGTCTTTAGCTTAGTTGGTCAAAGCGCCTGTTTAGTAAACAGAAAATCTTGATTTCGAATGTCAGCAGTGCTTTTCTTTCTTCACCTCAGTTTGGGCCATTTTAGCCAAAAAAAGAGGACTTTTGTTCTTGTATGACATTAAACCTGTCTTTACCACAGTCCTAACATAGTGCAGTTGAGAGAAAAAAATCTCTGCTGTCGAAGTGCTTAAAAAGGAATTAGATGATATAATTTTCTTTAGAGAATAAAGGATGCATCAAGCATTAAAAGATAAAACCAGTGGAATTACACTTCTGACTCTGCAAAGTTTGATAGCAGCTTTCTTAAAAAGGAAGATAAACTTTCAAGCTTGAAGTATCTACCGCTTGGGCTAGAAAAGAAATCAAAACAATACAACGTGTAACAAGCAGATTAAACCGACGAGGATGGGATTCGAACCCATGCATGCAGAGCACAATGGATTAGCAGTCCATCGCCTTAACCACTCGGCCACCTCGTCTACATGGCGCTCATGCGCTAAGGAGATAAGATGTAATGATTATTTTTACCAGTCAGTGTGCTTTCTCTGAAGATTTTATGTCAGCTTTTGTCAGAGTGGCCTTATATTATCTCCTACAGTGTCTATTTTTTAAAGTTAGATTGGGGCAAACTCTGTAAGAAATAAACCAGTGCTCAGGGTTTTAATACCAACTTTTCAATCATTCCTAATTTTTCCTCCTTTGGCCCTGCCGTGGAATTCCTTCAATCCGCCTATTTTGTGTCATAACTTGGAAGAAAAATAAGTCCCAAATTAAAGCTGGACTTCATGACTGAGAATTACATCCTGTTCCTCGTTTCTGTGTGCATGGAATGAAACTCAACTCAATGTTGTCTTGCTAAGTTAACCACTTGAAAGTTTTGATTGGTGCTGACATCTTCCCTAGATTTCATAGGCTTTCCAGCTTGTGGTGCTGTGGCTTAGTTGGTTAAAGCGCCTGTCTAGTAAACAGGAGATCCTGAGTTCGAATCTCAGCAGTGCCTTGTTTTCATCATCTGAAAAACAAACTTCCTATCTTAGGCTACGTTCACACTTGCGTTGTGCGCTGCAGCGCACAACGCAAACAAAAACGCGGCAAAACGCATGCACAACGCTGCGTTTTGCGCCGCATGCGTCCTTTTTTTCATTGATTTCGGACGCAGCAAAAATGCAATTGCTGCGTCCTCTGCGCCCCGACGCGGGCGCCGCAGGGACGCATGCGGCGCCAAACGCAAGTGCACCGCATGTACATGCGCCCCCATGTTAAATATAGGGGCGCATGATGCATGCGGCGCCGCTGCGGCGCCCGACGCTGCGGCGAGGACCGCAAATGTGAACGTAGCCTTAAAAATGGGAATTTCACTTGCGTAAAACCTCAAATTTACCTTGGCTGCGTCTCTACTGATAGTGCAATTGTGAGATTAAGAATTTCTTCTGTATAGGGGCCAAAAAGGAAGGAAGATGGCATCAAGCATAACAACATAAAACCAGTGGATTTTGTCTTTAGCTTAGTTGGTCAAAGCGCCTGTTTAGTAAACAGAAAATCTTGATTTCGAATGTCAGCAGTGCTTTTCTTTCTTCACCTCAGTTTGGGCCATTTTAGCCAAAAAAAGAGGACTTTTGTTCTTGTATGACATTAAACCTGTCTTTACCACAGTCCTAACATAGTGCAGTTGAGAGAAAAAAATCTCTGCTGTCGAAGTGCTTAAAAAGGAATTAGATGATATAATTTTCTTTAGAGAATAAAGGATGCATCAAGCATTAAAAGATAAAACCAGTGGAATTACACTTCTGACTCTGCAAAGTTTGATAGCAGCTTTCTTAAAAAGGAAGATAAACTTTCAAGCTTGAAGTATCTACCGCTTGGGCTAGAAAAGAAATCAAAACAATACAACGTGTAACAAGCAGATTAAACCGACGAGGATGGGATTCGAACCCATGCATGCAGAGCACAATGGATTAGCAGTCCATCGCCTTAACCACTCGGCCACCTCGTCTACATGGCGCTCATGCGCTAAGGAGATAAGATGTAATGATTATTTTTACCAGTCAGTGTGCTTTCTCTGAAGATTTTATGTCAGCTTTTGTCAGAGTGGCCTTATATTATCTCCTACAGTGTCTATTTTTTAAAGTTAGATTGGGGCAAACTCTGTAAGAAATAAACCAGTGCTCAGGGTTTTAATACCAACTTTTCAATCATTCCTAATTTTTCCTCCTTTGGCCCTGCCGTGGAATTCCTTCAATCCGCCTATTTTGTGTCATAACTTGGAAGAAAAATAAGTCCCAAATTAAAGCTGGACTTCATGACTGAGAATTACATCCTGTTCCTCGTTTCTGTGTGCATGGAATGAAACTCAACTCAATGTTGTCTTGCTAAGTTAACCACTTGAAAGTTTTGATTGGTGCTGACATCTTCCCTAGATTTCATAGGCTTTCCAGCTTGTGGTGCTGTGGCTTAGTTGGTTAAAGCGCCTGTCTAGTAAACAGGAGATCCTGAGTTCGAATCTCAGCAGTGCCTTGTTTTCATCATCTGAAAAACAAACTTCCTATCTTAGGCTACGTTCACATTTGCGTTGTGCGCTGCAGCGCACAACGCAAACAAAAACGCGGCAAAACGCATGCACAACGCTGCGTTTTGCGCCGCATGCGTCCTTTTTTTCATTGATTTCGGACGCAGCAAAAATGCAACTTGCTGCGTCCTCTGCGCCCCGACGCGGGCGCCGCAGGGACGCATGCGGCGCCAAACGCAAGTGCACCGCATGTACATGCGCCCCCATGTTAAATATAGGGGCGCATGATGCATGCGGCGCCGCTGCGGCGCCCGACGCTGCGGCGAGGACCGCAAATGTGAACGTAGCCTTAAAAATGGGAATTTCACTTGCGTAAAACCTCAAATTTACCTTGGCTGCGTCTCTACTGATAGTGCAATTGTGAGATTAAGAATTTCTTCTGTATAGGGGCCAAAAAGGAAGGAAGATGGCATCAAGCATAACAACATAAAACCAGTGGATTTTGTCTTTAGCTTAGTTGGTCAAAGCGCCTGTTTAGTAAACAGAAAATCTTGATTTCGAATGTCAGCAGTGCTTTTCTTTCTTCACCTCAGTTTGGGCCATTTTAGCCAAAAAAAGAGGACTTTTGTTCTTGTATGACATTAAACCTGTCTTTACCACAGTCCTAACATAGTGCAGTTGAGAGAAAAAAATCTCTGCTGTCGAAGTGCTTAAAAAGGAATTAGATGATATAATTTTCTTTAGAGAATAAAGGATGCATCAAGCATTAAAAGATAAAACCAGTGGAATTACACTTCTGACTCTGCAAAGTTTGATAGCAGCTTTCTTAAAAAGGAAGATAAACTTTCAAGCTTGAAGTATCTACCGCTTGGGCTAGAAAAGAAATCAAAACAATACAACGTGTAACAAGCAGATTAAACCGACGAGGATGGGATTCGAACCCATGCATGCAGAGCACAATGGATTAGCAGTCCATCGCCTTAACCACTCGGCCACCTCGTCTACATGGCGCTCATGCGCTAAGGAGATAAGATGTAATGATTATTTTTACCAGTCAGTGTGCTTTCTCTGAAGATTTTATGTCAGCTTTTGTCAGAGTGGCCTTATATTATCTCCTACAGTGTCTATTTTTTAAAGTTAGATTGGGGCAAACTCTGTAAGAAATAAACCAGTGCTCAGGGTTTTAATACCAACTTTTCAATCATTCCTAATTTTTCCTCCTTTGGCCCTGCCGTGGAATTCCTTCAATCCGCCTATTTTGTGTCATAACTTGGAAGAAAAATAAGTCCCAAATTAAAGCTGGACTTCATGACTGAGAATTACATCCTGTTCCTCGTTTCTGTGTGCATGGAATGAAACTCAACTCAATGTTGTCTTGCTAAGTTAACCACTTGAAAGTTTTGATTGGTGCTGACATCTTCCCTAGATTTCATAGGCTTTCCAGCTTGTGGTGCTGTGGCTTAGTTGGTTAAAGCGCCTGTCTAGTAAACAGGAGATCCTGAGTTCGAATCTCAGCAGTGCCTTGTTTTCATCATCTGAAAAACAAACTTCCTATCTTAGGCTACGTTCACATTTGCGTTGTGCGCTGCAGCGCACAACGCAAACAAAAACGCGGCAAAACGCATGCACAACGCTGCGTTTTGCGCCGCATGCGTCCTTTTTTTCATTGATTTCGGACGCAGCAAAAATGCAACTTGCTGCGTCCTCTGCGCCCCGACGCGGGCGCCGCAGGGACGCATGCGGCGCCAAACGCAAGTGCACCGCATGTACATGCGCCCCCATGTTAAATATAGGGGCGCATGATGCATGCGGCGCCGCTGCGGCGCCCGACGCTGCGGCGAGGACCGCAAATGTGAACGTAGCCTTAAAAATGGGAATTTCACTTGCGTAAAACCTCAAATTTACCTTGGCTGCGTCTCTACTGATAGTGCAATTGTGAGATTAAGAATTTCTTCTGTATAGGGGCCAAAAAGGAAGGAAGATGGCATCAAGCATAACAACATAAAACCAGTGGATTTTGTCTTTAGCTTAGTTGGTCAAAGCGCCTGTTTAGTAAACAGAAAATCTTGATTTCGAATGTCAGCAGTGCTTTTCTTTCTTCACCTCAGTTTGGGCCATTTTAGCCAAAAAAAGAGGACTTTTGTTCTTGTATGACATTAAACCTGTCTTTACCACAGTCCTAACATAGTGCAGTTGAGAGAAAAAAATCTCTGCTGTCGAAGTGCTTAAAAAGGAATTAGATGATATAATTTTCTTTAGAGAATAAAGGATGCATCAAGCATTAAAAGATAAAACCAGTGGAATTACACTTCTGACTCTGCAAAGTTTGATAGCAGCTTTCTTAAAAAGGAAGATAAACTTTCAAGCTTGAAGTATCTACCGCTTGGGCTAGAAAAGAAATCAAAACAATACAACGTGTAACAAGCAGATTAAACCGACGAGGATGGGATTCGAACCCATGCATGCAGAGCACAATAGATTAGCAGTCCATCGCCTTAACCACTCGGCCACCTCGTCTACATGGCGCTCATGCGCTAAGGAGATAAGATGTAATGATTATTTTTACCAGTCAGTGTGCTTTCTCTGAAGATTTTATGTCAGCTTTTGTCAGAGTGGCCTTATATTATCTCCTACAGTGTCTATTTTTTAAAGTTAGATTGGGGCAAACTCTGTAAGAAATAA
Source organism: Ranitomeya variabilis (assembly GCF_051348905.1). NCBI lineage: Eukaryota > Metazoa > Chordata > Amphibia > Anura > Dendrobatidae > Ranitomeya > Ranitomeya variabilis. The sequence continues at coordinate 92,393,914 of NC_135238.1, read as the reverse complement.
ACCAGTGCTCAGGGTTTTAATACCAACTTTTCAATCATTCCTAATTTTTCCTCCTTAGGCCCTGCCGTGGAATTCCTTCAATCCGCCTATTTTGTGTCATAACTTGGAAGAAAAAAAAGTCCCAAATTAAAGCTGGACTTCATGACTGAGAATTACATCCTGTTCCTCGTTTCTGTGTGCATGGAATGAAACTCAACTCAATGTTGTCTTGCTAAGTTAACCACTTGAAAGTTTTGATTGGTGCTGACATCTTCCCTAGATTTCGTAGGCTTTCCAGCTTGTGGTGCTGTGGCTTAGTTGGTTAAAGCGCCTGTCTAGTAAACAGGAGATCCTGAGTTCGAATCTCAGCAGTGCCTTGTTTTCATCATCTGAAAAACAAACTTAATATCTTAGGCTACGTTCACATTTGCGTTGTGCGCCGCAGCGCACAACGCAAACAAAAACGCGGCAAAACGCATGCACAACGCTGCGTTTTGCGCCGCATGCGTCCTTTTTTTCATTGATTTCGGACGCAGCAAAAATGCAACTTGCTGCGTCCTCTGCGCCCCGACGCGGGCGCCGCAGGGACGCATGCGGCGCCAAACGCAAGTGCACCGCATGTACATGCGCCCCCATGTTAAATATAGGGGCGCATGATGCATGCGGCGCCGCTGCGGCGCCCGACGCTGCGGCGAGGACCGCAAATGTGAACGTAGCCTTAAAAATGGGAATTTCACTTGCGTAAAACCTCAAATTTACCTTGGCTGCGTCTCTACTGATAGTGCAATTGTGAGATTAAGAATTTCTTCTGTATAGGGGCCAAAAAGGAAGGAAGATGGCATCAAGCATAACAACATAAAACCAGTGGATTTTGTCTTTAGCTTAGTTGGTCAAAGCGCCTGTTTAGTAAACAGAAAATCTTGATTTCGAATGTCAGCAGTGCTTTTCTTTCTTCACCTCAGTTTGGGCCATTTTAGCCAAAAAAAGAGGACTTTTGTTCTTGTATGACATTAAACCTGTCTTTACCACAGTCCTAACATAGTGCAGTTGAGAGAAAAAAATCTCTGCTGTCGAAGTGCTTAAAAAGGAATTAGATGATATAATTTTCTTTAGAGAATAAAGGATGCATCAAGCATTAAAAGATAAAACCAGTGGAATTACACTTCTGACTCTGCAAAGTTTGATAGCAGCTTTCTTAAAAAGGAAGATAAACTTTCAAGCTTGAAGTATCTACCGCTTGGGCTAGAAAAGAAATCAAAACAATACAATGTGTAACAAGCAGATTAAACCGACGAGGATGGGATTCGAACCCATGCATGCAGAGCACAATGGATTAGCAGTCCATCGCCTTAACCACTCGGCCACCTCGTCTACATGGCGCTCATGCGCTAAGGAGATAAGATGTAATGATTATTTTTACCAGTCAGTGTGCTTTCTCTGAAGATTTTATGTCAGCTTTTGTCAGAGTGGCCTTATATTATCTCCTACAGTGTCTATTTTTTAAAGTTAGATTGGGGCAAACTCTGTAAGAAATAAACCAGTGCTCAGGGTTTTAATACCAACTTTTCAATCATTCCTAATTTTTCCTCCTTTGGCCCTGCCGTGGAATTCCTTCAATCCGCCTATTTTGTGTCATAACTTGGAAGAAAAATAAGTCCCAAATTAAAGCTGGACTTCATGACTGAGAATTACATCCTGTTCCTCGTTTCTGTGTGCATGGAATGAAACTCAACTCAATGTTGTCTTGCTAAGTTAACCACTTGAAAGTTTTGATTGGTGCTGACATCTTCCCTAGATTTCATAGGCTTTCCAGCTTGTGGTGCTGTGGCTTAGTTGGTTAAAGCGCCTGTCTAGTAAACAGGAGATCCTGAGTTCGAATCTCAGCAGTGCCTTGTTTTCATCATCTGAAAAACAAACTTCCTATCTTAGGCTACGTTCACACTTGCGTTGTGCGCTGCAGCGCACAACGCAAACAAAAACGCGGCAAAACGCATGCACAACGCTGCGTTTTGCGCCGCATGCGTCCTTTTTTTCATTGATTTCGGACGCAGCAAAAATGCAATTGCTGCGTCCTCTGCGCCCCGACGCGGGCGCCGCAGGGACGCATGCGGCGCCAAACGCAAGTGCACCGCATGTACATGCGCCCCCATGTTAAATATAGGGGCGCATGATGCATGCGGCGCCGCTGCGGCGCCCGACGCTGCGGCGAGGACCGCAAATGTGAACGTAGCCTTAAAAATGGGAATTTCACTTGCGTAAAACCTCAAATTTACCTTGGCTGCGTCTCTACTGATAGTGCAATTGTGAGATTAAGAATTTCTTCTGTATAGGGGCCAAAAAGGAAGGAAGATGGCATCAAGCATAACAACATAAAACCAGTGGATTTTGTCTTTAGCTTAGTTGGTCAAAGCGCCTGTTTAGTAAACAGAAAATCTTGATTTCGAATGTCAGCAGTGCTTTTCTTTCTTCACCTCAGTTTGGGCCATTTTAGCCAAAAAAAGAGGACTTTTGTTCTTGTATGACATTAAACCTGTCTTTACCACAGTCCTAACATAGTGCAGTTGAGAGAAAAAAATCTCTGCTGTCGAAGTGCTTAAAAAGGAATTAGATGATATAATTTTCTTTAGAGAATAAAGGATGCATCAAGCATTAAAAGATAAAACCAGTGGAATTACACTTCTGACTCTGCAAAGTTTGATAGCAGCTTTCTTAAAAAGGAAGATAAACTTTCAAGCTTGAAGTATCTACCGCTTGGGCTAGAAAAGAAATCAAAACAATACAACGTGTAACAAGCAGATTAAACCGACGAGGATGGGATTCGAACCCATGCATGCAGAGCACAATGGATTAGCAGTCCATCGCCTTAACCACTCGGCCACCTCGTCTACATGGCGCTCATGCGCTAAGGAGATAAGATGTAATGATTATTTTTACCAGTCAGTGTGCTTTCTCTGAAGATTTTATGTCAGCTTTTGTCAGAGTGGCCTTATATTATCTCCTACAGTGTCTATTTTTGAAAGTTAGATTGGGGCAAACTCTGTAAGAAATAAACCAGTGCTCAGGGTTTTAATACCAACTTTTCAATCATTCCTAATTTTTCCTCCTTAGGCCCTGCCGTGGAATTCCTTCAATCCGCCTATTTTGTGTCATAACTTGGAAGAAAAAAAAGTCCCAAATTAAAGCTGGACTTCATGACTGAGAATTACATCCTGTTCCTCGTTTCTGTGTGCATGGAATGAAACTCAACTCAATGTTGTCTTGCTAAGTTAACCACTTGAAAGTTTTGATTGGTGCTGACATCTTCCCTAGATTTCGTAGGCTTTCCAGCTTGTGGTGCTGTGGCTTAGTTGGTTAAAGCGCCTGTCTAGTAAACAGGAGATCCTGAGTTCGAATCTCAGCAGTGCCTTGTTTTCATCATCTGAAAAACAAACTTCCTATCTTAGGCTACGTTCACATTTGCGTTGTGCGCCGCAGCGCACAACGCAAACAAAAACGCGGCAAAACGCATGCACAACGCTGCGTTTTGCGCCGCATGCGTCCTTTTTTTCATTGATTTCGGACGCAGCAAAAATGCAACTTGCTGCGTCCTCTGCGCCCCGACGCGGGCGCCGCAGGGACGCATGCGGCGCCAAACGCAAGTGCACCGCATGTACATGCGCCCCCATGTTAAATATAGGGGCGCATGATGCATGCGGCGCCGCTGCGGCGCCCGACGCTGCGGCGAGGACCGCAAATGTGAACGTAGCCTTAAAAATGGGAATTTCACTTGCGTAAAACCTCAAATTTACCTTGGCTGCGTCTCTACTGATAGTGCAATTGTGAGATTAAGAATTTCTTCTGTATAGGGGCCAAAAAGGAAGGAAGATGGCATCAAGCATAACAACATAAAACCAGTGGATTTTGTCTTTAGCTTAGTTGGTCAAAGCGCCTGTTTAGTAAACAGAAAATCTTGATTTCGAATGTCAGCAGTGCTTTTCTTTCTTCACCTCAGTTTGGGCCATTTTAGCCAAAAAAAGAGGACTTTTGTTCTTGTATGACATTAAACCTGTCTTTACCACAGTCCTAACATAGTGCAGTTGAGAGAAAAAAATCTCTGCTGTCGAAGTGCTTAAAAAGGAATTAGATGATATAATTTTCTTTAGAGAATAAAGGATGCATCAAGCATTAAAAGATAAAACCAGTGGAATTACACTTCTGACTCTGCAAAGTTTGATAGCAGCTTTCTTAAAAAGGAAGATAAACTTTCAAGCTTGAAGTATCTACCGCTTGGGCTAGAAAAGAAATCAAAACAATACAACGTGTAACAAGCAGATTAAACCGACGAGGATGGGATTCGAACCCATGCATGCAGAGCACAATGGATTAGCAGTCCATCGCCTTAACCACTCGGCCACCTCGTCTACATGGCGCTCATGCGCTAAGGAGATAAGATGTAATGATTATTTTTACCAGTCAGTGTGCTTTCTCTGAAGATTTTATGTCAGCTTTTGTCAGAGTGGCCTTATATTATCTCCTACAGTGTCTATTTTTTAAAGTTAGATTGGGGCAAACTCTGTAAGAAATAAACCAGTGCTCAGGGTTTTAATACCAACTTTTCAATCATTCCTAATTTTTCCTCCTTTGGCCCTGCCGTGGAATTCCTTCAATCCGCCTATTTTGTGTCATAACTTGGAAGAAAAATAAGTCCCAAATTAAAGCTGGACTTCATGACTGAGAATTACATCCTGTTCCTCGTTTCTGTGTGCATGGAATGAAACTCAACTCAATGTTGTCTTGCTAAGTTAACCACTTGAAAGTTTTGATTGGTGCTGACATCTTCCCTAGATTTCATAGGCATTCCAGCTTGTGGTGCTGTGGCTTAGTTGGTTAAAGCGCCTGTCTAGTAAACAGGAGATCCTGAGTTCGAATCTCAGCAGTGCCTTGTTTTCATCATCTGAAAAACAAACTTCCTATCTTAGGCTACGTTCACATTTGCGTTGTGCGCTGCAGCGCACAACGCAAACAAAAACGCGGCAAAACGCATGCACAACGCTGCGTTTTGCGCCGCATGCGTCCTTTTTTTCATTGATTTCGGACGCAGCAAAAATGCAACTTGCTGCGTCCTCTGCGCCCCGACGCGGGCGCCGCAGGGACGCATGCGGCGCCAAACGCAAGTGCACCGCATGTACATGCGCCCCCATGTTAAATATAGGGGCGCATGATGCATGCGGCGCCGCTGCGGCGCCCGACGCTGCGGCGAGGACCGCAAATGTGAACGTAGCCTTAAAAATGGGAATTTCACTTGCGTAAAACCTCAAATTTACCTTGGCTGCGTCTCTACTGATAGTGCAATTGTGAGATTAAGAATTTCTTCTGTATAGGGGCCAAAAAGGAAGGAAGATGGCATCAAGCATAACAACATAAAACCAGTGGATTTTGTCTTTAGCTTAGTTGGTCAAAGCGCCTGTTTAGTAAACAGAAAATCTTGATTTCGAATGTCAGCAGTGCTTTTCTTTCTTCACCTCAGTTTGGGCCATTTTAGCCAAAAAAAGAGGACTTTTGTTCTTGTATGACATTAAACCTGTCTTTACCACAGTCCTAACATAGTGCAGTTGAGAGAAAAAAATCTCTGCTGTCGAAGTGCTTAAAAAGGAATTAGATGATATAATTTTCTTTAGAGAATAAAGGATGCATCAAGCATTAAAAGATAAAACCAGTGGAATTACACTTCTGACTCTGCAAAGTTTGATAGCAGCTTTCTTAAAAAGGAAGATAAACTTTCAAGCTTGAAGTATCTACCGCTTGGGCTAGAAAAGAAATCAAAACAATACAACGTGTAACAAGCAGATTAAACCGACGAGGATGGGATTCGAACCCATGCATGCAGAGCACAATGGATTAGCAGTCCATCGCCTTAACCACTCGGCCACCTCGTCTACATGGCGCTCATGCGCTAAGGAGATAAGATGTAATGATTATTTTTACCAGTCAGTGTGCTTTCTCTGAAGATTTTATGTCAGCTTTTGTCAGAGTGGCCTTATATTATCTCCTACAGTGTCTATTTTTTAAAGTTAGATTGGGGCAAACTCTGTAAGAAATAAACCAGTGCTCAGGGTTTTAATACCAACTTTTCAATCATTCCTAATTTTTCCTCCTTTGGCCCTGCCGTGGAATTCCTTCAATCCGCCTATTTTGTGTCATAACTTGGAAGAAAAATAAGTCCCAAATTAAAGCTGGACTTCATGACTGAGAATTACATCCTGTTCCTCGTTTCTGTGTGCATGGAATGAAACTCAACTCAATGTTGTCTTGCTAAGTTAACCACTTGAAAGTTTTGATTGGTGCTGACATCTTCCCTAGATTTCGTAGGCTTCCAGCTTGTGGTGCTGTGGCTTAGTTGGTTAAAGCGCCTGTCTAGTAAACAGGAGATCCTGAGTTCGAATCTCAGCAGTGCCTTGTTTTCATCATCTGAAAAACAAACTTCCTATCTTAGGCTACGTTCACATTTGCGTTGTGCGCTGCAGCGCACAACGCAAACAAAAACGCGGCAAAACGCATGCACAACGCTGCGTTTTGCGCCGCATGCGTCCTTTTTTTCATTGATTTCGGACGCAGCAAAAATGCAAATGCTGCGTCCTCTGCGCCCCGACGCGGGCGCCGCAGGGACGCATGCGGCGCCAAACGCAAGTGCACCGCATGTACATGCGCCCCCATGTTAAATATAGGGGCGCATGATGCATGCGGCGCCGCTGCGGCGCCCGACGCTGCGGCGAGGACCGCAAATGTGAACGTAGCCTTAAAAATGGGAATTTCACTTGCGTAAAACCTCAAATTTACCTTGGCTGCGTCTCTACTGATAGTGCAATTGTGAGATTAAGAATTTCTTCTGTATAGGGGCCAAAAAGGAAGGAAGATGGCATCAAGCATAACAACATAAAACCAGTGGATTTTGTCTTTAGCTTAGTTGGTCAAAGCGCCTGTTTAGTAAACAGAAAATCTTGATTTCGAATGTCAGCAGTGCTTTTCTTTCTTCACCTCAGTTTGGGCCATTTTAGCCAAAAAAAGAGGACTTTTGTTCTTGTATGACATTAAACCTGTCTTTACCACAGTCCTAACATAGTGCAGTTGAGAGAAAAAAATCTCTGCTGTCGAAGTGCTTAAAAAGGAATTAGATGATATAATTTTCTTTAGAGAATAAAGGATGCATCAAGCATTAAAAGATAAAACCAGTGGAATTACACTTCTGACTCTGCAAAGTTTGATAGCAGCTTTCTTAAAAAGGAAGATAAACTTTCAAGCTTGAAGTATCTACCGCTTGGGCTAGAAAAGAAATCAAAACAATACAACGTGTAACAAGCAGATTAAACCGACGAGGATGGGATTCGAACCCATGCATGCAGAGCACAATGGATTAGCAGTCCATCGCCTTAACCACTCGGCCACCTCGTCTACATGGCGCTCATGCGCTAAGGAGATAAGATGTAATGATTATTTTTACCAGTCAGTGTGCTTTCTCTGAAGATTTTATGTCAGCTTTTGTCAGAGTGGCCTTATATTATCTCCTACAGTGTCTATTTTTGAAAGTTAGATTGGGGCAAACTCTGTAAGAAATAAACCAGTGCTCAGGGTTTTAATACCAACTTTTCAATCATTCCTAATTTTTCCTCCTTAGGCCCTGCCGTGGAATTCCTTCAATCCGCCTATTTTGTGTCATAACTTGGAAGAAAAAAAAGTCCCAAATTAAAGCTGGACTTCATGACTGAGAATTACATCCTGTTCCTCGTTTCTGTGTGCATGGAATGAAACTCAACTCAATGTTGTCTTGCTAAGTTAACCACTTGAAAGTTTTGATTGGTGCTGACATCTTCCCTAGATTTCGTAGGCTTTCCAGCTTGTGGTGCTGTGGCTTAGTTGGTTAAAGCGCCTGTCTAGTAAACAGGAGATCCTGAGTTCGAATCTCAGCAGTGCCTTGTTTTCATCATCTGAAAAACAAACTTCCTATCTTAGGCTACGTTCACATTTGCGTTGTGCGCCGCAGCGCACAACGCAAACCAAAACGCATGCACAACGCTGCGTTTTGCGCCGCATGCGTCCTTTTTTTCATTGATTTCGGACGCAGCAAAAATGCAACTTGCTGCGTCCTCTGCGCCCCGACGCGGGCGCCGCAGGGACGCATGCGGCGCCAAACGCAAGTGCACCGCATGTACATGCGCCCCCATGTTAAATATAGGGGCGCATGATGCATGCGGCGCCGCTGCGGCGCCCGACGCTGCGGCGAGGACCGCAAATGTGAACGTAGCCTTAAAAATGGGAATTTCACTTGCGTAAAACCTCAAATTTACCTTGGCTGCGTCTCTACTGATAGTGCAATTGTGAGATTAAGAATTTCTTCTGTATAGGGGCCAAAAAGGAAGGAAGATGGCATCAAGCATAACAACATAAAACCAGTGGATTTTGTCTTTAGCTTAGTTGGTCAAAGCGCCTGTTTAGTAAACAGAAAATCTTGATTTCGAATGTCAGCAGTGCTTTTCTTTCTTCACCTCAGTTTGGGCCATTTTAGCCAAAAAAAGAGGACTTTTGTTCTTATATGACATTAAACCTGTCTTTACCACAGTCCTAACATAGTGCAGTTGAGAGAAAAAAATCTCTGCTGTCGAAGTGCTTAAAAAGGAATTAGATGATATAATTTTCTTTAGAGAATAAAGGATGCATCAAGCATTAAAAGATAAAACCAGTGGAATTACACTTCTGACTCTGCAAAGTTTGATAGCAGCTTTCTTAAAAAGGAAGATAAACTTTCAAGCTTGAAGTATCTACCGCTTGGGCTAGAAAAGAAATCAAAACAATACAACGTGTAACAAGCAGATTAAACCGACGAGGATGGGATTCGAACCCATGCATGCAGAGCACAATGGATTAGCAGTCCATCGCCTTAACCACTCGGCCACCTCGTCTACATGGCGCTCATGCGCTAAGGAGATAAGATGTAATGATTATTTTTACCAGTCAGTGTGCTTTCTCTGAAGATTTTATGTCAGCTTTTGTCAGAGTGGCCTTATATTATCTCCTACAGTGTCTATTTTTTAAAGTTAGATTGGGGCAAACTCTGTAAGAAATAAACCAGTGCTCAGGGTTTTAATACCAACTTTTCAATCATTCCTAATTTTTCCTCCTTAGGCCCTGCCGTGGAATTCCTTCAATCCGCCTATTTTGTGTCATAACTTGGAAGAAAAAAAAGTCCCAAATTAAAGCTGGACTTCATGACTGAGAATTACATCCTGTTCCTCGTTTCTGTGTGCATGGAATGAAACTCAACTCAATGTTGTCTTGCTAAGTTAACCACTTGAAAGTTTTGATTGGTGCTGACATCTTCCCTAGATTTCATAGGCTTTCCAGCTTGTGGTGCTGTGGCTTAGTTGGTTAAAGCGCCTGTCTAGTAAACAGGAGATCCTGAGTTCGAATCTCAGCAGTGCCTTGTTTTCATCATCTGAAAAACAAACTTCCTATCTTAGGCTACGTTCACATTTGCGTTGTGCGCCGCAGCGCACAACGCAAACAAAAACACGGCAAAACGCATGCACAACGCTGCGTTTTGCGCCGCATGCGTCCTTTTTTTCATTGATTTCGGACGCAGCAAAAATGCAACTTGCTGCGTCCTCTGCACCCCGACGCGGGCGCCGCAGGGACGCATGCGGCGCCAAACGCAAGTGCACCGCATGTACATGCGCCCCCATGTTAAATATAGGGGCGCATGATGCATGCGGCGCCGCTGCGGCGCCCGACGCTGCGGCGAGGACCGCAAATGTGAACGTAGCCTTAAAAATGGGAATTTCACTTGCGTAAAACCTCAAATTTACCTTGGCTGCGTCTCTACCGATAGTGCAATTGTGAGATTAAGAATTTCTTCTGTATAGGGGCCAAAAAGGAAGGAAGATGGCATCAAGCATAACAACATAAAACCAGTGGATTTTGTCTTTAGCTTAGTTGGTCAAAGCGCCTGTTTAGTAAACAGAAAATCTTGATTTCGAATGTCAGCAGTGCTTTTCTTTCTTCACCTCAGTTTGGGCCATTTTAGCCAAAAAAAGAGGACTTTTGTTCTTGTATGACATTAAACCTGTCTTTACCACAGTCCTAACATAGTGCAGTTGAGAGAAAAAAATCTCTGCTGTCGAAGTGCTTAAAAAGGAATTAGATGATATAATTTTCTTTAGAGAATAAAGGATGCATCAAGCATTAAAAGATAAAACCAGTGGAATTACACTTCTGACTCTGCAAAGTTTGATAGCAGCTTTCTTAAAAAGGAAGATAAACTTTCAAGCTTGAAGTATCTACCGCTTGGGCTAGAAAAGAAATCAAAACAATACAACGTGTAACAAGCAGATTAAACCGACGAGGATGGGATTCGAACCCATGCATGCAGAGCACAATGGATTAGCAGTCCATCGCCTTAACCACTCGGCCACCTCGTCTACATGGCGCTCATGCGCTAAGGAGATAAGATGTAATGATTATTTTTACCAGTCAGTGTGCTTTCTCTGAAGATTTTATGTCAGCTTTTGTCAGAGTGGCCTTATATTATCTCCTACAGTGTCTATTTTTTAAAGTTAGAATGGGGCAAACTCTGTAAGAAATAAACCAGTGCTCAGGGTTTTAATACCAACTTTTCAATCATTCCTAAGTTTTCCTCCTTTGGCCCTGCCGTGGAATTCCTTCAATCCGCCTATTTTGTGTCATAACTTGGAAGAAAAATAAGTCCCAAATTAAAGCTGGACTTCATGACTGAGAATTACATCCTGTTCCTCGTTTCTGTGTGCATGGAATGAAACTCAACTCAATGTTGTCTTGCTAAGTTAACCACTTGAAAGTTTTGATTGGTGCTGACATCTTCCCTAGATTTCATAGGCTTTCCAGCTTGTGGTGCTGTGGCTTAGTTGGTTAAAGCGCCTGTCTAGTAAACAGGAGATCCTGAGTTCGAATCTCAGCAGTGCCTTGTTTTCATCATCTGAAAAACAAACTTCCTATCTTAGGCTACGTTCACATTTGCGTTGTGCACCGCAGCGTCGGCGCCGCAGCGCACAACGCAAACAAAAACGCATGCACAACGCTGCGTTTTGCGCCGCATGCGTCCTTTTTTTCATTGATTTCGGACGCAGCAAAAATGCAACTTGCTGCGTCCTCTGCGCCCCGACGCGGGCGCCGCAGGGACGCATGCGGCGCCAAACGCAAGTGCACCGCATGTACATGCGCCCCCATGTTAAATATAGGGGCGCATGATGCATGCGGCGCCGCTGCGGCGCCCGACGCTGCGGCGAGGACCGCAAATGTTAACGTAGCCTTAAAAATGGGAATTTCACTTGCGTAAAACCTCAAATTTACCTTGGCTGCGTCTCTACTGATAGTGCAATTGTGAGATTAAGAATTTCTTCTGTATAGGGGCCAAAAAGGAAGGAAGATGGCATCAAGCATAACAACATAAAACCAGTGGATTTTGTCCTTTAGCTTAGTTGGTCAAAGCGCCTGTTTAGTAAACAGAAAATCTTGATTTCGAATGTCAGCAGTGCTTTTCTTTCTTCACCTCAGTTTGGGCCATTTTAGCCAAAAAAAGAGGACTTTTGTTCTTGTATGACATTAAACCTGTCTTTACCACAGTCCTAACATAGTGCAGTTGAGAGAAAAAAATCTCTGCTGTCGAAGTGCTTAAAAAGGAATTAGATGATATAATTTTCTTTAGAGAATAAAGGATGCATCAAGCATTAAAAGATAAAACCAGTGGAATTACACTTCTGACTCTGCAAAGTTTGATAGCAGCTTTCTTAAAAAGGAAGATAAACTTTCAAGCTTGAAGTATCTACCGCTTGGGCTAGAAAAGAAATCAAAACAATACAACGTGTAACAAGCAGATTAAACCGACGAGGATGGGATTCGAACCCATGCATGCAGAGCACAAGGGATTAGCAGTCCATCGCCTTAACCACTCGGCCACCTCGTCTACATGGCGCTCATGCGCTAAGGAGATAAGATGTAATGATTATTTTTACCAGTCAGTGTGCTTTCTCTGAAGATTTTATGTCAGCTTTTGTCAGAGTGGCCTTATATTATCTCCTACAGTGTCTATTTTTTAAAGTTAGATTGGGGCAAACTCTGTAAGAAATAAACCAGTGCTCAGGGTTTTAATACCAACTTTTCAATCATTCCTAATTTTTCCTCCTTTGGCCCTGCCGTGGAATTCCTTCAATCCGCCTATTTTGTGTCATAACTTGGAAGAAAAATAAGTCCCAAATTAAAGCTGGACTTCATGACTGAGAATTACATCCTGTTCCTCGTTTCTGTGTGCATGGAATGAAACTCAACTCAATGTTGTCTTGCTAAGTTAACCACTTGAAAGTTTTGATTGGTGCTGACATCTTCCCTAGATTTCATAGGCTTTCCAGCTTGTGGTGCTGTGGCTTAGTTGGTTAAAGCGCCTGTCTAGTAAACAGGAGATCCTGAGTTCGAATCTCAGCAGTGCCTTGTTTTCATCATCTGAAAAACAAACTTCCTATCTTAGGCTACGTTCACATTTGCGTTGTGCGCCGCAGCGCACAACGCAAACAAAAACGCGGCAAAACGCATGCACAACGCTGCGTTTTGCGCCGCATGCGTCCTTTTTTTCATTGATTTCGGACGCAGCAAAAATGCAACTTGCTGCGTCCTCTGCGCCCCGACGCGGGCGCCGCAGGGACGCATGCGGCGCCAAACGCAAGTGCACCGCATGTACATGCGCCCCCATGTTAAATATAGGGGCGCATGATGCATGCGGCGCCGCTGCGGCGCCCGACGCTGCGGCGAGGACCGCAAATGTGAACGTAGCCTTAAAAATGGGAATTTCACTTGCGTAAAACCTCAAATTTACCTTGGCTGCGTCTCTACTGATAGTGCAATTGTGAGATTAAGAATTTCTTCTGTATAGGGGCCAAAAAGGAAGGAAGATGGCATCAAGCATAACAACATAAAACCAGTGGATTTTGTCTTTAGCTTAGTTGGTCAAAGCGCCTGTTTAGTAAACAGAAAATCTTGATTTCGAATGTCAGCAGTGCTTTTCTTTCTTCACCTCAGTTTGGGCCATTTTAGCCAAAAAAAGAGGACTTTTGTTCTTGTATGACATTAAACCTGTCTTTACCACAGTCCTAACATAGTGCAGTTGAGAGAAAAAAATCTCTGCTGTCGAAGTGCTTAAAAAGGAATTAGATGATATAATTTTCTTTAGAGAATAAAGGATGCATCAAGCATTAAAAGATAAAACCAGTGGAATTACACTTCTGACTCTGCAAAGTTTGATAGCAGCTTTCTTAAAAAGGAAGATAAACATTCAAGCTTGAAGTATCTACCGCTTGGGCTAGAAAAGAAATCAAAACAATACAACGTGTAACAAGCAGATTAAACCGACGAGGATGGGATTCGAACCCATGCATGCAGAGCACAATGGATTAGCAGTCCATCGCCTTAACCACTCGGCCACCTCGTCTACATGGCGCTCATGCGCTAAGGAGATAAGATGTAATGATTATTTTTACCAGTCAGTGTGCTTTCTCTGAAGATTTTATGTCAGCTTTTGTCAGAGTGGCCTTATATTATCTCCTACAGTGTCTATTTTTTAAAGTTAGAATGGGGCAAACTCTGTAAGAAATAAACCAGTGCTCAGGGTTTTAATACCAACTTTTCAATCATTCCTAATTTTTCCTCCTTTGGCCCTGCCGTAGGATTCCTTCAATCCGCCTATTTTGTGTCATAACTTGGAAGAAAAATAAGTCCCAAATTAAAGCTGGACTTCATGACTGAGAAAGACATCCTGTTCCACGTTTCTGTGTGCATGGAATGAAACTCAACTCAATGTTGTCTTGCTAAGTTAACCACTTGAAAGTTTTGATTGGTGCTGACATCTTCCCTAGATTTCATAGGCTTTCCAGCTTGTGGTGCTGTGGCTTAGTTGGTTAAAGCGCCTGTCTAGTAAACAGGAGATCCTGAGTTCGAATCTCAGCAGTGCCTTGTTTTCATCATCTGAAAAACAAACTTCCTATCTTAGGCTACGTTCACAGCCGCAGCGCACAACGCAAACAAAAACGCGGCAAAACGCATGCACAACGCTGCGTTTTGCGCCGCATGCGTCCTTTTTTTCATTGATTTCGGACGCAGCAAAAATGCAACTTGCTGCGTCCTCTGCGCCCCGACGCGGGCGCCGCAGGGACGCATGCGGCGCCAAACGCAAGTGCACCGCATGTACATGCGCCCCCATGTTAAATATAGGGGCGCATGATGCATGCGGCGCCGCTGCGGCGCCCGACGCTGCGGCGAGGACCGCAAATGTGAACGTAGCCTTAAAAATGGGAATTTCACTTGCGTAAAACCTCAAATTTACCTTGGCTGCGTCTCTACTGATAGTGCAATTGTGAGATTAAGAATTTCTTCTGTATAGGGGCCAAAAAGGAAGGAAGATGGCATCAAGCATAACAACATAAAACCAGTGGATTTTGTCTTTAGCTTAGTTGGTCAAAGCGCCTGTTTAGTAAACAGAAAATCTTGATTTCGAATGTCAGCAGTGCTTTTCTTTCTTCACCTCAGTTTGGGCCATTTTAGCCAAAAAAAGAGGACTTTTGTTCTTGTATGACATTAAACCTGTCTTTACCACAGTCCTAACATAGTGCAGTTGAGAGAAAAAAATCTCTGCTGTCGAAGTGCTTAAAAAGGAATTAGATGATATAATTTTCTTTAGAGAATAAAGGATGCATCAAGCATTAAAAGATAAAACCAGTGGAATTACACTTCTGACTCTGCAAAGTTTGATAGCAGCTTTCTTAAAAAGGAAGATAAACTTTCAAGCTTGAAGTATCTACCGCTTGGGCTAGAAAAGAAATCAAAACAATACAACGTGTAACAAGCAGATTAAACCGACGAGGATGGGATTCGAACCCATGCATGCAGAGCACAATGGATTAGCAGTCCATCGCCTTAACCACTCGGCCACCTCGTCTACATGGCGCTCATGCGCTAAGGAGATAAGATGTAATGATTATTTTTACCAGTCAGTGTGCTTTCTCTGAAGATTTTATGTCAGCTTTTGTCAGAGTGGCCTTATATTATCTCCTACAGTGTCTATTTTTTAAAGTTAGAATGGGGCAAACTCTGTAAGAAATAAACCAGTGCTCAGGGTTTTAATACCAACTTTTCAATCATTCCTAATTTTTCCTCCTTTGGCCCTGCCGTGGAATTCCTTCAATCCGCCTATTTTGTGTCATAACTTGGAAGAAAAATAAGTCCCAAATTAAAGCTGGACTTCATGACTGAGAATTACATCCTGTTCCTCGTTTCTGTGTGCATGGAATGAAACTCAACTCAATGTTGTCTTGCTAAGTTAACCACTTGAAAGTTTTGATTGGTGCTGACATCTTCCCTAGATTTCATAGGCTTTCCAGCTTGTGGTGCTGTGGCTTAGTTGGTTAAAGCGCCTGTCTAGTAAACAGGAGATCCTGAGTTCGAATCTCAGCAGTGCCTTGTTTTCATCATCTGAAAAACAAACTTCCTATCTTAAAAATGGGAATTTCACTTGCGTAAAACCTCAAATTTACCTTGGCTGCGTCTCTACTGATAGTGCAATTGTGAGATTAAGAATTTCTTCTGTATAGGGGCCAAAAAGGAAGGAAGATGGCATCAAGCATAACAACATAAAACCAGTGGATTTTGTCCTTTAGCTTAGTTGGTCAAAGCGCCTGTTTAGTAAACAGAAAATCTTGATTTCGAATGTCAGCAGTGCTTTTCTTTCTTCACCTCAGTTTGGGCCATTTTAGCCAAAAAAAGAGGACTTTTGTTCTTGTATGACATTAAACCTGTCTTTACCACAGTCCTAACATAGTGCAGTTGAGAGAAAAAAATCTCTGCTGTCGAAGTGCTTAAAAAGGAATTAGATGATATCATTTTCTTTAGAGAATAAAGGATGCATCAAGCATTAAAAGATAAAACCAGTGGAATTACACTTCTGACTCTGCAAAGTTTGATAGCAGCTTTCTTAAAAAGGAAGATAAACTTTCAAGCTTGAAGTATCTACCGCTTGGGCTAGAAAAGAAATCAAAACAATACAACGTGTAACAAGCAGATTAAACCGACGAGGATGGGATTCGAACCCATGCATGCAGAGCACAATGGATTAGCAGTCCATCGCCTTAACCACTCGGCCACCTCGTCTACATGGCGCTCATGCACTAAGGAGATAAGATGTAATGATTATTTTTACCAGTCAGTGTGCTTTCTCTGAAGATTTTATGTCAGCTTTTGTCAGAGTGGCCTTATATTATCTCCTACAGTGTCTATTTTTTAAAGTTAGATTGGGGCAAACTCTGTAGGAAATAAACCAGTGCTCAGGGTTTTAATACCAACTTTTCAATCATTCCTAATTTTTCCTCCTTTGGCCCTGCCGTAGGATTCCTTCAATCCGCCTATTTTGTGTCATAACTTGGAAGAAAAATAAGTCCCAAATTAAAGCTGGACTTCATGACTGAGAAAGACATCCTGTTCCTCGTTTCTGTGTGCATGGAATGAAACTCAACTCAATGTTGTCTTGCTAAGTTAACCACTTGAAAGTTTTGATTGGTGCTGACATCTTCCCTAGATTTCATAGGCTTTCCAGCTTGTGGTGCTGTGGCTTAGTTGGTTAAAGCGCCTGTCTAGTAAACAGGAGATCCTGAGTTCGAATCTCAGCAGTGCCTTGTTTTCATCATCTGAAAAACAAACTTCCTATCTTAAAAATGGGAATTTCACTTGCGTAAAACCTCAAATTTACCTTGGCTGCGTCTCTACTGATAGTGCAATTGTGAGATTAAGAATTTCTTCTGTATAGGGGCCAAAAAGGAAGGAAGATGGCATCAAGCATAACAACATAAAACCGGTGGATTTTGTCCTTTAGCTTAGTTGGTCAAAGCGCCTGTTTAGTAAACAGAAAATCTTGATTTCGAATGTCAGCAGTGCTTTTCTTTCTTCACCTCAGTTTGGGCCATTTTAGCCAAAAAAAGAGGACTTTTGTTCTTGTATGACATTAAACCTGTCTTTACCACAGTCCTAACATAGTGCAGTTGAGAGAAAAAAATCTCTGCTGTCGAAGTGCTTAAAAAGGAATTAGATGATATCATTTTCTTTAGAGAATAAAGGATGCATCAAGCATTAAAAGATAAAACCAGTGGAATTACACTTCTGACTCTGCAAAGTTTGATAGCAGCTTTCTTAAAAAGGAAGATAAACTTTCAAGCTTGAAGTATCTACCGCTTGGGCTAGAAAAGAAATCAAAACAATACAACGTGTAACAAGCAGATTAAACCGACGAGGATGGGATTCGAACCCATGCATGCAGAGCACAATGGATTAGCAGTCCATCGCCTTAACCACTCGGCCACCTCGTCTACATGGCGCTCATGCGCTAAGGAGATAAGATGTAATGATTATTTTTACCAGTCAGTGTGCTTTCTCTGAAGATTTTATGTCAGCTTTTGTCAGAGTGGCCTTATATTATCTCCTACAGTGTCTATTTTTTAAAGTTAGAATGGGGCAAACTCTGTAAGAAATAAACCAGTGCTCAGGGTTTTAATACCAACTTTTCAATCATTCCTAATTTTTCCTCCTTTGGCCCTGCCGTGGAATTCCTTCAATCCGCCTATTTTGTGTCATAACTTGGAAGAAAAATAAGTCCCAAATTAAAGCTGGACTTCATGACTGAGAATTACATCCTGTTCCTCGTTTCTGTGTGCATGGAATGAAACTCAACTCAATGTTGTCTTGCTAAGTTAACCACTTGAAAGTTTTGATTGGTGCTGACATCTTCCCTAGATTTCATAGGCTTTCCAGCTTGTGGTGCTGTGGCTTAGTTGGTTAAAGCGCCTGTCTAGTAAACAGGAGATCCTGAGTTCGAATCTCAGCAGTGCCTTGTTTTCATCATCTGAAAAACAAACTTCCTATCTTAAAAATGGGAATTTCACTTGCGTAAAACCTCAAATTTACCTTGGCTGCGTCTCTACTGATAGTGCAATTGTGAGATTAAGAATTTCTTCTGTATAGGGGCCAAAAAGGAAGGAAGATGGCATCAAGCATAACAACATAAAACCAGTGGATTTTGTCTTTAGCTTAGTTGGTCAAAGCGCCTGTTTAGTAAACAGAAAATCTTGATTTCGAATGTCAGCAGTGCTTTTCTTTCTTCACCTCAGTTTGGGCCATTTTAGCCAAAAAAAGAGGACTTTTGTTCTTGTATGACATTAAACCTGTCTTTACCACAGTCCTAACATAGTGCAGTTGAGAGAAAAAAATCTCTGCTGTCGAAGTGCTTAAAAAGGAATTAGATGATATCATTTTCTTTAGAGAATAAAGGATGCATCAAGCATTAAAAGATAAAACCAGTGGAATTACACTTCTGACTCTGCAAAGTTTGATAGCAGCTTTCTTAAAAAGGAAGATAAACTTTCAAGCTTGAAGTATCTACCGCTTGGGCTAGAAAAGAAATCAAAACAATACAACGTGTAACAAGCAGATTAAACCGACGAGGATGGGATTCGAACCCATGCATGCAGAGCACAATGGATTAGCAGTCCATCGCCTTAACCACTCGGCCACCTCGTCTACATGGCGCTCATGCGCTAAGGAGATAAGATGTAATGATTATTTTTACCAGTCAGTGTGCTTTCTCTGAAGATTTTATGTCAGCTTTTGTCAGAGTGGCCTTATATTATCTCCTACAGTGTCTATTTTTTAAAGTTAGAATGGGGCAAACTCTGTAAGAAATAAACCAGTGCTCAGGGTTTTAATACCAACTTTTCAATCATTCCTAATTTTTCCTCCTTTGGCCCTGCCGTGGAATTCCTTCAATCCGCCTATTTTGTGTCATAACTTGGAAGAAAAATAAGTCCCAAATTAAAGCTGGACTTCATGACTGAGAATTACATCCTGTTCCTCGTTTCTGTGTGCATGGAATGAAACTCAACTCAATGTTGTCTTGCTAAGTTAACCACTTGAAAGTTTTGATTGGTGCTGACATCTTCCCTAGATTTCATAGGCTTTCCAGCTTGTGGTGCTGTGGCTTAGTTGGTTAAAGCGCCTGTCTAGTAAACAGGAGATCCTGAGTTCGAATCTCAGCAGTGCCTTGTTTTCATCATCTGAAAAACAAACTTCCTATCTTAAAAATGGGAATTTCACTTGCGTAAAACCTCAAATTTACCTTGGCTGCGTCTCTACTGATAGTGCAATTGTGAGATTAAGAATTTCTTCTGTATAGGGGCCAAAAAGGAAGGAAGATGGCATCAAGCATAACAACATAAAACCAGTGGATTTTGTCTTTAGCTTAGTTGGTCAAAGCGCCTGTTTAGTAAACAGAAAATCTTGATTTCGAATGTCAGCAGTGCTTTTCTTTCTTCACCACAGTTTGGGCCATTTTAGCCAAAAAAAGAGGATTTTTGTTCTTGTATGACATTAAACCTGTCTTTACCACAGTCCTAACATAGTGCAGTTGAGAGAAAAAAATCTCTGCTGTCGAAGTGCTTAAAAAGGAATTAGATGATATCATTTTCTTTAGAGAATAAAGGATGCATCAAGCATTAAAAGATAAAACCAGTGGAATTACACTTCTGACTCTGCAAAGTTTGATAGCAGCTTTCTTAAAAAGGAAGATAAACTTTCAAGCTTGAAGTATCTACCGCTTGGGCTAGAAAAGAAATCAAAACAATACAACGTGTAACAAGCAGATTAAACCGACGAGGATGGGATTCGAACCCATGCATGCAGAGCACAATGGATTAGCAGTCCATCGCCTTAACCACTCGGCCACCTCGTCTACATGGCGCTCATGCGCTAAGGAGATAAGATGTAATGATTATTTTTACCAGTCAGTGTGCTTTCTCTGAAGATTTTATGTCAGCTTTTGTCAGAGTGGCCTTATATTATCTCCTACAGTGTCTATTTTTTAAAGTTAGAATGGGGCAAACTCTGTAAGAAATAAACCAGTGCTCAGGGTTTTAATACCAACTTTTCAATCATTCCTAATTTTTCCTCCTTTGGCCCTGCCGTGGAATTCCTTCAATCCGCCTATTTTGTGTCATAACTTGGAAGAAAAATAAGTCCCAAATTAAAGCTGGACTTCATGACTGAGAAAGACATCCTGTTCCACGTTTCTGTGTGCATGGAATGAAACTCAACTCAATGTTGTCTTGCTAAGTTAACCACTTGAAAGTTTTGATTGGTGCTGACATCTTCCCTAGATTTCATAGGCTTTCCAGCTTGTGGTGCTGTGGCTTAGTTGGTTAAAGCGCCTGTCTAGTAAACAGGAGATCCTGAGTTCGAATCTCAGCAGTGCCTTGTTTTCATCATCTGAAAAACAAACTTCCTATCTTAAAAATGGGAATTTCACTTGCGTAAAACCTCAAATTTACCTTGGCTGCGTCTCTACTGATAGTGCAATTGTGAGATTAAGAATTTCTTCTGTATAGGGGCCAAAAAGGAAGGAAGATGGCATCAAGCATAACAACATAAAACCAGTGGATTTTGTCTTTAGCTTAGTTGGTCAAAGCGCCTGTTTAGTAAACAGAAAATCTTGATTTCGAATGTCAGCAGTGCTTTTCTTTCTTCACCTCAGTTTGGGCCATTTTAGCCAAAAAAAGAGGACTTTTGTTCTTGTATGACATTAAACCTGTCTTTACCACAGTCCTAACATAGTGCAGTTGAGAGAAAAAAATCTCTGCTGTCGAAGTGCTTAAAAAGGAATTAGATGATATAATTTTCTTTAGAGAATAAAGGATGCATCAAGCATTAAAAGATAAAACCAGTGGAATTACACTTCTGACTCTGCAAAGTTTGATAGCAGCTTTCTTAAAAAGGAAGATAAACTTTCAAGCTTGAAGTATCTACCGCTTGGGCTAGAAAAGAAATCAAAACAATACAACGTGTAACAAGCAGATTAAACCGACGAGGATGGGATTCGAACCCATGCATGCAGAGCACAATGGATTAGCAGTCCATCGCCTTAACCACTCGGCCACCTCGTCTACATGGCGCTCATGCGCTAAGGAGATAAGATGTAATGATTATTTTTACCAGTCAGTGTGCTTTCTCTGAAGATTTTATGTCAGCTTTTGTCAGAGTGGCCTTATATTATCTCCTACAGTGTCTATTTTTTAAAGTTAGAATGGGGCAAACTCTGTAAGAAATAAACCAGTGCTCAGGGTTTTAATACCAACTTTTCAATCATTCCTAATTTTTCCTCCTTTGGCCCTGCCGTGGAATTCCTTCAATCCGCCTATTTTGTGTCATAACTTGGAAGAAAAATAAGTCCCAAATTAAAGCTGGACTTCATGACTGAGAAAGACATCCTGTTCCACGTTTCTGTGTGCATGGAATGAAACTCAACTCAATGTTGTCTTGCTAAGTTAACCACTTGAAAGTTTTGATTGGTGCTGACATCTTCCCTAGATTTCATAGGCTTTCCAGCTTGTGGTGCTGTGGCTTAGTTGGTTAAAGCGCCTGTCTAGTAAACAGGAGATCCTGAGTTCGAATCTCAGCAGTGCCTTGTTTTCATCATCTGAAAAACAAACTTCCTATCTTAAAAATGGGAATTTCACTTGCGTAAAACCTCAAATTTACCTTGGCTGCGTCTCTACTGATAGTGCAATTGTGAGATTAAGAATTTCTTCTGTATAGGGGCCAAAAAGGAAGGAAGATGGCATCAAGCATAACAACATAAAACCAGTGGATTTTGTCTTTAGCTTAGTTGGTCAAAGCGCCTGTTTAGTAAACAGAAAATCTTGATTTCGAATGTCAGCAGTGCTTTTCTTTCTTCACCACAGTTTGGGCCATTTTAGCCAAAAAAAGAGGATTTTTGTTCTTGTATGACATTAAACCTGTCTTTACCACAGTCCTAACATAGTGCAGTTGAGAGAAAAAAATCTCTGCTGTCGAAGTGCTTAAAAAGGAATTAGATGATATCATTTTCTTTAGAGAATAAAGGATGCATCAAGCATTAAAAGATAAAACCAGTGGAATTACACTTCTGACTCTGCAAAGTTTGATAGCAGCTTTCTTAAAAAGGAAGATAAACTTTCAAGCTTGAAGTATCTACCGCTTGGGCTAGAAAAGAAATCAAAACAATACAACGTGTAACAAGCAGATTAAACCGACGAGGATGGGATTCGAACCCATGCATGCAGAGCACAATGGATTAGCAGTCCATCGCCTTAACCACTCGGCCACCTCGTCTACATGGCGCTCATGCGCTAAGGAGATAAGATGTAATGATTATTTTTACCAGTCAGTGTGCTTTCTCTGAAGATTTTATGTCAGCTTTTGTCAGAGTGGCCTTATATTATCTCCTACAGTGTCTATTTTTTAAAGTTAGAATGGGGCAAACTCTGTAAGAAATAAACCAGTGCTCAGGGTTTTAATACCAACTTTTCAATCATTCCTAATTTTTCCTCCTTTGGCCCTGCCGTGGAATTCCTTCAATCCGCCTATTTTGTGTCATAACTTGGAAGAAAAATAAGTCCCAAATTAAAGCTGGACTTCATGACTGAGAATTACATCCTGTTCCTCGTTTCTGTGTGCATGGAATGAAACTCAACTCAATGTTGTCTTGCTAAGTTAACCACTTGAAAGTTTTGATTGGTGCTGACATCTTCCCTAGATTTCATAGGCTTTCCAGCTTGTGGTGCTGTGGCTTAGTTGGTTAAAGCGCCTGTCTAGTAAACAGGAGATCCTGAGTTCGAATCTCAGCAGTGCCTTGTTTTCATCATCTGAAAAACAAACTTCCTATCTTAAAAATGGGAATTTCACTTGCGTAAAACCTCAAATTTACCTTGGCTGCGTCTCTACTGATAGTGCAATTGTGAGATTAAGAATTTCTTCTGTATAGGGGCCAAAAAGGAAGGAAGATGGCATCAAGCATAACAACATAAAACCAGTGGATTTTGTCTTTAGCTTAGTTGGTCAAAGCGCCTGTTTAGTAAACAGAAAATCTTGATTTCGAATGTCAGCAGTGCTTTTCTTTCTTCACCTCAGTTTGGGCCATTTTAGCCAAAAAAAGAGGACTTTTGTTCTTGTATGACATTAAACCTGTCTTTACCACAGTCCTAACATAGTGCAGTTGAGAGAAAAAAATCTCTGCTGTCGAAGTGCTTAAAAAGGAATTAGATGATATAATTTTCTTTAGAGAATAAAGGATGCATCAAGCATTAAAAGATAAAACCAGTGGAATTACACTTCTGACTCTGCAAAGTTTGATAGCAGCTTTCTTAAAAAGGAAGATAAACTTTCAAGCTTGAAGTATCTACCGCTTGGGCTAGAAAAGAAATCAAAACAATACAACGTGTAACAAGCAGATTAAACCGACGAGGATGGGATTCGAACCCATGCATGCAGAGCACAATGGATTAGCAGTCCATCGCCTTAACCACTCGGCCACCTCGTCTACATGGCGCTCATGCGCTAAGGAGATAAGATGTAATGATTATTTTTACCAGTCAGTGTGCTTTCTCTGAAGATTTTATGTCAGCTTTTGTCAGAGTGGCCTTATATTATCTCCTACAGTGTCTATTTTTTAAAGTTAGAATGGGGCAAACTCTGTAAGAAATAAACCAGTGCTCAGGGTTTTAATACCAACTTTTCAATCATTCCTAATTTTTCCTCCTTTGGCCCTGCCGTGGAATTCCTTCAATCCGCCTATTTTGTGTCATAACTTGGAAGAAAAATAAGTCCCAAATTAAAGCTGGACTTCATGACTGAGAAAGACATCCTGTTCCACGTTTCTGTGTGCATGGAATGAAACTCAACTCAATGTTGTCTTGCTAAGTTAACCACTTGAAAGTTTTGATTGGTGCTGACATCTTCCCTAGATTTCATAGGCTTTCCAGCTTGTGGTGCTGTGGCTTAGTTGGTTAAAGCGCCTGTCTAGTAAACAGGAGATCCTGAGTTCGAATCTCAGCAGTGCCTTGTTTTCATCATCTGAAAAACAAACTTCCTATCTTTAAAAATGGGAATTTCACTTGCGTAAAACCTCAAATTTACCTTGGCTGCGTCTCTACTGATAGTGCAATTGTGAGATTAAGAATTTCTTCTGTATAGGGGCCAAAAAGGAAGGAAGATGGCATCAAGCATAACAACATAAAACCAGTGGATTTTGTCTTTAGCTTAGTTGGTCAAAGCGCCTGTTTAGTAAACAGAAAATCTTGATTTCGAATGTCAGCAGTGCTTTTCTTTCTTCACCTCAGTTTGGGCCATTTTAGCCAAAAAAAGAGGACTTTTGTTCTTGTATGACATTAAACCTGTCTTTACCACAGTCCTAACATAGTGCAGTTGAGAGAAAAAAATCTCTGCTGTCGAAGTGCTTAAAAAGGAATTAGATGATATAATTTTCTTTAGAGAATAAAGGATGCATCAAGCATTAAAAGATAAAACCAGTGGAATTACACTTCTGACTCTGCAAAGTTTGATAGCAGCTTTCTTAAAAAGGAAGATAAACTTTCAAGCTTGAAGTATCTACCGCTTGGGCTAGAAAAGAAATCAAAACAATACAACGTGTAACAAGCAGATTAAACCGACGAGGATGGGATTCGAACCCATGCATGCAGAGCACAATGGATTAGCAGTCCATCGCCTTAACCACTCGGCCACCTCGTCTACATGGCGCTCATGCGCTAAGGAGATAAGATGTAATGATTATTTTTACCAGTCAGTGTGCTTTCTCTGAAGATTTTATGTCAGCTTTTGTCAGAGTGGCCTTATATTATCTCCTACAGTGTCTATTTTTTAAAGTTAGAATGGGGCAAACTCTGTAAGAAATAAACCAGTGCTCAGGGTTTTAATACCAACTTTTCAATCATTCCTAATTTTTCCTCCTTTGGCCCTGCCGTGGAATTCCTTCAATCCGCCTATTTTGTGTCATAACTTGGAAGAAAAATAAGTCCCAAATTAAAGCTGGACTTCATGACTGAGAAAGACATCCTGTTCCTCGTTTCTGTGTGCATGGAATGAAACTCAACTCAATGTTGTCTTGCTAAGTTAACCACTTGAAAGTTTTGATTGGTGCTGACATCTTCCCTAGATTTCATAGGCTTTCCAGCTTGTGGTGCTGTGGCTTAGTTGGTTAAAGCGCCTGTCTAGTAAACAGGAGATCCTGAGTTCGAATCTCAGCAGTGCCTTGTTTTCATCATCTGAAAAACAAACTTCCTATCTTAAAAATGGGAATTTCACTTGCGTAAAACCTCAAATTTACCTTGGCTGCGTCTCTACTGATAGTGCAATTGTGAGATTAAGAATTTCTTCTGTATAGGGGCCAAAAAGGAAGGAAGATGGCATCAAGCATAACAACATAAAACCGGTGGATTTTGTCCTTTAGCTTAGTTGGTCAAAGCGCCTGTTTAGTAAACAGAAAATCTTGATTTCGAATGTCAGCAGTGCTTTTCTTTCTTCACCTCAGTTTGGGCCATTTTAGCCAAAAAAAGAGGACTTTTGTTCTTGTATGACATTAAACCTGTCTTTACCACAGTCCTAACATAGTGCAGTTGAGAGAAAAAAATCTCTGCTGTCGAAGTGCTTAAAAAGGAATTAGATGATATAATTTTCTTTAGAGAATAAAGGATGCATCAAGCATTAAAAGATAAAACCAGTGGAATTACACTTCTGACTCTGCAAAGTTTGATAGCAGCTTTCTTAAAAAGGAAGATAAACTTTCAAGCTTGAAGTATCTACCGCTTGGGCTAGAAAAGAAATCAAAACAATACAACGTGTAACAAGCAGATTAAACCGACGAGGATGGGATTCGAACCCATGCATGCAGAGCACAATGGATTAGCAGTCCATCGCCTTAACCACTCGGCCACCTCGTCTACATGGCGCTCATGCGCTAAGGAGATAAGATGTAATGATTATTTTTACCAGTCAGTGTGCTTTCTCTGAAGATTTTATGTCAGCTTTTGTCAGAGTGGCCTTATATTATCTCCTACAGTGTCTATTTTTTAAAGTTAGAATGGGGCAAACTCTGTAAGAAATAAACCAGTGCTCAGGGTTTTAATACCAACTTTTCAATCATTCCTAATTTTTCCTCCTTTGGCCCTGCCGTGGAATTCCTTCAATCCGCCTATTTTGTGTCATAACTTGGAAGAAAAATAAGTCCCAAATTAAAGCTGGACTTCATGACTGAGAATTACATCCTGTTCCTCGTTTCTGTGTGCATGGAATGAAACTCAACTCAATGTTGTCTTGCTAAGTTAACCACTTGAAAGTTTTGATTGGTGCTGACATCTTCCCTAGATTTCATAGGCTTTCCAGCTTGTGGTGCTGTGGCTTAGTTGGTTAAAGCGCCTGTCTAGTAAACAGGAGATCCTGAGTTCGAATCTCAGCAGTGCCTTGTTTTCATCATCTGAAAAACAAACTTCCTATCTTAAAAATGGGAATTTCACTTGCGTAAAACCTCAAATTTACCTTGGCTGCGTCTCTACTGATAGTGCAATTGTGAGATTAAGAATTTCTTCTGTATAGGGGCCAAAAAGGAAGGAAGATGGCATCAAGCATAACAACATAAAACCGGTGGATTTTGTCCTTTAGCTTAGTTGGTCAAAGCGCCTGTTTAGTAAACAGAAAATCTTGATTTCGAATGTCAGCAGTGCTTTTCTTTCTTCACCTCAGTTTGGGCCATTTTAGCCAAAAAAAGAGGACTTTTGTTCTTGTATGACATTAAACCTGTCTTTACCACAGTCCTAACATAGTGCAGTTGAGAGAAAAAAATCTCTGCTGTCGAAGTGCTTAAAAAGGAATTAGATGATATCATTTTCTTTAGAGAATAAAGGATGCATCAAGCATTAAAAGATAAAACCAGTGGAATTACACTTCTGACTCTGCAAAGTTTGATAGCAGCTTTCTTAAAAAGGAAGATAAACTTTCAAGCTTGAAGTATCTACCGCTTGGGCTAGAAAAGAAATCAAAACAATACAACGTGTAACAAGCAGATTAAACCGACGAGGATGGGATTCGAACCCATGCATGCAGAGCACAATGGATTAGCAGTCCATCGCCTTAACCACTCGGCCACCTCGTCTACATGGCGCTCATGCGCTAAGGAGATAAGATGTAATGATTATTTTTACCAGTCAGTGTGCTTTCTCTGAAGATTTTATGTCAGCTTTTGTCAGAGTGGCCTTATATTATCTCCTACAGTGTCTATTTTTTAAAGTTAGAATGGGGCAAACTCTGTAAGAAATAAACCAGTGCTCAGGGTTTTAATACCAACTTTTCAATCATTCCTAATTTTTCCTCCTTTGGCCCTGCCGTGGAATTCCTTCAATCCGCCTATTTTGTGTCATAACTTGGAAGAAAAATAAGTCCCAAATTAAAGCTGGACTTCATGACTGAGAATTACATCCTGTTCCTCGTTTCTGTGTGCATGGAATGAAACTCAACTCAATGTTGTCTTGCTAAGTTAACCACTTGAAAGTTTTGATTGGTGCTGACATCTTCCCTAGATTTCATAGGCTTTCCAGCTTGTGGTGCTGTGGCTTAGTTGGTTAAAGCGCCTGTCTAGTAAACAGGAGATCCTGAGTTCGAATCTCAGCAGTGCCTTGTTTTCATCATCTGAAAAACAAACTTCCTATCTTAAAAATGGGAATTTCACTTGCGTAAAACCTCAAATTTACCTTGGCTGCGTCTCTACTGATAGTGCAATTGTGAGATTAAGAATTTCTTCTGTATAGGGGCCAAAAAGGAAGGAAGATGGCATCAAGCATAACAACATAAAACCGGTGGATTTTGTCCTTTAGCTTAGTTGGTCAAAGCGCCTGTTTAGTAAACAGAAAATCTTGATTTCGAATGTCAGCAGTGCTTTTCTTTCTTCACCTCAGTTTGGGCCATTTTAGCCAAAAAAAGAGGACTTTTGTTCTTGTATGACATTAAACCTGTCTTTACCACAGTCCTAACATAGTGCAGTTGAGAGAAAAAAATCTCTGCTGTCGAAGTGCTTAAAAAGGAATTAGATGATATCATTTTCTTTAGAGAATAAAGGATGCATCAAGCATTAAAAGATAAAACCAGTGGAATTACACTTCTGACTCTGCAAAGTTTGATAGCAGCTTTCTTAAAAAGGAAGATAAACTTTCAAGCTTGAAGTATCTACCGCTTGGGCTAGAAAAGAAATCAAAACAATACAACGTGTAACAAGCAGATTAAACCGACGAGGATGGGATTCGAACCCATGCATGCAGAGCACAATGGATTAGCAGTCCATCGCCTTAACCACTCGGCCACCTCGTCTACATGGCGCTCATGCGCTAAGGAGATAAGATGTAATGATTATTTTTACCAGTCAGTGTGCTTTCTCTGAAGATTTTATGTCAGCTTTTGTCAGAGTGGCCTTATATTATCTCCTACAGTGTCTATTTTTTAAAGTTAGAATGGGGCAAACTCTGTAAGAAATAAACCAGTGCTCAGGGTTTTAATACCAACTTTTCAATCATTCCTAATTTTTCCTCCTTTGGCCCTGCCGTGGAATTCCTTCAATCCGCCTATTTTGTGTCATAACTTGGAAGAAAAATAAGTCCCAAATTAAAGCTGGACTTCATGACTGAGAAAGACATCCTGTTCCTCGTTTCTGTGTGCATGGAATGAAACTCAACTCAATGTTGTCTTGCTAAGTTAACCACTTGAAAGTTTTGATTGGTGCTGACATCTTCCCTAGATTTCATAGGCTTTCCAGCTTGTGGTGCTGTGGCTTAGTTGGTTAAAGCGCCTGTCTAGTAAACAGGAGATCCTGAGTTCGAATCTCAGCAGTGCCTTGTTTTCATCATCTGAAAAACAAACTTCCTATCTTAAAAATGGGAATTTCACTTGCGTAAAACCTCAAATTTACCTTGGCTGCGTCTCTACTGATAGTGCAATTGTGAGATTAAGAATTTCTTCTGTATAGGGGCCAAAAAGGAAGGAAGATGGCATCAAGCATAACAACATAAAACCGGTGGATTTTGTCCTTTAGCTTAGTTGGTCAAAGCGCCTGTTTAGTAAACAGAAAATCTTGATTTCGAATGTCAGCAGTGCTTTTCTTTCTTCACCTCAGTTTGGGCCATTTTAGCCAAAAAAAGAGGACTTTTGTTCTTGTATGACATTAAACCTGTCTTTACCACAGTCCTAACATAGTGCAGTTGAGAGAAAAAAATCTCTGCTGTCGAAGTGCTTAAAAAGGAATTAGATGATATAATTTTCTTTAGAGAATAAAGGATGCATCAAGCATTAAAAGATAAAACCAGTGGAATTACACTTCTGACTCTGCAAAGTTTGATAGCAGCTTTCTTAAAAAGGAAGATAAACTTTCAAGCTTGAAGTATCTACCGCTTGGGCTAGAAAAGAAATCAAAACAATACAACGTGTAACAAGCAGATTAAACCGACGAGGATGGGATTCGAACCCATGCATGCAGAGCACAATGGATTAGCAGTCCATCGCCTTAACCACTCGGCCACCTCGTCTACATGGCGCTCATGCGCTAAGGAGATAAGATGTAATGATTATTTTTACCAGTCAGTGTGCTTTCTCTGAAGATTTTATGTCAGCTTTTGTCAGAGTGGCCTTATATTATCTCCTACAGTGTCTATTTTTTAAAGTTAGAATGGGGCAAACTCTGTAAGAAATAAACCAGTGCTCAGGGTTTTAATACCAACTTTTCAATCATTCCTAATTTTTCCTCCTTTGGCCCTGCCGTGGAATTCCTTCAATCCGCCTATTTTGTGTCATAACTTGGAAGAAAAATAAGTCCCAAATTAAAGCTGGACTTCATGACTGAGAATTACATCCTGTTCCTCGTTTCTGTGTGCATGGAATGAAACTCAACTCAATGTTGTCTTGCTAAGTTAACCACTTGAAAGTTTTGATTGGTGCTGACATCTTCCCTAGATTTCATAGGCTTTCCAGCTTGTGGTGCTGTGGCTTAGTTGGTTAAAGCGCCTGTCTAGTAAACAGGAGATCCTGAGTTCGAATCTCAGCAGTGCCTTGTTTTCATCATCTGAAAAACAAACTTCCTATCTTAAAAATGGGAATTTCACTTGCGTAAAACCTCAAATTTACCTTGGCTGCGTCTCTACTGATAGTGCAATTGTGAGATTAAGAATTTCTTCTGTATAGGGGCCAAAAAGGAAGGAAGATGGCATCAAGCATAACAACATAAAACCGGTGGATTTTGTCCTTTAGCTTAGTTGGTCAAAGCGCCTGTTTAGTAAACAGAAAATCTTGATTTCGAATGTCAGCAGTGCTTTTCTTTCTTCACCTCAGTTTGGGCCATTTTAGCCAAAAAAAGAGGACTTTTGTTCTTGTATGACATTAAACCTGTCTTTACCACAGTCCTAACATAGTGCAGTTGAGAGAAAAAAATCTCTGCTGTCGAAGTGCTTAAAAAGGAATTAGATGATATCATTTTCTTTAGAGAATAAAGGATGCATCAAGCATTAAAAGATAAAACCAGTGGAATTACACTTCTGACTCTGCAAAGTTTGATAGCAGCTTTCTTAAAAAGGAAGATAAACTTTCAAGCTTGAAGTATCTACCGCTTGGGCTAGAAAAGAAATCAAAACAATACAACGTGTAACAAGCAGATTAAACCGACGAGGATGGGATTCGAACCCATGCATGCAGAGCACAATGGATTAGCAGTCCATCGCCTTAACCACTCGGCCACCTCGTCTACATGGCGCTCATGCGCTAAGGAGATAAGATGTAATGATTATTTTTACCAGTCAGTGTGCTTTCTCTGAAGATTTTATGTCAGCTTTTGTCAGAGTGGCCTTATATTATCTCCTACAGTGTCTATTTTTTAAAGTTAGAATGGGGCAAACTCTGTAAGAAATAAACCAGTGCTCAGGGTTTTAATACCAACTTTTCAATCATTCCTAATTTTTCCTCCTTTGGCCCTGCCGTGGAATTCCTTCAATCCGCCTATTTTGTGTCATAACTTGGAAGAAAAATAAGTCCCAAATTAAAGCTGGACTTCATGACTGAGAATTACATCCTGTTCCTCGTTTCTGTGTGCATGGAATGAAACTCAACTCAATGTTGTCTTGCTAAGTTAACCACTTGAAAGTTTTGATTGGTGCTGACATCTTCCCTAGATTTCATAGGCTTTCCAGCTTGTGGTGCTGTGGCTTAGTTGGTTAAAGCGCCTGTCTAGTAAACAGGAGATCCTGAGTTCGAATCTCAGCAGTGCCTTGTTTTCATCATCTGAAAAACAAACTTCCTATCTTAAAAATGGGAATTTCACTTGCGTAAAACCTCAAATTTACCTTGGCTGCGTCTCTACTGATAGTGCAATTGTGAGATTAAGAATTTCTTCTGTATAGGGGCCAAAAAGGAAGGAAGATGGCATCAAGCATAACAACATAAAACCGGTGGATTTTGTCCTTTAGCTTAGTTGGTCAAAGCGCCTGTTTAGTAAACAGAAAATCTTGATTTCGAATGTCAGCAGTGCTTTTCTTTCTTCACCTCAGTTTGGGCCATTTTAGCCAAAAAAAGAGGACTTTTGTTCTTGTATGACATTAAACCTGTCTTTACCACAGTCCTAACATAGTGCAGTTGAGAGAAAAAAATCTCTGCTGTCGAAGTGCTTAAAAAGGAATTAGATGATATCATTTTCTTTAGAGAATAAAGGATGCATCAAGCATTAAAAGATAAAACCAGTGGAATTACACTTCTGACTCTGCAAAGTTTGATAGCAGCTTTCTTAAAAAGGAAGATAAACTTTCAAGCTTGAAGTATCTACCGCTTGGGCTAGAAAAGAAATCAAAACAATACAACGTGTAACAAGCAGATTAAACCGACGAGGATGGGATTCGAACCCATGCATGCAGAGCACAATGGATTAGCAGTCCATCGCCTTAACCACTCGGCCACCTCGTCTACATGGCGCTCATGCGCTAAGGAGATAAGATGTAATGATTATTTTTACCAGTCAGTGTGCTTTCTCTGAAGATTTTATGTCAGCTTTTGTCAGAGTGGCCTTATATTATCTCCTACAGTGTCTATTTTTTAAAGTTAGAATGGGGCAAACTCTGTAAGAAATAAACCAGTGCTCAGGGTTTTAATACCAACTTTTCAATCATTCCTAATTTTTCCTCCTTTGGCCCTGCCGTGGAATTCCTTCAATCCGCCTATTTTGTGTCATAACTTGGAAGAAAAATAAGTCCCAAATTAAAGCTGGACTTCATGACTGAGAATTACATCCTGTTCCTCGTTTCTGTGTGCATGGAATGAAACTCAACTCAATGTTGTCTTGCTAAGTTAACCACTTGAAAGTTTTGATTGGTGCTGACATCTTCCCTAGATTTCATAGGCTTTCCAGCTTGTGGTGCTGTGGCTTAGTTGGTTAAAGCGCCTGTCTAGTAAACAGGAGATCCTGAGTTCGAATCTCAGCAGTGCCTTGTTTTCATCATCTGAAAAACAAACTTCCTATCTTAAAAATGGGAATTTCACTTGCGTAAAACCTCAAATTTACCTTGGCTGCGTCTCTACTGATAGTGCAATTGTGAGATTAAGAATTTCTTCTGTATAGGGGCCAAAAAGGAAGGAAGATGGCATCAAGCATAACAACATAAAACCGGTGGATTTTGTCCTTTAGCTTAGTTGGTCAAAGCGCCTGTTTAGTAAACAGAAAATCTTGATTTCGAATGTCAGCAGTGCTTTTCTTTCTTCACCTCAGTTTGGGCCATTTTAGCCAAAAAAAGAGGACTTTTGTTCTTGTATGACATTAAACCTGTCTTTACCACAGTCCTAACATAGTGCAGTTGAGAGAAAAAAATCTCTGCTGTCGAAGTGCTTAAAAAGGAATTAGATGATATCATTTTCTTTAGAGAATAAAGGATGCATCAAGCATTAAAAGATAAAACCAGTGGAATTACACTTCTGACTCTGCAAAGTTTGATAGCAGCTTTCTTAAAAAGGAAGATAAACTTTCAAGCTTGAAGTATCTACCGCTTGGGCTAGAAAAGAAATCAAAACAATACAACGTGTAACAAGCAGATTAAACCGACGAGGATGGGATTCGAACCCATGCATGCAGAGCACAATGGATTAGCAGTCCATCGCCTTAACCACTCGGCCACCTCGTCTACATGGCGCTCACGCGCTAAGGAGATAAGATGTAATGATTATTTTTACCAGTCAGTGTGCTTTCTCTGAAGATTTTATGTCAGCTTTTGTCAGAGTGGCCTTATATTATCTCCTACAGTGTCTATTTTTTAAAGTTAGAATGGGGCAAACTCTGTAAGAAATAAACCAGTGCTCAGGGTTTTAATACCAACTTTTCAATCATTCCTAATTTTTCCTCCTTTGGCCCTGCCGTGGAATTCCTTCAATCCGCCTATTTTGTGTCATAACTTGGAAGAAAAATAAGTCCCAAATTAAAGCTGGACTTCATGACTGAGAAAGACATCCTGTTCCTCGTTTCTGTGTGCATGGAATGAAACTCAACTCAATGTTGTCTTGCTAAGTTAACCACTTGAAAGTTTTGATTGGTGCTGACATCTTCCCTAGATTTCATAGGCTTTCCAGCTTGTGGTGCTGTGGCTTAGTTGGTTAAAGCGCCTGTCTAGTAAACAGGAGATCCTGAGTTCGAATCTCAGCAGTGCCTTGTTTTCATCATCTGAAAAACAAACTTCCTATCTTAAAAATGGGAATTTCACTTGCGTAAAACCTCAAATTTACCTTGGCTGCGTCTCTACTGATAGTGCAATTGTGAGATTAAGAATTTCTTCTGTATAGGGGCCAAAAAGGAAGGAAGATGGCATCAAGCATAACAACATAAAACCGGTGGATTTTGTCCTTTAGCTTAGTTGGTCAAAGCGCCTGTTTAGTAAACAGAAAATCTTGATTTCGAATGTCAGCAGTGCTTTTCTTTCTTCACCTCAGTTTGGGCCATTTTAGCCAAAAAAAGAGGACTTTTGTTCTTGTATGACATTAAACCTGTCTTTACCACAGTCCTAACATAGTGCAGTTGAGAGAAAAAAATCTCTGCTGTCGAAGTGCTTAAAAAGGAATTAGATGATATCATTTTCTTTAGAGAATAAAGGATGCATCAAGCATTAAAAGATAAAACCAGTGGAATTACACTTCTGACTCTGCAAAGTTTGATAGCAGCTTTCTTAAAAAGGAAGATAAACTTTCAAGCTTGAAGTATCTACCGCTTGGGCTAGAAAAGAAATCAAAACAATACAACGTGTAACAAGCAGATTAAACCGACGAGGATGGGATTCGAACCCATGCATGCAGAGCACAATGGATTAGCAGTCCATCGCCTTAACCACTCGGCCACCTCGTCTACATGGCGCTCATGCGCTAAGGAGATAAGATGTAATGATTATTTTTACCAGTCAGTGTGCTTTCTCTGAAGATTTTATGTCAGCTTTTGTCAGAGTGGCCTTATATTATCTCCTACAGTGTCTATTTTTTAAAGTTAGAATGGGGCAAACTCTGTAAGAAATAAACCAGTGCTCAGGGTTTTAATACCAACTTTTCAATCATTCCTAATTTTTCCTCCTTTGGCCCTGCCGTGGAATTCCTTCAATCCGCCTATTTTGTGTCATAACTTGGAAGAAAAATAAGTCCCAAATTAAAGCTGGACTTCATGACTGAGAATTACATCCTGTTCCTCGTTTCTGTGTGCATGGAATGAAACTCAACTCAATGTTGTCTTGCTAAGTTAACCACTTGAAAGTTTTGATTGGTGCTGACATCTTCCCTAGATTTCATAGGCTTTCCAGCTTGTGGTGCTGTGGCTTAGTTGGTTAAAGCGCCTGTCTAGTAAACAGGAGATCCTGAGTTCGAATCTCAGCAGTGCCTTGTTTTCATCATCTGAAAAACAAACTTCCTATCTTAAAAATGGGAATTTCACTTGCGTAAAACCTCAAATTTACCTTGGCTGCGTCTCTACTGATAGTGCAATTGTGAGATTAAGAATTTCTTCTGTATAGGGGCCAAAAAGGAAGGAAGATGGCATCAAGCATAACAACATAAAACCGGTGGATTTTGTCCTTTAGCTTAGTTGGTCAAAGCGCCTGTTTAGTAAACAGAAAATCTTGATTTCGAATGTCAGCAGTGCTTTTCTTTCTTCACCTCAGTTTGGGCCATTTTAGCCAAAAAAAGAGGACTTTTGTTCTTGTATGACATTAAACCTGTCTTTACCACAGTCCTAACATAGTGCAGTTGAGAGAAAAAAATCTCTGCTGTCGAAGTGCTTAAAAAGGAATTAGATGATATCATTTTCTTTAGAGAATAAAGGATGCATCAAGCATTAAAAGATAAAACCAGTGGAATTACACTTCTGACTCTGCAAAGTTTGATAGCAGCTTTCTTAAAAAGGAAGATAAACTTTCAAGCTTGAAGTATCTACCGCTTGGGCTAGAAAAGAAATCAAAACAATACAACGTGTAACAAGCAGATTAAACCGACGAGGATGGGATTCGAACCCATGCATGCAGAGCACAATGGATTAGCAGTCCATCGCCTTAACCACTCGGCCACCTCGTCTACATGGCGCTCATGCGCTAAGGAGATAAGATGTAATGATTATTTTTACCAGTCAGTGTGCTTTCTCTGAAGATTTTATGTCAGCTTTTGTCAGAGTGGCCTTATATTATCTCCTACAGTGTCTATTTTTTAAAGTTAGAATGGGGCAAACTCTGTAAGAAATAAACCAGTGCTCAGGGTTTTAATACCAACTTTTCAATCATTCCTAATTTTTCCTCCTTTGGCCCTGCCGTGGAATTCCTTCAATCTGCCTATTTTGTGTCATAACTTGGAAGAAAAATAAGTCCCAAATTAAAGCTGGACTTCATGACTGAGAAAGACATCCTGTTCCACGTTTCTGTGTGCATGGAATGAAACTCAACTCAATGTTGTCTTGCTAAGTTAACCACTTGAAAGTTTTGATTGGTGCTGACATCTTCCCTAGATTTCATAGGCTTTCCAGCTTGTGGTGCTGTGGCTTAGTTGGTTAAAGCGCCTGTCTAGTAAACAGGAGATCCTGAGTTCGAATCTCAGCAGTGCCTTGTTTTCATCATCTGAAAAACAAACTTCCTATCTTAAAAATGGGAATTTCACTTGCGTAAAACCTCAAATTTACCTTGGCTGCGTCTCTACTGATAGTGCAATTGTGAGATTAAGAATTTCTTCTGTATAGGGGCCAAAAAGGAAGGAAGATGGCATCAAGCATAACAACATAAAACCGGTGGATTTTGTCCTTTAGCTTAGTTGGTCAAAGCGCCTGTTTAGTAAACAGAAAATCTTGATTTCGAATGTCAGCAGTGCTTTTCTTTCTTCACCTCAGTTTGGGCCATTTTAGCCAAAAAAAGAGGACTTTTGTTCTTGTATGACATTAAACCTGTCTTTACCACAGTCCTAACATAGTGCAGTTGAGAGAAAAAAATCTCTGCTGTCGAAGTGCTTAAAAAGGAATTAGATGATATCATTTTCTTTAGAGAATAAAGGATGCATCAAGCATTAAAAGATAAAACCAGTGGAATTACACTTCTGACTCTGCAAAGTTTGATAGCAGCTTTCTTAAAAAGGAAGATAAACTTTCAAGCTTGAAGTATCTACCGCTTGGGCTAGAAAAGAAATCAAAACAATACAACGTGTAACAAGCAGATTAAACCGACGAGGATGGGATTCGAACCCATGCATGCAGAGCACAATGGATTAGCAGTCCATCGCCTTAACCACTCGGCCACCTCGTCTACATGGCGCTCATGCGCTAAGGAGATAAGATGTAATGATTATTTTTACCAGTCAGTGTGCTTTCTCTGAAGATTTTATGTCAGCTTTTGTCAGAGTGGCCTTATATTATCTCCTACAGTGTCTATTTTTTAAAGTTAGAATGGGGCAAACTCTGTAAGAAATAAACCAGTGCTCAGGGTTTTAATACCAACTTTTCAATCATTCCTAATTTTTCCTCCTTTGGCCCTGCCGTGGAATTCCTTCAATCCGCCTATTTTGTGTCATAACTTGGAAGAAAAATAAGTCCCAAATTAAAGCTGGACTTCATGACTGAGAATTACATCCTGTTCCTCGTTTCTGTGTGCATGG
Source organism: Ranitomeya variabilis (assembly GCF_051348905.1). Lineage (NCBI taxonomy): Eukaryota > Metazoa > Chordata > Amphibia > Anura > Dendrobatidae > Ranitomeya > Ranitomeya variabilis. The sequence continues at coordinate 92,356,861 of NC_135238.1, read as the reverse complement.
AATGAAACTCAACTCAATGTTGTCTTGCTAAGTTAACCACTTGAAAGTTTTGATTGGTGCTGACATCTTCCCTAGATTTCATAGGCTTTCCAGCTTGTGGTGCTGTGGCTTAGTTGGTTAAAGCGCCTGTCTAGTAAACAGGAGATCCTGAGTTCGAATCTCAGCAGTGCCTTGTTTTCATCATCTGAAAAACAAACTTCCTATCTTAAAAATGGGAATTTCACTTGCGTAAAACCTCAAATTTACCTTGGCTGCGTCTCTACTGATAGTGCAATTGTGAGATTAAGAATTTCTTCTGTATAGGGGCCAAAAAGGAAGGAAGATGGCATCAAGCATAACAACATAAAACCGGTGGATTTTGTCCTTTAGCTTAGTTGGTCAAAGCGCCTGTTTAGTAAACAGAAAATCTTGATTTCGAATGTCAGCAGTGCTTTTCTTTCTTCACCTCAGTTTGGGCCATTTTAGCCAAAAAAAGAGGACTTTTGTTCTTGTATGACATTAAACCTGTCTTTACCACAGTCCTAACATAGTGCAGTTGAGAGAAAAAAATCTCTGCTGTCGAAGTGCTTAAAAAGGAATTAGATGATATCATTTTCTTTAGAGAATAAAGGATGCATCAAGCATTAAAAGATAAAACCAGTGGAATTACACTTCTGACTCTGCAAAGTTTGATAGCAGCTTTCTTAAAAAGGAAGATAAACTTTCAAGCTTGAAGTATCTACCGCTTGGGCTAGAAAAGAAATCAAAACAATACAACGTGTAACAAGCAGATTAAACCGACGAGGATGGGATTCGAACCCATGCATGCAGAGCACAATGGATTAGCAGTCCATCGCCTTAACCACTCGGCCACCTCGTCTACATGGCGCTCATGCGCTAAGGAGATAAGATGTAATGATTATTTTTACCAGTCAGTGTGCTTTCTCTGAAGATTTTATGTCAGCTTTTGTCAGAGTGGCCTTATATTATCTCCTACAGTGTCTATTTTTTAAAGTTAGAATGGGGCAAACTCTGTAAGAAATAAACCAGTGCTCAGGGTTTTAATACCAACTTTTCAATCATTCCTAATTTTTCCTCCTTTGGCCCTGCCGTGGAATTCCTTCAATCCGCCTATTTTGTGTCATAACTTGGAAGAAAAATAAGTCCCAAATTAAAGCTGGACTTCATGACTGAGAATTACATCCTGTTCCTCGTTTCTGTGTGCATGGAATGAAACTCAACTCAATGTTGTCTTGCTAAGTTAACCACTTGAAAGTTTTGATTGGTGCTGACATCTTCCCTAGATTTCATAGGCTTTCCAGCTTGTGGTGCTGTGGCTTAGTTGGTTAAAGCGCCTGTCTAGTAAACAGGAGATCCTGAGTTCGAATCTCAGCAGTGCCTTGTTTTCATCATCTGAAAAACAAACTTCCTATCTTAAAAATGGGAATTTCACTTGCGTAAAACCTCAAATTTACCTTGGCTGCGTCTCTACTGATAGTGCAATTGTGAGATTAAGAATTTCTTCTGTATAGGGGCCAAAAAGGAAGGAAGATGGCATCAAGCATAACAACATAAAACCGGTGGATTTTGTCCTTTAGCTTAGTTGGTCAAAGCGCCTGTTTAGTAAACAGAAAATCTTGATTTCGAATGTCAGCAGTGCTTTTCTTTCTTCACCTCAGTTTGGGCCATTTTAGCCAAAAAAAGAGGACTTTTGTTCTTGTATGACATTAAACCTGTCTTTACCACAGTCCTAACATAGTGCAGTTGAGAGAAAAAAATCTCTGCTGTCGAAGTGCTTAAAAAGGAATTAGATGATATCATTTTCTTTAGAGAATAAAGGATGCATCAAGCATTAAAAGATAAAACCAGTGGAATTACACTTCTGACTCTGCAAAGTTTGATAGCAGCTTTCTTAAAAAGGAAGATAAACTTTCAAGCTTGAAGTATCTACCGCTTGGGCTAGAAAAGAAATCAAAACAATACAACGTGTAACAAGCAGATTAAACCGACGAGGATGGGATTCGAACCCATGCATGCAGAGCACAATGGATTAGCAGTCCATCGCCTTAACCACTCGGCCACCTCGTCTACATGGCGCTCATGCGCTAAGGAGATAAGATGTAATGATTATTTTTACCAGTCAGTGTGCTTTCTCTGAAGATTTTATGTCAGCTTTTGTCAGAGTGGCCTTATATTATCTCCTACAGTGTCTATTTTTTAAAGTTAGAATGGGGCAAACTCTGTAAGAAATAAACCAGTGCTCAGGGTTTTAATACCAACTTTTCAATCATTCCTAATTTTTCCTCCTTTGGCCCTGCCGTGGAATTCCTTCAATCCGCCTATTTTGTGTCATAACTTGGAAGAAAAATAAGTCCCAAATTAAAGCTGGACTTCATGACTGAGAATTACATCCTGTTCCTCGTTTCTGTGTGCATGGAATGAAACTCAACTCAATGTTGTCTTGCTAAGTTAACCACTTGAAAGTTTTGATTGGTGCTGACATCTTCCCTAGATTTCATAGGCTTTCCAGCTTGTGGTGCTGTGGCTTAGTTGGTTAAAGCGCCTGTCTAGTAAACAGGAGATCCTGAGTTCGAATCTCAGCAGTGCCTTGTTTTCATCATCTGAAAAACAAACTTCCTATCTTAAAAATGGGAATTTCACTTGCGTAAAACCTCAAATTTACCTTGGCTGCGTCTCTACTGATAGTGCAATTGTGAGATTAAGAATTTCTTCTGTATAGGGGCCAAAAAGGAAGGAAGATGGCATCAAGCATAACAACATAAAACCGGTGGTTTTTGTCCTTTAGCTTAGTTGGTCAAAGCGCCTGTTTAGTAAACAGAAAATCTTGATTTCGAATGTCAGCAGTGCTTTTCTTTCTTCACCTCAGTTTGGGCCATTTTAGCCAAAAAAAGAGGACTTTTGTTCTTGTATGACATTAAACCTGTCTTTACCACAGTCCTAACATAGTGCAGTTGAGAGAAAAAAATCTCTGCTGTCGAAGTGCTTAAAAAGGAATTAGATGATATCATTTTCTTTAGAGAATAAAGGATGCATCAAGCATTAAAAGATAAAACCAGTGGAATTACACTTCTGACTCTGCAAAGTTTGATAGCAGCTTTCTTAAAAAGGAAGATAAACTTTCAAGCTTGAAGTATCTACCGCTTGGGCTAGAAAAGAAATCAAAACAATACAACGTGTAACAAGCAGATTAAACCGACGAGGATGGGATTCGAACCCATGCATGCAGAGCACAATGGATTAGCAGTCCATCGCCTTAACCACTCGGCCACCTCGTCTACATGGCGCTCATGCGCTAAGGAGATAAGATGTAATGATTATTTTTACCAGTCAGTGTGCTTTCTCTGAAGATTTTATGTCAGCTTTTGTCAGAGTGGCCTTATATTATCTCCTACAGTGTCTATTTTTTAAAGTTAGAATGGGGCAAACTCTGTAAGAAATAAACCAGTGCTCAGGGTTTTAATACCAACTTTTCAATCATTCCTAATTTTTCCTCCTTTGGCCCTGCCGTGGAATTCCTTCAATCCGCCTATTTTGTGTCATAACTTGGAAGAAAAATAAGTCCCAAATTAAAGCTGGACTTCATGACTGAGAATTACATCCTGTTCCTCGTTTCTGTGTGCATGGAATGAAACTCAACTCAATGTTGTCTTGCTAAGTTAACCACTTGAAAGTTTTGATTGGTGCTGACATCTTCCCTAGATTTCATAGGCTTTCCAGCTTGTGGTGCTGTGGCTTAGTTGGTTAAAGCGCCTGTCTAGTAAACAGGAGATCCTGAGTTCGAATCTCAGCAGTGCCTTGTTTTCATCATCTGAAAAACAAACTTCCTATCTTAAAAATGGGAATTTCACTTGCGTAAAACCTCAAATTTACCTTGGCTGCGTCTCTACTGATAGTGCAATTGTGAGATTAAGAATTTCTTCTGTATAGGGGCCAAAAAGGAAGGAAGATGGCATCAAGCATAACAACATAAAACCGGTGGATTTTGTCCTTTAGCTTAGTTGGTCAAAGCGCCTGTTTAGTAAACAGAAAATCTTGATTTCGAATGTCAGCAGTGCTTTTCTTTCTTCACCTCAGTTTGGGCCATTTTAGCCAAAAAAAGAGGACTTTTGTTCTTGTATGACATTAAACCTGTCTTTACCACAGTCCTAACATAGTGCAGTTGAGAGAAAAAAATCTCTGCTGTCGAAGTGCTTAAAAAGGAATTAGATGATATCATTTTCTTTAGAGAATAAAGGATGCATCAAGCATTAAAAGATAAAACCAGTGGAATTACACTTCTGACTCTGCAAAGTTTGATAGCAGCTTTCTTAAAAAGGAAGATAAACTTTCAAGCTTGAAGTATCTACCGCTTGGGCTAGAAAAGAAATCAAAACAATACAACGTGTAACAAGCAGATTAAACCGACGAGGATGGGATTCGAACCCATGCATGCAGAGCACAATGGATTAGCAGTCCATCGCCTTAACCACTCGGCCACCTCGTCTACATGGCGCTCATGCGCTAAGGAGATAAGATGTAATGATTATTTTTACCAGTCAGTGTGCTTTCTCTGAAGATTTTATGTCAGCTTTTGTCAGAGTGGCCTTATATTATCTCCTACAGTGTCTATTTTTTAAAGTTAGAATGGGGCAAACTCTGTAAGAAATAAACCAGTGCTCAGGGTTTTAATACCAACTTTTCAATCATTCCTAATTTTTCCTCCTTTGGCCCTGCCGTGGAATTCCTTCAATCCGCCTATTTTGTGTCATAACTTGGAAGAAAAATAAGTCCCAAATTAAAGCTGGACTTCATGACTGAGAATTACATCCTGTTCCTCGTTTCTGTGTGCATGGAATGAAACTCAACTCAATGTTGTCTTGCTAAGTTAACCACTTGAAAGTTTTGATTGGTGCTGACATCTTCCCTAGATTTCATAGGCTTTCCAGCTTGTGGTGCTGTGGCTTAGTTGGTTAAAGCGCCTGTCTAGTAAACAGGAGATCCTGAGTTCGAATCTCAGCAGTGCCTTGTTTTCATCATCTGAAAAACAAACTTCCTATCTTAAAAATGGGAATTTCACTTGCGTAAAACCTCAAATTTACCTTGGCTGCGTCTCTACTGATAGTGCAATTGTGAGATTAAGAATTTCTTCTGTATAGGGGCCAAAAAGGAAGGAAGATGGCATCAAGCATAACAACATAAAACCGGTGGATTTTGTCCTTTAGCTTAGTTGGTCAAAGCGCCTGTTTAGTAAACAGAAAATCTTGATTTCGAATGTCAGCAGTGCTTTTCTTTCTTCACCTCAGTTTGGGCCATTTTAGCCAAAAAAAGAGGACTTTTGTTCTTGTATGACATTAAACCTGTCTTTACCACAGTCCTAACATAGTGCAGTTGAGAGAAAAAAATCTCTGCTGTCGAAGTGCTTAAAAAGGAATTAGATGATATCATTTTCTTTAGAGAATAAAGGATGCATCAAGCATTAAAAGATAAAACCAGTGGAATTACACTTCTGACTCTGCAAAGTTTGATAGCAGCTTTCTTAAAAAGGAAGATAAACTTTCAAGCTTGAAGTATCTACCGCTTGGGCTAGAAAAGAAATCAAAACAATACAACGTGTAACAAGCAGATTAAACCGACGAGGATGGGATTCGAACCCATGCATGCAGAGCACAATGGATTAGCAGTCCATCGCCTTAACCACTCGGCCACCTCGTCTACATGGCGCTCATGCGCTAAGGAGATAAGATGTAATGATTATTTTTACCAGTCAGTGTGCTTTCTCTGAAGATTTTATGTCAGCTTTTGTCAGAGTGGCCTTATATTATCTCCTACAGTGTCTATTTTTTAAAGTTAGAATGGGGCAAACTCTGTAAGAAATAAACCAGTGCTCAGGGTTTTAATACCAACTTTTCAATCATTCCTAATTTTTCCTCCTTTGGCCCTGCCGTGGAATTCCTTCAATCTGCCTATTTTGTGTCATAACTTGGAAGAAAAATAAGTCCCAAATTAAAGCTGGACTTCATGACTGAGAAAGACATCCTGTTCCACGTTTCTGTGTGCATGGAATGAAACTCAACTCAATGTTGTCTTGCTAAGTTAACCACTTGAAAGTTTTGATTGGTGCTGACATCTTCCCTAGATTTCATAGGCTTTCCAGCTTGTGGTGCTGTGGCTTAGTTGGTTAAAGCGCCTGTCTAGTAAACAGGAGATCCTGAGTTCGAATCTCAGCAGTGCCTTGTTTTCATCATCTGAAAAACAAACTTCCTATCTTAAAAATGGGAATTTCACTTGCGTAAAACCTCAAATTTACCTTGGCTGCGTCTCTACTGATAGTGCAATTGTGAGATTAAGAATTTCTTCTGTATAGGGGCCAAAAAGGAAGGAAGATGGCATCAAGCATAACAACATAAAACCGGTGGATTTTGTCCTTTAGCTTAGTTGGTCAAAGCGCCTGTTTAGTAAACAGAAAATCTTGATTTCGAATGTCAGCAGTGCTTTTCTTTCTTCACCTCAGTTTGGGCCATTTTAGCCAAAAAAAGAGGACTTTTGTTCTTGTATGACATTAAACCTGTCTTTACCACAGTCCTAACATAGTGCAGTTGAGAGAAAAAAATCTCTGCTGTCGAAGTGCTTAAAAAGGAATTAGATGATATCATTTTCTTTAGAGAATAAAGGATGCATCAAGCATTAAAAGATAAAACCAGTGGAATTACACTTCTGACTCTGCAAAGTTTGATAGCAGCTTTCTTAAAAAGGAAGATAAACTTTCAAGCTTGAAGTATCTACCGCTTGGGCTAGAAAAGAAATCAAAACAATACAACGTGTAACAAGCAGATTAAACCGACGAGGATGGGATTCGAACCCATGCATGCAGAGCACAATGGATTAGCAGTCCATCGCCTTAACCACTCGGCCACCTCGTCTACATGGCGCTCATGCGCTAAGGAGATAAGATGTAATGATTATTTTTACCAGTCAGTGTGCTTTCTCTGAAGATTTTATGTCAGCTTTTGTCAGAGTGGCCTTATATTATCTCCTACAGTGTCTATTTTTTAAAGTTAGAATGGGGCAAACTCTGTAAGAAATAAACCAGTGCTCAGGGTTTTAATACCAACTTTTCAATCATTCCTAATTTTTCCTCCTTTGGCCCTGCCGTGGAATTCCTTCAATCCGCCTATTTTGTGTCATAACTTGGAAGAAAAATAAGTCCCAAATTAAAGCTGGACTTCATGACTGAGAATTACATCCTGTTCCTCGTTTCTGTGTGCATGGAATGAAACTCAACTCAATGTTGTCTTGCTAAGTTAACCACTTGAAAGTTTTGATTGGTGCTGACATCTTCCCTAGATTTCATAGGCTTTCCAGCTTGTGGTGCTGTGGCTTAGTTGGTTAAAGCGCCTGTCTAGTAAACAGGAGATCCTGAGTTCGAATCTCAGCAGTGCCTTGTTTTCATCATCTGAAAAACAAACTTCCTATCTTAAAAATGGGAATTTCACTTGCGTAAAACCTCAAATTTACCTTGGCTGCGTCTCTACTGATAGTGCAATTGTGAGATTAAGAATTTCTTCTGTATAGGGGCCAAAAAGGAAGGAAGATGGCATCAAGCATAACAACATAAAACCGGTGGATTTTGTCCTTTAGCTTAGTTGGTCAAAGCGCCTGTTTAGTAAACAGAAAATCTTGATTTCGAATGTCAGCAGTGCTTTTCTTTCTTCACCTCAGTTTGGGCCATTTTAGCCAAAAAAAGAGGACTTTTGTTCTTGTATGACATTAAACCTGTCTTTACCACAGTCCTAACATAGTGCAGTTGAGAGAAAAAAATCTCTGCTGTCGAAGTGCTTAAAAAGGAATTAGATGATATCATTTTCTTTAGAGAATAAAGGATGCATCAAGCATTAAAAGATAAAACCAGTGGAATTACACTTCTGACTCTGCAAAGTTTGATAGCAGCTTTCTTAAAAAGGAAGATAAACTTTCAAGCTTGAAGTATCTACCGCTTGGGCTAGAAAAGAAATCAAAACAATACAACGTGTAACAAGCAGATTAAACCGACGAGGATGGGATTCGAACCCATGCATGCAGAGCACAATGGATTAGCAGTCCATCGCCTTAACCACTCGGCCACCTCGTCTACATGGCGCTCATGCGCTAAGGAGATAAGATGTAATGATTATTTTTACCAGTCAGTGTGCTTTCTCTGAAGATTTTATGTCAGCTTTTGTCAGAGTGGCCTTATATTATCTCCTACAGTGTCTATTTTTTAAAGTTAGAATGGGGCAAACTCTGTAAGAAATAAACCAGTGCTCAGGGTTTTAATACCAACTTTTCAATCATTCCTAATTTTTCCTCCTTTGGCCCTGCCGTGGAATTCCTTCAATCTGCCTATTTTGTGTCATAACTTGGAAGAAAAATAAGTCCCAAATTAAAGCTGGACTTCATGACTGAGAAAGACATCCTGTTCCACGTTTCTGTGTGCATGGAATGAAACTCAACTCAATGTTGTCTTGCTAAGTTAACCACTTGAAAGTTTTGATTGGTGCTGACATCTTCCCTAGATTTCATAGGCTTTCCAGCTTGTGGTGCTGTGGCTTAGTTGGTTAAAGCGCCTGTCTAGTAAACAGGAGATCCTGAGTTCGAATCTCAGCAGTGCCTTGTTTTCATCATCTGAAAAACAAACTTCCTATCTTAAAAATGGGAATTTCACTTGCGTAAAACCTCAAATTTACCTTGGCTGCGTCTCTACTGATAGTGCAATTGTGAGATTAAGAATTTCTTCTGTATAGGGGCCAAAAAGGAAGGAAGATGGCATCAAGCATAACAACATAAAACCGGTGGATTTTGTCCTTTAGCTTAGTTGGTCAAAGCGCCTGTTTAGTAAACAGAAAATCTTGATTTCGAATGTCAGCAGTGCTTTTCTTTCTTCACCTCAGTTTGGGCCATTTTAGCCAAAAAAAGAGGACTTTTGTTCTTGTATGACATTAAACCTGTCTTTACCACAGTCCTAACATAGTGCAGTTGAGAGAAAAAAATCTCTGCTGTCGAAGTGCTTAAAAAGGAATTAGATGATATCATTTTCTTTAGAGAATAAAGGATGCATCAAGCATTAAAAGATAAAACCAGTGGAATTACACTTCTGACTCTGCAAAGTTTGATAGCAGCTTTCTTAAAAAGGAAGATAAACTTTCAAGCTTGAAGTATCTACCGCTTGGGCTAGAAAAGAAATCAAAACAATACAACGTGTAACAAGCAGATTAAACCGACGAGGATGGGATTCGAACCCATGCATGCAGAGCACAATGGATTAGCAGTCCATCGCCTTAACCACTCGGCCACCTCGTCTACATGGCGCTCATGCGCTAAGGAGATAAGATGTAATGATTATTTTTACCAGTCAGTGTGCTTTCTCTGAAGATTTTATGTCAGCTTTTGTCAGAGTGGCCTTATATTATCTCCTACAGTGTCTATTTTTTAAAGTTAGAATGGGGCAAACTCTGTAAGAAATAAACCAGTGCTCAGGGTTTTAATACCAACTTTTCAATCATTCCTAATTTTTCCTCCTTTGGCCCTGCCGTGGAATTCCTTCAATCTGCCTATTTTGTGTCATAACTTGGAAGAAAAATAAGTCCCAAATTAAAGCTGGACTTCATGACTGAGAAAGACATCCTGTTCCACGTTTCTGTGTGCATGGAATGAAACTCAACTCAATGTTGTCTTGCTAAGTTAACCACTTGAAAGTTTTGATTGGTGCTGACATCTTCCCTAGATTTCATAGGCTTTCCAGCTTGTGGTGCTGTGGCTTAGTTGGTTAAAGCGCCTGTCTAGTAAACAGGAGATCCTGAGTTCGAATCTCAGCAGTGCCTTGTTTTCATCATCTGAAAAACAAACTTCCTATCTTAAAAATGGGAATTTCACTTGCGTAAAACCTCAAATTTACCTTGGCTGCGTCTCTACTGATAGTGCAATTGTGAGATTAAGAATTTCTTCTGTATAGGGGCCAAAAAGGAAGGAAGATGGCATCAAGCATAACAACATAAAACCGGTGGATTTTGTCCTTTAGCTTAGTTGGTCAAAGCGCCTGTTTAGTAAACAGAAAATCTTGATTTCGAATGTCAGCAGTGCTTTTCTTTCTTCACCTCAGTTTGGGCCATTTTAGCCAAAAAAAGAGGACTTTTGTTCTTGTATGACATTAAACCTGTCTTTACCACAGTCCTAACATAGTGCAGTTGAGAGAAAAAAATCTCTGCTGTCGAAGTGCTTAAAAAGGAATTAGATGATATCATTTTCTTTAGAGAATAAAGGATGCATCAAGCATTAAAAGATAAAACCAGTGGAATTACACTTCTGACTCTGCAAAGTTTGATAGCAGCTTTCTTAAAAAGGAAGATAAACTTTCAAGCTTGAAGTATCTACCGCTTGGGCTAGAAAAGAAATCAAAACAATACAACGTGTAACAAGCAGATTAAACCGACGAGGATGGGATTCGAACCCATGCATGCAGAGCACAATGGATTAGCAGTCCATCGCCTTAACCACTCGGCCACCTCGTCTACATGGCGCTCATGCGCTAAGGAGATAAGATGTAATGATTATTTTTACCAGTCAGTGTGCTTTCTCTGAAGATTTTATGTCAGCTTTTGTCAGAGTGGCCTTATATTATCTCCTACAGTGTCTATTTTTTAAAGTTAGAATGGGGCAAACTCTGTAAGAAATAAACCAGTGCTCAGGGTTTTAATACCAACTTTTCAATCATTCCTAATTTTTCCTCCTTTGGCCCTGCCGTGGAATTCCTTCAATCCGCCTATTTTGTGTCATAACTTGGAAGAAAAATAAGTCCCAAATTAAAGCTGGACTTCATGACTGAGAATTACATCCTGTTCCTCGTTTCTGTGTGCATGGAATGAAACTCAACTCAATGTTGTCTTGCTAAGTTAACCACTTGAAAGTTTTGATTGGTGCTGACATCTTCCCTAGATTTCATAGGCTTTCCAGCTTGTGGTGCTGTGGCTTAGTTGGTTAAAGCGCCTGTCTAGTAAACAGGAGATCCTGAGTTCGAATCTCAGCAGTGCCTTGTTTTCATCATCTGAAAAACAAACTTCCTATCTTAAAAATGGGAATTTCACTTGCGTAAAACCTCAAATTTACCTTGGCTGCGTCTCTACTGATAGTGCAATTGTGAGATTAAGAATTTCTTCTGTATAGGGGCCAAAAAGGAAGGAAGATGGCATCAAGCATAACAACATAAAACCGGTGGTTTTTGTCCTTTAGCTTAGTTGGTCAAAGCGCCTGTTTAGTAAACAGAAAATCTTGATTTCGAATGTCAGCAGTGCTTTTCTTTCTTCACCTCAGTTTGGGCCATTTTAGCCAAAAAAAGAGGACTTTTGTTCTTGTATGACATTAAACCTGTCTTTACCACAGTCCTAACATAGTGCAGTTGAGAGAAAAAAATCTCTGCTGTCGAAGTGCTTAAAAAGGAATTAGATGATATCATTTTCTTTAGAGAATAAAGGATGCATCAAGCATTAAAAGATAAAACCAGTGGAATTACACTTCTGACTCTGCAAAGTTTGATAGCAGCTTTCTTAAAAAGGAAGATAAACTTTCAAGCTTGAAGTATCTACCGCTTGGGCTAGAAAAGAAATCAAAACAATACAACGTGTAACAAGCAGATTAAACCGACGAGGATGGGATTCGAACCCATGCATGCAGAGCACAATGGATTAGCAGTCCATCGCCTTAACCACTCGGCCACCTCGTCTACATGGCGCTCATGCGCTAAGGAGATAAGATGTAATGATTATTTTTACCAGTCAGTGTGCTTTCTCTGAAGATTTTATGTCAGCTTTTGTCAGAGTGGCCTTATATTATCTCCTACAGTGTCTATTTTTTAAAGTTAGAATGGGGCAAACTCTGTAAGAAATAAACCAGTGCTCAGGGTTTTAATACCAACTTTTCAATCATTCCTAATTTTTCCTCCTTTGGCCCTGCCGTGGAATTCCTTCAATCTGCCTATTTTGTGTCATAACTTGGAAGAAAAATAAGTCCCAAATTAAAGCTGGACTTCATGACTGAGAAAGACATCCTGTTCCACGTTTCTGTGTGCATGGAATGAAACTCAACTCAATGTTGTCTTGCTAAGTTAACCACTTGAAAGTTTTGATTGGTGCTGACATCTTCCCTAGATTTCATAGGCTTTCCAGCTTGTGGTGCTGTGGCTTAGTTGGTTAAAGCGCCTGTCTAGTAAACAGGAGATCCTGAGTTCGAATCTCAGCAGTGCCTTGTTTTCATCATCTGAAAAACAAACTTCCTATCTTAAAAATGGGAATTTCACTTGCGTAAAACCTCAAATTTACCTTGGCTGCGTCTCTACTGATAGTGCAATTGTGAGATTAAGAATTTCTTCTGTATAGGGGCCAAAAAGGAAGGAAGATGGCATCAAGCATAACAACATAAAACCGGTGGATTTTGTCCTTTAGCTTAGTTGGTCAAAGCGCCTGTTTAGTAAACAGAAAATCTTGATTTCGAATGTCAGCAGTGCTTTTCTTTCTTCACCTCAGTTTGGGCCATTTTAGCCAAAAAAAGAGGACTTTTGTTCTTGTATGACATTAAACCTGTCTTTACCACAGTCCTAACATAGTGCAGTTGAGAGAAAAAAATCTCTGCTGTCGAAGTGCTTAAAAAGGAATTAGATGATATCATTTTCTTTAGAGAATAAAGGATGCATCAAGCATTAAAAGATAAAACCAGTGGAATTACACTTCTGACTCTGCAAAGTTTGATAGCAGCTTTCTTAAAAAGGAAGATAAACTTTCAAGCTTGAAGTATCTACCGCTTGGGCTAGAAAAGAAATCAAAACAATACAACGTGTAACAAGCAGATTAAACCGACGAGGATGGGATTCGAACCCATGCATGCAGAGCACAATGGATTAGCAGTCCATCGCCTTAACCACTCGGCCACCTCGTCTACATGGCGCTCATGCGCTAAGGAGATAAGATGTAATGATTATTTTTACCAGTCAGTGTGCTTTCTCTGAAGATTTTATGTCAGCTTTTGTCAGAGTGGCCTTATATTATCTCCTACAGTGTCTATTTTTTAAAGTTAGAATGGGGCAAACTCTGTAAGAAATAAACCAGTGCTCAGGGTTTTAATACCAACTTTTCAATCATTCCTAATTTTTCCTCCTTTGGCCCTGCCGTGGAATTCCTTCAATCCGCCTATTTTGTGTCATAACTTGGAAGAAAAATAAGTCCCAAATTAAAGCTGGACTTCATGACTGAGAATTACATCCTGTTCCTCGTTTCTGTGTGCATGGAATGAAACTCAACTCAATGTTGTCTTGCTAAGTTAACCACTTGAAAGTTTTGATTGGTGCTGACATCTTCCCTAGATTTCATAGGCTTTCCAGCTTGTGGTGCTGTGGCTTAGTTGGTTAAAGCGCCTGTCTAGTAAACAGGAGATCCTGAGTTCGAATCTCAGCAGTGCCTTGTTTTCATCATCTGAAAAACAAACTTCCTATCTTAAAAATGGGAATTTCACTTGCGTAAAACCTCAAATTTACCTTGGCTGCGTCTCTACTGATAGTGCAATTGTGAGATTAAGAATTTCTTCTGTATAGGGGCCAAAAAGGAAGGAAGATGGCATCAAGCATAACAACATAAAACCGGTGGTTTTTGTCCTTTAGCTTAGTTGGTCAAAGCGCCTGTTTAGTAAACAGAAAATCTTGATTTCGAATGTCAGCAGTGCTTTTCTTTCTTCACCTCAGTTTGGGCCATTTTAGCCAAAAAAAGAGGACTTTTGTTCTTGTATGACATTAAACCTGTCTTTACCACAGTCCTAACATAGTGCAGTTGAGAGAAAAAAATCTCTGCTGTCGAAGTGCTTAAAAAGGAATTAGATGATATCATTTTCTTTAGAGAATAAAGGATGCATCAAGCATTAAAAGATAAAACCAGTGGAATTACACTTCTGACTCTGCAAAGTTTGATAGCAGCTTTCTTAAAAAGGAAGATAAACTTTCAAGCTTGAAGTATCTACCGCTTGGGCTAGAAAAGAAATCAAAACAATACAACGTGTAACAAGCAGATTAAACCGACGAGGATGGGATTCGAACCCATGCATGCAGAGCACAATGGATTAGCAGTCCATCGCCTTAACCACTCGGCCACCTCGTCTACATGGCGCTCATGCGCTAAGGAGATAAGATGTAATGATTATTTTTACCAGTCAGTGTGCTTTCTCTGAAGATTTTATGTCAGCTTTTGTCAGAGTGGCCTTATATTATCTCCTACAGTGTCTATTTTTTAAAGTTAGAATGGGGCAAACTCTGTAAGAAATAAACCAGTGCTCAGGGTTTTAATACCAACTTTTCAATCATTCCTAATTTTTCCTCCTTTGGCCCTGCCGTGGAATTCCTTCAATCCGCCTATTTTGTGTCATAACTTGGAAGAAAAATAAGTCCCAAATTAAAGCTGGACTTCATGACTGAGAATTACATCCTGTTCCTCGTTTCTGTGTGCATGGAATGAAACTCAACTCAATGTTGTCTTGCTAAGTTAACCACTTGAAAGTTTTGATTGGTGCTGACATCTTCCCTAGATTTCATAGGCTTTCCAGCTTGTGGTGCTGTGGCTTAGTTGGTTAAAGCGCCTGTCTAGTAAACAGGAGATCCTGAGTTCGAATCTCAGCAGTGCCTTGTTTTCATCATCTGAAAAACAAACTTCCTATCTTAAAAATGGGAATTTCACTTGCGTAAAACCTCAAATTTACCTTGGCTGCGTCTCTACTGATAGTGCAATTGTGAGATTAAGAATTTCTTCTGTATAGGGGCCAAAAAGGAAGGAAGATGGCATCAAGCATAACAACATAAAACCGGTGGATTTTGTCCTTTAGCTTAGTTGGTCAAAGCGCCTGTTTAGTAAACAGAAAATCTTGATTTCGAATGTCAGCAGTGCTTTTCTTTCTTCACCTCAGTTTGGGCCATTTTAGCCAAAAAAAGAGGACTTTTGTTCTTGTATGACATTAAACCTGTCTTTACCACAGTCCTAACATAGTGCAGTTGAGAGAAAAAAATCTCTGCTGTCGAAGTGCTTAAAAAGGAATTAGATGATATCATTTTCTTTAGAGAATAAAGGATGCATCAAGCATTAAAAGATAAAACCAGTGGAATTACACTTCTGACTCTGCAAAGTTTGATAGCAGCTTTCTTAAAAAGGAAGATAAACTTTCAAGCTTGAAGTATCTACCGCTTGGGCTAGAAAAGAAATCAAAACAATACAACGTGTAACAAGCAGATTAAACCGACGAGGATGGGATTCGAACCCATGCATGCAGAGCACAATGGATTAGCAGTCCATCGCCTTAACCACTCGGCCACCTCGTCTACATGGCGCTCATGCGCTAAGGAGATAAGATGTAATGATTATTTTTACCAGTCAGTGTGCTTTCTCTGAAGATTTTATGTCAGCTTTTGTCAGAGTGGCCTTATATTATCTCCTACAGTGTCTATTTTTTAAAGTTAGAATGGGGCAAACTCTGTAAGAAATAAACCAGTGCTCAGGGTTTTAATACCAACTTTTCAATCATTCCTAATTTTTCCTCCTTTGGCCCTGCCGTGGAATTCCTTCAATCCGCCTATTTTGTGTCATAACTTGGAAGAAAAATAAGTCCCAAATTAAAGCTGGACTTCATGACTGAGAATTACATCCTGTTCCTCGTTTCTGTGTGCATGGAATGAAACTCAACTCAATGTTGTCTTGCTAAGTTAACCACTTGAAAGTTTTGATTGGTGCTGACATCTTCCCTAGATTTCATAGGCTTTCCAGCTTGTGGTGCTGTGGCTTAGTTGGTTAAAGCGCCTGTCTAGTAAACAGGAGATCCTGAGTTCGAATCTCAGCAGTGCCTTGTTTTCATCATCTGAAAAACAAACTTCCTATCTTAAAAATGGGAATTTCACTTGCGTAAAACCTCAAATTTACCTTGGCTGCGTCTCTACTGATAGTGCAATTGTGAGATTAAGAATTTCTTCTGTATAGGGGCCAAAAAGGAAGGAAGATGGCATCAAGCATAACAACATAAAACCGGTGGATTTTGTCCTTTAGCTTAGTTGGTCAAAGCGCCTGTTTAGTAAACAGAAAATCTTGATTTCGAATGTCAGCAGTGCTTTTCTTTCTTCACCTCAGTTTGGGCCATTTTAGCCAAAAAAAGAGGACTTTTGTTCTTGTATGACATTAAACCTGTCTTTACCACAGTCCTAACATAGTGCAGTTGAGAGAAAAAAATCTCTGCTGTCGAAGTGCTTAAAAAGGAATTAGATGATATCATTTTCTTTAGAGAATAAAGGATGCATCAAGCATTAAAAGATAAAACCAGTGGAATTACACTTCTGACTCTGCAAAGTTTGATAGCAGCTTTCTTAAAAAGGAAGATAAACTTTCAAGCTTGAAGTATCTACCGCTTGGGCTAGAAAAGAAATCAAAACAATACAACGTGTAACAAGCAGATTAAACCGACGAGGATGGGATTCGAACCCATGCATGCAGAGCACAATGGATTAGCAGTCCATCGCCTTAACCACTCGGCCACCTCGTCTACATGGCGCTCATGCGCTAAGGAGATAAGATGTAATGATTATTTTTACCAGTCAGTGTGCTTTCTCTGAAGATTTTATGTCAGCTTTTGTCAGAGTGGCCTTATATTATCTCCTACAGTGTCTATTTTTTAAAGTTAGAATGGGGCAAACTCTGTAAGAAATAAACCAGTGCTCAGGGTTTTAATACCAACTTTTCAATCATTCCTAATTTTTCCTCCTTTGGCCCTGCCGTGGAATTCCTTCAATCTGCCTATTTTGTGTCATAACTTGGAAGAAAAATAAGTCCCAAATTAAAGCTGGACTTCATGACTGAGAAAGACATCCTGTTCCACGTTTCTGTGTGCATGGAATGAAACTCAACTCAATGTTGTCTTGCTAAGTTAACCACTTGAAAGTTTTGATTGGTGCTGACATCTTCCCTAGATTTCATAGGCTTTCCAGCTTGTGGTGCTGTGGCTTAGTTGGTTAAAGCGCCTGTCTAGTAAACAGGAGATCCTGAGTTCGAATCTCAGCAGTGCCTTGTTTTCATCATCTGAAAAACAAACTTCCTATCTTAAAAATGGGAATTTCACTTGCGTAAAACCTCAAATTTACCTTGGCTGCGTCTCTACTGATAGTGCAATTGTGAGATTAAGAATTTCTTCTGTATAGGGGCCAAAAAGGAAGGAAGATGGCATCAAGCATAACAACATAAAACCGGTGGATTTTGTCCTTTAGCTTAGTTGGTCAAAGCGCCTGTTTAGTAAACAGAAAATCTTGATTTCGAATGTCAGCAGTGCTTTTCTTTCTTCACCTCAGTTTGGGCCATTTTAGCCAAAAAAAGAGGACTTTTGTTCTTGTATGACATTAAACCTGTCTTTACCACAGTCCTAACATAGTGCAGTTGAGAGAAAAAAATCTCTGCTGTCGAAGTGCTTAAAAAGGAATTAGATGATATCATTTTCTTTAGAGAATAAAGGATGCATCAAGCATTAAAAGATAAAACCAGTGGAATTACACTTCTGACTCTGCAAAGTTTGATAGCAGCTTTCTTAAAAAGGAAGATAAACTTTCAAGCTTGAAGTATCTACCGCTTGGGCTAGAAAAGAAATCAAAACAATACAACGTGTAACAAGCAGATTAAACCGACGAGGATGGGATTCGAACCCATGCATGCAGAGCACAATGGATTAGCAGTCCATCGCCTTAACCACTCGGCCACCTCGTCTACATGGCGCTCATGCGCTAAGGAGATAAGATGTAATGATTATTTTTACCAGTCAGTGTGCTTTCTCTGAAGATTTTATGTCAGCTTTTGTCAGAGTGGCCTTATATTATCTCCTACAGTGTCTATTTTTTAAAGTTAGAATGGGGCAAACTCTGTAAGAAATAAACCAGTGCTCAGGGTTTTAATACCAACTTTTCAATCATTCCTAATTTTTCCTCCTTTGGCCCTGCCGTGGAATTCCTTCAATCCGCCTATTTTGTGTCATAACTTGGAAGAAAAATAAGTCCCAAATTAAAGCTGGACTTCATGACTGAGAATTACATCCTGTTCCTCGTTTCTGTGTGCATGGAATGAAACTCAACTCAATGTTGTCTTGCTAAGTTAACCACTTGAAAGTTTTGATTGGTGCTGACATCTTCCCTAGATTTCATAGGCTTTCCAGCTTGTGGTGCTGTGGCTTAGTTGGTTAAAGCGCCTGTCTAGTAAACAGGAGATCCTGAGTTCGAATCTCAGCAGTGCCTTGTTTTCATCATCTGAAAAACAAACTTCCTATCTTAAAAATGGGAATTTCACTTGCGTAAAACCTCAAATTTACCTTGGCTGCGTCTCTACTGATAGTGCAATTGTGAGATTAAGAATTTCTTCTGTATAGGGGCCAAAAAGGAAGGAAGATGGCATCAAGCATAACAACATAAAACCGGTGGTGTTTGTCCTTTAGCTTAGTTGGTCAAAGCGCCTGTTTAGTAAACAGAAAATCTTGATTTCGAATGTCAGCAGTGCTTTTCTTTCTTCACCTCAGTTTGGGCCATTTTAGCCAAAAAAAGAGGACTTTTGTTCTTGTATGACATTAAACCTGTCTTTACCACAGTCCTAACATAGTGCAGTTGAGAGAAAAAAATCTCTGCTGTCGAAGTGCTTAAAAAGGAATTAGATGATATCATTTTCTTTAGAGAATAAAGGATGCATCAAGCATTAAAAGATAAAACCAGTGGAATTACACTTCTGACTCTGCAAAGTTTGATAGCAGCTTTCTTAAAAAGGAAGATAAACTTTCAAGCTTGAAGTATCTACCGCTTGGGCTAGAAAAGAAATCAAAACAATACAACGTGTAACAAGCAGATTAAACCGACGAGGATGGGATTCGAACCCATGCATGCAGAGCACAATGGATTAGCAGTCCATCGCCTTAACCACTCGGCCACCTCGTCTACATGGCGCTCATGCGCTAAGGAGATAAGATGTAATGATTATTTTTACCAGTCAGTGTGCTTTCTCTGAAGATTTTATGTCAGCTTTTGTCAGAGTGGCCTTATATTATCTCCTACAGTGTCTATTTTTTAAAGTTAGAATGGGGCAAACTCTGTAAGAAATAAACCAGTGCTCAGGGTTTTAATACCAACTTTTCAATCATTCCTAATTTTTCCTCCTTTGGCCCTGCCGTGGAATTCCTTCAATCCGCCTATTTTGTGTCATAACTTGGAAGAAAAATAAGTCCCAAATTAAAGCTGGACTTCATGACTGAGAATTACATCCTGTTCCTCGTTTCTGTGTGCATGGAATGAAACTCAACTCAATGTTGTCTTGCTAAGTTAACCACTTGAAAGTTTTGATTGGTGCTGACATCTTCCCTAGATTTCATAGGCTTTCCAGCTTGTGGTGCTGTGGCTTAGTTGGTTAAAGCGCCTGTCTAGTAAACAGGAGATCCTGAGTTCGAATCTCAGCAGTGCCTTGTTTTCATCATCTGAAAAACAAACTTCCTATCTTAAAAATGGGAATTTCACTTGCGTAAAACCTCAAATTTACCTTGGCTGCGTCTCTACTGATAGTGCAATTGTGAGATTAAGAATTTCTTCTGTATAGGGGCCAAAAAGGAAGGAAGATGGCATCAAGCATAACAACATAAAACCGGTGGTTTTTGTCCTTTAGCTTAGTTGGTCAAAGCGCCTGTTTAGTAAACAGAAAATCTTGATTTCGAATGTCAGCAGTGCTTTTCTTTCTTCACCTCAGTTTGGGCCATTTTAGCCAAAAAAAGAGGACTTTTGTTCTTGTATGACATTAAACCTGTCTTTACCACAGTCCTAACATAGTGCAGTTGAGAGAAAAAAATCTCTGCTGTCGAAGTGCTTAAAAAGGAATTAGATGATATCATTTTCTTTAGAGAATAAAGGATGCATCAAGCATTAAAAGATAAAACCAGTGGAATTACACTTCTGACTCTGCAAAGTTTGATAGCAGCTTTCTTAAAAAGGAAGATAAACTTTCAAGCTTGAAGTATCTACCGCTTGGGCTAGAAAAGAAATCAAAACAATACAACGTGTAACAAGCAGATTAAACCGACGAGGATGGGATTCGAACCCATGCATGCAGAGCACAATGGATTAGCAGTCCATCGCCTTAACCACTCGGCCACCTCGTCTACATGGCGCTCATGCGCTAAGGAGATAAGATGTAATGATTATTTTTACCAGTCAGTGTGCTTTCTCTGAAGATTTTATGTCAGCTTTTGTCAGAGTGGCCTTATATTATCTCCTACAGTGTCTATTTTTTAAAGTTAGAATGGGGCAAACTCTGTAAGAAATAAACCAGTGCTCAGGGTTTTAATACCAACTTTTCAATCATTCCTAATTTTTCCTCCTTTGGCCCTGCCGTGGAATTCCTTCAATCCGCCTATTTTGTGTCATAACTTGGAAGAAAAATAAGTCCCAAATTAAAGCTGGACTTCATGACTGAGAATTACATCCTGTTCCTCGTTTCTGTGTGCATGGAATGAAACTCAACTCAATGTTGTCTTGCTAAGTTAACCACTTGAAAGTTTTGATTGGTGCTGACATCTTCCCTAGATTTCATAGGCTTTCCAGCTTGTGGTGCTGTGGCTTAGTTGGTTAAAGCGCCTGTCTAGTAAACAGGAGATCCTGAGTTCGAATCTCAGCAGTGCCTTGTTTTCATCATCTGAAAAACAAACTTCCTATCTTAAAAATGGGAATTTCACTTGCGTAAAACCTCAAATTTACCTTGGCTGCGTCTCTACTGATAGTGCAATTGTGAGATTAAGAATTTCTTCTGTATAGGGGCCAAAAAGGAAGGAAGATGGCATCAAGCATAACAACATAAAACCGGTGGTTTTTGTCCTTTAGCTTAGTTGGTCAAAGCGCCTGTTTAGTAAACAGAAAATCTTGATTTCGAATGTCAGCAGTGCTTTTCTTTCTTCACCTCAGTTTGGGCCATTTTAGCCAAAAAAAGAGGACTTTTGTTCTTGTATGACATTAAACCTGTCTTTACCACAGTCCTAACATAGTGCAGTTGAGAGAAAAAAATCTCTGCTGTCGAAGTGCTTAAAAAGGAATTAGATGATATCATTTTCTTTAGAGAATAAAGGATGCATCAAGCATTAAAAGATAAAACCAGTGGAATTACACTTCTGACTCTGCAAAGTTTGATAGCAGCTTTCTTAAAAAGGAAGATAAACTTTCAAGCTTGAAGTATCTACCGCTTGGGCTAGAAAAGAAATCAAAACAATACAACGTGTAACAAGCAGATTAAACCGACGAGGATGGGATTCGAACCCATGCATGCAGAGCACAATGGATTAGCAGTCCATCGCCTTAACCACTCGGCCACCTCGTCTACATGGCGCTCATGCGCTAAGGAGATAAGATGTAATGATTATTTTTACCAGTCAGTGTGCTTTCTCTGAAGATTTTATGTCAGCTTTTGTCAGAGTGGCCTTATATTATCTCCTACAGTGTCTATTTTTTAAAGTTAGAATGGGGCAAACTCTGTAAGAAATAAACCAGTGCTCAGGGTTTTAATACCAACTTTTCAATCATTCCTAATTTTTCCTCCTTTGGCCCTGCCGTGGAATTCCTTCAATCCGCCTATTTTGTGTCATAACTTGGAAGAAAAATAAGTCCCAAATTAAAGCTGGACTTCATGACTGAGAATTACATCCTGTTCCTCGTTTCTGTGTGCATGGAATGAAACTCAACTCAATGTTGTCTTGCTAAGTTAACCACTTGAAAGTTTTGATTGGTGCTGACATCTTCCCTAGATTTCATAGGCTTTCCAGCTTGTGGTGCTGTGGCTTAGTTGGTTAAAGCGCCTGTCTAGTAAACAGGAGATCCTGAGTTCGAATCTCAGCAGTGCCTTGTTTTCATCATCTGAAAAACAAACTTCCTATCTTAAAAATGGGAATTTCACTTGCGTAAAACCTCAAATTTACCTTGGCTGCGTCTCTACTGAAAGTGCAATTGTGAGATTAAGAATTTCTTCTGTATAGGGGCCAAAAAGGAAGGAAGATGGCATCAAGCATAACAACATAAAACCGGTGGTTTTTGTCCTTTAGCTTAGTTGGTCAAAGCGCCTGTTTAGTAAACAGAAAATCTTGATTTCGAATGTCAGCAGTGCTTTTCTTTCTTCACCTCAGTTTGGGCCATTTTAGCCAAAAAAAGAGGACTTTTGTTCTTGTATGACATTAAACCTGTCTTTACCACAGTCCTAACATAGTGCAGTTGAGAGAAAAAAATCTCTGCTGTCGAAGTGCTTAAAAAGGAATTAGATGATATCATTTTCTTTAGAGAATAAAGGATGCATCAAGCATTAAAAGATAAAACCAGTGGAATTACACTTCTGACTCTGCAAAGTTTGATAGCAGCTTTCTTAAAAAGGAAGATAAACTTTCAAGCTTGAAGTATCTACCGCTTGGGCTAGAAAAGAAATCAAAACAATACAACGTGTAACAAGCAGATTAAACCGACGAGGATGGGATTCGAACCCATGCATGCAGAGCACAATGGATTAGCAGTCCATCGCCTTAACCACTCGGCCACCTCGTCTACATGGCGCTCACGCGCTAAGGAGATAAGATGTAATGATTATTTTTACCAGTCAGTGTGCTTTCTCTGAAGATTTTATGTCAGCTTTTGTCAGAGTGGCCTTATATTATCTCCTACAGTGTCTATTTTTTAAAGTTAGAATGGGGCAAACTCTGTAAGAAATAAACCAGTGCTCAGGGTTTTAATACCAACTTTTCAATCATTCCTAATTTTTCCTCCTTTGGCCCTGCCGTGGAATTCCTTCAATCCGCCTATTTTGTGTCATAACTTGGAAGAAAAATAAGTCCCAAATTAAAGCTGGACTTCATGACTGAGAATTACATCCTGTTCCTCGTTTCTGTGTGCATGGAATGAAACTCAACTCAATGTTGTCTTGCTAAGTTAACCACTTGAAAGTTTTGATTGGTGCTGACATCTTCCCTAGATTTCATAGGCTTTCCAGCTTGTGGTGCTGTGGCTTAGTTGGTTAAAGCGCCTGTCTAGTAAACAGGAGATCCTGAGTTCGAATCTCAGCAGTGCCTTGTTTTCATCATCTGAAAAACAAACTTCCTATCTTAAAAATGGGAATTTCACTTGCGTAAAACCTCAAATTTACCTTGGCTGCGTCTCTACTGATAGTGCAATTGTGAGATTAAGAATTTCTTCTGTATAGGGGCCAAAAAGGAAGGAAGATGGCATCAAGCATAACAACATAAAACCAGTGGATTTTGTCTTTAGCTTAGTTGGTCAATGCGCCTGTTTAGTAAACAGAAAATCTTAATTTCGAATGTCAGCAGTGCTTTTCTTTCTTCACCACAGTTTGGGCCATTTTAGCCAAAAAACGAGGATTTTTGTTCTTGTATGACATTAAACCTGTCTTTACCACAGTCCTAACATAGTGCAGTTGAGAGAAAAAAATCTCTGCTGTCGAAGTGCTTAAAAAGGAATTAGATGACATAATTTTCTTTAGAGAATAAAGGATGCATCAAGCATTAAAAGATAAAACCAGTGGAATTACACTTCTGACTCTGCAAAGTTTGATAGCAGCTTTCTTAAAAAGGAAGATAAACTTTCAAGCTTGAAGTATCTACCGCTTGGGCTAGAAAAGAAATCAAAACAATACAACGTGTAACAAGCAGATTAAACCGACGAGGATGGGATTCGAACCCATGCATGCAGAGCACAATGGATTAGCAGTCCATCGCCTTAACCACTCGGCCACCTCGTCTACATGGCGCTCATGCGCTAAGGAGATAAGATGTAATGATTATTTTTACCAGTCAGTGTGCTTTCTCTGAAGATTTTATGTCAGCTTTTGTCAGAGTGGCCTTATATTATCTCCTACAGTGTCTATTTTTTAAAGTTAGAATGGGGCAAACTCTGTAAGAAATAAACCAGTGCTCAGGGTTTTAATACCAACTTTTCAATCATTCCTAATTTTTCCTCCTTTGGCCCTGCCGTGGAATTCCTTCAATCCGCCTATTTTGTGTCATAACTTGGAAGAAAAATAAGTCCCAAATTAAAGCTGGACTTCATGACTGAGAAAGACATCCTGTTCCTCGTTTCTGTGTGCATGGAATGAAACTCAACTCAATGTTGTCTTGCTAAGTTAACCACTTGAAAGTTTTGATTGGTGCTGACATCTTCCCTAGATTTCATAGGCTTTCCAGCTTGTGGTGCTGTGGCTTAGTTGGTTAAAGCGCCTGTCTAGTAAACAGGAGATCCTGAGTTCGAATCTCAGCAGTGCCTTGTTTTCATCATCTGAAAAACAAACTTCCTATCTTAAAAATGGGAATTTCACTTGCGTAAAACCTCAAATTTACCTTGGCTGCGTCTCTACTGATAGTGCAATTGTGAGATTAAGAATTTCTTCTGTATAGGGGCCAAAAAGGAAGGAAGATGGCATCAAGCATAACAACATAAAACCGGTGGATTTTGTCCTTTAGCTTAGTTGGTCAAAGCGCCTGTTTAGTAAACAGAAAATCTTGATTTCGAATGTCAGCAGTGCTTTTCTTTCTTCACCTCAGTTTGGGCCATTTTAGCCAAAAAAAGAGGACTTTTGTTCTTGTATGACATTAAACCTGTCTTTACCACAGTCCTAACATAGTGCAGTTGAGAGAAAAAAATCTCTGCTGTCGAAGTGCTTAAAAAGGAATTAGATGATATCATTTTCTTTAGAGAATAAAGGATGCATCAAGCATTAAAAGATAAAACCAGTGGAATTACACTTCTGACTCTGCAAAGTTTGATAGCAGCTTTCTTAAAAAGGAAGATAAACTTTCAAGCTTGAAGTATCTACCGCTTGGGCTAGAAAAGAAATCAAAACAATACAACGTGTAACAAGCAGATTAAACCGACGAGGATGGGATTCGAACCCATGCATGCAGAGCACAATGGATTAGCAGTCCATCGCCTTAACCACTCGGCCACCTCGTCTACATGGCGCTCATGCGCTAAGGAGATAAGATGTAATGATTATTTTTACCAGTCAGTGTGCTTTCTCTGAAGATTTTATGTCAGCTTTTGTCAGAGTGGCCTTATATTATCTCCTACAGTGTCTATTTTTTAAAGTTAGAATGGGGCAAACTCTGTAAGAAATAAACCAGTGCTCAGGGTTTTAATACCAACTTTTCAATCATTCCTAATTTTTCCTCCTTTGGCCCTGCCGTGGAATTCCTTCAATCCGCCTATTTTGTGTCATAACTTGGAAGAAAAATAAGTCCCAAATTAAAGCTGGACTTCATGACTGAGAATTACATCCTGTTCCTCGTTTCTGTGTGCATGGAATGAAACTCAACTCAATGTTGTCTTGCTAAGTTAACCACTTGAAAGTTTTGATTGGTGCTGACATCTTCCCTAGATTTCATAGGCTTTCCAGCTTGTGGTGCTGTGGCTTAGTTGGTTAAAGCGCCTGTCTAGTAAACAGGAGATCCTGAGTTCGAATCTCAGCAGTGCCTTGTTTTCATCATCTGAAAAACAAACTTCCTATCTTAAAAATGGGAATTTCACTTGCGTAAAACCTCAAATTTACCTTGGCTGCGTCTCTACTGATAGTGCAATTGTGAGATTAAG
The DNA here is from genome assembly GCF_051348905.1 of Ranitomeya variabilis. NCBI lineage: Eukaryota > Metazoa > Chordata > Amphibia > Anura > Dendrobatidae > Ranitomeya > Ranitomeya variabilis. The sequence goes on along the minus strand of NC_135238.1, from coordinate 92,331,207 downwards.
AATTTCTTCTGTATAGGGGCCAAAAAGGAAGGAAGATGGCATCAAGCATAACAACATAAAACCGGTGGTGTTTGTCCTTTAGCTTAGTTGGTCAAAGCGCCTGTTTAGTAAACAGAAAATCTTGATTTCGAATGTCAGCAGTGCTTTTCTTTCTTCACCTCAGTTTGGGCCATTTTAGCCAAAAAAAGAGGACTTTTGTTCTTGTATGACATTAAACCTGTCTTTACCACAGTCCTAACATAGTGCAGTTGAGAGAAAAAAATCTCTGCTGTCGAAGTGCTTAAAAAGGAATTAGATGATATCATTTTCTTTAGAGAATAAAGGATGCATCAAGCATTAAAAGATAAAACCAGTGGAATTACACTTCTGACTCTGCAAAGTTTGATAGCAGCTTTCTTAAAAAGGAAGATAAACTTTCAAGCTTGAAGTATCTACCGCTTGGGCTAGAAAAGAAATCAAAACAATACAACGTGTAACAAGCAGATTAAACCGACGAGGATGGGATTCGAACCCATGCATGCAGAGCACAATGGATTAGCAGTCCATCGCCTTAACCACTCGGCCACCTCGTCTACATGGCGCTCATGCGCTAAGGAGATAAGATGTAATGATTATTTTTACCAGTCAGTGTGCTTTCTCTGAAGATTTTATGTCAGCTTTTGTCAGAGTGGCCTTATATTATCTCCTACAGTGTCTATTTTTTAAAGTTAGAATGGGGCAAACTCTGTAAGAAATAAACCAGTGCTCAGGGTTTTAATACCAACTTTTCAATCATTCCTAATTTTTCCTCCTTTGGCCCTGCCGTGGAATTCCTTCAATCCGCCTATTTTGTGTCATAACTTGGAAGAAAAATAAGTCCCAAATTAAAGCTGGACTTCATGACTGAGAATTACATCCTGTTCCTCGTTTCTGTGTGCATGGAATGAAACTCAACTCAATGTTGTCTTGCTAAGTTAACCACTTGAAAGTTTTGATTGGTGCTGACATCTTCCCTAGATTTCATAGGCTTTCCAGCTTGTGGTGCTGTGGCTTAGTTGGTTAAAGCGCCTGTCTAGTAAACAGGAGATCCTGAGTTCGAATCTCAGCAGTGCCTTGTTTTCATCATCTGAAAAACAAACTTCCTATCTTAAAAATGGGAATTTCACTTGCGTAAAACCTCAAATTTACCTTGGCTGCGTCTCTACTGATAGTGCAATTGTGAGATTAAGAATTTCTTCTGTATAGGGGCCAAAAAGGAAGGAAGATGGCATCAAGCATAACAACATAAAACCGGTGGTTTTTGTCCTTTAGCTTAGTTGGTCAAAGCGCCTGTTTAGTAAACAGAAAATCTTGATTTCGAATGTCAGCAGTGCTTTTCTTTCTTCACCTCAGTTTGGGCCATTTTAGCCAAAAAAAGAGGACTTTTGTTCTTGTATGACATTAAACCTGTCTTTACCACAGTCCTAACATAGTGCAGTTGAGAGAAAAAAATCTCTGCTGTCGAAGTGCTTAAAAAGGAATTAGATGATATCATTTTCTTTAGAGAATAAAGGATGCATCAAGCATTAAAAGATAAAACCAGTGGAATTACACTTCTGACTCTGCAAAGTTTGATAGCAGCTTTCTTAAAAAGGAAGATAAACTTTCAAGCTTGAAGTATCTACCGCTTGGGCTAGAAAAGAAATCAAAACAATACAACGTGTAACAAGCAGATTAAACCGACGAGGATGGGATTCGAACCCATGCATGCAGAGCACAATGGATTAGCAGTCCATCGCCTTAACCACTCGGCCACCTCGTCTACATGGCGCTCATGCGCTAAGGAGATAAGATGTAATGATTATTTTTACCAGTCAGTGTGCTTTCTCTGAAGATTTTATGTCAGCTTTTGTCAGAGTGGCCTTATATTATCTCCTACAGTGTCTATTTTTTAAAGTTAGAATGGGGCAAACTCTGTAAGAAATAAACCAGTGCTCAGGGTTTTAATACCAACTTTTCAATCATTCCTAATTTTTCCTCCTTTGGCCCTGCCGTGGAATTCCTTCAATCCGCCTATTTTGTGTCATAACTTGGAAGAAAAATAAGTCCCAAATTAAAGCTGGACTTCATGACTGAGAATTACATCCTGTTCCTCGTTTCTGTGTGCATGGAATGAAACTCAACTCAATGTTGTCTTGCTAAGTTAACCACTTGAAAGTTTTGATTGGTGCTGACATCTTCCCTAGATTTCATAGGCTTTCCAGCTTGTGGTGCTGTGGCTTAGTTGGTTAAAGCGCCTGTCTAGTAAACAGGAGATCCTGAGTTCGAATCTCAGCAGTGCCTTGTTTTCATCATCTGAAAAACAAACTTCCTATCTTAAAAATGGGAATTTCACTTGCGTAAAACCTCAAATTTACCTTGGCTGCGTCTCTACTGATAGTGCAATTGTGAGATTAAGAATTTCTTCTGTATAGGGGCCAAAAAGGAAGGAAGATGGCATCAAGCATAACAACATAAAACCGGTGGTTTTTGTCCTTTAGCTTAGTTGGTCAAAGCGCCTGTTTAGTAAACAGAAAATCTTGATTTCGAATGTCAGCAGTGCTTTTCTTTCTTCACCTCAGTTTGGGCCATTTTAGCCAAAAAAAGAGGACTTTTGTTCTTGTATGACATTAAACCTGTCTTTACCACAGTCCTAACATAGTGCAGTTGAGAGAAAAAAATCTCTGCTGTCGAAGTGCTTAAAAAGGAATTAGATGATATCATTTTCTTTAGAGAATAAAGGATGCATCAAGCATTAAAAGATAAAACCAGTGGAATTACACTTCTGACTCTGCAAAGTTTGATAGCAGCTTTCTTAAAAAGGAAGATAAACTTTCAAGCTTGAAGTATCTACCGCTTGGGCTAGAAAAGAAATCAAAACAATACAACGTGTAACAAGCAGATTAAACCGACGAGGATGGGATTCGAACCCATGCATGCAGAGCACAATGGATTAGCAGTCCATCGCCTTAACCACTCGGCCACCTCGTCTACATGGCGCTCATGCGCTAAGGAGATAAGATGTAATGATTATTTTTACCAGTCAGTGTGCTTTCTCTGAAGATTTTATGTCAGCTTTTGTCAGAGTGGCCTTATATTATCTCCTACAGTGTCTATTTTTTAAAGTTAGAATGGGGCAAACTCTGTAAGAAATAAACCAGTGCTCAGGGTTTTAATACCAACTTTTCAATCATTCCTAATTTTTCCTCCTTTGGCCCTGCCGTGGAATTCCTTCAATCCGCCTATTTTGTGTCATAACTTGGAAGAAAAATAAGTCCCAAATTAAAGCTGGACTTCATGACTGAGAATTACATCCTGTTCCTCGTTTCTGTGTGCATGGAATGAAACTCAACTCAATGTTGTCTTGCTAAGTTAACCACTTGAAAGTTTTGATTGGTGCTGACATCTTCCCTAGATTTCATAGGCTTTCCAGCTTGTGGTGCTGTGGCTTAGTTGGTTAAAGCGCCTGTCTAGTAAACAGGAGATCCTGAGTTCGAATCTCAGCAGTGCCTTGTTTTCATCATCTGAAAAACAAACTTCCTATCTTAAAAATGGGAATTTCACTTGCGTAAAACCTCAAATTTACCTTGGCTGCGTCTCTACTGATAGTGCAATTGTGAGATTAAGAATTTCTTCTGTATAGGGGCCAAAAAGGAAGGAAGATGGCATCAAGCATAACAACATAAAACCAGTGGATTTTGTCTTTAGCTTAGTTGGTCAATGCGCCTGTTTAGTAAACAGAAAATCTTAATTTCGAATGTCAGCAGTGCTTTTCTTTCTTCACCACAGTTTGGGCCATTTTAGCCAAAAAAAGAGGACTTTTGTTCTTGTATGACATTAAACCTGTCTTTACCACAGTCCTAACATAGTGCAGTTGAGAGAAAAAAATCTCTGCTGTCGAAGTGCTTAAAAAGGAATTAGATGATATCATTTTCTTTAGAGAATAAAGGATGCATCAAGCATTAAAAGATAAAACCAGTGGAATTACACTTCTGACTCTGCAAAGTTTGATAGCAGCTTTCTTAAAAAGGAAGATAAACTTTCAAGCTTGAAGTATCTACCGCTTGGGCTAGAAAAGAAATCAAAACAATACAACGTGTAACAAGCAGATTAAACCGACGAGGATGGGATTCGAACCCATGCATGCAGAGCACAATGGATTAGCAGTCCATCGCCTTAACCACTCGGCCACCTCGTCTACATGGCGCTCATGCGCTAAGGAGATAAGATGTAATGATTATTTTTACCAGTCAGTGTGCTTTCTCTGAAGATTTTATGTCAGCTTTTGTCAGAGTGGCCTTATATTATCTCCTACAGTGTCTATTTTTTAAAGTTAGAATGGGGCAAACTCTGTAAGAAATAAACCAGTGCTCAGGGTTTTAATACCAACTTTTCAATCATTCCTAATTTTTCCTCCTTTGGCCCTGCCGTGGAATTCCTTCAATCCGCCTATTTTGTGTCATAACTTGGAAGAAAAATAAGTCCCAAATTAAAGCTGGACTTCATGACTGAGAATTACATCCTGTTCCTCGTTTCTGTGTGCATGGAATGAAACTCAACTCAATGTTGTCTTGCTAAGTTAACCACTTGAAAGTTTTGATTGGTGCTGACATCTTCCCTAGATTTCATAGGCTTTCCAGCTTGTGGTGCTGTGGCTTAGTTGGTTAAAGCGCCTGTCTAGTAAACAGGAGATCCTGAGTTCGAATCTCAGCAGTGCCTTGTTTTCATCATCTGAAAAACAAACTTCCTATCTTAAAAATGGGAATTTCACTTGCGTAAAACCTCAAATTTACCTTGGCTGCGTCTCTACTGATAGTGCAATTGTGAGATTAAGAATTTCTTCTGTATAGGGGCCAAAAAGGAAGGAAGATGGCATCAAGCATAACAACATAAAACCGGTGGATTTTGTCCTTTAGCTTAGTTGGTCAAAGCGCCTGTTTAGTAAACAGAAAATCTTGATTTCGAATGTCAGCAGTGCTTTTCTTTCTTCACCTCAGTTTGGGCCATTTTAGCCAAAAAAAGAGGACTTTTGTTCTTGTATGACATTAAACCTGTCTTTACCACAGTCCTAACATAGTGCAGTTGAGAGAAAAAAATCTCTGCTGTCGAAGTGCTTAAAAAGGAATTAGATGATATCATTTTCTTTAGAGAATAAAGGATGCATCAAGCATTAAAAGATAAAACCAGTGGAATTACACTTCTGACTCTGCAAAGTTTGATAGCAGCTTTCTTAAAAAGGAAGATAAACTTTCAAGCTTGAAGTATCTACCGCTTGGGCTAGAAAAGAAATCAAAACAATACAACGTGTAACAAGCAGATTAAACCGACGAGGATGGGATTCGAACCCATGCATGCAGAGCACAATGGATTAGCAGTCCATCGCCTTAACCACTCGGCCACCTCGTCTACATGGCGCTCATGCGCTAAGGAGATAAGATGTAATGATTATTTTTACCAGTCAGTGTGCTTTCTCTGAAGATTTTATGTCAGCTTTTGTCAGAGTGGCCTTATATTATCTCCTACAGTGTCTATTTTTTAAAGTTAGAATGGGGCAAACTCTGTAAGAAATAAACCAGTGCTCAGGGTTTTAATACCAACTTTTCAATCATTCCTAATTTTTCCTCCTTTGGCCCTGCCGTGGAATTCCTTCAATCTGCCTATTTTGTGTCATAACTTGGAAGAAAAATAAGTCCCAAATTAAAGCTGGACTTCATGACTGAGAAAGACATCCTGTTCCACGTTTCTGTGTGCATGGAATGAAACTCAACTCAATGTTGTCTTGCTAAGTTAACCACTTGAAAGTTTTGATTGGTGCTGACATCTTCCCTAGATTTCATAGGCTTTCCAGCTTGTGGTGCTGTGGCTTAGTTGGTTAAAGCGCCTGTCTAGTAAACAGGAGATCCTGAGTTCGAATCTCAGCAGTGCCTTGTTTTCATCATCTGAAAAACAAACTTCCTATCTTAAAAATGGGAATTTCACTTGCGTAAAACCTCAAATTTACCTTGGCTGCGTCTCTACTGATAGTGCAATTGTGAGATTAAGAATTTCTTCTGTATAGGGGCCAAAAAGGAAGGAAGATGGCATCAAGCATAACAACATAAAACCGGTGGATTTTGTCCTTTAGCTTAGTTGGTCAAAGCGCCTGTTTAGTAAACAGAAAATCTTGATTTCGAATGTCAGCAGTGCTTTTCTTTCTTCACCTCAGTTTGGGCCATTTTAGCCAAAAAAAGAGGACTTTTGTTCTTGTATGACATTAAACCTGTCTTTACCACAGTCCTAACATAGTGCAGTTGAGAGAAAAAAATCTCTGCTGTCGAAGTGCTTAAAAAGGAATTAGATGATATCATTTTCTTTAGAGAATAAAGGATGCATCAAGCATTAAAAGATAAAACCAGTGGAATTACACTTCTGACTCTGCAAAGTTTGATAGCAGCTTTCTTAAAAAGGAAGATAAACTTTCAAGCTTGAAGTATCTACCGCTTGGGCTAGAAAAGAAATCAAAACAATACAACGTGTAACAAGCAGATTAAACCGACGAGGATGGGATTCGAACCCATGCATGCAGAGCACAATGGATTAGCAGTCCATCGCCTTAACCACTCGGCCACCTCGTCTACATGGCGCTCATGCGCTAAGGAGATAAGATGTAATGATTATTTTTACCAGTCAGTGTGTTTTCTCTGAAGATTTTATGTCAGCTTTTGTCAGAGTGGCCTTATATTATCTCCTACAGTGTCTATTTTTTAAAGTTAGAATGGGGCAAACTCTGTAAGAAATAAACCAGTGCTCAGGGTTTTAATACCAACTTTTCAATCATTCCTAATTTTTCCTCCTTTGGCCCTGCCGTGGAATTCCTTCAATCCGCCTATTTTGTGTCATAACTTGGAAGAAAAATAAGTCCCAAATTAAAGCTGGACTTCATGACTGAGAATTACATCCTGTTCCTCGTTTCTGTGTGCATGGAATGAAACTCAACTCAATGTTGTCTTGCTAAGTTAACCACTTGAAAGTTTTGATTGGTGCTGACATCTTCCCTAGATTTCATAGGCTTTCCAGCTTGTGGTGCTGTGGCTTAGTTGGTTAAAGCGCCTGTCTAGTAAACAGGAGATCCTGAGTTCGAATCTCAGCAGTGCCTTGTTTTCATCATCTGAAAAACAAACTTCCTATCTTAAAAATGGGAATTTCACTTGCGTAAAACCTCAAATTTACCTTGGCTGCGTCTCTACTGATAGTGCAATTGTGAGATTAAGAATTTCTTCTGTATAGGGGCCAAAAAGGAAGGAAGATGGCATCAAGCATAACAACATAAAACCGGTGGTTTTTGTCCTTTAGCTTAGTTGGTCAAAGCGCCTGTTTAGTAAACAGAAAATCTTGATTTCGAATGTCAGCAGTGCTTTTCTTTCTTCACCTCAGTTTGGGCCATTTTAGCCAAAAAAAGAGGACTTTTGTTCTTGTATGACATTAAACCTGTCTTTACCACAGTCCTAACATAGTGCAGTTGAGAGAAAAAAATCTCTGCTGTCGAAGTGCTTAAAAAGGAATTAGATGATATCATTTTCTTTAGAGAATAAAGGATGCATCAAGCATTAAAAGATAAAACCAGTGGAATTACACTTCTGACTCTGCAAAGTTTGATAGCAGCTTTCTTAAAAAGGAAGATAAACTTTCAAGCTTGAAGTATCTACCGCTTGGGCTAGAAAAGAAATCAAAACAATACAACGTGTAACAAGCAGATTAAACCGACGAGGATGGGATTCGAACCCATGCATGCAGAGCACAATGGATTAGCAGTCCATCGCCTTAACCACTCGGCCACCTCGTCTACATGGCGCTCATGCGCTAAGGAGATAAGATGTAATGATTATTTTTACCAGTCAGTGTGCTTTCTCTGAAGATTTTATGTCAGCTTTTGTCAGAGTGGCCTTATATTATCTCCTACAGTGTCTATTTTTTAAAGTTAGAATGGGGCAAACTCTGTAAGAAATAAACCAGTGCTCAGGGTTTTAATACCAACTTTTCAATCATTCCTAATTTTTCCTCCTTTGGCCCTGCCGTGGAATTCCTTCAATCCGCCTATTTTGTGTCATAACTTGGAAGAAAAATAAGTCCCAAATTAAAGCTGGACTTCATGACTGAGAATTACATCCTGTTCCTCGTTTCTGTGTGCATGGAATGAAACTCAACTCAATGTTGTCTTGCTAAGTTAACCACTTGAAAGTTTTGATTGGTGCTGACATCTTCCCTAGATTTCATAGGCTTTCCAGCTTGTGGTGCTGTGGCTTAGTTGGTTAAAGCGCCTGTCTAGTAAACAGGAGATCCTGAGTTCGAATCTCAGCAGTGCCTTGTTTTCATCATCTGAAAAACAAACTTCCTATCTTAAAAATGGGAATTTCACTTGCGTAAAACCTCAAATTTACCTTGGCTGCGTCTCTACTGATAGTGCAATTGTGAGATTAAGAATTTCTTCTGTATAGGGGCCAAAAAGGAAGGAAGATGGCATCAAGCATAACAACATAAAACCGGTGGTTTTTGTCCTTTAGCTTAGTTGGTCAAAGCGCCTGTTTAGTAAACAGAAAATCTTGATTTCGAATGTCAGCAGTGCTTTTCTTTCTTCACCTCAGTTTGGGCCATTTTAGCCAAAAAAAGAGGACTTTTGTTCTTGTATGACATTAAACCTGTCTTTACCACAGTCCTAACATAGTGCAGTTGAGAGAAAAAAATCTCTGCTGTCGAAGTGCTTAAAAAGGAATTAGATGATATCATTTTCTTTAGAGAATAAAGGATGCATCAAGCATTAAAAGATAAAACCAGTGGAATTACACTTCTGACTCTGCAAAGTTTGATAGCAGCTTTCTTAAAAAGGAAGATAAACTTTCAAGCTTGAAGTATCTACCGCTTGGGCTAGAAAAGAAATCAAAACAATACAACGTGTAACAAGCAGATTAAACCGACGAGGATGGGATTCGAACCCATGCATGCAGAGCACAATGGATTAGCAGTCCATCGCCTTAACCACTCGGCCACCTCGTCTACATGGCGCTCATGCGCTAAGGAGATAAGATGTAATGATTATTTTTACCAGTCAGTGTGCTTTCTCTGAAGATTTTATGTCAGCTTTTGTCAGAGTGGCCTTATATTATCTCCTACAGTGTCTATTTTTTAAAGTTAGAATGGGGCAAACTCTGTAAGAAATAAACCAGTGCTCAGGGTTTTAATACCAACTTTTCAATCATTCCTAATTTTTCCTCCTTTGGCCCTGCCGTGGAATTCCTTCAATCCGCCTATTTTGTGTCATAACTTGGAAGAAAAATAAGTCCCAAATTAAAGCTGGACTTCATGACTGAGAATTACATCCTGTTCCTCGTTTCTGTGTGCATGGAATGAAACTCAACTCAATGTTGTCTTGCTAAGTTAACCACTTGAAAGTTTTGATTGGTGCTGACATCTTCCCTAGATTTCATAGGCTTTCCAGCTTGTGGTGCTGTGGCTTAGTTGGTTAAAGCGCCTGTCTAGTAAACAGGAGATCCTGAGTTCGAATCTCAGCAGTGCCTTGTTTTCATCATCTGAAAAACAAACTTCCTATCTTAAAAATGGGAATTTCACTTGCGTAAAACCTCAAATTTACCTTGGCTGCGTCTCTACTGATAGTGCAATTGTGAGATTAAGAATTTCTTCTGTATAGGGGCCAAAAAGGAAGGAAGATGGCATCAAGCATAACAACATAAAACCAGTGGATTTTGTCTTTAGCTTAGTTGGTCAATGCGCCTGTTTAGTAAACAGAAAATCTTAATTTCGAATGTCAGCAGTGCTTTTCTTTCTTCACCACAGTTTGGGCCATTTTAGCCAAAAAAAGAGGATTTTTGTTCTTGTATGACATTAAACCTGTCTTTACCACAGTCCTAACATAGTGCAGTTGAGAGAAAAAAATCTCTGCTGTCGAAGTGCTTAAAAAGGAATTAGATGACATAATTTTCTTTAGAGAATAAAGGATGCATCAAGCATTAAAAGATAAAACCAGTGGAATTACACTTCTGACTCTGCAAAGTTTGATAGCAGCTTTCTTAAAAAGGAAGATAAACTTTCAAGCTTGAAGTATCTACCGCTTGGGCTAGAAAAGAAATCAAAACAATACAACGTGTAACAAGCAGATTAAACCGACGAGGATGGGATTCGAACCCATGCATGCAGAGCACAATGGATTAGCAGTCCATCGCCTTAACCACTCGGCCACCTCGTCTACATGGCGCTCATGCGCTAAGGAGATAAGATGTAATGATTATTTTTACCAGTCAGTGTGCTTTCTCTGAAGATTTTATGTCAGCTTTTGTCAGAGTGGCCTTATATTATCTCCTACAGTGTCTATTTTTTAAAGTTAGAATGGGGCAAACTCTGTAAGAAATAAACCAGTGCTCAGGGTTTTAATACCAACTTTTCAATCATTCCTAATTTTTCCTCCTTTGGCCCTGCCGTGGAATTCCTTCAATCCGCCTATTTTGTGTCATAACTTGGAAGAAAAATAAGTCCCAAATTAAAGCTGGACTTCATGACTGAGAAAGACATCCTGTTCCTCGTTTCTGTGTGCATGGAATGAAACTCAACTCAATGTTGTCTTGCTAAGTTAACCACTTGAAAGTTTTGATTGGTGCTGACATCTTCCCTAGATTTCATAGGCTTTCCAGCTTGTGGTGCTGTGGCTTAGTTGGTTAAAGCGCCTGTCTAGTAAACAGGAGATCCTGAGTTCGAATCTCAGCAGTGCCTTGTTTTCATCATCTGAAAAACAAACTTCCTATCTTAAAAATGGGAATTTCACTTGCGTAAAACCTCAAATTTACCTTGGCTGCGTCTCTACTGATAGTGCAATTGTGAGATTAAGAATTTCTTCTGTATAGGGGCCAAAAAGGAAGGAAGATGGCATCAAGCATAACAACATAAAACCAGTGGATTTTGTCCTTTAGCTTAGTTGGTCAAAGCGCCTGTTTAGTAAACAGAAAATCTTGATTTCGAATGTCAGCAGTGCTTTTCTTTCTTCACCTCAGTTTGGGCCATTTTAGCCAAAAAAAGAGGACTTTTGTTCTTGTATGACATTAAACCTGTCTTTACCACAGTCCTAACATAGTGCAGTTGAGAGAAAAAAATCTCTGCTGTCGAAGTGCTTAAAAAGGAATTAGATGATATCATTTTCTTTAGAGAATAAAGGATGCATCAAGCATTAAAAGATAAAACCAGTGGAATTACACTTCTGACTCTGCAAAGTTTGATAGCAGCTTTCTTAAAAAGGAAGATAAACTTTCAAGCTTGAAGTATCTACCGCTTGGGCTAGAAAAGAAATCAAAACAATACAACGTGTAACAAGCAGATTAAACCGACGAGGATGGGATTCGAACCCATGCATGCAGAGCACAATGGATTAGCAGTCCATCGCCTTAACCACTCGGCCACCTCGTCTACATGGCGCTCATGCGCTAAGGAGATAAGATGTAATGATTATTTTTACCAGTCAGTGTGCTTTCTCTGAAGATTTTATGTCAGCTTTTGTCAGAGTGGCCTTATATTATCTCCTACAGTGTCTATTTTTTAAAGTTAGAATGGGGCAAACTCTGTAAGAAATAAACCAGTGCTCAGGGTTTTAATACCAACTTTTCAATCATTCCTAATTTTTCCTCCTTTGGCCCTGCCGTGGAATTCCTTCAATCCGCCTATTTTGTGTCATAACTTGGAAGAAAAATAAGTCCCAAATTAAAGCTGGACTTCATGACTGAGAATTACATCCTGTTCCTCGTTTCTGTGTGCATGGAATGAAACTCAACTCAATGTTGTCTTGCTAAGTTAACCACTTGAAAGTTTTGATTGGTGCTGACATCTTCCCTAGATTTCATAGGCTTTCCAGCTTGTGGTGCTGTGGCTTAGTTGGTTAAAGCGCCTGTCTAGTAAACAGGAGATCCTGAGTTCGAATCTCAGCAGTGCCTTGTTTTCATCATCTGAAAAACAAACTTCCTATCTTAAAAATGGGAATTTCACTTGCGTAAAACCTCAAATTTACCTTGGCTGCGTCTCTACTGATAGTGCAATTGTGAGATTAAGAATTTCTTCTGTATAGGGGCCAAAAAGGAAGGAAGATGGCATCAAGCATAACAACATAAAACCGGTGGATTTTGTCCTTTAGCTTAGTTGGTCAAAGCGCCTGTTTAGTAAACAGAAAATCTTGATTTCGAATGTCAGCAGTGCTTTTCTTTCTTCACCTCAGTTTGGGCCATTTTAGCCAAAAAAAGAGGACTTTTGTTCTTGTATGACATTAAACCTGTCTTTACCACAGTCCTAACATAGTGCAGTTGAGAGAAAAAAATCTCTGCTGTCGAAGTGCTTAAAAAGGAATTAGATGATATAATTTTCTTTAGAGAATAAAGGATGCATCAAGCATTAAAAGATAAAACCAGTGGAATTACACTTCTGACTCTGCAAAGTTTGATAGCAGCTTTCTTAAAAAGGAAGATAAACTTTCAAGCTTGAAGTATCTACCGCTTGGGCTAGAAAAGAAATCAAAACAATACAACGTGTAACAAGCAGATTAAACCGACGAGGATGGGATTCGAACCCATGCATGCAGAGCACAATGGATTAGCAGTCCATCGCCTTAACCACTCGGCCACCTCGTCTACATGGCGCTCATGCGCTAAGGAGATAAGATGTAATGATTATTTTTACCAGTCAGTGTGCTTTCTCTGAAGATTTTATGTCAGCTTTTGTCAGAGTGGCCTTATATTATCTCCTACAGTGTCTATTTTTTAAAGTTAGAATGGGGCAAACTCTGTAAGAAATAAACCAGTGCTCAGGGTTTTAATACCAACTTTTCAATCATTCCTAATTTTTCCTCCTTTGGCCCTGCCGTGGAATTCCTTCAATCCGCCTATTTTGTGTCATAACTTGGAAGAAAAATAAGTCCCAAATTAAAGCTGGACTTCATGACTGAGAATTACATCCTGTTCCTCGTTTCTGTGTGCATGGAATGAAACTCAACTCAATGTTGTCTTGCTAAGTTAACCACTTGAAAGTTTTGATTGGTGCTGACATCTTCCCTAGATTTCATAGGCTTTCCAGCTTGTGGTGCTGTGGCTTAGTTGGTTAAAGCGCCTGTCTAGTAAACAGGAGATCCTGAGTTCGAATCTCAGCAGTGCCTTGTTTTCATCATCTGAAAAACAAACTTCCTATCTTAAAAATGGGAATTTCACTTGCGTAAAACCTCAAATTTACCTTGGCTGCGTCTCTACTGATAGTGCAATTGTGAGATTAAGAATTTCTTCTGTATAGGGGCCAAAAAGGAAGGAAGATGGCATCAAGCATAACAACATAAAACCGGTGGATTTTGTCCTTTAGCTTAGTTGGTCAAAGCGCCTGTTTAGTAAACAGAAAATCTTGATTTCGAATGTCAGCAGTGCTTTTCTTTCTTCACCTCAGTTTGGGCCATTTTAGCCAAAAAAAGAGGACTTTTGTTCTTGTATGACATTAAACCTGTCTTTACCACAGTCCTAACATAGTGCAGTTGAGAGAAAAAAATCTCTGCTGTCGAAGTGCTTAAAAAGGAATTAGATGATATCATTTTCTTTAGAGAATAAAGGATGCATCAAGCATTAAAAGATAAAACCAGTGGAATTACACTTCTGACTCTGCAAAGTTTGATAGCAGCTTTCTTAAAAAGGAAGATAAACTTTCAAGCTTGAAGTATCTACCGCTTGGGCTAGAAAAGAAATCAAAACAATACAACGTGTAACAAGCAGATTAAACCGACGAGGATGGGATTCGAACCCATGCATGCAGAGCACAATGGATTAGCAGTCCATCGCCTTAACCACTCGGCCACCTCGTCTACATGGCGCTCATGCGCTAAGGAGATAAGATGTAATGATTATTTTTACCAGTCAGTGTGCTTTCTCTGAAGATTTTATGTCAGCTTTTGTCAGAGTGGCCTTATATTATCTCCTACAGTGTCTATTTTTTAAAGTTAGAATGGGGCAAACTCTGTAAGAAATAAACCAGTGCTCAGGGTTTTAATACCAACTTTTCAATCATTCCTAATTTTTCCTCCTTTGGCCCTGCCGTGGAATTCCTTCAATCCGCCTATTTTGTGTCATAACTTGGAAGAAAAATAAGTCCCAAATTAAAGCTGGACTTCATGACTGAGAATTACATCCTGTTCCTCGTTTCTGTGTGCATGGAATGAAACTCAACTCAATGTTGTCTTGCTAAGTTAACCACTTGAAAGTTTTGATTGGTGCTGACATCTTCCCTAGATTTCATAGGCTTTCCAGCTTGTGGTGCTGTGGCTTAGTTGGTTAAAGCGCCTGTCTAGTAAACAGGAGATCCTGAGTTCGAATCTCAGCAGTGCCTTGTTTTCATCATCTGAAAAACAAACTTCCTATCTTAAAAATGGGAATTTCACTTGCGTAAAACCTCAAATTTACCTTGGCTGCGTCTCTACTGATAGTGCAATTGTGAGATTAAGAATTTCTTCTGTATAGGGGCCAAAAAGGAAGGAAGATGGCATCAAGCATAACAACATAAAACCGGTGGATTTTGTCCTTTAGCTTAGTTGGTCAAAGCGCCTGTTTAGTAAACAGAAAATCTTGATTTCGAATGTCAGCAGTGCTTTTCTTTCTTCACCTCAGTTTGGGCCATTTTAGCCAAAAAAAGAGGACTTTTGTTCTTGTATGACATTAAACCTGTCTTTACCACAGTCCTAACATAGTGCAGTTGAGAGAAAAAAATCTCTGCTGTCGAAGTGCTTAAAAAGGAATTAGATGATATCATTTTCTTTAGAGAATAAAGGATGCATCAAGCATTAAAAGATAAAACCAGTGGAATTACACTTCTGACTCTGCAAAGTTTGATAGCAGCTTTCTTAAAAAGGAAGATAAACTTTCAAGCTTGAAGTATCTACCGCTTGGGCTAGAAAAGAAATCAAAACAATACAACGTGTAACAAGCAGATTAAACCGACGAGGATGGGATTTGAACCCATGCATGCAGAGCACAATGGATTAGCAGTCCATCGCCTTAACCACTCGGCCACCTCGTCTACATGGCGCTCATGCGCTAAGGAGATAAGATGTAATGATTATTTTTACCAGTCAGTGTGCTTTCTCTGAAGATTTTATGTCAGCTTTTGTCAGAGTGGCCTTATATTATCTCCTACAGTGTCTATTTTTTAAAGTTAGAATGGGGCAAACTCTGTAAGAAATAAACCAGTGCTCAGGGTTTTAATACCAACTTTTCAATCATTCCTAATTTTTCCTCCTTTGGCCCTGCCGTGGAATTCCTTCAATCCGCCTATTTTGTGTCATAACTTGGAAGAAAAATAAGTCCCAAATTAAAGCTGGACTTCATGACTGAGAAAGACATCCTGTTCCACGTTTCTGTGTGCATGGAATGAAACTCAACTCAATGTTGTCTTGCTAAGTTAACCACTTGAAAGTTTTGATTGGTGCTGACATCTTCCCTAGATTTCATAGGCTTTCCAGCTTGTGGTGCTGTGGCTTAGTTGGTTAAAGCGCCTGTCTAGTAAACAGGAGATCCTGAGTTCGAATCTCAGCAGTGCCTTGTTTTCATCATCTGAAAAACAAACTTCCTATCTTAAAAATGGGAATTTCACTTGCGTAAAACCTCAAATTTACCTTGGCTGCGTCTCTACTGATAGTGCAATTGTGAGATTAAGAATTTCTTCTGTATAGGGGCCAAAAAGGAAGGAAGATGGCATCAAACATAAAACCAGTGGATTTTGTCTTTAGCTTACTTGGTCAAAGCGCCTATTTAGTAAACAGAAAATCTTGATTTCGAATGTCAGCAGTGCTTTTCTTTCTTCACCTCAGTTTGGGCCATTTTAGCCAAAAAAAGAGGACTTTTGTTCTTGTATGACATTAAACCTGTCTTTACCACAGTCCTAACATAGTGCAGTTGAGAGAAAAAAATCTCTGCTGTCGAAGTGCTTAAAAAGGAATTAGATGATATCATTTTCTTTAGAGAATAAAGGATGCATCAAGCATTAAAAGATAAAACCAGTGGAATTACACTTCTGACTCTGCAAAGTTTGATAGCAGCTTTCTTAAAAAGGAAGATAAACTTTCAAGCTTGAAGTATCTACCGCTTGGGCTAGAAAAGAAATCAAAACAATACAACGTGTAACAAGCAGATTAAACCGACGAGGATGGGATTCGAACCCATGCATGCAGAGCACAATGGATTAGCAGTCCATCGCCTTAACCACTCGGCCACCTCGTCTACATGGCGCTCATGCGCTAAGGAGATAAGATGTAATGATTATTTTTACCAGTCAGTGTGCTTTCTCTGAAGATTTTATGTCAGCTTTTGTCAGAGTGGCCTTATATTATCTCCTACAGTGTCTATTTTTTAAAGTTAGAATGGGGCAAACTCTGTAAGAAATAAACCAGTGCTCAGGGTTTTAATACCAACTTTTCAATCATTCCTAATTTTTCCTCCTTTGGCCCTGCCGTGGAATTCCTTCAATCCGCCTATTTTGTGTCATAACTTGGAAGAAAAATAAGTCCCAAATTAAAGCTGGACTTCATGACTGAGAAAGACATCCTGTTCCACGTTTCTGTGTGCATGGAATGAAACTCAACTCAATGTTGTCTTGCTAAGTTAACCACTTGAAAGTTTTGATTGGTGCTGACATCTTCCCTAGATTTCATAGGCTTTCCAGCTTGTGGTGCTGTGGCTTAGTTGGTTAAAGCGCCTGTCTAGTAAACAGGAGATCCTGAGTTCGAATCTCAGCAGTGCCTTGTTTTCATCATCTGAAAAACAAACTTCCTATCTTAAAAATGGGAATTTCACTTGCGTAAAACCTCAAATTTACCTTGGCTGCGTCTCTACTGATAGTGCAATTGTGAGATTAAGAATTTCTTCTGTATAGGGGCCAAAAAGGAAGGAAGATGGCATCAAACATAAAACCAGTGGATTTTGTCTTTAGCTTACTTGGTCAAAGCGCCTGTTTAGTAAACAGAAAATCTTGATTTCGAATGTCAGCAGTGCTTTTCTTTCTTCACCTCAGTTTGGGCCATTTTAGCCAAAAAAAGAGGACTTTTGTTCTTGTATGACATTAAACCTGTCTTTACCACAGTCCTAACATAGTGCAGTTGAGAGAAAAAAATCTCTGCTGTCGAAGTGCTTAAAAAGGAATTAGATGATATAATTTTCTTTAGAGAATAAAGGATGCATCAAGCATTAAAAGATAAAACCAGTGGAATTACACTTCTGACTCTGCAAAGTTTGATAGCAGCTTTCTTAAAAAGGAAGATAAACTTTCAAGCTTGAAGTATCTACCGCTTGGGCTAGAAAAGAAATCAAAACAATACAACGTGTAACAAGCAGATTAAACCGACGAGGATGGGATTCGAACCCATGCATGCAGAGCACAATGGATTAGCAGTCCATCGCCTTAACCACTCGGCCACCTCGTCTACATGGCGCTCATGCGCTAAGGAGATAAGATGTAATGATTATTTTTACCAGTCAGTGTGCTTTCTCTGAAGATTTTATGTCAGCTTTTGTCAGAGTGGCCTTATATTATCTCCTACAGTGTCTATTTTTTAAAGTTAGAATGGGGCAAACTCTGTAAGAAATAAACCAGTGCTCAGGGTTTTAATACCAACTTTTCAATCATTCCTAATTTTTCCTCCTTTGGCCCTGCCGTGGAATTCCTTCAATCCGCCTATTTTGTGTCATAACTTGGAAGAAAAATAAGTCCCAAATTAAAGCTGGACTTCATGACTGAGAATTACATCCTGTTCCTCGTTTCTGTGTGCATGGAATGAAACTCAACTCAATGTTGTCTTGCTAAGTTAACCACTTGAAAGTTTTGATTGGTGCTGACATCTTCCCTAGATTTCATAGGCTTTCCAGCTTGTGGTGCTGTGGCTTAGTTGGTTAAAGCGCCTGTCTAGTAAACAGGAGATCCTGAGTTCGAATCTCAGCAGTGCCTTGTTTTCATCATCTGAAAAACAAACTTCCTATCTTAAAAATGGGAATTTCACTTGCGTAAAACCTCAAATTTACCTTGGCTGCGTCTCTACTGATAGTGCAATTGTGAGATTAAGAATTTCTTCTGTATAGGGGCCAAAAAGGAAGGAAGATGGCATCAAGCATAACAACATAAAACCGGTGGATTTTGTCCTTTAGCTTAGTTGGTCAAAGCGCCTGTTTAGTAAACAGAAAATCTTGATTTCGAATGTCAGCAGTGCTTTTCTTTCTTCACCTCAGTTTGGGCCATTTTAGCCAAAAAAAGAGGACTTTTGTTCTTGTATGACATTAAACCTGTCTTTACCACAGTCCTAACATAGTGCAGTTGAGAGAAAAAAATCTCTGCTGTCGAAGTGCTTAAAAAGGAATTAGATGATATCATTTTCTTTAGAGAATAAAGGATGCATCAAGCATTAAAAGATAAAACCAGTGGAATTACACTTCTGACTCTGCAAAGTTTGATAGCAGCTTTCTTAAAAAGGAAGATAAACTTTCAAGCTTGAAGTATCTACCGCTTGGGCTAGAAAAGAAATCAAAACAATACAACGTGTAACAAGCAGATTAAACCGACGAGGATGGGATTCGAACCCATGCATGCAGAGCACAATGGATTAGCAGTCCATCGCCTTAACCACTCGGCCACCTCGTCTACATGGCGCTCATGCGCTAAGGAGATAAGATGTAATGATTATTTTTACCAGTCAGTGTGCTTTCTCTGAAGATTTTATGTCAGCTTTTGTCAGAGTGGCCTTATATTATCTCCTACAGTGTCTATTTTTTAAAGTTAGAATGGGGCAAACTCTGTAAGAAATAAACCAGTGCTCAGGGTTTTAATACCAACTTTTCAATCATTCCTAATTTTTCCTCCTTTGGCCCTGCCGTGGAATTCCTTCAATCCGCCTATTTTGTGTCATAACTTGGAAGAAAAATAAGTCCCAAATTAAAGCTGGACTTCATGACTGAGAATTACATCCTGTTCCTCGTTTCTGTGTGCATGGAATGAAACTCAACTCAATGTTGTCTTGCTAAGTTAACCACTTGAAAGTTTTGATTGGTGCTGACATCTTCCCTAGATTTCATAGGCTTTCCAGCTTGTGGTGCTGTGGCTTAGTTGGTTAAAGCGCCTGTCTAGTAAACAGGAGATCCTGAGTTCGAATCTCAGCAGTGCCTTGTTTTCATCATCTGAAAAACAAACTTCCTATCTTAAAAATGGGAATTTCACTTGCGTAAAACCTCAAATTTACCTTGGCTGCGTCTCTACTGATAGTGCAATTGTGAGATTAAGAATTTCTTCTGTATAGGGGCCAAAAAGGAAGGAAGATGGCATCAAGCATAACAACATAAAACCGGTGGATTTTGTCCTTTAGCTTAGTTGGTCAAAGCGCCTGTTTAGTAAACAGAAAATCTTGATTTCGAATGTCAGCAGTGCTTTTCTTTCTTCACCTCAGTTTGGGCCATTTTAGCCAAAAAAAGAGGACTTTTGTTCTTGTATGACATTAAACCTGTCTTTACCACAGTCCTAACATAGTGCAGTTGAGAGAAAAAAATCTCTGCTGTCGAAGTGCTTAAAAAGGAATTAGATGATATCATTTTCTTTAGAGAATAAAGGATGCATCAAGCATTAAAAGATAAAACCAGTGGAATTACACTTCTGACTCTGCAAAGTTTGATAGCAGCTTTCTTAAAAAGGAAGATAAACTTTCAAGCTTGAAGTATCTACCGCTTGGGCTAGAAAAGAAATCAAAACAATACAACGTGTAACAAGCAGATTAAACCGACGAGGATGGGATTTGAACCCATGCATGCAGAGCACAATGGATTAGCAGTCCATCGCCTTAACCACTCGGCCACCTCGTCTACATGGCGCTCATGCGCTAAGGAGATAAGATGTAATGATTATTTTTACCAGTCAGTGTGCTTTCTCTGAAGATTTTATGTCAGCTTTTGTCAGAGTGGCCTTATATTATCTCCTACAGTGTCTATTTTTTAAAGTTAGAATGGGGCAAACTCTGTAAGAAATAAACCAGTGCTCAGGGTTTTAATACCAACTTTTCAATCATTCCTAATTTTTCCTCCTTTGGCCCTGCCGTGGAATTCCTTCAATCCGCCTATTTTGTGTCATAACTTGGAAGAAAAATAAGTCCCAAATTAAAGCTGGACTTCATGACTGAGAAAGACATCCTGTTCCACGTTTCTGTGTGCATGGAATGAAACTCAACTCAATGTTGTCTTGCTAAGTTAACCACTTGAAAGTTTTGATTGGTGCTGACATCTTCCCTAGATTTCATAGGCTTTCCAGCTTGTGGTGCTGTGGCTTAGTTGGTTAAAGCGCCTGTCTAGTAAACAGGAGATCCTGAGTTCGAATCTCAGCAGTGCCTTGTTTTCATCATCTGAAAAACAAACTTCCTATCTTAAAAATGGGAATTTCACTTGCGTAAAACCTCAAATTTACCTTGGCTGCGTCTCTACTGATAGTGCAATTGTGAGATTAAGAATTTCTTCTGTATAGGGGCCAAAAAGGAAGGAAGATGGCATCAAACATAAAACCAGTGGATTTTGTCTTTAGCTTACTTGGTCAAAGCGCCTATTTAGTAAACAGAAAATCTTGATTTCGAATGTCAGCAGTGCTTTTCTTTCTTCACCTCAGTTTGGGCCATTTTAGCCAAAAAAAGAGGACTTTTGTTCTTGTATGACATTAAACCTGTCTTTACCACAGTCCTAACATAGTGCAGTTGAGAGAAAAAAATCTCTGCTGTCGAAGTGCTTAAAAAGGAATTAGATGATATCATTTTCTTTAGAGAATAAAGGATGCATCAAGCATTAAAAGATAAAACCAGTGGAATTACACTTCTGACTCTGCAAAGTTTGATAGCAGCTTTCTTAAAAAGGAAGATAAACTTTCAAGCTTGAAGTATCTACCGCTTGGGCTAGAAAAGAAATCAAAACAATACAACGTGTAACAAGCAGATTAAACCGACGAGGATGGGATTCGAACCCATGCATGCAGAGCACAATGGATTAGCAGTCCATCGCCTTAACCACTCGGCCACCTCGTCTACATGGCGCTCATGCGCTAAGGAGATAAGATGTAATGATTATTTTTACCAGTCAGTGTGCTTTCTCTGAAGATTTTATGTCAGCTTTTGTCAGAGTGGCCTTATATTATCTCCTACAGTGTCTATTTTTTAAAGTTAGAATGGGGCAAACTCTGTAAGAAATAAACCAGTGCTCAGGGTTTTAATACCAACTTTTCAATCATTCCTAATTTTTCCTCCTTTGGCCCTGCCGTGGAATTCCTTCAATCCGCCTATTTTGTGTCATAACTTGGAAGAAAAATAAGTCCCAAATTAAAGCTGGACTTCATGACTGAGAAAGACATCCTGTTCCACGTTTCTGTGTGCATGGAATGAAACTCAACTCAATGTTGTCTTGCTAAGTTAACCACTTGAAAGTTTTGATTGGTGCTGACATCTTCCCTAGATTTCATAGGCTTTCCAGCTTGTGGTGCTGTGGCTTAGTTGGTTAAAGCGCCTGTCTAGTAAACAGGAGATCCTGAGTTCGAATCTCAGCAGTGCCTTGTTTTCATCATCTGAAAAACAAACTTCCTATCTTAAAAATGGGAATTTCACTTGCGTAAAACCTCAAATTTACCTTGGCTGCGTCTCTACTGATAGTGCAATTGTGAGATTAAGAATTTCTTCTGTATAGGGGCCAAAAAGGAAGGAAGATGGCATCAAGCATAACAACATAAAACCAGTGGATTTTGTCTTTAGCTTAGTTGGTCAAAGCGCCTGTTTAGTAAACAGAAAATCTTGATTTCGAATGTCAGCAGTGCTTTTCTTTCTTCACCTCAGTTTGGGCCATTTTAGCCAAAAAAAGAGGATTTTTGTTCTTGTATGACATTAAACCTGTCTTTACCACAGTCCTAACATAGTGCAGTTGAGAGAAAAAAATCTCTGCTGTCGAAGTGCTTAAAAAGGAATTAGATGATATAATTTTCTTTAGAGAATAAAGGATGCATCAAGCATTAAAAGATAAAACCAGTGGAATTACACTTCTGACTCTGCAAAGTTTGATAGCAGCTTTCTTAAAAAGGAAGATAAACTTTCAAGCTTGAAGTATCTACCGCTTGGGCTAGAAAAGAAATCAAAACAATACAACGTGTAACAAGCAGATTAAACCGACGAGGATGGGATTCGAACCCATGCATGCAGAGCACAATGGATTAGCAGTCCATCGCCTTAACCACTCGGCCACCTCGTCTACATGGCGCTCATGCGCTAAGGAGATAAGATGTAATGATTATTTTTACCAGTCAGTGTGCTTTCTCTGAAGATTTTATGTCAGCTTTTGTCAGAGTGGCCTTATATTATCTCCTACAGTGTCTATTTTTTAAAGTTAGAATGGGGCAAACTCTGTAAGAAATAAACCAGTGCTCAGGGTTTTAATACCAACTTTTCAATCATTCCTAATTTTTCCTCCTTTGGCCCTGCCGTGGAATTCCTTCAATCCGCCTATTTTGTGTCATAACTTGGAAGAAAAATAAGTCCCAAATTAAAGCTGGACTTCATGACTGAGAATTACATCCTGTTCCTCGTTTCTGTGTGCATGGAATGAAACTCAACTCAATGTTGTCTTGCTAAGTTAACCACTTGAAAGTTTTGATTGGTGCTGACATCTTCCCTAGATTTCATAGGCTTTCCAGCTTGTGGTGCTGTGGCTTAGTTGGTTAAAGCGCCTGTCTAGTAAACAGGAGATCCTGAGTTCGAATCTCAGCAGTGCCTTGTTTTCATCATCTGAAAAACAAACTTCCTATCTTAAAAATGGGAATTTCACTTGCGTAAAACCTCAAATTTACCTTGGCTGCGTCTCTACTGATAGTGCAATTGTGAGATTAAGAATTTCTTCTGTATAGGGGCCAAAAAGGAAGGAAGATGGCATCAAACATAAAACCAGTGGATTTTGTCTTTAGCTTACTTGGTCAAAGCGCCTGTTTAGTAAACAGAAAATCTTGATTTCGAATGTCAGCAGTGCTTTTCTTTCTTCACCTCAGTTTGGGCCATTTTAGCCAAAAAAAGAGGACTTTTGTTCTTGTATGACATTAAACCTGTCTTTACCACAGTCCTAACATAGTGCAGTTGAGAGAAAAAAATCTCTGCTGTCGAAGTGCTTAAAAAGGAATTAGATGATATCATTTTCTTTAGAGAATAAAGGATGCATCAAGCATTAAAAGATAAAACCAGTGGAATTACACTTCTGACTCTGCAAAGTTTGATAGCAGCTTTCTTAAAAAGGAAGATAAACTTTCAAGCTTGAAGTATCTACCGCTTGGGCTAGAAAAGAAATCAAAACAATACAACGTGTAACAAGCAGATTAAACCGACGAGGATGGGATTCGAACCCATGCATGCAGAGCACAATGGATTAGCAGTCCATCGCCTTAACCACTCGGCCACCTCGTCTACATGGCGCTCATGCGCTAAGGAGATAAGATGTAATGATTATTTTTACCAGTCAGTGTGCTTTCTCTGAAGATTTTATGTCAGCTTTTGTCAGAGTGGCCTTATATTATCTCCTACAGTGTCTATTTTTTAAAGTTAGAATGGGGCAAACTCTGTAAGAAATAAACCAGTGCTCAGGGTTTTAATACCAACTTTTCAATCATTCCTAATTTTTCCTCCTTTGGCCCTGCCGTGGAATTCCTTCAATCCGCCTATTTTGTGTCATAACTTGGAAGAAAAATAAGTCCCAAATTAAAGCTGGACTTCATGACTGAGAATTACATCCTGTTCCTCGTTTCTGTGTGCATGGAATGAAACTCAACTCAATGTTGTCTTGCTAAGTTAACCACTTGAAAGTTTTGATTGGTGCTGACATCTTCCCTAGATTTCATAGGCTTTCCAGCTTGTGGTGCTGTGGCTTAGTTGGTTAAAGCGCCTGTCTAGTAAACAGGAGATCCTGAGTTCGAATCTCAGCAGTGCCTTGTTTTCATCATCTGAAAAACAAACTTCCTATCTTAAAAATGGGAATTTCACTTGCGTAAAACCTCAAATTTACCTTGGCTGCGTCTCTACTGATAGTGCAATTGTGAGATTAAGAATTTCTTCTGTATAGGGGCCAAAAAGGAAGGAAGATGGCATCAAGCATAACAACATAAAACCAGTGGATTTTGTCTTTAGCTTAGTTGGTCAAAGCGCCTGTTTAGTAAACAGAAAATCTTGATTTCGAATGTCAGCAGTGCTTTTCTTTCTTCACCTCAGTTTGGGCCATTTTAGCCAAAAAAAGAGGATTTTTGTTCTTGTATGACATTAAACCTGTCTTTACCACAGTCCTAACATAGTGCAGTTGAGAGAAAAAAATCTCTGCTGTCGAAGTGCTTAAAAAGGAATTAGATGATATAATTTTCTTTAGAGAATAAAGGATGCATCAAGCATTAAAAGATAAAACCAGTGGAATTACACTTCTGACTCTGCAAAGTTTGATAGCAGCTTTCTTAAAAAGGAAGATAAACTTTCAAGCTTGAAGTATCTACCGCTTGGGCTAGAAAAGAAATCAAAACAATACAACGTGTAACAAGCAGATTAAACCGACGAGGATGGGATTCGAACCCATGCATGCAGAGCACAATGGATTAGCAGTCCATCGCCTTAACCACTCGGCCACCTCGTCTACATGGCGCTCATGCGCTAAGGAGATAAGATGTAATGATTATTTTTACCAGTCAGTGTGCTTTCTCTGAAGATTTTATGTCAGCTTTTGTCAGAGTGGCCTTATATTATCTCCTACAGTGTCTATTTTTTAAAGTTAGAATGGGGCAAACTCTGTAAGAAATAAACCAGTGCTCAGGGTTTTAATACCAACTTTTCAATCATTCCTAATTTTTCCTCCTTTGGCCCTGCCGTGGAATTCCTTCAATCCGCCTATTTTGTGTCATAACTTGGAAGAAAAATAAGTCCCAAATTAAAGCTGGACTTCATGACTGAGAATTACATCCTGTTCCTCGTTTCTGTGTGCATGGAATGAAACTCAACTCAATGTTGTCTTGCTAAGTTAACCACTTGAAAGTTTTGATTGGTGCTGACATCTTCCCTAGATTTCATAGGCTTTCCAGCTTGTGGTGCTGTGGCTTAGTTGGTTAAAGCGCCTGTCTAGTAAACAGGAGATCCTGAGTTCGAATCTCAGCAGTGCCTTGTTTTCATCATCTGAAAAACAAACTTCCTATCTTAAAAATGGGAATTTCACTTGCGTAAAACCTCAAATTTACCTTGGCTGCGTCTCTACTGATAGTGCAATTGTGAGATTAAGAATTTCTTCTGTATAGGGGCCAAAAAGGAAGGAAGATGGCATCAAACATAAAACCAGTGGATTTTGTCTTTAGCTTACTTGGTCAAAGCGCCTGTTTAGTAAACAGAAAATCTTGATTTCGAATGTCAGCAGTGCTTTTCTTTCTTCACCTCAGTTTGGGCCATTTTAGCCAAAAAAAGAGGACTTTTGTTCTTGTATGACATTAAACCTGTCTTTACCACAGTCCTAACATAGTGCAGTTGAGAGAAAAAAATCTCTGCTGTCGAAGTGCTTAAAAAGGAATTAGATGATATCATTTTCTTTAGAGAATAAAGGATGCATCAAGCATTAAAAGATAAAACCAGTGGAATTACACTTCTGACTCTGCAAAGTTTGATAGCAGCTTTCTTAAAAAGGAAGATAAACTTTCAAGCTTGAAGTATCTACCGCTTGGGCTAGAAAAGAAATCAAAACAATACAACGTGTAACAAGCAGATTAAACCGACGAGGATGGGATTCGAACCCATGCATGCAGAGCACAATGGATTAGCAGTCCATCGCCTTAACCACTCGGCCACCTCGTCTACATGGCGCTCATGCGCTAAGGAGATAAGATGTAATGATTATTTTTACCAGTCAGTGTGCTTTCTCTGAAGATTTTATGTCAGCTTTTGTCAGAGTGGCCTTATATTATCTCCTACAGTGTCTATTTTTTAAAGTTAGAATGGGGCAAACTCTGTAAGAAATAAACCAGTGCTCAGGGTTTTAATACCAACTTTTCAATCATTCCTAATTTTTCCTCCTTTGGCCCTGCCGTGGAATTCCTTCAATCCGCCTATTTTGTGTCATAACTTGGAAGAAAAATAAGTCCCAAATTAAAGCTGGACTTCATGACTGAGAAAGACATCCTGTTCCACGTTTCTGTGTGCATGGAATGAAACTCAACTCAATGTTGTCTTGCTAAGTTAACCACTTGAAAGTTTTGATTGGTGCTGACATCTTCCCTAGATTTCATAGGCTTTCCAGCTTGTGGTGCTGTGGCTTAGTTGGTTAAAGCGCCTGTCTAGTAAACAGGAGATCCTGAGTTCGAATCTCAGCAGTGCCTTGTTTTCATCATCTGAAAAACAAACTTCCTATCTTAAAAATGGGAATTTCACTTGCGTAAAACCTCAAATTTACCTTGGCTGCGTCTCTACTGATAGTGCAATTGTGAGATTAAGAATTTCTTCTGTATAGGGGCCAAAAAGGAAGGAAGATGGCATCAAGCATAACAACATAAAACCAGTGGATTTTGTCTTTAGCTTAGTTGGTCAAAGCGCCTGTTTAGTAAACAGAAAATCTTGATTTCGAATGTCAGCAGTGCTTTTCTTTCTTCACCTCAGTTTGGGCCATTTTAGCCAAAAAAAGAGGATTTTTGTTCTTGTATGACATTAAACCTGTCTTTACCACAGTCCTAACATAGTGCAGTTGAGAGAAAAAAATCTCTGCTGTCGAAGTGCTTAAAAAGGAATTAGATGATATAATTTTCTTTAGAGAATAAAGGATGCATCAAGCATTAAAAGATAAAACCAGTGGAATTACACTTCTGACTCTGCAAAGTTTGATAGCAGCTTTCTTAAAAAGGAAGATAAACTTTCAAGCTTGAAGTATCTACCGCTTGGGCTAGAAAAGAAATCAAAACAATACAACGTGTAACAAGCAGATTAAACCGACGAGGATGGGATTCGAACCCATGCATGCAGAGCACAATGGATTAGCAGTCCATCGCCTTAACCACTCGGCCACCTCGTCTACATGGCGCTCATGCGCTAAGGAGATAAGATGTAATGATTATTTTTACCAGTCAGTGTGCTTTCTCTGAAGATTTTATGTCAGCTTTTGTCAGAGTGGCCTTATATTATCTCCTACAGTGTCTATTTTTTAAAGTTAGAATGGGGCAAACTCTGTAAGAAATAAACCAGTGCTCAGGGTTTTAATACCAACTTTTCAATCATTCCTAATTTTTCCTCCTTTGGCCCTGCCGTGGAATTCCTTCAATCCGCCTATTTTGTGTCATAACTTGGAAGAAAAATAAGTCCCAAATTAAAGCTGGACTTCATGACTGAGAATTACATCCTGTTCCTCGTTTCTGTGTGCATGGAATGAAACTCAACTCAATGTTGTCTTGCTAAGTTAACCACTTGAAAGTTTTGATTGGTGCTGACATCTTCCCTAGATTTCATAGGCTTTCCAGCTTGTGGTGCTGTGGCTTAGTTGGTTAAAGCGCCTGTCTAGTAAACAGGAGATCCTGAGTTCGAATCTCAGCAGTGCCTTGTTTTCATCATCTGAAAAACAAACTTCCTATCTTAAAAATGGGAATTTCACTTGCGTAAAACCTCAAATTTACCTTGGCTGCGTCTCTACTGATAGTGCAATTGTGAGATTAAGAATTTCTTCTGTATAGGGGCCAAAAAGGAAGGAAGATGGCATCAAACATAAAACCAGTGGATTTTGTCTTTAGCTTACTTGGTCAAAGCGCCTGTTTAGTAAACAGAAAATCTTGATTTCGAATGTCAGCAGTGCTTTTCTTTCTTCACCTCAGTTTGGGCCATTTTAGCCAAAAAAAGAGGACTTTTGTTCTTGTATGACATTAAACCTGTCTTTACCACAGTCCTAACATAGTGCAGTTGAGAGAAAAAAATCTCTGCTGTCGAAGTGCTTAAAAAGGAATTAGATGATATCATTTTCTTTAGAGAATAAAGGATGCATCAAGCATTAAAAGATAAAACCAGTGGAATTACACTTCTGACTCTGCAAAGTTTGATAGCAGCTTTCTTAAAAAGGAAGATAAACTTTCAAGCTTGAAGTATCTACCGCTTGGGCTAGAAAAGAAATCAAAACAATACAACGTGTAACAAGCAGATTAAACCGACGAGGATGGGATTCGAACCCATGCATGCAGAGCACAATGGATTAGCAGTCCATCGCCTTAACCACTCGGCCACCTCGTCTACATGGCGCTCATGCGCTAAGGAGATAAGATGTAATGATTATTTTTACCAGTCAGTGTGCTTTCTCTGAAGATTTTATGTCAGCTTTTGTCAGAGTGGCCTTATATTATCTCCTACAGTGTCTATTTTTTAAAGTTAGAATGGGGCAAACTCTGTAAGAAATAAACCAGTGCTCAGGGTTTTAATACCAACTTTTCAATCATTCCTAATTTTTCCTCCTTTGGCCCTGCCGTGGAATTCCTTCAATCCGCCTATTTTGTGTCATAACTTGGAAGAAAAATAAGTCCCAAATTAAAGCTGGACTTCATGACTGAGAATTACATCCTGTTCCTCGTTTCTGTGTGCATGGAATGAAACTCAACTCAATGTTGTCTTGCTAAGTTAACCACTTGAAAGTTTTGATTGGTGCTGACATCTTCCCTAGATTTCATAGGCTTTCCAGCTTGTGGTGCTGTGGCTTAGTTGGTTAAAGCGCCTGTCTAGTAAACAGGAGATCCTGAGTTCGAATCTCAGCAGTGCCTTGTTTTCATCATCTGAAAAACAAACTTCCTATCTTAAAAATGGGAATTTCACTTGCGTAAAACCTCAAATTTACCTTGGCTGCGTCTCTACTGATAGTGCAATTGTGAGATTAAGAATTTCTTCTGTATAGGGGCCAAAAAGGAAGGAAGATGGCATCAAGCATAACAACATAAAACCAGTGGATTTTGTCTTTAGCTTAGTTGGTCAAAGCGCCTGTTTAGTAAACAGAAAATCTTGATTTCGAATGTCAGCAGTGCTTTTCTTTCTTCACCTCAGTTTGGGCCATTTTAGCCAAAAAAAGAGGATTTTTGTTCTTGTATGACATTAAACCTGTCTTTACCACAGTCCTAACATAGTGCAGTTGAGAGAAAAAAATCTCTGCTGTCGAAGTGCTTAAAAAGGAATTAGATGATATAATTTTCTTTAGAGAATAAAGGATGCATCAAGCATTAAAAGATAAAACCAGTGGAATTACACTTCTGACTCTGCAAAGTTTGATAGCAGCTTTCTTAAAAAGGAAGATAAACTTTCAAGCTTGAAGTATCTACCGCTTGGGCTAGAAAAGAAATCAAAACAATACAACGTGTAACAAGCAGGTTAAACCGACGAGGATGGGATTCGAACCCATGCATGCAGAGCACAATGGATTAGCAGTCCATCGCCTTAACCACTCGGCCACCTCGTCTACATGGCGCTCATGCGCTAAGGAGATAAGATGTAATGATTATTTTTACCAGTCAGTGTGCTTTCTCTGAAGATTTTATGTCAGCTTTTGTCAGAGTGGCCTTATATTATCTCCTACAGTGTCTATTTTTTAAAGTTAGAATGGGGCAAACTCTGTAAGAAATAAACCAGTGCTCAGGGTTTTAATACCAACTTTTCAATCATTCCTAATTTTTCCTCCTTTGGCCCTGCCGTGGAATTCCTTCAATCCGCCTATTTTGTGTCATAACTTGGAAGAAAAATAAGTCCCAAATTAAAGCTGGACTTCATGACTGAGAATTACATCCTGTTCCTCGTTTCTGTGTGCATGGAATGAAACTCAACTCAATGTTGTCTTGCTAAGTTAACCACTTGAAAGTTTTGATTGGTGCTGACATCTTCCCTAGATTTCATAGGCTTTCCAGCTTGTGGTGCTGTGGCTTAGTTGGTTAAAGCGCCTGTCTAGTAAACAGGAGATCCTGAGTTCGAATCTCAGCAGTGCCTTGTTTTCATCATCTGAAAAACAAACTTCCTATCTTAAAAATGGGAATTTCACTTGCGTAAAACCTCAAATTTACCTTGGCTGCGTCTCTACTGATAGTGCAATTGTGAGATTAAGAATTTCTTCTGTATAGGGGCCAAAAAGGAAGGAAGATGGCATCAAACATAAAACCAGTGGATTTTGTCTTTAGCTTACTTGGTCAAAGCGCCTGTTTAGTAAACAGAAAATCTTGATTTCGAATGTCAGCAGTGCTTTTCTTTCTTCACCTCAGTTTGGGCCATTTTAGCCAAAAAAAGAGGACTTTTGTTCTTGTATGACATTAAACCTGTCTTTACCACAGTCCTAACATAGTGCAGTTGAGAGAAAAAAATCTCTGCTGTCGAAGTGCTTAAAAAGGAATTAGATGATATCATTTTCTTTAGAGAATAAAGGATGCATCAAGCATTAAAAGATAAAACCAGTGGAATTACACTTCTGACTCTGCAAAGTTTGATAGCAGCTTTCTTAAAAAGGAAGATAAACTTTCAAGCTTGAAGTATCTACCGCTTGGGCTAGAAAAGAAATCAAAACAATACAACGTGTAACAAGCAGATTAAACCGACGAGGATGGGATTCGAACCCATGCATGCAGAGCACAATGGATTAGCAGTCCATCGCCTTAACCACTCGGCCACCTCGTCTACATGGCGCTCATGCGCTAAGGAGATAAGATGTAATGATTATTTTTACCAGTCAGTGTGCTTTCTCTGAAGATTTTATGTCAGCTTTTGTCAGAGTGGCCTTATATTATCTCCTACAGTGTCTATTTTTTAAAGTTAGAATGGGGCAAACTCTGTAAGAAATAAACCAGTGCTCAGGGTTTTAATACCAACTTTTCAATCATTCCTAATTTTTCCTCCTTTGGCCCTGCCGTGGAATTCCTTCAATCCGCCTATTTTGTGTCATAACTTGGAAGAAAAATAAGTCCCAAATTAAAGCTGGACTTCATGACTGAGAAAGACATCCTGTTCCACGTTTCTGTGTGCATGGAATGAAACTCAACTCAATGTTGTCTTGCTAAGTTAACCACTTGAAAGTTTTGATTGGTGCTGACATCTTCCCTAGATTTCATAGGCTTTCCAGCTTGTGGTGCTGTGGCTTAGTTGGTTAAAGCGCCTGTCTAGTAAACAGGAGATCCTGAGTTCGAATCTCAGCAGTGCCTTGTTTTCATCATCTGAAAAACAAACTTCCTATCTTAAAAATGGGAATTTCACTTGCGTAAAACCTCAAATTTACCTTGGCTGCGTCTCTACTGATAGTGCAATTGTGAGATTAAGAATTTCTTCTGTATAGGGGCCAAAAAGGAAGGAAGATGGCATCAAGCATAACAACATAAAACCAGTGGATTTTGTCTTTAGCTTAGTTGGTCAAAGCGCCTGTTTAGTAAACAGAAAATCTTGATTTCGAATGTCAGCAGTGCTTTTCTTTCTTCACCTCAGTTTGGGCCATTTTAGCCAAAAAAAGAGGATTTTTGTTCTTGTATGACATTAAACCTGTCTTTACCACAGTCCTAACATAGTGCAGTTGAGAGAAAAAAATCTCTGCTGTCGAAGTGCTTAAAAAGGAATTAGATGATATAATTTTCTTTAGAGAATAAAGGATGCATCAAGCATTAAAAGATAAAACCAGTGGAATTACACTTCTGACTCTGCAAAGTTTGATAGCAGCTTTCTTAAAAAGGAAGATAAACTTTCAAGCTTGAAGTATCTACCGCTTGGGCTAGAAAAGAAATCAAAACAATACAACGTGTAACAAGCAGATTAAACCGACGAGGATGGGATTCGAACCCATGCATGCAGAGCACAATGGATTAGCAGTCCATCGCCTTAACCACTCGGCCACCTCGTCTACATGGCGCTCATGCGCTAAGGAGATAAGATGTAATGATTATTTTTACCAGTCAGTGTGCTTTCTCTGAAGATTTTATGTCAGCTTTTGTCAGAGTGGCCTTATATTATCTCCTACAGTGTCTATTTTTTAAAGTTAGAATGGGGCAAACTCTGTAAGAAATAAACCAGTGCTCAGGGTTTTAATACCAACTTTTCAATCATTCCTAATTTTTCCTCCTTTGGCCCTGCCGTGGAATTCCTTCAATCCGCCTATTTTGTGTCATAACTTGGAAGAAAAATAAGTCCCAAATTAAAGCTGGACTTCATGACTGAGAATTACATCCTGTTCCTCGTTTCTGTGTGCATGGAATGAAACTCAACTCAATGTTGTCTTGCTAAGTTAACCACTTGAAAGTTTTGATTGGTGCTGACATCTTCCCTAGATTTCATAGGCTTTCCAGCTTGTGGTGCTGTGGCTTAGTTGGTTAAAGCGCCTGTCTAGTAAACAGGAGATCCTGAGTTCGAATCTCAGCAGTGCCTTGTTTTCATCATCTGAAAAACAAACTTCCTATCTTAAAAATGGGAATTTCACTTGCGTAAAACCTCAAATTTACCTTGGCTGCGTCTCTACTGATAGTGCAATTGTGAGATTAAGAATTTCTTCTGTATAGGGGCCAAAAAGGAAGGAAGATGGCATCAAACATAAAACCAGTGGATTTTGTCTTTAGCTTACTTGGTCAAAGCGCCTGTTTAGTAAACAGAAAATCTTGATTTCGAATGTCAGCAGTGCTTTTCTTTCTTCACCTCAGTTTGGGCCATTTTAGCCAAAAAAAGAGGACTTTTGTTCTTGTATGACATTAAACCTGTCTTTACCACAGTCCTAACATAGTGCAGTTGAGAGAAAAAAATCT
This sequence comes from Ranitomeya variabilis, assembly GCF_051348905.1. Taxonomy (NCBI): domain Eukaryota; kingdom Metazoa; phylum Chordata; class Amphibia; order Anura; family Dendrobatidae; genus Ranitomeya; species Ranitomeya variabilis. The sequence goes on along the minus strand of NC_135238.1, from coordinate 92,298,405 downwards.
CTGCTGTCGAAGTGCTTAAAAAGGAATTAGATGATATCATTTTCTTTAGAGAATAAAGGATGCATCAAGCATTAAAAGATAAAACCAGTGGAATTACACTTCTGACTCTGCAAAGTTTGATAGCAGCTTTCTTAAAAAGGAAGATAAACTTTCAAGCTTGAAGTATCTACCGCTTGGGCTAGAAAAGAAATCAAAACAATACAACGTGTAACAAGCAGATTAAACCGACGAGGATGGGATTCGAACCCATGCATGCAGAGCACAATGGATTAGCAGTCCATCGCCTTAACCACTCGGCCACCTCGTCTACATGGCGCTCATGCGCTAAGGAGATAAGATGTAATGATTATTTTTACCAGTCAGTGTGCTTTCTCTGAAGATTTTATGTCAGCTTTTGTCAGAGTGGCCTTATATTATCTCCTACAGTGTCTATTTTTTAAAGTTAGAATGGGGCAAACTCTGTAAGAAATAAACCAGTGCTCAGGGTTTTAATACCAACTTTTCAATCATTCCTAATTTTTCCTCCTTTGGCCCTGCCGTGGAATTCCTTCAATCCGCCTATTTTGTGTCATAACTTGGAAGAAAAATAAGTCCCAAATTAAAGCTGGACTTCATGACTGAGAATTACATCCTGTTCCTCGTTTCTGTGTGCATGGAATGAAACTCAACTCAATGTTGTCTTGCTAAGTTAACCACTTGAAAGTTTTGATTGGTGCTGACATCTTCCCTAGATTTCATAGGCTTTCCAGCTTGTGGTGCTGTGGCTTAGTTGGTTAAAGCGCCTGTCTAGTAAACAGGAGATCCTGAGTTCGAATCTCAGCAGTGCCTTGTTTTCATCATCTGAAAAACAAACTTCCTATCTTAAAAATGGGAATTTCACTTGCGTAAAACCTCAAATTTACCTTGGCTGCGTCTCTACTGATAGTGCAATTGTGAGATTAAGAATTTCTTCTGTATAGGGGCCAAAAAGGAAGGAAGATGGCATCAAGCATAACAACATAAAACCAGTGGATTTTGTCTTTAGCTTAGTTGGTCAAAGCGCCTGTTTAGTAAACAGAAAATCTTGATTTCGAATGTCAGCAGTGCTTTTCTTTCTTCACCTCAGTTTGGGCCATTTTAGCCAAAAAAAGAGGATTTTTGTTCTTGTATGACATTAAACCTGTCTTTACCACAGTCCTAACATAGTGCAGTTGAGAGAAAAAAATCTCTGCTGTCGAAGTGCTTAAAAAGGAATTAGATGATATAATTTTCTTTAGAGAATAAAGGATGCATCAAGCATTAAAAGATAAAACCAGTGGAATTACACTTCTGACTCTGCAAAGTTTGATAGCAGCTTTCTTAAAAAGGAAGATAAACTTTCAAGCTTGAAGTATCTACCGCTTGGGCTAGAAAAGAAATCAAAACAATACAACGTGTAACAAGCAGATTAAACCGACGAGGATGGGATTCGAACCCATGCATGCAGAGCACAATGGATTAGCAGTCCATCGCCTTAACCACTCGGCCACCTCGTCTACATGGCGCTCATGCGCTAAGGAGATAAGATGTAATGATTATTTTTACCAGTCAGTGTGCTTTCTCTGAAGATTTTATGTCAGCTTTTGTCAGAGTGGCCTTATATTATCTCCTACAGTGTCTATTTTTTAAAGTTAGAATGGGGCAAACTCTGTAAGAAATAAACCAGTGCTCAGGGTTTTAATACCAACTTTTCAATCATTCCTAATTTTTCCTCCTTTGGCCCTGCCGTGGAATTCCTTCAATCCGCCTATTTTGTGTCATAACTTGGAAGAAAAATAAGTCCCAAATTAAAGCTGGACTTCATGACTGAGAATTACATCCTGTTCCTCGTTTCTGTGTGCATGGAATGAAACTCAACTCAATGTTGTCTTGCTAAGTTAACCACTTGAAAGTTTTGATTGGTGCTGACATCTTCCCTAGATTTCATAGGCTTTCCAGCTTGTGGTGCTGTGGCTTAGTTGGTTAAAGCGCCTGTCTAGTAAACAGGAGATCCTGAGTTCGAATCTCAGCAGTGCCTTGTTTTCATCATCTGAAAAACAAACTTCCTATCTTAAAAATGGGAATTTCACTTGCGTAAAACCTCAAATTTACCTTGGCTGCGTCTCTACTGATAGTGCAATTGTGAGATTAAGAATTTCTTCTGTATAGGGGCCAAAAAGGAAGGAAGATGGCATCAAACATAAAACCAGTGGATTTTGTCTTTAGCTTACTTGGTCAAAGCGCCTGTTTAGTAAACAGAAAATCTTGATTTCGAATGTCAGCAGTGCTTTTCTTTCTTCACCTCAGTTTGGGCCATTTTAGCCAAAAAAAGAGGATTTTTGTTCTTGTATGACATTAAACCTGTCTTTACCACAGTCCTAACATAGTGCAGTTGAGAGAAAAAAATCTCTGCTGTCGAAGTGCTTAAAAAGGAATTAGATGATATAATTTTCTTTAGAGAATAAAGGATGCATCAAGCATTAAAAGATAAAACCAGTGGAATTACACTTCTGACTCTGCAAAGTTTGATAGCAGCTTTCTTAAAAAGGAAGATAAACTTTCAAGCTTGAAGTATCTACCGCTTGGGCTAGAAAAGAAATCAAAACAATACAACGTGTAACAAGCAGATTAAACCGACGAGGATGGGATTCGAACCCATGCATGCAGAGCACAATGGATTAGCAGTCCATCGCCTTAACCACTCGGCCACCTCGTCTACATGGCGCTCATGCGCTAAGGAGATAAGATGTAATGATTATTTTTACCAGTCAGTGTGCTTTCTCTGAAGATTTTATGTCAGCTTTTGTCAGAGTGGCCTTATATTATCTCCTACAGTGTCTATTTTTTAAAGTTAGAATGGGGCAAACTCTGTAAGAAATAAACCAGTGCTCAGGGTTTTAATACCAACTTTTCAATCATTCCTAATTTTTCCTCCTTTGGCCCTGCCGTGGAATTCCTTCAATCCGCCTATTTTGTGTCATAACTTGGAAGAAAAATAAGTCCCAAATTAAAGCTGGACTTCATGACTGAGAATTACATCCTGTTCCTCGTTTCTGTGTGCATGGAATGAAACTCAACTCAATGTTGTCTTGCTAAGTTAACCACTTGAAAGTTTTGATTGGTGCTGACATCTTCCCTAGATTTCATAGGCTTTCCAGCTTGTGGTGCTGTGGCTTAGTTGGTTAAAGCGCCTGTCTAGTAAACAGGAGATCCTGAGTTCGAATCTCAGCAGTGCCTTGTTTTCATCATCTGGAAAACAAACTTCCTATCTTAAAAATGGGAATTTCACTTGCGTAAAACCTCAAATTTACCTTGGCTGCGTCTCTACTGATAGTGCAATTGTGAGATTAAGAATTTCTTCTGTATAGGGGCCAAAAAGGAAGGAAGATGGCATCAAACATAAAACCAGTGGATTTTGTCTTTAGCTTACTTGGTCAAAGCGCCTGTTTAGTAAACAGAAAATCTTGATTTCGAATGTCAGCAGTGCTTTTCTTTCTTCACCTCAGTTTGGGCCATTTTAGCCAAAAAAAGAGGACTTTTGTTCTTGTATGACATTAAACCTGTCTTTACCACAGTCCTAACATAGTGCAGTTGAGAGAAAAAAATCTCTGCTGTCGAAGTGCTTAAAAAGGAATTAGATGATATCATTTTCTTTAGAGAATAAAGGATGCATCAAGCATTAAAAGATAAAACCAGTGGAATTACACTTCTGACTCTGCAAAGTTTGATAGCAGCTTTCTTAAAAAGGAAGATAAACTTTCAAGCTTGAAGTATCTACCGCTTGGGCTAGAAAAGAAATCAAAACAATACAACGTGTAACAAGCAGATTAAACCGACGAGGATGGGATTCGAACCCATGCATGCAGAGCACAATGGATTAGCAGTCCATCGCCTTAACCACTCGGCCACCTCGTCTACATGGCGCTCATGCGCTAAGGAGATAAGATGTAATGATTATTTTTACCAGTCAGTGTGCTTTCTCTGAAGATTTTATGTCAGCTTTTGTCAGAGTGGCCTTATATTATCTCCTACAGTGTCTATTTTTTAAAGTTAGAATGGGGCAAACTCTGTAAGAAATAAACCAGTGCTCAGGGTTTTAATACCAACTTTTCAATCATTCCTAATTTTTCCTCCTTTGGCCCTGCCGTGGAATTCCTTCAATCCGCCTATTTTGTGTCATAACTTGGAAGAAAAATAAGTCCCAAATTAAAGCTGGACTTCATGACTGAGAATTACATCCTGTTCCTCGTTTCTGTGTGCATGGAATGAAACTCAACTCAATGTTGTCTTGCTAAGTTAACCACTTGAAAGTTTTGATTGGTGCTGACATCTTCCCTAGATTTCATAGGCTTTCCAGCTTGTGGTGCTGTGGCTTAGTTGGTTAAAGCGCCTGTCTAGTAAACAGGAGATCCTGAGTTCGAATCTCAGCAGTGCCTTGTTTTCATCATCTGAAAAACAAACTTCCTATCTTAAAAATGGGAATTTCACTTGCGTAAAACCTCAAATTTACCTTGGCTGCGTCTCTACTGATAGTGCAATTGTGAGATTAAGAATTTCTTCTGTATAGGGGCCAAAAAGGAAGGAAGATGGCATCAAACATAAAACCAGTGGATTTTGTCTTTAGCTTACTTGGTCAAAGCGCCTGTTTAGTAAACAGAAAATCTTGATTTCGAATGTCAGCAGTGCTTTTCTTTCTTCACCTCAGTTTGGGCCATTTTAGCCAAAAAAAGAGGATTTTTGTTCTTGTATGACATTAAACCTGTCTTTACCACAGTCCTAACATAGTGCAGTTGAGAGAAAAAAATCTCTGCTGTCGAAGTGCTTAAAAAGGAATTAGATGATATAATTTTCTTTAGAGAATAAAGGATGCATCAAGCATTAAAAGATAAAACCAGTGGAATTACACTTCTGACTCTGCAAAGTTTGATAGCAGCTTTCTTAAAAAGGAAGATAAACTTTCAAGCTTGAAGTATCTACCGCTTGGGCTAGAAAAGAAATCAAAACAATACAACGTGTAACAAGCAGATTAAACCGACGAGGATGGGATTCGAACCCATGCATGCAGAGCACAATGGATTAGCAGTCCATCGCCTTAACCACTCGGCCACCTCGTCTACATGGCGCTCATGCGCTAAGGAGATAAGATGTAATGATTATTTTTACCAGTCAGTGTGCTTTCTCTGAAGATTTTATGTCAGCTTTTGTCAGAGTGGCCTTATATTATCTCCTACAGTGTCTATTTTTTAAAGTTAGATTGGGGCAAACTCTGTAGGAAATAAACCAGTGCTCAGGGTTTTAATACCAACTTTTCAATCATTCCTAATTTTTCCTCCATTGGCCCTGCCGTGGAATTCCTTCAATCCGCCTATTTTGTGTCATAACTTGGAAGAAAAATAAGTCCCAAATTAAAGCTGGACTTCATGACTGAGAATTACATCCTGTTCCTCGTTTCTGTGTGCATGGAATGAAACTCAACTCAATGTTGTCTTGCTAAGTTAACCACTTGAAAGTTTTGATTGGTGCTGACATCTTCCCTAGATTTCATAGGCTTTCCAGCTTGTGGTGCTGTGGCTTAGTTGGTTAAAGCGCCTGTCTAGTAAACAGGAGATCCTGAGTTCGAATCTCAGCAGTGCCTTGTTTTCATCATCTGAAAAACAAACTTCCTATCTTAAAAATGGGAATTTCACTTGCGTAAAACCTCAAATTTACCTTGGCTGCGTCTCTACTGATAGTGCAATTGTGAGATTAAGAATTTCTTCTGTATAGGGGCCAAAAAGGAAGGAAGATGGCATCAAACATAAAACCAGTGGATTTTGTCTTTAGCTTACTTGGTCAAAGCGCCTGTTTAGTAAACAGAAAATCTTGATTTCGAATGTCAGCAGTGCTTTTCTTTCTTCACCTCAGTTTGGGCCATTTTAGCCAAAAAAAGAGGACTTTTGTTCTTGTATGACATTAAACCTGTCTTTACCACAGTCCTAACATAGTGCAGTTGAGAGAAAAAAATCTCTGCTGTCGAAGTGCTTAAAAAGGAATTAGATGATATCATTTTCTTTAGAGAATAAAGGATGCATCAAGCATTAAAAGATAAAACCAGTGGAATTACACTTCTGACTCTGCAAAGTTTGATAGCAGCTTTCTTAAAAAGGAAGATAAACTTTCAAGCTTGAAGTATCTACCGCTTGGGCTAGAAAAGAAATCAAAACAATACAACGTGTAACAAGCAGATTAAACCGACGAGGATGGGATTCGAACCCATGCATGCAGAGCACAATGGATTAGCAGTCCATCGCCTTAACCACTCGGCCACCTCGTCTACATGGCGCTCATGCGCTAAGGAGATAAGATGTAATGATTATTTTTACCAGTCAGTGTGCTTTCTCTGAAGATTTTATGTCAGCTTTTGTCAGAGTGGCCTTATATTATCTCCTACAGTGTCTATTTTTTAAAGTTAGAATGGGGCAAACTCTGTAAGAAATAAACCAGTGCTCAGGGTTTTAATACCAACTTTTCAATCATTCCTAATTTTTCCTCCTTTGGCCCTGCCGTGGAATTCCTTCAATCCGCCTATTTTGTGTCATAACTTGGAAGAAAAATAAGTCCCAAATTAAAGCTGGACTTCATGACTGAGAAAGACATCCTGTTCCACGTTTCTGTGTGCATGGAATGAAACTCAACTCAATGTTGTCTTGCTAAGTTAACCACTTGAAAGTTTTGATTGGTGCTGACATCTTCCCTAGATTTCATAGGCTTTCCAGCTTGTGGTGCTGTGGCTTAGTTGGTTAAAGCGCCTGTCTAGTAAACAGGAGATCCTGAGTTCGAATCTCAGCAGTGCCTTGTTTTCATCATCTGAAAAACAAACTTCCTATCTTAAAAATGGGAATTTCACTTGCGTAAAACCTCAAATTTACCTTGGCTGCGTCTCTACTGATAGTGCAATTGTGAGATTAAGAATTTCTTCTGTATAGGGGCCAAAAAGGAAGGAAGATGGCATCAAGCATAACAACATAAAACCAGTGGATTTTGTCTTTAGCTTAGTTGGTCAAAGCGCCTGTTTAGTAAACAGAAAATCTTGATTTCGAATGTCAGCAGTGCTTTTCTTTCTTCACCTCAGTTTGGGCCATTTTAGCCAAAAAAAGAGGATTTTTGTTCTTGTATGACATTAAACCTGTCTTTACCACAGTCCTAACATAGTGCAGTTGAGAGAAAAAAATCTCTGCTGTCGAAGTGCTTAAAAAGGAATTAGATGATATAATTTTCTTTAGAGAATAAAGGATGCATCAAGCATTAAAAGATAAAACCAGTGGAATTACACTTCTGACTCTGCAAAGTTTGATAGCAGCTTTCTTAAAAAGGAAGATAAACTTTCAAGCTTGAAGTATCTACCGCTTGGGCTAGAAAAGAAATCAAAACAATACAACGTGTAACAAGCAGATTAAACCGACGAGGATGGGATTCGAACCCATGCATGCAGAGCACAATGGATTAGCAGTCCATCGCCTTAACCACTCGGCCACCTCGTCTACATGGCGCTCATGCGCTAAGGAGATAAGATGTAATGATTATTTTTACCAGTCAGTGTGCTTTCTCTGAAGATTTTATGTCAGCTTTTGTCAGAGTGGCCTTATATTATCTCCTACAGTGTCTATTTTTTAAAGTTAGAATGGGGCAAACTCTGTAAGAAATAAACCAGTGCTCAGGGTTTTAATACCAACTTTTCAATCATTCCTAATTTTTCCTCCTTTGGCCCTGCCGTGGAATTCCTTCAATCCGCCTATTTTGTGTCATAACTTGGAAGAAAAATAAGTCCCAAATTAAAGCTGGACTTCATGACTGAGAATTACATCCTGTTCCTCGTTTCTGTGTGCATGGAATGAAACTCAACTCAATGTTGTCTTGCTAAGTTAACCACTTGAAAGTTTTGATTGGTGCTGACATCTTCCCTAGATTTCATAGGCTTTCCAGCTTGTGGTGCTGTGGCTTAGTTGGTTAAAGCGCCTGTCTAGTAAACAGGAGATCCTGAGTTCGAATCTCAGCAGTGCCTTGTTTTCATCATCTGAAAAACAAACTTCCTATCTTAAAAATGGGAATTTCACTTGCGTAAAACCTCAAATTTACCTTGGCTGCGTCTCTACTGATAGTGCAATTGTGAGATTAAGAATTTCTTCTGTATAGGGGCCAAAAAGGAAGGAAGATGGCATCAAACATAAAACCAGTGGATTTTGTCTTTAGCTTACTTGGTCAAAGCGCCTGTTTAGTAAACAGAAAATCTTGATTTCGAATGTCAGCAGTGCTTTTCTTTCTTCACCTCAGTTTGGGCCATTTTAGCCAAAAAAAGAGGACTTTTGTTCTTGTATGACATTAAACCTGTCTTTACCACAGTCCTAACATAGTGCAGTTGAGAGAAAAAAATCTCTGCTGTCGAAGTGCTTAAAAAGGAATTAGATGATATCATTTTCTTTAGAGAATAAAGGATGCATCAAGCATTAAAAGATAAAACCAGTGGAATTACACTTCTGACTCTGCAAAGTTTGATAGCAGCTTTCTTAAAAAGGAAGATAAACTTTCAAGCTTGAAGTATCTACCGCTTGGGCTAGAAAAGAAATCAAAACAATACAACGTGTAACAAGCAGATTAAACCGACGAGGATGGGATTCGAACCCATGCATGCAGAGCACAATGGATTAGCAGTCCATCGCCTTAACCACTCGGCCACCTCGTCTACATGGCGCTCATGCGCTAAGGAGATAAGATGTAATGATTATTTTTACCAGTCAGTGTGCTTTCTCTGAAGATTTTATGTCAGCTTTTGTCAGAGTGGCCTTATATTATCTCCTACAGTGTCTATTTTTTAAAGTTAGAATGGGGCAAACTCTGTAAGAAATAAACCAGTGCTCAGGGTTTTAATACCAACTTTTCAATCATTCCTAATTTTTCCTCCTTTGGCCCTGCCGTGGAATTCCTTCAATCCGCCTATTTTGTGTCATAACTTGGAAGAAAAATAAGTCCCAAATTAAAGCTGGACTTCATGACTGAGAAAGACATCCTGTTCCACGTTTCTGTGTGCATGGAATGAAACTCAACTCAATGTTGTCTTGCTAAGTTAACCACTTGAAAGTTTTGATTGGTGCTGACATCTTCCCTAGATTTCATAGGCTTTCCAGCTTGTGGTGCTGTGGCTTAGTTGGTTAAAGCGCCTGTCTAGTAAACAGGAGATCCTGAGTTCGAATCTCAGCAGTGCCTTGTTTTCATCATCTGAAAAACAAACTTCCTATCTTAAAAATGGGAATTTCACTTGCGTAAAACCTCAAATTTACCTTGGCTGCGTCTCTACTGATAGTGCAATTGTGAGATTAAGAATTTCTTCTGTATAGGGGCCAAAAAGGAAGGAAGATGGCATCAAACATAAAACCAGTGGATTTTGTCTTTAGCTTACTTGGTCAAAGCGCCTGTTTAGTAAACAGAAAATCTTGATTTCGAATGTCAGCAGTGCTTTTCTTTCTTCACCTCAGTTTGGGCCATTTTAGCCAAAAAAAGAGGACTTTTGTTCTTGTATGACATTAAACCTGTCTTTACCACAGTCCTAACATAGTGCAGTTGAGAGAAAAAAATCTCTGCTGTCGAAGTGCTTAAAAAGGAATTAGATGATATCATTTTCTTTAGAGAATAAAGGATGCATCAAGCATTAAAAGATAAAACCAGTGGAATTACACTTCTGACTCTGCAAAGTTTGATAGCAGCTTTCTTAAAAAGGAAGATAAACTTTCAAGCTTGAAGTATCTACCGCTTGGGCTAGAAAAGAAATCAAAACAATACAACGTGTAACAAGCAGATTAAACCGACGAGGATGGGATTCGAACCCATGCATGCAGAGCACAATGGATTAGCAGTCCATCGCCTTAACCACTCGGCCACCTCGTCTACATGGCGCTCATGCGCTAAGGAGATAAGATGTAATGATTATTTTTACCAGTCAGTGTGCTTTCTCTGAAGATTTTATGTCAGCTTTTGTCAGAGTGGCCTTATATTATCTCCTACAGTGTCTATTTTTTAAAGTTAGAATGGGGCAAACTCTGTAAGAAATAAACCAGTGCTCAGGGTTTTAATACCAACTTTTCAATCATTCCTAATTTTTCCTCCTTTGGCCCTGCCGTGGAATTCCTTCAATCCGCCTATTTTGTGTCATAACTTGGAAGAAAAATAAGTCCCAAATTAAAGCTGGACTTCATGACTGAGAAAGACATCCTGTTCCACGTTTCTGTGTGCATGGAATGAAACTCAACTCAATGTTGTCTTGCTAAGTTAACCACTTGAAAGTTTTGATTGGTGCTGACATCTTCCCTAGATTTCATAGGCTTTCCAGCTTGTGGTGCTGTGGCTTAGTTGGTTAAAGCGCCTGTCTAGTAAACAGGAGATCCTGAGTTCGAATCTCAGCAGTGCCTTGTTTTCATCATCTGAAAAACAAACTTCCTATCTTAAAAATGGGAATTTCACTTGCGTAAAACCTCAAATTTACCTTGGCTGCGTCTCTACTGATAGTGCAATTGTGAGATTAAGAATTTCTTCTGTATAGGGGCCAAAAAGGAAGGAAGATGGCATCAAACATAAAACCAGTGGATTTTGTCTTTAGCTTACTTGGTCAAAGCGCCTGTTTAGTAAACAGAAAATCTTGATTTCGAATGTCAGCAGTGCTTTTCTTTCTTCACCTCAGTTTGGGCCATTTTAGCCAAAAAAAGAGGATTTTTGTTCTTGTATGACATTAAACCTGTCTTTACCACAGTCCTAACATAGTGCAGTTGAGAGAAAAAAATCTCTGCTGTCGAAGTGCTTAAAAAGGAATTAGATGATATAATTTTCTTTAGAGAATAAAGGATGCATCAAGCATTAAAAGATAAAACCAGTGGAATTACACTTCTGACTCTGCAAAGTTTGATAGCAGCTTTCTTAAAAAGGAAGATAAACTTTCAAGCTTGAAGTATCTACCGCTTGGGCTAGAAAAGAAATCAAAACAATACAACGTGTAACAAGCAGATTAAACCGACGAGGATGGGATTCGAACCCATGCATGCAGAGCACAATGGATTAGCAGTCCATCGCCTTAACCACTCGGCCACCTCGTCTACATGGCGCTCATGCGCTAAGGAGATAAGATGTAATGATTATTTTTACCAGTCAGTGTGCTTTCTCTGAAGATTTTATGTCAGCTTTTGTCAGAGTGGCCTTATATTATCTCCTACAGTGTCTATTTTTTAAAGTTAGAATGGGGCAAACTCTGTAAGAAATAAACCAGTGCTCAGGGTTTTAATACCAACTTTTCAATCATTCCTAATTTTTCCTCCTTTGGCCCTGCCGTGGAATTCCTTCAATCCGCCTATTTTGTGTCATAACTTGGAAGAAAAATAAGTCCCAAATTAAAGCTGGACTTCATGACTGAGAATTACATCCTGTTCCTCGTTTCTGTGTGCATGGAATGAAACTCAACTCAATGTTGTCTTGCTAAGTTAACCACTTGAAAGTTTTGATTGGTGCTGACATCTTCCCTAGATTTCATAGGCTTTCCAGCTTGTGGTGCTGTGGCTTAGTTGGTTAAAGCGCCTGTCTAGTAAACAGGAGATCCTGAGTTCGAATCTCAGCAGTGCCTTGTTTTCATCATCTGAAAAACAAACTTCCTATCTTAAAAATGGGAATTTCACTTGCGTAAAACCTCAAATTTACCTTGGCTGCGTCTCTACTGATAGTGCAATTGTGAGATTAAGAATTTCTTCTGTATAGGGGCCAAAAAGGAAGGAAGATGGCATCAAACATAAAACCAGTGGATTTTGTCTTTAGCTTACTTGGTCAAAGCGCCTGTTTAGTAAACAGAAAATCTTGATTTCGAATGTCAGCAGTGCTTTTCTTTCTTCACCTCAGTTTGGGCCATTTTAGCCAAAAAAAGAGGACTTTTGTTCTTGTATGACATTAAACCTGTCTTTACCACAGTCCTAACATAGTGCAGTTGAGAGAAAAAAATCTCTGCTGTCGAAGTGCTTAAAAAGGAATTAGATGATATCATTTTCTTTAGAGAATAAAGGATGCATCAAGCATTAAAAGATAAAACCAGTGGAATTACACTTCTGACTCTGCAAAGTTTGATAGCAGCTTTCTTAAAAAGGAAGATAAACTTTCAAGCTTGAAGTATCTACCGCTTGGGCTAGAAAAGAAATCAAAACAATACAACGTGTAACAAGCAGATTAAACCGACGAGGATGGGATTCGAACCCATGCATGCAGAGCACAATGGATTAGCAGTCCATCGCCTTAACCACTCGGCCACCTCGTCTACATGGCGCTCATGCGCTAAGGAGATAAGATGTAATGATTATTTTTACCAGTCAGTGTGCTTTCTCTGAAGATTTTATGTCAGCTTTTGTCAGAGTGGCCTTATATTATCTCCTACAGTGTCTATTTTTTAAAGTTAGAATGGGGCAAACTCTGTAAGAAATAAACCAGTGCTCAGGGTTTTAATACCAACTTTTCAATCATTCCTAATTTTTCCTCCTTTGGCCCTGCCGTGGAATTCCTTCAATCCGCCTATTTTGTGTCATAACTTGGAAGAAAAATAAGTCCCAAATTAAAGCTGGACTTCATGACTGAGAAAGACATCCTGTTCCACGTTTCTGTGTGCATGGAATGAAACTCAACTCAATGTTGTCTTGCTAAGTTAACCACTTGAAAGTTTTGATTGGTGCTGACATCTTCCCTAGATTTCATAGGCTTTCCAGCTTGTGGTGCTGTGGCTTAGTTGGTTAAAGCGCCTGTCTAGTAAACAGGAGATCCTGAGTTCGAATCTCAGCAGTGCCTTGTTTTCATCATCTGAAAAACAAACTTCCTATCTTAAAAATGGGAATTTCACTTGCGTAAAACCTCAAATTTACCTTGGCTGCGTCTCTACTGATAGTGCAATTGTGAGATTAAGAATTTCTTCTGTATAGGGGCCAAAAAGGAAGGAAGATGGCATCAAACATAAAACCAGTGGATTTTGTCTTTAGCTTACTTGGTCAAAGCGCCTGTTTAGTAAACAGAAAATCTTGATTTCGAATGTCAGCAGTGCTTTTCTTTCTTCACCTCAGTTTGGGCCATTTTAGCCAAAAAAAGAGGACTTTTGTTCTTGTATGACATTAAACCTGTCTTTACCACAGTCCTAACATAGTGCAGTTGAGAGAAAAAAATCTCTGCTGTCGAAGTGCTTAAAAAGGAATTAGATGATATCATTTTCTTTAGAGAATAAAGGATGCATCAAGCATTAAAAGATAAAACCAGTGGAATTACACTTCTGACTCTGCAAAGTTTGATAGCAGCTTTCTTAAAAAGGAAGATAAACTTTCAAGCTTGAAGTATCTACCGCTTGGGCTAGAAAAGAAATCAAAACAATACAACGTGTAACAAGCAGATTAAACCGACGAGGATGGGATTCGAACCCATGCATGCAGAGCACAATGGATTAGCAGTCCATCGCCTTAACCACTCGGCCACCTCGTCTACATGGCGCTCATGCGCTAAGGAGATAAGATGTAATGATTATTTTTACCAGTCAGTGTGCTTTCTCTGAAGATTTTATGTCAGCTTTTGTCAGAGTGGCCTTATATTATCTCCTACAGTGTCTATTTTTTAAAGTTAGAATGGGGCAAACTCTGTAAGAAATAAACCAGTGCTCAGGGTTTTAATACCAACTTTTCAATCATTCCTAATTTTTCCTCCTTTGGCCCTGCCGTGGAATTCCTTCAATCCGCCTATTTTGTGTCATAACTTGGAAGAAAAATAAGTCCCAAATTAAAGCTGGACTTCATGACTGAGAAAGACATCCTGTTCCACGTTTCTGTGTGCATGGAATGAAACTCAACTCAATGTTGTCTTGCTAAGTTAACCACTTGAAAGTTTTGATTGGTGCTGACATCTTCCCTAGATTTCATAGGCTTTCCAGCTTGTGGTGCTGTGGCTTAGTTGGTTAAAGCGCCTGTCTAGTAAACAGGAGATCCTGAGTTCGAATCTCAGCAGTGCCTTGTTTTCATCATCTGGAAAACAAACTTCCTATCTTAAAAATGGGAATTTCACTTGCGTAAAACCTCAAATTTACCTTGGCTGCGTCTCTACTGATAGTGCAATTGTGAGATTAAGAATTTCTTCTGTATAGGGGCCAAAAAGGAAGGAAGATGGCATCAAACATAAAACCAGTGGATTTTGTCTTTAGCTTACTTGGTCAAAGCGCCTGTTTAGTAAACAGAAAATCTTGATTTCGAATGTCAGCAGTGCTTTTCTTTCTTCACCTCAGTTTGGGCCATTTTAGCCAAAAAAAGAGGACTTTTGTTCTTGTATGACATTAAACCTGTCTTTACCACAGTCCTAACATAGTGCAGTTGAGAGAAAAAAATCTCTGCTGTCGAAGTGCTTAAAAAGGAATTAGATGATATCATTTTCTTTAGAGAATAAAGGATGCATCAAGCATTAAAAGATAAAACCAGTGGAATTACACTTCTGACTCTGCAAAGTTTGATAGCAGCTTTCTTAAAAAGGAAGATAAACTTTCAAGCTTGAAGTATCTACCGCTTGGGCTAGAAAAGAAATCAAAACAATACAACGTGTAACAAGCAGATTAAACCGACGAGGATGGGATTCGAACCCATGCATGCAGAGCACAATGGATTAGCAGTCCATCGCCTTAACCACTCGGCCACCTCGTCTACATGGCGCTCATGCGCTAAGGAGATAAGATGTAATGATTATTTTTACCAGTCAGTGTGCTTTCTCTGAAGATTTTATGTCAGCTTTTGTCAGAGTGGCCTTATATTATCTCCTACAGTGTCTATTTTTTAAAGTTAGAATGGGGCAAACTCTGTAAGAAATAAACCAGTGCTCAGGGTTTTAATACCAACTTTTCAATCATTCCTAATTTTTCCTCCTTTGGCCCTGCCGTGGAATTCCTTCAATCCGCCTATTTTGTGTCATAACTTGGAAGAAAAATAAGTCCCAAATTAAAGCTGGACTTCATGACTGAGAAAGACATCCTGTTCCACGTTTCTGTGTGCATGGAATGAAACTCAACTCAATGTTGTCTTGCTAAGTTAACCACTTGAAAGTTTTGATTGGTGCTGACATCTTCCCTAGATTTCATAGGCTTTCCAGCTTGTGGTGCTGTGGCTTAGTTGGTTAAAGCGCCTGTCTAGTAAACAGGAGATCCTGAGTTCGAATCTCAGCAGTGCCTTGTTTTCATCATCTGAAAAACAAACTTCCTATCTTAAAAATGGGAATTTCACTTGCGTAAAACCTCAAATTTACCTTGGCTGCGTCTCTACTGATAGTGCAATTGTGAGATTAAGAATTTCTTCTGTATAGGGGCCAAAAAGGAAGGAAGATGGCATCAAACATAAAACCAGTGGATTTTGTCTTTAGCTTACTTGGTCAAAGCGCCTGTTTAGTAAACAGAAAATCTTGATTTCGAATGTCAGCAGTGCTTTTCTTTCTTCACCTCAGTTTGGGCCATTTTAGCCAAAAAAAGAGGACTTTTGTTCTTGTATGACATTAAACCTGTCTTTACCACAGTCCTAACATAGTGCAGTTGAGAGAAAAAAATCTCTGCTGTCGAAGTGCTTAAAAAGGAATTAGATGATATCATTTTCTTTAGAGAATAAAGGATGCATCAAGCATTAAAAGATAAAACCAGTGGAATTACACTTCTGACTCTGCAAAGTTTGATAGCAGCTTTCTTAAAAAGGAAGATAAACTTTCAAGCTTGAAGTATCTACCGCTTGGGCTAGAAAAGAAATCAAAACAATACAACGTGTAACAAGCAGATTAAACCGACGAGGATGGGATTCGAACCCATGCATGCAGAGCACAATGGATTAGCAGTCCATCGCCTTAACCACTCGGCCACCTCGTCTACATGGCGCTCATGCGCTAAGGAGATAAGATGTAATGATTATTTTTACCAGTCAGTGTGCTTTCTCTGAAGATTTTATGTCAGCTTTTGTCAGAGTGGCCTTATATTATCTCCTACAGTGTCTATTTTTTAAAGTTAGAATGGGGCAAACTCTGTAAGAAATAAACCAGTGCTCAGGGTTTTAATACCAACTTTTCAATCATTCCTAATTTTTCCTCCTTTGGCCCTGCCGTGGAATTCCTTCAATCCGCCTATTTTGTGTCATAACTTGGAAGAAAAATAAGTCCCAAATTAAAGCTGGACTTCATGACTGAGAAAGACATCCTGTTCCACGTTTCTGTGTGCATGGAATGAAACTCAACTCAATGTTGTCTTGCTAAGTTAACCACTTGAAAGTTTTGATTGGTGCTGACATCTTCCCTAGATTTCATAGGCTTTCCAGCTTGTGGTGCTGTGGCTTAGTTGGTTAAAGCGCCTGTCTAGTAAACAGGAGATCCTGAGTTCGAATCTCAGCAGTGCCTTGTTTTCATCATCTGAAAAACAAACTTCCTATCTTAAAAATGGGAATTTCACTTGCGTAAAACCTCAAATTTACCTTGGCTGCGTCTCTACTGATAGTGCAATTGTGAGATTAAGAATTTCTTCTGTATAGGGGCCAAAAAGGAAGGAAGATGGCATCAAACATAAAACCAGTGGATTTTGTCTTTAGCTTACTTGGTCAAAGCGCCTGTTTAGTAAACAGAAAATCTTGATTTCGAATGTCAGCAGTGCTTTTCTTTCTTCACCTCAGTTTGGGCCATTTTAGCCAAAAAAAGAGGACTTTTGTTCTTGTATGACATTAAACCTGTCTTTACCACAGTCCTAACATAGTGCAGTTGAGAGAAAAAAATCTCTGCTGTCGAAGTGCTTAAAAAGGAATTAGATGATATCATTTTCTTTAGAGAATAAAGGATGCATCAAGCATTAAAAGATAAAACCAGTGGAATTACACTTCTGACTCTGCAAAGTTTGATAGCAGCTTTCTTAAAAAGGAAGATAAACTTTCAAGCTTGAAGTATCTACCGCTTGGGCTAGAAAAGAAATCAAAACAATACAACGTGTAACAAGCAGATTAAACCGACGAGGATGGGATTCGAACCCATGCATGCAGAGCACAATGGATTAGCAGTCCATCGCCTTAACCACTCGGCCACCTCGTCTACATGGCGCTCATGCGCTAAGGAGATAAGATGTAATGATTATTTTTACCAGTCAGTGTGCTTTCTCTGAAGATTTTATGTCAGCTTTTGTCAGAGTGGCCTTATATTATCTCCTACAGTGTCTATTTTTTAAAGTTAGAATGGGGCAAACTCTGTAAGAAATAAACCAGTGCTCAGGGTTTTAATACCAACTTTTCAATCATTCCTAATTTTTCCTCCTTTGGCCCTGCCGTGGAATTCCTTCAATCCGCCTATTTTGTGTCATAACTTGGAAGAAAAATAAGTCCCAAATTAAAGCTGGACTTCATGACTGAGAAAGACATCCTGTTCCACGTTTCTGTGTGCATGGAATGAAACTCAACTCAATGTTGTCTTGCTAAGTTAACCACTTGAAAGTTTTGATTGGTGCTGACATCTTCCCTAGATTTCATAGGCTTTCCAGCTTGTGGTGCTGTGGCTTAGTTGGTTAAAGCGCCTGTCTAGTAAACAGGAGATCCTGAGTTCGAATCTCAGCAGTGCCTTGTTTTCATCATCTGAAAAACAAACTTCCTATCTTAAAAATGGGAATTTCACTTGCGTAAAACCTCAAATTTACCTTGGCTGCGTCTCTACTGATAGTGCAATTGTGAGATTAAGAATTTCTTCTGTATAGGGGCCAAAAAGGAAGGAAGATGGCATCAAACATAAAACCAGTGGATTTTGTCTTTAGCTTACTTGGTCAAAGCGCCTGTTTAGTAAACAGAAAATCTTGATTTCGAATGTCAGCAGTGCTTTTCTTTCTTCACCTCAGTTTGGGCCATTTTAGCCAAAAAAAGAGGACTTTTGTTCTTGTATGACATTAAACCTGTCTTTACCACAGTCCTAACATAGTGCAGTTGAGAGAAAAAAATCTCTGCTGTCGAAGTGCTTAAAAAGGAATTAGATGATATCATTTTCTTTAGAGAATAAAGGATGCATCAAGCATTAAAAGATAAAACCAGTGGAATTACACTTCTGACTCTGCAAAGTTTGATAGCAGCTTTCTTAAAAAGGAAGATAAACTTTCAAGCTTGAAGTATCTACCGCTTGGGCTAGAAAAGAAATCAAAACAATACAACGTGTAACAAGCAGATTAAACCGACGAGGATGGGATTCGAACCCATGCATGCAGAGCACAATGGATTAGCAGTCCATCGCCTTAACCACTCGGCCACCTCGTCTACATGGCGCTCATGCGCTAAGGAGATAAGATGTAATGATTATTTTTACCAGTCAGTGTGCTTTCTCTGAAGATTTTATGTCAGCTTTTGTCAGAGTGGCCTTATATTATCTCCTACAGTGTCTATTTTTTAAAGTTAGAATGGGGCAAACTCTGTAAGAAATAAACCAGTGCTCAGGGTTTTAATACCAACTTTTCAATCATTCCTAATTTTTCCTCCTTTGGCCCTGCCGTGGAATTCCTTCAATCCGCCTATTTTGTGTCATAACTTGGAAGAAAAATAAGTCCCAAATTAAAGCTGGACTTCATGACTGAGAAAGACATCCTGTTCCACGTTTCTGTGTGCATGGAATGAAACTCAACTCAATGTTGTCTTGCTAAGTTAACCACTTGAAAGTTTTGATTGGTGCTGACATCTTCCCTAGATTTCATAGGCTTTCCAGCTTGTGGTGCTGTGGCTTAGTTGGTTAAAGCGCCTGTCTAGTAAACAGGAGATCCTGAGTTCGAATCTCAGCAGTGCCTTGTTTTCATCATCTGGAAAACAAACTTCCTATCTTAAAAATGGGAATTTCACTTGCGTAAAACCTCAAATTTACCTTGGCTGCGTCTCTACTGATAGTGCAATTGTGAGATTAAGAATTTCTTCTGTATAGGGGCCAAAAAGGAAGGAAGATGGCATCAAACATAAAACCAGTGGATTTTGTCTTTAGCTTACTTGGTCAAAGCGCCTGTTTAGTAAACAGAAAATCTTGATTTCGAATGTCAGCAGTGCTTTTCTTTCTTCACCTCAGTTTGGGCCATTTTAGCCAAAAAAAGAGGACTTTTGTTCTTGTATGACATTAAACCTGTCTTTACCACAGTCCTAACATAGTGCAGTTGAGAGAAAAAAATCTCTGCTGTCGAAGTGCTTAAAAAGGAATTAGATGATATCATTTTCTTTAGAGAATAAAGGATGCATCAAGCATTAAAAGATAAAACCAGTGGAATTACACTTCTGACTCTGCAAAGTTTGATAGCAGCTTTCTTAAAAAGGAAGATAAACTTTCAAGCTTGAAGTATCTACCGCTTGGGCTAGAAAAGAAATCAAAACAATACAACGTGTAACAAGCAGATTAAACCGACGAGGATGGGATTCGAACCCATGCATGCAGAGCACAATGGATTAGCAGTCCATCGCCTTAACCACTCGGCCACCTCGTCTACATGGCGCTCATGCGCTAAGGAGATAAGATGTAATGATTATTTTTACCAGTCAGTGTGCTTTCTCTGAAGATTTTATGTCAGCTTTTGTCAGAGTGGCCTTATATTATCTCCTACAGTGTCTATTTTTTAAAGTTAGAATGGGGCAAACTCTGTAAGAAATAAACCAGTGCTCAGGGTTTTAATACCAACTTTTCAATCATTCCTAATTTTTCCTCCTTTGGCCCTGCCGTGGAATTCCTTCAATCCGCCTATTTTGTGTCATAACTTGGAAGAAAAATAAGTCCCAAATTAAAGCTGGACTTCATGACTGAGAATTACATCCTGTTCCTCGTTTCTGTGTGCATGGAATGAAACTCAACTCAATGTTGTCTTGCTAAGTTAACCACTTGAAAGTTTTGATTGGTGCTGACATCTTCCCTAGATTTCATAGGCTTTCCAGCTTGTGGTGCTGTGGCTTAGTTGGTTAAAGCGCCTGTCTAGTAAACAGGAGATCCTGAGTTCGAATCTCAGCAGTGCCTTGTTTTCATCATCTGAAAAACAAACTTCCTATCTTAAAAATGGGAATTTCACTTGCGTAAAACCTCAAATTTACCTTGGCTGCGTCTCTACTGATAGTGCAATTGTGAGATTAAGAATTTCTTCTGTATAGGGGCCAAAAAGGAAGGAAGATGGCATCAAACATAAAACCAGTGGATTTTGTCTTTAGCTTACTTGGTCAAAGCGCCTGTTTAGTAAACAGAAAATCTTGATTTCGAATGTCAGCAGTGCTTTTCTTTCTTCACCTCAGTTTGGGCCATTTTAGCCAAAAAAAGAGGACTTTTGTTCTTGTATGACATTAAACCTGTCTTTACCACAGTCCTAACATAGTGCAGTTGAGAGAAAAAAATCTCTGCTGTCGAAGTGCTTAAAAAGGAATTAGATGATATCATTTTCTTTAGAGAATAAAGGATGCATCAAGCATTAAAAGATAAAACCAGTGGAATTACACTTCTGACTCTGCAAAGTTTGATAGCAGCTTTCTTAAAAAGGAAGATAAACTTTCAAGCTTGAAGTATCTACCGCTTGGGCTAGAAAAGAAATCAAAACAATACAACGTGTAACAAGCAGATTAAACCGACGAGGATGGGATTCGAACCCATGCATGCAGAGCACAATGGATTAGCAGTCCATCGCCTTAACCACTCGGCCACCTCGTCTACATGGCGCTCATGCGCTAAGGAGATAAGATGTAATGATTATTTTTACCAGTCAGTGTGCTTTCTCTGAAGATTTTATGTCAGCTTTTGTCAGAGTGGCCTTATATTATCTCCTACAGTGTCTATTTTTTAAAGTTAGAATGGGGCAAACTCTGTAAGAAATAAACCAGTGCTCAGGGTTTTAATACCAACTTTTCAATCATTCCTAATTTTTCCTCCTTTGGCCCTGCCGTGGAATTCCTTCAATCCGCCTATTTTGTGTCATAACTTGGAAGAAAAATAAGTCCCAAATTAAAGCTGGACTTCATGACTGAGAAAGACATCCTGTTCCACGTTTCTGTGTGCATGGAATGAAACTCAACTCAATGTTGTCTTGCTAAGTTAACCACTTGAAAGTTTTGATTGGTGCTGACATCTTCCCTAGATTTCATAGGCTTTCCAGCTTGTGGTGCTGTGGCTTAGTTGGTTAAAGCGCCTGTCTAGTAAACAGGAGATCCTGAGTTCGAATCTCAGCAGTGCCTTGTTTTCATCATCTGAAAAACAAACTTCCTATCTTAAAAATGGGAATTTCACTTGCGTAAAACCTCAAATTTACCTTGGCTGCGTCTCTACTGATAGTGCAATTGTGAGATTAAGAATTTCTTCTGTATAGGGGCCAAAAAGGAAGGAAGATGGCATCAAACATAAAACCAGTGGATTTTGTCTTTAGCTTACTTGGTCAAAGCGCCTGTTTAGTAAACAGAAAATCTTGATTTCGAATGTCAGCAGTGCTTTTCTTTCTTCACCTCAGTTTGGGCCATTTTAGCCAAAAAAAGAGGACTTTTGTTCTTGTATGACATTAAACCTGTCTTTACCACAGTCCTAACATAGTGCAGTTGAGAGAAAAAAATCTCTGCTGTCGAAGTGCTTAAAAAGGAATTAGATGATATCATTTTCTTTAGAGAATAAAGGATGCATCAAGCATTAAAAGATAAAACCAGTGGAATTACACTTCTGACTCTGCAAAGTTTGATAGCAGCTTTCTTAAAAAGGAAGATAAACTTTCAAGCTTGAAGTATCTACCGCTTGGGCTAGAAAAGAAATCAAAACAATACAACGTGTAACAAGCAGATTAAACCGACGAGGATGGGATTCGAACCCATGCATGCAGAGCACAATGGATTAGCAGTCCATCGCCTTAACCACTCGGCCACCTCGTCTACATGGCGCTCATGCGCTAAGGAGATAAGATGTAATGATTATTTTTACCAGTCAGTGTGCTTTCTCTGAAGATTTTATGTCAGCTTTTGTCAGAGTGGCCTTATATTATCTCCTACAGTGTCTATTTTTTAAAGTTAGAATGGGGCAAACTCTGTAAGAAATAAACCAGTGCTCAGGGTTTTAATACCAACTTTTCAATCATTCCTAATTTTTCCTCCTTTGGCCCTGCCGTGGAATTCCTTCAATCCGCCTATTTTGTGTCATAACTTGGAAGAAAAATAAGTCCCAAATTAAAGCTGGACTTCATGACTGAGAAAGACATCCTGTTCCACGTTTCTGTGTGCATGGAATGAAACTCAACTCAATGTTGTCTTGCTAAGTTAACCACTTGAAAGTTTTGATTGGTGCTGACATCTTCCCTAGATTTCATAGGCTTTCCAGCTTGTGGTGCTGTGGCTTAGTTGGTTAAAGCGCCTGTCTAGTAAACAGGAGATCCTGAGTTCGAATCTCAGCAGTGCCTTGTTTTCATCATCTGAAAAACAAACTTCCTATCTTAAAAATGGGAATTTCACTTGCGTAAAACCTCAAATTTACCTTGGCTGCGTCTCTACTGATAGTGCAATTGTGAGATTAAGAATTTCTTCTGTATAGGGGCCAAAAAGGAAGGAAGATGGCATCAAACATAAAACCAGTGGATTTTGTCTTTAGCTTACTTGGTCAAAGCGCCTGTTTAGTAAACAGAAAATCTTGATTTCGAATGTCAGCAGTGCTTTTCTTTCTTCACCTCAGTTTGGGCCATTTTAGCCAAAAAAAGAGGACTTTTGTTCTTGTATGACATTAAACCTGTCTTTACCACAGTCCTAACATAGTGCAGTTGAGAGAAAAAAATCTCTGCTGTCGAAGTGCTTAAAAAGGAATTAGATGATATCATTTTCTTTAGAGAATAAAGGATGCATCAAGCATTAAAAGATAAAACCAGTGGAATTACACTTCTGACTCTGCAAAGTTTGATAGCAGCTTTCTTAAAAAGGAAGATAAACTTTCAAGCTTGAAGTATCTACCGCTTGGGCTAGAAAAGAAATCAAAACAATACAACGTGTAACAAGCAGATTAAACCGACGAGGATGGGATTCGAACCCATGCATGCAGAGCACAATGGATTAGCAGTCCATCGCCTTAACCACTCGGCCACCTCGTCTACATGGCGCTCATGCGCTAAGGAGATAAGATGTAATGATTATTTTTACCAGTCAGTGTGCTTTCTCTGAAGATTTTATGTCAGCTTTTGTCAGAGTGGCCTTATATTATCTCCTACAGTGTCTATTTTTTAAAGTTAGAATGGGGCAAACTCTGTAAGAAATAAACCAGTGCTCAGGGTTTTAATACCAACTTTTCAATCATTCCTAATTTTTCCTCCTTTGGCCCTGCCGTGGAATTCCTTCAATCCGCCTATTTTGTGTCATAACTTGGAAGAAAAATAAGTCCCAAATTAAAGCTGGACTTCATGACTGAGAAAGACATCCTGTTCCACGTTTCTGTGTGCATGGAATGAAACTCAACTCAATGTTGTCTTGCTAAGTTAACCACTTGAAAGTTTTGATTGGTGCTGACATCTTCCCTAGATTTCATAGGCTTTCCAGCTTGTGGTGCTGTGGCTTAGTTGGTTAAAGCGCCTGTCTAGTAAACAGGAGATCCTGAGTTCGAATCTCAGCAGTGCCTTGTTTTCATCATCTGGAAAACAAACTTCCTATCTTAAAAATGGGAATTTCACTTGCGTAAAACCTCAAATTTACCTTGGCTGCGTCTCTACTGATAGTGCAATTGTGAGATTAAGAATTTCTTCTGTATAGGGGCCAAAAAGGAAGGAAGATGGCATCAAACATAAAACCAGTGGATTTTGTCTTTAGCTTACTTGGTCAAAGCGCCTGTTTAGTAAACAGAAAATCTTGATTTCGAATGTCAGCAGTGCTTTTCTTTCTTCACCTCAGTTTGGGCCATTTTAGCCAAAAAAAGAGGACTTTTGTTCTTGTATGACATTAAACCTGTCTTTACCACAGTCCTAACATAGTGCAGTTGAGAGAAAAAAATCTCTGCTGTCGAAGTGCTTAAAAAGGAATTAGATGATATCATTTTCTTTAGAGAATAAAGGATGCATCAAGCATTAAAAGATAAAACCAGTGGAATTACACTTCTGACTCTGCAAAGTTTGATAGCAGCTTTCTTAAAAAGGAAGATAAACTTTCAAGCTTGAAGTATCTACCGCTTGGGCTAGAAAAGAAATCAAAACAATACAACGTGTAACAAGCAGATTAAACCGACGAGGATGGGATTCGAACCCATGCATGCAGAGCACAATGGATTAGCAGTCCATCGCCTTAACCACTCGGCCACCTCGTCTACATGGCGCTCATGCGCTAAGGAGATAAGATGTAATGATTATTTTTACCAGTCAGTGTGCTTTCTCTGAAGATTTTATGTCAGCTTTTGTCAGAGTGGCCTTATATTATCTCCTACAGTGTCTATTTTTTAAAGTTAGAATGGGGCAAACTCTGTAAGAAATAAACCAGTGCTCAGGGTTTTAATACCAACTTTTCAATCATTCCTAATTTTTCCTCCTTTGGCCCTGCCGTGGAATTCCTTCAATCCGCCTATTTTGTGTCATAACTTGGAAGAAAAATAAGTCCCAAATTAAAGCTGGACTTCATGACTGAGAAAGACATCCTGTTCCACGTTTCTGTGTGCATGGAATGAAACTCAACTCAATGTTGTCTTGCTAAGTTAACCACTTGAAAGTTTTGATTGGTGCTGACATCTTCCCTAGATTTCATAGGCTTTCCAGCTTGTGGTGCTGTGGCTTAGTTGGTTAAAGCGCCTGTCTAGTAAACAGGAGATCCTGAGTTCGAATCTCAGCAGTGCCTTGTTTTCATCATCTGGAAAACAAACTTCCTATCTTAAAAATGGGAATTTCACTTGCGTAAAACCTCAAATTTACCTTGGCTGCGTCTCTACTGATAGTGCAATTGTGAGATTAAGAATTTCTTCTGTATAGGGGCCAAAAAGGAAGGAAGATGGCATCAAACATAAAACCAGTGGATTTTGTCTTTAGCTTACTTGGTCAAAGCGCCTGTTTAGTAAACAGAAAATCTTGATTTCGAATGTCAGCAGTGCTTTTCTTTCTTCACCTCAGTTTGGGCCATTTTAGCCAAAAAAAGAGGACTTTTGTTCTTGTATGACATTAAACCTGTCTTTACCACAGTCCTAACATAGTGCAGTTGAGAGAAAAAAATCTCTGCTGTCGAAGTGCTTAAAAAGGAATTAGATGATATCATTTTCTTTAGAGAATAAAGGATGCATCAAGCATTAAAAGATAAAACCAGTGGAATTACACTTCTGACTCTGCAAAGTTTGATAGCAGCTTTCTTAAAAAGGAAGATAAACTTTCAAGCTTGAAGTATCTACCGCTTGGGCTAGAAAAGAAATCAAAACAATACAACGTGTAACAAGCAGATTAAACCGACGAGGATGGGATTCGAACCCATGCATGCAGAGCACAATGGATTAGCAGTCCATCGCCTTAACCACTCGGCCACCTCGTCTACATGGCGCTCATGCGCTAAGGAGATAAGATGTAATGATTATTTTTACCAGTCAGTGTGCTTTCTCTGAAGATTTTATGTCAGCTTTTGTCAGAGTGGCCTTATATTATCTCCTACAGTGTCTATTTTTTAAAGTTAGAATGGGGCAAACTCTGTAAGAAATAAACCAGTGCTCAGGGTTTTAATACCAACTTTTCAATCATTCCTAATTTTTCCTCCTTTGGCCCTGCCGTGGAATTCCTTCAATCCGCCTATTTTGTGTCATAACTTGGAAGAAAAATAAGTCCCAAATTAAAGCTGGACTTCATGACTGAGAAAGACATCCTGTTCCACGTTTCTGTGTGCATGGAATGAAACTCAACTCAATGTTGTCTTGCTAAGTTAACCACTTGAAAGTTTTGATTGGTGCTGACATCTTCCCTAGATTTCATAGGCTTTCCAGCTTGTGGTGCTGTGGCTTAGTTGGTTAAAGCGCCTGTCTAGTAAACAGGAGATCCTGAGTTCGAATCTCAGCAGTGCCTTGTTTTCATCATCTGGAAAACAAACTTCCTATCTTAAAAATGGGAATTTCACTTGCGTAAAACCTCAAATTTACCTTGGCTGCGTCTCTACTGATAGTGCAATTGTGAGATTAAGAATTTCTTCTGTATAGGGGCCAAAAAGGAAGGAAGATGGCATCAAACATAAAACCAGTGGATTTTGTCTTTAGCTTACTTGGTCAAAGCGCCTGTTTAGTAAACAGAAAATCTTGATTTCGAATGTCAGCAGTGCTTTTCTTTCTTCACCTCAGTTTGGGCCATTTTAGCCAAAAAAAGAGGACTTTTGTTCTTGTATGACATTAAACCTGTCTTTACCACAGTCCTAACATAGTGCAGTTGAGAGAAAAAAATCTCTGCTGTCGAAGTGCTTAAAAAGGAATTAGATGATATCATTTTCTTTAGAGAATAAAGGATGCATCAAGCATTAAAAGATAAAACCAGTGGAATTACACTTCTGACTCTGCAAAGTTTGATAGCAGCTTTCTTAAAAAGGAAGATAAACTTTCAAGCTTGAAGTATCTACCGCTTGGGCTAGAAAAGAAATCAAAACAATACAACGTGTAACAAGCAGATTAAACCGACGAGGATGGGATTCGAACCCATGCATGCAGAGCACAATGGATTAGCAGTCCATCGCCTTAACCACTCGGCCACCTCGTCTACATGGCGCTCATGCGCTAAGGAGATAAGATGTAATGATTATTTTTACCAGTCAGTGTGCTTTCTCTGAAGATTTTATGTCAGCTTTTGTCAGAGTGGCCTTATATTATCTCCTACAGTGTCTATTTTTTAAAGTTAGAATGGGGCAAACTCTGTAAGAAATAAACCAGTGCTCAGGGTTTTAATACCAACTTTTCAATCATTCCTAATTTTTCCTCCTTTGGCCCTGCCGTGGAATTCCTTCAATCCGCCTATTTTGTGTCATAACTTGGAAGAAAAATAAGTCCCAAATTAAAGCTGGACTTCATGACTGAGAAAGACATCCTGTTCCACGTTTCTGTGTGCATGGAATGAAACTCAACTCAATGTTGTCTTGCTAAGTTAACCACTTGAAAGTTTTGATTGGTGCTGACATCTTCCCTAGATTTCATAGGCTTTCCAGCTTGTGGTGCTGTGGCTTAGTTGGTTAAAGCGCCTGTCTAGTAAACAGGAGATCCTGAGTTCGAATCTCAGCAGTGCCTTGTTTTCATCATCTGAAAAACAAACTTCCTATCTTAAAAATGGGAATTTCACTTGCGTAAAACCTCAAATTTACCTTGGCTGCGTCTCTACTGATAGTGCAATTGTGAGATTAAGAATTTCTTCTGTATAGGGGCCAAAAAGGAAGGAAGATGGCATCAAACATAAAACCAGTGGATTTTGTCTTTAGCTTAGTTGGTCAAAGCGCCTGTTTAGTAAACAGAAAATCTTGATTTCGAATGTCAGCAGTGCTTTTCTTTCTTCACCTCAGTTTGGGCCATTTTAGCCAAAAAAAGAGGACTTTTGTTCTTGTATGACATTAAACCTGTCTTTACCACAGTCCTAACATAGTGCAGTTGAGAGAAAAAAATCTCTGCTGTCGAAGTGCTTAAAAAGGAATTAGATGATATCATTTTCTTTAGAGAATAAAGGATGCATCAAGCATTAAAAGATAAAACCAGTGGAATTACACTTCTGACTCTGCAAAGTTTGATAGCAGCTTTCTTAAAAAGGAAGATAAACTTTCAAGCTTGAAGTATCTACCGCTTGGGCTAGAAAAGAAATCAAAACAATACAACGTGTAACAAGCAGATTAAACCGACGAGGATGGGATTCGAACCCATGCATGCAGAGCACAATGGATTAGCAGTCCATCGCCTTAACCACTCGGCCACCTCGTCTACATGCCGCTCATGCGCTAAGGAGATAAGATGTAATGATTATTTTTACCAGTCAGTGTGCTTTCTCTGAAGATTTTATGTCAGCTTTTGTCAGAGTGGCCTTATATTATCTCCTACAGTGTCTATTTTTTAAAGTTAGATTGGGGCAAACTCTGTAGGAAATAAACCAGTGCTCAGGGTTTTAATACCAACTTTTCAATCATTCCTAATTTTTCCTCCATTGGCCCTGCCGTGGAATTCCTTCAATCCGCCTATTTTGTGTCATAACTTGGAAGAAAAATAAGTCCCAAATTAAAGCTGGACTTCATGACTGAGAATTACATCCTGTTCCTCGTTTCTGTGTGCATGGAATGAAACTCAACTCAATGTTGTCTTGCTAAGTTAACCACTTGAAAGTTTTGATTGGTGCTGACATCTTCCCTAGATTTCATAGGCTTTCCAGCTTGTGGTGCTGTGGCTTAGTTGGTTAAAGCGCCTGTCTAGTAAACAGGAGATCCTGAGTTCGAATCTCAGCAGTGCCTTGTTTTCATCATCTGAAAAACAAACTTCCTATCTCAAAAATGGGAATTTCACTTGCGTAAAACCTCAAATTTACCTTGGCTGCGTCTCTACTGATAGTGCAATTGTGAGATTAAGAATTTCTTCTGTATAGGGGCCAAAAAGGAAGGAAGATGGCATCAAGCATAACAACATAAAACCAGTGGATTTTGTCCTTTAGCTTAGTTGGTCAAAGCGCCTGTTTAGTAAACAGAAAATCTTGATTTCGAATGTCAGCAGTGCTTTTCTTTCTTCACCTCAGTTTGGGCCATTTTAGCCAAAGAAAGAGGACTTTTGTTCTTGTATGACATTAAACCTGTCTTTACCACAGTCCTAACATAGTGCAGTTGAGAGAAAAAAATCTCTGCTGTCGAAGTGCTTAAAAAGGAATTAGATGATATAATTTTCTTTAGAGAATAAAGGATGCATCAAGCATTAAAAGATAAAACCAGTGGAATTACACTTCTGACTCTGCAAAGTTTGATAGCAGCTTTCTTAAAAAGGAAGATAAACATTCAAGCTTGAAGTATCTACCGCTTGGGCTAGAAAAGAAATCAAAACAATACAACGTGTAACAAGCAGATTAAACCAACGAGGATGGGATTCGAACCCATGCATGCAGAGCACAATGGATTAGCAGTCCATCGCCTTAACCACTCGGCCACCTCGTCTACATGCCGCTCATGCGCTAAGGAGATAAGATGTAATGATTATTTTTACCAGTCAGTGTGCTTTCTCTGAAGATTTTATGTCAGCTTTTGTCAGAGTGGCCTTATATTATCTCCTACAGTGTCTATTTTTTAAAGTTAGATTGGGGCAAACTCTGTAGGAAATAAACCAGTGCTCAGGGTTTTAATACCAACTTTTCAATCATTCCTAATTTTTCCTCCTTTGGCCCTGCCGTGGAATTCCTTCAATCCGCCTATTTTGTGTCATAACTTGGAAGAAAAATAAGTCCCAAATTAAAGCTGGACTTCATGACTGAGAATTACATCCTGTTCCTCGTTTCTGTGTGCATGGAATGAAACTCAACTCAATGTTGTCTTGCTAAGTTAACCACTTGAAAGTTTTGATTGGTGCTGACATCTTCCCTAGATTTCATAGGCTTTCCAGCTTGTGGTGCTGTGGCTTAGTTGGTTAAAGCGCCTGTCTAGTAAACAGGAGATCCTGAGTTCGAATCTCAGCAGTGCCTTGTTTTCATCATCTGAAAAACAAACTTCCTATCTTAAAAATGGGAATTTCACTTGCGTAAAACCTCAAATTTACCTTGGCTGCGTCTCTACTGATAGTGCAATTGTGAGATTAAGAATTTCTTCTGTATAGGGGCCAAAAAGGAAGGAAGATGGCATCAAACATAAAACCAGTGGATTTTGTCTTTAGCTTAGTTGGTCAAAGCGCCTGTTTAGTAAACAGAAAATCTTGATTTCGAATGTCAGCAGTGCTTTTCTTTCTTCACCTCAGTTTGGGCCATTTTAGCCAAAAAAAGAGGACTTTTGTTCTTGTATGACATTAAACCTGTCTTTACCACAGTCCTAACATAGTGCAGTTGAGAGAAAAAAATCTCTGCTGTCGAAGTGCTTAAAAAGGAATTAGATGATATAATTTTCTTTAGAGAATAAAGGATGCATCAAGCATTAAAAGATAAAACCAGTGGAATTACACTTCTGACTCTGCAAAGTTTGATAGCAGCTTTCTTAAAAAGGAAGATAAACTTTCAAGCTTGAAGTATCTACCGCTTGGGCTAGAAAAGAAATCAAAACAATACAACGTGTAACAAGCAGATTAAACCGACGAGGATGGGATTCGAACCCATGCATGCAGAGCACAATGGATTAGCAGTCCATCGCCTTAACCACTCGGCCACCTCGTCTACATGGCGCTCATGCGCTAAGGAGATAAGATGTAATGATTATTTTTACCAGTCAGTGTGCTTTCTCTGAAGATTTTATGTCAGCTTTTGTCAGAGTGGCCTTATATTATCTCCTACAGTGTCTATTTTTTAAAGTTAGATTGGGGCAAACTCTGTAGGAAATAAACCAGTGCTCAGGGTTTTAATACCAACTTTTCAATCATTCCTAATTTTTCCTCCATTGGCCCTGCCGTGGAATTCCTTCAATCCGCCTATTTTGTGTCATAACTTGGAAGAAAAATAAGTCCCAAATTAAAGCTGGACTTCATGACTGAGAATTACATCCTGTTCCTCGTTTCTGTGTGCATGGAATGAAACTCAACTCAATGTTGTCTTGCTAAGTTAACCACTTGAAAGTTTTGATTGGTGCTGACATCTTCCCTAGATTTCATAGGCTTTCCAGCTTGTGGTGCTGTGGCTTAGTTGGTTAAAGCGCCTGTCTAGTAAACAGGAGATCCTGAGTTCGAATCTCAGCAGTGCCTTGTTTTCATCATCTGAAAAACAAACTTCCTATCTTAAAAATGGGAATTTCACTTGCGTAAAACCTCAAATTTACCTTGGCTGCGTCTCTACTGATAGTGCAATTGTGAGATTAAGAATTTCTTCTGTATAGGGGCCAAAAAGGAAGGAAGATGGCATCAAACATAAAACCAGTGGATTTTGTCTTTAGCTTAGTTGGTCAAAGCGCCTGTTTAGTAAACAGAAAATCTTGATTTCGAATGTCAGCAGTGCTTTTCTTTCTTCACCTCAGTTTGGGCCATTTTAGCCAAAAAAAGAGGACTTTTGTTCTTGTATGACATTAAACCTGTCTTTACCACAGTCCTAACATAGTGCAGTTGAGAGAAAAAAATCTCTGCTGTCGAAGTGCTTAAAAAGGAATTAGATGATATAATTTTCTTTAGAGAATAAAGGATGCATCAAGCATTAAAAGATAAAACCAGTGGAATTACACTTCTGACTCTGCAAAGTTTGATAGCAGCTTTCTTAAAAAGGAAGATAAACTTTCAAGCTTGAAGTATCTACCGCTTGGGCTAGAAAAGAAATCAAAACAATACAATGTGTAACAAGCAGATTAAACCGACGAGGATGGGATTCGAACCCATGCATGCAGAGCACAATGGATTAGCAGTCCATCGCCTTAACCACTCGGCCACCTCGTCTACATGCCGCTCATGCGCTAAGGAGATAAGATGTAATGATTATTTTTACCAGTCAGTGTGCTTTCTCTGAAGATTTTATGTCAGCTTTTGTCAGAGTGGCCTTATATTATCTCCTACATTGTCTATTTTTTAAAGTTAGAATGGGGCAAACTCTGTAAGAAATAAACCAGTGCTCAGGGTTTTAATACCAACTTTTCAATCATTCCTAATTTTTCCTCCTTTGGCCCTGCCGTGGAATTCCTTCAATCCGCCTATTTTGTGTCATAACTTGGAAGAAAAATAAGTCCCAAATTAAAGCTGGACTTCATGACTGAGAATTACATCCTGTTCCTCGTTTCTGTGTGCATGGAATGAAACTCAACTCAATGTTGTCTTGCTAAGTTAACCACTTGAAAGTTTTGATTGGTGCTGACATCTTCCCTAGATTTCATAGGCTTTCCAGCTTGTGGTGCTGTGGCTTAGTTGGTTAAAGCGCCTGTCTAGTAAACAGGAGATCCTGAGTTCGAATCTCAGCAGTGCCTTGTTTTCATCATCTGAAAAACAAACTTCCTATCTCAAAAATGGGAATTTCACTTGCGTAAAACCTCAAATTTACCTTGGCTGCGTCTCTACTGATAGTGCAATTGTGAGATTAAGAATTTCTTCTGTATAGGGGCCAAAAAGGAAGGAAGATGGCATCAAGCATAACAACATAAAACCAGTGGATTTTGTCCTTTAGCTTAGTTGGTCAAAGCGCCTGTTTAGTAAACAGAAAATCTTGATTTCGAATGTCAGCAGTGCTTTTCTTTCTTCACCTCAGTTTGGGCCATTTTAGCCAAAGAAAGAGGACTTTTGTTCTTGTATGACATTAAACCTGTCTTTACCACAGTCCTAACATAGTGCAGTTGAGAGAAAAAAATCTCTGCTGTCGAAGTGCTTAAAAAGGAATTAGATGATATAATTTTCTTTAGAGAATAAAGGATGCATCAAGCATTAAAAGATAAAACCAGTGGAATTACACTTCTGACTCTGCAAAGTTTGATAGCAGCTTTCTTAAAAAGGAAGATAAACTTTCAAGCTTGAAGTATCTACCGCTTGGGCTAGAAAAGAAATCAAAACAATACAACGTGTAACAAGCAGATTAAACCGACGAGGATGGGATTCGAACCCATGCATGCAGAGCACAATGGATTAGCAGTCCATCGCCTTAACCACTCGGCCACCTCGTCTACATGGCGCTCATGCGCTAAGGAGATAAGATGTAATGATTATTTTTACCAGTCAGTGTGCTTTCTCTGAAGATTTTATGTCAGCTTTTGTCAGAGTGGCCTTATATTATCTCCTACAGTGTCTATTTTTTAAAGTTAGATTGGGGCAAACTCTGTAGGAAATAAACCAGTGCTCAGGGTTTTAATACCAACTTTTCAATCATTCCTAATTTTTCCTCCATTGGCCCTGCCGTGGAATTCCTTCAATCCGCCTATTTTGTGTCATAACTTGGAAGAAAAATAAGTCC
Source organism: Ranitomeya variabilis (assembly GCF_051348905.1). NCBI lineage: Eukaryota > Metazoa > Chordata > Amphibia > Anura > Dendrobatidae > Ranitomeya > Ranitomeya variabilis. The sequence continues at coordinate 92,265,404 of NC_135238.1, read as the reverse complement.
CAAATTAAAGCTGGACTTCATGACTGAGAATTACATCCTGTTCCTCGTTTCTGTGTGCATGGAATGAAACTCAACTCAATGTTGTCTTGCTAAGTTAACCACTTGAAAGTTTTGATTGGTGCTGACATCTTCCCTAGATTTCATAGGCTTTCCAGCTTGTGGTGCTGTGGCTTAGTTGGTTAAAGCGCCTGTCTAGTAAACAGGAGATCCTGAGTTCGAATCTCAGCAGTGCCTTGTTTTCATCATCTGAAAAACAAACTTCCTATCTCAAAAATGGGAATTTCACTTGCGTAAAACCTCAAATTTACCTTGGCTGCGTCTCTACTGATAGTGCAATTGTGAGATTAAGAATTTCTTCTGTATAGGGGCCAAAAAGGAAGGAAGATGGCATCAAGCATAACAACATAAAACCAGTGGATTTTGTCCTTTAGCTTAGTTGGTCAAAGCGCCTGTTTAGTAAACAGAAAATCTTGATTTCGAATGTCAGCAGTGCTTTTCTTTCTTCACCTCAGTTTGGGCCATTTTAGCCAAAGAAAGAGGACTTTTGTTCTTGTATGACATTAAACCTGTCTTTACCACAGTCCTAACATAGTGCAGTTGAGAGAAAAAAATCTCTGCTGTCGAAGTGCTTAAAAAGGAATTAGATGATATAATTTTCTTTAGAGAATAAAGGATGCATCAAGCATTAAAAGATAAAACCAGTGGAATTACACTTCTGACTCTGCAAAGTTTGATAGCAGCTTTCTTAAAAAGGAAGATAAACTTTCAAGCTTGAAGTATCTACCGCTTGGGCTAGAAAAGAAATCAAAACAATACAACGTGTAACAAGCAGATTAAACCGACGAGGATGGGATTCGAACCCATGCATGCAGAGCACAATGGATTAGCAGTCCATCGCCTTAACCACTCGGCCACCTCGTCTACATGGCGCTCATGCGCTAAGGAGATAAGATGTAATGATTATTTTTACCAGTCAGTGTGCTTTCTCTGAAGATTTTATGTCAGCTTTTGTCAGAGTGGCCTTATATTATCTCCTACAGTGTCTATTTTTTAAAGTTAGATTGGGGCAAACTCTGTAGGAAATAAACCAGTGCTCAGGGTTTTAATACCAACTTTTCAATCATTCCTAATTTTTCCTCCATTGGCCCTGCCGTGGAATTCCTTCAATCCGCCTATTTTGTGTCATAACTTGGAAGAAAAATAAGTCCCAAATTAAAGCTGGACTTCATGACTGAGAATTACATCCTGTTCCTCGTTTCTGTGTGCATGGAATGAAACTCAACTCAATGTTGTCTTGCTAAGTTAACCACTTGAAAGTTTTGATTGGTGCTGACATCTTCCCTAGATTTCATAGGCTTTCCAGCTTGTGGTGCTGTGGCTTAGTTGGTTAAAGCGCCTGTCTAGTAAACAGGAGATCCTGAGTTCGAATCTCAGCAGTGCCTTGTTTTCATCATCTGAAAAACAAACTTCCTATCTCAAAAATGGGAATTTCACTTGCGTAAAACCTCAAATTTACCTTGGCTGCGTCTCTACTGATAGTGCAATTGTGAGATTAAGAATTTCTTCTGTATAGGGGCCAAAAAGGAAGGAAGATGGCATCAAGCATAACAACATAAAACCAGTGGATTTTGTCCTTTAGCTTAGTTGGTCAAAGCGCCTGTTTAGTAAACAGAAAATCTTGATTTCGAATGTCAGCAGTGCTTTTCTTTCTTCACCTCAGTTTGGGCCATTTTAGCCAAAGAAAGAGGACTTTTGTTCTTGTATGACATTAAACCTGTCTTTACCACAGTCCTAACATAGTGCAGTTGAGAGAAAAAAATCTCTGCTGTCGAAGTGCTTAAAAAGGAATTAGATGATATAATTTTCTTTAGAGAATAAAGGATGCATCAAGCATTAAAAGATAAAACCAGTGGAATTACACTTCTGACTCTGCAAAGTTTGATAGCAGCTTTCTTAAAAAGGAAGATAAACTTTCAAGCTTGAAGTATCTACCGCTTGGGCTAGAAAATAAATCAAAACAATACAACGTGTAACAAGCAGATTAAACCGACGAGGATGGGATTCGAACCCATGCATGCAGAGCACAATGGATTAGCAGTCCATCGCCTTAACCACTCGGCCACCTCGTCTACATGGCACTCATGCGCTAAGGAGATAAGATGTAATGATTATTTTTACCAGTCAGTGTGCTTTCTCTGAAGATTTTATGTCAGCTTTTGTCAGAGTGGCCTTATATTATCTCCTACAGTGTCTATTTTTTAAAGTTAGATTGGGGCAAACTCTGTAGGAAATAAACCAGTGCTCAGGGTTTTAATACCAACTTTTCAATCATTCCTAATTTTTCCTCCATTGGCCCTGCCGTGGAATTCCTTCAATCCGCCTATTTTGTGTCATAACTTGGAAGAAAAATAAGTCCCAAATTAAAGCTGGACTTCATGACTGAGAATTACATCCTGTTCCTCGTTTCTGTGTGCATGGAATGAAACTCAACTCAATGTTGTCTTGCTAAGTTAACCACTTGAAAGTTTTGATTGGTGCTGACATCTTCCCTAGATTTCATAGGCTTTCCAGCTTGTGGTGCTGTGGCTTAGTTGGTTAAAGCGCCTGTCTAGTAAACAGGAGATCCTGAGTTCGAATCTCAGCAGTGCCTTGTTTTCATCATCTGAAAAACAAACTTCCTATCTCAAAAATGGGAATTTCACTTGCGTAAAACCTCAAATTTACCTTGGCTGCGTCTCTACTGATAGTGCAATTGTGAGATTAAGAATTTCTTCTGTATAGGGGCCAAAAAGGAAGGAAGATGGCATCAAGCATAACAACATAAAACCAGTGGATTTTGTCCTTTAGCTTAGTTGGTCAAAGCGCCTGTTTAGTAAACAGAAAATCTTGATTTCGAATGTCAGCAGTGCTTTTCTTTCTTCACCTCAGTTTGGGCTATTTTAGCCAAAGAAAGAGGACTTTTGTTCTTGTATGACATTAAACCTGTCTTTACCACAGTCCTAACATAGTGCAGTTGAGAGAAAAAAATCTCTGCTGTCGAAGTGCTTAAAAAGGAATTAGATGATATAATTTTCTTTAGAGAATAAAGGATGCATCAAGCATTAAAAGATAAAACCAGTGGAATTACACTTCTGACTCTGCAAAGTTTGATAGCAGCTTTCTTAAAAAGGAAGATAAACTTTCAAGCTTGAAGTATCTACCGCTTGGGCTAGAAAAGAAATCAAAACAATACAACGTGTAACAAGCAGATTAAACCGACGAGGATGGGATTCGAACCCATGCATGCAGAGCACAATGGATTAGCAGTCCATCGCCTTAACCACTCGGCCACCTCGTCTACATGGCGCTCATGCGCTAAGGAGATAAGATGTAATGATTATTTTTACCAGTCAGTGTGCTTTCTCTGAAGATTTTATGTCAGCTTTTGTCAGAGTGGCCTTATATTATCTCCTACAGTGTCTATTTTTTAAAGTTAGATTGGGGCAAACTCTGTAGGAAATAAACCAGTGCTCAGGGTTTTAATACCAACTTTTCAATCATTCCTAATTTTTCCTCCATTGGCCCTGCCGTGGAATTCCTTCAATCCGCCTATTTTGTGTCATAACTTGGAAGAAAAATAAGTCCCAAATTAAAGCTGGACTTCATGACTGAGAATTACATCCTGTTCCTCGTTTCTGTGTGCATGGAATGAAACTCAACTCAATGTTGTCTTGCTAAGTTAACCACTTGAAAGTTTTGATTGGTGCTGACATCTTCCCTAGATTTCATAGGCTTTCCAGCTTGTGGTGCTGTGGCTTAGTTGGTTAAAGCGCCTGTCTAGTAAACAGGAGATCCTGAGTTCGAATCTCAGCAGTGCCTTGTTTTCATCATCTGAAAAACAAACTTCCTATCTCAAAAATGGGAATTTCACTTGCGTAAAACCTCAAATTTACCTTGGCTGCGTCTCTACTGATAGTGCAATTGTGAGATTAAGAATTTCTTCTGTATAGGGGCCAAAAAGGAAGGAAGATGGCATCAAACATAAAACCAGTGGATTTTGTCTTTAGCTTAGTTGGTCAAAGCGCCTGTTTAGTAAACAGAAAATCTTGATTTCGAATGTCAGCAGTGCTTTTCTTTCTTCACCTCAGTTTGGGCCATTTTAGCCAAAAAAAGAGGACTTTTGTTCTTGTATGACATTAAACCTGTCTTTACCACAGTCCTAACATAGTGCAGTTGAGAGAAAAAAATCTCTGCTGTCGAAGTGCTTAAAAAGGAATTAGATGATATAATTTTCTTTAGAGAATAAAGGATGCATCAAGCATTAAAAGATAAAACCAGTGGAATTACACTTCTGACTCTGCAAAGTTTGATAGCAGCTTTCTTAAAAAGGAAGATAAACTTTCAAGCTTGAAGTATCTACCGCTTGGGCTAGAAAAGAAATCAAAACAATACAATGTGTAACAAGCAGATTAAACCGACGAGGATGGGATTCGAACCCATGCATGCAGAGCACAATGGATTAGCAGTCCATCGCCTTAACCACTCGGCCACCTCGTCTACATGCCGCTCATGCGCTAAGGAGATAAGATGTAATGATTATTTTTACCAGTCAGTGTGCTTTCTCTGAAGATTTTATGTCAGCTTTTGTCAGAGTGGCCTTATATTATCTCCTACAGTGTCTATTTTTTAAAGTTAGATTGGGGCAAACTCTGTAGGAAATAAACCAGTGCTCAGGGTTTTAATACCAACTTTTCAATCATTCCTAATTTTTCCTCCTTTGGCCCTGCCGTGGAATTCCTTCAATCCGCCTATTTTGTGTCATAACTTGGAAGAAAAATAAGTCCCAAATTAAAGCTGGACTTCATGACTGAGAATTACATCCTGTTCCTCGTTTCTGTGTGCATGGAATGAAACTCAACTCAATGTTGTCTTGCTAAGTTAACCACTTGAAAGTTTTGATTGGTGCTGACATCTTCCCTAGATTTCATAGGCTTTCCAGCTTGTGGTGCTGTGGCTTAGTTGGTTAAAGCGCCTGTCTAGTAAACAGGAGATCCTGAGTTCGAATCTCAGCAGTGCCTTGTTTTCATCATCTGAAAAACAAACTTCCTATCTCAAAAATGGGAATTTCACTTGCGTAAAACCTCAAATTTACCTTGGCTGCGTCTCTACTGATAGTGCAATTGTGAGATTAAGAATTTCTTCTGTATAGGGGCCAAAAAGGAAGGAAGATGGCATCAAGCATAACAACATAAAACCAGTGGATTTTGTCCTTTAGCTTAGTTGGTCAAAGCGCCTGTTTAGTAAACAGAAAATCTTGATTTCGAATGTCAGCAGTGCTTTTCTTTCTTCACCTCAGTTTGGGCCATTTTAGCCAAAGAAAGAGGACTTTTGTTCTTGTATGACATTAAACCTGTCTTTACCACAGTCCTAACATAGTGCAGTTGAGAGAAAAAAATCTCTGCTGTCGAAGTGCTTAAAAAGGAATTAGATGATATAATTTTCTTTAGAGAATAAAGGATGCATCAAGCATTAAAAGATAAAACCAGTGGAATTACACTTCTGACTCTGCAAAGTTTGATAGCAGCTTTCTTAAAAAGGAAGATAAACTTTCAAGCTTGAAGTATCTACCGCTTGGGCTAGAAAATAAATCAAAACAATACAACGTGTAACAAGCAGATTAAACCGACGAGGATGGGATTCGAACCCATGCATGCAGAGCACAATGGATTAGCAGTCCATCGCCTTAACCACTCGGCCACCTCGTCTACATGGCACTCATGCGCTAAGGAGATAAGATGTAATGATTATTTTTACCAGTCAGTGTGCTTTCTCTGAAGATTTTATGTCAGCTTTTGTCAGAGTGGCCTTATATTATCTCCTACAGTGTCTATTTTTTAAAGTTAGATTGGGGCAAACTCTGTAGGAAATAAACCAGTGCTCAGGGTTTTAATACCAACTTTTCAATCATTCCTAATTTTTCCTCCATTGGCCCTGCCGTGGAATTCCTTCAATCCGCCTATTTTGTGTCATAACTTGGAAGAAAAATAAGTCCCAAATTAAAGCTGGACTTCATGACTGAGAATTACATCCTGTTCCTCGTTTCTGTGTGCATGGAATGAAACTCAACTCAATGTTGTCTTGCTAAGTTAACCACTTGAAAGTTTTGATTGGTGCTGACATCTTCCCTAGATTTCATAGGCTTTCCAGCTTGTGGTGCTGTGGCTTAGTTGGTTAAAGCGCCTGTCTAGTAAACAGGAGATCCTGAGTTCGAATCTCAGCAGTGCCTTGTTTTCATCATCTGAAAAACAAACTTCCTATCTCAAAAATGGGAATTTCACTTGCGTAAAACCTCAAATTTACCTTGGCTGCGTCTCTACTGATAGTGCAATTGTGAGATTAAGAATTTCTTCTGTATAGGGGCCAAAAAGGAAGGAAGATGGCATCAAACATAAAACCAGTGGATTTTGTCTTTAGCTTAGTTGGTCAAAGCGCCTGTTTAGTAAACAGAAAATCTTGATTTCGAATGTCAGCAGTGCTTTTCTTTCTTCACCTCAGTTTGGGCCATTTTAGCCAAAAAAAGAGGACTTTTGTTCTTGTATGACATTAAACCTGTCTTTACCACAGTCCTAACATAGTGCAGTTGAGAGAAAAAAATCTCTGCTGTCGAAGTGCTTAAAAAGGAATTAGATGATATAATTTTCTTTAGAGAATAAAGGATGCATCAAGCATTAAAAGATAAAACCAGTGGAATTACACTTCTGACTCTGCAAAGTTTGATAGCAGCTTTCTTAAAAAGGAAGATAAACTTTCAAGCTTGAAGTATCTACCGCTTGGGCTAGAAAAGAAATCAAAACAATACAATGTGTAACAAGCAGATTAAACCGACGAGGATGGGATTCGAACCCATGCATGCAGAGCACAATGGATTAGCAGTCCATCGCCTTAACCACTCGGCCACCTCGTCTACATGCCGCTCATGCGCTAAGGAGATAAGATGTAATGATTATTTTTACCAGTCAGTGTGCTTTCTCTGAAGATTTTATGTCAGCTTTTGTCAGAGTGGCCTTATATTATCTCCTACAGTGTCTATTTTTTAAAGTTAGATTGGGGCAAACTCTGTAGGAAATAAACCAGTGCTCAGGGTTTTAATACCAACTTTTCAATCATTCCTAATTTTTCCTCCTTTGGCCCTGCCGTGGAATTCCTTCAATCCGCCTATTTTGTGTCATAACTTGGAAGAAAAATAAGTCCCAAATTAAAGCTGGACTTCATGACTGAGAATTACATCCTGTTCCTCGTTTCTGTGTGCATGGAATGAAACTCAACTCAATGTTGTCTTGCTAAGTTAACCACTTGAAAGTTTTGATTGGTGCTGACATCTTCCCTAGATTTCATAGGCTTTCCAGCTTGTGGTGCTGTGGCTTAGTTGGTTAAAGCGCCTGTCTAGTAAACAGGAGATCCTGAGTTCGAATCTCAGCAGTGCCTTGTTTTCATCATCTGAAAAACAAACTTCCTATCTTAAAAATGGGAATTTCACTTGCGTAAAACCTCAAATTTACCTTGGCTGCGTCTCTACTGATAGTGCAATTGTGAGATTAAGAATTTCTTCTGTATAGGGGCCAAAAAGGAAGGAAGATGGCATCAAACATAAAACCAGTGGATTTTGTCTTTAGCTTAGTTGGTCAAAGCGCCTGTTTAGTAAACAGAAAATCTTGATTTCGAATGTCAGCAGTGCTTTTCTTTCTTCACCTCAGTTTGGGCCATTTTAGCCAAAGAAAGAGGACTTTTGTTCTTGTATGACATTAAACCTGTCTTTACCACAGTCCTAACATAGTGCAGTTGAGAGAAAAAAATCTCTGCTGTCGAAGTGCTTAAAAAGGAATTAGATGATATAATTTTCTTTAGAGAATAAAGGATGCATCAAGCATTAAAAGATAAAACCAGTGGAATTACACTTCTGACTCTGCAAAGTTTGATAGCAGCTTTCTTAAAAAGGAAGATAAACTTTCAAGCTTGAAGTATCTACCGCTTGGGCTAGAAAATAAATCAAAACAATACAACGTGTAACAAGCAGATTAAACCGACGAGGATGGGATTCGAACCCATGCATGCAGAGCACAATGGATTAGCAGTCCATCGCCTTAACCACTCGGCCACCTCGTCTACATGGCACTCATGCGCTAAGGAGATAAGATGTAATGATTATTTTTACCAGTCAGTGTGCTTTCTCTGAAGATTTTATGTCAGCTTTTGTCAGAGTGGCCTTATATTATCTCCTACAGTGTCTATTTTTTAAAGTTAGATTGGGGCAAACTCTGTAGGAAATAAACCAGTGCTCAGGGTTTTAATACCAACTTTTCAATCATTCCTAATTTTTCCTCCATTGGCCCTGCCGTGGAATTCCTTCAATCCGCCTATTTTGTGTCATAACTTGGAAGAAAAATAAGTCCCAAATTAAAGCTGGACTTCATGACTGAGAATTACATCCTGTTCCTCGTTTCTGTGTGCATGGAATGAAACTCAACTCAATGTTGTCTTGCTAAGTTAACCACTTGAAAGTTTTGATTGGTGCTGACATCTTCCCTAGATTTCATAGGCTTTCCAGCTTGTGGTGCTGTGGCTTAGTTGGTTAAAGCGCCTGTCTAGTAAACAGGAGATCCTGAGTTCGAATCTCAGCAGTGCCTTGTTTTCATCATCTGAAAAACAAACTTCCTATCTCAAAAATGGGAATTTCACTTGCGTAAAACCTCAAATTTACCTTGGCTGCGTCTCTACTGATAGTGCAATTGTGAGATTAAGAATTTCTTCTGTATAGGGGCCAAAAAGGAAGGAAGATGGCATCAAGCATAACAACATAAAACCAGTGGATTTTGTCCTTTAGCTTAGTTGGTCAAAGCGCCTGTTTAGTAAACAGAAAATCTTGATTTCGAATGTCAGCAGTGCTTTTCTTTCTTCACCTCAGTTTGGGCTATTTTAGCCAAAGAAAGAGGACTTTTGTTCTTGTATGACATTAAACCTGTCTTTACCACAGTCCTAACATAGTGCAGTTGAGAGAAAAAAATCTCTGCTGTCGAAGTGCTTAAAAAGGAATTAGATGATATAATTTTCTTTAGAGAATAAAGGATGCATCAAGCATTAAAAGATAAAACCAGTGGAATTACACTTCTGACTCTGCAAAGTTTGATAGCAGCTTTCTTAAAAAGGAAGATAAACTTTCAAGCTTGAAGTATCTACCGCTTGGGCTAGAAAAGAAATCAAAACAATACAACGTGTAACAAGCAGATTAAACCGACGAGGATGGGATTCGAACCCATGCATGCAGAGCACAATGGATTAGCAGTCCATCGCCTTAACCACTCGGCCACCTCGTCTACATGGCGCTCATGCGCTAAGGAGATAAGATGTAATGATTATTTTTACCAGTCAGTGTGCTTTCTCTGAAGATTTTATGTCAGCTTTTGTCAGAGTGGCCTTATATTATCTCCTACAGTGTCTATTTTTTAAAGTTAGATTGGGGCAAACTCTGTAGGAAATAAACCAGTGCTCAGGGTTTTAATACCAACTTTTCAATCATTCCTAATTTTTCCTCCATTGGCCCTGCCGTGGAATTCCTTCAATCCGCCTATTTTGTGTCATAACTTGGAAGAAAAATAAGTCCCAAATTAAAGCTGGACTTCATGACTGAGAATTACATCCTGTTCCTCGTTTCTGTGTGCATGGAATGAAACTCAACTCAATGTTGTCTTGCTAAGTTAACCACTTGAAAGTTTTGATTGGTGCTGACATCTTCCCTAGATTTCATAGGCTTTCCAGCTTGTGGTGCTGTGGCTTAGTTGGTTAAAGCGCCTGTCTAGTAAACAGGAGATCCTGAGTTCGAATCTCAGCAGTGCCTTGTTTTCATCATCTGAAAAACAAACTTCCTATCTTAAAAATGGGAATTTCACTTGCGTAAAACCTCAAATTTACCTTGGCTGCGTCTCTACTGATAGTGCAATTGTGAGATTAAGAATTTCTTCTGTATAGGGGCCAAAAAGGAAGGAAGATGGCATCAAACATAAAACCAGTGGATTTTGTCTTTAGCTTAGTTGGTCAAAGCGCCTGTTTAGTAAACAGAAAATCTTGATTTCGAATGTCAGCAGTGCTTTTCTTTCTTCACCTCAGTTTGGGCCATTTTAGCCAAAGAAAGAGGACTTTTGTTCTTGTATGACATTAAACCTGTCTTTACCACAGTCCTAACATAGTGCAGTTGAGAGAAAAAAATCTCTGCTGTCGAAGTGCTTAAAAAGGAATTAGATGATATAATTTTCTTTAGAGAATAAAGGATGCATCAAGCATTAAAAGATAAAACCAGTGGAATTACACTTCTGACTCTGCAAAGTTTGATAGCAGCTTTCTTAAAAAGGAAGATAAACTTTCAAGCTTGAAGTATCTACCGCTTGGGCTAGAAAATAAATCAAAACAATACAACGTGTAACAAGCAGATTAAACCGACGAGGATGGGATTCGAACCCATGCATGCAGAGCACAATGGATTAGCAGTCCATCGCCTTAACCACTCGGCCACCTCGTCTACATGGCACTCATGCGCTAAGGAGATAAGATGTAATGATTATTTTTACCAGTCAGTGTGCTTTCTCTGAAGATTTTATGTCAGCTTTTGTCAGAGTGGCCTTATATTATCTCCTACAGTGTCTATTTTTTAAAGTTAGATTGGGGCAAACTCTGTAGGAAATAAACCAGTGCTCAGGGTTTTAATACCAACTTTTCAATCATTCCTAATTTTTCCTCCATTGGCCCTGCCGTGGAATTCCTTCAATCCGCCTATTTTGTGTCATAACTTGGAAGAAAAATAAGTCCCAAATTAAAGCTGGACTTCATGACTGAGAATTACATCCTGTTCCTCGTTTCTGTGTGCATGGAATGAAACTCAACTCAATGTTGTCTTGCTAAGTTAACCACTTGAAAGTTTTGATTGGTGCTGACATCTTCCCTAGATTTCATAGGCTTTCCAGCTTGTGGTGCTGTGGCTTAGTTGGTTAAAGCGCCTGTCTAGTAAACAGGAGATCCTGAGTTCGAATCTCAGCAGTGCCTTGTTTTCATCATCTGAAAAACAAACTTCCTATCTCAAAAATGGGAATTTCACTTGCGTAAAACCTCAAATTTACCTTGGCTGCGTCTCTACTGATAGTGCAATTGTGAGATTAAGAATTTCTTCTGTATAGGGGCCAAAAAGGAAGGAAGATGGCATCAAGCATAACAACATAAAACCAGTGGATTTTGTCCTTTAGCTTAGTTGGTCAAAGCGCCTGTTTAGTAAACAGAAAATCTTGATTTCGAATGTCAGCAGTGCTTTTCTTTCTTCACCTCAGTTTGGGCTATTTTAGCCAAAGAAAGAGGACTTTTGTTCTTGTATGACATTAAACCTGTCTTTACCACAGTCCTAACATAGTGCAGTTGAGAGAAAAAAATCTCTGCTGTCGAAGTGCTTAAAAAGGAATTAGATGATATAATTTTCTTTAGAGAATAAAGGATGCATCAAGCATTAAAAGATAAAACCAGTGGAATTACACTTCTGACTCTGCAAAGTTTGATAGCAGCTTTCTTAAAAAGGAAGATAAACTTTCAAGCTTGAAGTATCTACCGCTTGGGCTAGAAAAGAAATCAAAACAATACAACGTGTAACAAGCAGATTAAACCGACGAGGATGGGATTCGAACCCATGCATGCAGAGCACAATGGATTAGCAGTCCATCGCCTTAACCACTCGGCCACCTCGTCTACATGGCGCTCATGCGCTAAGGAGATAAGATGTAATGATTATTTTTACCAGTCAGTGTGCTTTCTCTGAAGATTTTATGTCAGCTTTTGTCAGAGTGGCCTTATATTATCTCCTACAGTGTCTATTTTTTAAAGTTAGATTGGGGCAAACTCTGTAGGAAATAAACCAGTGCTCAGGGTTTTAATACCAACTTTTCAATCATTCCTAATTTTTCCTCCATTGGCCCTGCCGTGGAATTCCTTCAATCCGCCTATTTTGTGTCATAACTTGGAAGAAAAATAAGTCCCAAATTAAAGCTGGACTTCATGACTGAGAATTACATCCTGTTCCTCGTTTCTGTGTGCATGGAATGAAACTCAACTCAATGTTGTCTTGCTAAGTTAACCACTTGAAAGTTTTGATTGGTGCTGACATCTTCCCTAGATTTCATAGGCTTTCCAGCTTGTGGTGCTGTGGCTTAGTTGGTTAAAGCGCCTGTCTAGTAAACAGGAGATCCTGAGTTCGAATCTCAGCAGTGCCTTGTTTTCATCATCTGAAAAACAAACTTCCTATCTCAAAAATGGGAATTTCACTTGCGTAAAACCTCAAATTTACCTTGGCTGCGTCTCTACTGATAGTGCAATTGTGAGATTAAGAATTTCTTCTGTATAGGGGCCAAAAAGGAAGGAAGATGGCATCAAACATAAAACCAGTGGATTTTGTCTTTAGCTTAGTTGGTCAAAGCGCCTGTTTAGTAAACAGAAAATCTTGATTTCGAATGTCAGCAGTGCTTTTCTTTCTTCACCTCAGTTTGGGCCATTTTAGCCAAAAAAAGAGGACTTTTGTTCTTGTATGACATTAAACCTGTCTTTACCACAGTCCTAACATAGTGCAGTTGAGAGAAAAAAATCTCTGCTGTCGAAGTGCTTAAAAAGGAATTAGATGATATAATTTTCTTTAGAGAATAAAGGATGCATCAAGCATTAAAAGATAAAACCAGTGGAATTACACTTCTGACTCTGCAAAGTTTGATAGCAGCTTTCTTAAAAAGGAAGATAAACTTTCAAGCTTGAAGTATCTACCGCTTGGGCTAGAAAAGAAATCAAAACAATACAATGTGTAACAAGCAGATTAAACCGACGAGGATGGGATTCGAACCCATGCATGCAGAGCACAATGGATTAGCAGTCCATCGCCTTAACCACTCGGCCACCTCGTCTACATGCCGCTCATGCGCTAAGGAGATAAGATGTAATGATTATTTTTACCAGTCAGTGTGCTTTCTCTGAAGATTTTATGTCAGCTTTTGTCAGAGTGGCCTTATATTATCTCCTACAGTGTCTATTTTTTAAAGTTAGATTGGGGCAAACTCTGTAGGAAATAAACCAGTGCTCAGGGTTTTAATACCAACTTTTCAATCATTCCTAATTTTTCCTCCTTTGGCCCTGCCGTGGAATTCCTTCAATCCGCCTATTTTGTGTCATAACTTGGAAGAAAAATAAGTCCCAAATTAAAGCTGGACTTCATGACTGAGAATTACATCCTGTTCCTCGTTTCTGTGTGCATGGAATGAAACTCAACTCAATGTTGTCTTGCTAAGTTAACCACTTGAAAGTTTTGATTGGTGCTGACATCTTCCCTAGATTTCATAGGCTTTCCAGCTTGTGGTGCTGTGGCTTAGTTGGTTAAAGCGCCTGTCTAGTAAACAGGAGATCCTGAGTTCGAATCTCAGCAGTGCCTTGTTTTCATCATCTGAAAAACAAACTTCCTATCTTAAAAATGGGAATTTCACTTGCGTAAAACCTCAAATTTACCTTGGCTGCGTCTCTACTGATAGTGCAATTGTGAGATTAAGAATTTCTTCTGTATAGGGGCCAAAAAGGAAGGAAGATGGCATCAAACATAAAACCAGTGGATTTTGTCTTTAGCTTAGTTGGTCAAAGCGCCTGTTTAGTAAACAGAAAATCTTGATTTCGAATGTCAGCAGTGCTTTTCTTTCTTCACCTCAGTTTGGGCCATTTTAGCCAAAAAAAGAGGACTTTTGTTCTTGTATGACATTAAACCTGTCTTTACCACAGTCCTAACATAGTGCAGTTGAGAGAAAAAAATCTCTGCTGTCGAAGTGCTTAAAAAGGAATTAGATGATATAATTTTCTTTAGAGAATAAAGGATGCATCAAGCATTAAAAGATAAAACCAGTGGAATTACACTTCTGACTCTGCAAAGTTTGATAGCAGCTTTCTTAAAAAGGAAGATAAACTTTCAAGCTTGAAGTATCTACCGCTTGGGCTAGAAAAGAAATCAAAACAATACAACGTGTAACAAGCAGATTAAACCAACGAGGATGGGATTCGAACCCATGCATGCAGAGCACAATGGATTAGCAGTCCATCGCCTTAACCACTCGGCCACCTCGTCTACATGCCGCTCATGCGCTAAGGAGATAAGATGTAATGATTATTTTTACCAGTCAGTGTGCTTTCTCTGAAGATTTTATGTCAGCTTTTGTCAGAGTGGCCTTATATTATCTCCTACAGTGTCTATTTTTTAAAGTTAGATTGGGGCAAACTCTGTAGGAAATAAACCAGTGCTCAGGGTTTTAATACCAACTTTTCAATCATTCCTAATTTTTCCTCCTTTGGCCCTGCCGTGGAATTCCTTCAATCCGCCTATTTTGTGTCATAACTTGGAAGAAAAATAAGTCCCAAATTAAAGCTGGACTTCATGACTGAGAATTACATCCTGTTCCTCGTTTCTGTGTGCATGGAATGAAACTCAACTCAATGTTGTCTTGCTAAGTTAACCACTTGAAAGTTTTGATTGGTGCTGACATCTTCCCTAGATTTCATAGGCTTTCCAGCTTGTGGTGCTGTGGCTTAGTTGGTTAAAGCGCCTGTCTAGTAAACAGGAGATCCTGAGTTCGAATCTCAGCAGTGCCTTGTTTTCATCATCTGAAAAACAAACTTCCTATCTTAAAAATGGGAATTTCACTTGCGTAAAACCTCAAATTTACCTTGGCTGCGTCTCTACTGATAGTGCAATTGTGAGATTAAGAATTTCTTCTGTATAGGGGCCAAAAAGGAAGGAAGATGGCATCAAGCATAACAACATAAAACCAGTGGATTTTGTCCTTTAGCTTAGTTGGTCAAAGCGCCTGTTTAGTAAACAGAAAATCTTGATTTCGAATGTCAGCAGTGCTTTTCTTTCTTCACCTCAGTTTGGGCCATTTTAGCCAAAGAAAGAGGACTTTTGTTCTTGTATGACATTAAACCTGTCTTTACCACAGTCCTAACATAGTGCAGTTGAGAGAAAAAAATCTCTGCTGTCGAAGTGCTTAAAAAGGAATTAGATGATATAATTTTCTTTAGAGAATAAAGGATGCATCAAGCATTAAAAGATAAAACCAGTGGAATTACACTTCTGACTCTGCAAAGTTTGATAGCAGCTTTCTTAAAAAGGAAGATAAACTTTCAAGCTTGAAGTATCTACCGCTTGGGCTAGAAAATAAATCAAAACAATACAACGTGTAACAAGCAGATTAAACCGACGAGGATGGGATTCGAACCCATGCATGCAGAGCACAATGGATTAGCAGTCCATCGCCTTAACCACTCGGCCACCTCGTCTACATGGCACTCATGCGCTAAGGAGATAAGATGTAATGATTATTTTTACCAGTCAGTGTGCTTTCTCTGAAGATTTTATGTCAGCTTTTGTCAGAGTGGCCTTATATTATCTCCTACATTGTCTATTTTTTAAAGTTAGAATGGGGCAAACTCTGTAAGAAATAAACCAGTGCTCAGGGTTTTAATACCAACTTTTCAATCATTCCTAATTTTTCCTCCTTTGGCCCTGCCGTGGAATTCCTTCAATCCGCCTATTTTGTGTCATAACTTGGAAGAAAAATAAGTCCCAAATTAAAGCTGGACTTCATGACTGAGAATTACATCCTGTTCCTCGTTTCTGTGTGCATGGAATGAAACTCAACTCAATGTTGTCTTGCTAAGTTAACCACTTGAAAGTTTTGATTGGTGCTGACATCTTCCCTAGATTTCATAGGCTTTCCAGCTTGTGGTGCTGTGGCTTAGTTGGTTAAAGCGCCTGTCTAGTAAACAGGAGATCCTGAGTTCGAATCTCAGCAGTGCCTTGTTTTCATCATCTGAAAAAACAAACTTCCTATCTTAAAAATGGGAATTTCACTTGCGTAAAACCTCAAATTTACCTTGGCTGCGTCTCTACTGATAGTGCAATTGTGAGATTAAGAATTTCTTCTGTATAGGGGCCAAAAAGGAAGGAAGATGGCATCAAACATAAAACCAGTGGATTTTGTCTTTAGCTTAGTTGGTCAAAGCGCCTGTTTAGTAAACAGAAAATCTTGATTTCGAATGTCAGCAGTGCTTTTCTTTCTTCACCTCAGTTTGGGCCATTTTAGCCAAAAAAAGAGGACTTTTGTTCTTGTATGACATTAAACCTGTCTTTACCACAGTCCTAACATAGTGCAGTTGAGAGAAAAAAATCTCTGCTGTCGAAGTGCTTAAAAAGGAATTAGATGATATAATTTTCTTTAGAGAATAAAGGATGCATCAAGCATTAAAAGATAAAACCAGTGGAATTACACTTCTGACTCTGCAAAGTTTGATAGCAGCTTTCTTAAAAAGGAAGATAAACTTTCAAGCTTGAAGTATCTACCGCTTGGGCTAGAAAAGAAATCAAAACAATACAACGTGTAACAAGCAGATTAAACCAACGAGGATGGGATTCGAACCCATGCATGCAGAGCACAATGGATTAGCAGTCCATCGCCTTAACCACTCGGCCACCTCGTCTACATGCCGCTCATGCGCTAAGGAGATAAGATGTAATGATTATTTTTACCAGTCAGTGTGCTTTCTCTGAAGATTTTATGTCAGCTTTTGTCAGAGTGGCCTTATATTATCTCCTACAGTGTCTATTTTTTAAAGTTAGATTGGGGCAAACTCTGTAGGAAATAAACCAGTGCTCAGGGTTTTAATACCAACTTTTCAATCATTCCTAATTTTTCCTCCTTTGGCCCTGCCGTGGAATTCCTTCAATCCGCCTATTTTGTGTCATAACTTGGAAGAAAAATAAGTCCCAAATTAAAGCTGGACTTCATGACTGAGAATTACATCCTGTTCCTCGTTTCTGTGTGCATGGAATGAAACTCAACTCAATGTTGTCTTGCTAAGTTAACCACTTGAAAGTTTTGATTGGTGCTGACATCTTCCCTAGATTTCATAGGCTTTCCAGCTTGTGGTGCTGTGGCTTAGTTGGTTAAAGCGCCTGTCTAGTAAACAGGAGATCCTGAGTTCGAATCTCAGCAGTGCCTTGTTTTCATCATCTGAAAAACAAACTTCCTATCTTAAAAATGGGAATTTCACTTGCGTAAAACCTCAAATTTACCTTGGCTGCGTCTCTACTGATAGTGCAATTGTGAGATTAAGAATTTCTTCTGTATAGGGGCCAAAAAGGAAGGAAGATGGCATCAAACATAAAACCAGTGGATTTTGTCTTTAGCTTAGTTGGTCAAAGCGCCTGTTTAGTAAACAGAAAATCTTGATTTCGAATGTCAGCAGTGCTTTTCTTTCTTCACCTCAGTTTGGGCCATTTTAGCCAAAAAAAGAGGACTTTTGTTCTTGTATGACATTAAACCTGTCTTTACCACAGTCCTAACATAGTGCAGTTGAGAGAAAAAAATCTCTGCTGTCGAAGTGCTTAAAAAGGAATTAGATGATATAATTTTCTTTAGAGAATAAAGGATGCATCAAGCATTAAAAGATAAAACCAGTGGAATTACACTTCTGACTCTGCAAAGTTTGATAGCAGCTTTCTTAAAAAGGAAGATAAACTTTCAAGCTTGAAGTATCTACCGCTTGGGCTAGAAAAGAAATCAAAACAATACAACGTGTAACAAGCAGATTAAACCGACGAGGATGGGATTCGAACCCATGCATGCAGAGCACAATGGATTAGCAGTCCATCGCCTTAACCACTCGGCCACCTCGTCTACATGCCGCTCATGCGCTAAGGAGATAAGATGTAATGATTATTTTTACCAGTCAGTGTGCTTTCTCTGAAGATTTTATGTCAGCTTTTGTCAGAGTGGCCTTATATTATCTCCTACAGTGTCTATTTTTTAAAGTTAGATTGGGGCAAACTCTGTAGGAAATAAACCAGTGCTCAGGGTTTTAATACCAACTTTTCAATCATTCCTAATTTTTCCTCCTTTGGCCCTGCCGTGGAATTCCTTCAATCCGCCTATTTTGTGTCATAACTTGGAAGAAAAATAAGTCCCAAATTAAAGCTGGACTTCATGACTGAGAATTACATCCTGTTCCTCGTTTCTGTGTGCATGGAATGAAACTCAACTCAATGTTGTCTTGCTAAGTTAACCACTTGAAAGTTTTGATTGGTGCTGACATCTTCCCTAGATTTCATAGGCTTTCCAGCTTGTGGTGCTGTGGCTTAGTTGGTTAAAGCGCCTGTCTAGTAAACAGGAGATCCTGAGTTCGAATCTCAGCAGTGCCTTGTTTTCATCATCTGAAAAACAAACTTCCTATCTTAAAAATGGGAATTTCACTTGCGTAAAACCTCAAATTTACCTTGGCTGCGTCTCTACTGATAGTGCAATTGTGAGATTAAGAATTTCTTCTGTATAGGGGCCAAAAAGGAAGGAAGATGGCATCAAACATAAAACCAGTGGATTTTGTCTTTAGCTTAGTTGGTCAAAGCGCCTGTTTAGTAAACAGAAAATCTTGATTTCGAATGTCAGCAGTGCTTTTCTTTCTTCACCTCAGTTTGGGCCATTTTAGCCAAAAAAAGAGGACTTTTGTTCTTGTATGACATTAAACCTGTCTTTACCACAGTCCTAACATAGTGCAGTTGAGAGAAAAAAATCTCTGCTGTCGAAGTGCTTAAAAAGGAATTAGATGATATAATTTTCTTTAGAGAATAAAGGATGCATCAAGCATTAAAAGATAAAACCAGTGGAATTACACTTCTGACTCTGCAAAGTTTGATAGCAGCTTTCTTAAAAAGGAAGATAAACTTTCAAGCTTGAAGTATCTACCGCTTGGGCTAGAAAAGAAATCAAAACAATACAACGTGTAACAAGCAGATTAAACCAACGAGGATGGGATTCGAACCCATGCATGCAGAGCACAATGGATTAGCAGTCCATCGCCTTAACCACTCGGCCACCTCGTCTACATGCCGCTCATGCGCTAAGGAGATAAGATGTAATGATTATTTTTACCAGTCAGTGTGCTTTCTCTGAAGATTTTATGTCAGCTTTTGTCAGAGTGGCCTTATATTATCTCCTACAGTGTCTATTTTTTAAAGTTAGATTGGGGCAAACTCTGTAGGAAATAAACCAGTGCTCAGGGTTTTAATACCAACTTTTCAATCATTCCTAATTTTTCCTCCTTTGGCCCTGCCGTGGAATTCCTTCAATCCGCCTATTTTGTGTCATAACTTGGAAGAAAAATAAGTCCCAAATTAAAGCTGGACTTCATGACTGAGAATTACATCCTGTTCCTCGTTTCTGTGTGCATGGAATGAAACTCAACTCAATGTTGTCTTGCTAAGTTAACCACTTGAAAGTTTTGATTGGTGCTGACATCTTCCCTAGATTTCATAGGCTTTCCAGCTTGTGGTGCTGTGGCTTAGTTGGTTAAAGCGCCTGTCTAGTAAACAGGAGATCCTGAGTTCGAATCTCAGCAGTGCCTTGTTTTCATCATCTGAAAAACAAACTTCCTATCTTAAAAATGGGAATTTCACTTGCGTAAAACCTCAAATTTACCTTGGCTGCGTCTCTACTGATAGTGCAATTGTGAGATTAAGAATTTCTTCTGTATAGGGGCCAAAAAGGAAGGAAGATGGCATCAAGCATAACAACATAAAACCAGTGGATTTTGTCCTTTAGCTTAGTTGGTCAAAGCGCCTGTTTAGTAAACAGAAAATCTTGATTTCGAATGTCAGCAGTGCTTTTCTTTCTTCACCTCAGTTTGGGCCATTTTAGCCAAAGAAAGAGGACTTTTGTTCTTGTATGACATTAAACCTGTCTTTACCACAGTCCTAACATAGTGCAGTTGAGAGAAAAAAATCTCTGCTGTCGAAGTGCTTAAAAAGGAATTAGATGATATAATTTTCTTTAGAGAATAAAGGATGCATCAAGCATTAAAAGATAAAACCAGTGGAATTACACTTCTGACTCTGCAAAGTTTGATAGCAGCTTTCTTAAAAAGGAAGATAAACTTTCAAGCTTGAAGTATCTACCGCTTGGGCTAGAAAATAAATCAAAACAATACAACGTGTAACAAGCAGATTAAACCGACGAGGATGGGATTCGAACCCATGCATGCAGAGCACAATGGATTAGCAGTCCATCGCCTTAACCACTCGGCCACCTCGTCTACATGGCACTCATGCGCTAAGGAGATAAGATGTAATGATTATTTTTACCAGTCAGTGTGCTTTCTCTGAAGATTTTATGTCAGCTTTTGTCAGAGTGGCCTTATATTATCTCCTACAGTGTCTATTTTTTAAAGTTAGATTGGGGCAAACTCTGTAGGAAATAAACCAGTGCTCAGGGTTTTAATACCAACTTTTCAATCATTCCTAATTTTTCCTCCATTGGCCCTGCCGTGGAATTCCTTCAATCCGCCTATTTTGTGTCATAACTTGGAAGAAAAATAAGTCCCAAATTAAAGCTGGACTTCATGACTGAGAATTACATCCTGTTCCTCGTTTCTGTGTGCATGGAATGAAACTCAACTCAATGTTGTCTTGCTAAGTTAACCACTTGAAAGTTTTGATTGGTGCTGACATCTTCCCTAGATTTCATAGGCTTTCCAGCTTGTGGTGCTGTGGCTTAGTTGGTTAAAGCGCCTGTCTAGTAAACAGGAGATCCTGAGTTCGAATCTCAGCAGTGCCTTGTTTTCATCATCTGAAAAACAAACTTCCTATCTTAAAAATGGGAATTTCACTTGCGTAAAACCTCAAATTTACCTTGGCTGCGTCTCTACTGATAGTGCAATTGTGAGATTAAGAATTTCTTCTGTATAGGGGCCAAAAAGGAAGGAAGATGGCATCAAGCATAACAACATAAAACCAGTGGATTTTGTCCTTTAGCTTAGTTGGTCAAAGCGCCTGTTTAGTAAACAGAAAATCTTGATTTCGAATGTCAGCAGTGCTTTTCTTTCTTCACCTCAGTTTGGGCTATTTTAGCCAAAGAAAGAGGACTTTTGTTCTTGTATGACATTAAACCTGTCTTTACCACAGTCCTAACATAGTGCAGTTGAGAGAAAAAAATCTCTGCTGTCGAAGTGCTTAAAAAGGAATTAGATGATATAATTTTCTTTAGAGAATAAAGGATGCATCAAGCATTAAAAGATAAAACCAGTGGAATTACACTTCTGACTCTGCAAAGTTTGATAGCAGCTTTCTTAAAAAGGAAGATAAACTTTCAAGCTTGAAGTATCTACCGCTTGGGCTAGAAAAGAAATCAAAACAATACAACGTGTAACAAGCAGATTAAACCGACGAGGATGGGATTCGAACCCATGCATGCAGAGCACAATGGATTAGCAGTCCATCGCCTTAACCACTCGGCCACCTCGTCTACATGGCGCTCATGCGCTAAGGAGATAAGATGTAATGATTATTTTTACCAGTCAGTGTGCTTTCTCTGAAGATTTTATGTCAGCTTTTGTCAGAGTGGCCTTATATTATCTCCCACAGTGTCTATTTTTTAAAGTTAGATTGGGGCAAACTCTGTAGGAAATAAACCAGTGCTCAGGGTTTTAATACCAACTTTTCAATCATTCCTAATTTTTCCTCCATTGGCCCTGCCGTGGAATTCCTTCAATCCGCCTATTTTGTGTCATAACTTGGAAGAAAAATAAGTCCCAAATTAAAGCTGGACTTCATGACTGAGAATTACATCCTGTTCCTCGTTTCTGTGTGCATGGAATGAAACTCAACTCAATGTTGTCTTGCTAAGTTAACCACTTGAAAGTTTTGATTGGTGCTGACATCTTCCCTAGATTTCATAGGCTTTCCAGCTTGTGGTGCTGTGGCTTAGTTGGTTAAAGCGCCTGTCTAGTAAACAGGAGATCCTGAGTTCGAATCTCAGCAGTGCCTTGTTTTCATCATCTGAAAAACAAACTTCCTATCTCAAAAATGGGAATTTCACTTGCGTAAAACCTCAAATTTACCTTGGCTGCGTCTCTACTGATAGTGCAATTGTGAGATTAAGAATTTCTTCTGTATAGGGGCCAAAAAGGAAGGAAGATGGCATCAAACATAAAACCAGTGGATTTTGTCTTTAGCTTAGTTGGTCAAAGCGCCTGTTTAGTAAACAGAAAATCTTGATTTCGAATGTCAGCAGTGCTTTTCTTTCTTCACCTCAGTTTGGGCCATTTTAGCCAAAAAAAGAGGACTTTTGTTCTTGTATGACATTAAACCTGTCTTTACCACAGTCCTAACATAGTGCAGTTGAGAGAAAAAAATCTCTGCTGTCGAAGTGCTTAAAAAGGAATTAGATGATATAATTTTCTTTAGAGAATAAAGGATGCATCAAGCATTAAAAGATAAAACCAGTGGAATTACACTTCTGACTCTGCAAAGTTTGATAGCAGCTTTCTTAAAAAGGAAGATAAACTTTCAAGCTTGAAGTATCTACCGCTTGGGCTAGAAAAGAAATCAAAACAATACAATGTGTAACAAGCAGATTAAACCGACGAGGATGGGATTCGAACCCATGCATGCAGAGCACAATGGATTAGCAGTCCATCGCCTTAACCACTCGGCCACCTCGTCTACATGCCGCTCATGCGCTAAGGAGATAAGATGTAATGATTATTTTTACCAGTCAGTGTGCTTTCTCTGAAGATTTTATGTCAGCTTTTGTCAGAGTGGCCTTATATTATCTCCTACATTGTCTATTTTTTAAAGTTAGAATGGGGCAAACTCTGTAAGAAATAAACCAGTGCTCAGGGTTTTAATACCAACTTTTCAATCATTCCTAATTTTTCCTCCTTTGGCCCTGCCGTGGAATTCCTTCAATCCGCCTATTTTGTGTCATAACTTGGAAGAAAAATAAGTCCCAAATTAAAGCTGGACTTCATGACTGAGAATTACATCCTGTTCCTCGTTTCTGTGTGCATGGAATGAAACTCAACTCAATGTTGTCTTGCTAAGTTAACCACTTGAAAGTTTTGATTGGTGCTGACATCTTCCCTAGATTTCATAGGCTTTCCAGCTTGTGGTGCTGTGGCTTAGTTGGTTAAAGCGCCTGTCTAGTAAACAGGAGATCCTGAGTTCGAATCTCAGCAGTGCCTTGTTTTCATCATCTGAAAAAACAAACTTCCTATCTTAAAAATGGGAATTTCACTTGCGTAAAACCTCAAATTTACCTTGGCTGCGTCTCTACTGATAGTGCAATTGTGAGATTAAGAATTTCTTCTGTATAGGGGCCAAAAAGGAAGGAAGATGGCATCAAGCATAACAACATAAAACCAGTGGATTTTGTCCTTTAGCTTAGTTGGTCAAAGCGCCTGTTTAGTAAACAGAAAATCTTGATTTCGAATGTCAGCAGTGCTTTTCTTTCTTCACCTCAGTTTGGGCTATTTTAGCCAAAGAAAGAGGACTTTTGTTCTTGTATGACATTAAACCTGTCTTTACCACAGTCCTAACATAGTGCAGTTGAGAGAAAAAAATCTCTGCTGTCGAAGTGCTTAAAAAGGAATTAGATGATATAATTTTCTTTAGAGAATAAAGGATGCATCAAGCATTAAAAGATAAAACCAGTGGAATTACACTTCTGACTCTGCAAAGTTTGATAGCAGCTTTCTTAAAAAGGAAGATAAACTTTCAAGCTTGAAGTATCTACCGCTTGGGCTAGAAAAGAAATCAAAACAATACAACGTGTAACAAGCAGATTAAACCGACGAGGATGGGATTCGAACCCATGCATGCAGAGCACAATGGATTAGCAGTCCATCGCCTTAACCACTCGGCCACCTCGTCTACATGGCGCTCATGCGCTAAGGAGATAAGATGTAATGATTATTTTTACCAGTCAGTGTGCTTTCTCTGAAGATTTTATGTCAGCTTTTGTCAGAGTGGCCTTATATTATCTCCCACAGTGTCTATTTTTTAAAGTTAGATTGGGGCAAACTCTGTAGGAAATAAACCAGTGCTCAGGGTTTTAATACCAACTTTTCAATCATTCCTAATTTTTCCTCCATTGGCCCTGCCGTGGAATTCCTTCAATCCGCCTATTTTGTGTCATAACTTGGAAGAAAAATAAGTCCCAAATTAAAGCTGGACTTCATGACTGAGAATTACATCCTGTTCCTCGTTTCTGTGTGCATGGAATGAAACTCAACTCAATGTTGTCTTGCTAAGTTAACCACTTGAAAGTTTTGATTGGTGCTGACATCTTCCCTAGATTTCATAGGCTTTCCAGCTTGTGGTGCTGTGGCTTAGTTGGTTAAAGCGCCTGTCTAGTAAACAGGAGATCCTGAGTTCGAATCTCAGCAGTGCCTTGTTTTCATCATCTGAAAAACAAACTTCCTATCTCAAAAATGGGAATTTCACTTGCGTAAAACCTCAAATTTACCTTGGCTGCGTCTCTACTGATAGTGCAATTGTGAGATTAAGAATTTCTTCTGTATAGGGGCCAAAAAGGAAGGAAGATGGCATCAAACATAAAACCAGTGGATTTTGTCTTTAGCTTAGTTGGTCAAAGCGCCTGTTTAGTAAACAGAAAATCTTGATTTCGAATGTCAGCAGTGCTTTTCTTTCTTCACCTCAGTTTGGGCCATTTTAGCCAAAAAAAGAGGACTTTTGTTCTTGTATGACATTAAACCTGTCTTTACCACAGTCCTAACATAGTGCAGTTGAGAGAAAAAAATCTCTGCTGTCGAAGTGCTTAAAAAGGAATTAGATGATATAATTTTCTTTAGAGAATAAAGGATGCATCAAGCATTAAAAGATAAAACCAGTGGAATTACACTTCTGACTCTGCAAAGTTTGATAGCAGCTTTCTTAAAAAGGAAGATAAACTTTCAAGCTTGAAGTATCTACCGCTTGGGCTAGAAAAGAAATCAAAACAATACAATGTGTAACAAGCAGATTAAACCGACGAGGATGGGATTCGAACCCATGCATGCAGAGCACAATGGATTAGCAGTCCATCGCCTTAACCACTCGGCCACCTCGTCTACATGCCGCTCATGCGCTAAGGAGATAAGATGTAATGATTATTTTTACCAGTCAGTGTGCTTTCTCTGAAGATTTTATGTCAGCTTTTGTCAGAGTGGCCTTATATTATCTCCTACATTGTCTATTTTTTAAAGTTAGAATGGGGCAAACTCTGTAAGAAATAAACCAGTGCTCAGGGTTTTAATACCAACTTTTCAATCATTCCTAATTTTTCCTCCTTTGGCCCTGCCGTGGAATTCCTTCAATCCGCCTATTTTGTGTCATAACTTGGAAGAAAAATAAGTCCCAAATTAAAGCTGGACTTCATGACTGAGAATTACATCCTGTTCCTCGTTTCTGTGTGCATGGAATGAAACTCAACTCAATGTTGTCTTGCTAAGTTAACCACTTGAAAGTTTTGATTGGTGCTGACATCTTCCCTAGATTTCATAGGCTTTCCAGCTTGTGGTGCTGTGGCTTAGTTGGTTAAAGCGCCTGTCTAGTAAACAGGAGATCCTGAGTTCGAATCTCAGCAGTGCCTTGTTTTCATCATCTGAAAAAACAAACTTCCTATCTTAAAAATGGGAATTTCACTTGCGTAAAACCTCAAATTTACCTTGGCTGCGTCTCTACTGATAGTGCAATTGTGAGATTAAGAATTTCTTCTGTATAGGGGCCAAAAAGGAAGGAAGATGGCATCAAACATAAAACCAGTGGATTTTGTCTTTAGCTTAGTTGGTCAAAGCGCCTGTTTAGTAAACAGAAAATCTTGATTTCGAATGTCAGCAGTGCTTTTCTTTCTTCACCTCAGTTTGGGCCATTTTAGCCAAAAAAAGAGGACTTTTGTTCTTGTATGACATTAAACCTGTCTTTACCACAGTCCTAACATAGTGCAGTTGAGAGAAAAAAATCTCTGCTGTCGAAGTGCTTAAAAAGGAATTAGATGATATAATTTTCTTTAGAGAATAAAGGATGCATCAAGCATTAAAAGATAAAACCAGTGGAATTACACTTCTGACTCTGCAAAGTTTGATAGCAGCTTTCTTAAAAAGGAAGATAAACTTTCAAGCTTGAAGTATCTACCGCTTGGGCTAGAAAAGAAATCAAAACAATACAACGTGTAACAAGCAGATTAAACCAACGAGGATGGGATTCGAACCCATGCATGCAGAGCACAATGGATTAGCAGTCCATCGCCTTAACCACTCGGCCACCTCGTCTACATGGCGCTCATGCGCTAAGGAGATAAGATGTAATGATTATTTTTACCAGTCAGTGTGCTTTCTCTGAAGATTTTATGTCAGCTTTTGTCAGAGTGGCCTTATATTATCTCCTACAGTGTCTATTTTTTAAAGTTAGATTGGGGCAAACTCTGTAGGAAATAAACCAGTGCTCAGGGTTTTAATACCAACTTTTCAATCATTCCTAATTTTTCCTCCTTTGGCCCTGCCGTGGAATTCCTTCAATCCGCCTATTTTGTGTCATAACTTGGAAGAAAAATAAGTCCCAAATTAAAGCTGGACTTCATGACTGAGAATTACATCCTGTTCCTCGTTTCTGTGTGCATGGAATGAAACTCAACTCAATGTTGTCTTGCTAAGTTAACCACTTGAAAGTTTTGATTGGTGCTGACATCTTCCCTAGATTTCATAGGCTTTCCAGCTTGTGGTGCTGTGGCTTAGTTGGTTAAAGCGCCTGTCTAGTAAACAGGAGATCCTGAGTTCGAATCTCAGCAGTGCCTTGTTTTCATCATCTGAAAAACAAACTTCCTATCTTAAAAATGGGAATTTCACTTGCGTAAAACCTCAAATTTACCTTGGCTGCGTCTCTACTGATAGTGCAATTGTGAGATTAAGAATTTCTTCTGTATAGGGGCCAAAAAGGAAGGAAGATGGCATCAAACATAAAACCAGTGGATTTTGTCTTTAGCTTAGTTGGTCAAAGCGCCTGTTTAGTAAACAGAAAATCTTGATTTCGAATGTCAGCAGTGCTTTTCTTTCTTCACCTCAGTTTGGGCCATTTTAGCCAAAAAAAGAGGACTTTTGTTCTTGTATGACATTAAACCTGTCTTTACCACAGTCCTAACATAGTGCAGTTGAGAGAAAAAAATCTCTGCTGTCGAAGTGCTTAAAAAGGAATTAGATGATATAATTTTCTTTAGAGAATAAAGGATGCATCAAGCATTAAAAGATAAAACCAGTGGAATTACACTTCTGACTCTGCAAAGTTTGATAGCAGCTTTCTTAAAAAGGAAGATAAACTTTCAAGCTTGAAGTATCTACCGCTTGGGCTAGAAAAGAAATCAAAACAATACAACGTGTAACAAGCAGATTAAACCGACGAGGATGGGATTCGAACCCATGCATGCAGAGCACAATGGATTAGCAGTCCATCGCCTTAACCACTCGGCCACCTCGTCTACATGCCGCTCATGCGCTAAGGAGATAAGATGTAATGATTATTTTTACCAGTCAGTGTGCTTTCTCTGAAGATTTTATGTCAGCTTTTGTCAGAGTGGCCTTATATTATCTCCTACAGTGTCTATTTTTTAAAGTTAGATTGGGGCAAACTCTGTAGGAAATAAACCAGTGCTCAGGGTTTTAATACCAACTTTTCAATCATTCCTAATTTTTCCTCCTTTGGCCCTGCCGTGGAATTCCTTCAATCCGCCTATTTTGTGTCATAACTTGGAAGAAAAATAAGTCCCAAATTAAAGCTGGACTTCATGACTGAGAATTACATCCTGTTCCTCGTTTCTGTGTGCATGGAATGAAACTCAACTCAATGTTGTCTTGCTAAGTTAACCACTTGAAAGTTTTGATTGGTGCTGACATCTTCCCTAGATTTCATAGGCTTTCCAGCTTGTGGTGCTGTGGCTTAGTTGGTTAAAGCGCCTGTCTAGTAAACAGGAGATCCTGAGTTCGAATCTCAGCAGTGCCTTGTTTTCATCATCTGAAAAACAAACTTCCTATCTTAAAAATGGGAATTTCACTTGCGTAAAACCTCAAATTTACCTTGGCTGCGTCTCTACTGATAGTGCAATTGTGAGATTAAGAATTTCTTCTGTATAGGGGCCAAAAAGGAAGGAAGATGGCATCAAACATAAAACCAGTGGATTTTGTCTTTAGCTTAGTTGGTCAAAGCGCCTGTTTAGTAAACAGAAAATCTTGATTTCGAATGTCAGCAGTGCTTTTCTTTCTTCACCTCAGTTTGGGCCATTTTAGCCAAAAAAAGAGGACTTTTGTTCTTGTATGACATTAAACCTGTCTTTACCACAGTCCTAACATAGTGCAGTTGAGAGAAAAAAATCTCTGCTGTCGAAGTGCTTAAAAAGGAATTAGATGATATAATTTTCTTTAGAGAATAAAGGATGCATCAAGCATTAAAAGATAAAACCAGTGGAATTACACTTCTGACTCTGCAAAGTTTGATAGCAGCTTTCTTAAAAAGGAAGATAAACTTTCAAGCTTGAAGTATCTACCGCTTGGGCTAGAAAAGAAATCAAAACAATACAATGTGTAACAAGCAGATTAAACCGACGAGGATGGGATTCGAACCCATGCATGCAGAGCACAATGGATTAGCAGTCCATCGCCTTAACCACTCGGCCACCTCGTCTACATGCCGCTCATGCGCTAAGGAGATAAGATGTAATGATTATTTTTACCAGTCAGTGTGCTTTCTCTGAAGATTTTATGTCAGCTTTTGTCAGAGTGGCCTTATATTATCTCCTACATTGTCTATTTTTTAAAGTTAGAATGGGGCAAACTCTGTAAGAAATAAACCAGTGCTCAGGGTTTTAATACCAACTTTTCAATCATTCCTAATTTTTCCTCCTTTGGCCCTGCCGTGGAATTCCTTCAATCCGCCTATTTTGTGTCATAACTTGGAAGAAAAATAAGTCCCAAATTAAAGCTGGACTTCATGACTGAGAATTACATCCTGTTCCTCGTTTCTGTGTGCATGGAATGAAACTCAACTCAATGTTGTCTTGCTAAGTTAACCACTTGAAAGTTTTGATTGGTGCTGACATCTTCCCTAGATTTCATAGGCTTTCCAGCTTGTGGTGCTGTGGCTTAGTTGGTTAAAGCGCCTGTCTAGTAAACAGGAGATCCTGAGTTCGAATCTCAGCAGTGCCTTGTTTTCATCATCTGAAAAAACAAACTTCCTATCTTAAAAATGGGAATTTCACTTGCGTAAAACCTCAAATTTACCTTGGCTGCGTCTCTACTGATAGTGCAATTGTGAGATTAAGAATTTCTTCTGTATAGGGGCCAAAAAGGAAGGAAGATGGCATCAAACATAAAACCAGTGGATTTTGTCTTTAGCTTAGTTGGTCAAAGCGCCTGTTTAGTAAACAGAAAATCTTGATTTCGAATGTCAGCAGTGCTTTTCTTTCTTCACCTCAGTTTGGGCCATTTTAGCCAAAAAAAGAGGACTTTTGTTCTTGTATGACATTAAACCTGTCTTTACCACAGTCCTAACATAGTGCAGTTGAGAGAAAAAAATCTCTGCTGTCGAAGTGCTTAAAAAGGAATTAGATGATATAATTTTCTTTAGAGAATAAAGGATGCATCAAGCATTAAAAGATAAAACCAGTGGAATTACACTTCTGACTCTGCAAAGTTTGATAGCAGCTTTCTTAAAAAGGAAGATAAACTTTCAAGCTTGAAGTATCTACCGCTTGGGCTAGAAAAGAAATCAAAACAATACAACGTGTAACAAGCAGATTAAACCGACGAGGATGGGATTCGAACCCATGCATGCAGAGCACAATGGATTAGCAGTCCATCGCCTTAACCACTCGGCCACCTCGTCTACATGCCGCTCATGCGCTAAGGAGATAAGATGTAATGATTATTTTTACCAGTCAGTGTGCTTTCTCTGAAGATTTTATGTCAGCTTTTGTCAGAGTGGCCTTATATTATCTCCTACAGTGTCTATTTTTTAAAGTTAGATTGGGGCAAACTCTGTAGGAAATAAACCAGTGCTCAGGGTTTTAATACCAACTTTTCAATCATTCCTAATTTTTCCTCCT
This sequence comes from Ranitomeya variabilis, assembly GCF_051348905.1. NCBI lineage: Eukaryota > Metazoa > Chordata > Amphibia > Anura > Dendrobatidae > Ranitomeya > Ranitomeya variabilis. The sequence continues at coordinate 92,235,402 of NC_135238.1, read as the reverse complement.
TTGGCCCTGCCGTGGAATTCCTTCAATCCGCCTATTTTGTGTCATAACTTGGAAGAAAAATAAGTCCCAAATTAAAGCTGGACTTCATGACTGAGAATTACATCCTGTTCCTCGTTTCTGTGTGCATGGAATGAAACTCAACTCAATGTTGTCTTGCTAAGTTAACCACTTGAAAGTTTTGATTGGTGCTGACATCTTCCCTAGATTTCATAGGCTTTCCAGCTTGTGGTGCTGTGGCTTAGTTGGTTAAAGCGCCTGTCTAGTAAACAGGAGATCCTGAGTTCGAATCTCAGCAGTGCCTTGTTTTCATCATCTGAAAAACAAACTTCCTATCTTAAAAATGGGAATTTCACTTGCGTAAAACCTCAAATTTACCTTGGCTGCGTCTCTACTGATAGTGCAATTGTGAGATTAAGAATTTCTTCTGTATAGGGGCCAAAAAGGAAGGAAGATGGCATCAAGCATAACAACATAAAACCAGTGGATTTTGTCTTTAGCTTAGTTGGTCAAAGCGCCTGTTTAGTAAACAGAAAATCTTGATTTCGAATGTCAGCAGTGCTTTTCTTTCTTCACCTCAGTTTGGGCCATTTTAGCCAAAAAAAGAGGACTTTTGTTCTTGTATGACATTAAACCTGTCTTTACCACAGTCCTAACATAGTGCAGTTGAGAGAAAAAAATCTCTGCTGTCAAAGTGCTTAAAAAGGAATTAGATGATATAATTTTCTTTAGAGAATAAAGGATGCATCAAGCATTAAAAGATAAAACCAGTGGAATTACACTTCTGACTCTGCAAAGTTTGATAGCAGCTTTCTTAAAAAGGAAGATAAACTTTCAAGCTTGAAGTATCTACCGCTTGGGCTAGAAAAGAAATCAAAACAATACAACGTGTAACAAGCAGATTAAACCAACGAGGATGGGATTCGAACCCATGCATGCAGAGCACAATGGATTAGCAGTCCATCGCCTTAACCACTCGGCCACCTCGTCTACATGCCGCTCATGCGCTAAGGAGATAAGATGTAATGATTATTTTTACCAGTCAGTGTGCTTTCTCTGAAGATTTTATGTCAGCTTTTGTCAGAGTGGCCTTATATTATCTCCTACAGTGTCTATTTTTTAAAGTTAGATTGGGGCAAACTCTGTAGGAAATAAACCAGTGCTCAGGGTTTTAATACCAACTTTTCAATCATTCCTAATTTTTCCTCCTTTGGCCCTGCCGTGGAATTCCTTCAATCCGCCTATTTTGTGTCATAACTTGGAAGAAAAATAAGTCCCAAATTAAAGCTGGACTTCATGACTGAGAATTACATCCTGTTCCTCGTTTCTGTGTGCATGGAATGAAACTCAACTCAATGTTGTCTTGCTAAGTTAACCACTTGAAAGTTTTGATTGGTGCTGACATCTTCCCTAGATTTCATAGGCTTTCCAGCTTGTGGTGCTGTGGCTTAGTTGGTTAAAGCGCCTGTCTAGTAAACAGGAGATCCTGAGTTCGAATCTCAGCAGTGCCTTGTTTTCATCATCTGAAAAACAAACTTCCTATCTTAAAAATGGGAATTTCACTTGCGTAAAACCTCAAATTTACCTTGGCTGCGTCTCTACTGATAGTGCAATTGTGAGATTAAGAATTTCTTCTGTATAGGGGCCAAAAAGGAAGGAAGATGGCATCAAGCATAACAACATAAAACCAGTGGATTTTGTCCTTTAGCTTAGTTGGTCAAAGCGCCTGTTTAGTAAACAGAAAATCTTGATTTCGAATGTCAGCAGTGCTTTTCTTTCTTCACCTCAGTTTGGGCCATTTTAGCCAAAGAAAGAGGACTTTTGTTCTTGTATGACATTAAACCTGTCTTTACCACAGTCCTAACATAGTGCAGTTGAGAGAAAAAAATCTCTGCTGTCGAAGTGCTTAAAAAGGAATTAGATGATATAATTTTCTTTAGAGAATAAAGGATGCATCAAGCATTAAAAGATAAAACCAGTGGAATTACACTTCTGACTCTGCAAAGTTTGATAGCAGCTTTCTTAAAAAGGAAGATAAACTTTCAAGCTTGAAGTATCTACCGCTTGGGCTAGAAAAGAAATCAAAACAATACAACGTGTAACAAGCAGATTAAACCAACGAGGATGGGATTCGAACCCATGCATGCAGAGCACAATGGATTAGCAGTCCATCGCCTTAACCACTCGGCCACCTCGTCTACATGCCGCTCATGCGCTAAGGAGATAAGATGTAATGATTATTTTTACCAGTCAGTGTGCTTTCTCTGAAGATTTTATGTCAGCTTTTGTCAGAGTGGCCTTATATTATCTCCTACAGTGTCTATTTTTTAAAGTTAGATTGGGGCAAACTCTGTAGGAAATAAACCAGTGCTCAGGGTTTTAATACCAACTTTTCAATCATTCCTAATTTTTCCTCCTTTGGCCCTGCCGTGGAATTCCTTCAATCCGCCTATTTTGTGTCATAACTTGGAAGAAAAATAAGTCCCAAATTAAAGCTGGACTTCATGACTGAGAATTACATCCTGTTCCTCGTTTCTGTGTGCATGGAATGAAACTCAACTCAATGTTGTCTTGCTAAGTTAACCACTTGAAAGTTTTGATTGGTGCTGACATCTTCCCTAGATTTCATAGGCTTTCCAGCTTGTGGTGCTGTGGCTTAGTTGGTTAAAGCGCCTGTCTAGTAAACAGGAGATCCTGAGTTCGAATCTCAGCAGTGCCTTGTTTTCATCATCTGAAAAACAAACTTCCTATCTTAAAAATGGGAATTTCACTTGCGTAAAACCTCAAATTTACCTTGGCTGCGTCTCTACTGATAGTGCAATTGTGAGATTAAGAATTTCTTCTGTATAGGGGCCAAAAAGGAAGGAAGATGGCATCAAGCATAACAACATAAAACCAGTGGATTTTGTCCTTTAGCTTAGTTGGTCAAAGCGCCTGTTTAGTAAACAGAAAATCTTGATTTCGAATGTCAGCAGTGCTTTTCTTTCTTCACCTCAGTTTGGGCCATTTTAGCCAAAGAAAGAGGACTTTTGTTCTTGTATGACATTAAACCTGTCTTTACCACAGTCCTAACATAGTGCAGTTGAGAGAAAAAAATCTCTGCTGTCGAAGTGCTTAAAAAGGAATTAGATGATATAATTTTCTTTAGAGAATAAAGGATGCATCAAGCATTAAAAGATAAAACCAGTGGAATTACACTTCTGACTCTGCAAAGTTTGATAGCAGCTTTCTTAAAAAGGAAGATAAACTTTCAAGCTTGAAGTATCTACCGCTTGGGCTAGAAAATAAATCAAAACAATACAACGTGTAACAAGCAGATTAAACCGACGAGGATGGGATTCGAACCCATGCATGCAGAGCACAATGGATTAGCAGTCCATCGCCTTAACCACTCGGCCACCTCGTCTACATGGCACTCATGCGCTAAGGAGATAAGATGTAATGATTATTTTTACCAGTCAGTGTGCTTTCTCTGAAGATTTTATGTCAGCTTTTGTCAGAGTGGCCTTATATTATCTCCTACAGTGTCTATTTTTTAAAGTTAGATTGGGGCAAACTCTGTAGGAAATAAACCAGTGCTCAGGGTTTTAATACCAACTTTTCAATCATTCCTAATTTTTCCTCCATTGGCCCTGCCGTGGAATTCCTTCAATCCGCCTATTTTGTGTCATAACTTGGAAGAAAAATAAGTCCCAAATTAAAGCTGGACTTCATGACTGAGAATTACATCCTGTTCCTCGTTTCTGTGTGCATGGAATGAAACTCAACTCAATGTTGTCTTGCTAAGTTAACCACTTGAAAGTTTTGATTGGTGCTGACATCTTCCCTAGATTTCATAGGCTTTCCAGCTTGTGGTGCTGTGGCTTAGTTGGTTAAAGCGCCTGTCTAGTAAACAGGAGATCCTGAGTTCGAATCTCAGCAGTGCCTTGTTTTCATCATCTGAAAAACAAACTTCCTATCTCAAAAATGGGAATTTCACTTGCGTAAAACCTCAAATTTACCTTGGCTGCGTCTCTACTGATAGTGCAATTGTGAGATTAAGAATTTCTTCTGTATAGGGGCCAAAAAGGAAGGAAGATGGCATCAAACATAAAACCAGTGGATTTTGTCTTTAGCTTAGTTGGTCAAAGCGCCTGTTTAGTAAACAGAAAATCTTGATTTCGAATGTCAGCAGTGCTTTTCTTTCTTCACCTCAGTTTGGGCCATTTTAGCCAAAAAAAGAGGACTTTTGTTCTTGTATGACATTAAACCTGTCTTTACCACAGTCCTAACATAGTGCAGTTGAGAGAAAAAAATCTCTGCTGTCGAAGTGCTTAAAAAGGAATTAGATGATATAATTTTCTTTAGAGAATAAAGGATGCATCAAGCATTAAAAGATAAAACCAGTGGAATTACACTTCTGACTCTGCAAAGTTTGATAGCAGCTTTCTTAAAAAGGAAGATAAACTTTCAAGCTTGAAGTATCTACCGCTTGGGCTAGAAAAGAAATCAAAACAATACAATGTGTAACAAGCAGATTAAACCGACGAGGATGGGATTCGAACCCATGCATGCAGAGCACAATGGATTAGCAGTCCATCGCCTTAACCACTCGGCCACCTCGTCTACATGCCGCTCATGCGCTAAGGAGATAAGATGTAATGATTATTTTTACCAGTCAGTGTGCTTTCTCTGAAGATTTTATGTCAGCTTTTGTCAGAGTGGCCTTATATTATCTCCTACATTGTCTATTTTTTAAAGTTAGAATGGGGCAAACTCTGTAAGAAATAAACCAGTGCTCAGGGTTTTAATACCAACTTTTCAATCATTCCTAATTTTTCCTCCTTTGGCCCTGCCGTGGAATTCCTTCAATCCGCCTATTTTGTGTCATAACTTGGAAGAAAAATAAGTCCCAAATTAAAGCTGGACTTCATGACTGAGAATTACATCCTGTTCCTCGTTTCTGTGTGCATGGAATGAAACTCAACTCAATGTTGTCTTGCTAAGTTAACCACTTGAAAGTTTTGATTGGTGCTGACATCTTCCCTAGATTTCATAGGCTTTCCAGCTTGTGGTGCTGTGGCTTAGTTGGTTAAAGCGCCTGTCTAGTAAACAGGAGATCCTGAGTTCGAATCTCAGCAGTGCCTTGTTTTCATCATCTGAAAAAACAAACTTCCTATCTTAAAAATGGGAATTTCACTTGCGTAAAACCTCAAATTTACCTTGGCTGCGTCTCTACTGATAGTGCAATTGTGAGATTAAGAATTTCTTCTGTATAGGGGCCAAAAAGGAAGGAAGATGGCATCAAACATAAAACCAGTGGATTTTGTCTTTAGCTTAGTTGGTCAAAGCGCCTGTTTAGTAAACAGAAAATCTTGATTTCGAATGTCAGCAGTGCTTTTCTTTCTTCACCTCAGTTTGGGCCATTTTAGCCAAAAAAAGAGGACTTTTGTTCTTGTATGACATTAAACCTGTCTTTACCACAGTCCTAACATAGTGCAGTTGAGAGAAAAAAATCTCTGCTGTCGAAGTGCTTAAAAAGGAATTAGATGATATAATTTTCTTTAGAGAATAAAGGATGCATCAAGCATTAAAAGATAAAACCAGTGGAATTACACTTCTGACTCTGCAAAGTTTGATAGCAGCTTTCTTAAAAAGGAAGATAAACTTTCAAGCTTGAAGTATCTACCGCTTGGGCTAGAAAAGAAATCAAAACAATACAACGTGTAACAAGCAGATTAAACCAACGAGGATGGGATTCGAACCCATGCATGCAGAGCACAATGGATTAGCAGTCCATCGCCTTAACCACTCGGCCACCTCGTCTACATGCCGCTCATGCGCTAAGGAGATAAGATGTAATGATTATTTTTACCAGTCAGTGTGCTTTCTCTGAAGATTTTATGTCAGCTTTTGTCAGAGTGGCCTTATATTATCTCCTACAGTGTCTATTTTTTAAAGTTAGATTGGGGCAAACTCTGTAGGAAATAAACCAGTGCTCAGGGTTTTAATACCAACTTTTCAATCATTCCTAATTTTTCCTCCTTTGGCCCTGCCGTGGAATTCCTTCAATCCGCCTATTTTGTGTCATAACTTGGAAGAAAAATAAGTCCCAAATTAAAGCTGGACTTCATGACTGAGAATTACATCCTGTTCCTCGTTTCTGTGTGCATGGAATGAAACTCAACTCAATGTTGTCTTGCTAAGTTAACCACTTGAAAGTTTTGATTGGTGCTGACATCTTCCCTAGATTTCATAGGCTTTCCAGCTTGTGGTGCTGTGGCTTAGTTGGTTAAAGCGCCTGTCTAGTAAACAGGAGATCCTGAGTTCGAATCTCAGCAGTGCCTTGTTTTCATCATCTGAAAAACAAACTTCCTATCTTAAAAATGGGAATTTCACTTGCGTAAAACCTCAAATTTACCTTGGCTGCGTCTCTACTGATAGTGCAATTGTGAGATTAAGAATTTCTTCTGTATAGGGGCCAAAAAGGAAGGAAGATGGCATCAAACATAAAACCAGTGGATTTTGTCTTTAGCTTAGTTGGTCAAAGCGCCTGTTTAGTAAACAGAAAATCTTGATTTCGAATGTCAGCAGTGCTTTTCTTTCTTCACCTCAGTTTGGGCCATTTTAGCCAAAAAAAGAGGACTTTTGTTCTTGTATGACATTAAACCTGTCTTTACCACAGTCCTAACATAGTGCAGTTGAGAGAAAAAAATCTCTGCTGTCGAAGTGCTTAAAAAGGAATTAGATGATATAATTTTCTTTAGAGAATAAAGGATGCATCAAGCATTAAAAGATAAAACCAGTGGAATTACACTTCTGACTCTGCAAAGTTTGATAGCAGCTTTCTTAAAAAGGAAGATAAACTTTCAAGCTTGAAGTATCTACCGCTTGGGCTAGAAAAGAAATCAAAACAATACAACGTGTAACAAGCAGATTAAACCAACGAGGATGGGATTCGAACCCATGCATGCAGAGCACAATGGATTAGCAGTCCATCGCCTTAACCACTCGGCCACCTCGTCTACATGCCGCTCATGCGCTAAGGAGATAAGATGTAATGATTATTTTTACCAGTCAGTGTGCTTTCTCTGAAGATTTTATGTCAGCTTTTGTCAGAGTGGCCTTATATTATCTCCTACAGTGTCTATTTTTTAAAGTTAGATTGGGGCAAACTCTGTAGGAAATAAACCAGTGCTCAGGGTTTTAATACCAACTTTTCAATCATTCCTAATTTTTCCTCCTTTGGCCCTGCCGTGGAATTCCTTCAATCCGCCTATTTTGTGTCATAACTTGGAAGAAAAATAAGTCCCAAATTAAAGCTGGACTTCATGACTGAGAATTACATCCTGTTCCTCGTTTCTGTGTGCATGGAATGAAACTCAACTCAATGTTGTCTTGCTAAGTTAACCACTTGAAAGTTTTGATTGGTGCTGACATCTTCCCTAGATTTCATAGGCTTTCCAGCTTGTGGTGCTGTGGCTTAGTTGGTTAAAGCGCCTGTCTAGTAAACAGGAGATCCTGAGTTCGAATCTCAGCAGTGCCTTGTTTTCATCATCTGAAAAACAAACTTCCTATCTTAAAAATGGGAATTTCACTTGCGTAAAACCTCAAATTTACCTTGGCTGCGTCTCTACTGATAGTGCAATTGTGAGATTAAGAATTTCTTCTGTATAGGGGCCAAAAAGGAAGGAAGATGGCATCAAACATAAAACCAGTGGATTTTGTCTTTAGCTTAGTTGGTCAAAGCGCCTGTTTAGTAAACAGAAAATCTTGATTTCGAATGTCAGCAGTGCTTTTCTTTCTTCACCTCAGTTTGGGCCATTTTAGCCAAAAAAAGAGGACTTTTGTTCTTGTATGACATTAAACTTGTCTTTACCACAGTCCTAACATAGTGCAGTTGAGAGAAAAAAATCTCTGCTGTCGAAGTGCTTAAAAAGGAATTAGATGATATAATTTTCTTTAGAGAATAAAGGATGCATCAAGCATTAAAAGATAAAACCAGTGGAATTACACTTCTGACTCTGCAAAGTTTGATAGCAGCTTTCTTAAAAAGGAAGATAAACTTTCAAGCTTGAAGTATCTACCGCTTGGGCTAGAAAATAAATCAAAACAATACAACGTGTAACAAGCAGATTAAACCGACGAGGATGGGATTCAAACCCATGCATGCAGAGCACAATGGATTAGCAGTCCATCGCCTTAACCACTCGGCCACCTCGTCTACATGGCGCTCATGCGCTAAGGAGATAAGATGTAATGATTATTTTTACCAGTCAGTGTGCTTTCTCTGAAGATTTTATGTCAGCTTTTGTCAGAGTGGCCTTATATTATCTCCTACAGTGTCTATTTTTTAAAGTTAGATTGGGGCAAACTCTGTAGGAAATAAACCAGTGCTCAGGGTTTTAATACCAACTTTTCAATCATTCCTAATTTTTCCTCCTTTGGCCCTGCCGTGGAATTCCTTCAATCCGCCTATTTTGTGTCATAACTTGGAAGAAAAATAAGTCCCAAATTAAAGCTGGACTTCATGACTGAGAATTACATCCTGTTCCTCGTTTCTGTGTGCATGGAATGAAACTCAACTCAATGTTGTCTTGCTAAGTTAACCACTTGAAAGTTTTGATTGGTGCTGACATCTTCCCTAGATTTCATAGGCTTTCCAGCTTGTGGTGCTGTGGCTTAGTTGGTTAAAGCGCCTGTCTAGTAAACAGGAGATCCTGAGTTCGAATCTCAGCAGTGCCTTGTTTTCATCATCTGAAAAACAAACTTCCTATCTTAAAAATGGGAATTTCACTTGCGTAAAACCTCAAATTTACCTTGGCTGCGTCTCTACTGATAGTGCAATTGTGAGATTAAGAATTTCTTCTGTATAGGGGCCAAAAAGGAAGGAAGATGGCATCAAACATAAAACCAGTGGATTTTGTCTTTAGCTTAGTTGGTCAAAGCGCCTGTTTAGTAAACAGAAAATCTTGATTTCGAATGTCAGCAGTGCTTTTCTTTCTTCACCTCAGTTTGGGCCATTTTAGCCAAAAAAAGAGGACTTTTGTTCTTGTATGACATTAAACCTGTCTTTACCACAGTCCTAACATAGTGCAGTTGAGAGAAAAAAATCTCTGCTGTCGAAGTGCTTAAAAAGGAATTAGATGATATAATTTTCTTTAGAGAATAAAGGATGCATCAAGCATTAAAAGATAAAACCAGTGGAATTACACTTCTGACTCTGCAAAGTTTGATAGCAGCTTTCTTAAAAAGGAAGATAAACTTTCAAGCTTGAAGTATCTACCGCTTGGGCTAGAAAAGAAATCAAAACAATACAATGTGTAACAAGCAGATTAAACCGACGAGGATGGGATTCGAACCCATGCATGCAGAGCACAATGGATTAGCAGTCCATCGCCTTAACCACTCGGCCACCTCGTCTACATGCCGCTCATGCGCTAAGGAGATAAGATGTAATGATTATTTTTACCAGTCAGTGTGCTTTCTCTGAAGATTTTATGTCAGCTTTTGTCAGAGTGGCCTTATATTATCTCCTACATTGTCTATTTTTTAAAGTTAGAATGGGGCAAACTCTGTAAGAAATAAACCAGTGCTCAGGGTTTTAATACCAACTTTTCAATCATTCCTAATTTTTCCTCCTTTGGCCCTGCCGTGGAATTCCTTCAATCCGCCTATTTTGTGTCATAACTTGGAAGAAAAATAAGTCCCAAATTAAAGCTGGACTTCATGACTGAGAATTACATCCTGTTCCTCGTTTCTGTGTGCATGGAATGAAACTCAACTCAATGTTGTCTTGCTAAGTTAACCACTTGAAAGTTTTGATTGGTGCTGACATCTTCCCTAGATTTCATAGGCTTTCCAGCTTGTGGTGCTGTGGCTTAGTTGGTTAAAGCGCCTGTCTAGTAAACAGGAGATCCTGAGTTCGAATCTCAGCAGTGCCTTGTTTTCATCATCTGAAAAACAAACTTCCTATCTTAAAAATGGGAATTTCACTTGCGTAAAACCTCAAATTTACCTTGGCTGCGTCTCTACTGATAGTGCAATTGTGAGATTAAGAATTTCTTCTGTATAGGGGCCAAAAAGGAAGGAAGATGGCATCAAACATAAAACCAGTGGATTTTGTCTTTAGCTTAGTTGGTCAAAGCGCCTGTTTAGTAAACAGAAAATCTTGATTTCGAATGTCAGCAGTGCTTTTCTTTCTTCACCTCAGTTTGGGCCATTTTAGCCAAAAAAAGAGGACTTTTGTTCTTGTATGACATTAAACCTGTCTTTACCACAGTCCTAACATAGTGCAGTTGAGAGAAAAAAATCTCTGCTGTCGAAGTGCTTAAAAAGGAATTAGATGATATAATTTTCTTTAGAGAATAAAGGATGCATCAAGCATTAAAAGATAAAACCAGTGGAATTACACTTCTGACTCTGCAAAGTTTGATAGCAGCTTTCTTAAAAAGGAAGATAAACTTTCAAGCTTGAAGTATCTACCGCTTGGGCTAGAAAAGAAATCAAAACAATACAACGTGTAACAAGCAGATTAAACCAACGAGGATGGGATTCGAACCCATGCATGCAGAGCACAATGGATTAGCAGTCCATCGCCTTAACCACTCGGCCACCTCGTCTACATGCCGCTCATGCGCTAAGGAGATAAGATGTAATGATTATTTTTACCAGTCAGTGTGCTTTCTCTGAAGATTTTATGTCAGCTTTTGTCAGAGTGGCCTTATATTATCTCCTACAGTGTCTATTTTTTAAAGTTAGATTGGGGCAAACTCTGTAGGAAATAAACCAGTGCTCAGGGTTTTAATACCAACTTTTCAATCATTCCTAATTTTTCCTCCTTTGGCCCTGCCGTGGAATTCCTTCAATCCGCCTATTTTGTGTCATAACTTGGAAGAAAAATAAGTCCCAAATTAAAGCTGGACTTCATGACTGAGAATTACATCCTGTTCCTCGTTTCTGTGTGCATGGAATGAAACTCAACTCAATGTTGTCTTGCTAAGTTAACCACTTGAAAGTTTTGATTGGTGCTGACATCTTCCCTAGATTTCATAGGCTTTCCAGCTTGTGGTGCTGTGGCTTAGTTGGTTAAAGCGCCTGTCTAGTAAACAGGAGATCCTGAGTTCGAATCTCAGCAGTGCCTTGTTTTCATCATCTGAAAAACAAACTTCCTATCTTAAAAATGGGAATTTCACTTGCGTAAAACCTCAAATTTACCTTGGCTGCGTCTCTACTGATAGTGCAATTGTGAGATTAAGAATTTCTTCTGTATAGGGGCCAAAAAGGAAGGAAGATGGCATCAAACATAAAACCAGTGGATTTTGTCTTTAGCTTAGTTGGTCAAAGCGCCTGTTTAGTAAACAGAAAATCTTGATTTCGAATGTCAGCAGTGCTTTTCTTTCTTCACCTCAGTTTGGGCCATTTTAGCCAAAAAAAGAGGACTTTTGTTCTTGTATGACATTAAACCTGTCTTTACCACAGTCCTAACATAGTGCAGTTGAGAGAAAAAAATCTCTGCTGTCGAAGTGCTTAAAAAGGAATTAGATGATATAATTTTCTTTAGAGAATAAAGGATGCATCAAGCATTAAAAGATAAAACCAGTGGAATTACACTTCTGACTCTGCAAAGTTTGATAGCAGCTTTCTTAAAAAGGAAGATAAACTTTCAAGCTTGAAGTATCTACCGCTTGGGCTAGAAAAGAAATCAAAACAATACAACGTGTAACAAGCAGATTAAACCAACGAGGATGGGATTCGAACCCATGCATGCAGAGCACAATGGATTAGCAGTCCATCGCCTTAACCACTCGGCCACCTCGTCTACATGCCGCTCATGCGCTAAGGAGATAAGATGTAATGATTATTTTTACCAGTCAGTGTGCTTTCTCTGAAGATTTTATGTCAGCTTTTGTCAGAGTGGCCTTATATTATCTCCTACAGTGTCTATTTTTTAAAGTTAGATTGGGGCAAACTCTGTAGGAAATAAACCAGTGCTCAGGGTTTTAATACCAACTTTTCAATCATTCCTAATTTTTCCTCCTTTGGCCCTGCCGTGGAATTCCTTCAATCCGCCTATTTTGTGTTATAACTTGGAAGAAAAATAAGTCCCAAATTAAAGCTGGACTTCATGACTGAGAATTACATCCTGTTCCTCGTTTCTGTGTGCATGGAATGAAACTCAACTCAATGTTGTCTTGCTAAGTTAACCACTTGAAAGTTTTGATTGGTGCTGACATCTTCCCTAGATTTCATAGGCTTTCCAGCTTGTGGTGCTGTGGCTTAGTTGGTTAAAGCGCCTGTCTAGTAAACAGGAGATCCTGAGTTCGAATCTCAGCAGTGCCTTGTTTTCATCATCTGAAAAACAAACTTCCTATCTTAAAAATGGGAATTTCACTTGCGTAAAACCTCAAATTTACCTTGGCTGCGTCTCTACTGATAGTGCAATTGTGAGATTAAGAATTTCTTCTGTATAGGGGCCAAAAAGGAAGGAAGATGGCATCAAACATAAAACCAGTGGATTTTGTCTTTAGCTTAGTTGGTCAAAGCGCCTGTTTAGTAAACAGAAAATCTTGATTTCGAATGTCAGCAGTGCTTTTCTTTCTTCACCTCAGTTTGGGCCATTTTAGCCAAAAAAAGAGGACTTTTGTTCTTGTATGACATTAAACCTGTCTTTACCACAGTCCTAACATAGTGCAGTTGAGAGAAAAAAATCTCTGCTGTCGAAGTGCTTAAAAAGGAATTAGATGATATAATTTTCTTTAGAGAATAAAGGATGCATCAAGCATTAAAAGATAAAACCAGTGGAATTACACTTCTGACTCTGCAAAGTTTGATAGCAGCTTTCTTAAAAAGGAAGATAAACTTTCAAGCTTGAAGTATCTACCGCTTGGGCTAGAAAAGAAATCAAAACAATACAACGTGTAACAAGCAGATTAAACCGACGAGGATGGGATTCGAACCCATGCATGCAGAGCACAATGGATTAGCAGTCCATCGCCTTAACCACTCGGCCACCTCGTCTACATGCCGCTCATGCGCTAAGGAGATAAGATGTAATGATTATTTTTACCAGTCAGTGTGCTTTCTCTGAAGATTTTATGTCAGCTTTTGTCAGAGTGGCCTTATATTATCTCCTACAGTGTCTATTTTTTAAAGTTAGATTGGGGCAAACTCTGTAGGAAATAAACCAGTGCTCAGGGTTTTAATACCAACTTTTCAATCATTCCTAATTTTTCCTCCTTTGGCCCTGCCGTGGAATTCCTTCAATCCGCCTATTTTGTGTCATAACTTGGAAGAAAAATAAGTCCCAAATTAAAGCTGGACTTCATGACTGAGAATTACATCCTGTTCCTCGTTTCTGTGTGCATGGAATGAAACTCAACTCAATGTTGTCTTGCTAAGTTAACCACTTGAAAGTTTTGATTGGTGCTGACATCTTCCCTAGATTTCATAGGCTTTCCAGCTTGTGGTGCTGTGGCTTAGTTGGTTAAAGCGCCTGTCTAGTAAACAGGAGATCCTGAGTTCGAATCTCAGCAGTGCCTTGTTTTCATCATCTGAAAAACAAACTTCCTATCTTAAAAATGGGAATTTCACTTGCGTAAAACCTCAAATTTACCTTGGCTGCGTCTCTACTGATAGTGCAATTGTGAGATTAAGAATTTCTTCTGTATAGGGGCCAAAAAGGAAGGAAGATGGCATCAAACATAAAACCAGTGGATTTTGTCTTTAGCTTAGTTGGTCAAAGCGCCTGTTTAGTAAACAGAAAATCTTGATTTCGAATGTCAGCAGTGCTTTTCTTTCTTCACCTCAGTTTGGGCCATTTTAGCCAAAAAAAGAGGACTTTTGTTCTTGTATGACATTAAACCTGTCTTTACCACAGTCCTAACATAGTGCAGTTGAGAGAAAAAAATCTCTGCTGTCGAAGTGCTTAAAAAGGAATTAGATGATATAATTTTCTTTAGAGAATAAAGGATGCATCAAGCATTAAAAGATAAAACCAGTGGAATTACACTTCTGACTCTGCAAAGTTTGATAGCAGCTTTCTTAAAAAGGAAGATAAACTTTCAAGCTTGAAGTATCTACCGCTTGGGCTAGAAAATAAATCAAAACAATACAACGTGTAACAAGCAGATTAAACCGACGAGGATGGGATTCAAACCCATGCATGCAGAGCACAATGGATTAGCAGTCCATCGCCTTAACCACTCGGCCACCTCGTCTACATGGCGCTCATGCGCTAAGGAGATAAGATGTAATGATTATTTTTACCAGTCAGTGTGCTTTCTCTGAAGATTTTATGTCAGCTTTTGTCAGAGTGGCCTTATATTATCTCCTACAGTGTCTATTTTTTAAAGTTAGATTGGGGCAAACTCTGTAGGAAATAAACCAGTGCTCAGGGTTTTAATACCAACTTTTCAATCATTCCTAATTTTTCCTCCTTTGGCCCTGCCGTGGAATTCCTTCAATCCGCCTATTTTGTGTCATAACTTGGAAGAAAAATAAGTCCCAAATTAAAGCTGGACTTCATGACTGAGAATTACATCCTGTTCCTCGTTTCTGTGTGCATGGAATGAAACTCAACTCAATGTTGTCTTGCTAAGTTAACCACTTGAAAGTTTTGATTGGTGCTGACATCTTCCCTAGATTTCATAGGCTTTCCAGCTTGTGGTGCTGTGGCTTAGTTGGTTAAAGCGCCTGTCTAGTAAACAGGAGATCCTGAGTTCGAATCTCAGCAGTGCCTTGTTTTCATCATCTGAAAAACAAACTTCCTATCTTAAAAATGGGAATTTCACTTGCGTAAAACCTCAAATTTACCTTGGCTGCGTCTCTACTGATAGTGCAATTGTGAGATTAAGAATTTCTTCTGTATAGGGGCCAAAAAGGAAGGAAGATGGCATCAAACATAAAACCAGTGGATTTTGTCTTTAGCTTAGTTGGTCAAAGCGCCTGTTTAGTAAACAGAAAATCTTGATTTCGAATGTCAGCAGTGCTTTTCTTTCTTCACCTCAGTTTGGGCCATTTTAGCCAAAAAAAGAGGACTTTTGTTCTTGTATGACATTAAACCTGTCTTTACCACAGTCCTAACATAGTGCAGTTGAGAGAAAAAAATCTCTGCTGTCGAAGTGCTTAAAAAGGAATTAGATGATATAATTTTCTTTAGAGAATAAAGGATGCATCAAGCATTAAAAGATAAAACCAGTGGAATTACACTTCTGACTCTGCAAAGTTTGATAGCAGCTTTCTTAAAAAGGAAGATAAACTTTCAAGCTTGAAGTATCTACCGCTTGGGCTAGAAAATAAATCAAAACAATACAACGTGTAACAAGCAGATTAAACCGACGAGGATGGGATTCAAACCCATGCATGCAGAGCACAATGGATTAGCAGTCCATCGCCTTAACCACTCGGCCACCTCGTCTACATGGCGCTCATGCGCTAAGGAGATAAGATGTAATGATTATTTTTACCAGTCAGTGTGCTTTCTCTGAAGATTTTATGTCAGCTTTTGTCAGAGTGGCCTTATATTATCTCCTACAGTGTCTATTTTTTAAAGTTAGATTGGGGCAAACTCTGTAGGAAATAAACCAGTGCTCAGGGTTTTAATACCAACTTTTCAATCATTCCTAATTTTTCCTCCTTTGGCCCTGCCGTGGAATTCCTTCAATCCGCCTATTTTGTGTCATAACTTGGAAGAAAAATAAGTCCCAAATTAAAGCTGGACTTCATGACTGAGAATTACATCCTGTTCCTCGTTTCTGTGTGCATGGAATGAAACTCAACTCAATGTTGTCTTGCTAAGTTAACCACTTGAAAGTTTTGATTGGTGCTGACATCTTCCCTAGATTTCATAGGCTTTCCAGCTTGTGGTGCTGTGGCTTAGTTGGTTAAAGCGCCTGTCTAGTAAACAGGAGATCCTGAGTTCGAATCTCAGCAGTGCCTTGTTTTCATCATCTGAAAAACAAACTTCCTATCTTAAAAATGGGAATTTCACTTGCGTAAAACCTCAAATTTACCTTGGCTGCGTCTCTACTGATAGTGCAATTGTGAGATTAAGAATTTCTTCTGTATAGGGGCCAAAAAGGAAGGAAGATGGCATCAAACATAAAACCAGTGGATTTTGTCTTTAGCTTAGTTGGTCAAAGCGCCTGTTTAGTAAACAGAAAATCTTGATTTCGAATGTCAGCAGTGCTTTTCTTTCTTCACCTCAGTTTGGGCCATTTTAGCCAAAAAAAGAGGACTTTTGTTCTTGTATGACATTAAACCTGTCTTTACCACAGTCCTAACATAGTGCAGTTGAGAGAAAAAAATCTCTGCTGTCGAAGTGCTTAAAAAGGAATTAGATGATATAATTTTCTTTAGAGAATAAAGGATGCATCAAGCATTAAAAGATAAAACCAGTGGAATTACACTTCTGACTCTGCAAAGTTTGATAGCAGCTTTCTTAAAAAGGAAGATAAACTTTCAAGCTTGAAGTATCTACCGCTTGGGCTAGAAAATAAATCAAAACAATACAACGTGTAACAAGCAGATTAAACCGACGAGGATGGGATTCAAACCCATGCATGCAGAGCACAATGGATTAGCAGTCCATCGCCTTAACCACTCGGCCACCTCGTCTACATGGCGCTCATGCGCTAAGGAGATAAGATGTAATGATTATTTTTACCAGTCAGTGTGCTTTCTCTGAAGATTTTATGTCAGCTTTTGTCAGAGTGGCCTTATATTATCTCCTACAGTGTCTATTTTTTAAAGTTAGATTGGGGCAAACTCTGTAGGAAATAAACCAGTGCTCAGGGTTTTAATACCAACTTTTCAATCATTCCTAATTTTTCCTCCTTTGGCCCTGCCGTGGAATTCCTTCAATCCGCCTATTTTGTGTCATAACTTGGAAGAAAAATAAGTCCCAAATTAAAGCTGGACTTCATGACTGAGAATTACATCCTGTTCCTCGTTTCTGTGTGCATGGAATGAAACTCAACTCAATGTTGTCTTGCTAAGTTAACCACTTGAAAGTTTTGATTGGTGCTGACATCTTCCCTAGATTTCATAGGCTTTCCAGCTTGTGGTGCTGTGGCTTAGTTGGTTAAAGCGCCTGTCTAGTAAACAGGAGATCCTGAGTTCGAATCTCAGCAGTGCCTTGTTTTCATCATCTGAAAAACAAACTTCCTATCTTAAAAATGGGAATTTCACTTGCGTAAAACCTCAAATTTACCTTGACTGCGTCTCTACTGATAGTGCAATTGTGAGATTAAGAATTTCTTCTGTATAGGGGCCAAAAAGGAAGGAAGATGGCATCAAACATAAAACCAGTGGATTTTGTCTTTAGCTTAGTTGGTCAAAGCGCCTGTTTAGTAAACAGAAAATCTTGATTTCGAATGTCAGCAGTGCTTTTCTTTCTTCACCTCAGTTTGGGCCATTTTAGCCAAAAAAAGAGGACTTTTGTTCTTGTATGACATTAAACCTGTCTTTACCACAGTCCTAACATAGTGCAGTTGAGAGAAAAAAATCTCTGCTGTCGAAGTGCTTAAAAAGGAATTAGATGATATAATTTTCTTTAGAGAATAAAGGATGCATCAAGCATTAAAAGATAAAACCAGTGGAATTACACTTCTGACTCTGCAAAGTTTGATAGCAGCTTTCTTAAAAAGGAAGATAAACTTTCAAGCTTGAAGTATCTACCGCTTGGGCTAGAAAAGAAATCAAAACAATACAATGTGTAACAAGCAGATTAAACCGACGAGGATGGGATTCGAACCCATGCATGCAGAGCACAATGGATTAGCAGTCCATCGCCTTAACCACTCGGCCACCTCGTCTACATGCCGCTCATGCGCTAAGGAGATAAGATGTAATGATTATTTTTACCAGTCAGTGTGCTTTCTCTGAAGATTTTATGTCAGCTTTTGTCAGAGTGGCCTTATATTATCTCCTACATTGTCTATTTTTTAAAGTTAGAATGGGGCAAACTCTGTAAGAAATAAACCAGTGCTCAGGGTTTTAATACCAACTTTTCAATCATTCCTAATTTTTCCTCCTTTGGCCCTGCCGTGGAATTCCTTCAATCCGCCTATTTTGTGTCATAACTTGGAAGAAAAATAAGTCCCAAATTAAAGCTGGACTTCATGACTGAGAATTACATCCTGTTCCTCGTTTCTGTGTGCATGGAATGAAACTCAACTCAATGTTGTCTTGCTAAGTTAACCACTTGAAAGTTTTGATTGGTGCTGACATCTTCCCTAGATTTCATAGGCTTTCCAGCTTGTGGTGCTGTGGCTTAGTTGGTTAAAGCGCCTGTCTAGTAAACAGGAGATCCTGAGTTCGAATCTCAGCAGTGCCTTGTTTTCATCATCTGAAAAACAAACTTCCTATCTTAAAAATGGGAATTTCACTTGCGTAAAACCTCAAATTTACCTTGGCTGCGTCTCTACTGATAGTGCAATTGTGAGATTAAGAATTTCTTCTGTATAGGGGCCAAAAAGGAAGGAAGATGGCATCAAACATAAAACCAGTGGATTTTGTCTTTAGCTTAGTTGGTCAAAGCGCCTGTTTAGTAAACAGAAAATCTTGATTTCGAATGTCAGCAGTGCTTTTCTTTCTTCACCTCAGTTTGGGCCATTTTAGCCAAAAAAAGAGGACTTTTGTTCTTGTATGACATTAAACCTGTCTTTACCACAGTCCTAACATAGTGCAGTTGAGAGAAAAAAATCTCTGCTGTCGAAGTGCTTAAAAAGGAATTAGATGATATAATTTTCTTTAGAGAATAAAGGATGCATCAAGCATTAAAAGATAAAACCAGTGGAATTACACTTCTGACTCTGCAAAGTTTGATAGCAGCTTTCTTAAAAAGGAAGATAAACTTTCAAGCTTGAAGTATCTACCGCTTGGGCTAGAAAAGAAATCAAAACAATACAACGTGTAACAAGCAGATTAAACCAACGAGGATGGGATTCGAACCCATGCATGCAGAGCACAATGGATTAGCAGTCCATCGCCTTAACCACTCGGCCACCTCGTCTACATGCCGCTCATGCGCTAAGGAGATAAGATGTAATGATTATTTTTACCAGTCAGTGTGCTTTCTCTGAAGATTTTATGTCAGCTTTTGTCAGAGTGGCCTTATATTATCTCCTACAGTGTCTATTTTTTAAAGTTAGATTGGGGCAAACTCTGTAGGAAATAAACCAGTGCTCAGGGTTTTAATACCAACTTTTCAATCATTCCTAATTTTTCCTCCTTTGGCCCTGCCGTGGAATTCCTTCAATCCGCCTATTTTGTGTCATAACTTGGAAGAAAAATAAGTCCCAAATTAAAGCTGGACTTCATGACTGAGAATTACATCCTGTTCCTCGTTTCTGTGTGCATGGAATGAAACTCAACTCAATGTTGTCTTGCTAAGTTAACCACTTGAAAGTTTTGATTGGTGCTGACATCTTCCCTAGATTTCATAGGCTTTCCAGCTTGTGGTGCTGTGGCTTAGTTGGTTAAAGCGCCTGTCTAGTAAACAGGAGATCCTGAGTTCGAATCTCAGCAGTGCCTTGTTTTCATCATCTGAAAAACAAACTTCCTATCTTAAAAATGGGAATTTCACTTGCGTAAAACCTCAAATTTACCTTGGCTGCGTCTCTACTGATAGTGCAATTGTGAGATTAAGAATTTCTTCTGTATAGGGGCCAAAAAGGAAGGAAGATGGCATCAAACATAAAACCAGTGGATTTTGTCTTTAGCTTAGTTGGTCAAAGCGCCTGTTTAGTAAACAGAAAATCTTGATTTCGAATGTCAGCAGTGCTTTTCTTTCTTCACCTCAGTTTGGGCCATTTTAGCCAAAAAAAGAGGACTTTTGTTCTTGTATGACATTAAACCTGTCTTTACCACAGTCCTAACATAGTGCAGTTGAGAGAAAAAAATCTCTGCTGTCGAAGTGCTTAAAAAGGAATTAGATGATATAATTTTCTTTAGAGAATAAAGGATGCATCAAGCATTAAAAGATAAAACCAGTGGAATTACACTTCTGACTCTGCAAAGTTTGATAGCAGCTTTCTTAAAAAGGAAGATAAACTTTCAAGCTTGAAGTATCTACCGCTTGGGCTAGAAAAGAAATCAAAACAATACAACGTGTAACAAGCAGATTAAACCAACGAGGATGGGATTCGAACCCATGCATGCAGAGCACAATGGATTAGCAGTCCATCGCCTTAACCACTCGGCCACCTCGTCTACATGCCGCTCATGCGCTAAGGAGATAAGATGTAATGATTATTTTTACCAGTCAGTGTGCTTTCTCTGAAGATTTTATGTCAGCTTTTGTCAGAGTGGCCTTATATTATCTCCTACAGTGTCTATTTTTTAAAGTTAGATTGGGGCAAACTCTGTAGGAAATAAACCAGTGCTCAGGGTTTTAATACCAACTTTTCAATCATTCCTAATTTTTCCTCCTTTGGCCCTGCCGTGGAATTCCTTCAATCCGCCTATTTTGTGTCATAACTTGGAAGAAAAATAAGTCCCAAATTAAAGCTGGACTTCATGACTGAGAATTACATCCTGTTCCTCGTTTCTGTGTGCATGGAATGAAACTCAACTCAATGTTGTCTTGCTAAGTTAACCACTTGAAAGTTTTGATTGGTGCTGACATCTTCCCTAGATTTCATAGGCTTTCCAGCTTGTGGTGCTGTGGCTTAGTTGGTTAAAGCGCCTGTCTAGTAAACAGGAGATCCTGAGTTCGAATCTCAGCAGTGCCTTGTTTTCATCATCTGAAAAACAAACTTCCTATCTTAAAAATGGGAATTTCACTTGCGTAAAACCTCAAATTTACCTTGACTGCGTCTCTACTGATAGTGCAATTGTGAGATTAAGAATTTCTTCTGTATAGGGGCCAAAAAGGAAGGAAGATGGCATCAAACATAAAACCAGTGGATTTTGTCTTTAGCTTAGTTGGTCAAAGCGCCTGTTTAGTAAACAGAAAATCTTGATTTCGAATGTCAGCAGTGCTTTTCTTTCTTCACCTCAGTTTGGGCCATTTTAGCCAAAAAAAGAGGACTTTTGTTCTTGTATGACATTAAACCTGTCTTTACCACAGTCCTAACATAGTGCAGTTGAGAGAAAAAAATCTCTGCTGTCGAAGTGCTTAAAAAGGAATTAGATGATATAATTTTCTTTAGAGAATAAAGGATGCATCAAGCATTAAAAGATAAAACCAGTGGAATTACACTTCTGACTCTGCAAAGTTTGATAGCAGCTTTCTTAAAAAGGAAGATAAACTTTCAAGCTTGAAGTATCTACCGCTTGGGCTAGAAAAGAAATCAAAACAATACAATGTGTAACAAGCAGATTAAACCGACGAGGATGGGATTCGAACCCATGCATGCAGAGCACAATGGATTAGCAGTCCATCGCCTTAACCACTCGGCCACCTCGTCTACATGCCGCTCATGCGCTAAGGAGATAAGATGTAATGATTATTTTTACCAGTCAGTGTGCTTTCTCTGAAGATTTTATGTCAGCTTTTGTCAGAGTGGCCTTATATTATCTCCTACATTGTCTATTTTTTAAAGTTAGAATGGGGCAAACTCTGTAAGAAATAAACCAGTGCTCAGGGTTTTAATACCAACTTTTCAATCATTCCTAATTTTTCCTCCTTTGGCCCTGCCGTGGAATTCCTTCAATCCGCCTATTTTGTGTCATAACTTGGAAGAAAAATAAGTCCCAAATTAAAGCTGGACTTCATGACTGAGAATTACATCCTGTTCCTCGTTTCTGTGTGCATGGAATGAAACTCAACTCAATGTTGTCTTGCTAAGTTAACCACTTGAAAGTTTTGATTGGTGCTGACATCTTCCCTAGATTTCATAGGCTTTCCAGCTTGTGGTGCTGTGGCT
The DNA here is from genome assembly GCF_051348905.1 of Ranitomeya variabilis. Classification (NCBI taxonomy): domain Eukaryota; kingdom Metazoa; phylum Chordata; class Amphibia; order Anura; family Dendrobatidae; genus Ranitomeya; species Ranitomeya variabilis. The sequence continues at coordinate 92,213,554 of NC_135238.1, read as the reverse complement.
TAGTTGGTTAAAGCGCCTGTCTAGTAAACAGGAGATCCTGAGTTCGAATCTCAGCAGTGCCTTGTTTTCATCATCTGAAAAACAAACTTCCTATCTTAAAAATGGGAATTTCACTTGCGTAAAACCTCAAATTTACCTTGGCTGCGTCTCTACTGATAGTGCAATTGTGAGATTAAGAATTTCTTCTGTATAGGGGCCAAAAAGGAAGGAAGATGGCATCAAACATAAAACCAGTGGATTTTGTCTTTAGCTTAGTTGGTCAAAGCGCCTGTTTAGTAAACAGAAAATCTTGATTTCGAATGTCAGCAGTGCTTTTCTTTCTTCACCTCAGTTTGGGCCATTTTAGCCAAAAAAAGAGGACTTTTGTTCTTGTATGACATTAAACCTGTCTTTACCACAGTCCTAACATAGTGCAGTTGAGAGAAAAAAATCTCTGCTGTCGAAGTGCTTAAAAAGGAATTAGATGATATAATTTTCTTTAGAGAATAAAGGATGCATCAAGCATTAAAAGATAAAACCAGTGGAATTACACTTCTGACTCTGCAAAGTTTGATAGCAGCTTTCTTAAAAAGGAAGATAAACTTTCAAGCTTGAAGTATCTACCGCTTGGGCTAGAAAAGAAATCAAAACAATACAACGTGTAACAAGCAGATTAAACCAACGAGGATGGGATTCGAACCCATGCATGCAGAGCACAATGGATTAGCAGTCCATCGCCTTAACCACTCGGCCACCTCGTCTACATGCCGCTCATGCGTTTTTATACCAACTTTTCAATCATTCCTAATTTTTCCTCCTTTGGCCCTGCCGTGGAATTCCTTCAATCCGCCTATTTTGTGTCATAACTTGGAAGAAAAATAAGTCCCAAATTAAAGCTGGACTTCATGACTGAGAATTACATCCTGTTCCTCGTTTCTGTGTGCATGGAATGAAACTCAACTCAATGTTGTCTTGCTAAGTTAACCACTTGAAAGTTTTGATTGGTGCTGACATCTTCCCTAGATTTCATAGGCTTTCCAGCTTGTGGTGCTGTGGCTTAGTTGGTTAAAGCGCCTGTCTAGTAAACAGGAGATCCTGAGTTCGAATCTCAGCAGTGCCTTGTTTTCATCATCTGAAAAACAAACTTCCTATCTTAAAAATGGGAATTTCACTTGCGTAAAACCTCAAATTTACCTTGGCTGCGTCTCTACTGATAGTGCAATTGTGAGATTAAGAATTTCTTCTGTATAGGGGCCAAAAAGGAAGGAAGATGGCATCAAACATAAAACCAGTGGATTTTGTCTTTAGCTTAGTTGGTCAAAGCGCCTGTTTAGTAAACAGAAAATCTTGATTTCGAATGTCAGCAGTGCTTTTCTTTCTTCACCTCAGTTTGGGCCATTTTAGCCAAAAAAAGAGGACTTTTGTTCTTGTATGACATTAAACCTGTCTTTACCACAGTCCTAACATAGTGCAGTTGAGAGAAAAAAATCTCTGCTGTCGAAGTGCTTAAAAAGGAATTAGATGATATAATTTTCTTTAGAGAATAAAGGATGCATCAAGCATTAAAAGATAAAACCAGTGGAATTACACTTCTGACTCTGCAAAGTTTGATAGCAGCTTTCTTAAAAAGGAAGATAAACTTTCAAGCTTGAAGTATCTACCGCTTGGGCTAGAAAAGAAATCAAAACAATACAACGTGTAACAAGCAGATTAAACCAACGAGGATGGGATTCGAACCCATGCATGCAGAGCACAATGGATTAGCAGTCCATCGCCTTAACCACTCGGCCACCTCGTCTACATGCCGCTCATGCGCTAAGGAGATAAGATGTAATGATTATTTTTACCAGTCAGTGTGCTTTCTCTGAAGATTTTATGTCAGCTTTTGTCAGAGTGGCCTTATATTATCTCCTACAGTGTCTATTTTTTAAAGTTAGATTGGGGCAAACTCTGTAGGAAATAAACCAGTGCTCAGGGTTTTAATACCAACTTTTCAATCATTCCTAATTTTTCCTCCTTTGGCCCTGCCGTGGAATTCCTTCAATCCGCCTATTTTGTGTCATAACTTGGAAGAAAAATAAGTCCCAAATTAAAGCTGGACTTCATGACTGAGAATTACATCCTGTTCCTCGTTTCTGTGTGCATGGAATGAAACTCAACTCAATGTTGTCTTGCTAAGTTAACCACTTGAAAGTTTTGATTGGTGCTGACATCTTCCCTAGATTTCATAGGCTTTCCAGCTTGTGGTGCTGTGGCTTAGTTGGTTAAAGCGCCTGTCTAGTAAACAGGAGATCCTGAGTTCGAATCTCAGCAGTGCCTTGTTTTCATCATCTGAAAAACAAACTTCCTATCTTAAAAATGGGAATTTCACTTGCGTAAAACCTCAAATTTACCTTGGCTGCGTCTCTACTGATAGTGCAATTGTGAGATTAAGAATTTCTTCTGTATAGGGGCCAAAAAGGAAGGAAGATGGCATCAAACATAAAACCAGTGGATTTTGTCTTTAGCTTAGTTGGTCAAAGCGCCTGTTTAGTAAACAGAAAATCTTGATTTCGAATGTCAGCAGTGCTTTTCTTTCTTCACCTCAGTTTGGGCCATTTTAGCCAAAAAAAGAGGACTTTTGTTCTTGTATGACATTAAACCTGTCTTTACCACAGTCCTAACATAGTGCAGTTGAGAGAAAAAAATCTCTGCTGTCGAAGTGCTTAAAAAGGAATTAGATGATATAATTTTCTTTAGAGAATAAAGGATGCATCAAGCATTAAAAGATAAAACCAGTGGAATTACACTTCTGACTCTGCAAAGTTTGATAGCAGCTTTCTTAAAAAGGAAGATAAACTTTCAAGCTTGAAGTATCTACCGCTTGGGCTAGAAAAGAAATCAAAACAATACAACGTGTAACAAGCAGATTAAACCAACGAGGATGGGATTCGAACCCATGCATGCAGAGCACAATGGATTAGCAGTCCATCGCCTTAACCACTCGGCCACCTCGTCTACATGCCGCTCATGCGCTAAGGAGATAAGATGTAATGATTATTTTTACCAGTCAGTGTGCTTTCTCTGAAGATTTTATGTCAGCTTTTGTCAGAGTGGCCTTATATTATCTCCTACAGTGTCTATTTTTTAAAGTTAGATTGGGGCAAACTCTGTAGGAAATAAACCAGTGCTCAGGGTTTTAATACCAACTTTTCAATCATTCCTAATTTTTCCTCCTTTGGCCCTGCCGTGGAATTCCTTCAATCCGCCTATTTTGTGTCATAACTTGGAAGAAAAATAAGTCCCAAATTAAAGCTGGACTTCATGACTGAGAATTACATCCTGTTCCTCGTTTCTGTGTGCATGGAATGAAACTCAACTCAATGTTGTCTTGCTAAGTTAACCACTTGAAAGTTTTGATTGGTGCTGACATCTTCCCTAGATTTCATAGGCTTTCCAGCTTGTGGTGCTGTGGCTTAGTTGGTTAAAGCGCCTGTCTAGTAAACAGGAGATCCTGAGTTCGAATCTCAGCAGTGCCTTGTTTTCATCATCTGAAAAACAAACTTCCTATCTTAAAAATGGGAATTTCACTTGCGTAAAACCTCAAATTTACCTTGGCTGCGTCTCTACTGATAGTGCAATTGTGAGATTAAGAATTTCTTCTGTATAGGGGCCAAAAAGGAAGGAAGATGGCATCAAACATAAAACCAGTGGATTTTGTCTTTAGCTTAGTTGGTCAAAGCGCCTGTTTAGTAAACAGAAAATCTTGATTTCGAATGTCAGCAGTGCTTTTCTTTCTTCACCTCAGTTTGGGCCATTTTAGCCAAAAAAAGAGGACTTTTGTTCTTGTATGACATTAAACCTGTCTTTACCACAGTCCTAACATAGTGCAGTTGAGAGAAAAAAATCTCTGCTGTCGAAGTGCTTAAAAAGGAATTAGATGATATAATTTTCTTTAGAGAATAAAGGATGCATCAAGCATTAAAAGATAAAACCAGTGGAATTACACTTCTGACTCTGCAAAGTTTGATAGCAGCTTTCTTAAAAAGGAAGATAAACTTTCAAGCTTGAAGTATCTACCGCTTGGGCTAGAAAAGAAATCAAAACAATACAACGTGTAACAAGCAGATTAAACCAACGAGGATGGGATTCGAACCCATGCATGCAGAGCACAATGGATTAGCAGTCCATCGCCTTAACCACTCGGCCACCTCGTCTACATGCCGCTCATGCGCTAAGGAGATAAGATGTAGTGATTATTTTTACCAGTCAGTGTGCTTTCTCTGAAGATTTTATGTCAGCTTTTGTCAGAGTGGCCTTATATTATCTCCTACAGTGTCTATTTTTTAAAGTTAGATTGGGGCAAACTCTGTAGGAAATAAACCAGTGCTCAGGGTTTTAATACCAACTTTTCAATCATTCCTAATTTTTCCTCCTTTGGCCCTGCCGTGGAATTCCTTCAATCCGCCTATTTTGTGTCATAACTTGGAAGAAAAATAAGTCCCAAATTAAAGCTGGACTTCATGACTGAGAATTACATCCTGTTCCTCGTTTCTGTGTGCATGGAATGAAACTCAACTCAATGTTGTCTTGCTAAGTTAACCACTTGAAAGTTTTGATTGGTGCTGACATCTTCCCTAGATTTCATAGGCTTTCCAGCTTGTGGTGCTGTGGCTTAGTTGGTTAAAGCGCCTGTCTAGTAAACAGGAGATCCTGAGTTCGAATCTCAGCAGTGCCTTGTTTTCATCATCTGAAAAACAAACTTCCTATCTTAAAAATGGGAATTTCACTTGCGTAAAACCTCAAATTTACCTTGGCTGCGTCTCTACTGATAGTGCAATTGTGAGATTAAGAATTTCTTCTGTATAGGGGCCAAAAAGGAAGGAAGATGGCATCAAACATAAAACCAGTGGATTTTGTCTTTAGCTTAGTTGGTCAAAGCGCCTGTTTAGTAAACAGAAAATCTTGATTTCGAATGTCAGCAGTGCTTTTCTTTCTTCACCTCAGTTTGGGCCATTTTAGCCAAAAAAAGAGGACTTTTGTTCTTGTATGACATTAAACCTGTCTTTACCACAGTCCTAACATAGTGCAGTTGAGAGAAAAAAATCTCTGCTGTCGAAGTGCTTAAAAAGGAATTAGATGATATAATTTTCTTTAGAGAATAAAGGATGCATCAAGCATTAAAAGATAAAACCAGTGGAATTACACTTCTGACTCTGCAAAGTTTGATAGCAGCTTTCTTAAAAAGGAAGATAAACTTTCAAGCTTGAAGTATCTACCGCTTGGGCTAGAAAAGAAATCAAAACAATACAACGTGTAACAAGCAGATTAAACCAACGAGGATGGGATTCGAACCCATGCATGCAGAGCACAATGGATTAGCAGTCCATCGCCTTAACCACTCGGCCACCTCGTCTACATGCCGCTCATGCGCTAAGGAGATAAGATGTAATGATTATTTTTACCAGTCAGTGTGCTTTCTCTGAAGATTTTATGTCAGCTTTTGTCAGAGTGGCCTTATATTATCTCCTACAGTGTCTATTTTTTAAAGTTAGATTGGGGCAAACTCTGTAGGAAATAAACCAGTGCTCAGGGTTTTAATACCAACTTTTCAATCATTCCTAATTTTTCCTCCTTTGGCCCTGCCGTGGAATTCCTTCAATCCGCCTATTTTGTGTCATAACTTGGAAGAAAAATAAGTCCCAAATTAAAGCTGGACTTCATGACTGAGAATTACATCCTGTTCCTCGTTTCTGTGTGCATGGAATGAAACTCAACTCAATGTTGTCTTGCTAAGTTAACCACTTGAAAGTTTTGATTGGTGCTGACATCTTCCCTAGATTTCATAGGCTTTCCAGCTTGTGGTGCTGTGGCTTAGTTGGTTAAAGCGCCTGTCTAGTAAACAGGAGATCCTGAGTTCGAATCTCAGCAGTGCCTTGTTTTCATCATCTGAAAAACAAACTTCCTATCTTAAAAATGGGAATTTCACTTGCGTAAAACCTCAAATTTACCTTGGCTGCGTCTCTACTGATAGTGCAATTGTGAGATTAAGAATTTCTTCTGTATAGGGGCCAAAAAGGAAGGAAGATGGCATCAAACATAAAACCAGTGGATTTTGTCTTTAGCTTAGTTGGTCAAAGCGCCTGTTTAGTAAACAGAAAATCTTGATTTCGAATGTCAGCAGTGCTTTTCTTTCTTCACCTCAGTTTGGGCCATTTTAGCCAAAAAAAGAGGACTTTTGTTCTTGTATGACATTAAACCTGTCTTTACCACAGTCCTAACATAGTGCAGTTGAGAGAAAAAAATCTCTGCTGTCGAAGTGCTTAAAAAGGAATTAGATGATATAATTTTCTTTAGAGAATAAAGGATGCATCAAGCATTAAAAGATAAAACCAGTGGAATTACACTTCTGACTCTGCAAAGTTTGATAGCAGCTTTCTTAAAAAGGAAGATAAACTTTCAAGCTTGAAGTATCTACCGCTTGGGCTAGAAAAGAAATCAAAACAATACAACGTGTAACAAGCAGATTAAACCGACGAGGATGGGATACGAACCCATGCATGCAGAGCACAATGGATTAGCAGTCCATCGCCTTAACCACTCGGCCACCTCGTCTACATGCCGCTCATGCGCTAAGGAGATAAGATGTAATGATTATTTTTACCAGTCAGTGTGCTTTCTCTGAAGATTTTATGTCAGCTTTTGTCAGAGTGGCCTTATATTATCTCCTACAGTGTCTATTTTTTAAAGTTAGATTGGGGCAAACTCTGTAGGAAATAAACCAGTGCTCAGGGTTTTAATACCAACTTTTCAATCATTCCTAATTTTTCCTCCTTTGGCCCTGCCGTGGAATTCCTTCAATCCGCCTATTTTGTGTCATAACTTGGAAGAAAAATAAGTCCCAAATTAAAGCTGGACTTCATGACTGAGAATTACATCCTGTTCCTCGTTTCTGTGTGCATGGAATGAAACTCAACTCAATGTTGTCTTGCTAAGTTAACCACTTGAAAGTTTTGATTGGTGCTGACATCTTCCCTAGATTTCATAGGCTTTCCAGCTTGTGGTGCTGTGGCTTAGTTGGTTAAAGCGCCTGTCTAGTAAACAGGAGATCCTGAGTTCGAATCTCAGCAGTGCCTTGTTTTCATCATCTGAAAAACAAACTTCCTATCTTAAAAATGGGAATTTCACTTGCGTAAAACCTCAAATTTACCTTGGCTGCGTCTCTACTGATAGTGCAATTGTGAGATTAAGAATTTCTTCTGTATAGGGGCCAAAAAGGAAGGAAGATGGCATCAAACATAAAACCAGTGGATTTTGTCTTTAGCTTAGTTGGTCAAAGCGCCTGTTTAGTAAACAGAAAATCTTGATTTCGAATGTCAGCAGTGCTTTTCTTTCTTCACCTCAGTTTGGGCCATTTTAGCCAAAAAAAGAGGACTTTTGTTCTTGTATGACATTAAACCTGTCTTTACCACAGTCCTAACATAGTGCAGTTGAGAGAAAAAAATCTCTGCTGTCGAAGTGCTTAAAAAGGAATTAGATGATATAATTTTCTTTAGAGAATAAAGGATGCATCAAGCATTAAAAGATAAAACCAGTGGAATTACACTTCTGACTCTGCAAAGTTTGATAGCAGCTTTCTTAAAAAGGAAGATAAACTTTCAAGCTTGAAGTATCTACCGCTTGGGCTAGAAAAGAAATCAAAACAATACAACGTGTAACAAGCAGATTAAACCAACGAGGATGGGATTCGAACCCATGCATGCAGAGCACAATGGATTAGCAGTCCATCGCCTTAACCACTCGGCCACCTCGTCTACATGCCGCTCATGCGCTAAGGAGATAAGATGTAATGATTATTTTTACCAGTCAGTGTGCTTTCTCTGAAGATTTTATGTCAGCTTTTGTCAGAGTGGCCTTATATTATCTCCTACAGTGTCTATTTTTTAAAGTTAGATTGGGGCAAACTCTGTAGGAAATAAACCAGTGCTCAGGGTTTTAATACCAACTTTTCAATCATTCCTAATTTTTCCTCCTTTGGCCCTGCCGTGGAATTCCTTCAATCCGCCTATTTTGTGTCATAACTTGGAAGAAAAATAAGTCCCAAATTAAAGCTGGACTTCATGACTGAGAATTACATCCTGTTCCTCGTTTCTGTGTGCATGGAATGAAACTCAACTCAATGTTGTCTTGCTAAGTTAACCACTTGAAAGTTTTGATTGGTGCTGACATCTTCCCTAGATTTCATAGGCTTTCCAGCTTGTGGTGCTGTGGCTTAGTTGGTTAAAGCGCCTGTCTAGTAAACAGGAGATCCTGAGTTCGAATCTCAGCAGTGCCTTGTTTTCATCATCTGAAAAACAAACTTCCTATCTTAAAAATGGGAATTTCACTTGCGTAAAACCTCAAATTTACCTTGGCTGCGTCTCTACTGATAGTGCAATTGTGAGATTAAGAATTTCTTCTGTATAGGGGCCAAAAAGGAAGGAAGATGGCATCAAACATAAAACCAGTGGATTTTGTCTTTAGCTTAGTTGGTCAAAGCGCCTGTTTAGTAAACAGAAAATCTTGATTTCGAATGTCAGCAGTGCTTTTCTTTCTTCACCTCAGTTTGGGCCATTTTAGCCAAAAAAAGAGGACTTTTGTTCTTGTATGACATTAAACCTGTCTTTACCACAGTCCTAACATAGTGCAGTTGAGAGAAAAAAATCTCTGCTGTCGAAGTGCTTAAAAAGGAATTAGATGATATAATTTTCTTTAGAGAATAAAGGATGCATCAAGCATTAAAAGATAAAACCAGTGGAATTACACTTCTGACTCTGCAAAGTTTGATAGCAGCTTTCTTAAAAAGGAAGATAAACTTTCAAGCTTGAAGTATCTACCGCTTGGGCTAGAAAAGAAATCAAAACAATACAACGTGTAACAAGCAGATTAAACCGACGAGGATGGGATTCGAACCCATGCATGCAGAGCACAATGGATTAGCAGTCCATCGCCTTAACCACTCGGCCACCTCGTCTACATGCCGCTCATGCGCTAAGGAGATAAGATGTAATGATTATTTTTACCAGTCAGTGTGCTTTCTCTGAAGATTTTATGTCAGCTTTTGTCAGAGTGGCCTTATATTATCTCCTACAGTGTCTATTTTTTAAAGTTAGATTGGGGCAAACTCTGTAGGAAATAAACCAGTGCTCAGGGTTTTAATACCAACTTTTCAATCATTCCTAATTTTTCCTCCTTTGGCCCTGCCGTGGAATTCCTTCAATCCGCCTATTTTGTGTCATAACTTGGAAGAAAAATAAGTCCCAAATTAAAGCTGGACTTCATGACTGAGAATTACATCCTGTTCCTCGTTTCTGTGTGCATGGAATGAAACTCAACTCAATGTTGTCTTGCTAAGTTAACCACTTGAAAGTTTTGATTGGTGCTGACATCTTCCCTAGATTTCATAGGCTTTCCAGCTTGTGGTGCTGTGGCTTAGTTGGTTAAAGCGCCTGTCTAGTAAACAGGAGATCCTGAGTTCGAATCTCAGCAGTGCCTTGTTTTCATCATCTGAAAAACAAACTTCCTATCTTAAAAATGGGAATTTCACTTGCGTAAAACCTCAAATTTACCTTGGCTGCGTCTCTACTGATAGTGCAATTGTGAGATTAAGAATTTCTTCTGTATAGGGGCCAAAAAGGAAGGAAGATGGCATCAAACATAAAACCAGTGGATTTTGTCTTTAGCTTAGTTGGTCAAAGCGCCTGTTTAGTAAACAGAAAATCTTGATTTCGAATGTCAGCAGTGCTTTTCTTTCTTCACCTCAGTTTGGGCCATTTTAGCCAAAAAAAAGAGGACTTTTGTTCTTGTATGACATTAAACCTGTCTTTACCACAGTCCTAACATAGTGCAGTTGAGAGAAAAAAATCTCTGCTGTCGAAGTGCTTAAAAAGGAATTAGATGATATAATTTTCTTTAGAGAATAAAGGATGCATCAAGCATTAAAAGATAAAACCAGTGGAATTACACTTCTGACTCTGCAAAGTTTGATAGCAGCTTTCTTAAAAAGGAAGATAAACTTTCAAGCTTGAAGTATCTACCGCTTGGGCTAGAAAAGAAATCAAAACAATACAACGTGTAACAAGCAGATTAAACCGACGAGGATGGGATTCGAACCCATGCATGCAGAGCACAATGGATTAGCAGTCCATCGCCTTAACCACTCGGCCACCTCGTCTACATGCCGCTCATGCGCTAAGGAGATAAGATGTAATGATTATTTTTACCAGTCAGTGTGCTTTCTCTGAAGATTTTATGTCAGCTTTTGTCAGAGTGGCCTTATATTATCTCCTACAGTGTCTATTTTTTAAAGTTAGATTGGGGCAAACTCTGTAGGAAATAAACCAGTGCTCAGGGTTTTAATACCAACTTTTCAATCATTCCTAATTTTTCCTCCTTTGGCCCTGCCGTGGAATTCCTTCAATCCGCCTATTTTGTGTCATAACTTGGAAGAAAAATAAGTCCCAAATTAAAGCTGGACTTCATGACTGAGAATTACATCCTGTTCCTCGTTTCTGTGTGCATGGAATGAAACTCAACTCAATGTTGTCTTGCTAAGTTAACCACTTGAAAGTTTTGATTGGTGCTGACATCTTCCCTAGATTTCATAGGCTTTCCAGCTTGTGGTGCTGTGGCTTAGTTGGTTAAAGCGCCTGTCTAGTAAACAGGAGATCCTGAGTTCGAATCTCAGCAGTGCCTTGTTTTCATCATCTGAAAAACAAACTTCCTATCTTAAAAATGGGAATTTCACTTGCGTAAAACCTCAAATTTACCTTGGCTGCGTCTCTACTGATAGTGCAATTGTGAGATTAAGAATTTCTTCTGTATAGGGGCCAAAAAGGAAGGAAGATGGCATCAAACATAAAACCAGTGGATTTTGTCTTTAGCTTAGTTGGTCAAAGCGCCTGTTTAGTAAACAGAAAATCTTGATTTCGAATGTCAGCAGTGCTTTTCTTTCTTCACCTCAGTTTGGGCCATTTTAGCCAAAAAAAGAGGACTTTTGTTCTTGTATGACATTAAACCTGTCTTTACCACAGTCCTAACATAGTGCAGTTGAGAGAAAAAAATCTCTGCTGTCGAAGTGCTTAAAAAGGAATTAGATGATATAATTTTCTTTAGAGAATAAAGGATGCATCAAGCATTAAAAGATAAAACCAGTGGAATTACACTTCTGACTCTGCAAAGTTTGATAGCAGCTTTCTTAAAAAGGAAGATAAACTTTCAAGCTTGAAGTATCTACCGCTTGGGCTAGAAAAGAAATCAAAACAATACAACGTGTAACAAGCAGATTAAACCAACGAGGATGGGATTCGAACCCATGCATGCAGAGCACAATGGATTAGCAGTCCATCGCCTTAACCACTCGGCCACCTCGTCTACATGCCGCTCATGCGCTAAGGAGATAAGATGTAATGATTATTTTTACCAGTCAGTGTGCTTTCTCTGAAGATTTTATGTCAGCTTTTGTCAGAGTGGCCTTATATTATCTCCTACAGTGTCTATTTTTTAAAGTTAGATTGGGGCAAACTCTGTAGGAAATAAACCAGTGCTCAGGGTTTTAATACCAACTTTTCAATCATTCCTAATTTTTCCTCCTTTGGCCCTGCCGTGGAATTCCTTCAATCCGCCTATTTTGTGTCATAACTTGGAAGAAAAATAAGTCCCAAATTAAAGCTGGACTTCATGACTGAGAATTACATCCTGTTCCTCGTTTCTGTGTGCATGGAATGAAACTCAACTCAATGTTGTCTTGCTAAGTTAACCACTTGAAAGTTTTGATTGGTGCTGACATCTTCCCTAGATTTCATAGGCTTTCCAGCTTGTGGTGCTGTGGCTTAGTTGGTTAAAGCGCCTGTCTAGTAAACAGGAGATCCTGAGTTCGAATCTCAGCAGTGCCTTGTTTTCATCATCTGAAAAACAAACTTCCTATCTTAAAAATGGGAATTTCACTTGCGTAAAACCTCAAATTTACCTTGGCTGCGTCTCTACTGATAGTGCAATTGTGAGATTAAGAATTTCTTCTGTATAGGGGCCAAAAAGGAAGGAAGATGGCATCAAACATAAAACCAGTGGATTTTGTCTTTAGCTTAGTTGGTCAAAGCGCCTGTTTAGTAAACAGAAAATCTTGATTTCGAATGTCAGCAGTGCTTTTCTTTCTTCACCTCAGTTTGGGCCATTTTAGCCAAAAAAAGAGGACTTTTGTTCTTGTATGACATTAAACCTGTCTTTACCACAGTCCTAACATAGTGCAGTTGAGAGAAAAAAATCTCTGCTGTCGAAGTGCTTAAAAAGGAATTAGATGATATAATTTTCTTTAGAGAATAAAGGATGCATCAAGCATTAAAAGATAAAACCAGTGGAATTACACTTCTGACTCTGCAAAGTTTGATAGCAGCTTTCTTAAAAAGGAAGATAAACTTTCAAGCTTGAAGTATCTACCGCTTGGGCTAGAAAATAAATCAAAACAATACAACGTGTAACAAGCAGATTAAACCGACGAGGATGGGATTCAAACCCATGCATGCAGAGCACAATGGATTAGCAGTCCATCGCCTTAACCACTCGGCCACCTCGTCTACATGGCGCTCATGCGCTAAGGAGATAAGATGTAATGATTATTTTTACCAGTCAGTGTGCTTTCTCTGAAGATTTTATGTCAGCTTTTGTCAGAGTGGCCTTATATTATCTCCTACAGTGTCTATTTTTTAAAGTTAGATTGGGGCAAACTCTGTAGGAAATAAACCAGTGCTCAGGGTTTTAATACCAACTTTTCAATCATTCCTAATTTTTCCTCCTTTGGCCCTGCCGTGGAATTCCTTCAATCCGCCTATTTTGTGTCATAACTTGGAAGAAAAATAAGTCCCAAATTAAAGCTGGACTTCATGACTGAGAATTACATCCTGTTCCTCGTTTCTGTGTGCATGGAATGAAACTCAACTCAATGTTGTCTTGCTAAGTTAACCACTTGAAAGTTTTGATTGGTGCTGACATCTTCCCTAGATTTCATAGGCTTTCCAGCTTGTGGTGCTGTGGCTTAGTTGGTTAAAGCGCCTGTCTAGTAAACAGGAGATCCTGAGTTCGAATCTCAGCAGTGCCTTGTTTTCATCATCTGAAAAACAAACTTCCTATCTTAAAAATGGGAATTTCACTTGCGTAAAACCTCAAATTTACCTTGGCTGCGTCTCTACTGATAGTGCAATTGTGAGATTAAGAATTTCTTCTGTATAGGGGCCAAAAAGGAAGGAAGATGGCATCAAACATAAAACCAGTGGATTTTGTCTTTAGCTTAGTTGGTCAAAGCGCCTGTTTAGTAAACAGAAAATCTTGATTTCGAATGTCAGCAGTGCTTTTCTTTCTTCACCTCAGTTTGGGCCATTTTAGCCAAAAAAAGAGGACTTTTGTTCTTGTATGACATTAAACCTGTCTTTACCACAGTCCTAACATAGTGCAGTTGAGAGAAAAAAATCTCTGCTGTCGAAGTGCTTAAAAAAGGAATTAGATGATATAATTTTCTTTAGAGAATAAAGGATGCATCAAGCATTAAAAGATAAAACCAGTGGAATTACACTTCTGACTCTGCAAAGTTTGATAGCAGCTTTCTTAAAAAGGAAGATAAACTTTCAAGCTTGAAGTATCTACCGCTTGGGCTAGAAAAGAAATCAAAACAATACAACGTGTAACAAGCAGATTAAACCGACGAGGATGGGATTCGAACCCATGCATGCAGAGCACAATGGATTAGCAGTCCATCGCCTTAACCACTCGGCCACCTCGTCTACATGCCGCTCATGCGCTAAGGAGATAAGATGTAATGATTATTTTTACCAGTCAGTGTGCTTTCTCTGAAGATTTTATGTCAGCTTTTGTCAGAGTGGCCTTATATTATCTCCTACAGTGTCTATTTTTTAAAGTTAGATTGGGGCAAACTCTGTAGGAAATAAACCAGTGCTCAGGGTTTTAATACCAACTTTTCAATCATTCCTAATTTTTCCTCCTTTGGCCCTGCCGTGGAATTCCTTCAATCCGCCTATTTTGTGTCATAACTTGGAAGAAAAATAAGTCCCAAATTAAAGCTGGACTTCATGACTGAGAATTACATCCTGTTCCTCGTTTCTGTGTGCATGGAATGAAACTCAACTCAATGTTGTCTTGCTAAGTTAACCACTTGAAAGTTTTGATTGGTGCTGACATCTTCCCTAGATTTCATAGGCTTTCCAGCTTGTGGTGCTGTGGCTTAGTTGGTTAAAGCGCCTGTCTAGTAAACAGGAGATCCTGAGTTCGAATCTCAGCAGTGCCTTGTTTTCATCATCTGAAAAACAAACTTCCTATCTTAAAAATGGGAATTTCACTTGCGTAAAACCTCAAATTTACCTTGGCTGCGTCTCTACTGATAGTGCAATTGTGAGATTAAGAATTTCTTCTGTATAGGGGCCAAAAAGGAAGGAAGATGGCATCAAACATAAAACCAGTGGATTTTGTCTTTAGCTTAGTTGGTCAAAGCGCCTGTTTAGTAAACAGAAAATCTTGATTTCGAATGTCAGCAGTGCTTTTCTTTCTTCACCTCAGTTTGGGCCATTTTAGCCAAAAAAAGAGGACTTTTGTTCTTGTATGACATTAAACCTGTCTTTACCACAGTCCTAACATAGTGCAGTTGAGAGAAAAAAATCTCTGCTGTCGAAGTGCTTAAAAAGGAATTAGATGATATAATTTTCTTTAGAGAATAAAGGATGCATCAAGCATTAAAAGATAAAACCAGTGGAATTACACTTCTGACTCTGCAAAGTTTGATAGCAGCTTTCTTAAAAAGGAAGATAAACTTTCAAGCTTGAAGTATCTACCGCTTGGGCTAGAAAAGAAATCAAAACAATACAACGTGTAACAAGCAGATTAAACCAACGAGGATGGGATTCGAACCCATGCATGCAGAGCACAATGGATTAGCAGTCCATCGCCTTAACCACTCGGCCACCTCGTCTACATGCCGCTCATGCGCTAAGGAGATAAGATGTAATGATTATTTTTACCAGTCAGTGTGCTTTCTCTGAAGATTTTATGTCAGCTTTTGTCAGAGTGGCCTTATATTATCTCCTACAGTGTCTATTTTTTAAAGTTAGATTGGGGCAAACTCTGTAGGAAATAAACCAGTGCTCAGGGTTTTAATACCAACTTTTCAATCATTCCTAATTTTTCCTCCTTTGGCCCTGCCGTGGAATTCCTTCAATCCGCCTATTTTGTGTCATAACTTGGAAGAAAAATAAGTCCCAAATTAAAGCTGGACTTCATGACTGAGAATTACATCCTGTTCCTCGTTTCTGTGTGCATGGAATGAAACTCAACTCAATGTTGTCTTGCTAAGTTAACCACTTGAAAGTTTTGATTGGTGCTGACATCTTCCCTAGATTTCATAGGCTTTCCAGCTTGTGGTGCTGTGGCTTAGTTGGTTAAAGCGCCTGTCTAGTAAACAGGAGATCCTGAGTTCGAATCTCAGCAGTGCCTTGTTTTCATCATCTGAAAAACAAACTTCCTATCTTAAAAATGGGAATTTCACTTGCGTAAAACCTCAAATTTACCTTGGCTGCGTCTCTACTGATAGTGCAATTGTGAGATTAAGAATTTCTTCTGTATAGGGGCCAAAAAGGAAGGAAGATGGCATCAAACATAAAACCAGTGGATTTTGTCTTTAGCTTAGTTGGTCAAAGCGCCTGTTTAGTAAACAGAAAATCTTGATTTCGAATGTCAGCAGTGCTTTTCTTTCTTCACCTCAGTTTGGGCCATTTTAGCCAAAAAAAGAGGACTTTTGTTCTTGTATGACATTAAACCTGTCTTTACCACAGTCCTAACATAGTGCAGTTGAGAGAAAAAAATCTCTGCTGTCGAAGTGCTTAAAAAGGAATTAGATGATATAATTTTCTTTAGAGAATAAAGGATGCATCAAGCATTAAAAGATAAAACCAGTGGAATTACACTTCTGACTCTGCAAAGTTTGATAGCAGCTTTCTTAAAAAGGAAGATAAACTTTCAAGCTTGAAGTATCTACCGCTTGGGCTAGAAAAGAAATCAAAACAATACAACGTGTAACAAGCAGATTAAACCGACGAGGATGGGATTCGAACCCATGCATGCAGAGCACAATGGATTAGCAGTCCATCGCCTTAACCACTCGGCCACCTCGTCTACATGCCGCTCATGCGCTAAGGAGATAAGATGTAATGATTATTTTTACCAGTCAGTGTGCTTTCTCTGAAGATTTTATGTCAGCTTTTGTCAGAGTGGCCTTATATTATCTCCTACAGTGTCTATTTTTTAAAGTTAGATTGGGGCAAACTCTGTAGGAAATAAACCAGTGCTCAGGGTTTTAATACCAACTTTTCAATCATTCCTAATTTTTCCTCCTTTGGCCCTGCCGTGGAATTCCTTCAATCCGCCTATTTTGTGTCATAACTTGGAAGAAAAATAAGTCCCAAATTAAAGCTGGACTTCATGACTGAGAATTACATCCTGTTCCTCGTTTCTGTGTGCATGGAATGAAACTCAACTCAATGTTGTCTTGCTAAGTTAACCACTTGAAAGTTTTGATTGGTGCTGACATCTTCCCTAGATTTCATAGGCTTTCCAGCTTGTGGTGCTGTGGCTTAGTTGGTTAAAGCGCCTGTCTAGTAAACAGGAGATCCTGAGTTCGAATCTCAGCAGTGCCTTGTTTTCATCATCTGAAAAACAAACTTCCTATCTTAAAAATGGGAATTTCACTTGCGTAAAACCTCAAATTTACCTTGGCTGCGTCTCTACTGATAGTGCAATTGTGAGATTAAGAATTTCTTCTGTATAGGGGCCAAAAAGGAAGGAAGATGGCATCAAACATAAAACCAGTGGATTTTGTCTTTAGCTTAGTTGGTCAAAGCGCCTGTTTAGTAAACAGAAAATCTTGATTTCGAATGTCAGCAGTGCTTTTCTTTCTTCACCTCAGTTTGGGCCATTTTAGCCAAAAAAAAGAGGACTTTTGTTCTTGTATGACATTAAACCTGTCTTTACCACAGTCCTAACATAGTGCAGTTGAGAGAAAAAAATCTCTGCTGTCGAAGTGCTTAAAAAGGAATTAGATGATATAATTTTCTTTAGAGAATAAAGGATGCATCAAGCATTAAAAGATAAAACCAGTGGAATTACACTTCTGACTCTGCAAAGTTTGATAGCAGCTTTCTTAAAAAGGAAGATAAACTTTCAAGCTTGAAGTATCTACCGCTTGGGCTAGAAAAGAAATCAAAACAATACAACGTGTAACAAGCAGATTAAACCGACGAGGATGGGATTCGAACCCATGCATGCAGAGCACAATGGATTAGCAGTCCATCGCCTTAACCACTCGGCCACCTCGTCTACATGCCGCTCATGCGCTAAGGAGATAAGATGTAATGATTATTTTTACCAGTCAGTGTGCTTTCTCTGAAGATTTTATGTCAGCTTTTGTCAGAGTGGCCTTATATTATCTCCTACAGTGTCTATTTTTTAAAGTTAGATTGGGGCAAACTCTGTAGGAAATAAACCAGTGCTCAGGGTTTTAATACCAACTTTTCAATCATTCCTAATTTTTCCTCCTTTGGCCCTGCCGTGGAATTCCTTCAATCCGCCTATTTTGTGTCATAACTTGGAAGAAAAATAAGTCCCAAATTAAAGCTGGACTTCATGACTGAGAATTACATCCTGTTCCTCGTTTCTGTGTGCATGGAATGAAACTCAACTCAATGTTGTCTTGCTAAGTTAACCACTTGAAAGTTTTGATTGGTGCTGACATCTTCCCTAGATTTCATAGGCTTTCCAGCTTGTGGTGCTGTGGCTTAGTTGGTTAAAGCGCCTGTCTAGTAAACAGGAGATCCTGAGTTCGAATCTCAGCAGTGCCTTGTTTTCATCATCTGAAAAACAAACTTCCTATCTTAAAAATGGGAATTTCACTTGCGTAAAACCTCAAATTTACCTTGGCTGCGTCTCTACTGATAGTGCAATTGTGAGATTAAGAATTTCTTCTGTATAGGGGCCAAAAAGGAAGGAAGATGGCATCAAACATAAAACCAGTGGATTTTGTCTTTAGCTTAGTTGGTCAAAGCGCCTGTTTAGTAAACAGAAAATCTTGATTTCGAATGTCAGCAGTGCTTTTCTTTCTTCACCTCAGTTTGGGCCATTTTAGCCAAAAAAAGAGGACTTTTGTTCTTGTATGACATTAAACCTGTCTTTACCACAGTCCTAACATAGTGCAGTTGAGAGAAAAAAATCTCTGCTGTCGAAGTGCTTAAAAAGGAATTAGATGATATAATTTTCTTTAGAGAATAAAGGATGCATCAAGCATTAAAAGATAAAACCAGTGGAATTACACTTCTGACTCTGCAAAGTTTGATAGCAGCTTTCTTAAAAAGGAAGATAAACTTTCAAGCTTGAAGTATCTACCGCTTGGGCTAGAAAAGAAATCAAAACAATACAACGTGTAACAAGCAGATTAAACCGACGAGGATGGGATACGAACCCATGCATGCAGAGCACAATGGATTAGCAGTCCATCGCCTTAACCACTCGGCCACCTCGTCTACATGCCGCTCATGCGCTAAGGAGATAAGATGTAATGATTATTTTTACCAGTCAGTGTGCTTTCTCTGAAGATTTTATGTCAGCTTTTGTCAGAGTGGCCTTATATTATCTCCTACAGTGTCTATTTTTTAAAGTTAGATTGGGGCAAACTCTGTAGGAAATAAACCAGTGCTCAGGGTTTTAATACCAACTTTTCAATCATTCCTAATTTTTCCTCCTTTGGCCCTGCCGTGGAATTCCTTCAATCCGCCTATTTTGTGTCATAACTTGGAAGAAAAATAAGTCCCAAATTAAAGCTGGACTTCATGACTGAGAATTACATCCTGTTCCTCGTTTCTGTGTGCATGGAATGAAACTCAACTCAATGTTGTCTTGCTAAGTTAACCACTTGAAAGTTTTGATTGGTGCTGACATCTTCCCTAGATTTCATAGGCTTTCCAGCTTGTGGTGCTGTGGCTTAGTTGGTTAAAGCGCCTGTCTAGTAAACAGGAGATCCTGAGTTCGAATCTCAGCAGTGCCTTGTTTTCATCATCTGAAAAACAAACTTCCTATCTTAAAAATGGGAATTTCACTTGCGTAAAACCTCAAATTTACCTTGGCTGCGTCTCTACTGATAGTGCAATTGTGAGATTAAGAATTTCTTCTGTATAGGGGCCAAAAAGGAAGGAAGATGGCATCAAGCATAACAACATAAAACCAGTGGATTTTGTCTTTAGCTTAGTTGGTCAAAGCGCCTGTTTAGTAAACAGAAAATCTTGATTTCGAATGTCAGCAGTGCTTTTCTTTCTTCACCTCAGTTTGGGCCATTTTAGCCAAAAAAAGAGGACTTTTGTTCTTGTATGACATTAAACCTGTCTTTACCACAGTCCTAACATAGTGCAGTTGAGAGAAAAAAATCTCTGCTGTCGAAGTGCTTAAAAAGGAATTAGATGATATAATTTTCTTTAGAGAATAAAGGATGCATCAAGCATTAAAAGATAAAACCAGTGGAATTACACTTCTGACTCTGCAAAGTTTGATAGCAGCTTTCTTAAAAAGGAAGATAAACTTTCAAGCTTGAAGTATCTACCGCTTGGGCTAGAAAAGAAATCAAAACAATACAACGTGTAACAAGCAGATTAAACCAACGAGGATGGGATTCGAACCCATGCATGCAGAGCACAATGGATTAGCAGTCCATCGCCTTAACCACTCGGCCACCTCGTCTACATGCCGCTCATGCGCTAAGGAGATAAGATGTAATGATTATTTTTACCAGTCAGTGTGCTTTCTCTGAAGATTTTATGTCAGCTTTTGTCAGAGTGGCCTTATATTATCTCCTACAGTGTCTATTTTTTAAAGTTAGATTGGGGCAAACTCTGTAGGAAATAAACCAGTGCTCAGGGTTTTAATACCAACTTTTCAATCATTCCTAATTTTTCCTCCTTTGGCCCTGCCGTGGAATTCCTTCAATCCGCCTATTTTGTGTCATAACTTGGAAGAAAAATAAGTCCCAAATTAAAGCTGGACTTCATGACTGAGAATTACATCCTGTTCCTCGTTTCTGTGTGCATGGAATGAAACTCAACTCAATGTTGTCTTGCTAAGTTAACCACTTGAAAGTTTTGATTGGTGCTGACATCTTCCCTAGATTTCATAGGCTTTCCAGCTTGTGGTGCTGTGGCTTAGTTGGTTAAAGCGCCTGTCTAGTAAACAGGAGATCCTGAGTTCGAATCTCAGCAGTGCCTTGTTTTCATCATCTGAAAAACAAACTTCCTATCTTAAAAATGGGAATTTCACTTGCGTAAAACCTCAAATTTACCTTGGCTGCGTCTCTACTGATAGTGCAATTGTGAGATTAAGAATTTCTTCTGTATAGGGGCCAAAAAGGAAGGAAGATGGCATCAAGCATAACAACATAAAACCAGTGGATTTTGTCCTTTAGCTTAGTTGGTCAAAGCGCCTGTTTAGTAAACAGAAAATCTTGATTTCGAATGTCAGCAGTGCTTTTCTTTCTTCACCTCAGTTTGGGCCATTTTAGCCAAAGAAAGAGGACTTTTGTTCTTGTATGACATTAAACCTGTCTTTACCACAGTCCTAACATAGTGCAGTTGAGAGAAAAAAATCTCTGCTGTCGAAGTGCTTAAAAAGGAATTAGATGATATAATTTTCTTTAGAGAATAAAGGATGCATCAAGCATTAAAAGATAAAACCAGTGGAATTACACTTCTGACTCTGCAAAGTTTGATAGCAGCTTTCTTAAAAAGGAAGATAAACTTTCAAGCTTGAAGTATCTACCGCTTGGGCTAGAAAAGAAATCAAAACAATACAACGTGTAACAAGCAGATTAAACCGACGAGGATGGGATTCGAACCCATGCATGCAGAGCACAATGGATTAGCAGTCCATCGCCTTAACCACTCGGCCACCTCGTCTACATGGCGCTCATGCGCTAAGGAGATAAGATGTAATGATTATTTTTACCAGTCAGTGTGCTTTCTCTGAAGATTTTATGTCAGCTTTTGTCAGAGTGGCCTTATATTATCTCCTACAGTGTCTATTTTTTAAAGTTAGATTGGGGCAAACTCTGTAGGAAATAAACCAGTGCTCAGGGTTTTAATACCAACTTTTCAATCATTCCTAATTTTTCCTCCATTGGCCCTGCCGTGGAATTCCTTCAATCCGCCTATTTTGTGTCATAACTTGGAAGAAAAATAAGTCCCAAATTAAAGCTGGACTTCATGACTGAGAATTACATCCTGTTCCTCGTTTCTGTGTGCATGGAATGAAACTCAACTCAATGTTGTCTTGCTAAGTTAACCACTTGAAAGTTTTGATTGGTGCTGACATCTTCCCTAGATTTCATAGGCTTTCCAGCTTGTGGTGCTGTGGCTTACTTGGTTAAAGCGCCTGTCTAGTAAACAGGAGATCCTGAGTTCGAATCTCAGCAGTGCCTTGTTTTCATCATCTGAAAAACAAACTTCCTATCTCAAAAATGGGAATTTCACTTGCGTAAAACCTCAAATTTACCTTGGCTGCGTCTCTACTGATAGTGCAATTGTGAGATTAAGAATTTCTTCTGTATAGGGGCCAAAAAGGAAGGAAGATGGCATCAAACATAAAACCAGTGGATTTTGTCTTTAGCTTAGTTGGTCAAAGCGCCTGTTTAGTAAACAGAAAATCTTGATTTCGAATGTCAGCAGTGCTTTTCTTTCTTCACCTCAGTTTGGGCCATTTTAGCCAAAAAAAGAGGACTTTTGTTCTTGTATGACATTAAACCTGTCTTTACCACAGTCCTAACATAGTGCAGTTGAGAGAAAAAAATCTCTGCTGTCGAAGTGCTTAAAAAGGAATTAGATGATATAATTTTCTTTAGAGAATAAAGGATGCATCAAGCATTAAAAGATAAAACCAGTGGAATTACACTTCTGACTCTGCAAAGTTTGATAGCAGCTTTCTTAAAAAGGAAGATAAACTTTCAAGCTTGAAGTATCTACCGCTTGGGCTAGAAAAGAAATCAAAACAATACAACGTGTAACAAGCAGATTAAACCAACGAGGATGGGATTCGAACCCATGCATGCAGAGCACAATGGATTAGCAGTCCATCGCCTTAACCACTCGGCCACCTCGTCTACATGCCGCTCATGCGCTAAGGAGATAAGATGTAATGATTATTTTTACCAGTCAGTGTGCTTTCTCTGAAGATTTTATGTCAGCTTTTGTCAGAGTGGCCTTATATTATCTCCTACAGTGTCTATTTTTTAAAGTTAGATTGGGGCAAACTCTGTAGGAAATAAACCAGTGCTCAGGGTTTTAATACCAACTTTTCAATCATTCCTAATTTTTCCTCCTTTGGCCCTGCCGTGGAATTCCTTCAATCCGCCTATTTTGTGTCATAACTTGGAAGAAAAATAAGTCCCAAATTAAAGCTGGACTTCATGACTGAGAATTACATCCTGTTCCTCGTTTCTGTGTGCATGGAATGAAACTCAACTCAATGTTGTCTTGCTAAGTTAACCACTTGAAAGTTTTGATTGGTGCTGACATCTTCCCTAGATTTCATAGGCTTTCCAGCTTGTGGTGCTGTGGCTTAGTTGGTTAAAGCGCCTGTCTAGTAAACAGGAGATCCTGAGTTCGAATCTCAGCAGTGCCTTGTTTTCATCATCTGAAAAACAAACTTCCTATCTTAAAAATGGGAATTTCACTTGCGTAAAACCTCAAATTTACCTTGGCTGCGTCTCTACTGATAGTGCAATTGTGAGATTAAGAATTTCTTCTGTATAGGGGCCAAAAAGGAAGGAAGATGGCATCAAACATAAAACCAGTGGATTTTGTCTTTAGCTTAGTTGGTCAAAGCGCCTGTTTAGTAAACAGAAAATCTTGATTTCGAATGTCAGCAGTGCTTTTCTTTCTTCACCTCAGTTTGGGCCATTTTAGCCAAAAAAAGAGGACTTTTGTTCTTGTATGACATTAAACCTGTCTTTACCACAGTCCTAACATAGTGCAGTTGAGAGAAAAAAATCTCTGCTGTCGAAGTGCTTAAAAAGGAATTAGATGATATAATTTTCTTTAGAGAATAAAGGATGCATCAAGCATTAAAAGAT
This sequence comes from Ranitomeya variabilis, assembly GCF_051348905.1. Classification (NCBI taxonomy): domain Eukaryota; kingdom Metazoa; phylum Chordata; class Amphibia; order Anura; family Dendrobatidae; genus Ranitomeya; species Ranitomeya variabilis. The sequence goes on along the minus strand of NC_135238.1, from coordinate 92,190,402 downwards.
AAAACCAGTGGAATTACACTTCTGACTCTGCAAAGTTTGATAGCAGCTTTCTTAAAAAGGAAGATAAACTTTCAAGCTTGAAGTATCTACCGCTTGGGCTAGAAAAGAAATCAAAACAATACAACGTGTAACAAGCAGATTAAACCAACGAGGATGGGATTCGAACCCATGCATGCAGAGCACAATGGATTAGCAGTCCATCGCCTTAACCACTCGGCCACCTCGTCTACATGCCGCTCATGCGCTAAGGAGATAAGATGTAATGATTATTTTTACCAGTCAGTGTGCTTTCTCTGAAGATTTTATGTCAGCTTTTGTCAGAGTGGCCTTATATTATCTCCTACAGTGTCTATTTTTTAAAGTTAGATTGGGGCAAACTCTGTAGGAAATAAACCAGTGCTCAGGGTTTTAATACCAACTTTTCAATCATTCCTAATTTTTCCTCCTTTGGCCCTGCCGTGGAATTCCTTCAATCCGCCTATTTTGTGTCATAACTTGGAAGAAAAATAAGTCCCAAATTAAAGCTGGACTTCATGACTGAGAATTACATCCTGTTCCTCGTTTCTGTGTGCATGGAATGAAACTCAACTCAATGTTGTCTTGCTAAGTTAACCACTTGAAAGTTTTGATTGGTGCTGACATCTTCCCTAGATTTCATAGGCTTTCCAGCTTGTGGTGCTGTGGCTTAGTTGGTTAAAGCGCCTGTCTAGTAAACAGGAGATCCTGAGTTCGAATCTCAGCAGTGCCTTGTTTTCATCATCTGAAAAACAAACTTCCTATCTTAAAAATGGGAATTTCACTTGCGTAAAACCTCAAATTTACCTTGGCTGCGTCTCTACTGATAGTGCAATTGTGAGATTAAGAATTTCTTCTGTATAGGGGCCAAAAAGGAAGGAAGATGGCATCAAACATAAAACCAGTGGATTTTGTCTTTAGCTTAGTTGGTCAAAGCGCCTGTTTAGTAAACAGAAAATCTTGATTTCGAATGTCAGCAGTGCTTTTCTTTCTTCACCTCAGTTTGGGCCATTTTAGCCAAAAAAAGAGGACTTTTGTTCTTGTATGACATTAAACCTGTCTTTACCACAGTCCTAACATAGTGCAGTTGAGAGAAAAAAATCTCTGCTGTCGAAGTGCTTAAAAAGGAATTAGATGATATAATTTTCTTTAGAGAATAAAGGATGCATCAAGCATTAAAAGATAAAACCAGTGGAATTACACTTCTGACTCTGCAAAGTTTGATAGCAGCTTTCTTAAAAAGGAAGATAAACTTTCAAGCTTGAAGTATCTACCGCTTGGGCTAGAAAAGAAATCAAAACAATACAACGTGTAACAAGCAGATTAAACCGACGAGGATGGGATTCGAACCCATGCATGCAGAGCACAATGGATTAGCAGTCCATCGCCTTAACCACTCGGCCACCTCGTCTACATGCCGCTCATGCGCTAAGGAGATAAGATGTAATGATTATTTTTACCAGTCAGTGTGCTTTCTCTGAAGATTTTATGTCAGCTTTTGTCAGAGTGGCCTTATATTATCTCCTACAGTGTCTATTTTTTAAAGTTAGATTGGGGCAAACTCTGTAGGAAATAAACCAGTGCTCAGGGTTTTAATACCAACTTTTCAATCATTCCTAATTTTTCCTCCTTTGGCCCTGCCGTGGAATTCCTTCAATCCGCCTATTTTGTGTCATAACTTGGAAGAAAAATAAGTCCCAAATTAAAGCTGGACTTCATGACTGAGAATTACATCCTGTTCCTCGTTTCTGTGTGCATGGAATGAAACTCAACTCAATGTTGTCTTGCTAAGTTAACCACTTGAAAGTTTTGATTGGTGCTGACATCTTCCCTAGATTTCATAGGCTTTCCAGCTTGTGGTGCTGTGGCTTAGTTGGTTAAAGCGCCTGTCTAGTAAACAGGAGATCCTGAGTTCGAATCTCAGCAGTGCCTTGTTTTCATCATCTGAAAAACAAACTTCCTATCTTAAAAATGGGAATTTCACTTGCGTAAAACCTCAAATTTACCTTGGCTGCGTCTCTACTGATAGTGCAATTGTGAGATTAAGAATTTCTTCTGTATAGGGGCCAAAAAGGAAGGAAGATGGCATCAAACATAAAACCAGTGGATTTTGTCTTTAGCTTAGTTGGTCAAAGCGCCTGTTTAGTAAACAGAAAATCTTGATTTCGAATGTCAGCAGTGCTTTTCTTTCTTCACCTCAGTTTGGGCCATTTTAGCCAAAAAAAGAGGACTTTTGTTCTTGTATGACATTAAACCTGTCTTTACCACAGTCCTAACATAGTGCAGTTGAGAGAAAAAAATCTCTGCTGTCGAAGTGCTTAAAAAGGAATTAGATGATATAATTTTCTTTAGAGAATAAAGGATGCATCAAGCATTAAAAGATAAAACCAGTGGAATTACACTTCTGACTCTGCAAAGTTTGATAGCAGCTTTCTTAAAAAGGAAGATAAACTTTCAAGCTTGAAGTATCTACCGCTTGGGCTAGAAAAGAAATCAAAACAATACAACGTGTAACAAGCAGATTAAACCGACGAGGATGGGATTCGAACCCATGCATGCAGAGCACAATGGATTAGCAGTCCATCGCCTTAACCACTCGGCCACCTCGTCTACATGCCGCTCATGCGCTAAGGAGATAAGATGTAATGATTATTTTTACCAGTCAGTGTGCTTTCTCTGAAGATTTTATGTCAGCTTTTGTCAGAGTGGCCTTATATTATCTCCTACAGTGTCTATTTTTTAAAGTTAGATTGGGGCAAACTCTGTAGGAAATAAACCAGTGCTCAGGGTTTTAATACCAACTTTTCAATCATTCCTAATTTTTCCTCCTTTGGCCCTGCCGTGGAATTCCTTCAATCCGCCTATTTTGTGTCATAACTTGGAAGAAAAATAAGTCCCAAATTAAAGCTGGACTTCATGACTGAGAATTACATCCTGTTCCTCGTTTCTGTGTGCATGGAATGAAACTCAACTCAATGTTGTCTTGCTAAGTTAACCACTTGAAAGTTTTGATTGGTGCTGACATCTTCCCTAGATTTCATAGGCTTTCCAGCTTGTGGTGCTGTGGCTTAGTTGGTTAAAGCGCCTGTCTAGTAAACAGGAGATCCTGAGTTCGAATCTCAGCAGTGCCTTGTTTTCATCATCTGAAAAACAAACTTCCTATCTTAAAAATGGGAATTTCACTTGCGTAAAACCTCAAATTTACCTTGGCTGCGTCTCTACTGATAGTGCAATTGTGAGATTAAGAATTTCTTCTGTATAGGGGCCAAAAAGGAAGGAAGATGGCATCAAACATAAAACCAGTGGATTTTGTCTTTAGCTTAGTTGGTCAAAGCGCCTGTTTAGTAAACAGAAAATCTTGATTTCGAATGTCAGCAGTGCTTTTCTTTCTTCACCTCAGTTTGGGCCATTTTAGCCAAAAAAAGAGGACTTTTGTTCTTGTATGACATTAAACCTGTCTTTACCACAGTCCTAACATAGTGCAGTTGAGAGAAAAAAATCTCTGCTGTCGAAGTGCTTAAAAAGGAATTAGATGATATAATTTTCTTTAGAGAATAAAGGATGCATCAAGCATTAAAAGATAAAACCAGTGGAATTACACTTCTGACTCTGCAAAGTTTGATAGCAGCTTTCTTAAAAAGGAAGATAAACTTTCAAGCTTGAAGTATCTACCGCTTGGGCTAGAAAATAAATCAAAACAATACAACGTGTAACAAGCAGATTAAACCGACGAGGATGGGATTCAAACCCATGCATGCAGAGCACAATGGATTAGCAGTCCATCGCCTTAACCACTCGGCCACCTCGTCTACATGGCGCTCATGCGCTAAGGAGATAAGATGTAATGATTATTTTTACCAGTCAGTGTGCTTTCTCTGAAGATTTTATGTCAGCTTTTGTCAGAGTGGCCTTATATTATCTCCTACAGTGTCTATTTTTTAAAGTTAGAATGGGGCAAACTCTGTAAGAAATAAACCAGTGCTCAGGGTTTTAATACCAACTTTTCAATCATTCCTAATTTTTCCTCCTTTGGCCCTGCCGTGGAATTCCTTCAATCCGCCTATTTTGTGTCATAACTTGGAAGAAAAATAAGTCCCAAATTAAAGCTGGACTTCATGACTGAGAATTACATCCTGTTCCTCGTTTCTGTGTGCATGGAATGAAACTCAACTCAATGTTGTCTTGCTAAGTTAACCACTTGAAAGTTTTGATTGGTGCTGACATCTTCCCTAGATTTCATAGGCTTTCCAGCTTGTGGTGCTGTGGCTTAGTTGGTTAAAGCGCCTGTCTAGTAAACAGGAGATCCTGAGTTCGAATCTCAGCAGTGCCTTGTTTTCATCATCTGAAAAACAAACTTCCTATCTTAAAAATGGGAATTTCACTTGCGTAAAACCTCAAATTTACCTTGGCTGCGTCTCTACTGATAGTGCAATTGTGAGATTAAGAATTTCTTCTGTATAGGGGCCAAAAAGGAAGGAAGATGGCATCAAGCATAACAACATAAAACCGGTGGATTTTGTCCTTTAGCTTAGTTGGTCAAAGCGCCTGTTTAGTAAACAGAAAATCTTGATTTCGAATGTCAGCAGTGCTTTTCTTTCTTCACCTCAGTTTGGGCCATTTTAGCCAAAAAAAGAGGACTTTTGTTCTTGTATGACATTAAACCTGTCTTTACCACAGTCCTAACATAGTGCAGTTGAGAGAAAAAAATCTCTGCTGTCGAAGTGCTTAAAAAGGAATTAGATGATATCATTTTCTTTAGAGAATAAAGGATGCATCAAGCATTAAAAGATAAAACCAGTGGAATTACACTTCTGACTCTGCAAAGTTTGATAGCAGCTTTCTTAAAAAGGAAGATAAACTTTCAAGCTTGAAGTATCTACCGCTTGGGCTAGAAAAGAAATCAAAACAATACAACGTGTAACAAGCAGATTAAACCGACGAGGATGGGATTCGAACCCATGCATGCAGAGCACAATGGATTAGCAGTCCATCGCCTTAACCACTCGGCCACCTCGTCTACATGGCGCTCATGCGCTAAGGAGATAAGATGTAATGATTATTTTTACCAGTCAGTGTGCTTTCTCTGAAGATTTTATGTCAGCTTTTGTCAGAGTGGCCTTATATTATCTCCTACAGTGTCTATTTTTTAAAGTTAGAATGGGGCAAACTCTGTAAGAAATAAACCAGTGCTCAGGGTTTTAATACCAACTTTTCAATCATTCCTAATTTTTCCTCCTTTGGCCCTGCCGTGGAATTCCTTCAATCCGCCTATTTTGTGTCATAACTTGGAAGAAAAATAAGTCCCAAATTAAAGCTGGACTTCATGACTGAGAATTACATCCTGTTCCTCGTTTCTGTGTGCATGGAATGAAACTCAACTCAATGTTGTCTTGCTAAGTTAACCACTTGAAAGTTTTGATTGGTGCTGACATCTTCCCTAGATTTCATAGGCTTTCCAGCTTGTGGTGCTGTGGCTTAGTTGGTTAAAGCGCCTGTCTAGTAAACAGGAGATCCTGAGTTCGAATCTCAGCAGTGCCTTGTTTTCATCATCTGAAAAACAAACTTCCTATCTTAAAAATGGGAATTTCACTTGCGTAAAACCTCAAATTTACCTTGGCTGCGTCTCTACTGATAGTGCAATTGTGAGATTAAGAATTTCTTCTGTATAGGGGCCAAAAAGGAAGGAAGATGGCATCAAACATAAAACCAGTGGATTTTGTCTTTAGCTTAGTTGGTCAAAGCGCCTGTTTAGTAAACAGAAAATCTTGATTTCGAATGTCAGCAGTGCTTTTCTTTCTTCACCTCAGTTTGGGCCATTTTAGCCAAAAAAAGAGGACTTTTGTTCTTGTATGACATTAAACCTGTCTTTACCACAGTCCTAACATAGTGCAGTTGAGAGAAAAAAATCTCTGCTGTCGAAGTGCTTAAAAAGGAATTAGATGATATAATTTTCTTTAGAGAATAAAGGATGCATCAAGCATTAAAAGATAAAACCAGTGGAATTACACTTCTGACTCTGCAAAGTTTGATAGCAGCTTTCTTAAAAAGGAAGATAAACTTTCAAGCTTGAAGTATCTACCGCTTGGGCTAGAAAAGAAATCAAAACAATACAACGTGTAACAAGCAGATTAAACCGACGAGGATGGGATTCGAACCCATGCATGCAGAGCACAATGGATTAGCAGTCCATCGCCTTAACCACTCGGCCACCTCGTCTACATGCCGCTCATGCGCTAAGGAGATAAGATGTAATGATTATTTTTACCAGTCAGTGTGCTTTCTCTGAAGATTTTATGTCAGCTTTTGTCAGAGTGGCCTTATATTATCTCCTACAGTGTCTATTTTTTAAAGTTAGATTGGGGCAAACTCTGTAGGAAATAAACCAGTGCTCAGGGTTTTAATACCAACTTTTCAATCATTCCTAATTTTTCCTCCTTTGGCCCTGCCGTGGAATTCCTTCAATCCGCCTATTTTGTGTCATAACTTGGAAGAAAAATAAGTCCCAAATTAAAGCTGGACTTCATGACTGAGAATTACATCCTGTTCCTCGTTTCTGTGTGCATGGAATGAAACTCAACTCAATGTTGTCTTGCTAAGTTAACCACTTGAAAGTTTTGATTGGTGCTGACATCTTCCCTAGATTTCATAGGCTTTCCAGCTTGTGGTGCTGTGGCTTAGTTGGTTAAAGCGCCTGTCTAGTAAACAGGAGATCCTGAGTTCGAATCTCAGCAGTGCCTTGTTTTCATCATCTGAAAAACAAACTTCCTATCTTAAAAATGGGAATTTCACTTGCGTAAAACCTCAAATTTACCTTGGCTGCGTCTCTACTGATAGTGCAATTGTGAGATTAAGAATTTCTTCTGTATAGGGGCCAAAAAGGAAGGAAGATGGCATCAAACATAAAACCAGTGGATTTTGTCTTTAGCTTAGTTGGTCAAAGCGCCTGTTTAGTAAACAGAAAATCTTGATTTCGAATGTCAGCAGTGCTTTTCTTTCTTCACCTCAGTTTGGGCCATTTTAGCCAAAAAAAGAGGACTTTTGTTCTTGTATGACATTAAACCTGTCTTTACCACAGTCCTAACATAGTGCAGTTGAGAGAAAAAAATCTCTGCTGTCGAAGTGCTTAAAAAGGAATTAGATGATATAATTTTCTTTAGAGAATAAAGGATGCATCAAGCATTAAAAGATAAAACCAGTGGAATTACACTTCTGACTCTGCAAAGTTTGATAGCAGCTTTCTTAAAAAGGAAGATAAACTTTCAAGCTTGAAGTATCTACCGCTTGGGCTAGAAAATAAATCAAAACAATACAACGTGTAACAAGCAGATTAAACCGACGAGGATGGGATTCAAACCCATGCATGCAGAGCACAATGGATTAGCAGTCCATCGCCTTAACCACTCGGCCACCTCGTCTACATGGCGCTCATGCGCTAAGGAGATAAGATGTAATGATTATTTTTACCAGTCAGTGTGCTTTCTCTGAAGATTTTATGTCAGCTTTTGTCAGAGTGGCCTTATATTATCTCCTACAGTGTCTATTTTTTAAAGTTAGATTGGGGCAAACTCTGTAGGAAATAAACCAGTGCTCAGGGTTTTAATACCAACTTTTCAATCATTCCTAATTTTTCCTCCTTTGGCCCTGCCGTGGAATTCCTTCAATCCGCCTATTTTGTGTCATAACTTGGAAGAAAAATAAGTCCCAAATTAAAGCTGGACTTCATGACTGAGAATTACATCCTGTTCCTCGTTTCTGTGTGCATGGAATGAAACTCAACTCAATGTTGTCTTGCTAAGTTAACCACTTGAAAGTTTTGATTGGTGCTGACATCTTCCCTAGATTTCATAGGCTTTCCAGCTTGTGGTGCTGTGGCTTAGTTGGTTAAAGCGCCTGTCTAGTAAACAGGAGATCCTGAGTTCGAATCTCAGCAGTGCCTTGTTTTCATCATCTGAAAAACAAACTTCCTATCTTAAAAATGGGAATTTCACTTGCGTAAAACCTCAAATTTACCTTGGCTGCGTCTCTACTGATAGTGCAATTGTGAGATTAAGAATTTCTTCTGTATAGGGGCCAAAAAGGAAGGAAGATGGCATCAAACATAAAACC